>NC_082681.1:118004092-119339092 GCF_025265405.1 Mesoplodon densirostris | reverse complement strand
AACCCAGTCCCTCTGCTGTGAAAGTGTGGAGTGCTAACCACTAGGCCACCGGGGAATTCCAAATCTTTGTTCCTTGAGAGAAGACGATTCTTTGGGATCAGCTCTGAAGTTTTTAGAGCACATTAACATTCATCAAGCCAGGCGGTGCTATTTTGGGTAAGGAGGCCCGCCTAAGATAGAAAAAATAACTTTCCAATGTGCCCAATAACTTGGCTCTCTCTCACTTAGAATCTTTAGAGAAGCTGTAATGGTGTTAGAGAATAAGGGTGTGGCTTCCCTCAGCCTTAGCTACTCAGTGTGGTCTGTGGACCAGCAGCGTTAGCGTCACTTGGGAGCCGGAGCTCCACCCCAGACCTACTGATTCAGAATCTGCATTTGCACAGGATCTCCAGGTGATTCATTTGCAAATTAAAGTTTGAGAAGTATTGCTTCAGGTGACCATGTCCTTTTGGATGAATACATTCAGAGACATTTGCTTTTAAATAAATGCACACTCTCAAATGAAAAAATAAATGATATTTTTTGTCCAATGTCTCTGCACTATTTCTGACTCCCTTCCTTCCCTCCTCCCCTTTTCACTGCCTAGTTCCACAGGCTCCGCCACCCACCTCCACCCTGCACCTAGCAAAGTCCTTGTCTGAAAATCTCCTGGGGCCTGCCAGACAGTGCTCTTCATGACAGTATTCTGGTTAAGGTCCTCTTCTCTTCGAGGCACTTCCGGGTAAACTTTGTGGTATATGTTTCTGCCTATACAAGTTCAGTCACATGTCTGCAATTTCTGGCATTCCTCCTTCCCTCTTATTTGTATTTTAGGCTCTGGGGTAATCTCTTTTTTAAAACCTTAGTCCTTATACAATAAGAGTAATAGCCACTGGCCTTGGGGTGGTTTCAGAGAACTTAGAGCCCTAGGATTTAAGGCCTTATATGCCTATACCCAGTTTATTTTATTGTATTTCATTTTTTTCTTTTAGATTTATTTTTTATTCAGGTAACATTGGTTTATAACATTATATAAATTTGATGTGTACAATGTTTTCAGCTTTCTGGGCCATGCTGTCTCTGTTGTGGCTACCCGACTGTTGTAGCACGAAAGCAACCATAAACAATATGTACACAAATGGGCGTGGCTGTATTCCAGTATAACTTGATTTCTGGACATTGAAATTTAAATTTCGGATCATTTTCACATGCCATGAAATATTCTTATGATTTTTTCCAACCATTAAAAAATGTAAAGAACATTCTTAGCTAACAGACCATTCAGAAAGAGGCAGTGGACTGGACTTCGCCCACAGGACATAGTTTGCTGACCCCCACTTTATGGTCATTCTCATGGTCATGTGGATGATGTCACTGCATTCTGAAGTCATTTCTGCTGCTTATAGACTAACCTAAAATGAGAAACCAAAGTGCTCTTTAAGTTTTTTAAAAAGCCCCTAACCAGCAAAAAGTAACAGTTTCATTTTTTATATTAGAAATATTTTTTTTGTTGTCTCTGTTTTATTCACTTAAACCTTCACATTGTCTGGTCTTGTTGACCCTTCTTTATTTACAGGGTCTTAAGATAACCCCCCCATGGAAATGATGCTCTTCCTTCAGAGACTGGGTTTGTCTGCGTCCTAATTAATTTAACTTAAACTTTTCTTTTACTCATCATCAGGTAAAGATATTTGATTTTAGTTTTGCTCCCTTAGAGGTTTTCGGTCAATAATTATTTTCCATGAGAGAAATAACTCCTTAAAACTTTAAAAAATGAGATATAATTTACATATAACATTATTATATTGGTTTCCGGTGTACAACATAACGATTCAATAGTTGTATATATTGCGAAATGATCACCATGATAAGTCTAGTTAACATCTATCACCTCACAGTTGCGTATTTTTTTCTTGTGATGAGAACTTTTAAGATCTACTCTCTTATCCACTTCGAAATATACAATGGAGTATTACTAACCATAGTCACCAGGCTGTATGTTACATCCCCATGACCTATTTATTTTATAACTGGAAGTTTGTATCTTGAAAGGAATGTCTTTAACTATTTTATTATCTTTTTTCTAAAATAAAATAAGGCTAGTATCAAGAAGGTATTGTCCAGAATCATAAAATATTATTATTTACAATAAAGTTTGTTTTTCCACTGTAAAAAAAAAGACACATGCTCCTTAAAGAACATTTGGTAACCAGATAGAAGTAGACTGAAGGGAAAATTTATTCCATGGTTCTACCACCAAGGCATACTGAAATATTCCATACTAACCTTTATGTTCCACATATATATTTTTACCTTTTTTTTGCTTTCTAAAGAAATCAAAAATATAACTTCACGACAAGATACTTCTTTTCTTAAAACCAGGCCTGAGATGTTTGTTCCATAGACAGTTTTCTTGAATCTCTAATGCAACACAGGTAAAAAGACTGTTTGGAGGATGAATGTGGGTTAATAAATAATTCAAGTTGCCACACTGGTAAGTGATGTACAGGTCTTCCATCTCTGGCAGAAATATAGATACCGCCATACTTTCTGATCCTGTTTCTCTATTGAGGGTGCTATGAAAGGCCTTGCCCCCCCTTTACCCGCCACCATCCATCTCCCCATGGCCACATTTCCAAATGATTCCTTATTTCTGCTCACAGAGTACAGCAATAATGAATTCTCCACAGTTCCCTTGGCTACCACAAATATTTTCAAAGTCTAAACTCACATCTTCTAATGCCCAGATGCTACCTGAAGTTTACACATAGGGCCCCCTTCTATACTTCTGCAGAAATCCATTTAGGTGAAGTTACCAGCCAGATGGGGGAAATTAAGCCATTGGTGAAAAGCTACTTCTGTCTTACAGGGTTTTTGTTTGGTTTTGTTTTGGTGGAAGAAGTTGGAAGCTTGGTCCACCAAGCTGCATCTGTCTGCTAGATGCATCTGTCTGGCTGGGCCTGGTGGGAGGAGGGTGTGTGGGGTACAGGGCAGGCAGATAATGACTCTGTTGATAGATGGCTGAGTTATAGACGGTATATTTTTACTCTTCCCCCTTCTATGGGCCGTGTCTGTATGGGTGGTTTAGATAAGACGCAGAACTTTAAATGCCACCTATGCTAGCTTTTTCCTTCCACTCTGATTTGGTCCAAATGACACAGTCTCTAAGTTTCAATTTTCCCATCACTAAGATGAGAATGTAGTTGTAAACAAAAAGTGAAATTATGAGACTTAAACCACAGATAATCAGAGATAGAAGAGACTTTAGAGATCATTTAACCCAGTGGTTCTCAAACTTGAGCCTGCATCAGAATCACCGGGAGGCCTTGTTAAAACGCAGATGGCTGGGCCCCGCCCACAGAGTCTCGGAGTCGGAAGGTCTGGGTGGGGCTCGGTCATTTGCATTTCTAATTACCTCCCAGGTGCTGTTGCTGTGCTGCCCTTGCCCTGGGGACCCCACACTAAGAAGCTCTGGTCTAGTTGTGCCCACTTGTCTTGTGTTCAAGAGAACCAAGTTTGAGAGCAACCAAGAGTCTCCCCAAGGTTACTTAGCTAGTGACCAGCGTCTGGTTCTGTGACACTGAGCCAAGTGGATTTTTGAATTCGGTGTCAACACAGGGAAGGATGAACTGACAGCAAATGTCTCGCATATGTGCCTGACGGTGGATTACTTGGTGGTGGTCTGCTGCAAGCCAGTCATTTCTTTATTTTTGTCTGTTTTTTCAGTGAGTCAAGGTTTCTTAAGCCTCCAAGCTAAGCCGGAGTACTGCCTGAAGCCAGAATGCATCGAAGCTGGTAAGTCAGTTTTCCATCCTGTGTCAAGTTATGATTATGGTACCTTGGTGAGTGGAAGAGAAAACAGGCGGTATTTTTAGTATTTTGTTTGCTTGAGGTTTACCAGGTATGAAATGCAATTCTGATGAAATTTTAAGTTTTCTTTCAAGACTTGGTGTGAAGTTGTGGAACGTAGGTTTCCTGTTTTCTTTTTCCTTGCAATGAAACAGCTGTGCAGTATTCCAAATCATTATAAGGAAATCAGGAAGGGGTGTGGAAGGCTGAATGGCCTCTCTTAAGACCTGGAGACCTTGACCTTCGTATGTCCTTAGCTGGATATAGATTCCCATTTATCTCAAGTAGTCTTTCTGTATCTTCTGGTCAGTGGGTCTGGCCTGTCTGCATCTAAGCAGGGACCCTCTGTAAACCGATACTTCCACTGTCACCTGGAATCTCTTTGGGTCCTTCTATTTCACGTTACAAGTCAAATTTTTCTTGAGGTGACAGGCTGTGTATCAGTGGGTACCCCGAAGTGAAGACGAGCGGTTAAGGTTGCTTCAGTTTTGCAACATCTATCAGTTTCGCCCTCCATAAACCAGTGTTAGGGCCTAGAGTTGCAGGACCTGGATCCCAGCCCCACTCCCATTTTTAAGTGGCCAGGGACACTAGTGTGTGTTTTCCAAGGGGAAAGTGGTGGGATAAGTTAAGCACATGGTCCTTTCACTTTCCTCTTGGCCTTAAGAGAAGAGATTAATGAATTATTGCACCAAATATTTATTGCACTCCAGGCACTGAGTTAGGTTCTAGGAATATAGCAGTGAGGCCGAATGACCAGGTAAGGGAAGAAAGACAACAAACACCCAAGGCAATTAATGGACAAGAAAAACATCAGCTGGTGGTACATGTTATGCAGAACATTAAAAAAAATAGAATACTGTGGTGGCAAGTGACAGGATGGCTAGATTGCAAAGTCTGAGGAAATGACATTGAAGGGGCCCTTTGAATAATGAGAAGGGAGTGCTGTGTGAAGATGGAGGAAAGGGCTTTCCGGGTGGGGGGAACAGCTGGGGCAAAGGTCCCGTAGAGGAAAGAGCTTGGGGGACTTGAGGAATGGGACGAGCCTCTGGGTAAGGGGCAGGATGCAGGTGATCAGGGTCAGTGGGAACCCAGGGGCCAGCAAGTTTGAGGTTTTCCTAAGTGTGCTCAGAAGCCTCTGGAGGGATTTAAGAGAGACACAAGATCTTATTAGCCTTCAAAAAGATCTCTCTGTGGAGAGCTCGACTCTGGGGAGTCTTTTGGGGCGGAGGAGAGACTGTAGAGGCAAGAATGGAAGAAGGTCGCTCAGGCAGGTAATTCGGCAAGCCAGGTGAGAAGTGATGCTGTCTTGAATTCAAGATATGGGAAGGGAGACAAGAGGGTTTAGGAGATAAAGAGCTTGCTAAAGGATTGGATGTGGGCTGCAAGAAAATTCAGAGAATCAAAGAGATAATTAGATTTTTGGCGGTGGTTGGGTGGTGGCATTTATTGAGATGGAAAAGACTTAGGTGAAAGGGCTTTTAAACTCTGAGGCCTTATACAAAGGTACTAGGTTAGACAGTTGTGTTATTAGAGTTCTTTTTTCTAAATTGATTTTTTTAATTGAAGTATAGTTGAATTACATTGTTGTGTTAATTACTGCTGTACAGCAGAGTGACTCAGTTATACATATATATATGTATTCTTTTTCATAGTCTTTTCTATTATGGTTTATCGCAGAATACTGAATATAGTTCCCTGTGCTGTACAGTAGGACCTTGTTGTCCATCCATTCCATATGTACCAGTTTGCACCTGCTAATCCCAAACTTGCATTCCCACCCTCTCCCACCCTCCTACCCATTGGCAACCACCAGTCTATTCTATTAGAGTTCTTTTAAAAAAAATATTTATTTGTTTATTTGGTTGTGCTGGGTCTTTAGTTGCAGCACGTGGCTCCTTAGTTGCAGCATGTGGGATCTAGTTCCCTGACCAGGGATCGAACCTGGGCCCCCTGCATTGGGAGTGCAGACTCTTAACCACTGTGCCACCAGGAAAGTCCCTTGTCCCATTCTTAAATGATCGACATATATATATATATATATTTTTTTTTTTTAAACCGGGCAATACGTTAAGTGACTTACATGCGCCATCTCATAAAAATCTTCATAGGAAACCCATGAAGTTGGTGCTATCACCCGGCCCAATTGCACATGAGGAAACGTAGGATTCTAGGAGCTAAATAACTTGCTCCGGGTCACATCCTGAGTTAGCAGCAGGGCTGGGCTTCAAGTTCATGTGTGGCTCGCCTCCATCTGTGCCTGTGTGCCAGAGGCCACGCCAGGAAACTCTCTTGGACCCTGGTCTTGTCTTACTCTTTTTTTCATAACATTAGACCTACTAGAGTCTAGGAACTAAACAACTATTTCAGCTTTTTGATCTCGTCCCAGAAAGGATGAGAAAGATGTGGGAATTCCCAGGTCCTTTCCTGCTCCCAGTGGAGCAGCTGACCTAGGGATTTCTCCAGTGGAGCAAGGGTGACCTGGAATCGGGTGGGGCACCAGGTGGGACTATCAGAGGACAGGTTTTAGACTTGACGTCACCTTGTGCTTCATCTGTGGAACAGTTTTTGCAGATGTGTGAAATTAAAAATTTTGAACTCAAATTGAAACCCTAAGTCAACTTTTCGTACGGAGGGCCACTTATTTCATGAGTTTTGTCTCTTTATTACGAATCATAATAATGCAAAAGTAAAGCTTGAAGAATGACATTGATTATGTCGCCCCCTGCCAGCTAGTGTTTTCCCTTGCTGCCCTCTTTTTAGTTTTCACCTTGGCGACTGGCTTTCTAATATTGAAAAAGATACTTCTGCTGTTTCTGTAGCAAAAGGCTCACCAGGGCTACAGTCCTCTTCACTGTAATGTGGGCGCCGCGTGAGTGCCGCGTGGGCGCCGCTGTGCGGTGCGTGGGCGCCGCGTGAGTGCCGCGTGGGCGCCGTGTGAGTGCTGCGTGGGCGCCGCGTGAGTGCCGCGTGGGCGCCGTGTGAGTGCTGCGTGGGCGCCGCGTGAGTGCTGCGTGGGCGCCGCTGTGCGGTGCGTGGGCGCCGCGTGAGTACCGCTTGGGCGCCGCTGTGCGGTGCGTGGGCGCCGCGTGAGTGCCGCGTGACTGCTGCGTGGGCGCCGCTGTGCGGTGCGTGGGCGCCGCGTGAGTGCCGCGTGGGCGCCGCTGTGCGGTGCGTGGGCGCCGCGTGAGTGCCGCGTGGGCGCCGCTGTGCGGTGCGTGGGCGCCGCGTGAGTGCCGCGTGGGCGCCGCTGTGCGGTGCGTGGGCGCCGCGTGAGTACCGCTTGGGCGCCGCCTGAGTGCTGCGTGGGCGCCGCCTGAGTGCTGCGCGGGTGCCGCTGTGCGGTGCGTGGGCGCCGCGTGAGCGCCGTGTGAGTGCTGCCTGGGCGCCGCTGTGCGCTGCGTGCTGGCAGGATGAAGTTCGGGAGAGCGACGTTCTGGACTTTTTGCGAGCAGGTGCCAATCTTTTCCGAGATGGCTTCTCTCCTTGACTTTCGTTTTCTCCTCTCTTTCCATCTATCCTAATCCCTCTTTCAGAATAAGTGGTGGAGGAAGAATATAAAGAAACGAGGAAACAAGGAAAGGGCGTGCTAATATTGGATAAGGCCAGAGAGGTTGATGAGTGTGAGGCATGATCTGTCTGGCCAAGTACAGGCCATATGATCTGGGCTAAATACATAAACCATCCTAAGCTCAGATTCACCATCTGTAAAATGGGAATAAGAGCTTTTATTTATCATACTGGTTGTGAGACTAGAAGAAAATAATGTTGGTAGTACTAGTAATCCAGGTCCACAATGCCCTATCCTTTACCCTGTACCTAGAGAGCATTGTAATGCTCAGTTGGCAAGACTGGACCCGAGCTCAGTTCCTGTGACGGCAAAACTGGATCTTAACTCATGTGAGGCCGTTCTAGACTTTGTTCATCCCAGTTAAGAGAATATGCATTTATCCCCTATAGAATTATTAATGTGCTTGCTGCAGGAGTGCTGCTCCAGACATTGCTGGAGGTATTATATAATCTGTGGTTTAGGCGTTGCATTACTTTTCTAGAATCTATGAGCTCTGAAACATCTGGCCTCAAGAGTTTCGAGTAAGTGTTTGTGGAATTGTAATAGCAAATTTGTATGTATGGTTGCCAGATTTAGCTACATGCATTCATTCAGGATGCTCAGTTAAATTTGAATTGCAGATATAGGACAATTTTTTTTGGGTATGAGTATGTCCCGTGCAATATTTGGTAGTACTTACGCTATAAGAGTAGTCATTTATCTGAAATGCAAATTTCACTAGGCATTGTGTATTTTATCTGGCAGCTGTATTTATTTGACGATGTGCCTGACACTGTTCTAAGCACTTTACACGTATTTACTCATTTAATTCTCATGAAAATCCTATGTGGTGCTATTATTATCCCATTTTACAGATGAGGAAACTAAGATACAGAGAGGCTAAGTAACCTGCCTAAGGTTACATAGTTATTGCATGGGATTGTTGGCATTCAAAACCAGGTGGTCTGGCTCCAGAGTCTGTGATGAGGCTATACTGCCTGAAAAGGGCTTAGCATAGTTCCTGGCACAGAGGAAATGCTCACTATTAGTTATTTTATTGTTACCCCCCCTCCCCCCCCAGCCCTGATTAAACTTAAAAAGTCAGACTGGTATAAGGAGTGGTGTCTCCACTTCTACTAGATAAACACTAGCTGGAGACTGAATAACAATACCTTATATGCAATGACTTGAGGGAATACATAGCTTGGCCTTTCACAGATTTCCTTCATTATCATATTTCTTTTATTAAAACAATACTCTCTGGTTTTTCTCCATGGAGCTGAGTAGGGGGAGAGGAGTTTCGGTGTCTTGACAGCTATGGTCCCTTGCAATTTGAAGTCACAGTTCCCTTGCAGAAAGTGCAGCAGCCCTGTGCCCAGCTGTGAATTGTGAACGCTGAATTGAGAGGCTGAAGCTGGAGTTTTTCCACGTAGCGGGCTCAGTTCCAAATTCAGTGTGAGTGATGTATTCCCCCACTTTATACCAGGACTGAGGTCAGAGCTGATCTTGCAGTTTAGGTACCTGCAAGAATACTGAGGAGATGGGATACATTTGAGGGTTGGGGGCAGGGGGAGGCTTGGGAAGGTGGCCAGAAAACAACGTGCTTATGTGAATAAAAATGTGTGTGAGGGTCCCTCTGTGTGACTCTAAGTATTGTGTGGGACTGAAACTTGTATGATCCATGTTCCTGAGGTGTCCCATAGCAGATTCATTCTGTGGCTGCACAACCAGAATAACCACAAATATAAACTAAAATGAAGATTTTATGTGTCCTAGCAAATTTGCATATTAAATATTAATGATAAAATAGTAGCAGTAAGCAAAATTGTAATTGGAGACAACCTAATTAATTCTGAAAGATGAAAATATTAAGTAAATTTTAAATTTATCAACCTTAGATTCTAAACCAATTATTTTCTTTTTGGAAGTGGAAGGATTGAGCATGATGGGGATTTTGAAGTTCTATAGAGATTAAGTTGTTTGTATATTATTAACTTCATCAAAGACAAAAAGCTGTTTGAAATTTTCATAGAAAGTCTAGGCTAGAGGAATACGTAGCCTTACTTTTAAACCTGGAGGAACCACACACATAACCAAACTGTAATATGCGCATCTAAATTTATGCAGATTATATTTTTTTGGCAAGTCATTCAAGTTTAGCTGAAAACTCATTGAGTTTTCATTACTTCAAACATAAATGTATTCTGGCATTAATTAATTATGAAAATCACCCAGGATGTCGTCTTTCCAAGGTCATTAAAATATTGGCCGCCTTTTAAAAAAAAAATCATTTGGTGCATATCTTTATGCTAGAGTGGTAGCCAGCAGTTGGAAGGGAGTTGGAGTTCAATATTAGGAATTTTGGGGCCTTCTCATTTTGTAATGAAAGACTTTTTTTTAAAGCTCATGGATACATATTTAAGTATGAACGAACTTCCTACCAATTGACTATCTTCCATATATAATCGAGTGTGGCCTTAAGAAAGAGGAAAAGATGGCAGATCAGTCTATCATGTCTTTCTGTTAACTCATACAAATGCCCAGTTCTGCCCCTAGACTTGGGCAAGAGGGGCCCCTGCCCTGGGCCCTTCATTTAGAATGTTACACTTTGCTCTGCTCTGGCCATTCCTCTCCCCTCCTTAACCCAGAATTCCCTGCAAGATGGCCCCAAGCCTCCTTTTAGGGCCTGTTTGGGTCTCTTCCAGGGCTTCATTCCTCTGAGAGCTGCCCTGAATGTCAAGGGGCTCAAGGATCCACACCTGGCCCTCCAGGGCTTTATAAAGCTATATTGTAAATAGATTTTGTCAACATTTAGGTATTACATGTGGGCTTCTGTTTCAGTTAGCCTTTGTTGTGGAACAGACCACCCCAAACCTTAAAGGCCTGAAACAAGAGTGATTTAATATTTCTTAGGATGCCTTGGGTTTGGTGGGGTTCCTCTGCTGAGACTGCCTAGGCTCATTCACACAGCTGCATTCAGTTGGAGGGTCGCCTGGCCTGGAAGGTCCATGATAGTTTCAGTCACACGTCTGGCGGTTGGTGGTGGCTTGGTTCTTCTTCACGTGGCCTCACCTCCTCCAGGAGATTCTTCAAAGGGCAGTCTCGGGGCTCCAAAGGGATCTAACGTGGAAGGTGAAAGGCCTCTTAAGGCCTAGTTTTGAAACTCATGAAAAGTGACCGTGCCACTTTCTTTTGGTCAAAGCAAGTCACAAGGCCAGGCCAGATTCATGGCAGGGGAAACAGATCCTGGTGGCAAGAGTGGCAAAGTCACCTTGCAGAAGGATGAAAGGAATGGAAGGAAATGTCACACGCGTCCTGGCAAACAATTTACCTTATACTCCATTTGTATTCCTGTTCCAGGTCCCACAGATGTTAGGGGTGCTCCTGCAAAAACCAGTAACAATAATATGACTAAACTTTTATCCACTCACTCTGAATGTAATAGTTTAATATTGTGAAGTTGATTCAGGGCTTCATTTGAGGGGAAATGTAAAAGCCAAGGCTTGGGAACTGGTTGATATGAAATCATTGTTTAATTTGGAAGAGACCAGTACACAATGTTCAGTGCTTGTCATTAATCCTATGATTTTCTTTTTAAATAGCTGCTTCCATCTTGAGTAAAGTAAATCTGTCTGTGGACCCTTGCGATAATTTCTTCCGGTTTGCTTGTGATGGCTGGATAAACAGTAATCCAATTCCTGAAGATATGCCAAGCTATGGGATTTATCCTTGGCTGAGACATAATGTCGACCTCAAGTTGAAGGGTAAGTTTCTACTGGGGTTTGGTGATGCGCTTTACAGAGAGCAGTATTTGACAAGAAAAACATAGTTTTGGATTTGAGGCATGACTGCTCACTCTTTAACTATACTAAATTCACTTGCAAGATTTTTTAAAGTGGAAGATTGAAAGGAAAGTTGTGGAATTTTAATCCTTCAGATCTCAGTGCAAGCCTAGTGTAGCTCATTATGTTCACGTTTGATAATAGTAAGTTCTGCTGCTGAAGGATAAATAGCATTTGATTGAGGTTGGGAGCAAAGGAAGAATAGTTAGTGAAAATCATGTTATATTGGTATACTTATTCATCTGTTATGTTCAGAGCAAACTTCATCACTTGCTCACTGTGTCCTGGATTTTCATGGTTTACAAAATGTACTTAACACTTCATTGTCTTTTGACATCACTTTTGAGAACTCTGGATGACCTTGTGTTTGTCATGTTGTTCCTGTTAACTTCTAAGTTGGCTCTGGGGAGACTGTCCTTTCCCCATGGCCTCTCAGGCAATGACAGGCTCACACACACATACTCACATATGCATGCATGCACACATACTCTTCAAAAGTTGGAAATATCTTTTGCTAGAGGATTTTCTCCTCACAATTGGTCTAATTTTTATGCTGAGTTGTTGGAGAAAACCACTTCAGGACGCAAGTAGAGAGATCTCAAGGCCAAGTAAGGTGAGTGTTTTTAGAAGGCAAAAATAGTGTATATATATTTTTCGCTTTCTTATAACTGAGCTATGCCATATAACTTGCATTCAGTAACACACCTAAAAGAATTTCTGAAAATTTTTGAGAATCATCATTTTTTTATCTTCTCCATATCCTTTTCCCCAAGATTTTAAGAATTAAGTTCATTAATTTTAATGAAAATTAAATACGTATCAACTTATATGTATGTTACAACGTCTGAAACCATTGGCAAAATAATTAGATACTTATTGTCACTGTAAGGAAAAATGTGCTTAAATTTCACAACTAGGTATAAATCATATGGACTTACATTTTCTACTAGAAGGCTGAAACTTAGTCTTCATAAGTTATAAATGAGAATTTGCAAGAATGTCAGAGTTTTCCCATAACCCAACAGGTGAGATTCCTGTTCTGTGGAACTGTAAATAGGACCTTGAAGAATGAATTTACTGAGACTTATTTTCATGTAGGATATTAACTCGTGTCGGTCCTTTACCTACCATTCTTGCCTGTTTCCTGTTTCCATTCTCTGGCTTCTTTTCTTCCTAGACAGAGAGATGTGTGCATGTGTGCACATGCACACACACACAATTGGAGAAATATCACTGAAGGATTAAAAAAAGTCAATATTTCCAGATAGATGATCCTTTTATATTAGTTATAGCCCAAAGATTTCTATCTTCAGGGCATGAAGCAGTTAGAATAATTTAAAGAATTTCTGAGAATGTCTTATTGTAAAAACTAAAATCAGTCTCGATGGGCTTTGTTTGAGGGGGACATGGTATATGGGCTAAAATTCATAGAAGTAAGAGTAAATTGTTCAGAGCAGCACAAGTTTTTTTTTTTCTACTTTGAAAAACGACAAAATTTTATTTCCAAGCTCAGTCGTGAAAGTAAAAAGGAGCAAAAATAACATGCAACAAGTAAAAAGAAAGTCACGCATAAATCCACCCCTAGAAATAACTGCTAATAAAGCAATTGGGTGTATATCTTTCCAGGTGTTTTTTTCCATGTGTGGGTACATATGCATAATCTCATATGCGCAGCCTTAGATTTAAAGAAATAAAAAATAGCTGATGTTATGCATGCAGCTCTGTCAGCTGCTCTCACACATAATGTGTTCCTCATAGACACGGATTATGTCAGTAGATGTCTTTCCTTATTATAAATAACACTATAATAATACCTAAGTTTACAGATCTTTATGGCCTTATCTAAATGTATCCTTAGGATAAATTCCCAGATATGAAATTGTTGTGTTGAAAGAGTATTCACCATTTCATTTTTGTTGCATATATCGGAATCACCCTTTAGAAAGTTATTTTTAGGTCTTCATATATTTTCTTGCTGTTTTAAATGGTTACTTTTCACAATCACCTGGGTTTTTTTGTGGTATAAAGTAGGGGTCAGCAAACTGTGGCCCGTGGGCCAAATCCAGCCCACTGCCTGTTTTTGTAAATAAAGGTTTTTTTGAAAGACAGCCACATCCGTTCATTTATGCATTATCAATGGCTGCTTTTGCACCACAAAGGCAGCGTTGAGTAGTTGCATATAGAGACCATATGACCCATAAAGCCCATATAACCTGCAAAGCCTAAAATATTTACTCTCTGACCTTAATGGAAAAAGTTTGCCAACTCCTGATGCCTGTTGTAAAGCTTTGATATATCTATATTGGATCTAGGTAGAACTATTTTATTAATTGATAGCTATGTGGTGGGTTTTTGGGATTTTTTGATAGGTAATCATAAAATTAAGAAATAATTATCATTTTTGTCTCTCCCTTTCCTTTTAGTATATTGACTAGATTCTCAGAATAATGTTGAATTATAGCAATGATAATGGGTATGATTTTCTTATTTATTTGTTTATTTACTTACTTATTTATTTATGGCTGCATTGGGTCTTCATTGCTGTGTGCGGGCTTTCTCTAGTTGCAGTGAGCGGGGGCTACTCTTTGTTTCGGTGCAGGGGCTTCTCATTTCAGTGGCTTCTCTTGTTGCGGAGCATGGGCTCTAGGCGCACAGGCTTCAGTAGCTGTGGCACGTGGGCTCAGTAGTCGTGGCTCGCGGGCTCTAGAGCGCAGGCTCGGTGGTTGTGGCACACGGGCTTAGTTGCTCAGCAGCACGTGGGATCTTCCTGGACCAGGGCACGAACCCGTGTCCCCTGCACTGGCAGGCGGACTCTTAACCACTGTGCCACCAGGGAAGCCAGGTATAATTTTCTTATTCCTAACTTGGGTGGTAGTGCCTCTAGCATTCCCCCCAATATATTTTTTCTTTTTTTTTCTAACATTTTTTATTGTGTTCTGTTATTCCTAGTTTGCAAAAAGGTATTGCTCAAGAAAAATCTATTCACTGTTTATCAAGAGACTCAAATGGAGTATCTCTTTTAACTTCTCTAGATTTTCTCATGCTAAATTAACCTTATAATCTTGAAATAAATCCTGCTTATGAATGGTTTATTATTTTAAGACATTGCTTAAGAATTAAATGAGCTAGTATTTTGTTATATTTGTGTCTGTATTTATGATTCATATTGGTCCATGGATTTTTGTGTGCTAGGTTTGTTAAATTCTGTTATCAAGATTGTGCTGGCCTTGGGCTTCCCTGGTGGCGCAGTGGTTGAGAGTCTGCCTGCCGATGCAGGGGACACAGGTTCGTGCCCCGGTCCGGGAAGATCCCACATGCCGCGGAGCGGCTGGGCCCGTGAGCCATGGCCGCTGAGCCTGCGCGTCCGGAGCCTGTGCTCCGCCACGGGAGAGGCCACAACAGTGAGAGGCCCGCGTACTGCAAAAAAAAAAAAAAAAAAAAAAAGATTGTGCTGGCCTCGTGAAACAAAATGGGAGGCTCCCCATATATTTCTACACTCTGGGAAAGACACAGACAAATAAATCTCAAGTTATTTTGTGACAAGCACTGTAAAGGATGAATTAAAAAATCAGTCACAGGGCTCTTGCTACAAGTGCCAAGAAGGAGAGCAAAGGGCGGAGTAGGATCTCTTTTTAAATTAGTATCATCTTGTTCCAGATGTATGTGCTTGAAATATAAAATATGTATTCTTTAAACTTTTAAATTTTGAGGTAATTCAGACTTAAAAGTTGAAGGAATAGCACAAAAAACTCCCATATACCCTTTACCCAGATTTCCTGATTGTTACTGTTTTGCTGTACTGTATTGGCTTTATCATACTATTCTTTCATTCTATCTATAAATGTATAGATTAGAAATATGTAAATGTATAGATGATACTGATACACAGATTTATAGATACATATCTTTCTGAACTCTGCAAGTATGTTGCAGATAATTAGGTATTCTTAAAGTGTGTAAATAGAGCTTTTCAAATATCAGAGGTGCTGACGATCTTATTTTTTAAACACTAGACATTTATTTATTTATTTAGCATGCAAGTTGTTTATTTTGGAAAGTGATCCCAGGAAATAGAGGTGGGGGACTGGGAAGAGTGAAAGATGGAAGGGAGGAAAAGTGAGTCCAAAACTTAAACACTGGTCTTTAAACTCTCTCTGTATGTCTTTACTCTGTATCTCAGTATCTGTGTATCTCTCAGTCTGTCTAACCATCCAGGTGGTGCAAGCTCATTGTAGATCAGCTATAAATGACTAATGAGGAGAAACATAATTCAGATCCCAATACCTGGTGATAACTCTTTAAGTGCAAATATACATATAAAATTATATATATATCTCAAAAGGGATCATGTATTCTATTTTTATAACCTGTCATTTTTACTTGACACGTTAACATGTTTTCAGGTCAATAAAAATAGATCTGTACCATCATTTGCCATGACTACTTTGTGTGGATATACTACAGTTTGTTTCATCAGTTCATGTGTTGCCATTTAGGTGGTTTCCAAATTTTTTCCTCATTGTAAGCCACTCAGAGCCTGAGTTTTGATGCCACAGAGTTGGATTTGAATCCTGGTTCCCTTTCATTTCTCCTCTGTGTCACTTTTGGTCAATTACTTAGATTACCTAGCTCAACTTTTTTATCTTTCGAATGGAGATAAGAATACCCATTTCGTAGGATTTGTGAGGACTAAAGGACATGACCTGTATAAATTACCCAGTCTAGTTCCTGGCGTATAGCAGGCCCTCAGTTAATATTTGTCCTTTGCTCCTCCATTTTGTCTCAAAGATAGATCTAAGGCTCATGAAGTAGTGTCTGTCAAATGCTTTACATTTTATTCTGGTCTTATCCTCTGTAAATATCATGTGCTTTCAAAAATATTGAATACAGTCTAGATATTTTTCCTCACCCTTGATAAAGAAGAGAGAATATCCAAAAATAAAATGCAATACGACCAATCAAAAGAATACCATTTTCTTATGGCTGATAGAGAACACACAGAAACGGCTGTCCAATTTGTGAAATAACATGGATTTGACAGACCTGGCTGATGAAAAATTGCCCTCTATTGAAGTCAGCAACCTGGCTTCATGAATGTTTTCTTTAAATGGCATATAAGACTCAGATTTCTACTTGGCAAATAAAATTATTTCTTGTTCTCTCCAAGAATTAGGATTTTTTTTTTTTTTTTTTTTTTTTTTTTTTTTTTTGCGGTATGCGGGCCTCTCACTGTTGTGGCCTCTCCCGCTGCGGAGCACAGGCTCCGGACGCGCAGGCTCAGCGGCCATGGCTCACGGGTCCAGCCGCTCCGCGGCACATGGGATCCTCCCAGACCGGGGCACGAACCCGTATCCCCTGCATCGGCAGGCGGACTCTCAACCACTTGCGCCACCAGGGAGGCCCAGGATTTGTTTTTTTAAATAGGCTGAATGTAGTCATGTGTTTGAATGTCTTAAAATTTCCCTCCTACAAAACCTCCCAAATTTGTTTTCATGTGACCATGAGGATGACACAGCATGCACTGCTTATGAACGAACAGATGAAAACTTTGCAAATGAGCACTTATGAAACATGAGGCAATGAGTGAGATAGAACACTTGTGTCGAACAGAAGACAGATGACTCAGGGTAGGGCCAGCTCATCTCTATTATGGAATAGCGATCTTTGCCAATAGTTTATAAAGAATGCAGTATATTATTATGTTTAAGCACAGACAGCACCAGCAGAACAATAAGATGAAGTAGGGTCTATGCATTAATGGGCAGAGAAAGATGATCGTGATTCATAGATTGGTTATTTATTTGTAAATACCTGCTGGTTGAGATTTAAATGATTCTCATAATTAAATAACCCCCCTATAATCTTGTTTTTCCTATTAGTGATCCTAGCCAAATCATCTTTTACAGATATTAAAAAGCTGAAAACTTCAGTTCAGCTCCTGTAAAGTCATTTGATAATTAGAAAGTTCAGATCGTTGAAGACATAGTGAATTGTGTCATTTTCCTCATACAATGAACATGGTATAATGATGTACCAGATTGAGCCTTGACATCCTTAAGCTCTTTGAAACAAATGATTTCAGACTAGAAAAAACAAAACAGGGACGTGGTGAGGAAGTGCTAAGGAGCAGCCAGCCACCGTGGTGTGCTTTTTATTCCTGGTGAAAGCTCAGCCCCTGTAAGTCTCATTGAATCTGCTGTATAGACTGAGTGCGCCCACTCAGAGCAGACTCCTGTTTTTCTGACCATGCTGGCTCTTTTTCATGTGGCCATACAGGAAGCAAGAAATTGCCAGTTTATACATACGTCGTTATCGGTCCTGTGTGCATAGAGGGGTGCTGTGTAAAGATTTGGGCCTGTATCGCAGACTTTTAGAATGTGAAATGAAGTGATTTTACCGAAAAAGTTTTGTTGTTGTTGTTCCCATTTTTCCTAATTGCAGTACCCCATATGAGCATGGGTAGGATGGGAGTGTGGATGCGTGAAATGTGAGGACGGGGAAAGAAGTCAAATTTTAAAAAGTTTGGTAATTTCCTGTTAGGAGACATTCACTTCAAATACAGAAATGTATTTCTTCCTGAAGGCTCTGTGAAAAATGTGCATTTAGCTTTAGGACAAGACCTCTTTCTAATAGCTTAAGGAAGTAAAGAGGCCATGAGAATGGCCACCACGTGTAAAAGCTTGTGTTCTGGTAGTTCCGACACTCAACATTTTAGGTTTTCTTCTTGTTTGTTCATTTCTACCCCCAGTGCATGTCCTTGTCTTACTTTTTGACTCCTACCTGTTCCAATCTTTTTATTTTATGATCCGATCTTTTCCCCTGTGGCTTTAATGTAGCTTTTAAAACTTTTGTAGTGGTTAATACTAGACATAAGTTGGGTACACTTGATAAGAACCAGATCTTTTCATTACATTCATTCTGAGTTGTATGCTCTTTAATTTGGGGGAAATGTGCTCGCTTCAGATAGATTGAAATACACAGCTTTTTTTTTTTTTTTGCGGTACGCGGGCCTCTCCTGTTGCGGAGCACAGGCTCCAGACGCACAGGCTCAGCGGCCATGGCTCACGGGCCTAGCCGCTCCACAGCATGTGGGATCTTCCCAGACTGGGGCACGAACCTGTGTCCTCTGCATCGGCAGGCGGACTCTCAACCACTGCACCACCAGGGAAGCTCTACACAGCATTTTGATTGTATTAGTCTGTGAACACAGGACTATTTTCTGAGCTTTTACTTTTTTCCTGGCACCAATTGCTTTTAGTCACAAGTAACAGAAACATCAACTCAGACTGGCCTAAACAATAAAGAAGATTTGTTGGCTTGTATGTGGACTTCAGGTAAGGGTTGATGTAGCAGCTGAACCATCCCATTAAGGATCACATTTCTTTCTTTGTCTCTACTCTGACATCCACTGTCTCATGCTTTCTAAGTCTGCTTGGTCATAAGATTGTTGCCAATAGCAATCAGAATTTAGACTTCCTCATTCACATCCAGCAAGAGGTATTGTGTTAGGCATAGGAGGATGCAGAAGTTAATGAGGCTCCCAAGACTACCATGTGGAAATTAAAAATCTGCACATCACAAAATATTTCAGTAGGTACTGTAATCAAGACTCTAGAGGGAATTCCCTGGCAGTCCAGTGGTTAGGACTTGGCACTGGGTTCGATCCCTGGTCTGGGAACTAAGATGCCACAAGCCATGAGGTGCAGCCAAAATAAATAAATAAATAAAAGACTCTAGAGCTGCACTGTTCAGTACCATAGCCACTAACCACATGTGGCTTTCAAGCACTTGAAATATGGCTAGCTGGAATTGAGATGTGCTGTAAGTGTAAAATACACACCAAATTTCAGAGACTTCATTTAGAAGACATGTAAAATATCTCACTAGTAAATTGATGATTTATTTCATCAATTACATATGGAAATGATGATATTTTTAAGGTACATTGGGTTAAATAAAATATATTATTAAACATAATCTCACCTGTTTTATTTTACTTATTCAAATATAGCTACAAGGAAATTAACAATTATGTATTTGGCTCAGATAATATTTCTATCAGACAGTGCTGCTCTAGTGGCCTGAATAGGCCATTAGAAAGGTTAGCTATCTGTGAATAAATTCAAATTTATTTCACTGATAGAGAAGGATCAGAGAACACCTTTATTTAATAATTTTTAAAAATTTTATTTATTTTTATGTATTTATTTTTGGCTGTGTTGGGTCTTCGTTGCTGCACGCAGGCTTTCTCTAGTTGTGGTGAACGGGGGCTACTCTTCGTTGCAGCATGCGGACTTCTCATTGAGGTGGCTTCAGTAGTTGTGGTGCGCAGGCTCTAGGGCGCAGGCTCAGTAGTTGTGGCACACGGGCTCAGTTGCTCCGCAGCATGTGGAATCTTCCTGGACCAGGGCTCGAACCTGTGTCCCCTGCATTGGGAGGCAGATTATTAACTACTGTGCTACCAGGGAAGCCCGAGAACACCTTTATTAAAAATAGTTCTGTACTCCCATCTCCAGTCCCCCTCTATCCTGTTACCCTATTAGTGTCCTCTGTGGTACTTATAACCATCTGAAATGATGTCATTTGTATACATGCTTACTTGTTTTTCTCATTATGCTTGCTCCCCTCCCTTCCCCCTTCCCCCTTCCCCCCATGGTAAATTTTCTGAGAGCCAGAATCTTGTCCATTTTGGGCTTCACTGTAACCCAGCACTCAGCATAGTGCCTGGCATATAGTTGTTGCTCAGAAAATACTTTGTGAAGAAAAAGATCATGCCGTCTGTATGTGGCTGGCTGGGGTGGGGTAGCTTTGTCTTCTCCTCTTTCTCCCCACTTCTGAGCCTGGGGCCCTGCATGCTGTCCCAGAAGAGCCGTGAGTTGCAACCAGAGCTTGCCCCTGACAGGAGAGGAAGGGTATTGTCAGTTCTTCATTTGTGTTCTAGGTTTTAGGAAGGCAGGACAGGGGAATGGACAGTGCAGCAGGCTAGAGCCTTTCTTGGGCCTCCAAGACTCCCTGGCGGTGTGATCTTGTGTAAGTTACAACAAGGAAAATAAGAAGTCACAGGATGGCGGCCAAATTTGGGCTCTGAAAAGAAACTGGGACTCTACCACTTATTGCCTATATGACCATAGGCAAACCACTTCCTTCTGAGTCTCAGTTTCTTATCTGGCAATATTGTTGGATTAATTCGGTGAGATGCAGCGAAAGTCTCCTAACAGGGTTTGATAAGTGGCATCTGTTATTACTGCTAATTTCATGAGGATTAAATGAACATTTTAAAAGCACTTGGCCCATAGTAGATGCTTAAGAAATGCTAGTTTCCTAATCAAATAAAAAGTAGAACTTTAATAGATAAGAAAATTTAACAGTATTATTCAAGTAAAATATTGTGATCTAGTTTTTCCCAAAAGTCTCATCATTCCTGTATACGAGGCAGCTGGTCCTGAAAGAAGCAAACCTAGGGGTGAAAACAATAGGTTAGGATATTTGTGTATTCCCAACTTTTATTGCCGGATCTTGGTCATGACCTGAAACCCTGGAAGGTCTTGCTAATCTAACTTGTCAGACAAAACACTCATTGGTGTATGTGAGTTTTAAATCTCTCCTGTAGGGAAAGAGAGAAGAGGAAAGGGGAATTGGTGAAAATAAGAAGCGTCATCTTAGGCTGCTCCAGGTATTCTTTAGATACCACTATTTTTTGTTGTTGTTGTTCTTGTTGTTTATACCAATTTCCCTTCTCTCTTTTCTTTTCCTCATCCCTAGGGGATCTTTAACTTAGACCCATGTCCCCTCAAGAGAGCTGTCGATAGAATTCAGGGACTTGAATAGGAAAAAAAAATGCATCTTTATTTTCACTAACCTCTGATGGAACTTTAACATTTTCTTTAATTATGACTGTAGGCTACAAACTCTGGTATTATTAGCTGTGACTTTGTTACCAATGGGAATCATCACTTTTTAAAATCTTAATACAGATGTTGCAGGTATCTTGAAATATTATGTACATACATTACCACTTCAAAATCATAGTCGTGGCTAGACTCAATGCTAGATCTTATTTAATGAGTTAATGAAGTAGTGCATATATCATGATGTCAAACAGTAAAACAACTGTTTTGTTAACTGTGTTTTGAAATAACTGGTTTCCATTGTAAACCTATGTTTCTTATCTTATGTTCTTATAGATAATATTTTGAGAATAGCCCATAGGTTTTAAGAGCCTGCCCAGGGGACATATGGCACAAAAAAGATTAAGAACCCCTGCCTATGTAAAGATTGCTGGGGCACGCCTCAAGAGGTATAGTTTTATTTCACTTCAGCCTTTCAATGCATCCTAATTCAGGTGTTTTGAGTGGAGACAGCTATTACATGGACCCACTGGTCCACTCATACCCAAATATTTGAACAGTCCACTGTCTAGAATCTCTGGGTAATGAGCACATTACCAACAGTTAATAGGTGTTTATAATGATATTAGATGAAACCGGAGATAGGTGTTTGGAGATTTGTGCCAGTGCCAAGCCTTGAACTGATTAATAAGTGCAAGCTTTATGGGATTACCTGTGCCACAGAACAAATATAGTTATAGAAGAAATTATTGTCTATTACCACATACCTATCATGAAAGCAGAGAGTTAAAGGTGAGTGCCCAACTAGAGATGATACAGCCTTTGTCATAGTGTAGTTAAAAATATTTATAAACAGTGCAAATGATTGAAAGTAGTTATATACAAAGTAGTGTCTTCATTCATAAGTACATATTATGTGGTGTATGAAAGAGCTCGCTTGTTGTCTGATCTTGAAGACAGGGACTCTTGTTTGAACTTGGAATGGCAGCAGGTGGAGGGGGGCTGTAAATCTGGAGGTGCTGGAGTGAGGTTCCAAGGAGAAGACCGAATCAGTAGAACTTGGCTCTGTTGGAAGGGAGGAATGAGCAGCGCTGTTGGTGAGAGATGACAGGAGTGAGATGGCGGATGAAGGGTGTCAGAATCCATTTGGGAGATTTTTGACTTGGGGCAAGGAAGCTGAGGTTTCTGAAAGGTGGAGTGACAGCCTGGAAATGCTATGCCTGGGACTCTAGACTGAAAAAAAGGAGTGGAAAAACAGATGAGGGGGCTTGTTTGTAGTATAAATATTTCAATACATTATGAAAAGTTTCCTGCTAGTTAGCTTGAATGTTGTAGGAAGATAGAAACATTTTACTTTAGAAGATTGTCAACTAAATTTGGGATCTTTTGACTAAATATAAGGTTTTTGGCATGAGTAATGACACAGGATATTTGCATCCTGAGAAAGATATATATACACCTACAGTGACACTTCTCAACCTGCCCACACCCAGGCCCTATTTTGCATGGTTGGTGTGTGTAATGTATTTTACTTTGTAGTTGTTCAAAAGAGTTGCATATTTTTGAAAAGCCACTTCCTGAAAGAGGATGACAGGGAAGGGAAGAAAAATCCTAGCTGGCTTTGGCGGTAACAATTCGGAGGCGCACCCACGTGAGCTTTGGTGGTAACGATTCCTGAAGCTCCTACAAGTTCCCACGTGTTCCTGCTTTTGGTTGCCAGAAGCCGGGATAATAACGGAGCTGAGAATACGGGATTTTTGCAGGAACTTCCAAGGGTCATCCAGATTTCACAGCAGAAGCAGATGACTCAGATTTCCTGGGCCTTGAAACCTGTGTCTTAGAGAAATGGGACAATCACTTACCTTTACTATACTCCTAATTGGTCAGTGGCAACACTCAGGCACCAGAAAAATTTAAAAGTTGGTTGCACACAAATGCATGGCCAAACAGAGTTGAAAATTTCGTTCTCGCCTCTCCAAACTGCCTGATGAGATGATTTCAGCTGTGCTCTCATCCTCAATTCTGAGAACTTTTCAACTGCAACTTGAAGGTGTGGATGGGTTGAGCATTTTTACAATGTGGAAAAATCCCCATTTCTCCCCTGATTTACTAATAATGGGGGTATTTCTAGTCATTACTGTGAAGTGACCCTTTAACAGATCCCCACCCACCCCCAAATTCGTAAGAGTACATCACACAGCAGGCCCTGACAGTCTAGGCACTTAATAGAGGTGACCTTATTTAATAATACCCTTGTTACCCTTTGTTGAACTCTCTAAACTGAACTCCCAACAAGCCTGTAAGATGGAAGGTTTATCTACATCTTGGGAATGAGGAAATAGAAGTAGCCGAGCAATACAATCAATAACCAGCCCAAGATCACACAGCTAATAGGCGATGGAGCTAGGATTAGAATTCAGATTATTTTGACCCTCAGCACCTGGTAAAACCCGTGAAAACCAGGAAGGTGGTATTATCCCATTTTACAGTTGTGAAAATTGCAGCTTGGAGAGGTTAAGTAATTCATTCATATTCACACAGCTAGTGACCTATAAAGGCATCTTCCAGAGCAGTGATGTCGAAAAGAAATGTAATGAGTCACAGATGCAACTCACATGTAATTTTACATTTTCTAATAGCTACATTAAAGTAAAAAGGAAACAGGTGAAATTATGTATTTTATCTAACCTAGCATATCCAAAATATTGTCATTTCATGGAATCAGTATAAAAAAACTTATTTGCAAGACATTTTACATTTTTTTCTTGCCTACTAAGTCCTTGAAATCCACTACGCATCTTACACTTGCAACATGTGTCCTTTGTGGACCAGTCATATTTCAGGTGCTCAACAGCCCCTTGCGACTACCCGTTTCTGAATTGGACAGGGCAGTTCTAGACCAGTGCTTCTCAACCCCAGCTGCACACTGAAATCACAGGGGAGCTTGAAAGACACAGATGCCTGGGTCCCATCCTCAGAGGTTTTGATGTAATTGGTCTGGGGTGGTACAGCCTGGCTTCCGGTTTTTTAAACACCCTTCCCCTGCAGGTGGTTCTAACGTGCGGCCAAGTTTGAGAACCTCCTCAAGTGTGATGTCCAGTCTAATTAACCAAGTAGAGAACTGTAGCCACTGTCTACTGGAGAAGGTTCTGTGAGTTTTCTGAAACGAGAACCATTCAAAATAACCACTCTGGCAGTATGCTTTGCTAGTGCACATCAAAGACTGTTGGGCAATGCCCTAATTTATTAATTTCTCTCAATTTATATTTCCCAACATTTTGACCAAGTCCCAGAATAACGTAAGGAAAGAGATTTCTTTTTCCCCCCTTGCCTACACACTGCTCTGGATACACACCAGTGCAAGTAAATTAAGACATAAAAATTCAGTTATTTTAATTGAGGTCAAAGGTGTTCGTGTCAGTCTGGAATCTCTGAGCTGTGGAGAAGAGGAGGTTGGGGTTTGAAAGCTGCAGGTCGTTGCCAGAATGAAACGTGTCTAGTGGGGACCGCGTGGGAAGTGCTGGGTGAGGAAAGGAGGCAGCTGTGGCTCCGGCTGAGGTCTGGAGGCTGCACAGCCCACGCTGTGGCGGGCCGCCCGCGAAGCTGCCCTTGCCAGAGGTCTCACGCCTGCCTCCCCGCTCAGCCAGAGTGGTATTCTCGCCCCTGAGACCTGGATGTGAGACCCAGCATTCAGGACCTCAAATGTCTCATCTCACCAGAGGTTCAGTTGTCCTTAAAATGCTTCTGCAGTCATTTGGAATAATTTTTATCTCGCCTTCTTTTATTTAAATTGAAGCACAGCTTGAATATTCTGGACACATTTATTATTTCCCAGGAGGAAAAATACTGGGTCTTCTGTGGTGGTGATGCTATAGTGACATGCAGTTTTGTTGGTTATATTTATTTAACTTAAAATTAAGCAGGAGAACACACAAACACTGCTGTCTTTCATAGCCTCAACTAAATTAATACCATATTTCACTGAATCAAAAAGACTGTCAACTGCAAGGTGCACCACTATTTCATGTATGCTAAATAAGACTAAGCTATTACACAGTGGTTTCTTAGCACTTGGGATTTTTATTTTATGTTCATTGAAAGTTTTTTACACTTAGACATTAATTTTTATCACGTTAGTCTTCTGCATTAATTAAAAAGGAAAACGCAAGCAGAAGAGATGGATTAAGGTATTCCTAAAACTTCCTCACAGTATTTTTGATTTCAAACCATCAGTACTTCTGTTTTCTCACAAAACACTGTCCTCTTTCCATCAATAACAGCAGTGATTCAGCGTTTCTTTAAAATGTGTTCCCAGTCATCTCAGGGATTTTCCTCCAAGACTGCCTTTTTGGATATACAGTAAGTTTTCATTTCATAGCCAAACTGTAGTGAAATCTTTTTGAAGATGAGTTCAGCGATAATTTCCTAGCCAGGCAACCAACTCATTTGAAGTGCTGACAATTAAGAACTGCTAGATCAAGGTCACACATGGCAGGCAATGGCATCTACATCGTGACTGTGCCTGGCTGACAGTTTTAAGATGAATTCCAATTTCAGAGATGTTAGGATGTAAAAAAAAAAAAGTGCTTCTTAGATTTCATGAAACATGGTATGTAAATTGTATTCTTAATAATCCAGATTCCCCAGCTGCTTGTCACATCCACCTTGTTTATGTACTTCTGAACAATTTCAATGAGATTTGCCTGCTGTTCCCTCCTCAGCACACCTAGGCTTTAATGAACAATGGTGTGTAAGCCAAACTCCCCCACTTCCTTCTACTCCACTTTGCGGCTGGAGTACAAAGTACAAAACTGTACTTTGATACCGTTCTTCTCAACCTTGAATGTGTACATGGATCACCTGGGAATCTTGTTAAAATGCAGATTCTGTTTCAGTGGGTCTGAGAAGGGACATGAGAGTCTGCATTTCTGGCAAGTTCTTAGGTGATGCCCACACTGCTGTTCCAGGGACCACAGGTTGAGCAGCCAGGCTTTGCTACATCTAAGAACATGGTATGTCATTAAAGAAATTCAGCACCTCTCCAGGGTGCATGGGTGGTTTGTTTTTCCTTCATTTATATTATTATTTTGTTGAAAACCTGTATAATGCAAATATCATTGTATTGGGTAAGAACGAAGATTTCTTAGGATGAAAAGAAAACAGGAACTTTATATGTCCTCTCTTACGGTACAGGGAGAGGTATTTCTTCCCCTTAATTTGTTTTCTGAAAGATTTGTTCATTTGGTTTTCCCTTGCCTTTCTCCTCAAAAAACTTGGGCAACTTGAATTTATTAGGAAATCTGCATGTAATTGCAGATTAATAACCTACCCATCAATACCACATTAGTTCATTGTGATTAATAGCATCTGTGTGAATACTTAATGAATTAGTAATGACGGACTATTTGCTTTAAAGTGTCAAGAGAACATTCCATGTAAAAAGGCACTACCCATAACAGGAAAATTAATTATAGGCTGGTTGGATAATAACTTGTCACAAACAAGGTATGTTTGTTTGGAAAGCCTCGTCGGTGTTGATATTTGCACAGTGAGAGATACTTTTTAAAGCATGCATGGACCTTTTAATTTATAAAATGAGAGGGGAATTTTATTTTCAACAACAGTTAAGATAGGTATGGGAGCTTATATTTATGAGAGAGAAACACACACTCACAAATATGTGCTAGTACACTCACAAGTTTGCTTGTGTCACTAACCAGACTTCCTGTAGTGACCTTTTAGATTGAGTTCCAAATTGAACTGCTTCTCCTACCTGCTGTCTATTCTGAATTCATAAATTCACTTCCCCAAGGCCCAAGCATTTCTTGTTACTAATTTTATTCTTTTAGCAAATCATTTGTTTTCTCTATGGTTCCTCATTCTAATTCTGTGATGTTGCCATCATTGTTTATTTCTGTCTTTGCCCTACATCTGAGGAAGCGAAGGTCAGGAAAATTATGTGAGTTGCCCAAACCAGTCCAGCCATATAATTTGTCCCCCACAGATTATGGGTCTAGCATTTCAAATGTCTCCAAATTTAACCCAGGCGGAAAGAGCTGCATGAGCAGAGGCTCTGTCCAGCTGGTGCCTTTGAGGAAACCCAAGAAGCCCAGTGTGATGGGAGCTCAGAGTTGGAAGGGAATGGGGACACAAGACAAAACTGAAGAGAGAGGAGGGACCAGAGCACATAGGCCTTGTAGGCTGTTTAAAGATTTTCGCTTCTGTCCTCGGGCAGTGGGAAGCCATTTGTAAATGTCATGCCAGGGGTGCCGATGAGCGATGCATTTTGCCAGAGCGTGCTGGCTGCATGGCTCAGAGGAGGAAGTTGATGTACAGAGATCAGTTCTGAAGGCCCCAGCATGCTGTTCTGTTTTCTAGCTAGGGATCCAGATGAAGGTAGAGTTTGTCTTCCTTGTTACAGAAAACCTCAAGCATTATTGGGTATCCTTTTCTCTCCTTTCTTCTCCTTTCAGCATGAAGGGTCATTGTGTCTTCTCTGTAGCCTCCCTTTTTTTTGAAACACTCCCAGACACCTGGAAGAATCAGCTAGGGGAGCTGCAGCCACAGCCAGGGGGTGTGGAAGTTAACTTTTGTCCCACCAGCCCTCTTGCCCTTTTGGGTCCTCTGCTTGTGCCAAGGATGCTATTGCTTCCTTTTTTTTTTTGCAGGAGAAGATTCTGGACAGAGAAAGAAAAGAGAGCCCAGCTCTGAACCCCTCACTGTCAGAAACCCAGTTTTAGAGGGGCAGCTGCCCTTGACCACACACTGTGGTTTGAATAGCCAAGAATAGAACCTCTGCTGCTCTCACCTCCTCATGGAAGGTGGGAGTGAAAACAGGGGTTAGTTGGGAAGTGGCTTTTTAAACCTATGTTTACAGTGTTTTGATGCCGCTGTCATAGATGAGAGAGGAATTGTGAAGTCTGGAGCTCAGATTTTTTAGGATTTCAGGGATGCAATATTTATCCCACTCTTCCTCTCTGTAGGGTGTGGTATAAGCAGGAGTTGAAAATAGCTATCCTGTGATGTTTTTTTCATTTGGAAGTCTTTCTGGCATAGTGCTGATTTTTTTTTTTTTCTTAAACCAGTGAATCGACTCTCACCTCAAACACATATTGCATTTCATCTTTAAGAAAGGAACTTTTCAAAGCCGGGTTTTTCAGAACTGAGGACTAAGACCTAAGTGGGCCAATGCAAGGAGAGTGTTTCCAGGACAAAACAAAGTAACGTTCTCCTTGAAGAATGTTGATGTTGAATTAAAATGGAGCTACAGAGTGAGGAAACCAGCAAAGAAAGGGTAAAGCTTCTGATCTGACATTGGGTCAGGTGGGGAATGGGAGAGGAGGAAATCTGGGCTGGTGATGTCCTGGGGTCGCAGGCATCAAGAAGGACTGCTGATAACTGTCAACTATACCTTAGTAAAGCTGTGGGGGAAGGAGGGCTGGTGAGTGCTGTTGGTTGAAAGTAGTGGTTCTCAAAGTACGTTTCTCCACCTGCAGTATCAGCATTACCTGGGAATTTGTTTGAAATGCAAACTCCTGGCCCCCACCCCAGAGCTATTGAATCAGACACTTTGGCAGAAGGACCCAGCACTCTGTGTTTTAACAAGCCCCTCTGACAAACCCACAGCCAACATAATACTCAGTGGTGAAAAGCTGAAAGCCTTCTCGCTAAAATCTGGAACAAGACAAGAATGCCCACTCTTACCACTTCTATTCAACGGAGTGTGCCCACTCTCACCACTTCTATTCAACATAGTATTGGAAGTCCTAGCCACAGCAATCAGAGAAGAAAAAGGGATAAAAGGTATCCAAATTGGAAGAGAAGAGGTAAAATTGTCAACATATGCAGATGACATGATATTATATATAGAAAACCCTAAAGACTCCACACAAAAACTACTGGAACTGATAAATGAATTCAGCAATCTTGTAGAAGGATACAAGATTGACATTTGTTACATTTCTGTTATATTTCTTTACACTAACATTGAAATATCAGAAAGGGAAAGTTTTAAAAAAACCCCTTTTAAAATCGCATAAAAAATACTTAGGAATAAACCTGATCAAGGAGGTGAAATACTTATGCTGAGGACTATAAAACATTTGGATAAAGGAAATTAAAGATGATTCAAAGAAATGGAAAGCTATCCCATGCTCTTGGGTTGCAATAATTAATATTATTAAAATGGCCACACTACTCAAAGCAATCTACACATTAATGTGATCTCTATCAAATTACCCATGACGTTTTCCACAGAACTAGAACTAATAATCCTAAAATGTATATGGAACCATAAAAGACCCAGATTTGCCAAAGAAATCCTGAGGAAAAAGAACAAAGCTAGAGGCATAACCCTTCCAGACTTCAAACAATACTACAAAGCTACAATAATTAAAACAACGTGGTATTGGCACAAAAACAGACATATGGATCAATGGAACAGAATAGAGAGCCCAGAAATAAACCCACACATCTACAGTCAATCTTCGACAAAGGAGGCAAGAATATACAATGGAGAAAAGACAGTCTCTTCAGCAAGTGGTGTTGGGAAAGCTGGAAAGGTGAAGTTAGAACACACCCTCTCACCATACACAAAAGTAAATTCAAAATGACTTAAAGACTTAAATATAAAACATGACACCATAGAACTCCTAGAAGAGAATATAGGCAGAACATTCTCTGACATAAACGTACCAATATTTCTTAGCTCAGTTTCCCAAGGCAATAGAAGTAAAAACAAAAGTAAACAAATGGGACCTTATCAAACTTATAAGCTTTTGCACAGCAAAGGAAACCATAAACAAAAAGACAACCTACTGGGAGAAAATATTTGCGAATGATTTGACTGACAAGGGCTTAATTTCCAAAATATACAAACAGCTCATACAACTCAATAACAAAAAAAACCCAATCAAAAAAATGGGCAGAAGACCTAAATAGACATTCCTCCAAAGAAGACATACACATGGCCAACAGGCACATGAAAAGATGCACAACATCACTAATTATTAGAGAAATGCAAGTCAAAACTATAATGAGGTACCACCTCACACCAGTCAGAATGGCCATCATTAAAAAGCCTACAAATAACAAATGCTGGAGTGGGTGTGGAGGAAAGGGAACCCTCCTACACTGTTGATGGGGAATGTAAATTGGTGCAGGCACTATGGAAAACAGTGTGGAGACTCCTTCAAAAACTAAAATAGAGTTGCCATATGATCCAGCAATCCCACTCCTGGGCATATATCTGGAGAAAACTCTAATTTGAAAAAGGTACATGCACCCAACGTTCTTAGCACTATTCACAATAGCCAAGACATGGAAACAACTTAAATGACCATTGACAGATGAATGAATAAAGAAGATGTGGTATATATACACAATGGAATACTACTCAGCCATAAAAAAGAATGAAATAATGCCATTTACAGCAACATGGATGGACCTAGAGGTTATACCAAGTGAAGTAAGTCAGAAAGAGAAATACCATATGATATCACTTATGTGGAATCTAAAATATGACACAAATGAACTTGAAATAGACTCACAGACCTAGAAAACAAACTTACGGTTACCAAAGGGGAAAGGGGTGGGAGGGGGCAGGGATAAATTAGTTTAGGATTAGCAGAAACAAACTACCATATATAAAATAGATAAACAACTAGGTCTAACTGTATAGCACAGGGAACTATATTCAATATCCTGTAATAAGCCATAATGGAAAAGAATATGAAAGAGAATATATATGTGAATAACTGAATCACTTTGCTGTACACCAGAAACTAACAGAACATTGTAAATCAACTATACCTCAATTAAAACAAAAGCAAAAGCAAGCCCCTCTGATGATACTGATGCATGCTCAAGTTTGGAAACCACTGGTTTAGACTAGGACATAATGTGAAGTGAAGCTTTCGGGACCAGCTAATTTTGTTTTGATCTAACCTCACCAGGCCTCCTACCTATGACTAGAAGCATCAGGAGTGTGTATCACTGGTCACAGTTATGGTTACAGGGCAAAGGGGGTAGATGGCTCAGCATAGGGTCACTACACCACTGCAAAAACAAGTCTTGATATAACTGGAGAAGGCATTTCTTCCAGTTATGATGGAGAGCTCTGTCAAGAAAGTTCATAAGGACTGCCTCTGGTTTAGCCACCTGGGGGGCTTGTTCTCACATAGGAAAGTGACTTGCAGAATTTTACTGGGTACCTGATGGTCAGATGAGCAGGAGTCAGGGACCTGGGTCCAAATCCAAGCTCTAACTTTTACTAGCTGAGTTTCCTTGGACAAGTTATGACAGTTCTTGCCTGTAGACTAGGGTTAATGATACATGCTGCTTAGGGTTGGTGGGGGATTAATTGAGGTCATGTACAATATACCTGGCACAGAGCAGGTGCTTAATAAATGAATGCCGTCACCAGGGTCCTTGGATGTCTCAGGACTGCTCAGGAAGGACCACTGCGGGGGGTATGTAACCATACATGGCCTTTTCTTGTAATGTTAAGATGGTAGAAATAGGCAGGAAAAATGTAATTAAGATTTGTGCTATAGGAAAAAGAAACTGAAGATGAATTTTAATGACTCTAAGTTCAGCACAGGCCTTATATTGAATTATCTGCTAAGATTCAAATTATCTAAATAGGAAAGCTATTTTTATGATTTAAAATATTATATTGGCAGATTCATTGTAATGCTATGCTATCAAAGAGTGATGTTAAAATTTAAATTATTTTGAAGTGTGACCATGGTAAGTGTAATCCTTAAAAATTCACTTATAAGGGCTTCCCTGGTGGCGCAGCGGTTGAGAGTCCGCCTGCCGATGCAGGGGACACGGGTTCGTGCCCCGGTCCAGGAAGATCCCACATGCCGCGGAGCGGCTGGGCCCGTGAGCCATGGCCGCTGAGCCTGCGCGTCCGGAGCCTGTGCTCCGCAGCGGGAGAGGCCACCACAGTGAGAGGCCCGCGTACCACAAAAAAAAAAAAAAAAAAAAAAAAAAAAAAAAAAAAAAAATTCACTTATAAGTGCACATAATAAAAGAGTTAGCTTCTGTGAGACGTTTGTAGTGTCTGGCAGTTGTATAAAATTGATTTCATTATGGACAAAGAGGTCTTTTGTGTTAAAAGGGGAATATTTTTATGTTATTTGGTAACCCTTGATTTAGATTGATGAGTTTGAGGTTTTTAATGCCCCTAAAATAATCTCTGCCCCTTTTTCTTAAGCTAATGCCAACCAACAATTATCATTTATGAGATGATCATAAAAAATGAACAGAGAAAAGCATTCTGACAGCTTCTCTACCTATGTTTGGGTGGGAGTTTTCCAGAAGAATGAGAAATATCAGCTCTTATTGTCTTTTCAGTATGTCAAACAGACTCAGTTAATCCCATGCTTGACCGGCTGTGGGGCTGAGGAACTGCAAAGTCGAGTGTCACACAATTCGTGTGAAAACATGAGGGTTATGGGATCCACAGACCATGACTTAGTTAACTTGAATTTTATTTTTTAATGAGAATAACAATGAGCTTTGCAAGCTGATTTAGAGTCTCCACATCTAACTGCATTAGAACTTAATACCCATGAAGTGTGAGTTAGAAAAATGAAATTTTTCAGTACGGTAAATAAACTGAGGAGGCTGGAAACCAGATTGAAGTCTGTAGCCTGGAAAATCAACAGAGACTAAAAATAGTAAGATTAGAGGTGACATTCAACCATGGACCAGCCAAAGGTGGTTTTTAAGTACCACCAAAGGAGAAACCAGGCCATCATATGATAGGTTTAAAAAAATATGTGTCTAGAGAACATTCTGTTTCTTATGTGGGTGTGGAAGGGCACACCTTCCCTTAAAATGTAGATTTGGTTTTCCAAAGTTTTGATTTTTCATGTTCTTTCTCTCGCTAGAATTAAGAGGACACTCCCACTGATTTCTAAGGGAAATGCTGGCATAATCTACATGAAATTGAGAATTCACCTTGATGACATTTGACTGAAGGCTTTAGAATGCAGTTGCTGTTTCTAAATATTAAGCAAATCAGGCAAACAGCTCCAGCGAGCTCTTAGCAAGTAGCCAGAGGATCCCCTTTAGAATAGGCACATAAAAGGATTACAGGGTCCGGAGAAAGAACACAAAGGAGCGTGTTTTGAAATAATCCTTATGCTCTGGGAGCCATCTTGTTTAAATGGCGTCACCTTAACACCGAGGTTCTTGGTAGGTGTTTGCTCACAGGCCTAAAACTTCGTGCATGTGGAGTTTTTGAAAACAGTATTAGTTGGGAAAGTCCTAAATATTGCAAAAACTCCAGATGACTGGCCTGAGCTGTATGTGACTGTCGTGAGCTCTTGACTTACCAGGGGACTGCCAAGTCCTTAGGAGTATCGTTTTTCTTTGTTTGGAATTCCCTTTTCTTATTCCAGAGCTCTCAATAAAGGCCCTGTCTGAGCAGGAGAATGTGGACTGAGTGAGTAGAATTGATAGTCCTGTCTGGCTTCTGCGGTTAAAGGAGGTTGAATGCCAGTAAGTATCCACCCGCCCCCCGCCATAGAAGAGCAGGGAAGTGGAAGTGGATGGTCAACCCGAGACCATTGGTGAAACGAGACTTACGTAGCTCAAAAACCAGTATTCACAAAAACAGTTGAAATCTTGGATCTCATTGTATGATATGCAGACTGCAATGTGAGAAAAGGAGATTATGGATGTTAGTATAATTAGGACATTGCTGATTATAAAAAGAAATAACAAAATTAGTCCAATTTCTCACATTTCCTTTTCATTTGGGCGAAAAACTCTCTCAGACTTTCCTTGACAGAAATTCAGCTCGGCAAACATTGAATACCAACCATGCCAAGTGCTAAGCCCTGGGTGTTCAAAGATGAGTGTGACTCAGTCCCTGACCCAGAGAGCACTTAATCTAATGGAGAATAGCCATTGTTAATGCCGATTTTATGCACTAAAAGTATTTTTTTGTGATAATATTTGAGGCCCAATGACCAAAAATACCTTCTTTATTAAAATTCTCACATGATTCGTCCCCTGTGAGGCCAAACCTGTGTTACAAAGGCATGGGCAAAACCAATTTCTTTGTAGACTGTAGATCCAAATGTGAAACAGTAAAGATTCTAGAGGAGAACATTAGACACTATCTTCATGACCTCAGGGTAGGCAAAGATTTCTTAAATAGCACACAAAATATGCTTACCAAAGATGGAAAAAGTGATCACATTAGACTACATTAAAATAATTTCAGTTCATTACATGATACCATTAAGAAAATGAAGTCTGGGGAATGGAAGAAGACTTTGCAATACAAATATTCAACAAAGGATTTGTGTGTAGTATATATAAAGAACTTCTATAAATTAATAAGAAAAAAGGTAGATTACCAATAGAAATGTGGGAAATAGACTTGAGTAAGCACTTCACAAAAGAGGATGTTGGTTGTCTTGATTGGAGATAGTGACTGGAAGGGAGCACAATGGGCTCCAGGGGTTCTGGTCATAATGTTGGTTATGTGGGTGTGTTTACTCTGTGAAAATCCTTCAAATTATGATTGGTGCACTTTTCTGTAGGTATGTTATAATTTCATTGAGAAAGTGTACATAAAGAAAAGGCCTTGTTGTCTAGGATGAGGAATGTGGCAAAGTATTTTCAGACGTTATCTCTTGTTGGAGCATTGCCTCTACTATGGAAGCAGAGGAAATGTTGAGAGCATGGGCTTTTGCTTGGTTGTTAGGGCAGGTCCAGTTTGTGTAAGAGTCCTACACAAGGAGTGCCAATGTCTTGGGTTAGCAGAAGGCCTTTGGCTACCAATATCCTGAGAAGGGAGGAGGAAAAAATACTTATGGAGAAAGCACTAGAAACAAGCTTGATTACTTTACATTTTCGTGTAGAGCTAACTCAGCCTGGAAGCCTGTTTAAGCCACCATTGATTGATCACTTACCATGTATTGCGGCATTGAGATAGGGACTTTCTGTGCATTAAAATATTTGATCCTCACCACAACCCTGGAAGGTAGGTGCTATTATTTGTCCAGATTTACAAATGAAGAAACTGGGGCTTAGGGAGAGTAAGTAACTTGATTAAGTTCCAGCTAGAAAGTAGCAGCAAGCTGCAACTGGAACCCACATCTTTGTGATTGAAAGCTCACCCCCTTGACTCTATTATTTTGCCTTTTTGGGGGGCAAAACCAATTTTATCTGAGCATAGTGAGAAGAAAAAATAATTACCCTTTATGCACACACACCCACATATATCAAATTTTGATGATCATAGGCACTTTGAAACTGATTTTAAAGTCTGAGGTTTGTTGTACTATAGGTTATGAACTGGAGTTTTCCTTCTCTGTTGTAACATGGTTAGGAACACCTGGATGGGGGTGAGAGAAGACTGAGAAATCTTCCAAGAAACAATGCACATTATCATGGGAATACACTTACATGGGTGACCCATGAGCCCTTCTCAGCGCTTTAGGGACATTGTAATAACCTGAGTAATTGCCTTTGATAGGCTTTGTTTTCTGCTCATTAATGACTCTCCAGGTTAGATTTTATACTTCTTACCACTAATTGAAATACAGAGATCCATAAAATGGATGCAGCCAACTGATTGTTACAACATTGTCTGCATATCAACGTTCTCCTGCCTGCTTGGGTTTGAAGAGAAGGAGAGGAGAAGGGAAAGGGTAAGATAAGGAACCTGTGTTAGCTGAATTTGTTTCAAAAGCCAAATTCTGGAACAGAAGCCAGAATTTTGACACATAAAAATTATTGATATTTGTGCACCGTTAGGGTTTGGGGATTGCCCTACTTAGCATATACATGTCCTCTTTTCCCCTTCTCGTGATACATAGAGCACCTTGGGTACACACTCAGGTACATATTTAATATTTTGAGTTCTTTTGTTCCACGGCTTATTTTTGTTCCCCAGGGTGTTCATGTTTGCAGCCTGTGGAGTGTTTATAGCATCACAATAACAGTGCATCCCCAAATGAAATTTGGATTACTTACTTTCAAATGTGTCTCCCCAGCAATCCAATGACTGTGGAAGCAATATGGTGGAAAGGCACATTATCTGATTTGAATAGAAATATATGTGGGTATGATTTTAGAGATTTCTGTTTATTAAAAAAAGAAATCTTCTTTTATCCTTGGGGCTAGTTATCCCACTTTTATTGCTGTGGTAATACACAAGAAAGAAACAAGTTGAAATAATTGAAAATGCCCACATCGAGCTCAACTTATTTAGTTTATCTTAGTTATATGTACTTGTTTGATGTACAGATGCTTATAGAAAACTGGACAGAAGCTCTGGGTTCCTTTTTTTTTTTTGAAATGTAGAACTTCTAGTTTAGAAGTAGATTCTGCTTTAGGGAATATGTAGTTATTTATTAATTTGATTAGCACTGTACATTGTATCTTGAAGCTATTCAAAGTACTGTAGGAGCATCTGTTGTACCATCATTTGGAGGCTGCTAGGTTGTTTCAGAAATAAATACCAATTGCCTTGACAACTGCAGTTTGACATAGCTCGATGTAGCCAGTGCCATGGTGCTGTGTGGGAATTCTTTGTCTTGGCTTCATGTTGGTAAATTGATATTCTCAGGTACCTCCAAGGTGTTATTTTCTGGGGAGGGTAGTTTTTATTGAGTCTTGGCTTTCCTAGTTCCTTATTTAATGAAATAGTGACAGCTGTCATTTTCTACCTTCAAACAATAGCATCAGTGATTTTATAAACAGAAAATCATTTTCCAGGTGGGCTTGTGTCCATGCTGGCAGCCATTTTATATACATGGCCTCATTTTAAATGGCCAGGACTTTGAATGTGTAAATGGGCAAGTTTTCAGGCAATTTGGGTAGGCTTTATATTCTTGCTTCTCCATTTCCTGTCTAAACAACGTCTTCCGTGTCCACAGCATGTTTATGCAACATTGAATAAAACTTCTAATGGGAAATTTCTTACAGGTGACCTCCCTGAGAGGCTGGGCTGTGAAGAAATCTTAAGAAACCCGACCCTGATGAAATTGCCTCCGTTGAGAATATTACTCAGTGCAGAAACGAGGAATAGAATTCAGTTATTTTTGGTTCTTGAAAAAATGAATTCTGGGTTTTTTTTGTGTGTAGGTGGCAGAAAACATTAACCCTGGCAGAAGGTCCAGTCTCAGTTGGAAATTGAACTTTTGGTTTCTTTGAATTAGGAGAACCTTGGAGAAGAGGATGTTAAAATATTTTTTATTTGAACCTCAAGCAATTTGGAATCGGTTCTACTGTCTGCATATCTTTTATAGACGTATCTTTTCCAGGGTTGTCTGTCTCTACATTTAATTTTCTGGAGGCTGGGACTGATTATCAAATGACCTCCAACTCAGCATCACCTGTGGCTGGATACTAATGAATCCTTTTTTAACCTTCCTAGCACTTTTGGAGAAATCAATCAGTAGAAGGCGGGACACCGAAGCCATACAGAAAGCCAAAATCCTTTATTCATCTTGCATGAATGAGAGTGAGTAATAAAGAAAATAAATAAAATAATTTACCACCTTTATTTTTCAGAGTTCTGTTAATGCTTAAAGATATTGTTTAAGGAAAAAGAGAACTACTAAGAATTCTACTAATATTTAAAGGTGATGCTTAAAGAAAGGAGCTATTTTCCAAGACTGGATTTTGACTACCCCTGCCTTTTTTTTTTTTTTTTTTTTTGCGGTATGCGGGCCTCTCACTGTTGTGGCCTCTCCCGTTGCGGAGCACAGGCTCCGGACGCACAGGCTCAGTGGCCATGGCTCACGGGCCCAGCCGCTCCGCGGCATGTGGGATCTTCCCCGACCGGGGCACGAACCCGGGTCCCCTGAATCGGCAGGCGGACTCTCAACCACTGCGCCACCAGGGAAGCCCTACCCCTGCCTTTTTTTAAAAAATTAATTAATTAATTAAATTTTAGCTGCGTTGGGTCTTCATTGCTGCGCGCAGGCTTTCTCTAGTTGCGGTGAGCGGGGGCTACCCTTTGTTGCGGTGCACGGGCTTCTCATTGCGGTGGCTTCTCTTGTTGCGGAGCACGGGCTCTAGGCACACAGGCTTCAGCAGTTGTGGCTCGCGGGCTCTAGAGCACAGGCTCAGTAGTTGTGGCGCATGGGCTTAGTTACTCTGCGGCATGTGGGATCTTCCCAGACCAGGGCTCAAACCCGTGTCCCCTGCACTGGCAGGCAGATTCTTTTTTTTTTTTTTTTTTTTCTTTTTGCGGTATGTGGGCCTCTCACTGTTGTGGCCTCTCCCGTTGCGGAGCACAGGCTCCGGATGCGCAGGCCCAGCGGCCATGGCTCACGGGCCCAGCCGCTCCGCGGCATATGGGATCCTCCCAGACCGGGGCACGAACCTGTATCCCCTGCATCGGCAGGCGGACTCTTAACCACTGCGCCACCAGGGAGGCCCTAGCAGGCAGATTCTTAACCACTGCACCACCAGAGAAGTCCCTGACTACTCCTGTCTTTTTTTTTTTTTTTTGGAATTTTATTTTATTTTTAATACAGCAGGTTCTTATTAGTTATCTATTTTATACATATTAGTATAATATGGGATGGTGGGATGAATTGGGAGATTCAGACTGACATATATATGTATAAAATAGATAACTACTTCACTCTGTATGATAGTCTCTAGGTCCATCCATGTCTCTACAAATGACCCAATTTCATTCCTTTTTATGGCTGAGTAATATTCCATTGTATATATGTACCACATCTTCTTTATCCATTCATCTGTCAACGGGCATTTAGGTTGCTTCCGTGACCTGGCTATTGTAAACAGTGCTGCAGTGAACATTGAAGTGCATGTGTCTTTTTGAATTATGGTTTTCTCTGGGTATATGCCCAGTAGTGGGATTGCTGGGTCATATGGTAATTCTGTTTTTAGTTTTTTAAGGAACCTCCATATTGTTCTCCATAGTGGCTGTATCAATTTACATTCCTACCAACAGTGCAAGAGGGTTCCCTTTTCTCCACACCCTCTCCAGCATTTGTTGTTTGTAGATTTTCTGATAATGCCCGTTCTAACAGGTGTGAGATGATACCTCATTGTAGTTTTGATTTGCATTTCTCTAATAATTAGTGATGTTGAGCAGCTTTTCATGTGCTTCTTGGCCATCTGTATGTCTTCTTTGGAGAGATGTCTGTTTAGGTCTTCTGCCCATTTTTGCATTGGGTTGTTTGTTTTTTTTAATATTGAGCTGCATGAGCTGTTTATATATTTTGGAGATTAATTCTTTGTCCGTTAATTCATTCGCAAATATTTAACATTGCTCATTGGCTTGGGTCAGTATAGTGAGCCCACCTTTTATTGTTGGGAATATTGGGCAGGTTCCCTAGTCAGCTCTCCTGGCAAGAACATCAGGTTTAGACAGTCACACTGAAGTATGAGTCATAGGTAGTTCTGTTTCTGTGGTTAGCTCAGTCCACTGCACCTCTCCCTAAAAAGTTAGGTTGGGACCTTACTGGAATTTTCTCTTGAGAAGATACACTTGCTTTCTAGTTTGGTGATCGAGTTTGCAATTCTAACTCTCTCTTCATATTTGCTCCCTTTCAGAAGCGATCGAAAAAGCAGATGCCAAGCCATTGTTACATATCCTGCGGCACTCACCTTTCCGCTGGCCTGTGCTCGAATCTAATATCGGCCCTGAAGGGGTTTGGTCAGAGAGAAAGTTCAGCCTTCTTCAGACACTTGCAACGTTTCGTGGCCAATACAGCAATTCTGTGTTCATTCGTTTGTATGTGTCCTCTGATGACAAGGTGTCCAACGAACACGTCTTGAAGGTATAGTGAGGACTCCTTCATCATGCTTGTTTAGTCCAAGGTTAGCCTTTTTGGGTTGCCTTCTCAAGGAAAGAGACTCATACCACCTTAGTGAAATGATAAGGTTAAAAATTCTGTTAAACGTTAGGATCTAGACTATTCCCTACCCACCCCCCACTCCCCACCCCCCCAGATTTGCAGATTGTAAATCATGAACACACTGTTTTTGTCAGCCTTGCAAGAAGCCAGTGAGTGAGTTTCAAGTGATCTGTAATCTGGCTCTCGAATATCTACCCTGAGCATGTGTAGGGCCCCTTAATTCTGGTGGGGAGACATGAGCAAAGACTTTCTGAACTCTGCTCTTCCTCTCCCCTCATTCCCCTGACCAAGGAGTGAACACGTGCTATGGTTCATTGTTTTCCTTCACTAACATCTTGTGTACATGCCTAAAATTTCATTGTCACGTTGTCTTGAATCTCTTGTCCTTCCTTTCAAAAGATAAGGCAAAACTTGTTCCAAGTGCTTGGTTGCATTTTCTGTTAGGAGAGTAAACATCTCTTCCATAAAGGAATGGGCCATGAGGACATACCCTGAGGTGGAGTATTACATTGGTAAAATCAGGAGACTGTCAGAAAACTGCCAACAGTGGAAGATTCATCAGTCAAAGAACTTGGCAAGAATGCAAATAGCACTTTTCAAATTGTTTTGTCTTTTGATTCTATTTTTTTTTTTTTTTTTGCTTCTGTGGTTACTTTAGTAATGAAAATTTTGTTGAACTGCTGATTTTTTCCCCCAGTTCTGTTCTTTGTTAAACCAGAAAATATTAATGATATATTGATATTTAAATCATAGAAATATAAAACCTTTAGAGTGTATTATCCTCTCCTGATATAAGTCAACTTTTAAAAATCTATACCCTGGAGTTTATTTTTTGATTTATACCAAGGGGCTGGCAAATTTTTTTCTGTAAAAGACCAGATAGGAAATATTTTAGGCTGTGCGGGCCATATTATCTTTCTCAACTACTCAACTCTGCTGTTATACCTGGTAAAGCAGCTGTAGACAATATGTACATACATGGGTGTGGCTGTAAGGTGGGCTGGCCTGCAGGCTGTAGTTTGTCCCTCTCTAGTTTAGGCAATGGCAGTCTCAATAAAAATATCTTTAGTCACTGAAAGAATTCCCATCTCCTCAAGAGGAAATTCTTAATTACAGAGACAGCTGTATATCTGTGCTGGGTGATGGAGCAACAACATGACACTGAGACATATTCTAATGCTCTCAGGATAAGACATGCTCTTCAATGCTCTATGATCATGGTGATGGTCCAATTGACCTCTGTCCCATGTTGATAGATTACTCACTTAAGAAAAACAAACAAACCAGGTTTTAAAACTCTCATTCTTAATTTCAGAACTATTATGGTATCCCTTCCAAACACCTTAAGTGTTTTTTTTTTTCCTCAATTTTTTTTTCGATTTTTTTTTTTTTTTTTTGCGGTACACGGGCCTCTCACTGCTGTGGCCTCTCCCGCTGCGGAGCACAGGCTCAGCAGCCATGGCTCACGGGCCTAGCCGCTCCACGGCATGTGGGATCTTCCCAGACCGGGGCACGAACCCGTGTCCCCTGCATCAGCAGGCAGACTCTCAACCACTGCGCCACCAGGGAAGCCCTTACGTGGTGTTTTGAAGTAAGTTGGAGACTGTCTTTCAAACTTAAGTTTATGTACTCTATTGCATGATAGATCTTGATTTCCACACAAGTTAATTAATTGCAAATGCTAACCATTTCAGTTTTCACCAATTTCTGGATCTAGTATAAGAACTGAATTCATTTAAACATTTTATTATGGAAAATAATACAAATAAAAGTAAGAAGAATAGTACTATAAACTCCCATGTACTCATCAACCCACCTTCAACAGCCAGCAACTTTTGGCTCTTCTTGTTTCATCTGATACACCTCCTTTTGGAGAGGAGGCTGGAACATTGTGTAGCAAATCCAAGGTATAATATCATTGCACTGATAAATACATCAGTGTTTATCTAATGGAAAGGACTATTACAACAACCAAAAAAGTAATTGTAATTCCATAGTTAACATCTAATACCTGGTGAATTTTCAGTTTTCCTGATTGTCTCAAACATGTCCTTTAAAAAAATTAAACAGTTGGTCTTTGGTTCAGGTTCCAAATAAGAATCACATGTGCATTTGGTTGACACATCTATTTTAATTTATAGCATACTAGATTTGACTGATTTCAGGGTAACCTAATAGCTAATGAGAGAAAATTCTTGTTTATAGGAGAATCACAGCTTTAAAAATGCAGGAGAAATAATAGAATTTAAAAGTTAGCATTTTTTAAAATCCCTAATGAAAAAAAGAATTAAGGCAACTATCACCAATAGCTGCTAAAGCTATTAGATGAATGGTTGATGGAGAAATTCAGGATAGAGAGACCAGACTGACATCAAATGAACCCAGATGTTAATGGTAGCATTGCTAAAAGTGGGAAAACCAGATTTTGTGTGCCTCCTGATACCATGCAGTGGGAAGCATATGCTATCACCAATGATGCCAAAAGAAAAGGAAAAAAAAATGAACTTGGATCTAATCAAGCCTGTAGTTTTAACACCAGCTTACAGGAAACACGGGGAATAGAGGATCGTGGCAATCAATTTTTAACAGCTTGCCTTGCACACTTAATATTCAATTAAACTGATCCTAGAAACACTGAACTGTCAATAACAGAACACTTTCCAAATGTAAGGAGGCACTCATGTGCTTACTACCGGTCTCTTCTGCCAAGATGGCAGCTTCCTCCAAACTGATGTGTTTGAGCATGGCCTGGCATTTGAGTGCAGTATGCATTTGCTTTAGTTATGTCCCTGTTTGTACCATTTTATATGAGTGGATGACTTAACAAGATAGAGCTATAGTCTTTCTAATCATGACAGAGCTGCTAGAAGTTCAAGCATGTGTCTAGATATTGGTAGGAAAAGGTTTCTTCTGAGATCTGCCTAAAACCCAGTGAACCTGATAACAAAAACTAGTGTATCTATGGCTGCCAGTGTTGTAGAATTTGTGGGTGTTGCTTTTGTTAGAAATAGTTAAAACTATAAAAAAATCTAACTGAATATTTGAAGCCCCTGAAGCACCTTTTAAGTTTTGTGGAACATAGTTTGAAAACCACCGCCATAGTGGAGAAAAGAGTATGCTTTGGTGTTAAAGAGATTGAGGTTTGTGGTTTGGCTTTGTGACTTACTCACTGAATGTGTGTGCAGATTGTTTCACTTCTCCCAGTTTCATTGTCCCCATGTGGAATGAAGGGTGAATTAGAATTTACTTTTCACTGTTGCTGTGAGATTTAAATAGGATGAATTTGGTGACAATTTACAGGATAGATGCTGGTACACAGTAGCACGTGACAAAAGGACCTTTCTCTTAAAGCATGACTAGGCAACTGGTCAGAACCATTTGGGGACTGTTTCTCTTCAATTTCTGTGCCAAACATGTGTGTCTCAGATCTCAAGTTCAGATGTGCGAGAAATAGCCATTTTCTTTAGTCAGTCAGTCTCATCTCTGACTCTGAGCTCCCACCCCAACCTTTTAGTTGGAAACTGAACCAGTCTAGGCCCTTCCCCACTTCCCGGCTACTCCATTTCTCAGCCTTCTCCTAGGGTATTGGGAGACCCTCTGATCATAAGTTATGTGTTTCTGAAAAGAAACCTGCCATCCCAGCCCATGTAGCCACTTCAGGTGTTCCTCTCTGCTGCTGGGGCCCTGGGCCTCCCAGCTCCCTCTCAAATCCTGCCATTTCTAGGGGCATTGATGGGTCCTTCTGCTCATGAGAAACTTTGACTTCTTTGGCTGCCTAGATCCTCTTTTTGCTCTGGGAGAACTCTCTCTTACCCCCAAACTCTTCTCCCTCAATGTATTTAGACGTCCTTTTCCATCACATTCTATTTTCCTCAATGTTCTTGGGTTTTCTAATCCCACAAACCCATGGGGATAAGAAAAAGGACTCCTTTGGGAAGGTACAGCTCTGTGAGCATACTGCTAGGTGAGCAGGTGGTGCCTTTGGGTGCCTTTCCAACGGGCACATGTATTCCCATGCCAAGAAATGCAGTTTGGCAAGCAGGGGTTGCTCAAACCCACACAGTGGTCCTCTGTAAAGTTCCCCTGTGGCAAGATGGCACAGGATTTGCCACAGACTTAAATGGGAGAAAGGAAATACACAAATACAGGAAACGACAGACTAATGCCTCCCATCATATCTCACTACATGTGTTTGAGTTTATTTTGTGTAAGGAGATACCAAGAATGAGGATTTAAAGGACGATAAAAGACTTGAATATATGTGGTCCTGAAAGAGTGTTCGGAAGGCCAGGGTTGTCTCAGTTTGTGTTACCAGAACAGTGGCTTGAAGTGATCATCACCCAGCGCCTGCATTTATGTGACTCTTAGCAAAATCCGTAAGGATGATAAGGAGAGACTGTCTTGGAAATGAAGTTGTTTCTAACTTTTTTGTCCTTTTCCTGCATCATACTATGTGAGATGTTTCTTTTTGTATTACTGTTTTCTTTCCTAACCCGTGGTGTATTGCAGTAAGAGAAAAAATTCGTATTTCCGTTCAATGTGTCAAAGTTCCTAAATATATATTATACTTTCTACTTGCAATATTAAGGTCAGTTATAAATGCAAGGATTGAAGAACCTCAGATAACACAGTGTCCTAATATTGGCCTCTTGAGAAAGTCTTTTGTCTCGAGTTTATCTGGTTCTAATGAGATTTAGTTGACTGACCTTATTCAATCTGTTTGGTGTATTTAAGATGTTCCCTAGAAACTGTAGCAATCTGAAAGTTTAAAACAGGTCCGGTAACTTCACTTGAATCATCTAAACTTTTACAATAAGTGGATTTAACTTCATTTCATCAGAGGGAAGCTTTGGCTTTCTTGATATTGTCTACACAGTTTCCTTTCCTTTGAGACTGAAGCTCAAAAAATTCTCCAAGTGGTCTAAATCTAGTTGAAACCCAAAGCATCTTAATCATAATATTATGTTTCATGTTCCTGGCTTACTTAATTTTTGGAAGAAATGGTGGTATATGGGGAATTGGAATAGGATGAAGCCAGGCTGGCTTATGATTTGGTTGTTTGGGGCCAGTTAGCGAAGAAGATTGAACACAATAATTTGAGGTTTTTAGCAATACACCCAGGCAAGATGGATGTTATGAAAACATCTTTTTCCCCCAATTTACTTAACTTTTTAAATGTGTGAATAAGATTTAAGGTAGAAAATCTGCTGTTGCGTTCAGTTTTATTCAGTCTTTGGGCAGTTGCTGATACTCAAGAAAACAGAAAGAACAACCATAGATTTAGAGAAGGTTCTGGAACTTTAAAATCTTTTATTTAAAAATTTATATACAGTTAAATTCACTTTTTTTTAAATTCACTTTTTGTGAAGCACAAGTCTGTAAGTTTTTACAAATGCATGGAGTCATGTAATCACCACCATAAGAAAGAGAATAGTCCCATCACTCCCTCAAAATTTACCTCGTGTTGCCCCTTTGTAGTCATCCACTCTCCCCATCCCCAAACCCTGTTCTCCATCCCTACAGTTTTGCCTCTTTTGGAATGTGATTAAAATTTGCCCATGCTGTTGCCTGTATCAGTAGTTCATTCCTTTTTATGAGTGAGTAGTAGTCCATTGTGTATCACAGTTTATCCATTTGCCAGTTGAAGAACATTTGGGTTGTTTCTAGTTTGGGGCAATAATGAATAAAGTTACATGCAGGTTTTTGCATGAGCATAAGTTTCATTCCTCTTGGGTAAATAGCTAGGAAGTGAGATTGCTGGGTCACATGTAGGTGTATGTTCAATTTTACAAGAAACTGTCAAACCAATTTCCAAAGTGGCTCTGTCATGTTGCCTTCCCAACAACAGTGTGTGAATGATCTAGTTTTTCTACATCCTCACCATCACTTGGCATTATAAGTTGTTGTTTTTTTTTTTTTTTTTTTTTTTTTTTTTTGCCATCCTAGTACATGTATAGTGGTGTTCCATTGTGGGTTTAGTTTACATTTTGCTAATGACTGGTGATGTTCAGCATCTTTTCATTAATTTATTTTCCGCTTGAATATTTTTTTTGGTGAAGTGTTTGTTCAGATCTTTTGTCCAGTTTTAAATTGGGTTGTTTGTTTTCTTATTGAGTTGTGAGGACTCTTTATATATGCTGGATACAAGTCCTTTGTCATATATGTGATTTTCAAATTTTTTCTCCCTGTCTGTAGCTTGTCTTTTTCATTCTCTTAACAATGTCTTTCACAGAGCAAAAATATTTAATGATGATGAAGTCCAATTTATTTTTTCTTTTATGGATCTGATTTTGGTGTCTTTGTCTAACCCCAGGTCAAAGATTTTCCCCTATGTTTTCTCCTAGAAGTTTTATAGTGTTAGTTTTTACATGTAGGTCTATGATCCATTTTGAATTAATTTTTGTACAAGTTGTGAGGTGTGGGTTGAGATTCATTTTTTTTTTGGCAGATGGATGTCTGATTGTTGTAGCTCATTTTCTGAAAAGACTGTATTCCCTTTGATCACCTTTAAGGTGCTGAAAGGTTTTTTTTTTAATTTTAAAAAATATTTATTTTCTTTAATTTTTTGGCTGCATCAGGTCTTAGTTGTGGCATGCAGGATCTTCGTTGTGGCATGTGGGATCTTTTGTTGTGGTGAGGGCTTCTCTCGTTGTGGCATGTGGGTTTTCTCTCTCTAGTTGTGGCGCTCAGGCTCCAGGGCACTTGGGCTCTGTAGTTTGCAGCACGCGGGCTCTCTCGTTGAGGTGTGCGAGCTCAGTAGTTGTGGCACATAGGCTTAGCTGCCCCACAGCATGTGGGATCTTAGTCCCCTGGCCAGGGATCGAACCCACGTCCCCTGCATTGGAAGACGAATTCTTTACCACTGGACCACCAGCAAAGTCCCAGTGCTGAAAGTTTTAATTCAAGAAATTATGCTATACTTTTCTATAATAATAATTCTAGATATTTAGTTGTCTGATTATTGTTTGTATTTTTATCACCTATCTTAAACTTTCCAGAGAGGGTTCTAAAGTTTGCAAAGATTTCTCAAAACAAAATTATTATTGATTCCTTTCCCCCCAAAATGGTGCAATACAGTATTTTAGGGAGAGGGAAGTGGACAGTCTGGTTAATCAGCTTGATGTGGATTGGCATTTTGCAAAATACTGCAGTGAGAAGAATAGTGGATCTGGTGATGGAAGACAATGATTCTCCTCTGAGCTCTGCCCAACTGTGTTACCTTGGGGAAGTCACATGACTTCTTTGGATTTCGTTTCTCCACCCACCAAATAAGGGGGAAAATCAGATAATCTCTAAGACTTATTCCGACTCAAATATTATAGCTTTGATGCTATTCAGTATTGTTAGAAACTCAAAAGGGTTAGAAACCATGAATCAGGGGAGGAGGGGCAGGTCTCTGATACTTTATAATGGTCATTGCTGAAGTGCCTACTTGCATGTAGCTCTGATTGCATTGAATTGGTTTTGTAATGGTAACACATGCTCTAAATATGGCTGGTATGCAGATCTCATGACTCTTGTTAATAACATGGTACCTAAGAATTTACAGTGCAAGCAAATGCTTTGTTTTTTGTTTCAACAGCTGGACCAAGCAGCGCTCTCCCTAGCTGTGAGGGAAGACTACCTTGATAATAGCACAGAAGCCAAGTCTGTAAGTTTTACTCATTCAACTCTGTATCTTGTCAGGCATTGTTGGGTTCATAAATTGTTCTCAAATTCCCAACTCTTTACTAGAATTGAGCAATGTAGGTGTTTGATGACCATATTCCCAATGTAGGAAGCAAAGGCCTTTCATTTCGGCAGATAAATGACACTCCCTGTTTTCTGGAAGTCTGAAAATGAAGGCTGTATGAGTCCCTGTGCTCAGTGCCCTCATGATCAAGCTGGGAAGACAGCACACCCAAATTGAGTAACCAAAGAATGAGCTTGCAGCCGTTCCTCAGAAGTGCACAGAGCTCACAGTATATTGCAGAAGCATGGGCATGGACACCCAGTCGACCAGTGGTTCCCAGACTGTACTGCTTAAGAACCACCTGGGAAGCTTCTATTAAATGTCGATTCTTGGGCCTCAGCAACGGAAAGTCGGATTTAGTAGACTTGAAGTGAGGCCCAGGAATCTTTCTTTAACTGGTGCCCCAGGTTAATTTAAGGTTAATGAGATGGGATCAATCTGGTCCGACTTCTTGGGTTGGCTTGGAAACCTAGTAGTTTCCTGGAGGTTGGATTAGAGCTGGTTCATTCCTAACACTTTCGATTCATTTTGGAACCTCTGTTGAACTTCCAAAGGAGCCTCAGACCCAGGGGAACCTTGACCAGGGAGTGCTCAGGTTTCTGGCCTGGCCTGAGAGCAGGAACTTCGACAGGGAAGTGCTGGCTCACAGTGGAAGTCCCTGCTCCTTTGCTGATAGGAAAGCCTATATCTAGAAGGCTCTGGAGGGCAGGAAGCTAGTCAAGATCCTAGGCAACTTTCTGGCTGAGGACACTCATGGAAGAAGGTTGGCGAGTTTTCCTTCTTGAAAGTGTTCAGAGTGAACTTTTGCCAATCTGGGGCACCTCTGTTTCTGCTGGGGTTACCACCCTACAAGCAGCCGTGCTTGAAATCTTGTCCCTGTCCTATAACCAATCAGTCCTGTAGACTCTGCCTTCAAAGTATCTCTTCCACCTAGTCCCTCCTTTCTGTCCTTACTGCCCTAGGGCAGACCCCTGTTAGGTCTCCTTTTAGCTGTTCCCTCCTCCCCTCATTCCATTGCCTCCTTAGCACCACCACCTGACAAGTTCTCTTCTCAAAGTACAGCTCCCAGAGTGCTTTTGCTCCCAAGCTAGACTCTAAATTCCGTAGAGGAAGGGAGTTCAAGGCCTCTTCATGACCTGGTCCCAAACCACCTTTGCTGTCTCACCTATTTTTATTCTTCCCCCAACAAAGCAGCTTGCACACCTCACAGGAGGACTCCTCACCGCTTCTGAACCAGTCTCCTTTAACTGCTATGTCCCCGGTTTCTTGAGGCTGGAATTTTCCAGTTCTTGAGTTTCTAAGCGCTTAGCAGCTTTATTAAGGACCTCATTTTGGTCTTGCTAGTGTTACAGTTAGTAATGACGTGTTTATCTTCCTCACAGGGTCACACTGAGAACCAGACTCAAGTATTATTGAATTTTTCGTCTGTACCTCCCATGTGCACAGAAGGCCTAGCAAGATATCGTGCATATGTATTGATTGAATAAATATTTTTGGAATTGAACTGGGAATTGCAAAACATTTCTAACTAAGACTATTTGTGAAGCTTGCTTACTGATTCAACAAATAATTATTAAGGGCCTGCTATATGCCAAGCACCATGCAGGTCTCGAGGTTGTAAACATCATAAGAATAGCTATGCAAAATCAAGGTTACGTTAGGAAATCTTATTCCCATAGCATAACTGTGAAACAGTTTAATACCCGGTGTATTGAGTTCTCACAAATATATCTGGAAGGAGAGGTGACCCCCAACAAGATTCCTTAGTTCCCACAAAGTAAGGTCCCCCTCTCTAATAGTATGTGAACAGCCTGAAAATGGGTTTATGAACATGCAGGGAGGAAATTCTATATTTGCTAGGTTCCTCTTCATCATTCTTCTCTTCTTTCCCTTCTTTTTTCCCTGAGCTAGTGAGGAGAACTCTGTAAAAACCATACAAAACTGAAAAGACATAGGGCTTCGATCACTGGGCTTTTGTTTTTAGTGTGGAGGTGGGTAAATTGAGCTGGAAGAGAATAAATCACAGTTCCCATTAGTCTTCATGGATCATGCCTCCTGCTTTTAGCGACAGTTCTTTCCCATTATTTTATTAAAGTGTCACTTGCCTGGAAAGAGGAGTCTGACCTTTAACTCTCTATTCTGGGCTCATTTGTAGATGTTTCATGTATCCATATTGCTAGTTGCCAGCAAACTAATTCTCTTGATCCTTGGTGGCCAGACATTTCTCTCTCTCATGGAAACAGTACCCAAGTAGCCATCCTTCTTCTTTGTCCCAAGGTGGTAGGTGGGTGGTTGGTATTGCATGATGCCTGTACCATACTTCGAGTACAGAGTGAAAATGAAGGGCATTTATTTCCCCTTGCTGTTTCTGCTCTTCCGTGTCCCTGAAACATAGTTCCTAATAGACTGATGTCATGGTCACTTGCTTCTTTATCTCTTACAGTATCGGGACGCCCTTTACAAGTTCATGGTGGATACTGCCGTGCTTTTGGGAGCTAATAGCTCCCGAGCAGAGCATGACATGAAGTCGGTGCTTAGGTTGGAAATTAAGATAGCTGAGGTAAATCTTAATCTAAAATCTGTTTTTTTTTCTTCTCTTTATTTTAAAGGCAATATATCTTGAATGAAAATATATATAAAAAAATCATTCTGTGGCATTGTTCTTTGGGTTCAAGGTAGAACTTACAGCATCCCCCTCTGGGAAGTAACAGGAAAAAAAAACCATGACAGAAAGAAGAGCTCTTCATTCCTTCTACCTCTCTGCTTGAAGCCCATTCAGTGTCCACATGCTGCTCAGCTGTGGCCAGAGACTCTATGTTTTCCTAGAGGAACTCCTGTTTGGCCTCAACTGAGGAATATATATTTGATAAATCGTTATTGATTTGGCTTGAGTGGAAGGTTATTTTTAGTCTAGTCTACTCTTTACACCATTCCTACTCAGAAGTCAATCTGATCTAAGATAGGGGCTTTGGGAAGTCTATCCACCCATAGTGGACACATAATTTGATGTAGAAAGTGTATAGGGCAGGCTGATAAACATTTATTAGCTTCCTTTCTAGTGCTACTTTGTACCTACCCCTGGTTTTCATTCTTTTCTTGCCCCACTCTAATGAATGTCATTGTGTCATATGCTGTGTTCTGTGTAAGTCACCTTTTAAATTTTTTCAGGCCCATGGTGGAGGCAAAAAGATACAAGAACAAACTTGAGGGAGAATAATCAGAAATCCTAAATGGTTAGCTTTGTTCAAAGAATAACTTTTCTAGAAGAACAAAGAATAAAATCTCTATACATTCCCAGGACTGGAGGGAACAAATATGGTGAAATTTGCTTGTGGAGATACATTGTAGTGAAAAAAATGATACGTTTGTCAAGAAGTGGTTGCATATAGGTTGGTAGTCCTCTATAACAGAAGTTGGTAAAAATCCTGAAGTGCATGGGAGTCCAAGTGTTGCTTGGTTTTGTGTTTGGCGAGGTGCGATGGGGTGTTGAAGTGAGGAGTAGGCTGATAGGGTCAGGAGGAATTGGCCTCTTGGCTGCCGTAGTGTACATGTGTATCTTTCTGTAGACCCCTAGTTGCAGAGCAAAAAGTTCATCCCTGCATGTCACCTTTGAAGACTGCAAAGACTGCTGCAGATGTTCTGGAGTCAAAGACTGTGCCTCTAAACCAGTCTAGAGGCCATCTGGATTCCCTTCCCAGGCAAATAGGAGACCCAGCAATCTAATTTGGACCGAAGCTCTGATACAGCGGGAAAGGCCTTGCCTTGAGCCAGGGATCTGGACCAAAAAGGGAACTAAAAACAGCTGGGCTGAGGCAAGACTGGGAATTATCAAGAGGTTAAATGAAGTGACAAATCCATGGGGTGGGGGAGTAGCTGGCAGAGAGCTGAAAACAGCTCTGAGGTCAAAGGGCTGCAGCCTGGGCCTGCAAGGCTGAGTAGAGGGAGGAGGAGTGTGAACATTCTCTGAGCCAGGAGACTGCTTGTGAGTTATATAGGAAGTCTCTCCTGTGGAGGGTGAGGAGGGAGAAGCTGAGGACACCGAAGCATTTAGAAAAGAGCGGGTAGATGTCTGCCACTCAGCCTTCTGTGATTTTGTCTTGACAAATCCATGGTGTGTGGGTTTTTGGCCAGCCGGTAATGCTTATATGTGTCTCTTACATCCCAGGTCACTAGAGACCTTCAAAATTAGTGGGGCACGTCATCCTAGGGAAACTTCTAAAGCTGGGGAGACAGGACAATGTAGTCAAGCCCCCCCACCAAAAGTTCTTGTAAGCCCAGCCATGGAAGTGTGCATTCAGCCATTCCCAGCTAGGGATGTGTGCATAAGGGGAGGTCTTGTTGATGGCGTGGCCCTTGGGATTAGGAGCAAGTGGAGGTTTTTTTTTTTGCTTTTTGTTTTTTAAAAATGTATTTATTTTTGGCTGTGTTGGGTCTTCGTTGCTGCGTGCAGGCTTTCTCTAGTTGCAGCGAGTGGGGGGTACTCTGTTGTGGTGCGTGGGCTTCTCATTGCGGTGGCTTCTCTTGTTGCAGAGGTTGGGCTCTAGGTGTGCGGGCTTCAGTAGTTGTGGCTCGCAGGCTCAGTAGTTGTGGCTCACGGACTCTAGAGCACAGGCTCAGTAGTTGTGGCACACAGGCTTAGTTGCTCCGTGGCATGTGGGATCTTCCCGGACCAGGGCTCGAACCCATGTCCCCTGCATTGGCATTCTTAACCACTGCATCACCAGGGAAGCCCCCAAGTGGAGTTTAATTGGAAAGACTTGAAAAAGAAAACTAATCATAGGCAAAGTTTTGAATTACGGTTCAAACCATGAGGGTGGTGTTGATGGCTAGGGGTGCAAGGGTAGGAGAGTCCTGTGTGAGTTGGAAGGTGGCAAGTTTAATGCAAGGGAATCAGATGATGGATGGTCTTAAGGCAAAATCATGATGTGCTCAGGGGCATGGGGAGCTGCTTCCTGTCCACGGGAGTGATTAAGATGGCCCTTGAGGAAGATGATTGTTGTTGCTCTTCTCAGACTAAACATGGCAGAGGCTAGAAGCTTAGATTTGGTGTTGCCAAAATGGCCAAGAGCATAAGTATAGGGAATGGAGGAGTGTGAAGAGTCAAGGCTGTAGATGCAGACTTGGCAATATGTCTGGGTGGTAACTGAACCCATACCCCTAGCACTGGAGCCAGGGGAATCTCAAGGCCAGAGAAACTAGAGGGAAGAGGGGAAGTGAGGGAATGAGCTGTTGACAGAATGGTCACAGGTGGCAGTGGTGTCCAGATAGTCTGGTGCTCTTCAGTGAGAATCCCCTAGGGATGAAGGGGTGGTCTGTAGTCCATGAACTATGGAGGTCATTACCTGGACACCACAGGTGAAGGTGGGATGTTTGTCTCAATTGCTCAACCTTAGTTTGGCTGTCAAGCCTGAGCCAGTAACAGATTTTGTCCATTATAGGGATGGGAGGGATTTGAGTAGTATTTTGGTACCGAGGACAGTGTTTCACACTGAGCAGGACAGCAAAGTTTCGTTTTATTTCCTTAATCTTGCCTGAAGCGATATCTTTTTTTCCTCTCTCCCAGGTTCGGCACGACACCAAAATCTTGAAAAAGTTTATGATACTATGCAGATGTCTTGGCACATGTAGAAAGTAGTCACGCAGTAAGAAATGGTTCATTTGAAAAAAATAACCAAAGTCTCTTTCCAACAGATAATGATTCCACATGAAAACCGAACCAGTGAGGCCATGTACAACAAAATGAACATTTCCCAACTGAGTGCTATGATTCCCCAGGTTGGTGAAAACGATCCAGGAAATTGTATCTTAACTGGTCATTTGACAAGCGATTCTATTTCACCTGTGTGTAAAGTTTTGCCTCGTAAAACCTACCATTGGTCTTCTTGCTCATCATCATCTTTGTCAGTCATCACATAAAATATCCCTTGTCTGTGCATCAGGATGCTTTCTGCTATAGGGAATAGAAAACTTTTCCAAGAGTGGCTTAAAAACTTCAAGCCCGTTTTCTTACGTGACAGAAGTCTAGACATAGGTGGCTGTTGGTGTTGGTTTAGCCGTTGCACAATGTTGTCAAAGATCCAAGTTCTTTCTTTCCGCTCCACTCTTCTTAGTGTGTTGGCTTTTTGACTTCATGTTTGATGACTCAAGGTTGTAAGGTGGCTGCCACAGCTGCATATGTCGCATCTGCCTTCAGGGCAGGAAGAAAGCGGAAGCACCAGTATGGGCCATGTGTAACTCTTCTACCAGGAAAAACCAAAGCCTTTCCAGGTGTCTTCCCTTTATTTCCTACCAAGTAGGATTGGGGCACGTGGCCATCCCTACCTACAGGCTAGGCTGGGCAAGTGAGTGACTGTTTTTCCTTTTCAATAGTGGAGGCAGGCAAGGGAGAAAAAGAAGGGAAAAAGACTGGGGATGACTTTTGGGGTAGCCACGTAAGAACGCCAAGATAGTGATGCTATGAAGAGGGGACACATGTTACTTTTTGTTGCTGCTTGTTTCCCTCTGTGTAAGAAAGGCTATGCCAGAGGGAAGAGCAGAAATGTAACGGGGCATCTCTGTCTGTGTGGACACAGGAGAGTGAATGAGTAGGGAGTGGGGGAGAGTGCAGGGAGAAGGGAGGTGAGGGCTAGCGCAGGAGGGAGGGAGAGTGCAAGAAGGAAGGAGAGAGAGCTCAGGAGAGAAGGGAGAGGAAGGAAGAGAGGGAGGGGGAGAGTGGAGGAGGCAGGGAGAGTGCTGGAGGGTCCAGGGGAGCCAGTGTGCACGTTACTGGGGGAGTGTGTGCGCGCATGTGTGGTGCATACGCAGACGGTACAGAGCACACATTCCACTTACGATTCAGGCAGTAGGTCTGGTCTGGGTGGCAGTGATCAGGAATTTATTTTCTACATTTGAGCAGTTGAATGTTTAATTATTTGGTCTGAAGTTACAAGCAATGGATTACATTCAACTGACTCTATTTGCCTTTCTCCTTGATTCTTGCCCCCCAGAGGTTCTCTTACTATGTTTTTTTTTCTCTCTCTCCTCAGTTTGACTGGCTGGGCTTCATCAAGAAGGTCATCGATGTCAGACTCTACCCCGAACTGAAAGACATCGGCCCCTCAGAGAATGTGGTGGTCCGTGTCCCTCAGTACTTTAAGGATTTGTTTAGGATATTAGGCTCTGAGAGGAAGAAGTAAGAGCTTTTCTGTGCATTTTACTGTGACTTTTATTTTTCCTTTTAAATTATAAGGTCTTCCCTCTCACGTCCTTTGAAAACTGTTTTTAAAGAAAGTTACATCAAAAGAGTCTTAGGGAAAGGCGTGGTGCCCTTTGTGACAAATGGGCCGAAACCATCGTCTGGTGTAATTTATTTGCTATGATGACAACAAATACGCAGTGTTTTTGCCCCTTATTTCTGGTCTTTCTCCATATTTTCTCTCTGAAAGCCTAAATTGTTTATTAGTTTTGGGAACTAGTCATATAATGCTGTTATTTTCTGAGCTTTCTATATGAACATCTTTGTTTTTCCCCAGTTCATTCTTGGTCTTTTGCTGTTTTTTTCTGGTTTCTTTTAAGCCAATAAGTCACTCTGTGGCAATAAACCAAAGTACCAGTATTGAAAAGACATAAGATCACTCTGAGAACTGTAGAAAAATTGGACTGATGAAACAACTTCAGGAACTGTCAGGTTTTTCTTAAAGAATGTTTTAGAATTTGTTGCTTTGTTCCTTTAGCACTACAAAACAAGGAAATGCTAAAAATGTCCAGGAAAGAGAACTTTTTTATTGAAGTATAGTTGATTTACAATGTTGTGTTAATTACTGCTGTATAGCAAAGTGGTTCAGTTATACATATATATATATATATATATATATATATATATATACATTCTTTTTTTAATATTCTTTCCCATTATGGTTTATCACAGGATATTGAATATAGTTCTCTGTGCTGTACGGTAGGCCCTTGTTGTTTATGCATTCCATATATAAAAGCTCACATCTGCTGACTCCAGCCCTCCCCCAACCTCCTCCCCCTTGGCAACCACCAGTCTGTTCTCTATGTCCGTGAGTCTGTTTCATAGACGGGTTCACTTGTGTCATATTTTAGATCAGGAAAGAGAATTTTATATCCTCATGAAGCCATTCACATTTGACTACAGAAAATGAAGCACAGGAAGGTCAAATAGTTCACAAAGACAGCTTAAGAGGCTAATTGCCGGGCCATGATGAAAAATCATACTTTCTTATTTGGACTTAGACAAGGCTATGTTACCAGGAGTTGTGTTGGAAAAAAGGCACCTGCAGAAGTCCTAGGAATAAAACTTAGCATCCATCCCCACCTACGAAAATACTTAGACACTTTTGAAGAGCTGTTCATTTTAAGATGCTGTTTTCTTATGATAAAAACAATATGTGTTCACTGAAGAAGGCATACAAAAAAGTAAACATGCAGAAAAGGGAGAGTAGAAATAATAAATTCACTTCAGATTCTTTGTGAGGTAGAGCCTTGCTATTCCAAGTGTGGTCTGTGGACCAGTAATGCCAGCAGCATCACCTTGTAATGATGAATCTGTAAAAATACAGATTCCAAGGGCCCTCCTCCTTAGAGGCTGATGCAGTAGATCTGGAGTGAGGCCCAGAAGTCTATATTTTAACAAGCATCCCGGGAATCTTATGATTAGTTTTTTGGGAGACTCACTGCTTTAGAAAACTTTTTCATATGTACTTCCTAGCTCTGTAATACTATAAAATATGACCCAAATGATTTTGTACTCCTATGCCATTGAGTTACTCAGCACATTTTAAATGGTGTTGGTAATTTCTGTTGAAAGATGGAGTTTGCCATGCTGTATATGCATCCTTCAGCACCTAGTGAGTTGGTTTCTTCTAGTGTCTGTGTTATCTTCAGTTGTAAATTAGTAGGTACTTTTGGAAGTTGTATTAATTTTACTTCCACAAAAGCATAATTTACAACCAGGGGATAGATTGGGCCTTGGTTTACTGTATTAGATAATCTCTTTGGTGGTGATTACACTTTAGAATTGCAGGACCTGTCATAACAAAGGGACCAAGAAAGACCATGATGGGAGGAAGACATTAATCTGGTTCTTGACAAAATGATAACTTAGACAGATGTAAACATAGTGAACTATAGTGTAAGAAAATATAGATAGAAAAATGAACTGCAGACATTATGTACATAACATAAATGACCTGCAGATATTATGAAGCTTCAGTTTTAAATAAAGACAAAACCCAAATCTCTGTCACATAGTTTACTCTTCAGCAACCAATTCCTCAAAAACAACTTGTATTCTGTGTATGTTTATGAGATTTCAAAACACTATATGCTTCTTGAGAATTTTGATAGCACTTTATTTGCATGGCACAGTAAGGTTTTTAGACTGCTAATTATCTTTGATCCTCACTTGTGTTGTGGCACAAGAGTGGTCAAGGAAACGTGCCCTTGGGTTCTCTAGTTACTATATTAGTCAGGACATACCAATCACTGTAATAAGCACCTCTAAACTCTTATTGGCTTGTACAATGAAAATTGTATTCTGTGCTCCTGGAATGTCCAAAATGGGTGTCCCTGTAAGGCAGCTTTCCTCCAAGTAGGGACTTGGGAACCCAGGCTCCTTCCATCTTGTGGTTCTGCCTTCCTCTGGCTTTTTGGAATCCTCTCCATTCAGCCAGTGGATGGGGAAAGAGAGTGGAGGATTGCACAGGAGGTTTTGTGGGAAGGCCTAGAAGTGGAATGTGTCACTTCAACCCATATTCCACTGACCAGAACTCAGCCACATGACCCCCATTTAACTGCAAGAGAAGCTGGGAAATACAGTGTAGCTTCGTGCCCAGGAGCAAAATATCAAAGAACTTACCTAATTTTCTGCTTTGCTCTTCTCCCTCACCTCCACGACTCCGTGAGCCTCTGATGGTGGGCACTCCTGTAATTGCCTTTGTAACTTCAAGGCCTAGCATGGTACTTCTCACATAGAAGATATTTCCTAAAAATTTCTAAAAGTTAACCAGATGGCCCAATGCCCACTGTGCAGGAGGTGACATAGGAGCAGACCCCCAAAGGATAAGGAGGAATTTTCCAGGTAGGGAAGAGTGGAAAAGGGGGATGTTGAGCATGTTGGGTGATGGGACTAGCATTAAATTGGATGTTGCCTCCGAGGCAACAGTTTCCGGACTTCCCTGGCGGTCCAGTGGTTAAAACTCCACATGTCCACTGCAGCGGGCGTGGGTTCGATCCCTGGTCGGGGAACTAAGATCCCACATGCTGTGCAGTGCATCCAAAAAAAAAGGAAAAACAAAAAAAGGCAACAGTTTCTGATTCAGTAGATCTTGGGGGAGGCCCAGGAATTTTCTAACAAGTTCTCAGGTGATGGTGAAGCTGCATACCTCTGGGCTGCCTGTAGGATTTAGGAAGGTCTCTTTGGCTTTGAGAACCTTCGAGAGGTACCTGTTTGGCTTACCTCAGGTGGTTTGACTCAGGAGCAAATGCAAGCTGTGGAATCTGAAGACCCAAATGTTAGTCCTGGAATTGACCCATACTTAGAAGTCCTTTGACCTCTGACCTTTGTTTTATTTATCTGAAAATTGGAATAATAATAATAACCACCCCATAGCATCGTCATGAGGATCAAAAAAGGTCTTTATGATCTCTTAAATGCAATACAAATGCAAGCTGTCCCTAATTGAAAACAAGGGGCAGGAAAATCTTCTTAAAAAAAAAATCTTCCTAGTCAGAGGCTTTGGGAAATGATTTCATGCTGCTCTCTTAGTGGTGGATTCTCTCCTGAGATGCTTTGCTTTCCTCTACTTTATTTATTGCCATTTGGGGAAATTACCATACTGCTAAAAATGCTTTTTGAAAAAAAAGATATTATGTGTTATTTCAAGGACTGTTGCCGAGTCTTATTTTTGTTTTGTTTTTTTGATGCCTCTGAGCATTAAGTGGCAGTAATTCAGTCATTACAGTCAGATCTGTTCCTGGCGTGGTAATATTAGCACTCCAAAGCTGTGCTCCCCAGCATTTTGTCAGTGTATTTATAGCACGCTGGAGCAGCTCCTCAGCCCCGTTGCCTCACTGTGCGAGCTTCCCCAATTCCGTCTTCTAGCTCTCAGAGGTCTTTGTGGGCTATCGTCTTGGTCGTGCCTTGCCTATGAAGGCCTCACACACTCTTCTTTCTTCATACCCACAGATTTCTGTGGAGTGTGGTTGTCGGAGTGTTCTGGGTGAGTGGCCAGGAAATCTTTGCGGAACTAGAGGTGTTAATCCCTCACTGTGTGGCATGGGGAAAAGCGCAGAGGCTTTGAGTCAGACACACCTTGGTCTGGTCTAGCCTCTACTGCTTATTACACCCGTTCTCCAACTTGGTTGCACATTGGACTTAGCTGGGAGGGATTTAAAAACAATATTTATCGTGGGTCTCACCCTAGAGATACTGATTTAATTGGTCTGGAGTGGCCTGGGCATCTGGACTTTTAAAACTCCCCAGGTGATTCTATTGAGTTGGAGACCGACTGATTATGGGATCATGAGGCATTACTTAATGGTTCTAGGTGTCAAGTTTCCTTTTATATAAAATGCGTACAATAACATCTCTCCTATAGCAATGCTGTGGGAGTTATAGATAATATGGGATGCCTTAAGCGGTGTGATTTTAAGGGAGCAGGAAACGCCGAAAAATCTAAAACCCCAACATACTTGCATCATGCTGCCTCTTTTACCGCCAGCATCAGGCCACATCCTAACAACTTGCCCAATTGATCTGGCTCATCACAGACCCCTTGAGGGAATAGCTTTTGAATTCATGTAAGCATATCTGCTGGCCATGGACCTCCTTTGAATCTCTACCTATAGAGCCAGCACAACTCTCACAGCACAAAAGCAGTATTTTAAGGTTGAAGAACATACAGACCGTGTGTTAGGATTGGGCTCTGCCCCTTTAACATTCTAGATTTTGGACCCTAATTGCAGCCTGTGTGTTCGCTGCTGTAGCTGGCCTTTCTGCCTATAGCTCTGTGAGTGATGGCCCTGCTCAACATCCCCTCCAACACAGAAACTATTCCTGCATTATTCAGCCTGTCCGGAGTTCATGTTCCTGTTTCACACCCTGAAGCCTTAATAGCCCAAGCCCTGTCCCTCTCCCGAGGCCTACTCTCATCCCTCAGGTTGAGGTGTGCACTCTCCCCAGCCCAGTGTCTGGCATGCACTTTTGGGTGCTGGGGTCTGCCAGATCATTATTTCAGTGCTTGCCTGGTTCCCTGCTTGGCTAAAAGACTCAGGAGATCAGGGGTATAGCTTTCTCAGCTGTCCATCTCCCCAGCACCTAGAACTATTAGTACATATCGGATGCTCAGGATGTGCTGAATGAGTGAATGAAAGAAGGGTTCCTTATGTACCTACCGTGTATCCCATTCAATTAAAAAACCCATTTTTCATGAATAAGCTGAAATCTGAAGTTCCGTGTCCCCCAGCTACACTCTAAGTTCTCTGAATGTAGGTGATGAGTTCCTATTTCTTTACATTCCTCATGGCATCTGGGACGATACTTGGACAACAGTAGGTGCTCAGTGAGCACTTCTTGTCTTGCTCTGGATTAGGGATATGAACTCAAAAGGTCCACAGGAATGACCTAAAAGTACATGTTTATTATAGTGCCTCAAAAGAGCATGGACAAGGGCTAGATTTTACTGATGAGAGTGGTGGTCTCCGAGGGGAAGTGTGCATACCTCAACAAGATCCACTGGGTCTGAGAAGAAAATTTTAGAACTTCTATATATCTTTATTCTTTCCATTGAAAAAATAACTAGGCTATATTGAGTTTTGCTATATAGATGGCCATGGACCCTTCATTTGATCTGCATGGCACATATGAGGCAAGACAGTGTTACCTTCACTGGTTAGTCTTCATTCCATATATTAAAAATAATCTCAAGTCATTTACATATACCTGTAGATTTATGAATTTTATTATTGGTTTAATCCTCACAAAATGGACAAGTGATTTAAAAAATTCTTGTAGAGAAACAGGAATTGAAGCTATTACTAATAGTATAAGCACAAAGTGAATGGGAAAAAAATGGCAGAAGTGGCCCTTCTCCCACTCTAGTTACGCCGTCTTGGTTGGCCAGCTGACAAGGTAAAAACAATGGTGTTCTAACCAGATCTGGGAAGGATATGGTCAAAATATTTTGAAATAGTCAAGACAACCATATGAGATGTTGACTTACATTGACTGTCATTGTATTGACCTAATCCTATATGGATAATGTGTCTTGAAGAATTACCTAAAAGTGTTTGAAGGATTAACTAAGGACTTTGGAAAATATCTTTCATTTTATCTTTCAAAATGTCTATTTCTATATTTGTGAAAAACATTCCTGATATGTTAGTCCATTAGTATATCTCTATATAAAATAAAATGACTATTCATATATTGGGTGTATATGCTGAAATAAATTTAATTGCTAAGAGTGCATGTCCACTGGGTTAGGATGCCATGCAAATGGGAGTGTGGGTTGTTCTTGATGGGCCAGTTGCCATCATCATGTCACACTGCTCTCACATGGCTGCCTGACCGAGAGCCATCTCAGGAATGTGTGTTATTAGTCACCATGGTAATGGCACAGCTGGGAGGGGATGGGTCATTAAAAATTCATCATCACTACTGAGGTAGAAATTAACTCAGATCACACATCCTTCTAAGGTCAGGGCATGTTTTGCTTATAGAAAAAAAGGCAACACTTAAGAAAATGTAACGGATTTTTAAAAATATGTATTATGGACATTACATGAGTGTATGGGGTTGTTCATATGTTTGGAAGTGAACAGCAATGAAAACTGGAATTTACTCTGTCAAACATTTTGTTACTTATTTTAACTTCACAATAGCCCTATAAGGTAGGGATCATTCTCATTGTATGACAAAGATAAAATCAACGAGCTTAAGTGACTTGCCCAAACTCCCACATCTAGTAGGTTTGCAACCAGGTGCACATCTAGGTAATTGGTATTAGCCAATATATTGCCTTTTGTTTCCAAAAGGTAAGAATTCATCTGCATTTTATCAAGTCACTTAATAATTGGAAGTTCTTGACAATTTCTAGACATGAAAGGCTGGGTAACAGTGGACTCCATGTCCTGAGTGGGAAAGCAAAATGTTCATGCTGAGGCCTGGGGCTGGAATTTTCATATCATCTATCTATATTAGGTGGTGAAAAGCAAGCCAATTTTGGTTGAGCTTATTGACACTGTATCATCTTATGTCATCTCTCAAGTGAAAGTTCTGCAGTTTTGTATGAGCAAGAGGTCCCTCCATGGAGCTTTGCCAACAGATTTTCCCAGGGTGTTCTGCAGAGCATCAGATATCAAATTCAACACAACAAATGTGCTTCTCTTTCTGTTAACAGGACCGTTGCCAACTATTTGGTGTGGAGGATGGTTTATTCCAGAATTCCAAACCTAAGCAGGCGCTTTCAGTATAGGTGGCTGGAATTCTCACGGGTACGTTTTAAGATTGCAGTGTTACATCACTGGATAACTTCACATGCCGGAACAGTCTGTATATTAACCAATCCAATAAAAATCATCTTCAGGGATTAGATGAAACAATCCAATTGTTTAAACAGAGGGAGTTTTGCATCTCAAACTCTATTTTTTTTTTGGCTTTATTTCTTTTTATTGAGGTAAACCTTACATACAGTAAGGTACACTCAAGCTCTTCTTTGATGAGGCTATATAGAGATATTGAGGGCAGTACTTGGGACCAGCATGTTGTTTTCGCTCTCCCCTTCTTATCAATTTATTCCCCTTTCCCCCAGTGCTTTTAAGTGGGTCACTGTAATTATAATTTTAATATTTCCTAGTGATATATTTGTAACTGTCTTTCATTTTCAGTATTCTGAATATTCAAAATACGCATGATATAAGTATTAGATGGTAAAGTTTCATCTTTAATTTAGGGGTAGAGTTTTGTCTTTAACTCTACCTTGATCTTCAGTCTTTTAATTTATCCTAATTCTACTAGGCCAAAGAGGCCTAAATTTAGTCTGCTCTGAGATGTGGCTCAACTGCCTGAAACACTTTTCTTCTCCCCCTCCTCACCCAACTCTGTGATCTTTGCTCCTCTCCCACTCTTGTTTTCCTCTTAACTTACATAGGTGTTACTCTTTGTCTCAGAGGCTTTTATCTTAGTAATTCTCTTACTAATATAGGACTTAAGGATTTTGTGGCTTTTTTTTTTAACATTTTAAGAATTTTGTGACTTTAGAAAATATTTTAAGTTAATTTTATCTCAATTTGGAGTTAAGTAATGGCAAATTTTGAAAACTATAATTTCATTTAACAGACATTTTAGTTACTAGAGAAAGTGATAAGTAGAGAAGTTCTTAGTGGGTCATTACTCTTGAGTAGTAGCACAATTATTTTGGATACATTTTGGCCCTTAAAGTCACTAGAGTATTGAGCTTTATAGAGAACATCATAAAACAACTATATATGTTGAGGTCATATCAAAGGGTTAAGTTACAAAAAAGGTAGATTATATATATGTGTCTGTGTGTATTTTTAACTCCCATGGATCACATAAAAGATGGTACCCAGCTGCTTTCCACCCCCACTGTGAAGAGAATAGAGAGGTGTAAGAAGTAGTTTGTGAAAATTTGAGGTTAGGTATGAAGGGATGTTTCTTGAGCATAAAGTGCTAAATACAATACTGAATTGTCAAAGAAGATTGTAAGGTCTCTTTCTCTAGAAGTTTTAAAAATAGATTCATTCATTCCTTACCTCTGAGAGTGGTTGTGTTATCAGAAAGTAGAGGAAGAATAGATGAATTTCATTGTTAATCCCATTTGCTCTGAACCAACAACCTGAGTCTAACATCGTTCAAGGGATGCCTCCAGCCACCATTCTCAGAGCCTCCCTCCCTTGCTGTCTGCCTTCCCTTTGCATTTTGAGTGCTCCAAACTCCCAACCTGCAAGGGCAACTTAAACGATATTTATTTCTTTGCTTTCATCCCCCAAGAGTAAACCTTTGAGCCTTCCAAGTCCTGCTTTGGAACTTCCTTACTTGTTTGTAAGTGTTTTCTTGAAATGGTTTAATTGGGACAGATGAGAAAAACATTTACATTTGTTTTTTACTTGGTCACCAGTATGTTCTGTTATGACACAATGTAAATATGCTTCCTGGGTTGTTCATGGTGGGCATATTTTCCTGGTCTGTCTTATGAGTGTACTTCCCAGAGCAAGGAAACCCTCACTGGGCAGGAGCTTTGATCACCTACTGATGTTAGACCTTTCTTGGTGGAAATTAACTACCATCTGGACACTTGGACAGCATCCCCTCTCATCCCTGTTAACTGCAGAAAAGCTATGCTATTGTCCAAATCCTTTGTTTAATGGGGAAAATTGGAAGGAAAGGAGGAATACATTATTATCCACTCTTAAAATATTTTCACTTAGTTTTAAATATAACGGGACAAGCAGAATATTTTTCTTCATCCAATTTTACCTTTGGTTTACTATCTGACACATATATATGGGTTGGGGCCTGCAGTGTTTTGTAGACTGTTTCCTTCAGGTTGTTTGAACTTTTTTTCAGTCGTTGGTTTTATCCAAGTGAAGCTCAATCTGGATCGATTATCTCCCACAGGTAATCCAGGGTACCACAACTTTGTTGCCTCAGTGGGATAAATGTGTCAACTTTATTGAAAGTACCCTCCCTTATGTTGTTGGGAAAATGTTTGTGGATGTACACTTCCAGGAAGACAAGAAGGAGGTGGTAAGTGCTGCTCCCCAGCTGATAAAAACAAGGGCGGTTAACCAGATCTGACATGTATATGGTCAACAGGCCAATATCAGCCTTCTAGCTCTTCAAGTGACGAATCTAGATAACAGTTTTGCTTCAAAGAGGAATTCCTGCAGTACCATATTAATTGAAAACTCAAACTCAAATGTAGAATGTTATCATGAAAATTAAGAAAATTTAGAAATGAGAAAACAGCATGAAATCATGCCTTGAAGAGTCAGAATTTCTCCTGTAGAGATTAAATGTGTTAGGTCAATGCTTAGGAAAAAAGAGGACCTAAATAATTTTAGGATTAGATATATGAATTATTGTAATTACAAAAGGTAGAGATTTTCTAGTCAGATTTCTTTGTTTTACAGATGAGGAAGCTGGAGACCCAGTGATGAAGTGATTTTTAATATATTTAACAACTTCTTTTTTTGCCAATTTTATTTATTTATTTTTTGTTCTTCAAAATAAGCAACTTTTTAAAAAATTGAAGTATAGTTGATTTACAATGTTGTGTTAGTTTCTGGTGTACAGCAAAGTGATACAGTTATGTGTATAATAGTTATATATATAATATATATAGTATAATGTAATAATTAGTGATGTTGAGCATCTTTTCACGTGCCTATTGGCCATCTGTGGAGAAATGTCAGTTTAAGTCTTCTGCTCATTTTTTGATTGGGTTGAAAACAAACAATTTTTTTATTGAAGTATAGTTGATTTACAGTATATTAGTTTTGGGTACACAGCAAAGTGATTCAGTTATACATACATATATATCTATTCTTTTTCAGATTCTTTTCCATCATAGGTTATTACGAGATACTGAGTATAATTCCCTGTGCTATACAGTAGGACCTTGTTGTTTATCTATTTTATATATATATTAGTGTGTATCTGTTAATCCCAAACTCCTAATTTATCCCTCTCCCCTTTTCCCTTTGGTAAACGTAAGTTTGTTTTCTATGTCTGTGAGTCTATTTCTGTTTTGTAAATAAGTTGATTTGTATTATTTTTTTGGATTCCACATATAAGTGATATCATATGGTATTTGTCTTTCTCTGTCTGACTTACTTCACTTAGTATGATAATCTCTAGGTCCATCCATGTTGCTGCAAATGGCATTATTTCATTCTTTTTTATGGCTGAGTAGTATTCCATCGTGTGTGTGTGTGTGTGTGTGTGTGTGTGTACACCACATCTTCTTTATTTGTTCATCCGTCGATGGGCACTAGGGTTGCTTCCATGTCTCGACTGTTGTAAATAGTGCTATTATGAACATTGGGTTGCATGTATCTTTTTGAATTAGAGTTTTCTCTGGATATATGCCCAGAAGTGGGATTGCTGGATCATATGGTAGTTCTATTTTTAGTTTTTTAAGTAACCTCCATACTATTCTCCATAGTGGCTGCACTAATTTACATTCCCACCAACAGTGTAGGAGGGTTCCCTTTTCTCCACACCCTCTCATATTTAACAACTATTAAGTGGCTTAGAAACAAAAAAAATGCAGGGATTTTTTCCCCCTTTCCTTATGCTGTCTTCTAAAAACTAGAGATGTGACATTTATTTCACAGAAAACACTGTCAATTTTTTTTAAAAGCTTAAAAAGAAATTCTTTTATTTTGTAAATTTCTAAACGTATATGGAAAGAGCATTGTAATCAACTTCCATGTACCCATGATCTGTGGCTATTCGTAATTGTCGTAGTGGTGTTAATGGCCCAACCAGATAAATCCACTAATAAAAGCTGAGGTTTAATTTCATTATTTACTCAACAAATATTTGTTGAACATCTGTTATATACTAGGCACTGTTCTAGGCACTTGGGATACAACAGAGAACAAAGATCCCTGACCTCATTGAGATGACATTCTATTGGTGAGGGTAGACAAAAAAATCAATACAATGCATACATTAACAAGTGTATTAGAAGATGATAAGGACTCTAGAAGAGAAAAGAATGAGATCAGGGTAAAGACAAATCGGGATTGCTGGAAGGTATGAATATGTGGGGTGGATTGTAGGATTAAATAGGATGATTAAGGAAAGCCTCATTGTGAAGATGACATTTGGCAAAGATTTGAAGGAGGTGAGAGAATTAGATATGGCATCTATCTGGGGGAAGAGTGTTCTAAGCAGATGGAACAGTTAGTGCAAAATCTCTGAGGGAGGGATGTGCCTGGAGTGGTCAGGGAAGAGCAGGGAGGTCCACGTGGCTGGAGCAGGGTGAATGAGGGTGAGAGAAGTAGGCACTGAGGTCAGAGCAATAGCAGGGATGGTGCGGCATTTTATAATACTTGTAGAACATTGTAAGAATGTTGGCTTTTACTCTGAGTGAAGTGGGGAGCTAATGCAGGCTTTTTAGCAGAGGCCTGATGTGACTTGACTTATGTTGAGAGGATCGCCCTGGCTGCTGTGTTGAGAAGAGATTGTATCAGGTCAAGAATAGAAGCAGGGAGGCCAATTAGGAGACTATCAGAGGGACCAGGCCAGAGATGATGGTGGCTTGGACTAGATGGTAGCTGTGGAAGTTGTGAGAAGGGGTTGTATTCTGAATACATTCTGAAGGATAGAACCGGTGCAGTTTGCTGACAGATTTGTTGAGGGATCTGAGAGTAGGAGCTCTGAGTCTGATTAAATGGAAATACGGAGGTGCTATTAACTGAGAAGAGGAATGCTGTGGGGAGGATCAGGTTTGCAAGGGAAGATCAGGAGTTCAGTTTCGGCCATGTTGAATTTGAGATGTTATCAGACCTCCAGGTGGAGATGTCATGGGGGCAGTAGGGTTATGTGAGTCTTGAGTTTAGTTCAGAGGTTGGGGCTGAAGGTTGGAGGACAGAGGAGGAGTGACGTGGTTGTCCAGGGGAGTGGGAGGCTGAGTAAACTGAGGAGATGTAGTGTGGCTGCTCTAGGTGAAGTTGGAGGTCATGAATTTTAAAAAGTCTCCTCATTTTGGCTGTGTTCTTCTCCATGTGTTTCAGCTACACTGGAGGAGAGGGTCTATTTTAAAATAGAAATTTCAATTTAGCTAGGTTTTTTTTTTTTTTGATGTGCATTTTCTTTGTGAAGAATTATATTTTACAAATGGCATGAAGCAGAATATCTAGGTATGATTAACTAATGTAGGGGAGGAAAAATAATTTTTTCTCTACTCTTCTAGGTTCTTGGCTGAAACCCTCCTATAATAAAAGATTAATAGGAGAAAACCAAACAAGTTTAATAACATGTGTACCTCTTCTACTCAGGAAAACTGAGTAACTCCCAGAAATGGCCCAAGCTACCACCTTAAATTCCAAGTCCAGGGCTTCCCTGGTGGCGCAGTGGTTGAGAGTCCGCCTGCCGATGCGGGGGACACGGGTTCGTGCCCCGGTCCGGGAGGATCCCACGTGCCGCGGAGTGGCTGGGCCCGTGAGCCGTGGCCGCTGAGCCTGCGCGTCCGGAGCCTGTGCTCCGCAATGGGAGAGGCCCCAACAGTGAGAGGCCCGCGTACCGCAAAAAAAGAAAAAACTAAACAAAAAACTCCAAGTTCAGCTAAAGACGAAAGAAGACGTTGAGCACTGGGAGAATCCAGACAAAATGCAGTAAATAGGGGTGTGGCTGTGAGGCAGACTTAAGTCCTTGCCTTCTCCATTGCTAAGAGTTTCTAGAGATTTAGTCATGCTCCTCCTCTTGGTACAGAGAGGGAGACACCCTTACAATGGAGATTACCCTTATAAATGTTAATTTCTCTCACAAAAGGGTGATTTCTACTGTTTTCCGGACAATTCCTGTGTCTGCAGCCTCTCAAAAATAATCAGCCCCAAATAATCAATATGCCAAAGGGGCATATTTTGGGATGGTATATTTTGCTTCCCTTTGCTAATAACAATCCATCGTAGTCAGTGAGATATGAATATGTAAGCACCTTGGATGCAGGTGGTCATTAAACATTGAATTTAAAGGCAAAGAAATAAAAAAGTCTGTTAAGCCATGATAATCCCACTGGTTGGTATTATGTGTTGATATATATTATAACTATGTATTATGTGCTGAGGTTTGCTGTGGAATGCCATACATCTAAGCACATTTACTTGGATTTTTTCCTCTCTTTTGATACTTTGGAGAATTTTATGCCAAGTTCGAGACTTCATATTTGAACCTGGAGGTACTCTCCTTGTAAATAATTCCACTGAAGAATTAATGTCTTATTTCAAAATACTGAATATTCCCATTGTGTTTTCTTTCACTCCTTGGTCGGAGTAAATGGATTGAGAATTTATCAGATAATCACAGTGGTAACATTATAAGCCCTGGGAAGGATATAAAAACAATTAAGGGATAATGGAGGTGTTTTTATATAGCAGGATTTTTTTTTTTTTTTTTTGGCAGTAGAAGAATTTTAAGTAATACGAAAGGTATGTGGATTAATTTGTTTGTCTCAGTTTTGGTGTGAAAGTCCCTTTTTCATGTGTCAGGATGTGACAAGTAAAGTTGATTTTGGCACTTCCCCCCTTACTTTGATGTACGTGGGACGTGAAGGTAGTGTGATAGTTACACAGATACTCATTTATTTTACATAAAATTATTTGCCTCCCTTAAGCAGAAGCTATTTGCCTCAGGGAATACTTAAGTTGGAAACTTATAAGAGTAATATCTGGCTTTTTATAGCCGTGTTCCAGGGCTCTCATCCAAGAACCACCTGGAACCACTGATTTACTTGAAAAACATTCTTTATTATTAGCTACAATCCAAAGAGAAAAACAGAAATATCCCCAATGGGACAAATTCCAGAGACACTAACTCAGAGGGGTGGGTGCCATTGTTTTATTTTCAAAAACAGTTGTTAAGCAAATGAATAGTCAGAAGGTTAAATTTCAGGTATTTCTCAAACTTTAATGTGTACAGGAATCACTGAAGGATCTGGTAGTTAAAATGCAGAATTTCATTGCATTTTCACTGGGTCTGGGGTAGGACCCAAGAATTTGCATAACAAGCTCCCAAGCAGTGCTAACACTGCTGGTTTAGGGACCACACTTGGAGTAGCAAGGCCTTTGCATCATTCATTTGTTTGCAGTTACCACCAAAAAACAGCTCTGGCAATTCATATGAGCAGGGCAGGCATTTGACTCAGGGCGACAGTACATCGTTTACTAAAGCCTGTTGCATTAGTGCAAGTATTCGCTTCAATTTTCAGATCATAGAAAATTTCCCTGATTCAAATTGCTTTAAGTGGACTGTGCCAAACTCCGTGTGAGGGCCTTTAGGCTACTTTTTAGTTCTGCTTTTTTTGGTTGCTGTTTTTTTCCTCTGAGCTATTTAGTTTTCCTTTGAAAACTGATACCTGGGTTCCTCTAAGAGACTTTGTGCTTCTCAGTATTTCTGTTTTTACAGCCTTTTTTTTTTTTTTTAATAAATTTATTTTTTGGGGCTGTGTCGGGTCGTTGCTGTGTGCAGGCTTTCTCTAGTTGCAGCGAGCGGGCGCTACTCTTCGTTGCGGTGCGTGGGCTTCTTGTGGTGGCTTCTCTTGTTGTGGAGCACGGGCTCTAGGTGCGCAGGCTTCAGTAGTTGTAGCACGCGGGCTCAGTAGTTGTGGCTCGCGGGCTCTAGAGCGCAGGCTCAGTAGTTGTGGCGCACAGGCTTCATTGCTCCGCGGCATGTGGGATCTTCCCGAACCAGGGCTCGAACCAGTGTCCCCTGCGTTGGCAGGCGTATTCTTAACCACTGAGCCACCAGGGAAGCCCTCTGCAGCCTCTTAATGGCAAGTTGGCCCAACTGCCTCTGGTTGGCACCCTTTGTTATAGAGAGGGTGGGAGGAGCAGTTCACTTTGAGGTTTCCTTCATAGCAGGGAAAGCGTCCTCCCTCACTCCCCCAACATACCTCTCTTCCTTTTTCATTGGGGAAAACACACAATTTTACATTACTATTTCCTTGTGACTTCCCATATGCGAGTCTGCACGTGCACACAGCCACATTCACGTACAGTCATATTTATTCACTCACACATAACTATGGGAGTTTCACAAATTTAATTAGAAACAGGAAGAATAGCATGTAGAAAAAAGAGAATCCTTCCACAGAAAGCCACCTAAAGAGGCCACATGGAACAATCTCCTGCCTATCAGATAGTGAGCCAGGGCCTTAATCCATGTGGGACTGGCTGCAGACTTTACTTGAACCAGAGGGACAGGCCAGTGGAGTGAGAGTAGGGAGTTGCAGAACTCTTTGGACGGTGGTTGTCTTTGTTACCTGAAGTAGCATTATCCAATAGAACTCCATATGAGCCATGTATGGAATTTTACATTTTCTACTAGCCTTATTTAAAAAGTAAAATGAAACAGGTGAAATTAATTCAATAATATATTTTGCTTAACCAAATATATCCAAAATATTGTCATTTCAACAAGTAATTAATGTAAAATTATTAATGCAATAGTTTGTATGCTTTATTTAACACTCCGTCTTTGAAGCCCCATGCATATTTTATATTTATAGCACATCTCAGTTCGGACTAACCCCATTTCAAGTGTTCAGTTGCCATGTGTGGCTATTGGACAGTGCCTGTTTAAAGAATTGAAGAGTTCAAGCCCTGCCTGGAGTTCAGCATGGCAGGGCTCAGTCCCTGGGTGAGCGGGTGCTAGTAGCCAGGACTGGGAAGGTGGAGTTGTTGGTGTCTGACCAACTGGGTTTCTCAGAGTGCTCTAATATGAGGGGGGAAGGATTCAAGCAACCCCACACGAGATTCATGGTCTGGCAACAGGGGTGGGAGTTGGAGTCAAGCTAGTAGTTGGTGAGGATGTTTCAGATTCTCTGGGATAGCAGCTTAGAGGAGGAAACAAATTCTAGACTCTACTCTGAGGTAAGCACCTTGGAGGCTTGGTTCTCACTGGCTCAGGGACCATTTGGTGTGGAGTCTGCAAGTCAAAGATGTGCAGTGCCTGAAAGGTGCAAAGGACTTAGTCAAGGCGAAAGTCAGGGGTTCCAAGCTCAAATACCCTCACAGCCAGTGAGGAACATTAAATAACGTATAGGAGTAAAGCTGGCTGGGTGTCAGCAAAAGCCAGTGCAAGTGCAGTGACGAGTGACAGCTGACCCTGGGCCTCAGTGTTTGGGACACAGTAGTGATGAATAGGAATGGATGTGATATTCAGGATTCAGCTCAGGCTCTTTTCATGCAGGATGCCTCCCGAGGGTTGCTCGGTTTCTGGTTTTTTGTTTTTTGAGAGAAGTCAGAATTACGGACTTGTATGTGAAATATCCTACATTTTATTTTATTTTATTAATTTATTTTATTTTTTGCGGTACATGGGCCTCTCACTGTTGTGGCCTCTCCCGTTGCGGAGCACAGGCTCCGGACGCGCAGGCTCAGTGGCCATGGCTCACGGGCCCAGCCGCTCCACGGCATGTGGGATCTTCCCGGACCGGGGCACGAACCCGTGTCCTCCGCATCGGCAGGCGGACTCTCAACCACTGCGCCACCAGGGAAGCCCCGAAATATCCTACATTTTAAATCTTGGCCAATACTTTGGAGGCCAAACTGAATATGTCCCTGGGATACCATTTTGTGCCCTTTACACTAACATTTTCTCTCCAGTTTTCAGACCCAAAGTCATGACCGTGTCTGTCAGAGAACTTTTTAAGTTTTGTAATCTTATTTAGAAGATCATGCATAGTTTAAAAATACAGCATATTAGCTAATCATTTAACAAGTTGCTTTTGTGGAAAGTTATATGAAGGGTATGAAAGTATAACTCTCTCAGAGAATTCATGGTGTATTGTCACTGTAAATAGAGATGATGCTCTCATCCTACTGTGACAAACCCCGATCTGTAGGCTCATGACGTAAATGACAGGAGAGAGATTTAGGGGCGTGTGTGTACATGGGGAGGGATGTCTAAAGTTGTTACTTGTTTTTCTCTTCCATTTTTAAATTATTAATGATAATTTATATCTGTAACGTATGAGTAAATGCCCCAGATAGATATCAGTGTCCATGGTGGGCACATGAAGATCCCAACGATGGCTATATAATGTTTTAAATATCTGATGATGATAATAAGGTAGCTAACTTTTACTGGGATTTAGTTGGATGTCTGGTACGCATTCTATAAGAGCTTTCAATGCGTTAACTCATTTAGTCCTGACGGTGGCCCTGTAATTGCTATTACTGCCGTCATGTTTCCAGATGAGGACACTGAGGCTCCAAGAGTTTAAGTAAATTCCCCAAGGTCACACAGCCTGAAAATGGTTTAGGTGGGGTTCAAGTCCAAACGATCTAGCTTTAAGTCAGTGTTCTATTCCCTTGCTTCTCTCTGAAAAACACTTGAATCTTCACCATTTTTATGACTGGCATGAGGAGACCAGCATAATGAAGAGACTTCTTAGTGGCTGGTCCTATAATGGATTCACCCTTATCAGGAGATGACCTATTCATGTATTAAGATCTTATACACATAAAAGGCACATATTTCCTAATTTCTTAGCATTTTAGAGGTAGGGAACAGTTGGAATAGGTTTTGCTTCTAGTAGCATTCTAATATTTTAAAGACAAATAGAGTGAAAGCTTAATCAGTTCAAGTCTAACCAGGTGACATTGCATTTTTTTGTGTTCATAGAATTTTCAGAAGAAACAGGGAAACAGTAAGAAACAAGCTGATTATCAGAGATTTCATCTAAGAGCAACATTTGAGGTTCATCTTTGGCTCAGTCCACACACTGAGCTCAATTTCCAGTATTTCCTACATATATCATTCTGAGGAGTGATCCCTGATGCTTGGAATGATGACCTAAGGCTCTGTAAGGTTTCTTCATCAAAACAGTCTTTAAAATGTTTACCATTTTTTGGGGTTACTAAGGCAGAAATGTAAACATACACATCAAAGAACAATTTTCTATCGTGTTGATGCAAAGGAGAAAAAGATCTTTCCGCTTTATGCTTTGAATTGTAGTTTCTCGAAAATTCAAGGAAATTGGAATTCCCATTTGAACATTTTGGCTGAGCTAAGTTATTAAACCACATAATTTTATTTCATTATAGATACTCTGTCCCCAAATTACTTATCTTTATTCATATATCTCAGCTCTGCCAATAGGCATTTTATTGCTGTTCTCTCAAAGTATCGGTTTTTGTTGTAGGGTGAACCCTATTAAAGAAAAAAATAATTCTGATACTTGTTAAAATGATAAGGAAGACTTTATTCAGGACTATTGCAAAGGGTGTCAAGACTTTCAAAGTAGGAGAGAGAGATCGGGCTCAACTGTGAACATGGCAGAGACAGCTGGGGGCTGGCCAAGGAGCAGGGTGAAGGAGGCAGTGGATGGAAAATGACTAAGAGGAAATGTTCAAAGGTCAGGGGACTTTTTCTGAAGGCAGACCAGGGTGCACAGATATCAAGGGTGGGGGATGAGGAATCTGACAGATATGGAGGGTGCTCAGATATCAAGTGTGGAGGGGGTTCTCTCTAAACTGACTTACCGGGATTCTTGATAAAACTGGGCTGTGCAGGCCTGGCACAGGGCTTAGAGGAACCTGGCTAGAGGTTGGTCAACGAGAGAGTTTTTGTCAACACTCAAATCAAAGATAAAACCACTGGTCTCTTATTATACATTAAAACATTCTGTATGCAGAAGGTTAATTTAGTTAAAGAGGAACGAATCTTTTATTATACTTTAGATTGAGATTTTATTAAGGGAAGAATTAAAGCTTTATTTACTGTGTAAAACAATTCACTGATTTCTCCTGTACTCTAGTAGCTGATTCCTTTTTCTCTTTATGGTAAGGACATCGTTCATGTCCCCAAGTAATGCCATGGATGACCTAGAGTATCTTCCAATTTTCTGAGTGCTTTGCATGAGCAATTCTGGTAGTAATTCTTATCCCAAGAACGGGTTTCTCCTCCCATCCCATACTGCTGCAGCTGGTGCCGAAGACTTAAGTACCCACATGGGTCCAATTGCAGTGGTGGAGTTTGAACTTGCAACCTCCATGCACTAGGAGTTCACCTCATTAGTTAGCCAAGATAATTGAATTGATGTACTGCCATTAATATTCAAGTTCTCCAATTCTCTTGCTCACCGTTTTTCTCTGTGGTTGAATAAATGAGATGTAACTCTAACGTTAGTGGCAGAAGTCACTTGAAAGTCAGTGTCATGCATCATAGCAATGCCTTTATACCAAGGGGTTCTTGGTTCCTTACAGATGCTGTTACAAGAGTTGCTCTCAGTATAGCCATTGTACTGATAAAGATAGAGCTCCCTTCAACACAAGTCATGCAAAGTAAAGGATATTCTATCTGGCTATCAAGTGTCCCTGTTTCCGTTTCCCTAGGCAATGGTGTCAGCTATTATATCAATCAGTTTCTCTGGGTCTTTGCAGAAGATCCATCTGAATTAAGGCAAAACAAACTGATTTGAGTTTTAAAGGGCTTTTAAAATACAGTTATAAAATATTGGCCTTATTAAGAAGTTACATCTGATTTTCTGAAAACTTGCATTAGCATCTCATAGCCCAGTTCTGTTCTTATCATTTTGGGCAAATTAACCTCTTTGTTTCTCTATCTTCCTGCTTATGAATGGTACACAAGGTTTTGCTGCTATAGTAATGCTGTGTAACACTCAGCCACAAAACTTCAGTGGCCTTCACCAATTAACAGTTAATGTTGATGCACCTGGAGTTGGTTGGTGGTTCCCCTGGGCAGCTCTGCTTATTCCGGCTTGGTTTGTCTAATGTCTGGGGCTTGGCTGGTCTAGGCTGGCTTCAGCAGAGGTGGCCAGGATGACGTGGCTCTACTCCAAGTATTTTACTTCCTTCAGCCGGCTAGCCTGGGCACGTTCTCATAGCGATGGCAGAGGTGCAAGTGAGCAGGCGGAGACACACGAGGCTTCCTGAGGCCCAGGCTCAGGACTGGCATAGTGTCATGTCTGCATTCTGTTCACCAAAGCAAGCCACAAGGCCAGTCCAGAATGACAGAGCCGGGAAATAGACGCTGCCTTTTTAGTGAAAGGTCCCACAGCAAAGGGCATGGATACAGGAATGGGGGTATAGAGTTAAAAGCCATCGTTGCAGTGAATCATAGATAGGGATACAAACAGTACCTACTTCGCTGTTTTGTGATGAGGACTGAGTGAGATAATCCATGTAGAGGGCTTAGCACATGCCTGGTGCATAGTGAGTGCCCAGTGAATGTCAGCTACTGTTATTACTGTGTGCCATGCCTAAGATTAATCATGAAGAGAGAATGCATACTATTTATCAAAGAACTGTGGCAACTCTCCTGCATTGAGATCTCTTCTTTCTAATTTCTCTTCAAAAGAGTGAGCATGAGGCAGGTACCTGGGGGTTTGCTGTTCCTAGTCCTGCACATATGCCCAGTGTAGTAGCTTTCAGTTGGGATAAAGATCCTTTTATGGCTAGTGCCCTAGCCACATTCCAGAACCTGCCCTATCATTTAATGCTAGATCTGGCTCATAAGAGAGTCTCACGCAACTACTCAAGGAGCCAAATATAATTTCTATAACAGATCCAGGTTTCACAACTCTCTACGGGCTAAATCTTATTACAGCAAATGTCATAAGACCCCAATCCTGACAGCTCTTTTTAAGCAACCTTTGGTAAAATGACATCCAGCAAAACAAGTAATTCAGAAAGGTCATTGGGAATTCTTTTGAAATAAGTGTGGACACTACTCTTGCCCTTGTCCTTGAGTGTGCTGCCACGATGGTGACACATTTGGCCCGCCTTTCTTGTTTGTGGTCTCTATCTCTGGATAACATTGGACACTGTTGCCTTTGCCACTTATTATCGGCCACAGTCATGTCAAGCAGATGTGATCAGGCCTGTGAGTTGCGGAGACCCTGTCCTGGAAATTCATTGGCTGAAAGAAAGCACTTAGGCCCTCCAACAGAGCCGAATTTTGGATGTGACCAGGAAGAATTCCTTGCTGGAGGGAGTTTACCCACAGCCAAAAGCTAGACCATTATGAGACTGGTTGACGTCTAAATATTTTTCTGGTTTCTGATCCATTCCCTCGAAGAGTAGGAAAGTGGGAAACAGAAAAAGATGAGTTAGAAAACCAGAGCACAGTCTCTCTGTTCATATCCAGTAAATAGGATTTTACTCTTATTACCTCCACCCCAGCCTTATGCTTTTTGATAAGAGGACATGCTAAACTTTGCCCCACCAGACTGATATGCTTTATAGCACGTCTGGGGCCCAAATAACTTGACATTTTTTTCTTTCACCAACATTTTAAATAGCTATGCAAGTTTGTTAATCCTGACAAACTGGTATGATTTGTTTTATCATACCAGCTTGCTTGGCTGCCAGAAACTGAGGGTTTCCTAACTATCCTTAGTTTTTCTGGCTTTACCACTTCTCCCACCTTAACATGGGTCTCTTCTTTACTTCTTATTTCAATGCCATTTTTATCAGGAGCCAATTCAAAGTTGTTTTCCTAAATACAGTACAAATAATGAGTCAGTGGATAGTTAACATTTATTAGTGCATTGATTTATTTAATGTCTGTGTTTCTAGTGAAGTGACAGTTGCCAGAAAGAAAAGTTTTAGGAACTTCCCTTAGATTGCAGCCTATTTCTTCCAGGTTAACCACATGAATTATTGATAATAATTTTTGTTTTTCACATTCACTCGTCACGTGGTTATAATTTAAGGAACCATGTCTTGCTCTAGACCACTGAGGAGACTGGAGACTTTTTAATCTTATGTTTTATTAAGATATTATGTATAATTTCTGAATATATTGAGAGGAAAATCTCTTCAACATTATGCTTTTATTTAAGAATTTCATTAAAATTACTTTAAGATTAATGTATATAATCACCTTGAAGATTATTTTTCTTCTTTAAGAACTCTATCAGCCTATAGCTATTTCTATCAGATATATATATATGTATATACATATATATATATATATATATTTTTTTAAACCATTCTTAGCCATCTGTTCTGTACTACGTTGGCATCATCAACCTCAGAATGGACTGGGCTAACTTACTGAGTCATTTGAGTTCCACTGAAGCTTATATTTGGAATAACTGCTGGAATAAATGTTATACATTAGCATGTATAAAAGATATTTGATTAAATTTCATTTCTTTGCTAGATACCCACCGGAGGTTTTGAAAAACATAAATCAACTTCTATTTATTGAACATCTGCTACATGTATCATATGAGATATGAAATCATACCATGTGAAAAATCATATCATGTAAGATGTGAAATCATAAAACTAACAGTGGTGAGATATGAAATCATAAAACTAACAACTTTAAATTTGCAGAACACCATAGGGGAAGAAAAATTATTTTTCCCTTTAACCTCCTAGGTTCTTGGCTAAGATCCCTCTGTAATGAAAAGACAGATTAACAGGAGAAAGAGAGAAGTTTAATAGCATGTATACCTCCTGTATACATGAGAGAGACCCAGGAAAACTGAGTAACTCCCCAAAATGGCCCAAGTCATCACCTTAAATACCATCTCCAGCTAAAGTCAAAAGATGTTGTTGTCAGGGGAGGGAAGCCAGTTATGGGAGGTTACCAGGCAAAGCACGGTAAACAAGGGTAACGTTGTTATACAGATTTAAGTTTTGACTTCTCCACTGGTAAGAGTTTCTAGAGATTTAGTCATGACATCTTCCTGGTACAGAGAGGGAGACACCCTTTCAAATGGAGGTTTCCCCTGTAAATGTAAATGTCTCTTACAAAAGGGTAACTTCTCTGTTTTCTGAGCTTTTTCTAATCTGCTATTCCTTAAAAATAGCCTAAAATATAAAATAATCCTCATGCCAAAGAGGTATGTTTTGGGGTGGCGAATTCTGCTCCCCTTCCACACTTCTTAGTTGCCTTACATATCCATGATCTCATTTGATCTAAATCATGATTCCCGTCTTTGAAGCTTATGGATTTCTTGGGGAGATCAAATAAATATAAATGGCAATTAAACACACACCTATATTGTTCTGAATATAAGCCTAATAGGAACTCAGAGAAGGGACTGAAAGTGTGGGTTGAAGTGTTTGGGATTCATTGGTATGAGGTAGGATCTGAGTTGGCCATGTAGGATTTCTTTGTCACCAGAGACAAAGCTTTGAAGGAAACTACAACTGACAGTGGGGTGAACTGACCCCTTTTGTTATCGAGCCAAACTCGATGTGCAGTAAAGTCAATCTACAGACACTGGGTTGTGGTGAAGGGAAGTACAGCATTTATTTGCAGGGAGAATGGGCAGCTAAAGCTCAAAAGACCTGTACTCCTTGATGGCTTTTGGGCAAGGGTTTTTATTTTACTTACTTACTTACTTACTTACTTATTTATATATTTACATTTATTGTGCACTTTATTTCTGTTATTATTACATTGTAATATATAATGAAATAGTTATACAAGTCACCATAATGCAGAATCGGTGGGAGCCCTGAGCTTGTTTTCCTGCAACTAGATGGTCCCATCTGGGAGTGATGGGAGACAGTGACACCCGAAGTGTGTTGCTTCTGTCCAGTCTCCTCCGTAAGATACAGCTTAACTGTCGCTTGCCACTCACTGATAGGGTTTTGATACGAGTCTGCAAGCAGTTGATTTATTATGGTCTCTGTGCAGTCAAGCCTCTCTGCTGATGATGATCTGTATTTGCAGCTACTCCTCAGCACTAGCATCACCGCCTCAGCCCCACTTCAGATCATCAGGCATTAGATTCTCACAAGGAGCGCACAACCTAGATCCCTCGCGTTCGCAGTTCACAGTAGGGTTGGGCAAGGGTTTTTAAATGCAACATTAGGGGTGAGGGTTGCAAGGTGTGTGATCAGCTTGTGGACATTCTTCTGATTGGTTGTTGGTGAGGTAACAGGATGATGTTTTGAGAATCTTAAGCATCAGTCTTCTGGTTCCAACCAATCTGAGGTCTGCATGCTTGTGGTCAGCAGTTTCCATCTGGTGGGGCTCTGGTTTCTGTAAACCAACTCAAAGATATGTGTCAGATTGTTATCTGTATCCCTTGAGGAGGAACTAGGAGTCCTTTGACTCTGTTTTATGGCTGAAATATTGTGTAAACTATCGTAACTTTTTGCTTGATTGCTTTGACTTTGTTTCTGCATTCCCTCACTTTTCTAATTATTAACTGCTTAAATTTGCTCTTTGGAACTCAGGGAAAGGCCGGCGACACTAAAGCTTTTTTTCCAAACAAGAAGTGGGGGACACGGAGGGAGTCTGTCACCAGGAAGGCCATGCAGGGTCCTGCTTGGTTTCACGTCTTCTCAAAGCAGTATTAGCATATGTCCCTTTAAATGCATTAATAGAACCATCTTGACCCATATATATAGAACACAAAGTTCCTATGTCCATGTGAGGGGAGGGAGGATAAGGAGAGGTCAAAAGAAGAGCAGGTGAGACAATTTTAATGCATTAAGATAGGAGAATCTCATTTAAAAAAACCTTTCCTGGAAGGGTACCAGGTGTATGCATATGTGTATGTGACTCACCAGTGTCTGATGTCTGATGTAGAATGCTATGGGCAAAACCCTGGAGTGCAAAGAATGAAAAGGGAAACCCACTTTTAAATAGAGTTGGTTGAGGGAAAGAACGAAAAACTGCCCATATACTGACCAAGTAAACTATATTTTCTCAGTGTGGGTCCATAAAATCTGAGATAAGTAGATGCTTAACAAAATGCTGCTTTACTTGGAGGGCTCTTACTCTGAATGTGGCAGATTTTACCATAATAACATTTGAGTTAATTTTTGTATGTCATATTTTGATTTTTAACTCTAAATAAATATTTTCTATGGATAACTTCACCTTATGACTTCTACTTTAAGTGATTTCTATTAATGTTATATGCTGGCTGGTTGGGGCATTAGGTCAAGGTTTGGTGAAGAAATAGTATTTCTGTCTTCTTATTGAAAAATCACATCAGGATTTTGCTGCCTCAGGGAACATGACTTGACTGAAGGCATTGTTATTATGTGATGCTGTAGCGTAGTCTAAAGATAAAAATCAGAAGTGTTCAGTGATTTATCTTCCTAGTTCCAGCATACTAAAATCATTATTTCTCTTATTTGCATTGACATGCCAACCAATGACATTAATCACCTTCAGAGATTTCCCTTGTTGTTAAAGTCTGCTGGGGTAGTTCAGCACCATTTCACAAAAACTGTTATATATTAAATCTGTAGAGTGGTCAAAAAGAAAGAATTGAGAACCAGTGATGAGGCCTGGGAAGGGAATGGTGGTCTCAGAGGACTAGAGCAGAGACCAGCTGAGGCTCACAGGGAAAGAAAAGAGGAAAATGATTACAGCCATCTCTCGATATCTGCAGGCGATTGGTTCCAGGACTCCCTGCAAACAACCAAAATCTGCGGATGCTCGATTGCCTTATATAAAATGGTGTAGTATTTGCATATAACCTACACACAGTAAGTCCTTTAAAAAGGATCTGATTTTTTTTTTACAGCAGTTTTAAGTTTATAACATGGGGAGGAAAAAAAATCTTTCCTCTATCCTTCTAGGTTCTTGGCTGAGACCTCCCTATCATAAAAGGACAGAGTAACAGGAGAAAAACAGAAGTTTAATAACATGTATACCTCCTGCATACATGAGAGCAAGCCAGGGAAACTGAGTAACTTTCCAAAATGGCCCGAACCATTGCCTTAAATACCATCTCCAGCTGAAGACAAAAGAAGATGTTGGAGAGTGGGGTGGGGGCTGAGGGGACAGTTGAGGGAGGTTATTGGGAAAAGCACAGTAAACAAAGGTCTGCTTGTTATGCAGACTTAAGTTCATGCCTTCTCCATCGATAAGAGTTTCTAGAGATTTAGTCAATTTGCTCTTCCTGATACAGAAAGGGAGACACCGGAGGTTTCCCTTATAAATGCAAATGTTTCTTCCAAGAGGGTAACCTCTTGGTTTTTAGTACTTATTTTGTGTGCTGTTTCTTAAAAATAATCAGTTTGAGATAATCCTTAAGCCAAAGAGACATGTTTTGGGATGGCATATTCTCTCCTTCAACAACAAAATTGAGAGGAGGGTATGGAGATTTCGTGGAATGGCGATTTCCTCGTTTCTTGCCTTTCTCAAGGGAAAGAATTCAGTCAGGAGGCATAGAGCAGTTTTAAGTAGCAAGAGTTTTATTAAGCAGAGCGAAAGTACGCTCCCAAGAAAGGATGAGAGTGGGCTACCTGGAAACCAGAGCAGCCCTGCAATGGGATAGGGTTGGGTGTGTCCTATGTCATTTGATTGTCAAGTTGATTGACAGCTTTAGGTTATATAACTTTCCTGCTAGTGTTCAGGCACTTACCCATAAGCACCCAAGCAGAACCCATGGGGTGGGGCGGGGAAGCAAAAGCCGCAATGCTAAGTTATTACAAATGAGGCATAATGAACCCGGGGTTACCTTGAGTCACCTTTTAGGTCTTGGTGCGCCTGCGTCAACCTGTGCTGGCAGTTTTGTCTTGCTTGGTCCTGATATGGCTGGAAACCTAGTGGTGGTCCTCAGCCACAAGAGGGAGGATCTCTGGGTGTGCTCTGTCCACCAGCTGTCCTGGTGGGGGAGGGAAAGATGAACCATCCAGGATGGGGCAGGACCCTCTCATGTCTGACTAGCTACCTAACACTCCTGCCCCTGACACATGCATAGTTTCTCTCATTAACATCACTCACTTTTTTTTTTTTAAACTGAAGGTGAACCTACATTGACACATCGTTATCACCCAAAGTATATAGTTTACCTTAGAATCCACTCTTGTACATTCTGTGTGTTTGAACAAATGTATGATGACATGAATCTATCATTATAATATCATACAGAGTATTTTCACTGCCCTGAAAATTCTCTGTGCTGTGCCTGCTTATCTCTCCCCACGCACACCCCACAACCGCTGATCTTTTTATTGCCTCCATAGTTTTGCCTTTTCTGGATGTGGTATCGTGGAATCATACAGCATGTAGCCTTTTCAGATTGGTTTCTTTCAGTTAGTAATATGCACTTAAGGTTTCTCCGTGTCTCCTCATGGCTTGATAGCTCATTTCTTTTTAGCACTGAATAATATTCCATTGTCTGGATGTACCACAGCTAGTTTAGCTGGTCACCTACTGAAGGACACCATAGTTGCTTCCAAGATTTGGTAAGTATAAATAAAGTTGCTATAAACATCTGGGTGCAGACTTTTGGGTGGACATAAGTTTCCGTCTCCTTTGGGTAAATACCAGGGAATGTGATTGCTGGATTGTATGGTGAAGGTATGTTTAGTTTTGTAAAAAAGCTACCAAACTGTCTTCCAAAATGGCTCTCTGATTTTGCATTCCCACCAGCAGTGAGTGAGAGTTCCTGTGCTCCACAGCCTCTCCAGCGCTTGGTATTGTCAGTGTTGTGGATTTGGGCAATTCTAATAGGTGTGTAGTGCTATCTCATTGTTTTAGTTTGCATTTCCCTCATGACATGTGATGTGAAACATCTTTTCTTATGTTTGTTTGCCATCTGTATGTCTTCTTTAGTGAGATGTCTGTTAAGGTCTTTGGCTCTTTTTTTTTTTTTTTTTTTTTTTTTTTTTTTTTGCGGTATGTGGGCCTCTCACTGTTGTGGCCTCTCCCGTTGCGGAGCACAGGCTCCGGATGCGCAGGCCCAGCGGCCATGGCTCACGGGCCCAGCCGCTCCGCGGCATATGGGATCCTCCCGGACCGGGGCACGAACCCGTATCCCCTGCATCGGCAGGCGGACTCTCAACCACTGCGCCACCAGGGAGGCCCTTTGGCTCATTTTTTAATCAGGTTTTTCGTTTCCTTCTTGTTGAATGTCCATCAGTACATAAACACAGGTAAATTTCTCACATGGGCAACTACCACAACAGCAGCAGCAACAAACAAATGCACACAACCCAAACTTAGAACCCTCAGAACCCTCTCTTAACCCTATATCCACTTGTACCCTGTCTTTGCTTTCTCTCTTTCATAGACAGACTCCTCCACTGGGTTGTGCAGACTTGATGTCTCCACTTCCCAGTGAGGTCTGGCCTTTGTCTTCACCTGTCTTTCTCTTCCAACATTCTAAGTCTTAGAAAATAAAATGGTGACTGTAATTTGTAATACTGTATTGTATATTTGAAAGTTGCTAAGAGAGTAGATCTTAAAAGTTCTCATCTCAAGGGAAAAAAAATACTCTAACTATGTTTGGTTGAAACAGAGCAAGACTCTGTGGGGCCCTCCCTGGTACAAATCTTTTCCGTGTCCCGCGTTTCTTTGGTTTTTTTTGTTTTTTTTTTGCGGTACGCGAGCCTCTCACTGTTGTGGCCTCTCCCGTTGTGGAGCACAGGCTCTGGACGCGCAGGCTCAGCAGCCATGGCTCACGGGCCCAGCCGCTCCGCGGCATGTGGGATCTTCCTGGACCGGGGCACGAACCCGTGTCCCCTGCATCGGCAGGCGGACTCTCAACCACTGCGCCACCAGGGAAGCCCCCCCGCGTTTCTTATTCGCAGGAAAAAGGCTTCAGCCCCCTTGACCTTCCCTGAGTTCCCAAAGGCAGCTTCAAACAGTTGCTAAGCAGGGAAGGGAGGGAATGCAGAAACAAAGGAGGAGGAATAAGGAGACAACAGTGCAGCAGAGTCCTGGTTCCTCCTCAAGGGAGACACGTAGCCGTGCATCTCTGAGTCCTTCTGCAGGAACTAAGGCCCCCACCCAGGTGGAGGATGGTAACTCCAGGCTGAGCACAGGATTGCTGGAGCACCGCCCTGTTACCTCACCACCAACCAATCAGAAGAAAGTCATAAACCCTGCAGCCCTCACCCCAAATTTTGCCTATAAATACTTCTCCCTGAAAACTGTTGGGGAGTTCAGGGTGTTTTGAGCATGAGCCACTCGTTCTCCTTGCTTGGCCCTGCAATAAACCTTTCTCTGCTCTAGACTCCGATGTTTCAGATTGTTTGGCCTCACTGTGCGTTGGGCAGATGAACTTGTGTTTGGTAACATGGTGATGGGTGTTAACTAGACTTATGGTGATCATTTCATAATATATACAAATATCAAATCATTATGTTGTGTACCTGAAACTAATATATGTCAATTTAAACTCAATTTTTAAAAATGAAAAAAAAAAAGAAGAAAAGAAAAGAAAATGGTGGCAGTATCCATCTGGTTGCCTGTGCCTGAAGCCTGGGAATTAATCTGACTGTTCCCACCCTTTCCTCACCTCCCCACATAAAATTAATCACCTGGTTCCATTGATTCAGTCGCTGAATCTCTGGCAAATTAATGCACCCATTTCTTTCCATCCCTATTGTCCCTCCCTAGTTTGGGAAGATACTGTTTCTCTTTTTATGTGAAGGTGACAGGCTGGCTGATGTGTGTTGCTGCCTGATGATGTTGGAGAGGAAGAAATATTCCCCTCCCCTTCTAAATTCTTCTGGCTGATATAAGAATTAAATTGATGTGATAGAGAGTGACAGCAGAAAGCCAAACAAAGTAACATACATACACGGGAGAGACCGGGGAAAACTAAGCAGCTTGCCAAAATGGCCAAAGCCCTCACCGTATATACCATCTTCAGCTAAAGACAAAAGAAGATGTTGGGGGTGAAGAGAGTCAGTTATGGGGCAATACTAGGAAAAGTGCAGTAAAGGATGGTGATTGTGATGAAGATTTAAGTCAATGACTTCTCCATTGATAGGAGTTTCTGGAGATTTAGTCATTCTCCTCTTCTAGGTACAGAGAGGGAGATAACCTTCAAATGGAGATTTACCTTACAAATGGAGATATTTCTTACAAAAAGGCAACTGCTGTTTGGTTTTCAGATCCCTTCCTGTGTCTGCTGTTCCTCAGGAAATGACCAGCTTAAAACAATTGATATGCCAAAGAGACATATTTTAGGGTGGCAAATTTTGCTCCCCTACGATGATGTCATAAAGACTTAGGGGTGCTGGTGACTGCAGAGGCAAAAGATAAAGGCCCTGAAGATTTCCTTGTTGTTTTAACACCCTCCTTCTGTGGGTTTTCTGTTTGAAATGGTCACTGCTGCATCTCTCTCTGTTTTCTTCTACTTTCCTGGCATTTTCCTCTGATTTCTGAGGGACACCTCTTTTGCTCCTGGAAGTGCTGACCTCACAACTGTCATTTACCTCTGAGGTCAGGTCCTGGCTCTGACCCTTCCCAGTTGTAAGAGCTGGAAGAGATCATGGACTCTCTCTTTCTCTCTCTCTTTTCAAAAATATTTATTTATTTATTTGGCTGCGTCAGGTCTTAGTTGTGGCACGTGGGATCTTCGTTGCGGTGTGCAGGATCTTTAGTTGCGGCATTTGGCATCTTTTAGTTGCAGCATGAGGAATCTTTAGTTGCGGCATGCGAACTCTTAGTTGCGGCATGTGGGATCTAGTTCCCTGACCAGGGATCGAACCCAGGCCCCCTGAATTGGGAGTGCAGAGTCTTAGCCACTGGACCACCAGGGAAGTCCTGGTCATGGACTCTCTTGACTCCTAATTTCCTTATCTGTAAAATAAGTGGCTTCCCTACACCAGTGAGTCTTCATCCTGGCTGCACATTGGAATCACCTTGAGGGGCTTTGAAACCTTCCAGTGCTCAGGCCTCACTCTGCAACAGTGACATCAGCATTGTTTAAAGCTCCTCCCGCCACCCCCCAACCAGAGACCCCAGTGTACAGACAAGGTTGAGAACCAGTGACTTAATGATTTTAAAGGACCTTTGCTCTTCTGTCATTTCATGTCTTTATCATGCCCCAATCTCAAGTTGCGATTTCTTTTCTCTTAATGTTTTTACTAAGTTGGGAAGAAATAGCTGTGAAGTACCCCCGCCTCCATCTGCTGTTTGTTCTTATTTACATACAATGGAACCCAGCCCACTGGTTTCTAGCTCTTATTCCCTTACAACTGTTACTGAACTGAAAACATAGCTGAAAACTTATTAAACAGAAAAAAACTATTTTGAGCTTTGTGCTGACAATTCATTATAGAACCAAGGAAACATTAAATTTCTTTCCTTCTAGAATTAATGCTAAAAATGGATTTACAACTCCATAATTTCAAATGAAAATTTTCATTCTGGTGCCAAACCTAGTATTATATGCTTTCTTGAGTGTCCTATTAGGAAAAATGAAGCATCTGTGTAGGAGAATGGAATTTCGATTGGTTTACACCCATACACAAGCAGGGCCTCCCCAGACTGCTCCATGTGGGCTGCTGAAGTTAAGTGTTAGCATCTCTCTCCCCCAGTCCTCTCTGCTGACCCACAGATGCTGGAAGAAAAGCCAGGGCAAACACATCATTACTGTAGGTGTGGTCTCACTCTTGGAACACTTTTTTTTGTGTGTGTGTGTGTGTGTGGTACGTGGGCCTCTCACTGTCGTGGCCTCTCCCGTTGCGGAGCACAGGCTCCGGACGCGCAGGCTCAGCGGCCATGGCCCGTGGGCCCAGCCGCTCTGCGGCATGTGGGATCTTCCCGGATCGGGGCACGAACCCGTGTCCCCTGCATCGGCAGGTGGACTCTCAACCACTGCGCCACCAGGGAAGCCCTCTTGGAACACTTTGAAACAGGGCTTTCAGAAGACAGTGTTTCTGTAGCAGCCCCCTTGAGACTTAACCATTTTAGACTTGAAATAGCATACGACTTTTCTGAGCTGTCAGAGAGGAGAGAGGAGAGTAGGGAGATGACAGAGAACAGCCACGCATTTGGTTTAACCACTGGCATTAATTTAGAGAGAACTGGGGTCTTGACATAAGTGATTCATATTGAGAAGTGTCTAGGGTGCTGGCTCTCCCTGCCTGTTTCTCTGTTAACAGTATCTCTTTCAACTGTTCACTCACTTTCTTCTGCAATACGTTTCTGAAGTACACAGCCCATGCCTTTGCTTTTTTCTCTCAAGCCCTTATTAACCTATTGAAATTAGTTGCAACCTTGATATGGGTGCACTAATACAGTAGCTACAGGTTAGTTATTAGTCATAACCTATGGCGAATTCCTTTCCTCATGTAATCTTTTTACAACTGGGCCATCACATGGTTCTCAAGGAAAGAAATGGTTAGTTTTCTCCTAGTAATGGGGGGAAAAGGCATTTTCCTGGGAAAAGAAATGCTGCCAGAGCATGGAGTCAAGCTTAAAGGAGCCTCTTTCCCACTGTGTTTAGCATTGGACTATTTATCGTGGCCCAGTAAAGCTTGTCTGAAGCTTCTTGGTTTTGACCTGCTTCTTTGGGTATTTCCTTATAGATGGAGGAATTGATTGAGGGTGTCCGATGGGCCTTTATTGACATGCTGGAGAAAGAAAATGAGTGGATGGATGCAGGGACAAAAAGGAAAGCCAAAGAAAAGGTAAGGATTCCTTTTGATGAAAAAAATATGACTTCTGGTTTAATGGATTTTCATGCTCCCCATTGACTGTGTAGTGGATTTTTATATTGACTGAGCTGTTGACTCCAAATGACCCCAGAGTTAGGTGTCTGTTTTGGGATGAATACAGAAATTTTATTACCAGGAGGTAAGAGAAAATAAGATCTGACTTTTTCAAACCACGTTTTCAAACACCTTGTAATTCAGCCTTTCCTTCTCTCCTAATTGCCGTCTGTAAGAGCCACATGGCTTGCTGCCCAGCGAATTTTGCCATTAAAGCATCATTGGCTATGGCAGAATGCAGAGCGGTGGGGAGCCAGGGGGAGCAGCTGGCAGAAGAGCCCTCAAGGCATAAAGAAGAAAAACCCATATTAGCTGTGTGTCCTTCTGCTCCGTGCGCGATGTGTGCTAATGTCCTCAGGCAAATCCTCTACTGTAACCAAGCAGACCTACTTCCTAACCCATCATTTTGTGCAAATGATCCAAATAGCATGCTTATAAACTGTAGACCAATAGTAGACCATTGCATAGGAATACAAAAACATTTCCTAATAGAAGCGGACACTTGCTAGACCTTGTAAAACTTTCTGGCAACAATATAAGGGGATAAGTGAGAAAAGTATTAGCAGCCTTGCTGTTTAGAAGTAAAGAATGGGACCCATCTTGAATTCTAGGTATTCTGATGGAGCTGGAGCTTGCATGGGTGGGAAATGCCTGCTACATTCTTTTTTTTTTTTTTAACATCTTTATTGGAGTATAATTGCTTGACAGTGGTGTGATAGTTTCAGCTGTATAACAAAGTAAATCAGCTATACATAAACATATATCCCCATATCTCCTCCCTCTTGCGTCTCCCTCCCACCCTTCCTATCCCACCCCTCTAGGTGGTCACAAAGCACCGAACTGATCTCCCTGTGCTATGCGGCTGCTTCCCACTAGCTATCTGTTTTACATTTGGTAGTGTATATATGTCCATGCCACTCTCTCACTTACTCCCAGCTTACCCTTCCCCCTCCCCGTGTCCTCAAGTACATTCTCTACTTCTGTGTCTTTATTCCTGTCCTGCCCCTAGGTTCTTCAGAACCTTTTTTTTTTTTTTTTTTATTCCATATATATGTGTTAGTATACGGTATTTGTTTTTCTCTTTCTGACTTACTTCACTCTGTATGACAGACTCTAGGTCCATCCACCTGACTACAAATAACTCAATTTTGTTTCTTTTTATGGCTGAGTGATATTCCATTGTATATATGTGCCACATCTTCTTTATCCATTCATCTGTCGATGGACACTTAGGTTGCTTCCATGTCCTGGCTATTGTAAATAGAGCTGCAATGAACATTTTGGAAAATGACTCTTTTTGAATTATGGTTTTCTCAGGGTATATGCCCAGAAGTGGGATTGCTGGGTCGTATGGTATGGTAGTTCTATTTTTAGTTTTTTTAAGGAATCTCCATACTGGTCTCCATAGCGGCTGTATCAATTTATATTCCCACCAACGTTGCAAGAGAGGGTTCCCTTTTCTCCACACCCTCTCCAGCATTTATTGTTTGTAGGTTTTTTGATGATGGCCATCCTGACTGGTGTGAGGTAATACCTCATTGTAGTTTTGATTTGCATTTCTCTAAAGATTAGAGATGTTGAGCATTCTTTCATGTGTTTGTTGGCAATCTGTATATCTTCTTTGGAGAAATGTCTATTTAGATCTTCTGCCCATTTTTGGATTGGGTTGTTTGTTTTTTTGATATTGAGCTGCATGAGCTGCCTATATATTTTGGAGATTAATCCTTTGTCAGTTGCTTCATTTGCAAATATTTTCTCCCATTCTGAGGGTTGTCTTTTCGTCTTTTTATGTTTTCCTTTGCTGTGCAAAAGCTTTTAAGTTTCATTCGGTCCCATTAGTTTATTTTTGTCTTTATTTCCATTTCTGTAGGTGGTGGGTCAAAAAGTATCTACCTGTGATGAATGTCATAGAGTGTTCTGCCTATGTTTTCCTCTAAGAGTTTGATAGTGTCTGGCCTTACATTTAGGTCTTTAACCATTTTGAGTTTATTTTTGTGTATGGCGTTAGGGAGTGTTCTAATTTCATTCTTTTACATGTAGCTGTCCAGTTTTCCCAGCACCACTTATTGAAGAGACTGTCTTTTCTCCATTGTATATTCTTGCCTCCTTTATCAAAGATAAGGTGACCATATGTGTGAGGCTTTATTTCGGGGCTTTCTATCCTGTTCCATTGATCTATATTTCTGTTATTGTGTCAGTACCATACTGTCTAGATTACTGTAGCTTTGTAGTATAGTCTGAAGTCACGGAGCCTGATTCCTCCAGCTCCCTTTTTCTTTCTCTAGATTGCTTTGGCTATTCGGGGTCTTTTGTGTTTCAATACAAATTATGAAATTTTTGGTTCTAGTTCTGTGAAAAATGCCACTGGTAGTTTGATAGAGATTGCATTGAATCTGTAGATTGCTTTGGGTAGTAGAGTCATTTTCACAATGTTGATTCTTCCAATCCAAGAACATGGTATATCTCTCCATCTGTTTGTATCATCTTTAATTTCTTTCATCAGTGTCTTATAGTTTTCTGCTTACAGGTCTTTTGTCTCCCTAGGAAGGTTTATTCCTAGGTATTTTATTCTTTTTGTTGCAATGGTAAATGGGAGTGTTTCCTTAATTTTTCTTTCAGATTTTTCATCATTAGTGTATAGGAATGCAGGAGATTTCTGTGCATTAATTTTATATCCTGCTACTTTACCAAATTCCTTGATTAGCTCTAGTAGTTTTCTGGTAGCATCTTTGGGATTCTCTATGTATAGTATCATGTCATCTGCAAACGGTGACAGTTTTACTTCTTCTTTTCCAATTTGGATTCCTTTTATTTCTTTTCCTTCTCTGATTGCTGTGGCCTGCTACATTCTTAATGGATGCTGCTCTTCAGCTGGGGGACTGAACTTAGGAGCATTTCTTCTTTAGAGAGGCATTTTTGAAACTTACTGATGATAGCAATCACCTGGGGTGCCTGGACTGTGTCTAGCTTTCTGGGCTCCTCCCTAGCAAGGTCTGATTTAGTGGATTGAGGGTGCACTCTGAACATCTATGATTTTAACCAGTCTCCTTGGTGATTCTTATCCTTAGGCAGGCTTCGGGACCTCTGCTTAGAGTCATACTGAGTCATGCTGAGCACAAAAGTTTTTGCATTATGGTCAAGGAACAAAGAGGGAGAGGGTTTTCAGAGCAGGGAAACTACTCTGTATGATACCATAATGGTGGATACATATCATTATACATTTGTCCAAACCTATAGAATGTGCAGCACTGAGAGTGAACCATAATGTAAACTATGGACTCTGGGTGATAATGATGTGTCAATGCAGGTTCATTGATTGTAACAAATGTCCCACTCTGGTGGGGGATGTTGATAATTGGGGAGGTTGTGCATGCGTGGGGGCCGGGATTATATAGGAACTCTGTACTTTCTGCTCGATTTTGCTGTGACCCTAAAACTGCTCTAAAAAAGTCTATTAAAGAAGAAAAGAGGTCAACATTCTGGGAATGCTTAGCCTTGTTTAATGGAGAATGTGCAGAGGTTTAACACAGATATTTTGTAGAGCTTTAATACTCCCGAGGTGGATAAACATTGCCATAGATATTTTTGTCAATAGACACGAAAAGACTGTTCAGTGTTTCATAGTGAGGAAAGAACTTGGGTGGCAGTGCCGGGGTGGGGGGTGTTGGAGGAAGACAGAGGGTAAGTTTGATTTTTTTCCCCTTTGAGAACCTGTCAGAGCTGTCTTAAGTCATGTAAGGCACAAGCTGTTGAAGGCAGGAGCATGCGGGCTGTGATGAGAAGCTCTCCAGATGGTAGATGAAACTCTGTGCACCAGCGTACTGTTGTTTGAACGCTTCATTTATTTGCTGGGCTAGCTTATGATATCTGGAACAGAGCAAGTCTTGCACTGGGCAGTTGAGAGCCCAGCACACTGAGGGCTCTTGACCCTAGCCTGACCCCTTGTGGACTGAGGGCCACTGGTGTGGAGGGTGGGGTGGATTGGTGAGTAGTGTGTGCATGTTATGAATGGATGGATACCAGGGGAATGCTCTGGGGACCCTAGTCTTTTGAAAAGTATGGCTGGTGATTGCCTTAGGGGGATCTTCTGGGTTGCATAAGGGAGTGGGTACTTTTCAGTTTGGCCTTCTAGGCAAATAGCCATGGGTCCTTCCTAAAGGAGGATTATTCCCAGTCCTTCTAATATTAGACACATTCTTCTTTGCCCCCTGAGTTGCTCTCGAGTCTTATATTTTTTTTCAAGGAGAACCCTCACTTTTTCTTCTAAAAGTACTCTTTGAACGCTCCAGTGTCTTTGAGCTGAGTTCAACCTGCCAGGAACTCAAACTAGTTCCTCGACAGGTGCAGATATCAAAGGTAGTTGTCCTGCTGGATGTCACTGGGTTCTCTGAGTATATCTTGAATTTCAGACTTCAGAGCAGTTCCTTTTTTTTTTTAATTTAATTTTTTAACATCTTTATTGAAGTATAATTGCTTTACATTGTTGTGTTAGTTTCTGCTGTATAACAAAGTGAATCAGCTATACGTATACAGATATCCCCATATCCCCTCCCTCTTGCATCTCCCTCCCTCCCACCCTCCCTATCCCACCCCTCTAGGTGGTCACAAAGCACCGAGCTGATCCCCCTGTGCCATGCGGCTGCTTCCCACTAGCTATCTGTTTTACGTTTGGTAGTGTATATATGTCCATGCCACTCTCTCACTTCATCCCAGCTTACCCTTCCCCCTCCCCATGTCCTCAAGTCCATTCTCTGTATCTGCATCTTTATTCCTGTCCTGCCCCTAGGTTCTTCAGAACCATTTTCTTTCTTAGATTCCATATATATGTGTCAGCATACGGTATTTGTTTTTCTCTTTCTGACTTTCTTCACTCTGTATGACAGGCTCTAGGTCCATCCATCTCACTACAAATAACTCAATTTCGTTTCCTTTTATGGCTGAGTAATGTTCCATTGTATGTATGTGCCACATCTTCTTTATCCATTCATCTGTTGATGGACATTTAGGTTGCTTCCATGTCCTGGCTATTGTAAATAGAGCTGCAATGAACATTGTGGTACATGACTCTTTTTGAATTATGGTTTTCTCAGGATATGTGCCCAGTAGTGGGATTACACAAGGCTGTAATTCTTTTCATGTTAATGACAGTAATGTAAGTCTGATACATGAGCAGTGTGCATTCAGAACACTCATACCTGATAGCAAGTCGGGAAAAGAGAACAGGGACTCCAGTTTAAGTGTGGAAAACTGAGAAGTCATAACTACCCCAAAGATGTGAAGGAAACCACAAAAGACATGGGCTGGATTCTGCTGTATAAAGGAAACGTATCACTCCCTTGGGGTTGATACACCAACAACCTCAGCCCACTGTCATCTTGCCTCTTTCAGAGCTTTAACTGCTATTTAATTTTATGGAAAAGTAGACATCCCCAAACAAAAAGAGTGCTATTCACCAAAAGAAAGAGGTCTTATCAGCATGGAACTTAATAAGGGAAAAGTATTTATTTGTGCCTTGCACAATTTGGTAGTTCTATTTTTACTTTTCGAAGGAACCTCTTTAGAAATCCCACTACTGGGCAAAAAATGGTAGTTCTATTTTTAGTTCTCTAAGGAACCTCCATACTGTTCTCCATAGTGGCTGTATCAATTTACATTCCCACCAACAGTGTAGGAGGGTTCCCTTTTCTCCACTCCACACCCTCTCCAGCATTTGTTTTTTGTAGATTTTTTGGTGATGGCCATTCTGACTCGTGTGAGGTGATACTTCATTGTAGCTTTTTTTTTCTTTTTTAAAATTAATTTATTTTTGGCTGTGTTGGGTCTTTGTTGCTGCGCGTGGGCTTTCTCTGGTTGCGACGAGCGGGGGCTACTCTTCGTTGCAGTGCGTGGGCCTCTCATTGCGGTGGCTTCTCTTGTTCCAGAGCACGGCCTCTAGGCACGCGGGCTTCAGTAGTTGTGGCACGCAGGCTCTAGGGCTCAGGCTCAGTAGTTGTGTCGCACGGGCGTAGTTGTTCCGCGGCATGTGGGATCTTCCTGGACCAGGGCTCGAACCCATGTTCCCTGCATTGGGAGGCGGATTCTTAACCACTGCGCCACCAGGGAAGTCCCCCATTGTAGGTTTGATTTGCATTTCTCTAATGATTAGTGATGTTGAGCATCCTTTCATGTGTTTGTTGGCCATCTGTATGTCTTCTTTGGAGAAATGTCTGTTTAGGTCTGCTGCCCAGTTTTGGATTGGGTTATTTGTTTTTTTGATATTGAGCTGCATGAGAAACTTCCATATTTTGGAGATTAATCCTTTGTCAGTGGCTTCGTTTAGAGCAGTTCCTTTAATGAAAGGTGAGAAAGAGGGAATGTTGTCTGAGAATTTCCGGCAGTTCTCCAAAGCAAGTCGGGCTCTGGACCCCAGAAGATGTGGGTTTTCTTTTTCCAAATTAAATGAACATGGAGATCTGGAAGTGACCTCTGGGTGGAGCTCATAGCACTCACCAAGACGTTTAGAGAGCTGAAGGCTCTTATGCAGCTTTCTGCCATGGGGTTGTTTTTGAAAAATTATTATTTTTTCTTGCCCTTTTTCTAGGCTGTCCTTGATTTGATTACCTTTTAATAGTCAACAAGAAAGGAGAGGCTCTGCCTAATAATTTCTTGAATCTTAGATGGAAATCTCTGACTATCTTAGGGCTTTGTGTTTCTGATACTGAGTAGCCCCTGCATTAAGACAGGATTTGCCTGCATTTGAAGTGGAAGTGAATAATTCGCCTGCTCTTCTGGTATGACTTGGCACTGTTCTTAGGGCATGTGTTGTATCCAGTATATCACCCAGGCGGAAGATTTCTCATCAGTAATAGTGCCCACACTGGGCCAGCGCTGAGTCACTTGGCAACCCATTGGGAAAGCTGGAAAAATGTTGCAATTTGTGAGGGGGAGAAGCGTTCCTTTCTCTCACAGTCAGGCTCTGGTCTGCAGCTAATTACAGTGCCTCCTGGGGGGTATTGACCTCATCAATCCCTAGTGACCTGCCTCCTGAACAGGGAGGGTCCAGATGCCTGCAGGGGGCTGAGGCCTAACACCTTGGCTTTTGTGGTGGTTACTCCAGTCTCATAATGGAAGCGTGGGGATGTGGCCTTGTTGTTCTCTTTGCTAAGGGTGATTACTGTAAAAGATAAACAAGGATACCTCTGCTTCCGCGAATGAAGGATAGATTTGTTATCTCTGTCTCCCTGCCTTTCCCCTCTCATTTCTCAGGAGGTCATGAGTAGTTTTGTGTTGTGAAACCAACAGTGTAGGTTTCGAACTAGAAATTTAGTCTGGTCAAATAAGCGCCAATTTTTGTTTAGGATTCTATGTTCCCTGCGAGCATATGCTCTTATTATAAACAAGCAGCAAAGGACAGGAGGCCTGTTAATTTTTTCAGGCTATTGTAGCTGTTGAATGAGTGTAAGGTGATACAAACTCTTTTGGGGGGTATCTTCTAGAAGATTTGCCTTTTCCAGAACAGAGTAGGAGGGTCTCAAGGTCACTACACTACGTAATGATTGTGAGGCCTGGCAGGAAGGGATGCAGCAGTGCCTTTGGCTGCCCTGGTGGTGGGAACCAGGCTTGTGCTGGTGAGCTCTGTGTCAGATCAGGAGGAACTCGGCTGGTGCCCAGCTAGATTCGATTCTGTAGCCAAAAGCTGGATTCTTTCTAAATTATTTGTTTGTGCTCTTTGCCCCTGTGACCTTTGTTTGCCAGGCCACCCCTAGAGAAAAAGACCCTGATGGAACTCCTAGGAAGGCAGCATCCTCAGGATGCTGTGAGTGGCCTTAACCTTAGCCATAGCAGGTACAGAGGGTTCCCAAGAAGTTTGTCTCATGGTCCCATCAACATGAGCATGTGACTCCCAGGCACATGCTTTGGGTGAGGTGGGAAGAGTTTTCCTACAGAGGTTCCAAACAGAAATTTAGCTCACCTCTTTGGCTTTGTGTCTGTTGGGCAGGGAAAATAACCTTTCCTTCCATCCTTCTAAGTTCTTAAAACTTGGGTCCATATAACAAAAGATAGATTAACAGGAGAAAAGCAAACAAGTTCATTAACATGTATATCTCATACACATGTGAGAGAAACTCAGAGAAATGAGTAACTCAGAGAAGTGGCTTAGAACTCCGGCTTATATGTCATCGAAACCAAATGACAATAAATTTGTAGAGAAAGAAGAAGAAAAAGGGAAAGTAGTTTTAGACTTCCAAAAGAGGCAGATGGTGGGAATGTAAATATATGGGAAACTAGTGGTAGATACAGGCTAGTTAGTTGTCATGTAGATTCCTCTGCTGCTGTGTCCAGGCCTATAAGGTCTAAAGTTGTCTTAGTGATTCACAGAGAGGGGAGGAGGGACAACTTTGAAAATGTATGTCCTTTTAGGCAAATTGGGGGAGAGCAGGAGCTTTTCTTGTATCCACTGCTTCTCAATTGCCTTCAGCTCAAAATAATTTTAATGTCGAAGAGGCATATTTTGGGGTGTAATTCTGGTTTCTTTTATCTTTAAGCTCTGCCCAGCCCTAGGTGTTGGATTTGCCCCAGGTATCCAGCATGGACCAACCATGTTGGTGTCCTGCTCACATCTGAGCCCAGTGGTTCTCGGGGTGTGCTTCTAGACTAGCAGCAGCAGCAGCCTCCCTGGGGACTCATAGAGATGCAGATTTTCAGGACCACCTCGACCCGGTGAGCTGGGGGCGGGCACTAACTGCCCTTGCCATCACCATTTCACTGCACACCTGTCTGACTTCAGCTGCCAGCACCCACATTTTCCCCAACAGCTTTCTCTTCCCACTGGCGTGTGCTAGGCCACTCACCCAGAGGGCCCAAAGGTCCGGGAAGTGAGCACAACCCAATGATTGATGGAAGTTGCCCTAGCCCCCTCCTCCCTCGAGTGTGCTCTGCCCAGGCTCCCGGAGTTTCCGCAGTGGGGCAAGCTCTAGTCGCTCACACTGACAGCTGGCTCCATAAGATCCCCCTGTTGACTGCGTCTTTCTCTGCTCACCTCCCCAGTCCCCTACCAGTGTTTGGTGTCTCTTTCACGTCCCAGATGAAGTGCTTGCACTCCAGTCCTTGTCTCGGATCTGTACCTGGGGGCTCCCCAACTAGGACACAGCCTCTGGGGTGTGACTTTTCCCGTCCTTCCTCTCCTTAAGGTGACAACGCATTTCACTCCATCTGGATGCTAGCACCGCTTCAGCAAATTCAATTCCACAGACTTTTCCAGAAGCAACAGCGTGCCAGGTACTGGACTAGGAGCTGTATGTTCAGAGATGATCAGTTGCAGTCCCGTTTCTGCAGGGGTTTCCACACTGCTAGGAGAGCACAGCAGTGATACGGATTCTGAGAAGATGAGAAGTCTTAATGTGATGGAGACGCGGACTGGTCCTGGGGTACTAGAGGAGGAAGCCTCTAAGGAGCCCAAGCACCCTGTGTGAGGGCAGCTGACTTGCAGTTCCCACTCTGCCACCTCGCTCTTCCTTGTCACGGCCCTTGTCCCTGCAGCCTGTGAGCATGGCTTCTTCTGGCTCTTCCTTACTTATTAATCCCAACAACTTTGCATCCAGCTGTCACGTTGCCTTGGTACCTTCACTTCTGCTTCATCTCACGTATTCCTTTTAAATTGCTTTATAGAAGAAAAGAAAGGGAAGGGCTTGTGTCAGACTGTGTCCTGCCCTTGCCTGTGACAGATTCAAGCCTGTTTGTGTAGGTGCTTAAGAATGCAGTCACCCCAGTTCCTGCATCCACTCCAGCGCTCACCTAGGAACACACAGGGACTGACAAAATAGCATGTGAACCATCTTTCAGGCTCCCCCCCACTCCCTCTGCATCTCTGGCTCACACTTGCCGCCATCTTGAGCTTGCTGGCACTCTCTGGCTCTGTGTCTCTCCGTCTCTCTCACATGCACAGACAGGCCAAGGTAGTGGCCTTCACACTTGTATCTCCTCTCCTTGCTGACCCCAACAGGAAGTACAGTTACAGAAGCTTACAGACTCTGGAGAAAGACTGCCTAGGCTCAGAGCCAATGTCTACCACTTATTAGCTGTATGACCCTTTGGAAATTACTGAACCTTTCTGACCCTCAGTTTTCACATCTGTAAAATGGTGAGATTGGTACCTACCTCAGAGATTTGTTATGAGAAGTTATATACTTCAAGTATTTAGAAGAGCGCCTGGAACGTGAGAAAGGCTCTCCAAGTGTGTTCAGCTGTTTCTTCCAAACTGTTGTCCTGTGCAGGAGGGGAGACTTTGTCTGCACTGACTGGTGAGGGATGCTAAGTGAAGTTCTGTGTGTCTGGGTCATTGTGTTTTCCTCTGGGCTAGGAAGGTAGATGACATAAGACCACAGGCTCTGAGGTCCCTCTTAGCCTTTAGGTGCTTTGATGCTTTTTGTCAGAACGCGGTCCTCCTTATATATCACCCCCGCCCCACCCCTGCAGGGCAGCCCCTCCTGAGAGGGTGATGGGAGGCGGGGTACCTTGCTTTTCTCTGTGGAGTTTGGATTTTCTTGTTTTAAACAAATTCAGTGTTATCTCTGTGATATACCTTTTAAATACCAAAGCAAATATTTGGTGTAAGTAGCAGTTTGCTGCACGTAGTTATCAGAGGCATATTATACCTGATACCTTGTTGCAGTGAGGTTACTTTAATCAAGTTTCCGTGTTCTAGATAGAGCCTCAAGGAAATGTTGTTTTGGGCAGTGTTGTAGGTCATTGGTTCTCATACTCGAGGTGCATTGGCACCATCTGCAGGGCTTGTTAAAACATAGATTGCCAGGCCTCACCCCCCAGAGTTTCTGAGTCAGTAGCTCTGAGGTGGGGCCTGGGAATTTACATATCTGACAAGTTCTTGGGGATGCTCTTGGTCTGAGGCCAACACTTTGAGAGCTCCGGGTTATTAGAGGTGAAAGCTCCCTTACACCAAGGTTGTATTGCTTGAACTAGCTGATGTTTATTAAGTGGCTACTTCCCTTACCCCTTACAGGAATTCCTTACAGGAATCCCTGTTCACCATCTCTCACTGGGGAGTGCCCTGAGTGAGTACTGGGACACTCAGAACCCAACCAGGCCACCCACCAGTGTTGCTCCAGCTGCTAAAAAGCCCTTCTTGTTACAGATCCAAAGGCTCCTTCTTGGTCACTTCCACCCCTTGACTCCATGTCTGTCCCCAGGAACTATGCAGAATATATCTTCCACATAAAAGTCCTTCCAGTATTTGAAGATGTTTAAATGTTTTTCTGTTTCAGACAAAACGTCTCTAATGTTCCTCATTAAGTTAACAAGCATTATATGCCAGGCTAGATGTTCTAAATGCTTTACAAATATTAACTACATCAATGCCATGATATCTGTATGAGGTTGGTCAAATCGTTTCATTTTACAGATGAGAAAACTGTAGCACAGAGAGGGCAAGCAGGCTTGCTCAAGGTCACACAGTCAGTAGGTGGAAGAGCTGGGACTTAATCCCTGGCAGTCTGGTTTCCGAGTCTGTGCTTTTATCCACAGTGCCAGTGGGTCTCTAAGTGTGGTCCTCAGACCAGCAGCATCGGCATCACCTAGGAACTAGCTAAAAGTGCAGCATCTTGGCCCCATCCCAGATCTATAGAATTAGAAACACTGGGAGGAGACCCAAAAATCTGCATTTTAATAAGCCCTGTGAGTGATTCTGATGCCGCCAAAGTGTGGGAATCACTGCTTTCCTGCTGTGGTTCTGATGCCTCATCCTGCTGGCTGCTCTCCAGGTTTTCAACATCTTTTTTTAAAGCTCAAGTTCAAAGCTGAACACAGTATTCTACATACAGTCCAACTCACACAGCACCATGGGAATATTATTACTGCTTTTGTTTTGCATACAAATTATTTTAGAAATCCGAAGTTTATATTATGGCTATCTTTTCTCCTCAGCCATGTCACTGTTGGCTCATAGCGAATTTACAGTCAGTTAATTTCTAGGTCTTTTTTTTAATCCCACAGGAACCATCAGTAAGCCCTGTTGCTCCAGTCGTAAACGTGGCATTTCCTTTAAACCCTCATCCCAGAACTTCACATTAATTCTTATTAAAAATCCATTTAGCTTTGGTCGTGGCTCTGATTTTTAAAAAGTATATGTTTCTGGATCTCCTGTGTGTTTATTAGTTTTGCTACAAAAATCTATGCTCATTAAAGAAAATCTCCAAGGTAGAGTATAAAAGTAGAGAGAAAAAAAATCACTACTAGTCCCATCACCCAAACATAACCACTGCTAACATTTTGATGTATTACTTTGTTTTTTTCCCTATACGTAGGCTTGAATAATCCTGTATATATAAATTTGATTCCTTTTTTCTCTTTTATATTTTAAACATTTCTCCTCTTACTACATAATCTTTTTTTTTTTTTTTAAATAAATTTATTTATTTATTTACCTTTGGCTGCATTAGGTCTTCGTTGCTGTGTGCGGGCTTTCTCTAGTTGTGGCGAGCGGGGGCTACTCTTCGTTGCGGTGCGCAGGCTTCTCATTGTGGTGGCTTCTCTTGTTGTGAAGCACCAGCTCTAGGCATGCGGGCTCAGTAATTGTGGCACTCAGGCTCAGTAGTTGTGGCTTGCGGGCTCTAGAGCGCAGGCTCAGTAGTTGTGGCGCACGAGCTTAGTTGCACCACGGCATTTGGGATCTTCCCGGACCAGGGCTGGAACCTGTGTCCCCTGCATTGGCAGGCGGATTCTTAACCACTGCGCCACCAGGGAAGTCCCTACTACATAGGCTTTATAAAAGAATTTTCACTGTTATTGCATAGTCTTCCAGTGGTTATACAGGAGATTACTTAATCATTTCTCCATAGTTGGGTATTTAGGTTGTGCTACTATTGATATTACTATGATAAACATCTTGTGCATACTGCTTTCCCCCCAAATCTAGGATGAATTCCACAGAATGGCATCTCAAAAGACCTTTAAAAACCTCAAGTCTGTCATTCAGTGTCTCCACCTTTATATCATTCATAATTTGATAAGTCCACTTTTTTTTTTTTTTTTTTTTTTTTTGTCCATGCCGCACAGCTTGCAGGATCCTAGTTCCCTAACAAGGGATTGAACCTGGGGCCATGGCAGTGAAAGCACCAAGTCCTAACCACTGGACTTCCAGGGAAGTCCCAGATAAATCCACGTTTTGGTTTGATTATTTTTCTGGGTTATTAATGAGCATGCTCACACAGTAGAACTGGAATCTCCCTATTGGCTCGTCCTTTGGAGATTCCTTCCAGATTTATCTATTGAGCAGATTCATGGAGAACCTGCCCTGTGACAAGTCTTTTGTTAGATGCCTAGCAATTCACTAACCAGTGGATTTTTAGTCCAGTTATTCTACTTTGAACAACTTCATGGAACTGTCATCTGATTTATCCATTTTGCCTGCAAGGAGATCATGAGCCATTTAGCAGTGCCTTGATATGATCCAGTTACACTATATTTAGGGTATTCCTTGATTTTCTAATTTATTGTTCTATTTAAAAAGTGGGAACTTGAGGGAATTGAACATTCATTGGGTTCCCATTCTTTCTAAGGTCCGGTGTTATCCTCAGTGGAGATTACATTATTCCATGGGTTATAGCCAGCTATTCAGACTCCCAAAGCAGAAATCTCAATTTTACTTCCCAGCCAACTGGAAAGCACTCGAATCCTGTTGAGTCTTTCTTCCAAAAAGCTTTCAAATCTTTACCATTTCTGTTTCATAGTTCTTTCCCCCCCTAGCTTCTCCTCCTTTTTTCCTTTTTTTATTGAGGTAAAATTCACATAACATAAAATGAAGCATTTTAAAATGTACAATTCAGTGGCACTGACTACTTTTACAGTGTTGTGCAGCCACCACCTTTGTCTAGTTCCAGAGCATTGTCATCATCCTACAAGGAAACTTCATACCCAGTAAGCAGGCACTCCTCATTTGCCTTCCCCCAGCTTCAGGCAACCACCAGTCTGCCTTCTGTCCGAGAATTCACCCATTCTGGCTATTTCATATAAATGCAATCATAGACTGTGTGACCTTTTGTGTCTGGCTTCTTTCACTTGGCATGATGTCTTCTAGATTGATCCATGTTGTAACATACATCCTCTCATCCTTTTTAGTCCATTTCCCCACTTATAGTCTTGGAAAGAGAAAAACAAACCATTTTAGAACTGATAGTGAGGTCTTGCCTGTCTTCTCTGAACTTTTGAAATAGCATCATAGTGTTTATTTATAACTAAAACACTGTACCCCCAAAATACAGATTACTGCATTGAACTGACCCCTGTAAGGGAAGAACTGTGGTCGCTGGTTCACTCTTGTGTGCTCAGAATCCAACATGTCTTCCCTTCTTTGGCCACTGGGCAGAGCTTAGTAAGAATCACGGCTCCACCAAGCACATAGGCAAGATGCACATTCTGGGGGGCCTCAGTTTCCTTACCCATGAAATGAGAACAAATATACTACTGTTTTCACAGAGTGTTTGGGAGGATTTAAACAAGTAATGTATGTCCAGTGACTAGCAAAGAGCAAATGCTCAGTATTAGTAAGATGACATGTTCATTTTCCCCAAGTTTCCTCTTATTTCTCCTCACCAAATGATGTAATGCTCCATGAAAGTCTCCTAAAATTGGGAGAGAAAAGCTGATGCCAATTACATTAGTTTCTTTGGGGTGGAGGTACAAAACGGACTTCTGTTAACGTTCACTCTATTCAATTTATTTTTTTACATCTTTATTGCTTTACAATGGTGTGTTAGTTTCTGCTTTATAACAAAGTGAATCAGTTATACACATACATATGTCCCCATATCTCTTCCCTCTTGTGTCTCCCTCCCCCCCACCCTCCCTATCCCACCCCTCTAGGTGGTCACAAAGCACTGAGCTGATCTCCCTGTGCTATGCGGCTGCTTCCCACTAGCTATCTATTTTACATTTGGTAGTGTATATATGTCCATGCCACTCTCTCACTTTGTCACAGCTTACCCTTCCCCTCCCCATATCCTCAGATCCATTCTCTCTGTCTGCGTCTTTATTCCTGTCTTACCCCTAGGTTCTTCATGACATTTTTTTTTCTTAGATTCCATATATATGTGTTAGCACACGGTATTTGTCTTTCCCTTTCTGACTTACTTCACTCTGTATGACAGACTCTAGGTCCATCCACCTCACTACAAATAACTCAGTTTTGTTTCTTTTTATGGCTGAGTGATATTCCATTGTATATATGTGCCACATCTTCTTTATCCATTCATCTGTTGATGGACACTTAGGTTGCTTCCATGTCCTGGCTATGGTAAATAGAGCTGCAGTGAACATTGGGGTACATGACTCTTTTTGAATTATGGTTTTCTCATGGTATATGCCCAGTAGTGGGATTGCTGGGTCGTATGATAGTTCTATTTTTCATTTTTTAAGGAACCTCCATACTGTTCTCCATAGTGGCTGTATCAATTTACATTCCCACCAGCAGTGAAAGAGGGTTCCCTTTTCTCCACACCCTCTCCAGCATTTATTGTTTGTAGATTTTTTGATGATGGCCATCCTGTTCAATATTTTAAAACATGTTGTTATGGAAAATTTTAAATGTATACAAAAGTGTACATAACAAACCCACAGGTTCTTATTACCCAGCCTCACCAGTGAGCAGTCTTTGCTGTTTTGATTTCATCTTTTCCCCACCCCACCTGTTTTTATGCTTGAGAATTCTCAAGCTCATGTCAGATATCATTTTTTTAAATAAATTTATTTTATTTTGTTTATTTTTGGCTGCATTGGGTCTTTGTTGCTGCACGTGGGCTTTCTCTAGTTGCAGTGAGCGGGGGCTACTGTTCGTTGCTGTGCGCAGGCTTCTTGCGGTGGCTTCTCTTTTTGTGGAGCACAAGCTCTAGGTGCGTGGGCTTCAGTAGTTGTGGCACACGGGCTCAGTAGTTGTGGCTCGCAGGCTCAGTAGTTGTGGCGCACGGGCTTCGTTGCTCCGTGGCATGTAGGATCTTCCCAGACCAGGGCTCGAACCCGTGTCCCCTGCATTGACAGGTGGATTCTTAACCACTGCGCCACCAGGGAAGTCCCGTCAGATATCATTTTACTATAAACATTTCATTATGTATCTTCAACAGTTAAGGATTAAAAAAAAAAAAAAAACCCCAACTAACCACAGTACCCTTAACATACCCATCAATATTAACAGCAGTACCTGTATTCTGTCTGCTTTCTGTAATTATCTCAAAAATGTTTGTTTATTTTTTTTAAACAGCTGGTTGAAATTGGTATCCAAACAAGGTGTACATATTGCAGTTAATGGGTCTGTCTTTTAAGGCTTTAAAAGTTTTAAGAGCGCCCCTCCCCTTTTATCCATGAAATGTGTTTGTTGAAGAAATTGTGCCATTTGTCTGGTAGAGTTTTCAGCACTGCTGATTTGGCTGATGATACACTATTGTTGTCTTTTAACATGTTCTTCTGTCTCTCACATTTTCCGTATATGCTAGTTCAGCTAGAGGTTTGATTAGATTCAGGTTCAATTTTCTTTTGGCATAAAGACGTCATGGGCAGTGCCGTGTGCTTCCTGTGCAGCCCTCCAAGAGGGACATGGTGCTGTGTTGTCCCACTTCCACTGAAAATGTTGATTAGTGGGTTCAGGTGTTCTCAGACTGATCCTTCCCTTTTAACTTACCCATCAACCTTTCACCATAGGCCATGGTCCTCTTTCTTGACTGTGCCTTCATATCACCCCGGGGGAGCTTAAAACATACAAATGCTCAGGCCACACCCCAGACCAATGACATCAGACTTTCTGGGGGTGAGACCCAGGCATCAGTATTCAAAGTTCCCCAGGAGATAGAAATATGCAGCCAGGGTTGAAAACTACTGTTTTAATCGTTTAAGCAGTCATTGATAGTATATTGCATAGATACATGAGTTCATTAGGGATTGCAACGGGTGATTTTCTAGTTCTATCATTCTTTCTGCGTATATCAGCTGAAATATTTCTATAAAAAAGGATCTTCTCTCATAAACCACTTGATTATACTGACAACAGCTTATACTGATATAAACTGCTGAAAGGCAGCATAAATGTCTTTTTATTTATTGATTTTCACAGTGAGTTGGTGTCCTAGTGCTTCCAAAGGTACCAAAGCAGTTTGGTTTTTAAATATCATGATAAACTCAGGGAATTTTATGTATTTGATTTGTTTAGATTCATTACAGTCATCATTATTTTTGAGCTCAAATTGTCCCATATTGGCCAACCTGAGGCTCTTGCGTTAGGGAATTTTGACATGACTCTAGTTGTTTCTGACAGCATCTTTGCTCCCTGGCACAACAAGATATCCTCTTTAATGTTTGACTTCAATTTAATCACAGACTGTTTTGAAGTTTATAAATCATTGCCTTAATTAGTTCTTCTACCAATGAGCAATATATTGATTTTTGTTGTTGCTGTTGTTGTGGGAGGGGGAGAGGAGAGAGACTCATTACCAACTTGAAATGAAGAGTTTTAGTAATAAGCAAATTTGCAGAAGTTTGAGTGAGAGGTTTATGTGAATTGTCATTTGTAAGGGGCACTAGCTCATGTCAGTGAACATACATGTAATCTATGTTTTTTGAAATGTTTGCAGTGTTGTATTCTCAAGAATATAAAAGAAGTATAGGGCCTTCCTGGTGGCGCAGTGGTTAAGAGTCCGCCTGCCGATGCAGGGGATACGGGTTCGTGCCCCGGTCTGGGAGGATCCCATATGCCGCGGAGCGGCTGGGCCCGTGAGCCATGGCCGCTGGGCCTGCGCATCCGGAGCCTGTGCTCCGCAACGGGAGAGGCCACAACAGTGAGAGGCCCACATACCGCAAAAAGAAAAATAAATAAATAAATAAATAAATAAAATAAAAGAAGTATATAACTAGTGTATGACCATGCCATACATTAAAAAAATTAATGCTAGTATCAAGAAGTAGAACTAATTTGAACAACGTGGAACAATGGAACTGTGTTAACAGAAGAAACTTGCAATAGTAAATGTTCAAAAAATTTAACAACATCAACAAGCAGTAATAGTTTAAACGTGGTACTGTGAAAGTGTTTAATGTTTAAGTGCATATTAAGGATTATTTTGGCTTGTGTGATTTGTTGGTTGTAGGACTTTGAAAGAAATAGGGAAATGCTATGTTAGCCTCAGAGTGAAATTCCAGAGGCCCAGGGGAGAGAGCTGCTTTTTAAACATTATAGAGACTATTTATTACTTTTATTCATGGGATTGGGGGGAGAGATTTAACGCCTGTCTTTATTCTTTTTTGGTCCAAATCCAAATTGAGTATGTTAGGAATTCACTTACAAATACATGCTTAGTTTGGTTTGATAAGAAGAATCAGTTTTGATATGTTGATTTTTAATTTCATGGGAAAAGAGTCCATTAGGAATGTTTGAGTTCTCTGTGTATATTTTGTGATGCTTCCTCTCTTTGGCCCAAGATGAAACTAATAGCCACGACGTGTCTGCTTATCTGCTCTCTCTGAGGTTGTGTCTGCTGCTGTCAGCGGCTCCCTTCTTATCTGGCTGCTAGGCCTGCTCAGTCAGTTACATGGGAATGTCAGTTCCATTAATAACCCAAGGGCCGGACAGACAGATAGTGGAAAATGGGTGAAGAGAGAGAAATTGTATTTAATCTGGTGTTCTGAGTTGTCATTTTCTAGACCCTAGCATAGCTGGGTAAAGGCAGGCTTGAGGGCGTGATAGCAAATCCACTTCTGACAGAATCTCACTTATGAGCTGGAGAAACAACCTGATACCAAGAGAAGAAAGAGTAAAAGAAACTGGGAAAAAGGTAAAGGTAATTGGGAAAGTTGGAGGAAGCAGTGCTAGGAAGAAATGACACGACCAAAGTATTCTGATAGAGGTGTTTACAGCTTTGCAAAATAAATTTCATTTTGATTTTTTAAAACATTTTAATTTACTAATTTATTATTAAAAAAAATTTTTTTTTGGCTCTGCCACACAGTTTGCAGGATCTTAGTTCCCCGACCAGGGATTGAACCTTGGCCCTCTGCAGTGAAAGCATGGAGTCCTAACCACTGGACCGCCAGGGAATTACCTCATTTTGATTTTAAATAGTATCATTCTTGGCATTTCAAATGAACAAAATTCCTTAAAAAAAAATGAAACGGATTTTATGGAAGGATCGATTCCTCATAGAGGATTTTGGGGTTTTGTGTTGTTTTGGTTCTGGATCTGTCAATTGCCAGAGGGAGGAGAGCAGGTTTTAATTTTTTTCGTGCAGGGAGAATGACTCACCTACTGCAGTGGTCTGTATTTGGGTTATCTATTGCTGTGTAACAAACCACCCCAAAACCTGCTGCCTTAAAGCAGCAAGTATTTTATTATTTCTCATGATTCTCTGGGTTGGTTGGGGCTCAGATGGGTGACCCTTCTGCTGGTCTCGTCTGGAGTGTCTCAGGCATTTGCAGTCAGATGACAGCTATGGCTGAACATCTGAGGTGGCTTCTTTACTTGTGTCTGACACCTCAGTGTTCCTTATGTGGCTTCTTTCTCCAGAAGAGTAACGTGGTACTCTTACAGGGGAGCTAAGGGCTCCAAGAGGGAGGAAGCAGAAGCTGCTAGCCTTCTTAAGGTCTGGGCTGAGAAGCCCCAGAATGTTTCGTGTGTTACATTCTTTTGGTCAAAGCCAGGGACAAGGCCAGTCCATATTTGAGGACAGGAGAAAGACTCCATCTCTCTTTTTTTTTTTTTTTTTTTTTTTTGCGGTATGCAGGCCTCACTGTTGTGGCCTCTCCCGTTGCGGAGCACAGGCTCCAGACGCGCAGGCTCAGCGGCCATGGTTCACAGGCCCAGCCACTCCGCGGCATGTGGGACCTTCCCGGACCGGGGCACGAACCCGTGTCCCCTGCATCGGCAGGCGGACTCTCAACCACTGCGCCACCAGGGAAGCCCCAAGACTCCATCTCTTGATGTGAAGAAAAGTGTGAGCACACAGGGAGGGAAGGCATTGTTGGCAGCCATCTTTGGAAACTACCTACCTACAGTCTGTATCCTTTGCCTCTCTCACCTGTGTTCAGTTTTTCATTATTTACAATTGAGAATTTGGAACTATTTTTACCCCCTCTTTAACACCTGACCACCGAGTATCATTAAATTTTCCCCATTTTCCTGTTAGATTGGTTAAGTTGTTTTATATTATTGACTTATTTTTTTTTTTCTTAGCTCGAAACCAGTATATACATTGACTTAGAGAACTATTTGAGTAAACCTAATTATTGTTGAACTCTGATGGGGAAAGGGCTCAGCCTCAGTCTGTGAGACCTTCCTGCATAGGTATAAGAAATACCTACTACATGTTAGGGCCCAGAACTGGACTAAGTCAAAAGGGGCCCAACTCCATCCTAGTAGGCAAATCATTTTTTTTCCAGTTTTACATACATTTGAGTTCCTTAGTAAATAAACTTAATTTTCAGTATAGACACCTCTGACACTGACTTCCTGTACTTTTTTTAAAAGTTGAAGTGTAGTCAATTTACAATATTGTGTTAGTTTCAGGTGTACAGCAAAGTGATTCATATATATATGTATTTTTTTCTTTCCAGATTCTTTCCCATCATAGGTTATTATAAGATATTGATTATCATTCCCTGTGCTATGCAGTAAATCCTTGTTGTTTATCTATTTTATATATAGTAGTGTGTATCTGTTAATCTCATACTCCTAATTTATCCTTCCCCCTTCCCCTTTCCCTTTTGGTAACCATAAGTTTGTTTTCTATGGCTGTGAGTCTGTTTCTGTTTTGTAAATAAATTCATTTGTATTAATTTTTAGATTCCACATGTAAGTGATATCATATATTTGTCTTTCTCTGTCTTACTTCACTTAGTAGGATATTCTCTAGGTCCATCTATATTGCTGCAAATGGCAATATTTCATTCTTTTTTTATGGCTGAGTAATGTTCCATTGTATATGTATACCACATCTTTTTTTTTTTTTTTTTTTTTTTTTATGGTACGCGGGCCTCTCACTGTTGTGGCCTCTCCCGCTGCGGAGCACAGGCTCCGGACACGCAGTCTCAGCAGCCTGGCTCACGGGCCCAGCTGCTCCGCGGTATGTGGGATCTTCCCGGACTGGGGCATGAACCCGTGTCCCCTGCATCGGCAGGCGGACTCTCAACCACTGCGCCACCAGGGAAGCCCCCACATCTTTTTTTATCTGAATTTTTTTTTTTTTTTTTTGTGGTACACGGGCCTCTCACTGTTGTGGCCTCTCCCATTGCGGAGCACAGGCCCCGGACACGCAGGCTCAGCGTCCATGGCTCGCGGGCCCAGCCGCTCCGCGGTATGTGGGATCTTCCCGGACCGGGGCACAAACCCGTGTCTCCTGCATCGGCAGGTGGACTCTCAACCACTGTGCCACCAGGGAAGCCCTATCTGAATTTTTTATTGAGATAATTTTAGATTCACAAGCAGTTGTAAGAAATAACACAGATCCCATGTACATTTTACCCAGTTTCCTCCAATGGTAACATTTTGAAAAACTACCGTGTAAGTCATAACTGGGAAATTGACATTAATATAATCCACAGATCTTCACATTTCCCCAGTTTTACTCTGTGTACATTTTACAGTTTTATCACGTGTAGGTTTATGTACCCACCACCATAGTCAAGACACTAAACAGTTCCAGCACCTTATGCTACCCTTTTATACCCACCTCCCATCCCCACCCCTGAATCACTAAGCTGTTCTCCATTTCTAAAGTTTATTATTTCAAAATATTACATAAGGGAATCACACTGTCTTTATCCTTTTGGGATTAGCTTTTTTTTTTTGGTAGAGTTTTCAGGAGATCCATCCCCAGGTTGTGGCGTGTATTAGTAATTTGTTCCTTTTTATTGTTGAGTGGTATCCCATGAAATGGATGCATGCCAGTTTGTTTAAACCATTCAGCTGTTGAAGGACATCTGAGCAGTTTCCAGTTTGGGACTGTTACAAGTAAAGCTGTTAGAACATTCATGTAGGTAGAGGTTTTTGTATGAATAAAAATTTTCATTTCTTTAGAATAAATGCCCAAGAGTGTAATTGCTAGGTTGGATGGTACTTGCATGTTTTGTTTTATAAAAAAAACTACCAAACTGCTTACCAGGGTGGCTGTACCATTTCACATTCCTACCAGCAATGTCTGATGAAGCACTTTTTCTGCATCCTCACCAGTATTTGGTATTATCAGTGTTTTTTATTTCAGCCATTCTGTTAGATGTGTAGTAATATCTCATTTTTTTATTGTGTAAGTAAATTTATTTTGTTTTTTAAATTTATTTATTTTCATTTTTATTAGAGTGTAGTTGCTTTACAATGTTGTGTTAGTTTCTACTGTACAGCAAAATGTATCAGCTATACATATACATATATCATTGTGGGTTTTTTTAATTGAAGTATAGTTGATTTACAGTGTTATGTTTCTGGTATACAGCAAAGTGATTCAGATATATATAGTATACAGTATATATATACATATATATATATATTCCTTTTCAGATTCTTTTCCATTTTAGGTTATTACAAGATGTTGAATATAGTTCCCTGTGCTATACAGTAGATCCTTGTTGTTTATGTATTTTATACATAATAGTGTGTATCTGTTAACTCCAAACTCCTAATTTATCCCCCTTCCCCTTCCCCCTTTATAACCATAAGTTTTTTTGCTATGTCTATGAGTTTATTTCTGTTTTGTAAGTAAGTTCATTTGTATCATTTTTTTAGATTCCACATATAAGTGATATCATATGGTATTTGTCTTTCTCTGACTTACTTCACTTAGTATGATAATCTCTAAGTTTATCCATGTTGCTGCAGATAACATTATTTCATTCTTTTTTATGGCTGAGTAATATTCCATTGTATATATAGACCACATCTCCTTTATCCATTCATCTGTTGATGGACATTTTAGGTTGCTTCCATGTCTTGGCTATTGTAAATAGTGCTGCTATGAACATTGTGGTACATGTATCTTTTTGAATTATAGTTTTCTTTGGATATATGCCCAGGAGTGGGATTGCTGGATCATATGGTAGTTCTATTTTTGGTTTTATAAGGAACCTCCATACTGTTTTCCATAGTGGATGCACCAGTTTACATTCCCACCAACAGTGTAGGAGGGTTCCCTTTTCTCCATACCCTCTCCAGGATTTATCATTTGTAGACTTTTTGATGATAGCCATTTTGACTCGTGATAGGTGACACCTCATTGCAGTTTCGATTTGCATTTCTCTAATAATTAGTGATGTTGAGCATCTTTTCATGTGCCTGTTGGCCATCTTTATGTCTTCTTTGGAGAAATGTCTATTTAGGTCTTCTGCCCATTTTTTGATTGGGTTGCTTGTTTTTTTTGATATTGAGTTGTATGAATTGTTTGTATATTTTGGATATTAGCCTCATGTCAGTTGCATTGTTTGCATATATTTTCTCCCATTCGTAGATTGTCTTTTTGTTTTGTTGATAGTTTCCTGTGCAAAAGCTTTTAAGTTTGATTAGGTCCCAATTGTGTATTTTTGCTTTTATTTCTTTTGCCTTGGGAGACTGACCTAGGAAAACACTTCCGTGATTTATATTAGAGAATGTTTTGCCTATGTTCTCTTCTACGAGTTTTATGGTGTCATGTCTTGTATTTAGGTCTTTAAACCATTTTGAGTTTATTTTTATATAAGGTGTGAGGGAGTGTTTTAACTTCATTGATGTACATGAGGTTCTGATTTCCTGTACTTCATAGCCAAAGACTCTCGGCATTGGAAAGGGCTATGCTTGCTGACCTAAGGTAAAGGGGACAAATCTGCTGCCTTTGGTATATTCTGGTGTTGCCAGTGCTGAAGTCACTGTGCAGGCTAACAAGAGCCTCCTTGCAGGGGTTTGTAAGCATTAAACTAATGAGCTGAATGGACCTGTCCCAAAGCAGAGCAGAGTCAAGGACAGCACTGAGGTTGTGTCCTTTAGGGCTGCAGAAGAGAGCCTTTGTTTAATTCTCATATTAAGTTATAAAATGAATTTACAGGTGTATGGAATAATTTGGCTTGTTCTTCCAGGCTTTTGAAAATGAAAGTTAAGGTTTGGCAAAGTGATTTGTATAGATCTGTATAAAGTCGTGTTCTAAAGAGGCCCTATGAATTGTCCTAAGTAATTTCTGATTTCCATTAACAATTATTCACAAAAAAGGAGCTTGTCGGAGAGAGCAATTTTAAAATGAGAAAACTTGACAGAGTAGAAGAGGAGCAAATCCTTTCCTTCTGCTCTTCTCTTCCCACTTCCCAAACGCTCCCTAATTGCTGGATGCTTGTTTGAGTGTCCTCTGTCAACATCTAATGAGAATGAGAGCTATGTGAGGAGGAGCTGGAAGCTCTTGCAAACTTTTCAGACTGGAGTTAACTCAGACCCAGGCTATCAGTATTCAAAACAAAACAAAATGAAATAAAACTCCTCAGGCAATTCCAGTAAGCAGCCAAGTTTGAGAAGCAGAGCCCTATTAGAGCGCTGCTACTCAGACTTGAATGTGCACACCACTCTCCCAGGGACCTTGTTAAAATGCAGATTCTTATTAAGTTTGAAGTAGAGCCTGAGATTCTGCATTTCTAGCAGGCCCCCAGGTGCGATGGATGTACCTGGACCATGGACCACACATTGAGTAGTGAGAGTGTAGAGCAGGAGTTGGCAAATTTCTCACTCAAGGGACAAGATAGTAAGTATTTTGGGCTTTGCAGGCCATGTGGTCTCTGCCGCAGCTATTCAGACCTACTGTTGTCCCATGAATGCAGCCATAGACATTATGTGAACAGATGTGCATGACTGTGTGTCAGTAAAACTTTATTTACAAAATCAGGCAGCAGCTGGAATTTGGCTGGCAGGCCATGGCTTGCCAACATGGTCTAGCACTTTACTAGTCTCAAGTTTTTGACCAGCACCTTGCTGCTTTCCTCTCTTGTTGGGCTGAAGTTTGAGTAAGAATTAAGTGGTTTTATATAGAGGTTACTCATTGGCTTTGTTGAATGATGAATAATTGATGATGACATTTAGGCTGTTGTTTACCAACAGCCCACGTTGTCCCTTGGCTATGGCTCATTGCTTTGTCTTGAGTATAGGTGGCCTTTCTGATTTCCTTCCCTAGATTGCCTTTTCAGAAGTAGAGCAAAAAAAAAAAAAAAAAAGCTAAGATTTGTTCCAAAATGTAGCCCATGGGCATCCCAGAATAAATAACCAGGTCTGAACTGTGAGGGCAGAAGGTGGCTTTGGGTTGCATTTCCTTTATCTGTCTCTCACCACTCACCCTCTGGAGTTTAGTCTGAATGGGTGGAGGCTGGTACCCTGGCAGAGAGGTAGAGAGCAGCAAGGTACCTGGACCCATGAACGTTGACATATGCCATACCATATGTATGGCTGTTATGGTAGCAGAAAGTTACATGTTACTGATGATATATTCTTACAAGCAGATAATGCATGACCAAGTTGCCAGAATTTTGGGGAACCCAAAGTGGGAACCCAAAACTCATCGTTCATAAGGCCCATATTCCATCTCATGGGCTTCTGGGGTAAGGTACAAAGTTCCTGGTCTGCTGCTTTTGGTATGTTCCTGCATTTCCAGCCTCAAAACCAGTCAGGTTAAGCTTAATTGATTCAAACTGGCTCTCATTTGTCTTTATGAATGTGCAAAGATCCCTGAGGGAGAGAGACCTTATTCTTCTTTCAAAGGGGTGGATGAGGGCCAGAAATCCTTGGGCCAGGGATGCTCAGGCTAGACACATTTCTCAGCATAGTTGCCAGTGGATCTTCTCCATGAGGTTGATAACCTTCTCTTCATGGAGCCCCATTCCCTGGAACTTCCCTCCTATTGGTGAAGTCTCATTTACTTCATTACCTTGACTGGTTTGAAAAATAGATGTTCTGATATTTCCAGAATAGAAATACTTTCTTGTCTCTCCTTTTCCATTTTGATCTCCTCTCTTGCCTAAGCCTTGGTCTGCTATGGGCTCTCAAAGTTTACTCCCACTGGTGTCCAGAACTAAAAGCTCAATGGTATGATTTTTAGGGAAGGATGGAGAACTTCTTAAAAGTAATCTTACAGCTAAAAATAATATTTTTCTTAGCATGTTGAATATGGTTACTGATGCAGAGGTGGTCTTTACACATTAATCAGTTCATTTGGATTTATAATTTATATAATAGGATATTACTTTTCATCTCTCAAAAGATGGTGTATGTTGGAAAAACATGGGCGTTTTGAAGTCAGATTAGGGCTAAATTAATCTGGGTTAAAAAGCTGGTTTTGGCTCTTATTGCCTGTAGGACTTGGGGAGAGTTATTTCCCCTTTCTGAGGCTCAGACCCATCAGCTCTGAAATGGGGATAATCTGTACTCACCTGATAGCGTTGAGGTAAAATAAATTTGGATCTGATGAGGAAGTGAAGCACTTAGCCCAGTACCTGATCCATAGTTAAAGTTCAACAAAGAACATTACATTTATTATTATTAAAAATGTTATTTCTATTGTTGCTGATTGTGTTCAGCACTGAGATCTCCTTTTTTTAATACAGCAGGTTTTTATTAGTTATCTATTTTACACATATTAGCGTATATATGTCAATCCCAGTCTCCTAGTTCATCCCCCTCCCACCCCCGCTTTCCCCCTTGGTGTCCTCACGTTTGTTCTCTACGTCTTGTTTTTGTTTTTGCCTCTCATTCTCCACCTGTCTGACTGTGAACTCCTTGAGGACAGGAGTGCAGTGTATTAAACTATGTATCTCAACTCTTGCTACACACAAAACACAGATGAATTTCTCAGATGTAATGTTGAGATGAAAGAAGCCAGACACAAAAGAGTACACACTTTTTTTTGAAGTTCAAGAGCAGGCAAAACTAAGCTATGGAGATAGAGGTCAGAATAGTGGTTATCTTGAGGGTGGACAGCTTATTAACTGGAAGGGCACCCAAGGGAGCCTTCTGTGTACTAGAAATATTTTAAATTTTGTCTCAGAGTTGCTAGCACAGGTTTGTGTGTATGTGTGTGTGTGTTTAAAAACAAATCTTTGGAGCTTCCCTGTTGGCGCAGTGGTTGAGAGTCCGCCTGCCGATGCAGGGAACACGGGTTCGTGCCCTCGTCCGGAAGATCCCACATGCCGCGGAGCGGCTGGGCCCGTGAGCCATGGCCGCTGAGCCTGCGCATCTGGAGCCTGTGCTCTGCAACGGGAGAGGCCACAACGGTGAGAGGCCCGCATACCACAAAAACCAAACAAACAAACAAAAAACAAATCTTTGATTTGTACACTTATTATTTGTGTACTTTGTGTATTGTTACAGCTCAAAGAAATTTAAGAAGATATTTTCAAGTCTGTGGTGCTTGTTTGGCAGTTAGTAATCATTCAGTAAAAGATTGAATATTGAACAGATATTGTGATGAAGAAAGTGGTCAACTTAATCACCACATGACTAAAGCCACATTTTAAGGAAGATGTAAGATACATTTGAAAAACATGGTGGACATAGTTCATAATCAGAGTTCACACTATTATACACAACACTGCTTAAATCTTCACCTGGCTGTTTCAGAAAATACTGTAAATGGGGATGACAGGACTTGTTATTTAGGACTGTTTGTGCAGGTGGCATGGTAGGGAACGAAGTAGAGAGAGGGATACAGCTCCATCAGATTGGTGGAAAACATCATTTTTGTTTTATTTTTTTTCATTTTATTTTATTTTTTTAAAGTCTTTATTGGAGTGTAATTGCTTTACAATGGTGTGTTAGTTTCTGCTGTATAACAAAGTGAATCAGCTATACATATACATATATCCCCATATCTCCTCCCTCTTGCATCTCCCTCCCACCCTCCCTATCCCACCCCTCTAGGTGGTCACAATGCACCGAGCTGATCTCCCTGTGCCATGTGGCTGCTTCCCACTAGCTATCTGTTTTACATTTGGTAGTGTATATATGTCCATGCCACTCTCTCACTTCGTCCTAGCTTCCCCTTCCACTTCCCTGTGTCCTCAAGTCCATTCTCTACGTCTGCATCTTTATTCCTGTCCTGCCCCTAGGTTCTTCAGAACCTTTTTTTTTTTTTTTTAGATTCCATATATATGTGTTAGTATACGGTATCTGTTTTTCTCTTTCTGACTTACTTCACTCTGTATGACAGTCTCTAAGTCCATCCACCTCACTACAAATAACTCAATTTTGTTTCTTTTTATGGCTGAGTAATATTCCATTGTATATATGTGCCACGTCTTCTTTATCCATTCATCTGTCGATGGACATGTAGGTTGCTTCCATGTCCTGGCTATTGTAAATAGAGCTGCAGTGAACATTGGGGTACATGACTCTTTTTGAATTATGGTTTTCTCAGGGTATACGCCCAGTAGTGGGATTGCTGGGTCGTATGGTAGTTCTACTTTTCGTTTTTTAAGGAACCTCCATACTGTTCTCCATAGTGGCTGTATCTATTTACATTCCCACCAACAGTGCAAGAGGGTTCCCTTTTCTCCACACACTGTCCATAATTTATTGTTTGTAGATTTTTTGAGGATGACCATTCTGACTGGTGTGAGGTGATACCTTATTGTAGTTTTGATTTGCATTTCTCTAATGATTAGTGATGTTGAGCATCCTTTCATGTGTTTGTTGGCAATCTGTGTATCTTCTTTGGAGAAATGTCTATTTATGTCTTCTGCCCATTTTTGGATTGGGTTGTTTGTTTTTTTGATATTGAGCTGCATGAGCTGCCTGTATATTTTGGAGATTAAATTGAGTCTCTACTGCTTCTACCTCCCTTTTTCCCCCTCTCCCCTTGTCCTTTTATCAATTTCACTTTGAAATGAAATCTGTAACTCTAATAGATGCTACTGAAACTTGTTTGGCAATTCTACCAGATGGTATTTGAATCTCGGGTGTTGTGTGAAAAATGAAAAGACCAAACGCATGCACAAATAAATGAAGGTTGAATTAATCTTTATAATTAAATAGAATATTACCCTGCTATGACTGATTTTAGCTCTCCAAGTGGATTGTACTTTGAAATTGCTAATTTTTCAGTGAACTGTAATTGTATTAACGTGGCTTTTTAGATGCCTCAAAGTACTTAAAAATATATTTTACCAAGCTACTCAGAGAAAAGTTAGAACTTTTAATGTGAATATCTCTGAGATCTTGGGGTATATTTCTATCATGACTTATAGTTGCAAAGCACTTTCCAGTTGTTAATTCTTTGCCTCTATCATCCTGGGATTTAGGTGGCATTGACCAGAAATTAGGTTGAACTGCAATTGCCTGAGGCACATTAAAAAATTGATGGGAGAGAAGATCATGGTGTTTTCTCCATAAAATACTCCTAATGACATAATAGTGGTGACCATTAATGAAATGCCTAAGGAATATTGAAGGACTGGATGAGCCCCCTTCTTAGAAATGGGTAATATGGATACAGTGTCAGGGGTTCTCCCAAGTGGGTCCAGATGGCTTGACAAGTACCACAGTCTAGGTCAGATTGTGTCTCACACCTGAGCATGCATGAGGATCCCCTGCAGCAGTGGTTCTTAACTCAGGGTGATATTGTACCCCCAGGGGACATTTGGCAAGGTCTGGAGACATTTTTGGTCACAGCTGGGAACAGGGGAGAGTTGACTGGCATGTAGTGGGTAGAGGTCAAGGATGCTACTAAACATCCCACAGTGCACAGGACAGACCCCCACAAATGAGAATAATTTGGCCTAAATGTCAGTAGTACCAAGGTTGAGAAACTCTGCTTCTTTTAGGAAAACCGTGTGACAGTTTACATTTACCTAATTTAATAATTTAGCAGATATCTCATTTGATCTCTCCCCTGTGTTATGAGGGAGGTAGTTTGAAGTTTTTTCAGGCTGGTAAAGAATCGTTCACGTCAGAGGTAAACCTCAATGGAATAAATGAGGACAATTCCGGTTCAGGTGGACTGTTGATGAGGGAACAGGATATGTTATTGAAGTTAATCTCCAGCTTGCCTCCTGTTTAAGTAAGTAATTTAACAACTGGGAGGAAGATTAAGTGGCTGATAAAGTTTATCTGAGAAAATGTTAGGTGTTAGGGACTAGGTGTTCAATGTGCATTTCTAAGCCATTTGAATCTTGACATTTGAAAATGGTTTTTAGTCATTTGTATACATTTTTTCTTTTCCTCAAAAAGTGCATTGATTTTTCAATGGTATTCCCATTTCTGGTTAATATTTGTATGCTGGCTCTGTTTTCAAATTCAGGTATTTACCTCAACAAAACTTGAAGCATTATTATAAGTTTAATCACATGTTTATATCTGATGAACCTGTCCAAAAAGATTAACCTTCGTCCCTATTTTTCCCTTGCTATCTTTACTATTAGTTTTGAAAAATTTGGGACCTTCTTATGTAGAAGAGGTGTTGGCATAATTTTTCTGCAAAGAGCCAGATAGTAAACAGATAGTAAATATTTTAGGCTTTGGGGGCCCTATGGTCTCTCTTGCAACTACTCAGCTCTGCAGCTGTAGCGTGAAAGTGGCCATAGACAATCCATAAACAAATAAACATGGCTTTTGTTGGAGAGGAAAAACTTCTACTACCCTTTGAGGTTCAGTGTTTGGGGGTCTGCAAATTAAACTGACAGAAGGTGGATTAGCAGGAGAAAAGACAAAGTTTATTCCCTTAGGTAGGTGGGAGCTCACAGAAAATGTAGCTCAAAGAAGCAGTGAGAATTTGGGCCTCATATGCCATCTTTTAAAAAAAACACTTTATTATTCTTTTATTGAGGTACAGTTGATTCACAGTATTATATAACTTTCAGGTGTACAACATAGTGGTTCACAAATTTTAAAGAGTATACTCCATTTATAGTTATAAAATATTAGCTATATTCCTTGTACTGTGCAGTATATCCTTGTAGGTTATTTATTTTATACACAGATTTCAAGGAACAATAAATGGTGGGATATGACTGAGAAATACGTGGGGGAAACTAATGGAAGGTAAGGTTTGATTTAGTAAGGTCTGTGTATGCAGTTTCTCATCCTGGCACTGACTTCTCATCTCTGGTGATAGGAGTCACTCTTTCCCCCTGGTATGAGAAGCCTCCCTTAAGAGGGATTTATGACACTGGAATTCTTTTGGAAGGCCTGCCTTTAGGCAGATAAGGGGAGTGCATAGAAGGCCTCTTCCTGTATCTGTTGATTCTCAAATGCCTTCAGCTCAAAATAATTCTTATGCTGCAGTGACATATTTTGGACCCCTTCACCATGTTCCAAAACACAGTGTTTTTTACAGAAATAGGTGGCAGGCTTGTTTTGGCCTGTTGGCTTTTGTTTGCTGACCCGTGACGTAGAGCCCTGCGTGTGGGGCAGAGAAAAATACCACTTACTTTGGCTCATCTAAAAGCCTAACTATAATATAGGATTGTTCTGGCTCTCGGGCTTTTATCATCTTGGCTATGTCTGGACAAATGGATTTGGTTAATTGAAGCTTAGGATATTCATTTAATCAGGTCTAGCAGCTGTTCTATTTGTGAAAACTTTGTGAGCAGTTTACCACATGTAACTGAAGGTAATACAAAGACATTGACACTCTCCTATTCAGCTTCAAAGGGGATATGTGAGAGTTGCCACTATTTTTAAGGTAATGCCCCTACCATCAGAGAGATGTGTTGTTTTATGGAGTAATCATAGGATGGTTTAGGGTTCTTAACTCTGTTGTTACTCCCTGCTCCATCTATGTTCAAAGAAAACCCAAATGTTCTTTTTTTAAAAACTGTTGGGTGCAGGGCTCACCCAAGTGAGAGGACTATCACAATGATACCAGGAAACTGTTTAGTGCCGGTGTGGCTAAATTATGATTTACCTATACCAGAGTACTTTCCTTTTTTGGACTGGAAAAACTGCCCACCTTCAAGATAGATGGAGTAGGTATTTTATTTTTTTTTAAAAATTAATTTTTTGACTGCATTGGGTCTTCGTTGCTGCGCCCAGGCTTTCTCTAGTTGCAGCGAGCAGGGGCTACTCTTCATTGCGGTGCACGGGCTTCTCATTGTGGTGGCTTCTCTTGTTGCGGAGCACGGGCTCTAGGCACACGGGCTTCAGTAGTTGTGGCTCGCGGGCTCTAGAGCGCAGGCTCAGTAGTTGTGGCTCACAGGCTTAGTTGCTCCACGGCATGTGGGATCCTCCCGGACCAGGGCTCGAACCTGTGTCCCCTGCATTGGCAGGCAGATTCCCAACCACTGTACCACCAGGAAAGTCCTGGCGTAGGTATTTTCAAGGGAGAAGATGGATGGATGGAGCTGCTTTATAATTTGGAACATACCTTCTTAGAATGTTGTCCATGTCAGAGAGAAATGGGGATTGTCGGCTATACTGGGACATTATTCAGGAAGGGTTAAGGGTGGAAGACCTGAAATCTGAGCATTCCTGTCTTCCAGCTTTTGCAAAATCAGAACTATGACTTGCACTTTAAAAGCTCTGTGATTGGGCTTCCCTGGTGGCGCAGTGGTTGAGAGTCCGCCTGCCGATGCAGGGGACACGGGTTTGTGCCCCGGTCCGGGAAGATCCCACATGCCGCAGAGCGGCTGGGCCCGTGAGCCATGGCCGCTGAGCCTGCGCGTCTGGAGCCTGTACTCTGCAACGAGAGAGGCCACAACAGTGAGAGGCCCGCATACTGCCCCCCCACCCCTCTGTGATTCATGGGGGGCGCTTATCTATTCTCCCCCCAGCATGATGCATGAGCCTGTGAACCACACTCGAAAGCAGTTTGCAGAATTAAAGTTTTTGAAGACTCATGATAAATCATTGCCATTCTTGTCAAGAAGGTGAAATTTGATTTGTCAGATAACTGCATTGTTATTATTTGTGGAATTCAGAAAGCCCCAAAGGATATTAAAGCCTGTTCTCCAGCCTAATTTTCATTAATACCATTAGCTGTGCTTAGGATAATATCTTCAGCCAGGACATCTACACTAGTCAATCATTTTTTTGGCATTATGGAAATTGCTACTGTTTTGAGGGATAGTGTAATTGATGTACAGTTTCCTGAACCTTCCGATGCTTAAAGCTCAGAATTTTGATTGATGTTTAATAGTTATTGTAGAACTCATGAGAGAAAACGAGACCTTGGCGTGGTGAAGCCTGACTGACGCTTTCACAGCTGTTGCAAGCGTTAAGAAAGTTGTGCTATAAATTGTTTGTAAAAGGGCAGTTGATCATCAATTGTTCCATTTTTTTCTTAAGTTAGTTAAATTAATAAAAGAGAAAAAATATGCTAAGCGACTTAACTATGTAGAGGAAACACAAAGCTGTTTAATTAAGTGTTTAAAGTGATGCTTTTGATGTAGTACATGCAAGACATTTGAGAATTTTCCTGACTCTCCTAAATTGCCAGGTCAGTGGGGATTAAAACAAATGAGCTTTCTGTCTTGATCTCTGCCGATCAGCTTAATATTAAGTGGCTTTGAAAATTTAGGATAAAGCAGTCAAGCTAACCAATCTTTAAATTAGTTTGGTCATTTGTGTAAAAATTACATGTTGTTTCAGCGCTCACAGGCAAATAAAGCAGAATTATGTTTGGTTCTGTTCTTCCCACCAGCACTATGAAGTTGTAGTGTACCTTGTGGAAAATTCTGGGAAGGAGAGGTGACTTGAGAGTTTAAATCATGTTGTGTTTTAAGTTTTCAGTGTTCCTTGTTTTTCTAGTTCATTTGTGATAGTTTTTCTCTCTCAAAGTAATAATCTTTACTTCATGAACTGTCTGTTGTCTCCACAGAAATTAATTGTGATTTTAAAGTTCTAGCCCTAAGACTTTAGGGCAAGGAATAAACCCCCAAGTGACTAAGATTTGTTGCATGTACATGTTAGTAATAGCAAAGAGCAAAATAAAAACAAATATAAAACTTACTAGCTGAGCCATGCACACACACGCACACACCCCACCCTGTTCAGCGTGGATCACTTTAGCAAGCACTGCTGAGCACTTACTGTGTACTAGACCCTGTGCCATTAATGGAGGCAACTCAATGAACAACCTACCCTCAGTGAATTATGTGTCAGCCCAGGAAAGTGTGGCTCTTGAGCCATATTTAGCATGCTGCCTGTTTTTGTATGGCCCCCAAGCTAAGCAAGGATTTTACCTCTTAAAATTGTTTTGAAAAGTCAAAAGAAGAGGAATATATCATGTTACATAAAAGTGATATGCGATTCAAATCTCAGTAGTGTCTGTAAATAAAGTTTTATTGGCATACAGCCACAGTCATTCATTTACGTGGTGTCCACAGCTGCTCTCCCAGGTACAATGCAGAGTTGAATAGTTGTGACAGAGACCATATGGCCTGCAAAGCTGAAAATATTTACCATCTGGCTCTTTACAGAAAAAGGTTATTAACCCCTGATCTAGGTAATCCAAATTATCCTTTCCCAATTCCTTTGTTATCCAAATACTTCTTTCAACTCTCTATTTCACTGCATTGGTATTAGAAGTAATTTTATCCACATTTTACAGATGAGGAAACTGAGGAACAGAGAGGTTCAGATAATTAAGAAACTGCTCATACTTTGTAATAGCGATTATGGCAAGTTGTCATAGAATGTTTTTCTTCAGTCTTTTAATATAAATACAGTGAGGCCATGGATCGTCTTATATATTTTTATATTTCTTTAGCACTGAGGAGAGTCCTGAGCCTCAACGGCATTCTCAATAAGTATTTGTTGTTTGATTGAAATAGCTTATATTAAAAAATACAGTTTTGGTTGCTGTCACGTCAGTCCCAGGACTTCCCTGGAGGTGCAGTGGTTAAGAATCTGCCTGCCAGGGCCTCCCTGGTGGCGCAAGTGGTTGAGAGTCCGCCTGCCGATGCAGGGGATGCGGGTTCGTGCCCCGGTCTGGGAGGATCCCATATGCCGCGGAGCGGCTGGGCCCGTGAGCCATGGCCGCTGAGCCTGCGCGTCCGGAGCCTGCGCGTCCGGAGCCTGTGCTCCGCAACGGGGGAGGCCACGACAGTGAGAGGCCCGCATACCGCAAAAAAAAAAAAAAAAAAAAAAAAAAAAGAATCTGCCTGCCAATGCAGGAGACATGGGTTTGCTACCTGGTCTGGGAAGATCCCACGTGCTGTGGAGCAACAAAGGCTGTGTGTCACAGCTACTGAGCCTGTGCTCTAGAGCCCGTGAGCCACGACTACCGAGCCTGCGCGCCACAACTGCTGAAACCCATGTGCTCTAGGGCCCACGTGCCACAACTACTGAGCCCGCGTGCTGCAACTACTGAAGCCCGGGCGCCTAGAGCCTGTGCTCTATGGCAAGAGAAACCACCTCGATGAGAAGCCCGCCCACTGCAACGAAGAGTAGCCCCTGCTCGCCGCAACTGGAGAAAGCCCGTGCGCAGTGGTGAAGACCCAACACAGCAAAGAAAAAAAAAGTCAGTCCTAATGGATTTTTAAAACAAATTTTATTTATTTATTCATTTATTATTTATTTATTTTGGCTGTGTCGAATCTTAGTTGTAGCACGTGGGATCTTTTTGTTGCGGTGCGTGGGCTTCTCTCTAGTTGTGGCCTGCGGGCTCTAGAGCGCTTTGCCTCTGCAGTTGAGGCCCGTTGCCTCTCTAGTTGTAGTGCGCAGGCTCGGTAAGTGCGGCTCTCAGGCTTAGTTGCCTCGTAGCATGTGGGATCTTACTCCCCTGACCAGGAATCGAACCCGTGTCCCCTGCATTGGAACACGGATTCTTAACCCCTGGACCACCGGGGAAGCCCCAGTCCCAATGGATTTTTTTTGTTGTTGTTTTGTTTTGCGGTACGCGGGTCTCTCACTGTTGTGTCCTCTCCCATTGAGGAGCACAGGCTCCAGACGCGCAGGCTCAGCGGCCATGGCCCACGGGCCCAGCCGCTCCATGGCATGTGGGATCCTCCCGGACGGGGACACGAACCCATGTCCCCTGCATCGGCAGGTGGACTCTCAACCACTGCGCCACCAGGGAAGCCCCTCCCAATGGATTTTAAACATTGCTCCATTTTCCAGAAAGTTCCCTAGGTTCTCAGAAAGTCTCTCTTTTTTCCCTCATTTTATCTCTTTTGGTAAGGTCAGTTTATATGGAAATGTACCTTGACGGGAGCAGCAATGAATGATGTTCTTGGTCATGTGTTAGACTATAACCTTTTATATTTTCTGATACTATTCTTGACATTGATCAGAATGGGTTTATCAACTAAATTACTCATTACATGAATCAATATTTATTGAGCATTGATCACTTGCTATATGCCCGGCACTGTATTCCATGTGGGGGACACAATGGGGATTAAGTGGAATAGGCCATTAGCTTGATTTGAGTAGTATCAGAAAGAAGGTTCTGATAGCTACAGAAACCTCCCTTATAATTTGATTTATCCCTTTGGTTAATGAACTACTCTTTTAAATACAGATACTTCTCCAGAGTTAATACATTAGATTGCTATTAGTCACTCACATCTTATAAATTAGTTTGAGGCCCCAATGACAGCTAATAGGTTAGCTGCCATGAGGGAGTAACAGTTTTGATGGATGAGGAGGGAAGGGGAAGATGACTTTGGGGCACAGTGCATTGCCAAGGAAAGGCCAATTTTGGGTATGATCAGAGAGCAAGTGGTATGAACACACAGGGCCTGCTAGGTACTGGGAGGAATGGATACAGGCAAGAGAAAGGAAGGGAAAACAGAAACCAAGATGGTGAATGCTAAAGGCAACCTTTTCTTTGATCTTTGCTAAGATCAGCTTTCATAGTGTTTCTTGTGTCCATTTTCTGAGGTGTGCAAATAGTGGCCCTCAGAAGAGTCCTCAGAATTTTGGGGGGATTTGAATAGCCTGGATTCTCCTGGCTCATGCTTAGAGTCTGGCTTTGCTCAGGAAATCTTCCACCATGCTCCAAGCGTCTCATGGGCACATCTGTCTCCCCATTGATCACAGGGTTGCTTCAACAACCTTCCTCTCTCACTACGTTGTGTGGCCCCCTGAAACTTGACCTGTGACTAAAAAGAGTGACATTATTCCCCAGGGGAGTTCAGGTATTTGGTTAAGGATGTAATCTGGCCTGGGTTCCCCTAAAAGACCATCAAGATAGGTACAGAACAGTGTTACTCCAGATCCTTGGAAGAAGTCATGTTTCTACTTTCTCTGTATAACCTACAGCCAACATTTATTCATCATGTACTCTGGACCAAGGCATAAAAAAGTGCTTTGTGTGCAATGTCTTCGTGAATCCTTGCAGACAAACCAGTGAAGTATAGGTACTATTTTTTTTTCTCAGGCTATATCTGATGAAAAGGAGATCATGTTAGGATTACATTCAGCTGCAGCTAGTAGAAAACATTATATATAATGCCTCAGACAAATAGGACTTTATTTTCCTCATGTCATAGAGGGGGAAGGGAGGCAGTTCATGCCTGATATGGTGGGCTTCAGATGGCACCAACTCTTCATTCCACCCTCTTTAGCATGTCAATTTCTTCCTCTTGTTTGTTACCCTGTGATTACAAGATGGCTGCCCTATCTCTGCCATTGCATCAGCATTGCAGGAAGGAGGAAGAGGAAAGGCTAAAGCAGTGGTTCTTACCCAGCAGGCAGTTTTGCCCCTAGGGGACATTTGGCAATGTCTGAAGACATTTGGTTGTCACGAGTTGTGAGGTGGTGTTGCTAGTGGCATCTAGTATGTAGAAACCAAAGATGCTTCTAAACATCCTACAGTCTACAGGACAGCTCCCACAATAAGAATTACCTGGCCCCAAATGTCAGTATTGCTAAGGTTGAGAAACTGTGGACTGCAGGCAGAGGGCACATGCCAGCTGAGTCTTCGTCTTTTAAAACAGATTCCTGGGAGTGCAACAAGGACTTTTGGTTATGTGTCATTGGCCAAAATCTCATCCCGTAGCCAACTGTAACTGCAAAGGAAGTTGGGTGATGCAGCTGTTTTTTGTTGGGTCCATTGTCATCCTGAGAAGAACTGGGGTCTGATAGTAAGCAAGGGAAAGGAATGTGGATATTGGATATATAATAGGCAGTATTTGCTTCAGAAAAGTTAAGTACTTTGCTCAGGGTCACACAGGTAGTAAAGATCATTTGAGCCTCCTTTATTGAGGAAGAAGGTCCAGTTGTCATGTGCAGCCCTTTCTGAAGGTCTGTGTGAATAAGGGATAGAAATGCATGCACTGGTTATGGAAGACTCTGGAGTTTTTGATCAGCCATAAGCAGACTGGGAAATATTTCTTGCAGGATATAACATGCAGTCTGTTTTTTATTTATCCCACTGTTCTCTCAGTGTTTGCAGTGGAACTTGCCTTTCCTTCTTGTCCTTATAACCCATGGAGTAATTGATTTCAGGCCTGCTTCACTAGTGCTTTTCCCTTCACAAGCCATCAAGCTATTGGTGCTTCATTTCTTCCATTCTGAAAAAATTAAAAAGTGATGTGATCATTATTTGCTTTAAAGGGTATATCAGAGTTTATTCAGGAAAATGGGTGCCCTTCTAAGTGTGTCAAGCGGAAAGATGTTTAATATGGGGATTTGGAGGCTTATGCAGTCATCAGGAGGGCTGGGGAGTGAAGGGCAGAGCCTGCCAGTGGTCTCTGCTGCCCGCACACGAAAGGGCTCTTCTCAGGAGAATGCTTGGAAGCTGCTGGCAAAACTCTTTATCTGCTGTCTGCAGATGCCCATGTGCCTGCCCATAGCTACCAGCAGCGAGTGGATAAATAGTGTCTCCTCCGCTACTTTTCCAGTCTCCTATGAGTGCTTCTCATTCACAGAGTCTAACCTGCAGTCATGTCCCATGGGGTTTTGGGAGATGTAGTTCTGAGGCTTCTCAGGGAAGAATGTAGAACGTGGTGGGGTGGGATGATGTGGACGTGACAACAGACTGTCTGGCAGAAGGAGCATTTGGGTTTGAATAGAGGCATAACAACACAGCACATTTTTGGGGAAGGAGAGTATTCTTTTCAGATGTTGGCAGTGTTGCTACTAGTATTATTTATCTTTGTGTTCTTAGCTGAATAGAGATTCTTTGTATCATCATTCTGGCTCTCTTCAAGTCATGGTGTTGCTAAATAAATAATAAAAAAGGATTCAGTGACCTGCATATACAGTGCAGAAGGTAATATACTCTGTGCAGCTCTATAGTGCAGTGGGGGTCCCAGAGTGTGAGGTTTGAAAAACAATCCATGATTCACCAGCATGCTCCGGAAAGACCAGGGTTCAGAAAACAATTGTGGATGACTCAACTTGTATATTTCTTTCTTTTTTTTTGAGACTATCTGGAGCTCTTTGTTATAGTTATTATGTATATGACTTGTGGCGAGCTAAGTATAGTGAAGAATTAAATACGAGGGAAGTAACAGAACAATCTCGGAACGAGGTAACCTGTAGACATATGATGTATTGTTTGGTGTTGGGGGCGAGTTGTAACCTCTGGTTATCCGCTCTTTGGGTCATATCAGGCTTTCAGTGTAACTCACAGGGTTTTGAAGGCAAAATTTGATCTGTGCTATATTTGAGGCTCTGGAACAGCAAAACCCATTATGACTGTGTCCTGCGGCACTTGTAAAATCCTCTCTGAGTCTTGAGTTTCAAGTTTCTGCTGATATTTAATATTTGAATTATCTCAGGGCAGATAAGGAAAACATACTATCTTACCCTATTTATTTCTTGAGTGAGGAAAATTGGAAGGGACTGAGGAAAAAACTCATTCCTAAGAGCAGTGTACAAAGGTCACTGGTTTTTGCTTTGCTGGAATAAAACCGATGTGTTTGGGGTTGCCTGGTGTCTTCTGTTGGGACTGCTTGAGGCAGAGCTGGAGACGAGGATTTGTGCGCAGACGATGTATGATTTATTCAGCAAGTGCTCCCAGGAGAAACCAGCGAGGGAATGAGGGAAGCCGGACTGGGAAGGGTGAGAGACGGACCAGGGTGCCATTTCAGGGGAAGTCTCAGATAGCCTGATCCAGTGGGGATCTCCAGAGGGCAAATTATACCTCACATTGTGTCGTGAATTGAAGCAAAGGAGCTGGACTTTCGCATTCCTGCTACAGGCAGTCATTGGCTGAGGGCTGCTGGGATGGCAGTGGAGAAGGGGCCCACGGCAGATAAACTCCCAGGAGGAAACTGTTTTGAGTGCAGGCAAGGTGTCCTAGTACCCCTAGGGCAGGCCTTCAGTCTCAGGTGCTGGCCATTAGAAAGGAAAAATAACACAGATGCTGGGGAGGGATATGCTGAGGTGATAAAAGGGATCCCAGGGGATCTGGGCAGAGGCCTGACACTGTGCTTACTCTTTGAGTAAGCTGTTCTTTTGTTTTTGTGAAACCCTGAATCTGGGGAGAGGAGAGAGACAAAGTTTCTTGAGAGCAAGGGTTGGCAAACCTTTTCTTTAAAGTGCTAGAGAGTAAATATTTGAGGCTTTGTGAGCCAAAGGGTTTCTGTCCCAACTATTTAACTCTGCTGTTGTAGTGCAAAAGCAGCCATAGATTACATGTAAATGAATGGGCGTGGCTGTGTTCCAATGAAACTTTATTTATAGAAACAGATTTGGGGTTGGGAGCCGGGGCAGAGAGTAGATTTGGCTCATAGGCCACAGTTTGCCAGTCCCTGCTGTGGAGGCTCCTTGTGTGTGCCTATTTTTCCTTTATCCATTGCCTATAAACTGTAAAACAGGGAATAAGTAGTATGTCTATCAAAAGGATGGTTGTGATGCATCTTAAAGTAGTCTGGACTCCCTACCTCCAATTTTTCTGGTATCCTGGCCATCATTCACGGAGTTGCACAGATAATTTCGCTGGAGGGTGACTCATCTCATTTTATTCCTGCTAAAAATATTTAGTTCTCTCTTGTCTGTAAAACAAAATATAGACTCTTAGCATGGCATTCAGGAATCCCTGTGATGTGGCCAAAGCTGGCTTTCTTGCATTGTTTTCTGTGTCCACCCCTTGTGCTTTCTTCTCCAGCTACAGGAAACTACTCACCATCTCTCTGATGTGCTCTTTGTTTTTCGTCTCCCTGACTTTGCCCCTGCTGTTTGCTCTCCTGGAATGTCCTTCCTCTCAGCTCTGCATTTTGAAATCCCATCCATTCTCTAAGACTCAGTTTGGTCATCTTCTCCATTAAGCATTTTCCCCATGAGAAAATAATCTCTGCTATGGACTTTGATAACAATATTGTCTATAAATAAAATTATTTATAGACAATATTGTCTATATCTAAACCTTTATTTATCTTGTATTATATACTTATTTGCTACATTCACTGTGCTTTTAGTATGCTGAGGGCAGGGACCCACTTAGATTTTTTTTTGCCCTTCACAGTCGGTTACATATAGTAGATATTCAGTAAACGGAGTTTTCAGATGAAGGCTGCATTCCTGTGTCCTTTGATTATTAATGACTTAAGTGCTGAAACTCTGACATCATTTTTCTTTTTCCTTTTTATAGGCAAGAGCTGTTTTGGCAAAAGTTGGCTATCCTGAATTTATAATGAATGATACTCATGTTAATGAAGACCTCAAGGCAGTAAGTGCTAAATTTGCTGTATTTTTTTTCAGGCAAGTTTTACTGGCCTCGGCCTTTCAGCTAACCCAAGTCCAGGCAGTTAAATCTGGTGGTGCCAAAAAGCACCAACTTTTGATTCATTCCTTGGCTAGATATCAGCCTCATTATGTCAGGCATATCACAAGATGTAGAGCAGATTCAAAATAAAGGAAGTGTCAGAAAGAGTGTGTAGCTGAGTGGGTACCATAAAGCAAATGGACTTGGATTTGGTCTACTTTGATCATAAAGGAAAGAATTAAGCAAATTGAGTATTTTACAATTAGTGAGCATGTTCTAATGGTGAATGTGTGATGTTTGTTGTTAAACAGTCTTTATGTGCTTCATTCATATTAAATGACCAGTAATAAATCTTGCCTGTTGGAAGTTAACTTCATTAAACTTTATGAGTGTTTTGGCAAACTAAGTGCATATACATATGACTCTATAATTTATTGTGAGTTGGATTGTATATTTGCAGTAAGTTACTGATGGAGGAATAGTAATTCTTTTTTATTCCAGTATTTTGGGACATATATTTTCCAGTAGATACATTCATTACAGGCCTTTCTAATTATAACCACTGTTATTTTCCTTCCTACAGATAGTTCTGGTAAAGAACTTTTCTTCCTCACAAAAACCCCTGTTTTTATCATTCACTAGATTTCCTGGAAAAAGTAGTTTTTTGGAATTCACTGAATAACAGTGGTTCTGAGGTATAGCTCTTTCCTGAAACTGTGATTTAATAAGTTGCATATCTGTAAGCAATCCTAGCTTTATAGATGAACATTGGAATTTTATAAGATGATTCAAAAGTGAGTGAAAGCATTAATTAGAAAGTTTCTCAGTTGGGCTCCAAGATATAGCCTTCCAAAGTATTGATCCAGTTGCTGTGGAGGAAAATAATTGTGCTTCACAGTATCCCAAAGCTCAGACAGCCCATCTTATTATACATTGTTTTGATCCTGAAAAAATCTCACTATTAGCATCATAATTAAAGATACTGACACATTTGCCACGTTCATGTACATTATCTTTTAAGCCCCACACTGATCCTGTGAAATAGATGGTGTTTATCCCCATCTCGCAGAAAAGGACATAGGGACTCAAAGAAGTTAGGTGATTTCCTCAGTGCCATGCCAAGCGTCAGAGCCAGGACTGAAATCTGGGCCCAGGAAGCTCTACTTGTAATCAGAGAAGGGGTTTTGCAGGGTTCTTGTCAGGCAGCTCTGCTGGAGGAACAGAGGAGTGAGGTGAAGAGTGGGTGGGAACTGCTTTCCCAGAGCTGGTTGGGATGGGATGAGTGAAGAGAAGGGAGGTCATACTGTTAGGTGACGAAGAAGTGATTCTGCCTCTTCCACTTGCTAGTTGTTTGATCTTCTGCAGGTTATTTAACTTCAGTTAGCATTCCTTTGATTATCTGGATACTGGAGATAATAATAACCAAGTCTTAGTATTTTTGAGAAGATTAAATGAGATTGTATAAATGTAAAAGCACCTAGCATAATGTGTGGCACATAAGTCGTCTCCCCATAAATGATAGCTATAACTTTGTTCATCAGTATGAGTGCTATTGCTGCTAAGAAGGGCATCACCAGGGCACAAAGTACCTCAGCAGTAGAACCTGGATAATTACATGTGATTGGCAGATACTTGAAGAATGCGGGTGAGAATTTGAGAGGCAGTTTGGTGTAGTGGTTATGAACATGGACCCTGGAATCAAAGTGTCTGGAATTAAATCCCCATTCTGCCATTTCCTAGCTGTGCAACCTAGGGTAGGTTATGCCACCTCTCTGTGCCTCAGTTTCTTCATATCAAAATGGAGATAGTAATAATCCCTCCCTTATAGGGCTGCTATGAGGATCAGGTAAGTTAACATACTTAAAGTATGTAGAACTGACCCTGGCACAGAGTAAGCACACTGTTAAGTATTAGTTATGGCTTCTTCAATTTTTCACTTATGATAGTAAATTATTTTGGTTTGGAAATGAACACATGCACTATCCATGTGCCTGAAATTGATTTAAGAGGCTATACAGATGGAACAGTCTCAGGCCTTAATCAAATAAGATAGCATTCAGGGCTCACTCACGGTGTTTAGTTGATCAAGTTTTGTTGGCAGTCTGCTGCTGTTTAAAGTGAATGCCCCCAATTTAAGGATTCAATAAATGTAGTATCTTTTGTGAAAAGAAACCAGACGCCAAACAGGATGCAGTGTTAGGTGTATTTCCTCATGTCTCCAGGGCCTGAACTGAAGCCATTATATACCAAAATTTTTAAGTACTTTTGTGAAGAAATGGCTTTCACCCAACTCATTGCCGAAGCAGACACAATTACACCCAAGAGTTTCTAACAGTTTAAAAAAGACAGACAGTGAAAAAAATCCAAATACATGAAGTAAAAGTACATTCATGATCAGAAACTGATAGAGAAAATGAATAAAACCCAACCGGAAAATAGGTAAAGGATGCTTGATGTGACAGTAATAGTGTCACCGAGGTTAATAGCAAAAGGACTAAAGTGTTGCTGATACACACGGGGAGTGTGTTTTCAGTTTTGAGGACTACTGTTGGGCTTATGAGAAATTTCTGGTAATACAAGCTCTGAGCATGACAGGCTGTTACAAATGAAAAACAGCTTACTTTATCTGATGCAAGTGAAGGTGTGATTCATCAGGTACAAACACAAAAGGAAAGAGGATAGAGATTGGGGAATGGATTAGATGAAGGTCAAGGGAAAGGCTGAAAACTCAAGTTGGGCTCTTATGGAGATAAGAGCAAATGGAAAAGAACTTAAGAGGCAGATACAAAGAATTAGAAAAAAATTTTTTTTCTCTTAGGATGACAGGGTAAACTGAGATAACCAGCAAAATATTGCTGAACACAACAGTCTTTCTGTAGTCTTTGAAAAGAACAAGAAAAAGGATGTGCCCTTTATCTGAGCCCCCAGTAGCATGCAGGAAAGCCTATTAGTTAGCCTAAAAAGATAGGCATCAGTCCACGTTCAGACAAACCTTTTAAGGTGTACCTTCACTGCTCTTTGTTTGATGGAGACAGATGCAAGAGTGAGTTGATACCAATTTTGGGAAGATTTCTGTATCAGCCAGGAAAACCAAACCGCATCAGGTATTTCAAAGAGAGGAGATATAATACAGGAAATAGGTTGGGAGGCAAAAATCAGGAAGGCGAGGTAAACCAGAGATTAATAACTTTTTTAGGAAGCAGTTACCACCCCTGTGTCTAGGGACACAAAAGGGAGGAGGTGGTCGTACCATTGCTTTCGAGAGCAGATGAGGAACTGCCACTCCAGAGCGGAGCTGGGGCTGTGGAAGAGGGACTGACGATTCTTCCAGAGTCATTGTCGGAAGAAGAAAGAGGAGAGAGAGGGAATGAAAGAGAAAAAATACAGCATCCTTTCCCCTCCTGCCACCTGCTGATTTCCGCCAGTGCCTCCTATTGGCAGGAAGCCGACCGCAGTGGAGCCTGGGAAACATGGTTTTCAGATTCACAGCCTAGCATTATATTATAGAACGGAGTACAAGGGTGGGCATGTATGTGAGAGACAGTAGGTAAATACTTGACCCCATTAGGCACGTCACTTATTGCCAAAACCAATGGAAAATTGCAGTAGGAGCTAAAGTCAGAATCACACCTGGCCTCCATTTACTTAGGAGAACTGGATGTGGGTAATTTTTCAGAAAAGATCAATGTTTCTGGTGAGTGATACATACATCAACATAAATATGCACATGGAGATATGTAGATAATATGTGAACCCACATAATATTCTTTGGGGCGGGTCTTGGTCTGCTCTTGCTCGTGGAACACTTGTGTGTTTATGTGTGTATATGTTGTTTGTCCGCATAAATGACAGAGAGTGCTGCTGCCACTGTGCAAGAGTGAGGTGATGGTTAGGTGGAATGCTCCAGAAAAACAGGGTGTTAAAATATTGAAATAATTCTGTACTACTTGGTAAAAACAAAATGAAACATTGCCGCCAGTTCTCTCAAGTGATCTCTGACCCCCCATGACCATGGAGAGCAAGAGTGGGCACTGGAGGGAGGTGCACTGATGCCCACCGGCCTTCTAGCCAGTCCTCCGTAACTCCCGCACACGAACGTGGGACACGAAGTCCCATCTTCATGTTCCACTGGCCGCAGCAGACCAAGACCTCCGCTTACCCCCGGTGGTGGCAGCAGGGCACCTGGTTTCATCTGGTTCCTGGTTGGTGCCAGTTGGTGCTCCCTCAGTCACCCTTATGTGAATGCCTGTGGGAACTGTATCTTCCACAGTGTTCTGTATACTTAGGTTGTTAAACAGTTTGAACACCACTCCGTATGTAGGTGTGTATATATGTATACATACATACTACTTACAGCGAAGCCATCTAAACACAGCAATCTTGTGTATTACTTTGCTATTTATATATTTATTTTATTTAAATACTTTTTTTGTTTTAATTTTTGGCTGCGTTGGGTCTTCGCCACCGTGTGCGGGCCCCCTCCAGTTGTAGCCAGCCAATGTTCGTTGAGGTGCGCTGGCCTCTCGCCGTGGCAGTGTCACTTGTTGCAGAGCACGAGCTCCAGGCGAGCGGCCCTCAGTAGCTGTGGCTCACGGGCTCTAGAGCGCAGGCTCAGTAGTTGTGGTGCATGGGCTCAGCTCCTCTGCGCGTGAGGATCTCCGCACGTGAGATCCTCTTGGACCAGGCCCGGAACCCCCCACTCCCCCGCACTGGCAGGCAGACTCCCAACCACTGCGCCACCAGGGAAGTCCGACTTTGCTATTTAAATAAGGGAAAACATAATTCTAAAGTCTGGATTACATTAAGTATTCAGAGTTCTTTGGGTGCCTAAAATAAAATCTTTCTTAAAGGTATTTGGATATATCGCTGAGTATGTTTAAATGGATTTAGCTTAAAAAGTGTGCTAGAATCTATACTTCCTATTGGCTTATGTACTATCTTATCAACTTGTATTTATTGGTCCTACAGAGAAGCTGAACACATTTCCTTGTTCTGCCCTTATTATGTGTTCCTCACCTTTGGGGAGGGTAATAGCTTTATTCTTCCATTTAGTCTGTTGCGTTTGTGCTAGGCCTCTAGGATTTCCACAAAGAGAAAGTCAGATTCCCCTAAATTTTATGATCTGGACAGCTATTCTTAGGAAATGACATGGGAGCCCCAATTAATTCCCCAAAGGTCACTCAATTGAAAAGTCAGGAGGTGGAGTTGATTGAAAGTCATTATCAACTTGACCTAGATTTTCACCAGTAACTGAAAGGACAAGAGACTTTTGAGCCAATTATTGTCGCTTTCACAGTTTAAACATTTTTTTTTGAAGATTACAAGTGGTTCTAAAATATTCATGCACATTCATTCTTGTTGCTATCTCTACAACAAGCAGAACTTTCCCAATGGTTGCTAGGTTTCATAGTTTTTTCTCACTCAAGGCCCTATTGAAATATTTGAAATTATCAAAGTATTATCACATGGTGGAAAATTTGAAAAATAGAGAAAAGGAATGAAAAAGTCCCTGAATGTTGGTACTTGAACATAATAGTATGTACTTCTGTTTTAGTGTATTATTTTATCTTTCTATTTTTGTATAGCTGTAATTGATGCTCATATATAATTTTGTATACTGACCTTTACAGTTAACATATTGTTTTGTCCTTGTCTTCCATAGCCTTCATTACCATTATTTTAACAGCTGTCTGATATTAAGTAAACTGTACCTTGATTTATTTAATCACTGCTTCTCCTCCCACTCGTAATTCTTACCTTCTCCTCCTCCTTCCCTGCACTCTCTTTGTTGAATCACCAGTTTTCTTATTAGGACCAATGAAAATAACACTGAAGTAGGAGCCTAATGATTTGGACTGTGTGACTTGGCCAGGTTCCATAATCTTTCCATCGTTGTTTCCCATCTGTCATATGGGAATAACAGCGGTTGGCCCTTCCTTACTCCCAAACACTTAACCTGTCTTACAGGAAAAAGTAAAAATTGTCCCCTGTTACCTGTGATGTCCATTAAATAAATGAAATAGATTAACTGAACCAGGCTAAGAAATAGAAAATATGCTCAGTTTAATAATTAAAACAATTTAAAATTTATCCTTCTAAACATAGGTAAGATGTTGGCAAATTTGTAATCACTTGCCTCTTGAGTTTTGCTCCCCATGACCATTTTCATGGCTATGGTAGGACCATATTTATGTAAAGTATTTTTAGACTTGGAACTCTTCTTCTTTAGGAAATTTTTGGGTGGTTTTCCATTTAATGTCTGTAGAACAACCTGAATGTCAAGTTTTTGTTTTCGAATGGAACAGGAAAGCACCACTATTAGCAGACTCTTCTGAAAGTAACAACTGACCCCATTGATAGTACAAAAAAAGTTAATATTTTTTTAACATCTTTATTGGAGTATAATTGCTTTACAACGGTGTGTTAGTTTCTGCTGTATAACAAAGTGAATCAGCTATACGTATACAGATATCCCCATATCTCCTCCCTCTTGCATCTCCCTCCCACCCTCCCTATCCCACCCCTCTAGGTGGGCACAAAGCACCGAGCTGATCTCCCTGTGCTATGCGGCTGCTTCCCACTAGCTATCTATTTTACATTTCGTACTGTATATATGTCCATGTCACTCTCTCACTTCGTCCCAGCTTACACTTACCCCTCCCCGTGTCCTCAAGTCCATTCTCCACGTCTGCGTCTAAAAAAAAGTTAATATTTTTGAAGGAAATTCCTTTGGGAGAATTTTCCGGGGCACACTCTGAACCCAAGAACGTATCTGAATTTTCTGTCAGTTACAATCATATTCTGAAAGTTCTGGCAGAGCTGTCTTCGGAACAAAAGCTGAAAAAAGGTTGCACACTGGACACATCTTTAAACTGTGTGATCCGGGAACGCATTAGAATCGCTAGTTAGGGTTGCTTCTTAAAACAAGGAGCTTACTCTGTTTCTTCTGAGGCTGAGTATAAACATCTATCTAAAAAATACAATCGATTGTAAGATTTCTTTTTATTATGGAGCATCTCAAACATCAGAAAAGTATGTAAAATCATATTTTGAACACCTCTAGCTTTAACAAATATTAAACATATTGCCATATTAGCTGTATGCATGTACACACACATTTTAAATGAATAAAGCAGTCACATTGGAAATTCTTTGTGTAGTCCTCCTTGACCTAATGTCCTTCTTCCCTGCCTATCTCCTTCCCTAGATACGCTCTCCTGAATTCAGTGTTTCTCATTCCCATGCATTTCTTTATGCTTCTGCTGCATAGGTATGTGCCCATAAACAGCATATAGTATTGTTTTATAAGTTTTAAAATTTTAAATTCTCTAATACATACAACTTGTCTTATTTACTCAGCATTGCTTTTGAGATTATTTCGTGTTCACACATACAGACCATTTGTTTAGACTTCTGTGTGGTTTTCCATTATGTGATTATATCACGATTTATTCATCAGCCACCTCCCCTAAGAGGAGTGAGGGAGGGACAGTTTGAAGTCTTATCTCTGTAACTTGTTGGCCAAGTAGAACACCAAAGATGCCAGGAATTGATACTTTCATTCCTGCCTTTCTTTCTGTGCCATTAGTTATTTTATTCTTTTCTTTATATTTTGGCCTGGTCCCCTGGAAAGATTGCTAAGATGAGTCATTAACAGAAGTTACTCTGCAGACAAAATGAGTACCCATGATATGTTAGGGAAGAGATAAACCTGAGCCAGACACTGGCCAACGAATAGGCTGCTGTCAAGTCTGTAACTGTCAAGTTGTGTATATTCATTCATATCTGTAATGTGATGCCTGTGGGTCTCATATACCTTCATTTGCCATATTTTAATTTTTGCTTTTAAAAGAGTATCATAGCTTAAATTTACAAAAATATTACAGCTAATAAGAATATGATTACTCTTGGTTATTTGCTTATTCAAATGTATATTTTTCTTATTTTATTTGCCACAGTAGTATATTTTAAAACCAGAGCATTAGGGATCACTACAAACCACTGATTTTACTGTTACATGGATATTATTTACAATATTTAGGTTAAGTACTGCTACTTTTGTAGATAGAGTGCCTATAGAATTAAAACTGTCTGCCATTCTCCTTCCAAAAAAAGGAAAAGGAACTCAAGAATCAATTATGTCTTTCTCCCTATTTTAATAGGCAACATTGTTGTGAGCCATCAACTTCCTTTTTGTCCATGCGAGCTATAATCTATGCTTTGCCTCTGTAATTTCATGAATCTTCAGTGACCAGAGCATTTTTTGACCATTGATAGATAATTTCAATTAATAATCAAACTATTCTACTGACTCCATTGTGCTTAGGGTAGAAAATAAGTCTGAATCACTTTCATTTTTTTTTCCTTTATGAACAAATACTGATGACAGTAAATTAGATTTTAACATTTGACTAAATCATCATCTGTGAACTAAACGAGGTTTCAGCTGAATAAACTGAATGTTATTAGAAGAACCTATGTGACAAATAAATAAAGTACACGTTTTTAGAAAAGATCAAGGACTCATGTGGGCGAAGAAATTTCAAACCTAAGATAATATGTTCTGTAAAGGCTAAGGTAGATTTTTCAGTTATAAAGCAAATGAAATGCATTGTAAATTACTGCAGCTTCTCGTTTTTTACTGTCATCCAGAAATGACCATATTGATTTTTAGGCTTTTTGTTTTAAAAGAAAATCACTGAGATTAAATTTCATGGCTTTGTGAAGACTGGGTTAACTGGTGATGGCTGAGAGATGATGTGAGGAGTGCAGCGTCTCCGCTGCACGCTCATTTGTGCGCTGAAGTCTTTTTTTTCAGAGCCATCTTTTATCTGCACTTAGAACAGTGATGGTTGTGGTTTGTTTTATTCAGATCAAGTTTTCAGAATCTGACTACTTCGGCAACGTCCTGCAAACCCGAAAGTATTTAGCACAGACTGATTTCTTCTGGCTGAGAAAAGCTGTTCCAAAAACAGAGTGAGTAAGAAAAATTAAAAAAAGAAAGAAAGAAAGAAAAAAAAGTGAAATAGATAAATATGTTGGTGGGAAGTGGAGTTTCTTTAGATCAAACTTTGTAATTCCCCTCAAGTCAGAGTAGCTGGCTTGCCAGTTATTTTTGTTTGGCAAAATTTGTGTTATGTTTTGGCAACTCTTATTTCTGATATTATATGAATCAGTTGTTCAGTCTAATTATGACTACCCTACTCCTAGCATCAACACATATAAAAAGAAGGCTTATTAAGATGCAAATGTTCAAATCATTTCTAGATCATGTTATGAATATATATATAAGCAGATTTCTCTAGAATTTCACACTCAGGCAGAAACTTTTGAATATCTTAAAAACCAAATATTTAAAAAGTAAAGTATGATTACAAATGTAGAAGTAATTGTATACAGGCATACCTCATTTTATTGCACTTGGCTGTATTGAACTTTGCAGACAGTGCGTTTTTTACAAATTGAAGGTTTGTGGCAACACTGTGTTGTCAGATGATGGTTAGCATTTTTTAGAGATAAAGTATTTTAAAATTAAGGTATATACATTTTTTTAGATATAATGCCATTGCACACTTAACAGACTACCATATAGTATAAACATAACTTTTATATGCCTGGGAAACCAAAAAATTTGTGATATTTGCTTTATTATGGTGGTCTGGAACTGAACCTACAATCTCCGAGGTAGGCCTGTGATTATGAAGTAACTATAGGATCTTTGTTGAGGTAATGCGTGTCAAAGAACTGATAGCTCTATTATTTTCCTTCAGTAGCAGTTATGATTTATATCCCTCTTCTCAGCAAGCGGTAGGAACTTTTCCTACAGGTAGGGAAGTTTCACTAGGAACTCTTGGGGTCAGGGCCAGTCATGATTTTCTTCCCTAGCAAAGTGTGAATGATGATGATGATAGCAACTAAAAATTATTATGTGTTTATAATGTTCCAGGAAGTGACTTACATATTTTAATTCATTTTATCCTCTAGTCAATTCTGTGAGGTGTAGGTACTATTTATTACCCCCATTTTACAAAATGAACAAGAGGCTTACAACTGAGAAATTCTTCAGCTCAGGTTTAGATTACTTTCTGTTCTGCCTGCTGGTATTACTCTGTTCTGCTATGACCCAATTCTCCAAGGTTGTTTTCTCTCTCTTCTCCGGATTGGATTATTTCTATTGATCCATCTTCAGATTCACCAGTTCTTTCTTCTGTATTCTCAAATTTGCTGGTGACTCATCAATACAATTTTCATTTTGATTATTGCACTTTTCAAGTCCTGAAGTTCCATTTGTTTTTTTTAATAGTTTCTACTTCTTTGTTGCGACTCTTTGTTGTCATTGTCATCATATTTTCCATTAATTGTTTGAATACAGTTTATTTTAATTCTTTGAACTAATTTACAGTTGCTGCTTTCAAGTCTTTGTTAAATCCAACATATGGGTTCACTCAGAGTCAGTTTTTATTGATTGCTTTTCTCTACACTTTTTCTTCCAGCATCATTTTTTGTCGTTGTTGAAAATGACATTTAGGATAATGTATTATAGCAACTGTGGATTCTGATTTATTTTTCTGAGGCTTTTTTATTTTTATTTTTATTTATTTATTTATTTATTTATTTATTTTTTGCCGTACGTGGGCCTCTCACTGCTGTGGCCTCTCCCATTGCGGAGCACAGGCTCTGGACACGCAGGCTCAGCGGCCATGGCTCATGGGCCTAGGCGCTCCCGCGGCAGGTGGGATCCTCCCAGACCGGGGCACGATCCCGTGTCCCCTGCATCGGCAGGCGGACTCTCAACTGAGGCTTTTTAAAAAGTAACTTTCCTGGACTAACACTGTAGAATCTGTCCCTGCTATAGTATGTGGCCATAGATGTCTCTACTCATTTTTTAAATTCTCATTTTTATTTTTTAGCCTCACTTCATGGAGGTTGTCCCTGAGTCTGCATAGCTTAGTCGTCAGCCAGGGATCAGGGCAGAGCTTGTGCTCAGACACTTTGAACCTGTAGGGCTTCTGCCCTCTGCCAGTTGATCTGCGTGGGGCTTGGGTGTGCATTCAAAGTCACCAGCCCTTCCCAGTCACCCTTGGAGTTTACTTTCTACTGGGCTCTCTTGGGTCTCCCCTGTACACATGCCTAGTTTCCCAGTCAGCCAGGGATGTATGGAGAGCTGATCTCACCCTTCTATGACTCTTTCAGTTCCACTGTCTCCCTTTTAAATTCCTGGCTGATCTGTCACTTTCCCCAATGGGAACTGTAACTTCAGGCTCACAAAGCTGTGGGTTTTCCTCGTTTGTTTTCTACCAGGTTTATCACTTTCAGCTGGCATAGTTGCAAGTTTTTACCCCCACCCCAAGTGAGTTCACCCCCTTTGGCAGCAAAGCTGCTGGTTTTCCAGCCAGCCCTATCCTAATAAAATAAGTTCTTGCTGATTGAGCTGAGAGGGATGCTAGTAGTCCCAGGCAAGAAGGCCATAGACTCCTGTTCTACTTCCTCTTAAGTTGTAGCAGTTTTTCAAAATTAAACATTTTTCAATGTGTTGTTTGCCTTTGATCAATTTCCAGGGCCCTAAAATGGTTGTTTGTTGACAGTTTTGTCCATTTTTATACTTTTTTTTACAAATGAGGCAATTTATTAACCCAGCATCTTTTGTTCTAATGCTTCTTGTTGACAGCTGCCACCTGTCCAGCGATTCTGTCCAGATCTCTCTGTCCCTGAGGTATTAGTTTGTGGCCCCCATCTTGGTCCTTTTCCACCATTCTCAGCCCCTCCAGGGCTTGGAGGACCCGACGGGCCACTCTCTTGGAGCCTCTGCTGAAGTGGCTGGGCATGACACCATTTCTCTGACGCCCCACATAGATCTTGGTCATGGATCCAACCCCAGCGCCGCCCTGGAGGTACAGGTGCTATGCAGGCAGCTCGTGTGTAGAATCAGTTCTCATCATAGGGAGCGAGCTCTTTGTTCTTGGCCGGCTTGACAGTGTCCACCCATTCAGGGACTTGCAGCTCCCGGACTTTCTGAGGAAGGCTGCCAGAGCTCTGACAAACTCCCGCTGGTTCACGTCTTTTACAGTAACTCCAGGCGTCGTGTGGCCTCCAAGCTGCCAGCCAGGGGAAAGGTATACTTGGCTTTTGTGGAAAGAATTTGTGACCTTTTCATAGTGTCATAGCTGGAAGCCTGACTTCCATGGCCCCTTTTTTTTTTTCATGGCCCACGTTTTAACCTTGTCTGATATTCTGGTCTCCAGATCTTTGGCTGGCTCTTTTAATGCTCTATGGGTCTCTCGTTACTCCCTCTTCCAACTCCCTCCTCTGTTCTGGCCTCTAGAAAAACTCTAGGCCCTTTACCCTCCCTTGGCTTAAGCTGTGATTACCACCTCTCCCTCTTAGCCGTGAGTCCCATCTAGCCACCCTGCTCTCTGCCCTTCAAATCTTCTTACAGTATGCGCCTACAGAGTAAGTTAAAAGTGTTTGACCTTCAGGAGTAGGCCTAAAGCTGAGCCATTCCCCTGGCCTATCCGTGACTCCCCTCCAAGGCACAAAGGAAGAGAGCGGAAGGCTTTCGGACTTCTTTGGAAAAATGACAAAGAGAGCTGACGTGAAGCCACCGGCTCCACTGTCCTTGATGTTCTCCTCTCCTCACGGTATCTCTCAGTCCATCTCGCCTGTTTCATTCCCAGCCTAAATTACTCAATAGAAATTTTAGATTTAGGGTTCTAAAACCAGTTTCTCAAATCTCACGACTTCAAATAGTTTCCAGTATCTCAGTGAGCATCTACATGTAATATGTAAATCATCCTGCCCTTTCAGGTCTACTTCAGATAAGTTCAAACTCTTGTCTTTGCAACTTGTGAAAAATTAAAACTTCGCACCAGTATTTTTGTGAACTTTCAGGGTCTTCTCAGGGCTTCTTCTATATTGGAGACACTGCCAAGTTAATTCTTTAATTTCAGAATGTCATTATTCATTTGGGTGTATAGCAAGGCCTGGGTTGCTAATTGAAAAGCTCCTAAATGTGTCATTTTTAACATCATCCTAAAATACTGATGGGCTGTAGGATTCTAATGGCCTTGCCTATTTCTAATATTTATGCCTTGGAAAAGTGCTGGCTGACTGTGGGCTTAAGCAAACTGTGTGACTTGTGTCTTTTTCTTCTCTGTCAATGAAAACAAATACCTCTTCACAAGGACGTTAAATTGGTTAATGTTTCTGGAAGAGTTCTCCTGGGATGAAAATCAGTGCAGTGCTAGTAATTCCTCAGACCATATGTCTATATCAGGGAAAACAGTGTTAGGAAATTTAAGATTCTCTTTGCATGGTAAAGTGATGTGACAGTCATTTCTTTAGAAGAGATTTCCGGTGGGTCCTTTTTCAGGCACTGTGGGGAACTTTAGCTTTATGATACCCATCGACTTTAATTGACACCTTTTAGGTCTGAAAATTCATGAGTTAATCGAATGAGGATGATTCTGGAGTAGCTCCACTACACTAGTTCTCTTTGAACAGCACATCCTGGTTATATTTCCATAAAGCCCTGAAATAACATTTTGCTTCTTTGTGGGTATAGGAGATAAACACCCTTTATGTTTCATTCTCATGGAATCCATTTTAGCTGCACTAATGTGCATTAAGAAGTTTCTAACACGATGGGAAATGTCAGCAAGAATGAAATTAATTGGGTAGTCATCCCTGAAGGTACATATTTAGGGGCTGGTTCTCAGAATTGTCACTTCATCAGCTTGCTTAAAAATAGAGGATTTACTTCACTGCTCAGCTTGAGTCAAAAGTAATTTCTTTCCCTCAGGATCCTCTTTCTTTGACAGAAATGATTTTAAGCCAGCCTCCCTATTAACTCACTCTCATTCTACTGTGACCAAACATGTCTGGATTTTTTTCTCTATCTTCTGAAAAATATGTAAAAATACATCAAATGTCTATACAAATTATAGTCCTGCCCAGAATTATCTACAGCATGGAATGGGATGGATGCAATCTATAGGATATGTGAAATAAATCAATAAATACTCTATGGTTTTTCCATTCCATATTCCCTAGACTATCTTTAAGAGTTAATAGGTAAAATGTAAAACTTTAGCCTGATGTATATCTATTTTATATGGTCCAAAGAAATCAGGGTATCAGTGTCTTTTGCTTTAGATTATTGCATTTCATCATCACACTCTTTTTATGTATCCATTGTCCAGTATAATTTCATCTCCATATATATATATATATTTTTTCGGTACGCGGGCCTCTCACTGTTGTGGCCTCTCCCGTTGCGGAGCACAGGCTCCAGACGTGCAGGCTCAGCGGCCATGGCTCATGGGCCCAGCCGCTCCGCGGCATGTGGGATCTTCCCGGACCGGGGCACGAACCCATGTCCCCTGCATCGGCAGGAGGACTCTCAACCACTGCGCCACCACGGAACCCCAATCTCCATATATTTTTGAAATTTATACGAGACCTCTTCCTACCTTATCTACTAAATCCTTTCCCAAACACAGACTGCAGGAACACCCTAAAGACATAATAAAAAGAATTTAAAGCACTTGAATGACACTGTTTATCTAAGTACATGTATACATAGCAATACATTCATTTAAATAGATTAAATGAATTTTTGCTCAGCATATACCACTTGGGCAATAGTCTTAGCCCATAAGGAACTTAAAATCTTGTTGGGAGGTAAGTTGTGCAAACTCATATGCCTTCACGGCCCAATCAGGTAACAGATGTTGACCTAGACAAGTGTAAATGATAGGGAGTGGTGGAGACCATGGAGAACTAGTGATTGTATGCCTCATTTAAAGGAATTCCAGTTTGGTACTTTTAAAAGCCATTGTGTTGGGCAAATAAAACATTTTTCTGGGAAAATTCAACCCATTGGGTAGGACTTAATCTGTGGACAGCCAGCTTTTCAGTGTTTCAGTTATCTCTTGCTGTAATGAGCTGTGTAATAATGAACCACCCCCAAAGTTAGAGGATTAAAGCAACAGTAATTATTCATTTTTCTCTCATGGTTCTGGTGGTTCTTGCTCATGGTGTTGCATGTAGTTGCGGTCAGATAGTGGCTGGGACTGGAGTCACATGGGAGGCCTCCTCTCCTAGTCTAGTGGTTGGTGCTGGCTGCTGCCTGGAAGGCCTACTATGGCCTCTCCATGTGTACTGGGCTTCTTTGTGGCTGATTGAGCCAGAAACTTTGAAGAGCAAGTTTCCTGAAAAAGAAGGAGGGAGGGTGTACATGTGTTTACCCAGGGGGAGCTTGTATTGCCTTTAATTGCCTAGCATTGGAAGTCACGTGGTGTCATTTCCACTGCATTTTATGCTTTAGAAGTGAGTCACCAAGACTAGCCCATAATCAAGGGGAGAGGAATTTAGAGTCCACTTCTTAATGGGAGGAGTGTAAAAAAAATTACAAACACGTATTAAAACTAGCACAGGTAGGCTTAGGTTAGAGAATAGTAAAACTAAATATATAATAAACTCAGATATAATCAGGGAGATGTACAAGATATTTAATGGCTGGCTTGGTGTGGGAACTGTCCAATCAGAAGAAATAATAGCATCCACAAGTGGTAGGCTCTGTTAGTGCAGCTACTTAATATCAGCTCTGGGTATAATCAGGGCTCCAAACGTGTCCTAGAGCCAGCAGGAGCTCTGAGAAGTCAGGAAAGGTGAGATCATGCATCTTGTATAAGATGTTTTAGGAATTCTTGCTGAAGCTTCAGAGGCCCCATCAGGCTCCATCTGGTTGTTTGATTTCTTTGTTTTGTCTGCCTTTGTCCGTCAGAAGTTAGAAACATTGTTCCTACATGGCTCTTAGCCTAATGTTTTGAAAGTTTATTCTTTGCTAAAGGGAGGGGAGTTGGGAGGGATGGGAAGAGAAGAGATGAGCTCTAGGAACACACATCATCTTTGGTATTGTGGTTCAGTCCAATGTCATTTAGAAGCCATGTTGAGAGGCACCTGGATTCTCCCCTCTTGACCCAGAGAGCAGACATAACAAATGCTGGGTTCTTTGTGTGTTAGTTTTCTGTTGCTGCTGTAATGAATCACCACAGCCTTATTGGCAGCTCAGAGCAACACGAATGTATTCCTTCACGGTTCTGTAGGTCAGAAATGTGGGATGGCTTGGCTGGGCTCTCAGCTGCGGTTTTCAGAAGGCTGAAGTCAAGGTGACAGCTGGCTGGGCTCTTAGCAGGAGCCTCTGGGAAGAATCCTCTTCGATTCTCATCGTAGAACTGAGGTTCCTACTTCTTTGCTGGCTGTCAGCTGAGAGCCACTCTTAGCTCCTAGAGGACTCTCTCCCCACTCCTTGCATGTGGCCGCTGCATGTCACAGCCAGCCACAGCATGTCAAATCTTTCCCACCCTTGGAATCTCTCTGACTTCCCGTTCTGCAACATCTCTTCTGACTTTCTCCCCTGTTGCATCTCCAGGATTCCAGCCAGAGAAGGATCCCCACTTTTAAGGACTCATGTGATTAGATTGGGCCAACCTGGGATAATCTAGGATAATTGCTCTAGTTTAAGCTCCTTGACCTTAATTCCATCTGCAAAGCCCTTTTTGCCATGTAATGTAACATATTCACAGGATCCAGGGAGTAGGTCATGGACATTTTTTTGGGGGGGCGCATAATATTACCTACTACAGGTAGTGACATTAGGGCAATAAAAGGGCTTTCCCTGTACTTTTCTCCTCAGAAAAGTAAGCCAGCCAGTAAATGTGTGTCAAACATTAGGGTTTATTGAAATACTCATCCTAAATTTGAAGGAAAAGACTATACATTTTATGGAAGTGAGTACAGGTTTCAGCTTTGACAAGAGGAGGCACTCTTTTTTGATTTCCAGTGATGTCTCCAGTATAATATAATGCTTAAGAGAACTGAAGTCAGACAGACTAGACTTTGTGCGAGTATATAATGCTTGTAAGTCTCATTGTCCTCTCCTGTGAGATAGGCTAATCCTGTAGTTTCTATGGGGAAAACCTATGATAGAAAGTGAGTAGGGGCTTCCCTGGTGGCGCAGTGGTTGAGAGTCCGCCTGCCGATGCAGGGGACACGTGTTCGTGCCCCGGTCCGGGAGGATCCCACATGCCGCGGAGCGGCTGGGCCCGTGGGCCATGGCCACTGGGCCTGCGCGTCCGGAGCCTGTGCTCCGGTGAGAGGCCCGCGTACTGCAAAAAAAAAAAAAAGAAAGTGAGTAGGATGTGGTAAGTGCTCTGTGAATGTTAGCTGCTGCTGCTACTACTACTAGTGATAATAATAGGATGACAGTCATGGACTTCTTTATAAGGGGAGAAGGTATGGGTGGACCAACTAGAATCCACACTTGGATTTCTTACCAGTTTCATGTTAGTCTGACATAAATTATTAGTCTGACATAATTCTATTAGACATAAATTGGTAAAATGATTGTTCTGAAAAGGGATTTATAGAAGTTTATTTTGAGCAGTTTAGCTTAAGACAAATGCTTGGTTTTAATCATAAAGGGCAGTGCCTGAAACTCACAGGCATCTAAGTCAGGGGTCAGCAAACTATGGCTTGAGGGCTAAATCTTGCCTGCTGCCTGGTTTTGTACAGCCCCTGAGCTAAGAGTGATCTTTAGAGATAAATGTCTGTGGTTGATTTGATGGTAGGAAGCACTAACTTTGAACCTCAAAGCATAATGTTCTCCTGCCCCTAAGGAATTTCATTCTTCTCATTAATAGGCCTGTATTACCAAATATTATACTCGATTATTATTTTTTTAAGGGAACTTTATTATTTTTTTATTTATTTTTGGCTGCCATTGGGTCTTTGTTGCTACGCGTGGGTTTTCTCTAGTTGTGGTGAGCGGGGGGGCTACTCTTCATTGTGGTGTTGGAGCTTCTCATTGCGGTGGTTTCTCTTGTTGCGGAGCACGGGCTCTAGGCGTGCTGGCTTCAGTAGTTGTGGTTCGCAGGCTGTAGAGCGCAGGCTCAGTAGTTGTGGAGCACGGGCTTACTTGCTCCACGGCATGCGGGATCTTCCTGGAATAGGGCTTGAACCCGTGTCCCCTGCATCGTCAGGCGGATTCTTAACCACTGCGCCACCAGGGAAGCCCTGTTCTAGATTATTATATTTTGACTTTCATCAATAAAATTTTATAGAAAAGTTTCTCTCGCTATAGAAGTACCTATATAACGTCCTTGATTTTTCCTGTTGGTCCATGAAATGACTAAATGTTTGCCATCTGTTTACAGAAGAAATTTGCTGAGTCTGATCTAAGTAACTTCCTGTGCATTTAAAATGCAATGTAGACTTCTTCATAGCTGGAAGGTACTCCCAAGGTATCTTAATGCCATACCTTACTTTTATAGCTGAAACTGAAGATAGGCCACTTTTTCACCACAACCCGGCTAGTTAGTGATAGAGGCAGGATGAGCCATTAGATTTTTTTTTTTTTTGCGGTACGCGGGCCTCTCACTGTTGTGGCCTCTCCCGTTGCGGAGCATAGGCTCCGGACGTGCAGGCTCAGCGGCCATGGCTCACGGGCCCAGCCGCTCCACGGCATGTGGGATCCTCCTGGACTGGGGCACGAACCCATGTCCCCAGCATCGGCAGGCAGACTCTCAACCACTGCGCCACCAGGGAAGCCTGAGCCATTAGATCTTTTGGTGCTTAAATCAGTAAACTTTCTACTGGAGCAGGCAGACCCTCTAGGTACCGTGGTTGTGCTTTATTATCTCTCTTTACATGGACTTCTATGTTGTCACCAATTTCAAACCTTTAATGGACAGGTCAGAGGTGATGCAGCATAGAAAACTCAGCTGTCCCATGGACCCATTGAACAGGGCCAGGCAAACATCAGCTTGTGGCTGTGTTTCCATCTGTGGGGAGATCCCTTTAGATTCTAGAATATTTCATTAAAGCTGTTTCAGAAGCCCTGGTGCTTTTTTACATTACGTTAGTAACAGTGAATAACCAGGCATGTTCAGTTTAGGATGAGATTGTTCATTGAGCAGAGCAATAACCCTAAACTGAGGTGATAATTTCCCTGTGTGTTGAGCTTCCCCATTGTTCCCTGGTTATTTGCTAATAAATCCTGCCACTTTGTATGTGTTTCACTGCCCTCCTGCCTGGATAATGATGATCACTTGGTGGTGGTGGTTTCTCTTTCTACAGGTGGTTTACAAATCCAACGACTGTCAATGCCTTCTACAGTGCATCCACCAACCAGATCCGTGAGTACCGGTTCCTTGTCTCCTTGTTAATGTGCTACAAAATGGACGGAACTTTTCCATGACTGACTTAAGAGTAGGGCATTCTTTATTTCCTCCCAGCAGTGACCAGGTATGTTGGTGAAGGAAGTTTGTTTCCCCACCCATATGTCCAATTTTCCTCATTCTCTTTACCTTATAAGTTTTTTTTAAAAAAGCTTTATATAACCATTAAGTTAAAAAAAAAGGAACTACAGTAAATAAAACTGCAGTGATGTTGGCCATGAAAAGGAACAAGCTTCCACTTTTCTTTCATAACGTTCTTACTGATTTTTGTTTTATTTATTACTAGGATTGATGGGAAAAACGAGCAGGTAGCTGGGGAGAATTTGGAAGCTGTTAGAAAAGCTTTGAAATGCTTTAATTAATCCTGGGATGTAAAGTCTTGAGTTTCTTTTATTTACATGTATTAGGTACATAATTATAACTACGATGATAAGTTAAAAAATTATTAAAGGTCAGATTGGCACAAATTAAAAATCTAACAGCACCAAATGTTGGCGACAGGGGCACATACTGCTGGTGGAAGTATACATCGGTTCACCCACTTGCTGCACAATTGGGCAACACCTAGGAAAGCCAACTATGGGCATGCATGTCTGTGAATGTCACTTGAGCTCTTGACATGTGCACTAATGCTGTTACTCAAAGTGTGGTCCTGTGATTATTAGCAACAGAGTCCCAGGGAAACTTGTTAGAAATGCAAAATCTTGGGCCTCACCTTAGACCTGTTGTTCACAAACCCTGGACGTGGGGCTCAGAAATCTGTTTCATTAAGCCCTCCAGGTGAGTCTAACATAGTTGGGGAAGCAGTGCCCTAGAGAAGTCTCACATGAGGAGGCCCATGTGAGAATGCTTACAGCAGTGTTGTTTATAATAGCAGCAAAAGGGAATAACCTATGTGGCCCTCCAAAGGAGAATGCATCAAAATGTGTCATGTTCACCCAAGGGCATGCCAGACAGTGGCGAACAATGAGTGACATGTATTAACGTGGATGAAGTTCACAAATAATAGGTTGTGTGTGTGGAAAAAAACAACTTGGAAAAATATGTGGAGGATGATATCATATAAATAGAGTTCAAAAGCATGCAGAACACTTCTGTATAGTGTCTAGAGGTGCATCCACATGTAGTAAAAGCCTGAAGACGTTGACGAGAATGGCAGAGCCCGAGTGCAGGCTGGCGGTGACCTGCCATGGGAGGGCGGGCTGCTGCTGCACGTCTTCCGGTGCCCCCTTCACTCCCTTGCGTGGTGAGCACCTCTAATCTCATGGTTTTAAGCATGTCTCTAAGCTGTTTGTTGAGCACGGGAGATGGAATTTATAAGGAGTTGCTCCCCTTGATTGTGCCCTCACCGTCTCTCCCCGAGCTCCTGTAATAGCCTCCTCACTTGCCTCCCTCCTTCTGAACTTATCCCCCTTTGGTCTATTCTAAATATAATATCACAGCCATTTTAAGATGTCCTACAGCCATCTCATGTCCCTCCTTTGCTCAGAACCCGTTATCAGCGTCCCATCTCACATAGAATAAAAGCCAGATTACTTGAAATGGCCCCGAGGCCTCTTATGACGCTGCCTTTATCTCCCCTCTGTTCCAGCCATGCTCGCCTCCTTCCTGTTCCTAGAGCACGAGACACTCTTCCTTACAGCATTTGTACTCGGGGTTCTCTTTGCCTTGGAAAACTTCTCCAAGTGATCTGCATGGTTCGTGCTCCCACTTCCTTCAAATCTTTGCTTGAATGCCACCTTCTCAGTGAGGCTTCCTGTCTACCCACTTGTGGTAGGTCCTCTGTGCTGGCCCTCATCTGACAGGACTCCCTGGCCAGAGGGGACAGCCCACTCCCAGCAGGCACACCTTCTTAGAGTCGCCCTCGTGTGGCCACCTTGCAGAATGGCAGCCGCTTCTGGACTGGTCTGGGAGAGTAGTGAACAGGAAAACAGTTAGCTGGCAGTGCATTATTATCATAAAAATACCATTGCTTTCTCCGCCCCCCAGCTTTATTGAGGTATAATTGACAAATAAAAATTTTATATATTTAAAATATACAACGTGATGCTTTGCTATAGCTCTGAGTTGAGAAGTAAGCTGCATGTGTTACATGGGAAATTATGATGTTTTAGATATTACTTATAAATACTATTTATAATAATATAGGTTATATTTATATAACATGAATTATACCAATATCAATTGGAATAACTTACTGGGTGATAGAAAATTCTTTAAATTATCTATTTTAAAAGAAAATGCTTTACTTTGTACATGCAAAAGATTATATATAACATGCTAGAACACATAAAGTTACAAAGTATATAAGAAAACATATGATAAAATAAATATACGTTCATGAACCCACCACCCATCCAAGAACTGGAACATTCCTGATGTCATTGTCTCTGCGCTCCTCCTCATCCGTTTCCTCCTCCTCACCAGTGATGTAACCACTATTCTGATTTTTGTGTTTATTATTTTCTTGCTTTTTTGAAAAAATAAATTTTAAACCATATGTATCCCTAAGCAATATACTGCTTATTTTTACTTATTTTTAACATAATAAAAATGGTATTATATTGCATGCAATCTTAAGCAATTGTGCTTTCATTCAACATGTTTGTAAGATTCATCCATGTAGCATGTGGCAGTAGGTTTTTCATTTTCACTGCTGTGTAACATTCCATGTGTGACTGTACCCCAGATTACTTATCTGTTCTACAGACCTAAGCGTTACCCTTTCCCCCAGTTTTTGCTATTATGAACTACGTTGCTCTGAATATTCTCATACATGTCCCCTGAAACAAGTGTTTGGGCTATATACTAGGAGTGGAATTACTGGCTTGTAGAGTATGCAAATATTCAACTTTACCAGATGACACCAAATGTTTTCCAGAGTGAGTGTTCCAAAGTACAGAAGTGTTTTCACCAGCTCTCATTTTCATCACTTCTTGGCATTGGTAGACAAAATTTCATCAATCTGGTGAATGTAATAGATCAGTTCTTATGCTAGACAAGGCACTGAGGTAGACTCCTCAGCAGTGCTTCCACACTGGCTTTCCAATGTCAGTGAATACTCACTGCTCTTGGGGGGTTTAAATCCTGCCTCCAGGATTCACCCCTGCTCAGCCTGTTTCTTTCTGGGAAGAGCTGATCTTATCAGAGGTTTACTGAGGAAGCAACCATTTCAGGGTAACCCAGTGGTTTCTCTAAAGCTTATGAGCAGAGGGGGTTTGGAATGAACAATTTGAAGCAGTGTTTTAATTAAGAGATTCAAGCTGTTTCTGTTTTCCTAATGACCAGTGCTTGCTCTCATTGTAAATTACATTCCCAGGCAAGATGACAAGGAATCCTGTGGGTGACTTTTTTTTCTCCCTCCTTTCTGATTTTCCGGACTATAAATTAAGACAGGTGGAGTTCCTTATACATTTCCCCACTGGGTTTCCTGGGACTCCCCCCAGCCCCCAAGTACCACCTTTTTGCTTCACTGAAGAAGTGAAAAATGGAGGTGATTTTCTAAAATGAACATCTTTATTGATTAGGGGCTGATTCTGACAGCATGTGGCCATCTGTTTAATTGGGTTTCACATCTAAGATGTAACTATACTTAGTAACGTGATTTATGAGAATTTCATTCAGTTCTCATTATCATTTTCTGATTTATGCCATTTAAGTCAGCTTCTGCATGCAGTAGAGACTTGAGTAGAAAATAGAAAAACCTGTAGGGTGTTTGTTTGTTTGTTTGTTTTGGCAAATCCATGCCTGTATGTGAAGCCCTATGATTTGTGGTGATCTTTCAATGTTAGATTTTTTCAGGGTGGTTATAGCTTTTTATTTTTCTACCCTTGTCAAGCTGGGTAGCAATGTCTTCAGACACAGAGTGTAGTGTGAAATAATGATGATTTAAGTCTGCTGTACTGGGAGTTATACTCAGGAGCTGTTGCAGAATTTAATTATATTTGACCTGATAAGGTGGTTAAACAGGAAAACAAGGAGCTGAGGTTATTGGTGCCTAAGCTTGTGCTTCCCTAACTCTGTGATAAATGCAAAGCTGGTCCTCCTGCTTTTATTTTATTTTATTTTTTTTGGGCCATGCTGCGTGGCATGCAGGCTCTTAGTTACCCGACCAGGGATCCAACCCGTGCCCCTTGCAGTGGAAGCACGGAGTCGTAACTGCTGGACCTCCAGGGAAGTCTCAGGTCTTCCTGCTTTTAGTAGGAAGACACAAGCTCGATGGGAGGCCTTGAGTGCCACTGATTTAGTTGCATGACCTTGGTCAAGGTGTTTCTCCTTCCTGACCCCTCTTGTCCTCATCTGTCACATGTTGAGGTTACCCAGTCCACAGAGTTTTTGGTAGGATTTAACAAGATCAATTTGAAAAGTGCCAGCATATTGTCACGGTCAGGGTTTTGTATATCAAAAACTGGCACGCCCGCCACTAATGCCTGGGATAGCCAGTCTGTCACGGGATACACAGCCTAATATGAAGATTGTGGGAGGGGCGTATTTTGAACTTTTGTTCTCAGAGGTTTTATACATTAAAACAGTATTTTTGTGCATTAAACAATTACATCTCATTTGGAAAAGTATTTGGCAGTTTGCTGATGTCTCCTATCACCCAGAAATTCCACTGTTGATAAGATGAATGGATCCTGATACCCACCAGGAGACATGTACGCAAATGTTCATAGCAGCTTTATTCATAATAGCAAAAATCTGGAAAGAACCTAATTTCCATCAGCAGAAGAGTAGGTAAACAAATTGTGCTGTGTTCATACAATTGAATATTGCACAGCACGGGAAAAGAACAAAGTGCTGCATGCTGCAGTGTGTAAGAATGCCGCTGACTTAATGGTGAGTGAAACACTGCATGGCTCCATTCGTATGAAGTTCAGGAACAGGCAGACAAATCTGTGATCTAAGTGATAAAAGTTAAAATAATGGCTACCTTTGTTTTGGTGGGTATTGACTGAGAGGGGGCATGGGAGACATTACCTTGATCTGGGAGGTGGTTGCACAGGTGATACTTGTGTAGAACACTCACTGTGTTCTACCATTCAAATTTGTTCCTTTACTGTATGTATGTAACACCTCAACATAAACAGTAATACCCCCATTATCCCTTAAAAAATTGTAGAATAGCGTGTAGCATGCATAGGCATTTGGGCTTATGACACTTCACCTCAGGCCAAGCTGCCAGAGGTGTGGACGAGGGATCGGCAAATGTTTTCTATAAAGGGCCAGATAGTAAATATTTTTGGCTCTGCAAGCCATATGGTCTCTGTTGCAAATTCTCACCTTTGCCATTGCAGCCATAGACAATTCATAAACAAATGAGTGCGGCTGTGCTCCAGTGAAACTGTTTACTTGGCTGTAGTTTGCCAATCTGTGACGTGGAGCACTGCGAGAGGATGGGATCTAGGGAGCCTCGCAGCGTGTTTCTGACCCAGCTTCCAAAGTACTTTGCATCTAATCAGGTGGTCGTACGGGAGCGGGAGGGGGAGCCGCTTACATTTGGTTCTCATTTCCGCTAATATAGACTGGGCTTTAGAATCAAATTCAGTTCATGTATTCAGTGTCCGTGTGTATCTGCATAGTGCCTTATTTCAATATTAGTGTTTTATCTTCGTAGGTCTCAAATCATATCAAGGAATTTTTTTTTTTTTTTTTTTTTTTTTTTTTTTTTTGCGGTACGCGGGCCTCTCACTGTCGTGGCCTCTCCCGTTGCGGAGCACAGGCTCCGGACGCGCAGGCTCAGCGGCCATGGCTCACGGGCCCAGCCGCTCCGCGGCATATGGGATCCTCCCAGACCGGGGCACGAACCCGTATCCCCTGCATCGGCAGGCGGACTCTCAACCACTTGCGCCACCAGGGAGGCCCAAGGAATTATTTTAAGCAAACAAAACCTTGGCTTGAAAACAAGCAAGGCCTAAGGGCTAAAACCAATGATTTTTTATTATCTTTGCTCTTATACGCAAGGGATTTAGTTGCCTCGGTTTAATCACAGATACTCTGCTAAAGAAGATAAGCCTTTGTGCAGAGGCTGGGCTAACGCTGGCATCAAACTATAAAATTAATCCTGAAATCAAACATAGATTTGTTTTGCTGTTAAGGAAATAACTGTGTTTCAGACTGGTAGAATTTCTCATACTTTGCTGACTCTGCCTAAAACCATAAAGTAGAAGCCAAGTTAGCAAATACTCACCTGTGGCCTCTACTGGACTTTAATGAAATTAAATCCCTGAATCCACTTGACAATCTATTTGGGGAGAATTGGAGAATAATCTCCCATAGTTTTGGAGCTACAAGGAAGGAAACTTAAGTGGCCACCTAATCCAGACTTCTCATTATCTAGAAGAGATCCTGACAGAGCAATTCTTAGTAATTTTTTCACCTTATTCACTTAATATTTATAGAGCCCCCAGTGATTCTCACTTCCTGTGTGTTCACACCCCTGTGTAGTCTCTCCAACACTGGATAAGCCTGACCTCTGTAACTAATAGGATACTGTGGAAATGACAGGGTGTGACTTCTGAGGCTAGGTCATAAAGGACATCTGGCTTCTGCCTTGCTCTCTTGGATTGATCACTCTGGGGGAAGCCAGCAACCATGTCATGAGGGCCCTCAGGAAGCTGGTGGAGAGGGCCACATGTGAAGGACTTGAGGCCTCCTGCCCATGACCAGCACTGTGTGCGCATGCCATCTTGGAAGCTTATCCTCCAGTCCAGCCAAGGCTTCAGATGATTGCAGCCCATGCTGACATCTTGACAGCAACTGCTTGAGAGACCCTGAGACAGACCACACAAATAAGCTGTTTCCGAATTCTTGACCCAGAGAAACTGTGAGATAGTAAATGTTTATTGTTTTGAGCCACTATGTTTTGAGATACTTTGTTATATAGCAAGAGATAAGTAATACAGACATTACAACTTCCCAGGTACTGAGTTCAGTGCTAGGTTTTTTTTTTTTTTTTTTTTTTCTTTTTGCGGTATGCGGGCCTCTCACTGTTGTGGCCTCTCCCGTTGCGGAGCACAGGCTCCGGATGCGCAGGCCCAGCGGCCATGGCTCACGGGCCCAGCCACTCCGCGGCATATGGGATCCTCCCAGACCGGGGCACGAACCCGTATCCCCTGCATCGGCAGGCGGACTCTTAACCACTGCGCCACCAGGGAGGCCCAGTGCTAGGTTTTTAATACGGTATGGTGTAGTGGTTAAGAGTGTGGGCTTTGATTTTTAATCCTGGCTTGGCCACTGATAACTTGGAACCTTGGGCATGTTACTTAACTTCTTTAAGCCTCAGTTTAATTATCTATAAAATGGAGATAATAGTAGTGACTATCCTATAGGGTTGTTGTGAAGATTAAAGGTGATAATATATACAAAATGCTTGGAAGAGAAACTGGTTTGTAGTAGGTAGTCAATAAATCTTAGTTGTTAGGATTCCTTGCTTTTGAGAAGTGGGGAGAGACAGACTTGTTACCAGTCATTTATAAGACATCATGGTGAGTGTGCGACAGAAGGCTGTGCAGTGCATCCTGGGAGCCACAGAGCAGTGTGTTAATTATCTAGGGGAGTGAAGGTTGGCTTCACGGTGAAAATGGCATTTGAGTGGGCTTTGAAAGGAGAAAAATTCTGTAGGCAAAGTAGGTAGGTTGGGACATGCAGAAGTACTGGCTGGTGCAAAGGCAACACACGCGGAGCATGGAGCAGGAACGGGTGGTGAGATGCTCACAGTTGCTGGGGCACAGAGTGCATGTGGTAGGCGGGGGATGGGACAGAAGGCATGATGTGAGGGGAAATGTAGCAGAAGTAGATGAGGACCTTGTAAGCCATACTGAGGCACAGGCCATAGGGAACTGGTATAGTTTTCTTTGAGAGGCAGGAAACTTCATTTTTGGTTCCTTGGTCTTAGTCTTAAAGATCATAGCTTGGAGAGGGGAAAGATTGAGACCCCCTATGCCAGCTAGGAGTTTGGCAGGTGGTTCAAGAGAAGGATGGGGAGGGTCTAAACCTAGGCAGTGGCAGCGGTGAGGGGAAATAGGGAGTGGGTAAGTTAAATCCCAAAAGATTGTTCTCAAATAATTGTGTAGTGATAATACAGGTAGTTTCCCAACTTTTCCACTGATGCTTTGAAGGACTCCCATAAAATGGAGAGTATAATTGTTCTGTGCAGCTAGTCTTCACTGAGAACCATTAATGTGCCAAGCATTGTGCTGGATACTTTAACATATATTATCTCTAATCTTCAGTAGGTCTATAAGCTTGGTATTGTGGGCCATTTTACAGAAGAGGAAACTGAAGCTCAGGGAGGCCAAGTAACGTGCGAAAGAGCACACAACTAGTAAGTTGCGGAGATGGGAGTATAACTCAGCTTCTCTGATTACGTGCTCTAGGTCTTCAGCCTATACTGTTCAATGCCAGATAAGAAATGTGAGAATTACATGAAATGATTCATGTGAACACACTGTGAAAAAGTTGAAAGCATGGTATAATTGTATGTTAGAGTAATCATTATATTCTGCCCTCACCCATGTGGTGGGGGATTGTTTGTTTGGTATGGAAACAAGATATTATAGGATGTGGGGACAGCCAGGGGATGAGGACCAGAAGGTCAGGTGGTCTCCAGGTCGTGCTGATTTCATGTCTTAAAGGGCTGTCGCATCAAGCAGCAGTTGACTATTGCCATCTCTAAGAGTGCTGTTCTCTGCAAGCCCTTTGGCTATGACTGTCATCTCCTTCCATCCTTGGATTCCGATGGGGTGGGGACGTTATTTGAGAGATTTCATAAGCTACCTTAACAAGAATATTTTGAGCTACTCTCCCAAAACGTTTTCCTTCACAAAATTTACTCTGAAATTTAAAAAAATTTTTGTTAAGTGAGTTGAAGTTAAGTCATGAGCAAAGTTCAAATAGTTTACAGAATTGCCACATGATGCACTTAGCAAGGTTCTGGGACACCTGCTACAACTATTTTCAGATGTTCTTGTCATGGTCTAGTCAAGGACTCTGGACGTCCTAAAACAGCCCCATGTCTCTGAGGCCCGACCAAGGAGGTGGCTGAGAATGACATTCTGGGTAGTGCCACCGAGGGGCAAGCTGCCTTTAAGTGGGAAGCCCTGCAATCTCATGGCATTCCTGTAACTGTTGAGTCCCAGGACCGATGCCTGGAGGGACGCATTTACCACCTGCTGTGCACTTGTGAAAACACTCTCCTGGGGCAGGACACATGGTGTTTCCAGACAGAGGACTGGGCAGGTTCACTGCAGGGCTGGTAGCAGAAAGCACAGAATGGCTTTCAGGGTTAGTTTGATTCAAGAGGTGGGGGGTGAGTGGGACACACACTGGGAGCGACCTGGCTGTGAGCCCGAGTGAGGAGAGCATCTGGAAGCTGGAAAAGAGCCAAGGCCAGGGAGTCAGGGAAGAGTCTCACTAATTGGTCTTGAAGGTCACAGTCTCACTTGTCCTCCCTTGAAAAAAATCAATTGTCTTTGACCCTTATTACAAAAGTAGTTCACATTTGTTGTGGAAAATCTAGAAAATTTTAGATAAGCTAAAAATATTTTTTAAGTTAATGATAATTTAAAAATAGCTACAGGGGGCTTCCCTGGTGGTGCAGTGGTTGACAGTCCGCCTGCCGATGCAGGGGACATGGGTTCGTGCCCCGGTCCGGGAAGATCCCACATGCCGCGGAGCGGCTAGGCCCGTGAGCCATGGCCGCTGAGCCTGCGTGTCCGCAGCCTGTGCTCCGCAACGGGAGAGGCCACAACAGTGAGAGGCCCACGTAACGCAAAAAATAAAAAATAAAAAAATAAAAATAAAAATAGCTACAGTTAATACTTTTGTTGAATCTCTCTCAAACTTATGTTTATCTACATACTTAAAAATTGAAATTAACTATGGATTCGTCCAGTTAAACTGTTTTTTCCCACTGAAAGTTGTAACAAGTATTTTTTTTCATTTGTTACATATTCTTCTAAGTTACCATGAAGAGTATTCCACCAAATAAAAGCACCTTAATTTCTTTAATTTCCTACCGAAAGACATTAAGGCTGTTCCACTATTGTTTAAAAAAGCCCAAAACTCTGTGATGAGTCTTGCGGCTAAGTCTCTGTGCATATCTGAGACTGTTCTTTAGGGTAGATTCCTAGATGTGGAGGAATTGCTGAGTCAAATGGTATGCTCAATTTAAGAGATTTAAAAATATATATTATCCTACTTCTCTTGAGAAAAATGGTACCACTTTATATTTTCACTAACAATAGATGAGATGGTTTTCTTTTACCACCGTAAAAGATACTGTTAGGCATCGAAAAGGTACTGTTGGAGGAGATGAATAAAGAGACTCAGTTTTTTTCCTTTCTTTTCTTTTCTTTTTTTTTTTTTTTTGGTCTAATTGATAAAGGGAAAATGTTAGTCACATTTTCATTCTTGAGACCATTATCTCACCCCCAGATATGGCTCACTGACCCCACACAGGCACTTGTTGAGCATCTGCTGTTTTCCCAGGCCTGGACTGAACATCACTGCCTCTAGTGTCAGTTTTGAATACCTAGGACAGCAGTTGTGTGCATGAAAGGACTTGTTGGTACGTGAGTAGAGTATGAGATACTGAGTTGCATAGTGGTTTTCAAAGTGTGGCCCCTGGATCAGCAGCATCAGCATCACCTGTGATAAAAGGGCTTGACCTGGTCCCATCCCTGACCTACCAAATCAGAAACTCTGGGGGTGCGCCCAGCAATTTATGTTTTAAGAAGATTTTAACCATCAAACCTCTACTAGATGCTGAAATTCGAGAACTGCTGAGCTATAAAATTGCAGTTCAAATGCAAAAGAGGTCAAACTTGGTTGGGTAAAGGTAAGGAGGCTAACTTGTCCTGGTTTGCCTGGGACTGTCCCAATTTTAGCACTGAAAGCTCCACATCCCAGGAGCCCCTTCAGGCCTGGGCAGACAGGGATGGTTGGTTATGCTGGTAAAGAAGAAGGGGTTCTCTTTGTTGCAGCCTCGAGGAATTCTGGCAGGAAAAGAATAGAAGAGCCAGAAGAGAAGATTTCAAGATGGAGGGCAGATTTTAGAAGCTGCTTTCAGCTTGTCAGTTCTAGGCTGATAGATATGGTAGCAGGAGGTTACCTGCAGGAAGCCAGCAGATGGCTAGGGCATCGTGCTGGATCCCTTGACATGAGTCACAGCTGTTAGAACTTGATATTTTCTGGAAAGGGGAGGGTTGGCATTTACCAAATTACTGCAAGATGCCAAATTGAAAAAAAAGCCACTATTAATCTTAGCAGTGAGATGACAATGAAATCCCTTTACAGCAAAAAACATAACGAAAAGTGCTTTGTAATTGCAGCAATTTCCATGTCCCTACTGATGGCCCCCTAGATTCTAGAAGAATGGTATCCGGCTTATCTGATTATAAGAACTAATCCTGAATAAGATGTAACACTCATTCTCTCTTAGAGTGAGCATTCATCCTGGATTTTCCAAAGCAGTTGCAATTAAAACTGTTTTTGTCCTTTTGTACAATCATAATTTATAAGCCGTGTAAAATTTCGGTTTTGAAAGAATAGTCTGCAAAATTATAATAAAAATATCTAGTCATATGTTACAAGCACAGTGTTGAGGAGCAGTGAAGAGAGGAGAATGAGACAGGAGGGCTGATTTATATACATCACTTTTCCTAAACCAAGATTTCTGAACTTGTTTGCATATTAGAATCATCTGGGGAACTTTGAAAACATACTGCTGCTCAGGGCTCCATCCCAGACACTGTGACTTGATAGGTCTGGGGCAGGGGCTTGGACATGGGTATATTTTAAAAACTTCCCGGAGGGATTCTAATGTACAGTTGGGGTTGAGAATCCTTATTCTGATCTAAGCCAGTGGGTCTCAACTAGGAGGCACCAAAATAACTGGGGACCTGTTGAAAACTCTGGACCCTACTGATCTTACAAATTTTTTACCCATTAGCGCACACATATGTACAGGTAACCCCTTTCCCAAAACACGCCTATGCATCTACTCCCATGTATCCAGTATTTCTTTACTGACTTTAAAAGACATTTCAATTAAAAATACACTTTTAGAGAGCTTTGGTATCAGTTCACCTTCCTGTTTAGACTTTGCAAAATGGAATTTTTTTTCTAGTTACGTCCTTTCCCCCTCACTGGATTGTAGGTTCTCTGAGGACGTTTGTATGTTCAAAACTTACCTGTGTGGCTTGGAACATCATAGGTGCTCAGTAAATGTTAGTGGTCACTGATTATTTATGGAAGTTGCATCATCATAACCAAACCAAACTTCTCCCAGTCGTTTTTATGATGGTATTTAAATATATTAACATCTTCAAAATTAGGGTCATAAACTATGTTCACTTAGTGAACTATAGAACTTGGAGCTATTGGGCAGGACAAGTAAAATAAACAAGTCAGCAGAATTAACTACAAGTGAATCTCACCAAGAAGTATAATAATGTTGCTAAGATGGTGCATCAGCAGTAAGCCTTGGAATGTAGACTGGTACATGGATTAGTTCAGTAATATAAGCATATACTTAACGCTTTTGAAAATAACTGTCATGACATGTACTAGAATAAAGTCACATTAATACACCAATAAATCCATGCAAAAGACCAAACATTCTGTTATTTGACAAGACTAATAATATAATACAATGTATTGATACAGTCAGCCCCTCAATAAAAGTATCACAAACACCCATAGTGATACACACTCAATGGAAAACCCAAGTACCTCTCTGGGGAAAGCACCTACAGCAAATATGGAAACAGATTTAATTAAACAGTTGAGTGTGCACATTGGCCTACACATTCTCAAGCCCACTGGATTCTCCTTTAGAACCTCCCCCTGTCAACTTCTTTTGGACTGAATTTACTTTGTCATTGGCCCCTGGCTGTGCCACTTCTGCCCCCGAGGCTGCTGGAGAGATCCTAACTGAACAAATTCAAATAATGCTACTTCCTTGAAAGGAGTCAAAAGAGAGACTGAATTTAAGAGTGAACTGCTCCCAAATTTAGATGGAGTTTGAGTTGCCTTGCACCATACAGTTGGCCCTCCATATCTACAGGTTTCATCCGAAGGTTCAACCAACTGAGGATTGAATTCCACCCTTGGATATGGAGGGTATTAGTAAATTTTCAAAAGTTTGATGGAGAGAAAGGGAAGAAGCAGGTGCTCTGGGTTTTGAAGACTGGTATTGAAAGTTGGAGGCCTCCCATCTTGTTAAATCTGACCAAACACGGAAACAGCATGTTTCCAGTCTGACTACAGTTGTCTTAAAATAATCACCATTTGTGGGCTTCCCTGGTGGCGCAGTGGTTAAGAGTCCACCTGCCGATTCAGGGGACAAAAATCACCATTTGTAAGCGTCACTATATAAAAAACAAAACCCAAAACTTACAAGTAACAAAACGTTGGAAGAAAATGCTGTCAAAATACTTGCCACATGATAACTTTCTTGAACCATACACTTATGGATATGGAACTTAAAATTAATGTGGCAATTATGTGAAAGCATACAAAGAATGTAGGGAAATGAGATGATCTTCATTCAGTATTGTTAGGACCAAAGGACTCTGATCTAAATCAGTATTTTGTGTGATTTTCTCTTTGTAGCATATGCCATAAAACCATAAAAGGGAAAATATACTACTTTTATTTTATTTTATTTTATTTTTTTTTGCAGTATGCGGGCCTCTCACTGTTGTGGCCTCTCCTGTTGTGGAGCACAGGCTCCAGACGCGCAGGCTCAGCGGCCATGGCTCACGGGCCCAGCCGCTCCGTGGCATGTGGGATCTTCCCGGACCGGGGCACGAACCCGTGTCCCCTGCAACGGCAGGCGGACTCCCAACCACTGTGCCACCAGGGAAGCCCAAAAATATCCTACTTTTATTCCTTGGTTGTACGGAGGGCTAAGAGGACATAGGGTGATGGAATTTGCATGGAGCTGGGCAGAGCTTTTCATCTTGTTAATATTTGCATTCTGATTAAGAGTTTATTGAAAAAAATGTGCAAACTTCAAAACCGCACTAGCTCGGCCATGATTGTAAGGGAATGGAACCAACAGAGTACCTAATCTAGAAGGTAAAGGAAAACCAGAACTTGAATAATGGAACATAGCCCCATTCTGGTATTGAATATGGAAACTTCAAGAAGTAGCACATTGGTAGTACTAATAGTGTCGTGTAATGTTTTAGACTTTGGCTAACACGCACTCATAGTTATAGGTAATGTTTAACCCCAGTCACCGGTTAGAGTTTCACAAAGTGCAGATTCCATTCACTCAACAAATATTTATTGGGTGCTTACCACGTGCCAGGCATTGTTTTGGAGATATTGCAGTGAGAGAAAGGTAAAAATAAAAGTCCTTTTGTTATGGAGCTTGCATTCCAGTTGGGGAAAGACAGACAATACTTTATAAAGGATAAGTGAAATTTAGAGTATCATAGATGGTGGTATTATGATGAGATATAAAGCAAGAAAAGGGGGTAGAATAATACTTTCCATCTTTAAAAAGCACTAAGGAAGGCCTTAATGAGAAGGAGGTGACATTTGAGTAAATATCTGAAGCTAGTTTTGTACATAGTATTGGGAAGTTCTGGGCTGGGGGGAGAGGGGTGGGAAAAAAGGGAAATTATTAATTTTTTTCCCATCTCTCCATACAGTTTGAACTCTCTATCCCTGAGGATATATGTTTGTTTTCTTAGGTCTGAGCTGTGGGACAATGGGCTAATTTTGGTTTTTTTCTCTATATTTGTCTATACTAAAAAACCTAATTAATGTGATTTTACACTAGTAAAATGGACACTGAAACCCAGACACACTGAGGCATTTAACTTTTCCTGGAAAGATACAGCTACAGTTAGGATATAACTTTATGACTTTAAAGACCGACTAGTTGAACCTGACCCACTGAATGTGATCAGTTGTTTGGCAGTTGTGTCCTAAACAAAAGCACTCTATGGTCAACATTTTGCTAAGATTCCAGCTAGGTTAGTCACTATTCATTGATAGAGTTATGAGAAACGCCAGTAAAAACAAAAGGCTGACCCAAGTAGAAAGTCTAAAGCAGGCCTTGTGATTTTCCTACATACAGATTTGAGAAAGAGAATTTTTTGCTACCAAATAGTGAGGTTGTTACAACATATAGATACCAATATTTTCTTTTGTCAGAATTTTAGTGTTTGGAATTATTTAACCACAGTCTGTAGTTTTGCTTGAAATAGGAATTTGCTGGTGTTGACAAATGTATGAGCAAAAAACTACTATGTAAGCTTAGTTAACTATAAACTATTTGGGGATAACCTTTAGGAGAAATTTCTGCAATACACACACCTGTTTATCTCTAAGAGCGTTCATTTTATTTTTTTAAATATTTATTTATTTATTTTTGGCTGTGTTGGGTCTTCGTTGCGGCATGCGGGATCTTTCTTTGTTGCGGCGCACGGGCTTCTCTCTACTTGTGGCGCACGGCCTCCAGAGTGCACGGGCTCAGTAGTTGTGGCGCACGGGCTTAGTTGCCCCACGGCATGTGGGATCTTAGTTTCCCAACCAGGGATCAGACCCGCGTCCCCTGCATTGGAAGGCGGATTCTTAACCACTGGACCACCAGGGAAGTCCCTAAAAGAGTTCATTTTAATTATACAAGTTGATTACCTTTGATTAATCAATATTTAAAACATTACATTTATGTCCAAAGCCCCTTTAACCACCCACCACCCCAAATCCCATTTATCTCCAAGAGGTAAGTAACCACTATGACCACTTTGGTATGTATTTTACAGACCTTTTCTGTGAATTTTCATACATATACTCAAACTGATAGGACAGTTATCTTAAATATATAAATGGCATTTATATATCTATATCTGTGCCTTGCTTTATTCCAACAGCATTTCTTCGAGAGTTCCCCATGCTAGAATATGGAGACCTGCCTCTTTCTTTTCATTTGCTGCACAGCAGTCCATAATGTGGTTATACCGTCATTAACTCATTCCCCTCCTGTTGAACATCTAAGTTGTTGCACACTTTTCTCAGTTACAGCAATGCAGCAATAAACATATTTAGCCATGGCACCACAGTGCATGACAGCCAGTGATTGGGCCGTGGTTCTTGAAGTGTGGTTCCCAGACCATCAGCATCACATCACAGGGGAACTTGTTAGTGATGCAAATTCCTAGCCACCTCTCTGGACCTACTGACTCAGAAAGTCTGAGGGTGAGGCCCAGCAATCTGTGTTTCAGTAAGTCCTCCAGGTGATTCTGATGCATGACAAAATTTGAGAACCGCTGGTGGGAATATATATGTGTACATATACACATAGATGTGGACATACGTAGTCAGTTCTGCTATAATGTGACATGTGGTCCTAAACATCACTGCACTATGCAAAACTGTGCAGTAAAAGCCACAAGGCTTATGGGACAAATGGGGTTGGGGCACAACAATCAAAAACTATCAGTGACACGTGAAAACAAAAGCTAGGAGCCTAATAAAAACGATAGCACGGTTTTACACATGTTAAATGGGTAAATACATAAATGCTACAGTAAATATGGTGCTTTCCCTTAAAAAAAAGACCTGAAGTTTGCTTGGGGAAGTTGGCATTGGAGGGCTTGCAGCTTGTGAGTTACTGTGTAGCGGTGGAAGGAGGTTTATCTGAAAAGTTTTAACACCAGATGTGGATGGGTAGGGCTTCTAACACATGGGGGACAGAGGTAGCTGGTCCATGTTGGGATGTGTGCATTTTGTGTACTCTTAAGCAGCTCAGTTCATTTGGGTGCAATTTTCTGCTTTCATCTAGCATTTCTCATGGACAAAACTATGCATAAGAAAATGTGAAATTGGAGTTATGTTCCAGTCTTTTCCCTGATACTTCAATCATGTTGGAACAAATTTACCTTTTCAATACAAGCGTTATAGCAGACCTGACTCTATATACCTATGCATACATTTACACATGTAGTACACATAAAAGGACTCATACATGACAGAATGCTGTATTTACACTTAATATTTTTTTTGCTTAATAATATCTCTTAGAGCCTTTTCCTTATCAGCATGCAGTTACTAATTTTTTAAAATGGCATTTAAAGCATTGAGAGATGACTAAATTGCTTTCCAAAATGCTTGCAAGAATTTATATTCCCACCAACATGCTTCCTACACCCTGGCCAGTATTACGTATTATTAAATTTATGAATTTTTGCCAGTCTGATAGTTAAATTTCTCTTTCCTCCCTCTCCTTCCCTCTCTCCTGTCTCTCATGTTCATATGTATGTGTACATATATACACACACACACTTACATTGTGAGGAATGTCTCCCCTAAATATACTGATAGAAAAAGGAGCTTGAAAAGTGTGAAATAGGTGGTGAGGCAGTGCTGAAACGGGAAGAAGAGGAGATAAAATGGATATGCAAGAAAAGATAAGAAAAGCCTATTAAAAAGGGAGAGGAAAAGAAAGAGAATTCCCTTTCCATTTATTTAATTATTTTTCACTTCTACCTTTGCTAAGTAGAACTCATTCGCTTTATGAGATAAGATATTGAGTTGGCCCTGTTGGGATTTGATCTATCACTCTCGCCAGTTGACATCTCCAAAAATGCAGCTTAAACAGTTAATCCATTCACTTCAGCAAAATGGTCCTAAGGGCATCAGATTCTTCTGTTGATCAGTGTTGGGTTCCATGGCCCTGACAAGCTGCAAAGATACAGCTGATCAGGAGAGTGTGATGGCTGCGGTCTGCCAGTCTGGGGCCTCTAACAGCAACAGCAGCAGAAAGGATGCTCGTGCAGGTGTCAGATGTTTTCCTGTAAAGGAGTTGGCAATGGACATAAATGCTTCCAGCTGGGCACATTACCAAGCAGGAAAGCTATAATGATTTAATAATTAAGTCACATTGGTCTATGATCATTGTTCTTATTGGGAAATATCATTGCTTTTTGATGATATATTATGTGAGACAGAATTTTCATATAAACACTGTGATTTGCATATATATGTAATATATATTTGCATATATATCCAAGTCAGAATGACTTACTAAAAGTAATCACCAAAAAGATGATGGAATATTGACGTAAAGATGCCAAAGATATTTAAGAAAATGTGGAAATTATGAAGATTAATATGACATTGCCCCTCCAGAGTCAGATGCATTTTCCTTTATGTAAACGCAACAGGAAGAGAGAGGACTACTAGCTGGATCCAGCTCTGTTTTACAATTAGGTTTTTGCACCCTGAAATCTCAAACTATGGTATTATTTTAAAAAATATAAATAGTATATGTATATAAATTACACAGAATTAATATTTCACTTCTAAATTAAGAATGTGCTTTCCTACCCTCACTTCTCGTAGTGTCCTGTCTTGGAGGAGAGGTAGACAAATTGTTGAGAGGGAGAGAGGGAAGATAAAACATTTGAACTCGTAAAAGAGCTTTTAGTCTCCAGGGGCTTTGAGCAGTGGCTCTGGAGCAGGCAAGGATGTTGCAGAAGGTATCTCTCTCGCGCTCTCATTTTCTTTGTTACTATTCTTTGCATTCCCAGTTGTGATGACTTGTAAGTGCAGCTCCTAGGATCAGCCCCAGGGTACAAAATTCAGTGGTGAGTTGCAATGGCAAAGCAAAGCAAGGCATTTCTCCCACTCATCTGCACCCAGGGCCGGCTACGTAATTTGTGGGGCTTAGTACAAAATGAAAATATGGGGACCTCTTTTTCAGAAAGCAGGAAAAAGTGCTGTAAAGGGGCTAAAATATATAGCTTTGTCCTGTCTTCTACAGCCTCTCTTTCTCTAGACTTGTCACAGTATTTTTTATTTGCTATTTAATACCACTGTAAATTGTAAGAAAAATTAAAAATTTAAATCATCAGTGTAATTTTACCATTCATCTTTATATTGTGCAATGCCAAAACAAATACAGATATAAGAACTTTTCTTTAAACAATATTTATTTATTAATTTATTTGGTTGCTCTGGGTCTTAGTTGTGGTAGGTGGGCTCCTTAGTTGTGTCTCGAGGGCTCCTTAGTTGTGGCTCACCAGCTCCTTAGTTGCAGCACGTGGGCTCCTTAGTTGTGGCACGCAGCCTCCTTAGTTGAGGCATGCGAACTCTTAGTTGCAGCATGCATGTGGGATCTAGTTCCCTGACCAGGGATCGAACCCAGGCCCCCTGCATTGGGAGCATGGAGTCTTATGCACTGTGCCACCAGGGAAGTCCCCAGGTATAAGAACTTTTAACTGAGATGTGGAATTGACGAAATTGTAGTTTGTATTTTCTAGCTTGTACATGGGTATGTATTTTCTTCTTGCCAGAACAGTGGAAACACTGCATAAAACTAACTCAGTTGGTTTTACTTCATTTCTTATATACATGTACATTCTACCAACACTCTCTACCTTTGGCTTACTGATGAGTAAGAAAGGACTGAAAGGAAAATAAACTATGGGTTGTTCTGGTTTTCCCTTTCCTTCTACGTCATCATTTCGGTATACGTGGTTGACCAATACAGGAGTAAGAAAGAGTATGACAGAGTTCCTTGGCCATTCGTGTTTCTTAGAATGCCACTGCTGCCCTTTGGTGATCAAAGCAAATTCTGCTTCCAACAGAAAGATCCCCAAGAGGGCTGTCAGAGCCCCCACATACTCAGTCCTAGATGTAACATGCTTACCTTGTACTCGTTTTGAGTCTTGCTGAATTCGTACATATTGTGGGTCTACTGGAGTTCTGCGCTCCCAGGGAGCATCTTGGATGCTACGTGCAAATGGAGCATAAAAGGAACCATGGACAGGAATATTTTGCATGGCTGCTTTGCTCACACGCACGCTTTCTTGTCCCCTTGGTCTCCACTTCCAAAATCACATTCAAACATAAATTTATTAAGCATTTCATACAGTGACAGCAGAGCATTAATTCCATTGCAGGGTCCTTCTGCACGGGGGCCCCGTGTGACTGCATTGGTTGTGTGCCCATGAAGCTGGCCCTTTCTGTATCAGGGGAAGCCATAAGACAGCTGGAAGCCTCTTGCATGTGCTGTGTATGAAGGAACCCAGTTCACAGCAGCCTGGACACTGCCAATAGTGTATCCATGCAAAATAGTTTCCTTGAAACTGATGGAATGCACTGATTTCAAACTCAGTTGAATTAATATCATCTTAGAGATAGTTGGATCTCTTAGAGGGGTCCCAGCTCCATGAGGAGTACCTTTAAGATGGGCCTTTGGAACTTCAGTGCCAAAGCTAGAACTAGGTACTCATCATTAAATCAATCCCTACATCCCTTACAATTTTGTTTGTTTGTCTTTCTCCCAGGATTTCCAGCAGGAGAGCTCCAGAAGCCTTTCTTTTGGGGAACAGAATATCCTCGGTAAGTAAACTAATAAAGAAACCAGTTACTGACAAGTAACGAAGAACATGATGTTTTGGCAGAGCATAGAATATAAAGTCAAAGAAACAAAGCCAGAGGTTGTTCATCAAAAAGAAGGCATGGAACCTGGCATGGGTCGGCCTCACTCTCGCCATGTTAGGTATTTGTTTTCTGATTCTTGTTGCCAGGGTGTATGACTGGGTAGGAAAGCCAACCTATACACAGGTAGCTTTCATTTTTTATGCATTTGTTCACTTATGCATTGACTCATACTAGAAAAATGTGGACCTTGAAGGATTGTTAGGATTCGAGTTGTTGGTGATGGGTCCAATACAATTCCAGAGGGAAGAAACAACGTGAGAAAAGGAAAGAAAATTGCTTTTCGAATAGCATAGAGTCTGGTTTGGCTGGTCCAAGTGTGATTCCTCCATCTTCCAAACGAGCAAAGTCGCATTTCTTTGACCATTCATCCATAGTCACATCTCCTCCTTTTTTTTTTTTTGAATTTTATTTTATTTATTTTTTTATACAGCAGGTTCTTATTAGTTATCCATTTTATACGTATTAGTGTATATATATCAATCCCAATCTCCCAGTTCATCACACCACCGCCGCCCCCTGGCCACTTTCCCCCCTTGGTGTCCATACATTTCTTCTCTACATCTTTGTCTCTATTTCTGCCCTGCAAACCAGTTCATCTGTACCATTTTTCTAGGTTCCACATATATGCGTTAATATATGATATTTGTTTTTCTCTTTCTGACTTACTTCACTCTGTATGACAGTCTCTAGATCCATCCATGTCTCTACAAATGACCGAATTTCGTTCCTTTTTATGGCTGAGTAATATTCCATTGTATATATGTACCACATCTTCTTTATCCGTTCGTCTGTCGATGGGCATTTAGGTTGCTTCCATGATCTGGCTATTGTAAATAGTGCTGCAATGAACATTGGGGTGCATGTGTCTTTTTGAATTATGGTTTTCTCTGGGTATATGCCCAGTAGTGGGATTGCTGGGTCATATGGTAATTCTATTTTTAGTTTTTTTTTTTTTTTTTTTTTTTTTTTTGCGGTACGTGGGCCTCTCACTCCTGTGGCCTCTCCCGCCGTGGAGCACAGGCTCCGGACGCGCAGGCCCAGCGGCCACAGCTCACGGGCCCAGCCGCTCCGCGGCACGTGGGATCCTCCCGGACCGGGGCACGAACCTGCGTCCCCTGCATCGGCAGGCGGACTCCCAACCACTGCGCCACCAGGGAAGCCCTCTATTTTTAGTTTTTTAAGGAACCTCCATACTGTTCTCCATAGTGGCTGTATCAATTTACATTCCCACCAGCAGTGCAAGAGGGTTCCGTTTTCTCTACACCCTCTCCAGCATTTGTTGTTTGTAGATTTTCTGATGATGCCCATTCTAACTGGTGTGAGGTGATACCTCATTGTAGTTTTGATTTGCATTTCTCTAATAATTAGTGATGTTGAGCAGCTTTTCATGTGCTTCTTGGCCATCTGTATATCTTCTTTGGAGAAGTGTCTATTTAGGTCTTCTGCCCATTTTTGGATTGGGTTGTTTGTTTTTTTAATATTGAGCTGCGTGAGCTGTTTATATATTTTGGAGATTAATCCTTTGTCCGTTGATTCGTTTGCAAATATTTTCTCCCATTCTGAGGGTTGTCTTTTCGTCTTTTTTATGGTTTCCTTTGCTTTGCAAAAGCTTTTAAGTTTCATTAGGTCCCATTTGTTTATTTTTGTTTTTATTTCCATTACTCTAGGAGGTGGATCAAAAAAGATCTTGCTGTGATTTATGTCAAAGAGTGTTCTTCCTGTGTTTTCCTCTAAGGGTATTATAGTGTCCGGTCTTACATTTAGGTCTCTAATCCATTTTCAGTTTATTTTTGTGTATGGTGTTAGGGAGTGTTCTAATTTCATTCTTTTACATGTAGCTGTCCAGTTTTCCCAGCACCACTTATTGAAGAGACTGTCTTTTCTCCAGTGTATATCCTCACCTCCTTTGTCATAGATTAGTTGACCATAGGTGCGTGGGTTTATCTCTGGGCTTTCTATCCTGTTCCATTGATCTATATTTCTGTTTTTGTGCCAGTACCATGTTGTCTTGATTACTGTAGCTTTGTAGTATAGTCTGAAGTCAGAGAGTCTGATGCCTCCAGCTCCATTTTTTTCCCTCAAGACTGCTTTGGGTATTTGGGGTCTTTTGTGTCTCCATACAGATTTTAAGGTTTTTTGTTCTAGTTCTGTAAAAAATGTCATTGGTAATTTGATAGGGATTGCATTGAATCTGTAGATTGCTTTGGGTAGTATAGTCATTTTCACAATATTGATTCTTCCAATCCAAGAACATGGTATATATCTCTCCATCTGTTGGTATCATCTTTAATTTCCTTCATCAGTGTCTTATAGTTTTCTGCATACAGGTTTTTTGTCTACCTAGGTAGGTTTATTCCTAGGTATTTTATTCTTTTTGTTGCAGTGGTAAATGGGAGTGTTTCCTTAATTTCTCTTTCAGGTTTTTCATCATTATTGTATAGGGATGCAAGAGATTTCTGTGCATTAATTTTGTATCCTGCAACTTTACCAAATTCATTGGTTAGCTCTAGTAGTTTTCTGGTGGCATCTTTAGGATTCTCTATGTATAGTATCGTGTCATCTGCAAACAGTGACAGTTTTACTTCTTCTTTTCCAATTTGTATTCCTTTTATTTCTTTTTCTTCTCTCATTGTCGTGGCTAGGACTTCCACAACTATGTTGAATAATAGTGGCGAGAGTGGACATCCTTGTCTTGTTCCTGATCTTAGAGGAAATCCTTTCAGTTTTTCACTATTGAGAATGATGTTTGCTGTGGGTTTGACGTACATGGCCTTTTTTATGTTGAGGTGGGTTCCCTCTATGCCCACTTTCTGGAGAGTTTTTTTTTTTATCATAAATGGGTGTTGAATTTCATCAAAAGCTTTTTCTGCATCTATTGAGATGATCACATGGTTTTTATTTTTCAGTTTGTTAATATGGTGTATCACATTGATTTGCTTGTATTGAAGAATCCTTTCATCCCTGTGATAAATCCCACTTGATCATGGTGTATGATCCTTTTAATGTGTTGTTGGATTCTATTTGCTAGTATTTTGTTGAGGATTTTTGCATCTATATTCATCAGTGATATTGGTCTGTAATTTTCTTTTTTTGTAGTATCTTTGTCTGGTTTTGGTATCAGGGTGATGGTGGCCTCATAGAATGAGTTTGGGAGTGTTCCTTCCTTTGCAGTTTTTTGGAGAGTTTGAGAAGGATGGGTGTTAGCTCTTCTCTAAATGTTTGATAGAGTTCACCTGTGAAGCCATCTGGTCCTGGACTTTTGTTTGTTGGAAGATTTTTAATCACAGTTTCAATTTCATTACTTGAGTCACATCTCCTTCTGACTTTCCTCTTCAGCCTTCTCCTCCACTTTTTTTTTTTTAAAGCCAGTTACTACTGTGGGCAACTGGGGCTCAGTTTTGCTGGGGAACTGTAGAATATGCTTCAGCATGATTCCATCTCAGGATCAAAGGAGCTGGGGCATTTGTCATCCAACTCACTTTCCATCATTGATTGAGGACTGCCACCAGGTGTATTAACTCCCTGGCGTTGGCCCAGCATAGGCCTTGAGGGCTCTGGTGGCCAGAGGAAACCCTCGGGTGACTAGTTTCAGGTGCTGGCAGTTGGAAGCTTTCAGATTGGTGTGCTTGAAAATGGTGAGTGCCCAGGGACAGCAGCAGGCATCGACAAAGCCTGCTATAGGGAAGCGCTATCATTAGCATAAATGAAAATTATCTATGTGTATTGACCAAATCCATTAATATCATCCCAGGTCTCAGCTGCATAGTTTTCATCAGTGTTCAGGTATTTGGAATCAATTTTCTCTATTGTTAAGATTAGAAATTTATATATATTTCCATAAAATTAAGGGTTTAGGCTAAATATTTGCTAAGCTTGCTTCAAACTAAAAAGTCCTAGAAGTCTTTGATCCTGCTTATCATTAGCGATTTAACTGATATTCTGTGGCTATATACCTGGACGCTTGGACATAGTCTGGTTGGGTTTTGAATTTATTGATCAATGTATTTGTTTATTGGGTCCACGAGATGATTTTCTGATATAAAAGTCAAAATCATAGAAACTTAGGAAATGTTAGTGTTCAACCTTATGCTGAGCGGGAGAGAGATTTTTATTCTTTTTCTAAGTGTTCTATGTTTGCATTGAAGCCATTCATCCTCTATTAACATACCCATTCAATGAATAATTATTAAGCATCGTTTGGGCACTCAACATTGGAAACGTGGAGATGCTGTAGAGATGGAAATCACAGTCTAGTGAGATGGGTTCCCATACATCCATCTGTACTAGATGGATTTCCTCCAGAACCAACGAGTGGGTATTCTTTCTGCTCACACTGGTCATCTTAGCCCTCCCATGAGTGTTGGGTCTAATTGTGGCGACATCAACTAGCTGAATTATTTCCAGAGGAAAGAATCAGGACTGTAAATGACCTAAAACAAAATATCCCAAAATGTGTGTTCCATGAAGTAGTAATAGAGGTGAGTTGTCCTCCCCTTCCCTTTGTTTTGGAGAATCGCAGTACTTAGCAGCATAAAAATTCCCAAGAAGTCCTGCCAGAAGTCCCTAAACTTCCCTTTTTCCTATGTTTTGGGAACTGCTGGTCTAGAATTCATGACTGAAGAGAAAAGAGTTGAAAGAACTTGAGAAGAGAACACTTGAGGGATAACCTCGTAACTGCTTTCACATTTTTTAAGGAAAGTTAAGGTAGCAGAATCATTTACTAAATTTGGGGAGGTCTGAGGGGTGTTTAGAATACCTTAGACCACTACACTAGACCAATAGATAGAAGAGAGGTTCCAGGTCAACATCAGGAGCACTGTTGAGTTTAGAACTACTCGAAGAGGGGATGGTCCACCTCAGGAGGGGATGAACTCCTGATTATTGGACATGCCTAAGGGGAGATGTCTTAGGACCATTTGAATGGGTTTTTGTAGACCTCTGCTAAGGAATTGAAGTAAGTGACCTTAAAGCTGCTTGTAACTCTGAGATTTTTATGAATTTCCACTTCAGGCACAGAGTAGCCTCTACTTAATGACAGCATGAGCTCATGGTTGCTCCAGACAGCAGTACGGTGGTTTTGTTGTTGACAGCAAATCCTGTGCTTATGTTAAACCCATCGGGTAGTAAGAACAAAAGAGAAACTGAGTAGGTGGAAAAATTGTCATCTTCCGCATTTTATTTTTGGAAGGCTAGATTTTCTCTGCAGGAGTCTTCTTGTTTCTGGCCAGCAAGTCACATTTTAAAAGGCATACAAGTTTATTTATTTATTTTTATGACATGCTAATTTAAATAACGTCCATTGATAAAATGGAAGATGTGAATTTAGTATTATGAAACATTATCATTGTCAGGCTTAGTCATCTAAAATTACTTTTTCTTTGGCTCTTGTCCAAAAGATTGTGATTATGCAACTGAGAATTGGAACTTGCAATGATTCAGTCATTTTCTGAATTCTCTATTTCCCTTTGCAAATAAGAAGCTCGTTGGAGCAGTCCCTCTTAAGGGACATTTATTGCAGAGCAGTTGCTATAAGCTTCCATTGTTCATCCCTTAAATTCATCCAGTCAACAGCATTGACCGAGGCTTGTAGAGGACCAAGTACTATTCTCAGCTGAGAGTCCTGGAAAAAATGAAATGTTACAGGCTGCATAGTGATAGCTACTGCTGCAAAGATTAGCACTATGTAAAATTACAAGTTTGTCCCACACTGCTCTGATAGATCTATGATTGAAATGCATAATTTTACTCTTACCTCTTTTTTTTTTTTTTTTTTTTTTGCGGTACGCGGGCTTCTCACCGCTGTGGCCTCTCCCCCTGCGGAGCACAGGCTCCGGACGCGCAGGCCCAGCGGCCATGGCTCACGGGCCCAGCCACTCCGTGGCACGTGGGATCCTTCCGGACCAGGGCACGAACCTGCGTCCCCTGCGTCGGCAGGCGGACTCCCAACCATTGCGCCACCAGGGAAGCCCTACTCTTACTTCTTTAATGAAGGTTTGCAATGATGGAAAAACAGTAGGAAAGCATTTTTTCAAATGCAAATTACCTTGCAGGAAAGAAATAACAAAGGAAGGAACTGCCACCAAAGGGAAAAATTAAATCTTACAGCACTTCCTTGGGTATAGTTGAGACAAACAATTAACATGTTAAGGATCATTATGTCCTGTAATAACATGTTGCTTCAAAAATTTTTGTTTCTTCCACTTATAGGTCCTGTCTGTTTGCTGGGTGACTTTGATGTTGCATTAGGAACCAACTGTGAAATATTTTTAGTATAATTACAAATCTTAGGAAGAATCCTTATAACAAGGATTTTAAGTTGTCTGTAATCCTCATGCACACGTTAAATGACTAAAATAAGTTACATATTGATCTGTCACTTGCAAGAAATGGTAAAGTTAATTAATCAGTTAGTTAAATCATTATTACTTTCTTACTGTGTACTAGGTACAGAGAATTTAGCAGCAATCAGGTAGATAAGGGTTTGGCCTTCAGGGAACTTTTAGTTGAGAGAGAAGATCCCAGACACACATATAGGGAAGCCTCCCTGTTGATTTCCTGATATATGATTTATATGTTCTCTTTCAGTTACCTATTGCTCCATAACAAAGCGCCACCACTGTTGGCTCATGATTCTGCAATTTGGGTGGGACTCAGCCGAGACAGCTTGTTTCTGCTCTGTGTGATACTGGCTGGAACAGCTCGACGGGGGCCATAAGATCTAAGATGATTTTGCTCACATGTCTGGTGCCTCAGTTGGTCTGGCTCTAATGGCTGGGGCCTGGCTGGGCCTCTCTCTTTCTTCAGAGGTCTCTCGACGTTTGACATCTCTCACTTGCTTCGCTTGGCTTCTCTTTCTCCAGCTCATTACCCCAACTTCTTTACACTGCAGCTGACTTCCAAGGGGGCACAAAAATGGAAGTTATAAGGCCTCAGCTCAGAAGTCACACCCGGCCCCTTCCACTGCATTCTGTTGGCCACAGCAAGTCCCAAGGCTCATCCAGATTCAAGGGGGGAGGAAATAGATTTCCTCTTGGCGGGAGGAGGAGCACATGCATTCAGGGTGGGTGGCATTGTCGGTGGTCACCTTTGTAGGTGACCTACCACATGGTTCTTTAGGGGTGAAGAGAAATAATATAACGCCTTTTCGAGATCTGGTTCAGGCTTCACAGTCTTTGCTGTTCAGTTGTAAATTTGTCCGTCACAGAAGCAGAGGAACATGACTACCTTTGAAAGCAGAGGGATCCCTTTTCATCTCTGCTCTTTTCCTGTTTCAAGACTCCGTTTGGAAAACAATTTAACTTCTAAGTCCATAGTGATTTTTCAGCAGGTTCTCAGATAAAAAATAAACGGTATGTTTACTGACAGGATCTTTTCAAACCCTGCTGCTGCTTTGGGTGTTTATTCATATAAACTACAGCTAGAGCGGATATAGAACCATAGAAGCCTTAGGGCTGGAAGGGGCTTTAAAAACCATCTTTTTCACATCCCTAATTTCACAGGGTAGGAACTAAGACCCATAAATGCTCATAATGACAGTGTTAGAAATTATATTTTCTTTGTCTATTTCAATGAGAAGGATGTGTATACTTTTTTTTTTTTTTACAATTTTGTGAGTGTGGTTAGTAAACAGATTATCTTGGCTTTTTGTTGAGAAAATATTGAAGGATTATGCTCTGATGTTCATGCTTATAATTTTCTCCCAATTATACATTTATGCTGTAGATCTCTGAGTTATGGCGCTATAGGAGTAATTGTTGGACATGAATTTACACATGGATTTGATAATAATGGTAAGTACTGGTTCAGTGTATAAGCTGATGCTATTATGGTCATGTTGACCATATGGATGTTAATTGTTGCTATTATCTTTGCATAGTGGTATCATCATAGATTGAAGATTATCCAAAGCAGTATGATTGCTGATGGAAAACTTTCCCCCGTGTCTTGCTGTGATAGCTTTGCAATAAATAAATAATTGTTCCCATTGGAGATGGGGTAGAATGAAAAAAAAAAGACCTTGTAATTTCAAGGGAATTAGCTTTGCATTTAGATCTGGATTGCTGTAGCTGCCACAGTAGTTACAGGAATTACTTTGTAGCTTCTCTTCCTTTCATTTCTTTATTCACCATTTTGAGATGCTCTCCCTGGAGGTGTGAGCTCTGCTCTGAAGATGATTATACATGCTGCCAAGTTAGGACTCAGCAAGTTAGGACTCTGAAGCTTGGCTGACTAGTTCCTTTATACTATTTCAAGGATTATGCAATGCTTAATCTCTGCTTTTCTCTATGCTGTCATATATTCAGAATTTTTTTAGAAAGGCTATGCTTTCCTAATAATGAATAATATAGAGTGTGCTATGTATCCTGATGACATTTAAGCAAAAGGAAAGAGCAGAATATGGCATAAACTAAAGAAATGATTGCCCTTTGAGAGTCATCATTTTTAATCAGAACTCCTTTCTCCTTTAACTTTGGAGTTTTATTGGAAAGCCACATGAAATCTCCGAAACTTAGGAATTAGCAGCAAATTGCAATCACATCCACATCCACACAGTGATTTACAGGGCAGACTCAAGAACTGCCTGGCCCAAGGCAACACTGTATAGAGGGACCTCTTTCTTCCATGTCTGTGATGTCTCCAACATCCTTTCCTGGATGCCTACCCCAGGGCCAGAGACCCTTTTGGTTCCTCTCCTTCTGGATAATTCTTCTTGTACTCCCACCAGCCTTTCCTTAATCACCTAAGTTTTTTGCCCCCCTGGCCTCCCCTCCCTGTTAAAATGTAGCTGCCTTGTAGTCATCTGAATCCCCAGAGCTACACTTTCTGAATTGCCTGTTTGGGTTATCTGAGAGGAGAGTCTTAGCTAAGAAACAAAAGCCAGTAGTGGTCTCTTGGTTCTGGGCCTTTCTTCCTGGGAAACTTAAGTATAGTTCTCCCTCAGAATCTTCTGGAAGCCTTTTGGATTCTCTCTCAAAGGACAGAATCTAAAGATGGCATTTCACTCTGTAACCAATACTTAGAACAGTGCATTGCACAGTAACTATTTAATGATCGCTTGGTTAGTGCGTAGGGGACAGTGACACTGTGCTCTACCAGGGGTTGGTGGTAGTGGCATCCAGCCTTGCTGAAGAGCTTTGGATTGTTTCAGTTAACACCTGTGCTTAGGGGACTTTCATGTACGCCCAGTGAAGAGTTCTCTGCATAATTAAATTTAAACCAATAGTAACCTTGAGTGTAGAAGATAGTCCAGATACACTCAGACTTTTTTTGAGGGACGTAGAGAAATTGAAGAGTGAGCCTGTAGCAAAAAAGCATGTATAAGTAATCCTTTTTTCTGTTATGTTTTGGAGATTTCCATTCTTGTTCCAAGTTCTCTTTTTAGAGCAACCTTCCTTGTCAAAGCAGGACAGATGGGCCTTCCATCTACACTGATGGCTGTGGAATGATTCATAACAGAGGTTTTATGTGTCTCTTGGCTCCTGGCACCTCGGAGGAAACACGATCCTTTAGAGCTGAGTCAGGGGCTGTGGTCGCAGGGTGTGAGTGACTCACCGAGGCTGTTCCTATGGATTGTTTGTTTGGAATTTCACTGGTAGTGGCGCTTTGACTCCTTCCATGGGCTTTCTGAAAGCCATTTCATTTCATAATTTAGAGAATATTTTGGGTCAGAGCAGGTGAAAACAAAGAATCTAAGATTGGTCAAGAATGGTACATGCCGTAAGTTGATAAATCTTAAAGTATTCTTTGTTGCTTAGAAGGAAAGAACTTCCTCAGACCTCTTTCTCCTTTCCTTGCTTTTTACACTTAACCTGTGACACTGGAGAGAAGGCAGGAACTGCTTCCAGGAGTGCTCCCTGCTGCTGGAGCTGTCTTTTCAAGGCTTGTTGAAGTGAGGGAAAGGGAAGATGAAGAAATGAATTTGTTTCCATAAATAATATGAGTAACTTTTAACTTTCCTTTTTGCCAGGTAGAAAATATGATAAAAATGGAAACCTGGATCCTTGGTGGTCTGTTGACTCAGAAGAAAAGTTTAAGGAAAAAACAAAGTGCATGATTAGCCAGTATAGCAACTATTATTGGAAGAAAGCTGGCTTAAATGTGAGTAAAGCTGTGGCGAAGGGGGCATCTGTGAGTCCTTCTTCCTCACGTAGACACGAGCTTGCTTTAGACCATCAGTTCTCAAAGTGCAGTTCCCAGGCCAACAGCATCAGCCTCCCTGGGGAACTTGTCAGGGATGTAAATTCTTTAGTCTTAATCCAGACCTACTGACTGAGAATCTCTGGGGCTGGGGATTGGGGAGCGGGGTGGTGGTGGGAGAATGGGGTCTGGCAGTCTGGCAGTCTGTCTTTTCATAAGCCCTCAGGTGATTCTGATATAGGCTAAAGTTTCAAAATCACAGGCCTAAACATTAGTCTGCTCTCCTAGATTCAGATTAGTACAGAAAACGCTATAGCAAAGACAAACAATAAAATTCTCACAAATCTACACTCTATATCATTAAAAAGATTTCCTTCCAAACTACTGCTTAGGTTTAATTCATTGAAATAAAACGTCACTCATTTGAATTAATGACTCTGAATTGGTTAAGAGTTCTTAGATAAAGAATTTTGAACAAAAGAAATGACTTTTAAAATGCTGATTTTCTATTATATATACATATATACATTCCTATAAAGGCACGAATGTAATTTTATACATGCTTTTCTGTGTGGAATGTTGCTCCTTTCCTTTTTTGTCTTCACCTCTACCTCCTACCCCTTTCCCTCTCATCACTTTTATCTTCTCCACCTGTAATCCATCTCAATAACCCTGATATACTTTTTCCCATGCTCACGTAGAGTTACACACATACATACACACACACACGTGTGTGTGCACGCACGTGCTTTTACTTCACTGTTTTCAGTGGCTGCCTGAAAGTCCACGGTGTGAATGTACTCTAACACAGCTGACTAATGTCTTGTTGAGGGTTACACTGTGTCTCCAATTATTTCTCCACAATACATGCTGCTGCACGAAATACTCTTATTAGGTATATATTATTTTTTTCTGTAGAGGAGAGATTCCTACTGTTATTAAGAAGTTATAATATTTCATATTCCCACCAGTGATGGATGGAGGAGCAGTTATGTATTGAGTTATTTACTTGTCAGTTTATGAGACCTTAAAAAATATTATAGATGTTAAAAATTTTATTTGTCATTCATATTATACTATTTTCTCCTCAATATATTTCTCATCCATTGTACTTTATATATGGTATCTTTTGACAAACAAAATTTAAATATTTCCATATAGTCAAAGATACCTATCTCTCTTAAAAAATTGTTTCTGCATTTCCATTCTATATCATATGTGTAGTCTCCTAGCTTTTCTGGGAAGGTTTTTACTGTTTTGTTATTTTACATTTAAATATTGAAGCATGTGAAACTTATTTCGCTGTGGAGTTTAATATGAGAGTTCACTTTTATCTTCTTCCAAGAGGATAGTCAATTGATCCAGCATCAGTGACTAAAAGACATTTTTTTCTTACTTAATCGAATGTTTGTCAAATATTAGAATCTCATATATACTGAGATAAATTTCTGGATTATATATTCTATTCCACTGATCTATTTGTTGATTTCTATACCAGTGCGTTATTACTATGGCTGTATGGATTTTTCTGGTATCTGCCAACACAAGCTTTCCCTCACTGTTCTTCTTTTATATACTTGGCCATTCTCAGGCAAATATACTTCTGTATACACTCCAAGATCATTTTACCCATTCTCCACCCACTTCCCAAGAGAATCCCATTGAGATTCTAAGTTAAATCACATTAAATGTATGGAATTGACATTTTTGTCATAGTCTTCTTGTTCAAGAATGTGGTATGCCTTCCCATCTGTTTGGTATTTGTTTTAGGTTTTGAAATACGATTTTATAGTTTTCTCCATATAGTTTATTTCCTGTACATTGTTTCTACTTCTTTTTTCTTTTCTTATTTTGCTGGTTTGATCAGGTTAGCTTTCATTCCCTTCCCCCACTATTAGTTTTTTCTTGTAGTTTTCCACTGTATTTTCTGTCCCTGCTTTCATAGTTACAAGACACAGATTTCTCTCACTGTGTTTGACAGTGCGACCAATAATGAAGAATTGTTGGTAGGTATAGATCTGCATGAAGATCTTCCTCTAAAATGCACATGCAAACTGTGTCCTCCTAATTCATCTAGTCAAGGGCACAACACCTAAGAGAAGCAGGGGACCACACAGAACTGCAGTAGGTCAGTGTATTTACACGTAGTTTCCCCAGAGTGTCTTGGTCTGTTAGTCAGGCCCGTGCTCCATCCTAACACCTTGGGCTGGGAAAGCACCTGAAACCTCACTATGCCTCAAGTCTATTATACTGGGGTTTATTTCACCATTCCAGAAGAATTTAGGTCACAGTCCGTGCACTTTTAAAGGGAACGTTTATGAACACTGAGCCAGTTCTCCTGGTTCTGAAAGCGTATACAGCACCAGGGAGACCATCCCTTATCCAGGAGGAGAAACCAGACTCTGTATCCTTGAATAGTATCTCTAGCTCCTTTATCAGTGTCCTGGAAAGCCATTTCTCTGCCCATATATTTTAAAAACATCTACAACTGTGTCATGGGAAGACCTAAAACGGGTGCTTCTGTGTATCTGTTTTCAGTTCAGGGGTTATCACATTGTGAAAATCCATCTAGAATATATGTTGCTTCAAGAAAAGCAAAGGGTTCTTCCCAGATGATGATTGAGAAGCTAATAAAAAAAGTGGTGCCAGGTACCACAACAGTAACAGAACACTGCTGTTTTCTGGGGTTTTGTTTTTTGCCTTTTTTTTTTTTTTCAATAGCATGTGCTAGATGTCTCTATAATTTTGTTCAGATGACTGTAGAACCTGGATAAGCTGTTGCTGCTACTGATGCATAACATACTACTATTGGTCTTTTATATAAATCTATCTATCTATACCTCTCTCTATATATACACACATATATATAATTTGAATATTTGGAAACTTTAGCTGTGCTGTCAACTTTGGAGAAAGTATCCCAGTTGTACCGTGTTGGGTTGGCATTATATAGAAATTAACAGCCATATTGGTCTAGAAACATTAAATATAATTTTTCCATTTGGACAGGGGTAACACACTGTATTAAGTTTGTAAGGTCTTATCTGCATGGGTTTGATTACAGAAACTAGCAAAGTACCTCTAAAATTTAAAAAAAAGCATAAGGGAGGGATTCTAGAGTCAGACACAGCTCCAAATTTTGGTTCAACCAGTTGCAGGGTGTAAATTTTTTTTGAACTTGGGCAAGTTATTTAACATTCCTGTGTCTGAGAGTCTTCATCTGTGAAATGGGCAGCTATTTTTTGTTTGTTAGTTTTTTTGTTTGTTTGCGGTACGCGGGCCTCTCACTGTTGTGGCCTCTCCTGTTGCGGAGCACAGGCTATGGACGCGCAGGCTCAGCGGCCATGGCTCACGGGCCCAGCCGCTCCGCGGCATGTGGGATCCTCCTGGACCGGGGCACAAACCCGTGTCCCCTGCATCGGCAGGCGGACTCTCAACCACTGTGCCACCAGGGAAGCCCTGGGCAGCTATTTTTGAACTCGTTAGTTTGTCTTAAGAATTAAATGACTGAGATAATGTAAAGCACCGGCATGATGCCTGCTATGCAATAAGTGCTCAATAAATTGTAGTTAATATTCCTAATACTTTGTGACATACTCATAGGTATGCCATGCCAGGAGAGAACAATACAATAGGGGCTAAAAAACCAAAAAACAATAGAAGAGCAGTTTTCTTGGAGGAAGGGAAATGCATATTTCCTGGTGATTATTATTTGCAGGCATGGGAGTTAGACTTTACACTTAATTGAAACATATTTAATCCTCATACTGGTTCTGAGAGGTGTGCATATTACTCCCTGTTTTACATATGAGGAAACTGAGGCTCAGAGTGATTAAAACCCATGGTAGAATCTACATTAGAGCTTAGATTAGTATGACTCCAACATCACTACTCTTCCCCCCATATCACGCTCGTGTTCTCTTATTTGAAGTTCATTTTAAACCTGGGTGATGTATTGGGCGGAGACTATTCTACAACATCCATTTTGGCCAAAGTGTCAGATACTGAAACTGAATTCTGACAAACGTGTACCTTTGCAACAAGGACGATAGAAAGGGCATGCCTGTCTCAGCATAAATCCATCCAACCATCGGAAAACAGCTTCAGTCTCATTCCCCAAGGAGAGGGGGTGGCTTCCTTTGTGGATATAAAGGGCCATGCTTTATTTTTCTGGCTCCATTTGTGGAGGCCAATCCTCTGTACCTGAACCATTATTTGCGTTGGACTGGGGGGAGCTCCAATGGAGCATCGGAGAAACGGGCTGTTAGCAGCTGTTGAGTCCTGAGAGGCAAACCTAGGGCCATGGGGCTTCCCTGGTGGTGCAGTGGTTAAGAATCTGCCTGCCAATGCAGGGGACACGGGTTCCAGCCCTGGTCCAGGAAGATCCCACATGCCACCGTGCAACTAAGCCCGTGTGCCACAACTACCGAGCCTGCGCTCGAGCCCGCGAGCCACAACTACTGAGCCTGTGTGCCACAACTACTGAAGCCCGCGCACCTAGAGCCCATGCTCTGCAACAAGAGAAGCCACTACAATGAGAAGCCCGTGCACCACAATGAAGAGTAGCCCCCACTCGCTGCAACCAGAGAAAAGCCTGCGTGCAGCAACAAAGACCCAACGCAGCCAAAAACAAAATTAATTAATTAAATAAATAAATAACCCAAAACAGAAACATAATTCTCAACTTTAAAGAAAAATACTGATGAAAAAGAAAAAATACTGAAAAAAAAATATCTAGGGCCATATGGTCTACTGAGGTGGTCCAGAGTGGGAGGGGCCTGAGGTGTGAAGCTAGTCCTCAAACCTCTAAAAGAAAAGCTTAGGGGAACAAGGAAGGAGATTAAATTTGAGCATGAGTGGTTATAAACAGAAGCACTAGAGTCAAGAGGGGTTAAGACTTGAGAAGGTAAACTATTATGGAGCAAAGGCTCTGGACAGAGACTGCTTGGGTTCAAATCCTTGTGAAATATGGGCAGTTCAGTTAATCACTCTTAGGTCAGGTCCATTAGAAGCAGAGCCCAAGATAGGGGTTTCTTAGATAAAAAGGTTCATTGCAGAAGTAGTTTCAGGAGAAACCTGTAAGGTGTCAAGGAAGACCTGTTGGTTTCAGAAGTTTAGCCTCAGTCTGATCCCATAGAGGATTCTGGAGCATGAATTGCATCACAGAAATGGTTCAGCCTGGGATAAGGGGCTGGGCTATTCTAACTGCACATCAGTCAGTTACTGAGAGGTGGGGGTATCACCTCCCAGCAAGCTCCAGGTGAGGGGATTCCCCTAAGCTAAGCTTAATCTTCCTGAGCCACTAGCAGTTGCAGGACTGGGTTCACAGTCCTGGTAGAAAAGGGGGTCTGGTGCAGCACCAATGACATCTGCGACACGCTCTCAGCTTTAGACTCCTCATTTGTTAGGCAAGGACGGTGATAATAGCACTTACCTCACAGGAGTGTAATAAAAGAAAGAAGGTATGTAAAGCAGGAGTGGTAACTTTTGGGGACTGAAGCTAGGAGGATCCTGGGTGATTACAGAGATTAATGCTTTCTGAAGATTAGTTTTTATTCATTGGTATTGCTTGATACCTGGGGGATTGGGCTAGCTTAAAAATAAAGAGTTGGTAGCATCTGTGGCTTGAAAGTTTAGAACAATGTGTATTAGTTTCCTGTTGCTGCTATAACAAATCACCACAAACTTAGTGACTTGAAACAACACAAATTTATTATTTTACAGTTCTGTATTTCTGACTGAGGTCTCAGTGAGCTAAAGTCAAGGTGTCACCAGGGCTGCTTTCCTTTCTAGCTGCTGTAGGAGAGAATCTCTTTCCTTGCCTTTTCTAGCTTTTAGAGACTGCCCACATTCTTTGACTCCTGGCCCCTTTCTTCTTCAAAGCCAGCAATGACTGGTCAAGTCTCCTCACGTTGCATCACTCTGACACACTCACTCTCCTAACTTCCTTTTCCTCTATTTGTACAGACCCTTGTAATTACATTGAACTCACCTGGATAATGTAGGCTAATGTCTCCAGCTCAGGATCCTTAATTTAATCATATTTTAAATGTCCCTTTTGCCACATAAAGTAATATTTTCACAGCAATTTTTTATGACATAGACATCTTTATTATTATAGGGCATTATTTTGTCTCTGATGCAGGGATTGGCAAACTTTTTCTGTAAAGGGCCAGGTAGTAAATAATTTAGGCTTTGTGAGTTGTAAGGTCTCTGTTGCAACTACTCAACTCTGCCACTGTAGGAAGGAAACAGCCACAGACAATACGTACTTGAATGAATGTGCCTGTGTTCAAATAAAACTTGAATTATGGACACTGAAATTTGAACTTTGTATAATTTTCACATGCCACAAGATATTATCCTTCTTTCTATTTTCTCCCCAATTGTTGAAAAATGTTAAATCCAGGCTTACCTTGCAGCCTGTAGAAAAACAAGCAGGAGGTTGGATTTTGGCTTGTGGGCCATCTTGGTTTAGAATATTTTTTTGTCCTAGCCTATTTAAGGGTTTTAGAAACAATCTTCAAATGTTTGGAAGAATTTCTTCACTGTGCTTGGCTGGTTGTCATACATATTGCAAACCTTGACCTTGTGGTCTGCACTACTTCTATTGGATTTTTGTTCCCCATGAGAACTATCCTCTTTTTAATTTTTCATGGAATTTGCTGAAGGTAAAATGGTAATGGTTGGTCTTAAAACCTTGCTCCTGTGTGGATGGTAGATTTTTGGAAACATAAAGCACACTGAAAAGAATGCTCAAATTAGGTGAGTTAACCAGAGAAAGTAATCTGTATGTTGATATTTCTATTTTTTCCCCACTTAACCAGAGTCACTCAGAATATGTTAACGTTTTATTAGAGCTGGCTAAATTGGTGAGAATAGAGAGGTGCGTGAGAAAGAAAGTGTAGCATAATAAAACAGAAATTATGTTCAGGAGCACCTTGCTGGGGTTAGTTTGCCATCTCACAATATGTTATGACTACCTCTGATTTATTGAATGCACTTTTCTCTTTAAAATATGGCACTTTCTCTTGCTATCATATTTATGCCTCTTGCTGAATGACAGTTGGCCGTCAAACACTCTTTGTTTCTTTTTCTTTTTGTTAGGTGAAGGGGAAGAGGACCCTGGGAGAAAATATTGCCGATAATGGAGGTCTGCGACAAGCGTTTAGGGTACGCACTGCAACATTTGCTGTGATTTTAAAAATTAAACTATAAAATACCGTACGGGTGCACCTCAATTTACACCACAGACATTTTCTTGAGGAGTTAGAGTTCTGTAAATTCTGTGAATTTCTGTAAATTGAATTATATTTCCCCATTGACTCTATTATATTCTATTATACGAATCGAGCTGCATTTCTTTCTTTTTGCTTTTTGGGGAGTAAAGTCACACTAAAAGTAATATTTGTTATTAAGAATCATGTATTTAAAGGATAGTTTTCAGAAGGTACATTCAGTGTAATGTTAAAACATGCTACAGAAATCTCAGGGCTAGGTTCATAGGCGTTTTCTTGAGTACAGTCTCTGTAGCCCTCCTTATAATTTTCTCTTAAAATACCAAACTTGTCAATTACGGTCAGAGGCTAGGGGTTCTCATATAGCGGGCCAGGTCAGAGTCCATAATAATGCTTTCATTATCCACTGGTCCATGGTTAAACAAAACACATAAGCAGCAAGATAAGATAAGAGCATGATGTAGAAAGACATTCATAAAGCTAAATGCATTCAGTGTAAAGACCAAGCTGTTATTCTGAGGTTATATCTGTCCTCTATTCTAGTTAAAATATACTTTATTTTATAAAATGATGATGATTGAAGATTATAGTTTTCCCTCTTACCTGGCAAAATTTTAAAAAATTGCCCATAGATTGGCCCCTAAATTTATTTCCATACGGCTTGCCATTGTGTTAGATTTGTTTGTTCCCTGGTAGGAATACAAAGAAAAGCTTTTTTGGGGAAGGGGGCGTTATTTAACACGTGCCCACTTTGGCCCAGCTACTTTGGTATCTGTTGAGTGAAAGGTCTTTTTGCAGGTGAACCTGCTTCACTGTTAAGCAATACACCGTTGACTTGCATTTCCAGGTGTTGGTCTTCTTAAAGGAAAACTTGATAGGCTACATTTTGCACATGGTGGAGGATATATTTAATATCTCTGCACTGGCTGAGAAAAGAGAAAAGCCATTATTGCAGCAGATCATCTCTTCTACTTCTCTCCCCAGGCTTACAGGAAATGGATAAATGACAAGAGGCAGGGGGTTGAGGAGCCTCTCCTACCCGGCATTGAATTCACCAACAGCCAGCTTTTCTTCCTGAGTTATGCTCAAGTGAGTAAGACCAAGGAAGGGGCATCAAAGATGAGATGTGGGACTTTGGCTTGCTCTCTAGATCAAAGGGTTGGCATAATGGCATAACTTTGGTTTCAGCTGAAATCTTATCTTGCTGCTTATTTTCTGGACAAATATCACCTTCATATTCTATGGGACATAATTAATTAACTGATTGAATCAAGGTTTATTGGTATTTTTTATCCAGTGGGTTACCAGCCTTGCGGTAACTCCCTTGATTTTTAGTATATCCTGACTTCTTAATGTATTTGATACTATTTGTAACCATTTCTAGTGACTCGTTCTTTGGCTTTCTTGGCCCTGTGGTTTCCTGCATTTCTCCTCCTTCACTTCATTTGCTGACTTTGCCCCACCACTCTCAACCTGTGGGGGACCCTCAAGGCTATGTTCCCAACTGCCAAATGAACATGTGAAGACAACTAGAGCTGAAAACAACAACAACAAAGGCAAGGAGAGTCATGTCACCCTTTTGTGAGTTTGATGGGCTCTCTGAGCAGAAATGGAAAGATGTGCCCTAAATAAGGCACAATTCTGAGTTCGAGTATCTGGCCAATGAGCCAAGTGCCAGTTGTTCTTTGTTATTTGGTTATTGCACTGATTTATGTCACAATATGTAGGCCTCATTTTCAAACAAGTCTGGGATGGGTTGATGACGGTTCTGATGCATGGCCTCACAGTGGGCAAATCTGTATATGTATGCTCAAAACTAGGCAAAAGTTTTCATCAGTACAACTTTCTGTTCCTCTTTTCGTTCACTCCTCAGTAAGCTCATTCATTTCCACGTCTTCTTCGGTTGATTCTGGCTAAAGAATTCTCATCTGTCTGGGGTCTTTATTTCTTAAAGCTGACATGACAACACTAAGTAAATGATCATTTATCAACCTGACATCAGCAAAAGTGGAGTCAACAACAAAGTGACTTTCCTTTTTAGTTTTCTCACTTCTATCAACACACCCTCACCCTCAGTCTTTGGGTCTTCCTGGTTAGGAAACCTGGATTCTTAGGTCTTATTTGATTTACCTATCCTCATTTTTATGACATGTGTCCCAAAAGCTGATGTTTCATCCTTTTAACTGCTCTTCAGATTCAGCCTCCCTTTCTCCCCATTACCCTATTTCGTCATCTGTAGACTGTCGGCCTCGATCTCATCTACTCTGGATTATCCCAACAGCGTTATGGCATGTTTTCCTGACTTCGGCATCTTTCTACCACTGTCTGTCTTACATGCCACTGAAATAGCATTTTTATTTCATTACTGACCTGCCGAAGGAACTGCAGTGGCTCCCAAGTGCCCACCACATTGAGACCGAACACCTTTCAAAGTTCTCCTCAGTCTTATCCAACTCTACCCAGCCAGCTCTAAATTCCCAGAGCTCCACCGGACTCACACTTAGCCGGCAGGTGTCCTCACTTCCACCGCACAGTGTTATGCTCATTATTGTCTCTGTGGTTTTGCTTTTGCTTTTCCTTCTACAAAGTGACGACCCCCTTTGTACTCCTCCCCCTCAGATTATTCAGTTCCATCTTTACCTTCAGGATCCATGTCAAGTTCCACCTCCTCCACATCTTCCACAAACTTCCCCAAGGACTCCAGTTCTCATTAAAAAGAAATCTCCGGGCCTCCCTGGTGGCGCAAGTGGTTGAGAGTCCGCCTGCCGATGCAGGGGATACGGGTTCGTGCCCCGGTCTGGGAGGATCCCATATGCCGCGGGGCGGCTGGGCCCGTGAGCCATGGCCGCTGAGCCTGCGCGTCCGGAGCCTGCGTGTCCGGAGCCTGTGCTCCGCAATGGGGGAGGCCACAACAGTGAGAGGCCCGCATACCGCAAAAAAAAAAAAAAAAAAAAAGAAATCTCCAACTCCTTTGCACTTATCTTCATTACCATGCAGTTGAATACTTAATTGTTATCAAAATGTAAAAGACTTTTACTTTTATCTTCATAGCTAGTGCATCTTCATACACTTCTTATTTGTCTCCATAGCATCTAGCAAAGAGGCTGGGTATATTGAAGACGCTTGACATTTTTAGATAAATTGCTTGAGAACACTGAGATTAACACAGTTCAACTAAGGAGACTTTCTTTTGGGTTAGTACTGGGTCACATGTCTAAAATAAGAACACAGATATAGTTAGAACTTTCTAGAGCAGGGATTCGCAAACTAGAACCCGTGAGCCATATGTTGCCTGCTGTCTATTTTTGTAAATAATGTTTTATTGGAAAACAGCCATGCTCTATACTTTACACATTGTCTGTGGCTGTTTTTGTGCTACAGTGGCAGAGTTGAGTAGTTAAAACAGAGACTTATGATCTGCAAAGCCTAAAATATTTATTATCTGTCCTTTACAGAAAATGTTTCCTGTCCTCTACTCTAGAGGACAAAGTACAAGGTCTGTCAGTTCTTATTTAGGTTCTTACTTACTAACTTAAGGTCTATCTTAGTAGATGAAGTAAATTAACTGATATCAATGTTACAGTCATAGTTTTGAAATGTCTCCAAATAAAATTTCAAACTATGTATGACTTACTTTAAAGAGATTAAGAAAAAAATGACAAGATATTTTATATTACTAATGAGAAATTTATCTTGGAGCTTTTCCTACTAGCGGATTGAGGAGATTTTCAACCTTTTGTACATTGAAATAAGTCTGCTTATAAGGAGTAAAATTTTTTTCTCTCCTGAGAAGATACTAGGAAAACAGTAAGAACAAAAATGTGTTTTTAGAAATCTCATAAATGATATATGAAGCAAAGACAATACTATATAAGAATGTAAGAGGAAATAACATATGAAAAAGTGAGGTAAAATTGTGAGAAACAACTTCACCTTAGCTAGCTTCTGAGGAAGTTAAGTGCTCCCACTACAAAAAGATCTTCAAAGTCAAATTCAGAACCACAGTGACGGATGGTTTATCTTCATCAAAAGCAATAAAGCAATAGCATTGTATCACCTTTGCTGCTTCCTGTATCCCTGTAGTTTCTGTGACCTGTCAGTTTTTCCTCAGATATTCTTCTTATCCTTCTTCTCTCTCTTCTCATTGCTACTTATTTGGTAGACATTCATTGGGAACCTTCCTGGGGCCCATAAATAATCTTCAAACTAGTCTCTCATTTCCTCCTACTACTATACCCCTGCCAGATAAATCTTTTAAAAAAATATATTTTTATCACCTTTGTGCTCAAAACCAACGTTTAAATATAGTCTAAACACTGTAGCCTCTTGCTCAGGACTTCAGAAATCTGGCCCTATCCTCACCCTCCCCTGGTCTCCCATTGCTGCCCACTATGCACCACACAGTCCAGCCAAGCTGACTGTCTTGCTTTTTCTTCTCTCAGACATGTCTTTGTTTCCATTTTCTCCTCCACTTGGAATTCCCCCCATCATATTCATGTTTCCTAGTTCTATTCATACTTCAAGCTATATCATATTTCAAGACACAGTTCAAATCAGGATTAAGTAGGTGAGGGTACACGAGCCGACAGTGCAAGGAAAAGTTTTTTCTTATTCATGCTCCATGTCCAGCATGGGTCAGCAGTGGGGCTCTGCTCGTAGTTACTACTCAAGGACCTGGGTTTTGGAGTCTTTATCTCCACATGTGCTTCCGTGGTCACCACAGGAGTAGGGAAGAAATAGGAGGAAATGTGCACTGGCCCTTAATTGTAGCATCTTAAATTGTTCTTTTTTTTTTTTTTTTTTTTTTTTTTTTTGCGGTATGCGGGCCTCTCACTGTTGTGGCCTCTCCCGTTGCGGAGCACAGGCTCCGGATGCGCAGGCTCAGCGGCCATGGCTCACGGGCCCAGCCGCTCCGCGGCATATGGGATCCTCCCAGACCGGGGCACGAACCCGTATCCCCTGCATCGGCAGGCGGACTCTCAACCACTTGCGCCACCAGGGAGGCCCTTAAATTGTTCTTAATACTCTTAAAACTTCTGCCAGATTTTTAAAGCTTCTGCCAGGAAGTGACATATATCACTTCTGCTCACATTTCATTGGTCAGAGCAAGTCATACAGCCATGCCAAACTTCAAAGGAGATGGAGCAGTGTCCTCCTATCCAAGGCCTGAACAAGGATGAAGCAAACAAAGCACCCAGGGTGCAAAATACTTACTTCTCATGACCATATTCAATAATGGATGATTGATTCATTTTATTGATTCAGACGAATGTGGTTAAATTTGATAAGGGCTATTCCAAGCATTATGTTAACTGAATGAACACATTGGTTGATTCCTGGACACAAATGCTATTCTCTTGATTTAAAGCATTTGTTTGGAAACCTCTCTTAATTTACTCAAATTCTGGAAGTATTCACAATGATAAAACTTTCTACTCTGGGGATTGGAATAATAGATGTTACTACTGGTGAAGGTTTTATCTGATCTACTAAAACTGCTTGTCATCCGTTGAGTCTAAAGTTACTCTTCAGTATAATTTAGAGCAGTTAAGGCAGTAGAAAATGTGTAATTGAAATGGAAACATAATTATCGGGATGTTTTCTCTTCTAGGTGAGGTGCAATTCCTACAGACCAGAAGCTGCCCGAGAACAAATCCAAGTTGGTGCTCACAGCCCCCCTCAGTTTAGGTAAGCAGGCACATGGGTGACACTAGTTTGTTTTTTTTTTTTTTTTCAGTACGCGGGCCTCTCACTGTTGTGGCCTCTCCCGTTGCGGAGCACAGGCTCCGGACACGTAGGCTCAGCGGCCATGGCTCACGGGCCTAGCTGCTCCGCGGCATGTGGGATCTTCCTGGACCGGGGCACGAACCCGTGTCCCCTGCATCGGCAGGCGGACTCTCAACCACTGCGCCACCAGGGAAGCCCTTGTGACACTAGTTTTTAACTGTGCATCTCCATCTTCTCCCCTACCCAGCCATCCCAGGGCTCTAAAATAGGTGATCTGATCAAAGCCTGCATTGTGAACAGTGATAGCTCCATTTCACAGACCAAAAAACAAAAAAATCTGGCCAAACAGAAACTAAGCATCTTTTCTTTAATTAGTAGGAAGCTGGTTTAGTTAGCATTCTCTCACCTAAATTTCTGTAGTAGGCTTTTGTACACACCTCTAGTATCAAGAGATCTATGAGATTGTACAAGACTCCAAAGGTAATTTAGAATCCAAATCATAGCTTTAATATTAATCCCCATTTATTATCTTCCAATTTTTGAAAGGCAGCAATCCATGGGTGCCCTGAGCACACCACAGGTGCTCAGTAAACTGGCATGTTTGATTTATCCAACTGCCTACTTTTTAGAAACATGGGCCAAAAAAGTCTCTTTTCTTAGATAAGGATGAGATCTTATGCACTGTGGCTTAAAACACCTAGAGCTCTGGTTTAATTTGTGTTGTAGAATATCCTATTTAATGCCTCTTGTTCTTTCATGCAGCCAACCAACAGACATGAATGAGTGCCCACTTTCTGAATAGCTCTGAACACCAAGGAGGATATATGGTGATATTTAGCTATTGTAATTCATATCTGGAGGCAAAAGCTCTACATTTTGGCTTTTAGTTTGAGTCATATTTTGAAACAATTGCTTATATATGAAGGGAAAAGAATTATGAATTACAATCTTATTTAATTGTCAGAATGTATAAAATATTAAGTAAACATAAAATTAAGGTTAATATTACTTAACCCATGCTAGGTTTCTAGCATTGTTTGAGGGAAATTTTCTATAGTAGGGGACAGAGTTATAATAGTAAATGCAAGGAAACGTAATAATTTGTATTTATTTGTTCTTTGCTTAGAACATATTACATCTGGATATCTTTATATTTAATGTTTAAATGAATCCATTAGCATATTGCAGGAAAGTCATCTAAATTTTCTCCTATGTTTTAAAGTCTTATTCCCAAAGCCTTGCCTTAGAAATGCTTCAGAAATTGACTATAAATTACCCAATAGCATAAAAATCTAATCATTGTGTTAGAAATTCTCCCCCACTGGGCTAAACTGTCAAGAATGCTGACAGTCTCTAATGGACTAAAATTTGATTCCACTGACAAATGGTGCAGATGAAACCACACAGTGGATTAATTACTCAACAGATAAGTTTTTAAAAACTAATTTCCTTTTACTAACTAGTTGCCTGTAATGTTGGATTTTAGCTGATAATATGCAGAGTATACTTACTGATTGTCAGCTAAATTCTATCCTTAACACTTTCCCAGGGTGAATCATACTATGAAACCTGCATCCCTCCCCATACATCCCAGCTAAAACACAAGAGATTATGGGGATTCGGGGATACAGGCCATTATATTCATTCAAATGCCCATAGGGAACAAAGTCATTAGGGAAGAAACAGTCAGTGACCGAGAATACTGTCTCTAGTCAGCCTTTTGAACATGCAGTTGAATAAGAAATAGATGAGGGGGGAGGTTTTTTCCTGGCTTGTTAGTGATCTCTGCGGTAACTGTAGATATTGAGTGCAGCAGAAATCACACAATGGAAATAGCACTTCCAAAAGGCAGTTAGAATCAAAGTGCTGAGTAGGAATCCGCAGTCTTTACTGCAGTCAGGGAACTTGCAAGAACACCAGATTTTGGAGCTAACTCCAGTAAAGCATTACTCATCAATAACAGCTAGACACCGTTCATTAGTTTACGGTTGCATAAACCAAATTCTAGGTAAATATGAGCCTTCAAACATAATAGGAGTTTATACAAAGTGTTTTTGTAGATTGAAAGAGTTCTTTAAAGATAATTTAGGGACTTCCCTGGTGGTCCAGTGGCTAAGACTCCGTGCTCCCAATGCAGTGGGCCTGGGTTTGATCCCTGGTCAGGGAGCTAGCTCCCACGTGCCGCAGCTAAGAGTTCGCATGTGACAACTAAAGATCCCGCATGCTGCAACTAAAGATCCTGCACGCAGCAGTGAAGATCCCGTGTGCTGTAACTAAGACCCTGAGCAGCCAAATAAATAAATAAATAAATAAATAAATAAGATTTTTTTTAAAAAAGGTAATTTAAAGATAGCAACAACCTGGATGGATCTTAACAGACATAATACTGAATGAAAGAAGTCAGAGGCAAAAGAGTGCATACTATGTGATCCACTCATGTGAAGTTAAAAAACAGGCAGAACTAATCTATGGTCAGACAAGTAGTTATGCTTGGAGCTGCTACTGTTAGGGCACACAAGGGAGCCTTCTAGGTGCTGGAAATATCCCATGTCTTGATGTGGGTGGTAGTAGCGTGGGTGTATACGTGTGAACTCGATGAGCTTTACATTTTCAATGCGTATACTCTCCATCAGTTATATCTTCCTTAGAAAGTTAAATTCAAAAATAGTTAGAAAAGCTAAGTATTGGTAAATCTTCTAGTTTGTAGGAATTTGTAAATTTATAGGAATGTACGACCCTATATACAATTTATAGGAATTGTAGATCCTACAGTTTATAGAAATTTGAAGATATTTGGAAGATTCATAGCATTTGTCTGGTTCTAGTCTCGGCTCTGTTAATTTCTTTGGAAATTTACTTAACCATTTTGGGTTTCAGTTATCTCCCTGTAAACAGATTAAATGAATGCAACATTATATCAAGCAATATATTGATACAGTTTTATCCAAAACCTGTTGATTTGTAAGAATTAAATGACATGGACTTTGACATATCTTTTTCAGGGTCAATGGTGCAGTTAGCAACTTTGAAGAATTCCAGAAGGCTTTTAACTGTCCATCCAATTCCACGATGAACAGAGGCACGGACTCCTGCCGACTCTGGTAGCTGGGCTGTTGGTTTATGCCATCCTGAGAGAGTTGTGCAGTGCTCATCACCTACTGCTTTAGGCCTGTGTTCCCCTGAGGATGTTTATTTTTGATGCATCTTCATTACTTGGGTATTGCTTAGATCTAAACAGTATCTATTCAGAGTTGTAAGGCTTAAAAAAATGGAATACAAAAAATCGAATCAAGTATGTTTCTTTAGAAAACCGAACCAACAAAAATAAGTCCCTAGGCTGCTTTTGTTAAAATGCTGTCTGCTGAATTGTTGCTATTGTCCATTTTAGTGTGTAAGCCACAGCTAAGTGGTCCATATCATTTTAATCTACAGCTTTGCAGGGGCCCTAAGTAGAACGTATCCAGAAGAAAATTCAGCCTATTACACTTGCAACCCTCAGTGATGTGGACATGTGCGAGGATACCTGGGAGGTCTTTCTGCACTGTGGAGCGCACTGTGAGATTTCACGCATCGTCATTACATAGCATTGATTAACTCTAAGGTAGTTAGATTAGAAATATGTTGAATTCTCATTTTACAATATTTAATGAAGTTCTTGCCTTCAGCTTTGGAGTCTATTGGCATGAAAACGTGCCTCACAGCTTGTATCTGGTGTAGCTTATTGCCCTGTTCAAGTCAGCATGAGCAAAGCTGGCAGAAAGGCTGCTTGGTAAAGGTTTGAGTTCATCGAATAGAAAGACAAGGTTGTATCTGTAAGTCCCAGAAGAAGCCAAAGCGCCTAGTCATGCAACAGTGGGGACACTAAGAAATGACATCTCCAAAATTTGATCTAGTCTGCCCAAACCTTGGAGATTATGTCATATGCTGGATACTTCTCTTCAGTCCAATTCCTGGTTGTCTTGTTATCCTCATATATGTGCATTCTCCTGTTTCTGAAATGAGTAGGCATCGAGAAAATGATTTTCTAATTCCCCATTAGGAATGTATGGCTTTCCTTCCCCTTTAGTGCAAAGGGACAAACCCCACATTGAGGAGGGTGCAAAGTGGCTCAGTTAAAGTTACCTCTCTTTTAAAGAACCTTTTTGAAAAATTTCTTGATTAAAGGCATTTTAGAATCTGTTGATTGAATTGAAAATTCCCTTCGTAGTCCAAAGAAACATAATTTGTACTCTTCAAGTCTTCTTCTAAAGAGTCTGTAAGAAAGAGCAGTATTACGTTTTTGAGCCTCAGAGTTCTGTCTTTTCAAGTGAACTACTCCATCTCTTATTAGAGAGCGTGTGTGTAGGATAAAATTGTAATGGCCTTAAAGTGGTTACCTGGCATTTTCGGTTTCTTAGAATAGCCATCCCCCCTTCACATTATTCCTTGTACATGTGGTTCTAGGTTAAGTAGGCCAATAGGAAAATCTCGGAAGCAAAATGACAAATTCAGGCTAACCATAGGAAGCCATTTTACATCCCTGGGATTTGTCATTCAAAAAAAAAATATATATATATATATATATGTATATATAAGTGTGTGCCATGTCCTTTTGTAACCATGGGAACTTAAGAAGGGAGGAAAATGCAGGGGCACCATCATGAGGAAAACAATTCCACTGAGTTAGTCAGAGGAGAGTGATTTTCCCCTTGACTTCCTCCTCTCTGAATAGATAGACTCCTGAAGAGCAGCTACCTTTTCCTCCTTAACCATGGCTTAATGTGACCTTACTTTGTATTTTGAAAACAAGCAGTTACTGTGTCCTTTCTGCAGAGGAATCATTCTGATTTGGTTTAGACTTAGAAGATTCTCCTTGTTTTTTTCCTGTATCTGGACATTTAAAATCAGCTGAGATTTTTAAGGCTTATATGAATAACATTTTCCTTCTAGATTTCTCTTTTTAAATTCCAAATAAACACATTTCTGCAGGTCAGAGAAAGTGTTTGATAGAAACATAGAATTATGAGTTTGGAAATGGGACTCGTTCAGTCACATAATGGTTTAGGAAAACTGGTTGGTGAACAGTTGGGGCCCTCACAGTTTCTGAATGGTGTGGCTACTTTGTCCTGACTAACTTTACCTGATGTAACTCAACTATACTGAAAGCTGTAGATAGGATGGCTGTTATTAAAACAAACTCAGAGCAGCCCAAATCATCACTACTAGCTGGAACAATATTCTAGTAGATTGAATTTCCAAATACATGCTCATATTTAAATTTTCAGAGCACATTCTTATTGTCCCTTCTCTTCAATACAGATTAGTATAAAAGAATCAGACACTGATTAAGTGGTAGAGGGAGGAAGGTAAAATGCAACTGGAAGGGAGGGAGAAAAAGTAGGGAGAAGTTGGCCTAAGAATGTGACTCTGAAGAGAACACAGGATTTTGGCAGTCCTTGCCAAGCACATCCACTGAAGTAGAGCCATAAAGTTTTACAAAAATAATTATGCTAAATTAAAAGGAAATTAGATATTGGATCCCAGACTAGGACTGCCAGGACAAACTTCTCTGATTCATATACCAGAAGCTCTGCCAGTGAACTATTGTCTGGGCAATGGAAGGAATTAGTTTTTTTTGGGAAATTCTCCTGGATTAGTCAAGGGTCTTATGTATATAAAATGATCTTGTTTGGGCTTATCATCATTGCCCAAAGTTTCCTGAGCTTTTTACCAACCACATAGCATTGGCCTCCTATTTCCTTTTTTTTTTTTTTACTTTTATGAGATGGACTTGGAAGTGATTACTGCAAGCTCAGGATTCATAAATTATCCTTAAGTTTATTCAGTGCCTTTCCTCAATGGAGCTTAAAGCACAGCACATAAATTTTATCTCATTTAGCCTTGGAGCATCACTAAGAAGAAACTAGGAACTATGGCTTGCCACACAGGTTTTGCTTGTGCCAGAGCAGTGGAGAGGTTTGAAATTGCTTCTCAAGTATCCCAGAGTCAGGAAAGGCAGAGCCTTTGTTCTTTGGGCTGCTGACCTTTGCATTAACCTTCATCCCATAGATTACCCTATTTCTGAATACATTTATTCCATCAGTATTTCTGTAATCACGTAGCATTTGATAGGCTTCCTCCTTGATATTTTTAACATAATGTCTCAGTTGCATATTAAATTGTGGAAGAATATATGATTATTTCAAGCAACAACATTCTCATTGCCAGTGGCAGTGCCCCACTGGTTTGAAGAAAGGTGTTGTGGATTATGCATTTCTTATCTAAATGGTCATTGTATTTTCTTCCCCTACTTGTGAAACAATGTGAGCAATCATTTTAAGGACAATAAAAAGTTGAAGATACTGTTTCCTCTCTTTTTAAAAATAATATTAAAATCTGTTACATTGATTAACATATTCAGTTCTGTTTTAGACAGTATTTGCCTAAAAAGTACACAAAGCACTGTAGAGGACTAGGTTTCTTGGTTTAGGAGAGTGGGATTTGAATGCAGTAACTTTCTCTGTAGACAGTGAGAGATTTGCGAGGTGGTCATTGTATTTTCTTCCAGAATATAAGCAGATGTGGTTTATTGCTTATGCAATAATATTCCTATTGAGGAAAAGAGAGGTTTCTGAGGAAGTTATCAACCATGGTACGGCTGGTCTTGCAAAAGTGACAATGAACATTACAGTTACTGTCAAACCCAAGAATCTCTATGTGCTATCACCTTTCTTTAACAATCGAGTCGATTTATGGTCACTTATTCAGTACATAGTAACTGACCACCATTATATTTAAATCACTGAACTAGCTGTATTTAGGCAGACCATATGCAGTCTGGTCTAACATGGGAAACAGATATGTAAACTGCTACAGTCACCCTATTTCATGACAAGTGTGATGAAATGCAAGGACATCAGGTTGTGGTTTGGTGCACAGAGAAGGAATTATTCAATTCTCCTCCAGTGGATGCTGTCGGAGTTCTCTCTGCCCAAATCCCAGCCCTTTTACCAGGCACCTAACCTCACCTTCTGTGTGCTTTTCTTCCTCATTGGCTGTAGATCTCTAGGATGGCTGCCCTCATACTACTGGACCCTCTGTGCCCCATGTATTTCCAGAGAACTGGAAGTGCCTGGAGTTTATATTTCCTGGCGGCCTTTGGACAACGAGTGAGTGGTGCAGGACAGTGAAAGCCTGACTGCTTTGCCTGGGTCTAGACAAATCCAGAGGCATATCATAGAATTCATACTAAGTTCTCTGGGGGGCATTTTGGGATTAGTTTGGCAGTGCAAGTAGAGTCCCCTGTTGATTATTTTAAACATCTTTCTGACACTGATATGTTCTGAGATGTGGAAAAGTACTCGTTTGTAGTAGGTGTGCCATAGTGTCCATGTACAGGTGATAGACATCAGACAGACTGTGGAGCCGGTAGGTAGTAACTGTCTGAGTATGGCCTGTTAGTGCCCCTCTTAGAGAGTCTACTCTAGTTTCTGAGCTGATCCTTGAAATAAGAATTTTTGTCTGTAGGGTAGTGGCAGAAGGAAGGATGTATAGAAATGACAGAGTTTATGAGTGATCTCTGAAGCATGGACAGGAAGGAGAGGCTTTGGGGGAATGGAGGCAAGAAGTCTAGAACCTCTCTTGCTATGGTCTGTTTGATAGACTTTATGAGGTATTCAGTGTGCCTCAGTTTTTAGATATATATCTTAGTGGACCTGATCAAAATTTGAAGGAGGCTGATGTTTCCAATTAGGTTTAAGGTATTTGTATGTCCCTCAAGCTCAGTTGCTTTCTTTGTTAGTTAAGATCACACTAGATGTTGAAACAGATAATCTCAATGGTTTAACCTAATTTAAGTTAATTTATTGTTTTCATTACATACAAAATGGGTATTAATGATCAGTGAGCTTCTCTCCTACAGTTGGTGATTTAGGGACCAAAGTTCCTTCCATATTGTGATTCTGCCATTTTCAACGCTATTGAATACATGCTTACCTACAAGAAGCTGGTAGAGGGGAAGAGGCTATGGAAGATATTGAGTGGAAGGTTTGGTCTAGTCCAAGGAGTTATCTTGCCTGTCACTTCTGCTCATATTCCATTGGCTAGGGCTCAGTCATATGGCCAAACCTAACTGCAGAGGAGGCTGGGATACATAGTCTAGCTGTGTGCCCAGAAAGAAGAGGAAATGGGTTTGGCTATTACCTAGCGATATCAGCCACACCTTCTAAAGTAAAATACCGGCCAGTACCTTGGAGCTCTTCTGAATTTAGGAAATTGCTTTTGAGCGCAGCACAATGAAAATTTTAAATGCCATTGGTAGCCTGGAGTTTATTCTGTAGGAGTCTTTTTTTTTTTTTTTTTTTTTTTTTTTTTGCGGTATGCGGGCCTCTCACTGCCGTGGCCTCTCCCGTCGCGGAGCACAGGCTCCGGACGCGCAGGCCCAGCGGCCATGGCTCACGGGCCCAGCCGCTCCGCGGCACATGGGATCCTCCCAGACCGGGGCACGAACCCGTATCCCCTGCATCGGCAGGCGGACCCTCAACCACTTGCGCCACCAGGGAGGCCCTGTAGGAGTCTTTTTAATTAACAGTTTAATTGGATAATTTTTAAGAGTTTATTAATTAATTAATTTATTTTTTTTGCTGTGTTGGGTCTTCGTTTCTGTGCGAGGGCTTTCCCTAGGTGTGGCAAGCAGGGGGGCCACTCTTCATCGCGGTGCGCGGGTCTCTCACTATCGCGGCCTCTCTTGTTGTGGAGCACAGGCTCCAGACGCGCAGGCTCAGTAGTTGTGGCTCACGGGCTTAGTTGCTCCGCGGCATGTGGGGTCCTCCCAGACCAGGGCTCGAACCCGTGTCCCCTGCATCAGCAGGCAGATTCTTAACCACTGCACCACCAGAGAAGCCCAATAAAATATTTTTTGTGAAATAACGTGCTATGTCTTCTAGGATTTTTAGAGGATATATATGAAAATTATGGGAATTCTCTGGCAGTCCAGTGGTTAGGACTGTGCGCTCTCACTGCTGAGGGCCTGGTTTCAATACCTGGTCGGGGAACTAAAGTCCCACAAGCCATACGGGGCAGCCAAAAAAAAAAAAAAAAGACCTTTAAAAAAATTATGTTTACTTCTCCATTGATTAGAGCTGAGAAATGCTATTCTTTATATTCATGTTTTATGCTTTCTCCACTTAAAAGAAAAATCGAGGCTCAGAGTCCAAGAAACAAAGATGAGTGTCCATGTACAAGCCACAAAAGTACTGTTAGAATTAATTATGGCTTGAGATGCCACTTTACAGAGGAAGAAGCACTAAGTGATTAAGTTAAAATCCCAATGTAAAAGCTACCTAAAATATTAGGTGTCACTTATGCTGCCAGTTAGGCTGAAATGTCTGCATATGTCCTGAGCAAAAAGATCAGTATAGTTTACCATTTAGAACTGAACTCTATCAATTTCCAAACTGATTTAGAAGAGAAGTCAGTGGAATCTGTACACTGGTAACGGTCACATGGCTCTCCAACCCCAGTGACATTTGATGAATGAAGAAAATAACCCAGAGAAAATTTATTCCAAGATTGTCCAGGCATTTATAAATGATCGGGTTTTTTTGCCTAAAAAATGATCACGATGAAAACAACGAACACTTCTTGACACTTATCATGTCGTAGGCACTCCACTAGGGTCTTGCACGCCTTATAGCCAGTCCTCACAACAACCTTGCAGATACTTGTTACTGTTTCCACTTCACAGCTGTGGAATACTTGTGTGACTTACCAAGACCACATTTGTAATTGGAGGAGCCAGGAATAAAGTCATTTTTGTCTGATTTCAAAGCCCATTCTCTAATGCTCTACTGGGCAATTGGAACAACGTTCCAAACCTGCTTTTGACCTGTGAATTATTGAAGATTTCAGGCTGTGTTCTGTAGTGATCTGTTAGAAAAAAAGTGAAGGAGTCAGTTTACAGGTGTTTGTACCTGATGATAGTTCCATCTTGAGTCCTTCAGAAAGCTCTCCAGAAGCTGCTCTTCACTGATAATGCTAGCTACCATTTAGTGAGCGTGGACCATCTGCCCGACATCCACTAGATGTTTTATGTATATTATCTAATTTAATCATTAGGATAACTCAGACACCTATTGTTATCCCCACTTATAGGTAAGGGAACAAAGGCTTGGAGAGATGAACAGCTTGCCCATGATTATTTAGCTAGCAAGCAACAGGGCCAGATTTGAATCCATTTTTATCCATGTGCTCCCTTAGGCAAACATATAGCTGTGGGGACCCCAAGTCCTAGATTTCTAGGCTGGGATGTCCCAGTTTAGTTGGTAGACTCCCCCTCAGTTTACCTGTGTTGAGCCTTGTGATTGCCTGTGCCCTCTGTGTTCAGCCTTCTGAAACCAGATTGCCTCCAGGTCACTTTCTCCAGAGAAAACCTTTGTGACTCTGCTTGTGGGTAGTTGAGAGCCTGTGAAAGTTAAAGACTTTAAAGCAATCACCTTGGTCGTAACCCCATCATGCATACTGATATTCACTGTTACCTACAGCTTCCAAGGCCTGAGGCCTTCTGGTAGTCTGCAGGGCACTTCAGCTTGCTTCAAGTAAGGGGTCTATTATTTTTGCCCATGTGGCCTTTTTAAATATTTTTAGTATCCTTTTTGTGAGAGGGAAAGTAGATCCATATCTGAGTAACTGGAAGTCTATGTTTTGTTTTCTAAAGGGAAAATGTACCAAAAATTTATTTTGAAAGAAATACTGCTGTAGATACAGTTCTACTGAATTATTGCCTTCACCCAGCAATATCTGTAACTAAAGAGTCTAAAGCTTCCTTTAAACTGCTGAATATTTGGAGGTTTCATTTTATGCAGAAGCCAATCCTATTTTTTCTTAGTTATTTTAATAAAACAAGCATGCATGAGCATTTGGTATTTTCCATTTCTCCTAAAGCCATATAACTTAGTCTTTGGAGAATTCGTTTGAGGTGAAAGGAATGTATCTCTGTCCACCTTCCAGAGTTGCCTGGGAATGTGTCTAGGAGAATGCTAGGGTGGATTTGTTACGAAAGCTCCAGAGGAAATTTTTACTTATCAACAAGGGCCAAGCACAGTCCTTGGAGATTCACATTTCAACTCTCATTTGCACACACACAACAGGCTCCGGCGCAGATTGAGTTTGAGTTAGTGCACATAGGTTGTTGGGAGGAAATCAGTCAAAAGCCTTTTTAAACATAAATGGTTCTTTAGGAACTGAAAGCTGAATGCCACAATTTTATTGTAAGCATTGAATAAAAGCCATCTTAAAGCATTCAGCATGTTAAAACTACAAACAGGAGTAATAATGAAGGTACTCCCTCATCTAGGTATGTTGGTGATACGTACAAAGTAATATTTGCTATAGAATAAGAAGAAAAATCGACTGTCATTTAAGATCTGCCTACAATACATGAGGCAGAATGCTAGCTGTCATACTGGATTTTGATTAATCCAGGACTTTGGTGACTTTAACCCCAGAGTTCACAAGCAATATTATAATAACAGAATTGTCATTCCAATATTCTAAAACCCTTCAGTGATCTTTCCATTGCAGTTACAATAAATCCCAACCACTTACCCTGACCTAAAGGCCCTGAATAACCTGGCTCTCCACTTTTCCATTGCCATGTCTCCGTTGCATTTTTTCCTAGTTACACTGGTCTTCTTTTTGTTTCTCCAATTTACTAAGCTTTTTCCTCTCTTCTCAGTCTCAGAGACTTTACAACTTTGCCTGAAATAGTTTTGTGCGTCTTTCATATAAGCCTGTTGAAGTTAGGGCCCTTTACTTGAGAGTCCGTCCCCTCACCTAGTTTACACCTCCCTAGATCTAACCACAGTTACCAGTGTTCTTTTCCCTCCCCTCCTCATCTTTTTTGGCCCCTGTTGATAAGTAAAAATTTCTTCCGGAGCATTCATGACAAATCCACCCTAGCATTCTCCTAGACGCATTCACAGGCAACTCTGGAAGGTAGACAGAGATACATTCCTTTCAACTGAATTGTCCAAAGACTAAGTTATATGGCTTTAGGAGAAATGGGAAATACCAAATGCTCATGCATGCTTGTTTTATTAAAATAACGAAAGAAAAACTAGGATTGGCTTCTGCATAAAATAAAACTTGCCAGTATTCAGGTAGGAGTGTCCCTAGGATGTTGAGGAAGAGCAAGGAGGCTAGTGAGGCAAGGAAGAGTGCGGGACAAGGTCATGTCAGAATGCAAAGTGGCATTCCGATAGTTGATGGTCATGTAGACCATTGTAAGAATTCTTGTTTTCACTCTATGTGAGATGGGAAGCCGTTGGAGACTCTTGAGCCGAAAAGTGACAAGATCTGCCTGCTGATTTCCAGGACGATTCTGGCTGTGTTGAGACTAGACTGTGGGTGAACAAGGGAAGAAGTAGGAAAACCAGTTAGAGGCTGTGGCACTCATCCAGGTGAGAGATCATAGTGACTGTGTCTAGGAGAGTAGCTGGGGAGGTCATGAACGAATGCACAGTGACAACATTTGAAAAAGAAACTCTTTTAGAGTCTGGAACCTTAAACCTTCCAAGTATTTCTTTTTCATTTGTCGTTTTCCATGTTGCTCCCTGGATCCATGCATGATTATATGGTATAATCTTAGAGCATTATATGATTTTGCATGATATTTTTTCATTTAATAGTATTGGCATGCATCCATGGTATTTAATAATCGTGCATTTTAATGGCAGCATAATAATATTCTTTAGAGTTTCTGTGACATTTTATTCAATCATTTCTTTATTGTTAGAAGTTTATTATTGATTTCATTTGTAACTATTGTAAATAATACAGAGATAAGTATCTTAATGTGTAGAGTTTTTTCCTTTCCTCTTGATTGTTTCCTTTAGAATAAATACTTGAGAGTGAATTTACTTGACCAAAGGGGGCATGTTTAAGCTTTTGAAATATACTGACAAATTGCTTTTTAGCACGGTTGTATATATGAGGGTACATACTTCATTTTACAGCAGAAGTGGAGCAGGAAAGGGTCCTGTCCATAAGAAAGTTATGGTGTACTGGAGGAAGCAGGTGTGTAAGCCAAAAACTACAATAACAAGCATAATGAAGAACAGTATAAGAAGGCGCCACATTTAGTAAAACCTGCTAAGTTCTAGGCGTTATTAATTTCAACTTTACTAATACTTTGCATCTATTAAATATATAGAAGTGTGACTGGTTGTTTAATTTTAGTAATTAGCTTTTTGGTTTTTACTTCTCTTGATATAAATTACCTGCACATCAATGCCTTTTGCCCTTTAAGCTATTAAGATCTTGTTTTTTTCTTTTCAATTATATGAGATTTTTATTGCTTATTATTTTTAGTCATTAATTGAAACAAAAGTTCTATTGCTATGCTCTGATCATTGTTCTGTACTTTTGCAACTAGTATTCTTTTTTTCAATGCTAGAAACTTTTTAAAAATTTTATTTAAACAATTTTTTATTGGAGTATAGTTGATTGACAGTGTTGTGTTTCAGACGTGCAGCAATAGTGTTCTTTTGTCAAGTAGTGGAGAAAGGGCAGAGCGCTGTACTTCACAAGGTTTGCCTTGTTGGACTGAGCTTTAGACAAAGGAGTAAAAAGATAGTTAATACAGATTTAGGAAGAATACTATGTTAAATGCGTATCAGTTAACTGAACAAATATTTATTGAACCACTTGCTAGATATTATTCTAGGGCTGGGAATACAATGATGAATAAGAGCTCTAACTCCTAATTATTTAGTGATTTAAAAATTACTTAATTCATAAGGAAAAGTAGATATGTAAATAACAATTTCAGCAGTGTAGTATATCACAGAACAGAGTTGAACTCAGGGTTCTTTGGGCATAGGACTGGATAAAAACATTTCTAGAGCTAAGCAATGAAAGAATTACAATGTCCTCAGCTGTGAAATCTAAATAATAATAAATTAATAAGGCAGACAACTCAATAGGAAATTGGGCAGATGACATGTTCACAAAAGAGGATATCTGAATTGCCAACAAATATATGAAAAAGTGCTTAAACTTCACTAATCATTGAAACCATAATGTGACTCATTTGTATACCCCTCCCTGCAGAATGGCTAAAATTAAAATGGATTTAGACAAACAGAACTCTCATATAATGCTGATGAGATTATAAATTGGTATGGCCACTGTAGAAAACTATTAGGCCAGTATCTTCTAAAGGTAAATATGCATGTAACCGATGACCTAGCAATTCCACTTCTAGGTAGTAATAAGTTGCCATCTTAGTAGGTCGAAAATGGTTGAATATTGGCAATTTCATATTGTTCAACCTAATGTTTACCCAACAGAAATGCACACATATGTTAACCAGAAGACATTGTAGAAGATGTTCATAGAAGCACTAATACTCGTAATAGTTCAAAACTGGAAACTACCCAGATGCCCATCAACAGTAGAGTAAGTAAATACTTGAATATTAGTCTACAATAACAATGAAGAAACTACAGCTACATACATATGTTTATCACAAGCATGATATTGAATGAAAGAAGCTGAATTTTATGATTCTGTTTATATGAAACCAAAATATGCAAAAGTAATCTGCGCTATTAGAAGTCAGGGGAATGGTTGCCCTTTGAGTGTTAGTGACTGGAAGGTCCCACAAGGGGGCTTTTGAGCTACTGGTAATATTAGGTTTGTTGATCTGGAAGCTATTTACATTAACAATTTGTACACTTTTATATATGTATATTTCACTATAAAGTTTTTAAACTAACAGTAAAATAAATACAAGGAAGTCCATGTACGTTCTGATTTTTTTCCCCATGATAGCTACTTTGATGCTTTTTGAGGGAAATAATGAATATCAAATTCTTTCAAAAATCTTTTCTCTGCTTGTTTTTTGAGTTCTTGCTTTGCTGGTACTCTTGGGGAATCCTGCAGTTGTCATAGGAATGTACATAAGAGACAAGACTGGGTGTGGGGTCTCTTGGAAGAGATGAAGCTGGACCTGAGTTTTGTAGCATCCATTGGAGACAGCCAGGGGAGCTAGCAGAGAGCAGAGTTCCAGGCAGAAAGGCCAGGCTGCTGGAAAACAAGATGAGGGGGAAAAAACTGTTGGGAGGGGCTGGAAATGGCTTATTAGAGCTGGAGCTTGAAGAGTGGCTGAGGAGGGGTTAGTGTTAGGCAAGATAGTTTGGCAGAGGCCAGATGGAGAAAGGCCTTGAAGGACTGTGCTGCTGAGTCTGGACTTGATCCTCTAGGCATCTGGGAGCCACTGAACAATTTAAATCAAACCATTGATGCAAATAGATTTCTGGTTAATGAAGAGTGAGCTGGTGATGGTGTGGAGAACACTCGGAGAGGGATAAGACTGAAGCCTGGGGGACCAGTTAAGAGGCCACTGCAGTAATCGAAGGGAGGTATGACATGCTGGTGTCATGGGATGGAGATGTAGGGATAGATGTGAGAGCTCTTGAGACAGAATTGTTCTGACGGGACTTGGTAAATTGATGGGTTTGGAGTTGATATGTAGGTGTGGTGCTACATCCATAAAAAGATAAAACCTTTCATTCAATAAATGGTGAAACACATACAGCCTTCTTCCTGTCTTTTTTTCCCCCTTTAACACCTTCCTACAGTTACATAGGTCAAAGGATGTTGCCGTGACAAGGAAGAGAAAGCTTACCAGCTACTTACCATTGCTTCTTAGAATGAAGACTCAATGAAACATTTCGTATTTTTTCAGTGGAGGATCAGGTAGGTCATCTTGTGCACTAGCACACAAACTTCTTGATTTTGCCAAATAAGCCAGTCGAAAGGGAAATGGTAATTTATCTGAGAAGCCCTGTGTTAATGCCCTTCTGGAAATAGAAAAGAAGTGGTACCTATATATATTGTCATATACTATTGTAAACAAAAAACAACTTGTGCATGTGTTTATATGATTATATAGGTACAAAAATATGTATACACATATGAATAAACATACACATATGTGTATATACACACAAACATATATACACACTAGGAACTTATACAACTATGTAATACCCTTGAGATATTAGACAGAGAGATTATCTAGGTATATAAAGAGTAACAAAGTTTTATTTAATTTTCTCTGTCTTCTTAAGCATAATATTTGGGTGGGAGAGGATCTGGAGGCTATTTTCCTTACTTTAATTACCTCACTGCAATTCCTTCCTTTCAATTTTGGTTTTTATAAACGGGAACACTGTATTAATCCATTCTAATTAAAAACCAGTCATGCAACCCTTCAGTTAAAGAAACAATTTTTAGTCTGCCTTTGATATCATTTAGTCAGAAATTGCCTGTATGGCTTTTGGAATTATCACCACTACAGTGCTCTGGTGACCACTGGGGCAACAGCTTTACTTGCTGATTTTATTCTAAAAATATCAGGAATTGGCCAAGTGCTTTTCCTCTGGAGAAAGGTTCAGAGCTCTTCCAAGGGTGCCTGACAGAGTGCAGAAATTTCTATTCCTGCAGTAAAGGAAGAGGGAGAGTTATGGAAGGGGTGGCAAGAAAAGCCCCAAGTTCACCTTCTGCTTGTCCACATAACACCTCTTCACCTTCCGGCTGCCAGAGGAGCTATGCTATTCTTAGCCATCTCCTGCGAAGGTAATTACACAAAACCCCTCTGAAACCCATTTCTGTATTTGTCCAAGAAATGTTTTTATCTTCTGTAAATCCCCTGTGCTGTAACTAAGCCCTTGGTCTGCCCTTGGCTGGATGGGAGGACAGCCAGGCTTCCTTTCTCCAACAGAGCCCTTTCTGTACCTGAAGACAATTAGCTCATCATCAGGCCACCCTCCTTCCCCTCCTCCAGACTGAAAATGTTCATCTTTAGCTTTTTCTTGTTTTTCTCCTTGTTATTTCTTCGATCCCTTTCCTTTTCACTATTGCCAAGCACTTTTCAGAACTGGACCTCCTGCTATGCAGAAAGCCCAGTTGACCTTGCTCTCCAAACGATGGGGAAAAGGTAGAGTTAAACAGGGTCTGGGGGAGCAACAGAGAAAGTCAAGGCAGGTGCCTCTTACCCGCAGCTGTGGAGTACAGTTGAGTCATGGGTCAGGAAACCCAGATGTCAGTACAAAATCAAGGCCCCCAATCCAAGGTAGCATCCTCAAAAAACAAAGCCAAGTCCAAAGGTATTGTTGATCCAAAAACCCAGGGAAAATCCAGCAGAATTGCTCAGTGAGGGGAGCAGCCTGGACGTGGGCTGGGGTAGTGAGTGGGTAGCTGCAGCCTTAAAATTCAAGTCTTAACTGTCATGGGGTGGGGAGGGGCGGGTATCTCCCAAACGATGGAAGAATTGATCAGTAGTGAGTTCAGGATACTGTTCTGATGACCTTTTCAGACCAAGACAAAATTTCTCCATGTCACTAAGCATAGGCCTCAGACCCTCTGGTGGACCAGGGCCAGACTTACGAGGATGTTGACGAAGCAGATGTGGTCCATGCCAAATGGTTCCTTCCTAATTGGATCATGTGATAGTCTTTTGGGCTTGAAAACTTGGAGTCATTTCCCTTTCCCTCCTCTCCATTGCCAGTTAGTCCCATTAAGTTAGTTGCCAAACTCTGGCCTTTCGGCACCTCCCACATGCTCGTTTCTTTTGGTCTCTATTTCCCACTCAGACCTGAACAACCTCAGTCCTGAACTGTGAATTGCTTCCTCATAGGACTGTCTGACTCCTGTCCCAGTTTGCCAATCTACACTATGCTCTGTTCCCTTTCTTTTATATCTTTATTTGATGATTTTGAATTGCCTAGAGGGATAAGTTTATACCCCTCACTATTCCATCCAGACCCTTCAACATTTGGTCCTAAATGCCCTTTCCCAACTGTATCTCCCATCTCTTCCGTATGTGAGCCCTCGATTGAGTCAAGCATATTGCCCTTGAACACATCTGCTTTCCACATCTGTCTTTGTCCATGTGGTTCCCTAGTCACTGTCTTCTATGCCCATTTAAATTCTATCTTTAAGGATGCAGATCTAGTCTCAGTTCATCCAAGATCATCTTGGCCAGAAGTTCTCTACGTCCCCAGAATTCCTGTAGCACTTCGTGTCCGTTTCCCTCTTCCAACGCTGTATGGCACCAGGCTGTTAGCTGGCCTTTCATATGTGTGTATTGACTTCCCTGTCTAGAGTTTTAAATACTTTGATGGCAAAAGTGGGCTTTTAGTGGTAAGGATATCACTCTAAACAGCTTAGCATTGTCCTGAAGGTTGGGATTTTGCTGTGGATTCAGTGTACTTACTGTACTACAATGCAGTGATTCTCAATATTTTTCAAAGGCGAGGATCACTTTGTTCCCTTTTCATTGTTAAAAAATTTTTTATCTCCCACATTTACGTCCTGATTCACTGATTGAAATTTTTAAAAAAACAATGATCAAAGCTTTTGTGCATTTGATGACGCTTTACAATGGAATTTTGGGTATAAGAACACCCACATGTATTTGAAAATAAGTAGTGTGGTGTTTGTAAGATGTTTTTATTTCTTTGGTCTCTAGATGACTCTTAGTGAGCATGCGGTTTTGCTGACCCTGACAATAAGATCGGCTCCCCTTGTGCCCTGCTGCCCCATTATTTGGTCATGTCATCGTTATTATCTCACAGGCTGTTGTGAAGATTAGACGAGATACCATATATTAGGTGCATGGCACAATGCTTGGTGTTTAAGTGATCCTGATCTTTCTTTCCCTTCTCCTTGTCACCGTCAGCTAATTTTGAAGGTGAGGAAGTTCTGGGACCTTCTGGGCAATTTGATTAGGATGGGACTGAGTTTGGGGGAGTGAATGTGGGGAAGGCAGTGTCTCTCAGAGGAAAGGTGAAAGAGCATTAAAGATCACCTAGAGGAGCAGTTCTTAAACATTTTACTCTCAGGACTCCCTGCCCGTCTTAAATATTATTGAGGACCTCAAAGAGCCTTTGTTTATGTGGAATATCGAGAAACTTAAAATATTTATTATTTTATTTAAAAAGAATAATAAGCCATTACACACTAATATAAATTATGCATTCTTATGAAAAATATATTTTCCAAAAGAAAAAAAAGTCAGTGGGAAGAGTGGCATTGTTTTAAATTTTTACAAATCTCTTTAATATCTAGTTTAATAGAAGGCAGCTGTATTCTTACACCTGCTTCTGAGTTCAATTTTTGTGATATTTGGCTTTGGTGAAATTAAGAAAATCTAGGTTCATACAGATGTATTGTTGGAAAAAGGAGGAGTATTAGAATAGCCTTTCAGTTAATTGTGAATATTCTTTGAAATGAAACCTAACTCAACAAATGGTAGTTTGTTTTCTTTTTGTAAATTTAGTTATTTATCTTGGTTGCATTGGGTCTTCGTTGCTGTGTGGGCTTTCTCTTGTTGCGGCAAGCGGGGACTACTCTTCATTGTGGTGCGCGGGCTTCTCATTGCGATGGCTTCTCTTGTTGTGGAGCACGGGCTCTAGGTGTGCGGGCTTCAGTAGTTGTGGCACACAGGCTTCAGTAGTTGTGGCTTGCAGGCTCTAGAGCGCAGGCTCAGTAGTTGTGGTGCACAGGCTTAGTTGCTCCGCAGCATGTGGGATCTTCCTGGACCAGGGCTCGAACCTGTGTCCCCTGCATTGGCAGGAGGATTCTTAACTACTGTGCCACCAGGGAAGTCCCTACAAATGGTAGTTTCTTAAAGGTTAGTTGCAATATGGAATCTGAAACAGCCATGAAGTTTTCATACTCTGTTACACTAACATCTACTCCTGTCTTGATTTTAAATGGGTCTTTTAATTATGTATGATTTTGTAACATCAACCATTGGTCATTTGGAAAATATTGGTTCACTGAGTTATGCAGAACTTCCAAGTGTTGACACATTTCATTATACAGTTTCAAAAAATTACATTCATTATTAATTACCACTGATCTCATCAGATAAGTCTTTAGTACTGGGACGCTGCCAGGATCGTGGCAGATACAAGATTTTCAAAATTCGAATTTTCATTCAAAAGCTTGAATTTTATAATTGGCAACAAATACTGTCAGTTGTTTTTCTTGAAGTGACAGGCTAACTCTGTTCAGTTTTGAGAAAATGTCTGCCACATACCCAAGTTTGAATAGTCATAGTTTGTCAGTTGTTCTTTCAAATGAAAATAATGTCCCACACAAAAAAGCAGATAGTTTACCTTCCAACTCAGATGATGACATAAATGCTTTTCCTTGAGATAGCCACTGTACTTTGGTATGCCCCCAAAGTACTTCGGTGTACTTTCTTTCCATTTTGTCACACAAAATATGAAAAAGATGTGTACTCAAGGGTTGAGACTTAATAAAATTAATATTTTGTAGAGCTTCATCACATACATTCTTAAGTGAAACTAGCATTTTCTCTTTACTGTGTGGCAGTAAAAAATACAGTGACTACTAGGATACTTTGATACCACTGCCTTGCTTCGTGCTAAGAAGCCAGCAGTTTTATCCCCCATTGCTTTTGCATCATCATGACAAATGTCAAACTGTGGAAAAGCAAATAACATCTTAGTATTATTATGGAAATAGTTTTGACCTCCAGGACCCTCAGAAAGGGCCTTGGGAATCCCTAGGGGTCTGTGGACCACATTTTGAGAAACACTGCTCTAAACTTTTGCAAATGGCTGGCCCTCCCAGGATGTAAAATATAGCTACCAACACACGTGGGAGGAGGGCCGAAGGCTTTTTCACACCGGGCAGTTGCCTTACTTTTTGGAACCTGAGATGGCCTTTTTATTTCTTTGCAGAACTGAAGGCATCTGGCTTGGAAACATGATTATTCTCCACTCACCTTTAAACTGCCTCAGCTCTTACTAAGTCTCTGGCAGTGATATGTTGATTATGTGAATTTAAAGCCCACAGGAGCCAGAGGAATGACAGATCAGATTCCCTTAAAGGCGAAATGAAATCCAGGAGCCCCTGCCGACCTTTGGTGTCATTCTGGTAGAATGACTGCTTCTGGGCCAGATGGCATGTGGCTTAAGCAGAGATGTCTCAACCTGTTTCCTAGCATCAACTGTGCACGTTGATACTTCTTCATTGTGCAGTCCATAATTCTTCATTGTCACCCTCATTTAGATTTTTTTTGAGGCAGCCAAATTCTAACAAGACTCCCATGAATCCAAGCAATTTCAAAAGGTCCAATTTCTCTTAAATCTCCGAACTCAAACCTTTTTGTATCCAATCATTGTTACAGGCAGACAGACACTGAATCTCTCTTTTGTCAATCGAATTTAAGTCTAGCAACTTTTAAGAGCAGTGAGATTGAAGGACAGAGTCTCTATGCCCTGAAGGAGGTGACTGAATGGGAGCCCATTTAACTTTTTGTTTAAGGGCACTAAATAAGGATCAGTTTGTAAAGGCAGCTTTCCTAGTGTGGCAAAGTTAGCTTCTCATATCTGATGTGGATAAATGGAGGGTCAATACCCTTTATCGTATCAACAATTTCACCAAAAAATATTTATTAAGGGCTTTCAGGTCAGGCTTCTCAGCTATAAACAAGCAAATACTCCAAGCAAAGCTGTCGGAACCCACTTCTGAGGGTTGTTGCTCATTAGGTCAACTTCAGATTATTTTAGAAATAAATTCTAAGCTCAGCTTTTGAGTCCTGTTAACTTCTAGACAACCTCCACCCAGGAGCTGCTTTGGTTCACCACTTTGAAGTTGACCTAATGAGCAACAAAAGTAAATTTAGCCAACTAGGAAAGAGAGCTGGCTTTTTTTCACCCAGGGTTATGTGTAAGGACAGCATTCTGTCATATGAGAATGTCACAGTTTAGACAGAAGAACACTAGTTCCAGGGAAGAAGGGAAAATAAGTTTTGGATATTTTATTTGACAGACTTTTACCCGTTTATATTTATTGTTTTTGAATTATATGCATACCACTAACCCACACCCCGCCACATGACCTTCTTAAAGAGCCTGCAAACAAGTCATTGTAATTGTAAAACAGGAACATTTGCATATGCCTTCATGCTCTAAATTTTAGGTTTTACTTAGAATTTTGGTTTATTGCTTACAATAGGGGCAGAACATCCATGGCTTAGTAAATAAGAACCACTTTGACTTATTAAAATGTACTGCTTTTTTTTAAAAGCCAACAAATTTCAAATTACCTAAAATTTAAATCAACATGTAATGGGGGGCTTGGTTTGAGAGAATAAAGCGTGTTGTCTTTAGAGTTTAGGCAGGTTAGGAGACTCCAGGAGATGGGCCCATAAGAAATTTATTTGCATGAGGAATGAAGTTGCCTCCTGGGAGTGAGTGAATCCTAAGAGAAGACAGCATTGCTGGAATAAAACGTTTCCAGAACTAGGGGAGGGTGTCAGAGGTGAGTGGCATTGTATATTCACATTCAAACCAGCTACCATGAGCTAGCAGTGCCTCAGTCCTTACTAGGGGAGTAATAATTAAGAGCAAGTAAAAACTACCAGAGCAATTTCAGGAAAATCTCTTTAGCACATTGGCAAGTATTAATCTGAAGTGCTTTGTAGCCCATGTAATAGAGTGAAAGAAAAGAGGGCAAGGAAGTCCATTGATCTTCTTAGACTACACAGCACCTTCAATGTTTCCTTGTTTCCTTGCTGGCGCAGCAGTGACTTTGGGCATTAGTGAGCACTGGTACCTTTGGTGGGTATCTGGGCATTGTTATGTTTTCACCACTGGCGTAGCCAAGAAGCAACACCCCAACAAGCCAGGGAAAAGGAAACCAACATAGTTCCCTGTCACCATGTAAAATGATAATTGGACTGGGGATAGTTTTCTGTTATGTTAAAAACTTCTGGGAATAAGCAAATTTACCTACTTGTTCCAGGAATTACTTTTTACTGAAAGATAAAATTGTGAGCCAACCAAAAGAGTTTATTTTTGTTGATTTTTATGGCTGTGGATGGACCTAGAGTCTGTCCTACGGAGTGAAGTAAGTCAGAAAGAGAAAAACAAATACCGTATGCTGACACATATATATGGAATCTAAGAAAAAAAAAAAAGGTCATGAAGAACCTAGGGGTAAGACGGGAATAAAGACACAGACCTACTGGAGCATGGACTTGAGGATATGGGGAGGGGAAGGGTGAGCTGGGACAAAGTGAGAGAGTGGCATGGACATATATACATTACCAAACATAAAATAGATAGCTAGTGGGAAGCAGCCGCATAGCACAGGGAGATCAGCTTGGTGGTTTGTGACCACCTAGAGGGGTGGGATAGGGAAGGTGGGAGGGAGGGAGACACAAGAGGGAAGAGATATGGGAACATATGTGTATGTATAACTGATTCACTTTGTTATAAAGCAGAAACTAGCACACCATTGTAAAGCAATTTTACTCCGATAAAGATGTTAAAAAAAAGTTTACTTAACAAGAATAACATATTGCCCATTAATACTCATGTCAATATTCTCAATTCCCTGTGCCTGCCAATCTTTAGGTGTCATGTTATAAAATCTGCACAATTCTCCTTGTAAGACCTGCCCTAAAATCACCCAGCCCAGCCCCTAATATCCTATCCTGCCATCCCTCTTCTGAGATACTATTTAGACTCTTGTTAAGGTAGTATTCTCCTATGTTGCAGGAAGTCTAAAAAACTTTGATTGATCAATGTTTCTTGTTTAGTGTTTTTTTGGGGAGACTTGACAGTCAGCATAGCCAAAAGGGTGAATGTCTCCACATTCAGGAGAGACCCCCCCCCCAAGGTGCAGAGGAGCCACAATTATGGGCGGGGTGGAGCCAAGTAAATACCGTTTGTTGCTATTTTTGTGGTCCAGTTTCTACTTGCAGGAAGGTGAGACCTGGGGAAATTTGGCTTAAATACCCATAATCATTCTCTAAGCATGAACAGCAAATGTCTAGCACTGTCAAATTACCACGTTCACTACTTTTTACATGATTTTTCCTTGATAAGATACATACAGTGCTCCCTTCCTCCAAAGCTGATTTTACATTCATTATATCATGACGAAATCTTAGAGGTGTGTGTATGCCTGACTGCATACATACATGTAAACACACACACACACACACACACACACACCCCTGAGCAATTTAAGGCAGGTTACAAAAATGCAGTGGGATAAAAATAAAGCTGCCCCAGAAGGCAGCGCTCTAATAAGCTGGGAACGTATACTTTTGGCTGCTGGTGCGCTCCCCTTCCCCATTCCCATCAGCCTCTTTTTCCACAGTTAAAGGCCACTTTCATGGCACATGAAGAGCAGCCTTAGCAACCTCAACAGTGAAGCTCTTTCTCCCTTGTCCAAACTATGTCTGACTCCCTCACCCGAGTAGTGAGATGGGGTAGGGAAAAGGAGAAGAAAGCTCTCAGAAGTCAAAGCTACAGAGACGGGGTTGGGATCTGATCTAATCTGATCTAACTCTCGCCTCCTGGGCTCGGGGAAGCTCGGGGAAGCTCGGGGAAGCTCGGGGAAGCTCGGGGAAGCTCGGGGAAGCTCGTGCCGCGCATGCGGACTCTGATTTCCGCGCCCGGGTGCCTTCCTAGCTGAAGAGCCAAACACGAATCCCGCTGACGCCGACTATGGGCCACCACGCGCTCAGAGTTCTGGATCATCCGGTGGCCTTGAGGTTCGAAGACGAATTCCTTTAAAGCTCATTTCTAAGCAGGTGAGTAAAAGCAATCTGTGTCTCGTATTCCAAGGACTATGAATTGGTCGCCTGCTGGTGAAAAAGAATTTGAACGTAATGGAGGAGGGCGGTATGATTGTAAAGGGGGTGAGCTATTGGGAAGAAAGAAAACATTTCCTAAATGCATTTGGGAGGACTTTAAGATAAACATCATAGGTGAAAAGTTTGATTTACCAGTTCATTTCTGTGACAAATGTGTGATTTGCCTATTAAAATCTGTGGGCGTATAATTCCGTGCAAGTATGCTTTTCTGCTATGACTGTGCTAATTTATATGAAAGAAAAGGAGGTAAGATATGACCAGGCTGTAGTATTCCTGTGCTGCAAATTGTGGAGCATACACGAGGTTCTGTCTTCGTGTGTAGCGCTGGCCAAGAGTGCAGGAAAACTTATTTGTCTCAAAGAGAGTTAGAAGCTCATATCAACTACCGCCATAAGAGAGCTGAAAAACTTGTTAAATGTGCTCCACTTAAAAAAGTTCACCCTCGTATTGCTTCACCAACAACTGAAATCCCTGAAATGCTGCTAGACCAGGACCATATGAGCCATATTCCACCAGAGTTGCACAGCATTATGTCACCATCTCCTGTGCAGTGTGTATCACACAAGCGCAGTAACCAGCCACGCAAGGATCTTTATGCTCCTCCAGCAGAATTGTCGCCACCCCACCTCCTTTGCTCCATCAGGAAGTCGTTAGTATTTCAACAAGAGAACACAGCAATTTAATAATCACCCCTATTCAGGGTGACTCAAATTCTGGTGCCAAAGAACTATCACCTCCTGCCCCAGCACTGGCTCACCATCATCCTGAATATCAAAGTCAGCCAGTGGTATTGCCCCCTTATATTATGCCTCCAGAGGCACATGCACTACCCGCATCTACTCCACCACCAGTAAGCCATCCAATGTCATATTCTCTCCAGGATTCAGGTACTCCTCAGTTGGTTTGTAGTCACGTGCCACCTCCACCCATGACTTCTGATCCATCACCAGTAACTTCTTCCCCTGGATGTATTATTTGCCCTTGTGCCACCTTATATGAATCCTTCTCTGCCAGGATCTCCTCTATCTCATAATGGTGGTCCTCCTGTAAGTGAATTCCCTTCTGACCATCATAATCCTAACTCTTTACCCCAGTTCACTGAAGAACAAGAAATTCTGAGCCCTCCGTTTATACAACGGGATGGAACAAATCCTGGTATGTGACCTCTGTCGAAAGGATTTTCACCTCCTTCACCAGCACAAGGTCCACCTTCCCCAACCCCACTTTCTGGATCACATTGCTCAGATCAGACAAGATATAGACCATATTCACATTGATAATAGTATTTTGAACTGATGAGGACAAAAACCTTAAATATAGTCAACTTTTCAATTAAACTGTGTTTTGGGAAGGAAAAGCACCTCTTACAGAGATAGTAAAACACTTAGGATCTTGACTCTTAAAATGATTTTAAACCTTGGCTTTAGGATTTATTTCAAGTTTTATACTATAGAGTGGATAAATGGCTCAGTGGAGCATATCTGTATTTTAACAACTTTGTTCCTTTAGTGTGGTAAATTGACTCAGAGGTGACCTTTTATAATCTGAGTTCCTGAAATAAATTTGCATTGTTCCACTTGCAAAAGTTTTGTTTTGTTTAGGTTTTTTCTGTGATATATTTCGTTAACCTGTGTAAGAGGATTAAATTTCAGTATGGTTGTAAAAGTGCTATTTTTATTTGAATTTAAGCACAGTCACACAGTTTTTTTCCTTCCAGTTTTATTGAGATATAATTGACATATAGCACTGTATAAATTTAAGGTGTACAGTGTAATGATTTGACATACTGTTTTTTTTTAAGACAATGTTTTACCTCTGATTTCCCAAAGTGCAATAAAAATCCTGGAAGTAAACATCTAGAATATAGTGTAAGGCAGACAGCTAAATGGTAGAGAATTATTTCACATTTTTAGGCACTGAGATTTTGTGGTATTGTATAATAACTGTATAGTGAATTTCGCTTGGATGCCTTCTCACTTTTAGGCAGCCCTAGAAGCACCAAAATACATCAGAATTCCAGTACTGTGATAGATTTATGTTTGTAATGTTAAAAGGCATTACTAAATCATTTGGAAAGATATGGCCAAAGTAATTGATTCTGTAGGCTCCAAGCTGGTGGGGATGCTGTTACTTGTTACTACTTTTTTTCAGAATGCTTGGAATCACATAATGCACCACACTGGTTAGTCTTAAGTAACAGTATATTATAGCACTGTTTAAATGGTGTCATTTAGATGAAGTGTGTGCTACTCTGTTCATTGTCTTAACGTCTATTCAGCCCTAAATATTTAGTTTATTATAATTCCTCATTTCATAGTAGAGTTTGGTCCTGTTCTTATGGTTTCTTGTTTATTGGGTTTTAAACTACAGTTTAAGTGCCATGGAGGAATTTGAATAATATCTTAATGATAGGCATTCGTATAGTCACCAAGTCGCCATTTGCTTGGGTTTTATTACTGTGTGATAAGTGTTTTCCCTCTAACCTGAAATTTTAAAAAACTATTATTTCTTGCCTGTTTATTTTATTGGTAAAGATTCTAAACTTGGAATGTTTTAGCATGAAGTTAAATGAAGACTACCAGATGACTTTGTATTAGAGAAGAGAAAAGTAAATTATATGAATGACTATGACTAAGTTATATGAATTTCATCACTTTATAAGGTGTCTTTAGAATTAATTTTTGCATTATAGGGACTTGTTATGTTTCTGCTAAGGTGACCACTTACACTTTATACAGAATTCATACATATAAATTGACATTCTTGGTGTATTACTATATGTCATTTGAATAAACCCTCATGAAGTTTTTCTTCCATTAAGTGGTATATAATGTAAATATGAAATGTGTATTATGTGGATATGATTTATTATATAGTTTATAATATATAAATTTAGAACATATTTCTTTTTGGCAAAGGACAGACTTATTGCTAATTTATCATTTTATTCTGTTGGATACAAGCAAAACAAATTCTCATTTTGGCTAATCAGATGCAAACACATCTGAGCTTAGAGCTGAAATTAGAAATAATGTAAGAGGCCATTTTAACCTTGACCAGCCTAAAATAATTAACACTTAAAAAAAAAAAAAAAGTAAGTGATTTTCACACCTGGCAATTTGAGAGTCCAGTGTTAATACTTCTAGTGAGAAAGCTTTGCTATTAGAAGTACAGACTGAGGTAGTGTGAGATGGTGGTGGTGAATGCTTCTATCATATTATTGTAGGTACTTGGACTGGTCCAAACTTGATTCCCTTTTCTGCCCGACTTTAGGAGTTGTTAAAATATTTCTCTTAAGATACAATACCATTCTTTGTTTCCTGTAATAAGAAAATAGTCAAATTCACTAAAGTCTTCTCGACTATCTATGATGAACTCTCCTGCTTTTATTGAAATTCACTACAGATGAATGTAGTATGAAACCACTTAAATAATATATTGGACAAAAAAATAAGTATCATAAAATGCACACATGTTAAAAGAGATAGACTTAAAAATGATTTATTTTTAGTTAGGTTTAGGAAATATATGTTATGCAGCAAAGCAGATCAGATGAATGTGTTGTAGCAGACAAAAATTTTAAGTTGCATGAGGTGTGAACTCATGCAGTTATTGTTTGAGTGACTGTGGTGGGTAGAAAGATAACAAAATTAATGTTTCTTTCTCTAAGGAAAAAAATGATGTGAATTGCACTTTATATCAGAGAAGGCTTTGAAGCTGGAATAGGCACAAGTCTAAATTACCTGTATGTACAGTGCATTATAGTACTCTGAAGACTGCTGAAATGGCAGTTTAATTCTTAAAAACAATAAAATGGATGCATAAATACTAAAAAACAGTATTTATAAAAAATAAAAATAAGTATCAGGGAAAGGGGAAATGAAGGTAGAAATAAATAGTAAAATCAAGCCCAAGTTAAAGTTGGAACCAAAAAAAAACTGAACTGGAAAATGCTGCACAGTTGTTAATGATGGATGAAATGTGTTTAAAGCAAAGAGGCAAGATCAAAACATGTACATTTCAGAGAGCCTAAGCCAGACACTGAGCAAAAGTTCTTTTGTGGGTTTTCATGAAATGGCCACTGCATAATGTAGGATAGCGATTCCTGATTCTGACAGCAGGAGAGAATCTCTTGGAGAATCCGCTAAAAATACCGGCCTCTACCTTATCCCCCCAAGATTCTGGTTCAGTAGGTTCGGGGAATGCATGGGGCTTAGTAATATGTCCTTTCAGTAAATATGCTAGATGATTTGGAAGTTGCTGCGTGACAAATTTAGTCACTGGTCACTAGTCTCCATTCTCTCAACTAGTCTCCATTCTCTCGGCAGCCTGCCATCCTTTCTGCACACAGCAACAAGGGTAACCATTGGAGGACGGAACTCGGCCCTCAGATGGTTTCGCATTGCACTTCAGGGCCAGTTCCTTCTTCATGACAGCATACAATTAGACTGCTGGTGGATTTCCCAAACTCATGACCTACCATTCTTGCCTCATTCCCTCTATTCTAGCCACACAGGCTTTTCTTTGATCCTCGGACCACCAAGCTCATTCCTGCGTCCGCAGTTTGCACTTACTGTTTTTTCTGCCAGACCATCTTCCCGCAGATCTTCATACGGCTGGCCTTCTCACTCATGTTCTGTTCAGATGCCTTCCTTGCTACTCTGTGGAAAACAGTACCCCACCTCCCAAATATCTCTCCATATCTCCTCACCCTGCTCTATTTTTCTTCATGGCGCTGTCACTAATTATTATGTAGTGAACTGCTTTCTTATTTTTGTTTCCTCCATGAGGATGTCGCTTTAAGAGAGGTGGCTTTTTGTACTGGTCCATCAGAGAAAGACAAAGAGTGATACGTAATTGTAAAACAATTTAATTTTTGTTTCCTGCTTTTTTTTCATTTTAATTTTTAATTTTTTGGCCGCACAGCACGGATTGTGGGATCTTAGTTCCCCCACTAGGGATCGAACCCGTGCCCTTGGTAATGAAAGCGTGGAGTCTTCACTACTGGACCACCAGGGAATTCCCTCCTGCTTTTTACATTTTATTTTGTCCCAGGTGAAAATTGGGGCCCTCTCATGACTTTTGTCTATACTCCTAGATGATAGAAAGCCCTGTGGTCAGTAGTTAAAATGTCCAGTCCAATGTGATGGTCAAACTTTGGAACTGACTTAAGAGCGAGGCCTTTCCCCACCTCCCCAGCTGTGGCTGGTGGAAAACTAGCAGTTGGGAGAGAACGTTGTGGTCAACTTCTTATCCAAATTTGCTTTTACTTCTTCTCACCTAGTTCACTAAGTAGAGGTCTTGGTCCTCCAGAGTTGGAGTGCAAGGGATTGGGGGAGGGGAGGGGAGGGAAGTAGGAAGGGTCTTACTTGATTGGTACTATATGAAACTGGGTTAGTGCTTTCTGGGCCTGACTACAGGTTTTAAGAATTGATTCTTTCTTTCACAGGCACTTTTGTAGTTGATAAGAATTGCTCTCATTGCTCTGGATCTCTTCCTGTAGTTCCCTTGATGAAGATGAATGCATCTCTTTTCCAGCTAGTTTCTTATTTCTTCTTCAGCCCCTGAGAATCTGGCAATTCCTACAGCTTCCCTCCACTGAGTTGTATTCATCCCTCCAGGTGCTCCTCTGGAACAGGACATAAGAAGACCTCCGCAGGAGCTCCCTCTAGCGAGGGGCAGTGTCTGGCCCATGAGAAATACATTCTTTTCCCTAATAAACTCTGGCAGTGCTGGCCAGTCCCAAACTTGTTAGCTCCTTCTTCCTCAGCTGTCAGAGAAGTTAGTCAGCTTGTCTCCTGCAACTTAGATTTCCCAGACAACAGTCTAGAGTGTCTCTAATGCTCCAGAGAACACATATATCGCCATTGCAAGGGTCTCATTAAAGTGTCTGTCTCCTGGGAGGTGAAGTAGGAGGCATCTTTCATCCCTTCTTGCAAGCAGAGAGGAGGGAGTGGGACTCACAGCAGAGCAAAAGCCTGTGCCAGCCTATGTTCTGATTGGTCAGTGCCCAGGCTATACTGTTTGTTAAATTTTTTTTTTATTATTACTCTGGATCCAGCTATTCTTGATTTTCAAATGGCTCAGGAACCACAGATGGGAAAATACAGCCTGCTTGGACTGTGTCTCTAAAACTAAGGAAGGGGAAGAAGCAGGTAATTAATTGGATAATTTAGGAAAAAATGCCTCAGGTATTGGAATTTTCCTGGCAAAGTTTTAGCTGAGTCATTCTGCAAAGTGTCAGTATTTGGCACATCTCATATTCCAACAACGTTATGTTGAATAAAATAATACATTTTTTCTTTAAAAAAATAGTCAATAGATATATTTCATTTCCAATAGGAAGAACTCAATTATATTTTAAGCATCTTTCAAGGTCAGACCTAGTAAAAATGTGATATAAATGGAGTTCCTATTTGGCTGGGATAAAATAGAGATACAGAACTCTTTTTCCTCTGACGAATGAAACTGGTGGTGTTTTTTTTCATCAGGTCATCATGCATTAGGAAAGAGATGGATTGCTTACTTCATTGACCATCACTTGCTGTGTTTTAACTTTTTCCCTAATATTTGACTTGGATTTTCTTTTTGGTTTATGCATGTCAGACTGATTGCAAAATTGGCATCAGTTCTTCACCCCTTCCTGTGGTCTTCACAGTTCCTCTTACCAGGGGATGGAGTCTATTTTCTCACCCCCTTGAATATGGGCTGGGCTTGTGTTTACTTTGGCCAATAGAATATGGTAGAAGTGTCGATGTGCCAGTTCTGAGCCTAGAGACCTTATGTCCTTCTATTCTCTCTCAGAGCTCTGTCACCATGAGAACAAACTTGGCCAACCTTGCTGGAAGATGAGAGAACACACTGAGGAGAGCTCATTTTTCCCATTCAAAGCCATACTAGGCCAGCCTAAAGTCAGCCAACCTCAAAACATGTGGGAGTGTGTAGCCCAAACCAGCAGAGCTACCATCCCAACCCACACCCGACTGCAGACCCACGCAGGAGCTCATCTGAGGCCAGAGGAACCGCCCAGATTACCTATAGTTTTATGAGCGATAATAGAAATGCTTATTGTTTTAAGTCACTGAGTTTTGGGATGCTTTGTTGCACAGTGATCGCTAACTCACACTGGCCATTTTTGCCCTCACTTTCCCCCTGTGGTCAGAGAATTCCACACTGTCCAGTTTTACAAGTAAAATTTGCTCTAATGTAAGGAGGCATTTTAAAAAACACGAATTACAAATATCTGATGTTAAGACATGGGGAGAGCTCGCCTTTGAAAGGGTTTAATATACTAAATATTTCAGGTTTTATCATCTTCACATATTCATTTCTAGTTTTCTCATTAATATCCAAGTTACAAGGATGACTAGCCTTCAATGAACTGTGTAGTAACATTGGACACATTGTGGAGGATTTAGTTTAAGCAGATATTACATACGCAGCTGGTGTTTCCTAGAGTCTTGGTGATCAAATTCCTGAGGACTATATGCGAAGTCTTGTGCTTATCGGCATAAATCCTTATTCCAGATTTTCTTTTCTGAATTGGTATCTTGGGATCTCCTAAGTCGTGGGAGCCATTTGTGCAATAGCTGAGCTATGGTGGCCTGCTCTTATCTTGATGATTTCTCTCTGCTCTATGGCCGGCAGATCTGTATTTAGGGAGTATAGAGCCATAGTCACCCTGGTGCATATTCTTTATCTTTGCATCTCAGGAGGCTCAAGTTAGCATGGGCTACCTTGGAGAAAACCCCTCCTTTTAACCCCGTCATTTCATGGTTCCCAACAATCTGAAATGGCTTTTTAAAATTGATGTCCTAAAACTTTCTTTTCCCTGTTTAGGCCATATTTCCCATCTCTCTCTGTTATATTGCAGTCACATATGAGCGAGCTGTTAGCCTCCCAGCTCTGCATAAGCCTGATGTTTGTCACCAAGACCGACATCACTTTGGATGCCACTTGGCTGCATTTTAGACAGCGAGTTGGGCAAACGTCTGTTTTACGGACAGATGCCTGCACAATCTTAGGTTTTCAGTTCAGAATATACTTTAAAATGTATTTTTAAATGCTTTTATTTTTTATTAGGGAAAATAGCCTTAACATTTTTAACGCTTTAGTTTAAAAAAGCAATACATGCTCATTATTTAATAGTTATACAATATAGGAAAGGATAAATAAAAATAAAAATTATCTGTAACTCTATAGCTGATTTTTTGGTATATTTCATGTGCATTTATATGGTACTCTGTAAAAAAATAGTTTTCATGTTTCTACCTTTTCTATAATCTCTCTCTTTTATTACTTAATCATTTAAATTACATTTGCTAGAGTCAACTTTGTTTTTATCTTTTAAAACCCACATGACTTATTTGCATTTTAACATATAATAGCATTTGATATGTTTTAGTTAGTGTTCAATATACATAAATTACTTAGGTTCTTAATGTAATATACCTGTGTGGTTGCTTAAAACTGAAAACATTAACTCTAGTTTACTCCACACTTTGCCTATGTTTCACTGCAGTCACAAACCTGGTTCTCTCTTGAGGGTAAAGATAGAACATATCCACAAGTCCATGTATATTTGTAGAGGAGAAGGAGCAAAGTAGTAGCCAACTCCAGAACAGGTGCTTTGAGAAAGAGCACCTACCTCGGTCAGTATAATTATCATTAGGTGTATTTTATCACAAATAATTTTATTTGTTTGTTTGTTTGTTTGTTTGTTTGGCTGCATTGGGTCTTAGTTGCGGTGCGTGGGCTTCTCTCTAGTTGTGGCACACCAGGGATCAAACCTGCGTCCCCTGCATTGGAAGGTGGATTCTTAACTACTGGACCGCCAGGGAAGTCCCTATCACAAATAATGTTAACTTAGTGTCCCTTCCTATTCTCCTTTTTCTTTTCCGATGCTGTTGACTCCGAAAGGGGCTGGCCACACATTGTTAGGCCAGGGAGGAGTGGGAGGACGTCATGCACTGTTCTATGAAAAGTAGCTGATGAAACTAAAACTACTTTTGTTATTTTTAAAAAGTCTAAAAGTAAACAGCTTTATTTAATTTGAACATTGTTTCATTTTGTGCTTTGATATACTAGCAACTCATAGCTGTTCACAACTATTATCTGGCCGACTTCCCTTGGATATAATCCAGGCACCTCAATCCCCACGAATACATCATCACCTCCGGCCAGCAGACTCCTTGTGGGGTGTTTCCTCTCTGGCTGAATGGTTGGTTCCCTTAGCCAACTCATCGTACAGTTCAGAACGCTAGCGCTCATCCTTTAGACCTCCACACCCCTCCCTCACTTCCTCATATTTCATTGGTTGCCAAGGTCTGTAGATTCTACTTTTTTTTTTTTTTTTTTTTTTCTTTTTGCGGTATGCGGGCCTCTCACTGTTGTGGCCTCTCCCGTTGCGGAGCACAGGCTCCGGATGCGCAGGCCCAGCGGCCATGGCTCACGGGCCCAGCCGCTCCGCGGCATATGGGATCCTCCCAGACCGGGGCACGAACCCGTATCCCCTGCATCGGCAGGCGGACTCTCAACCACTTGCGCCACCAGGGAAGCCCTGTAGATTCTACTTTTGCGCTCCTCTCTCAGCTGTGCCATCAGAGCCATCGCCTTTACCATAGCGCACACATTTGTCGCTTCTCTGGGAACTGCTGGAAGTGCCTTCTTATCGCTTCTCCTCCTTCTGGTCTCACCATCAGCCTCACTCATCCAACAGCTGCTAAGGAAGCCCTCTAACATGTAAGTCTGTTTATGGACACTAACATACAGCTCTAGAATTTGGGTTAAAATCAGATTCCTTTGCTTGGCACAGAAAGGCCTTCATATCTGGCCTGTCTCCCTCTCTGGCCTCATTTCCCACCACTTGCCTGTGGACATCCTTTTGTCCAGTTGTATATTTTCAGTGTCTTCCTAAAAAAAAAATAGTAGTTTCCCCCCATGTCTTCCCATACACATTTCCCTCTGCGAGATATTTCATTCCTTGTTTTCCCCCATCCACTTGTCCTTGTCTTTTCTGTTTTTTTTTTAATTACATTCTTCAAGCCTCAGCAGAACTCTCACTTCTTTCTAAAACCTTTCTCCAACCAAGTCCATGATTTTGATGCTTCTGCACTGTGATTACTGTACCATTTGTATGATTACACCATGTCAGTTAGCACACTGTATTTTAATTGTTTGTTTACGTGCCTTTGTATTCCACTAGACTAGTGGGTTTCAAAGTGTGGTCCCCTGACCAACAGCATCAGCTTTGCCTGGGAGTTCGTTAGAAATGCAAATTTCCAGGCCTCACTCCAGATCAGAAACTCTGGGGGTAGAGCCCAGCAACTTGTGTTGGGGGCAAATCATTTACTCTCTTATGATAGGGGAAGACTGGCTGGCCATAGCGGCATGCTAAGAAACATGGCAATTATTGAGAAGATACATGAATACTGACAAATACTGTACTCCATGCCAGCTTTTCTTAAGGTGACTGGCAACATCAAGGAAGTCCAACATGCCCCAAAGCATCTCAACACTTATATTAATTTGCTGCTGTAACAGATTACCACAAATTTAGTGGCTTAAAACAACAAAGACCGGGCTTTCCTGGTGGTGCAGTGGTTAAGAATCTGCCAATGCAGGGGACCCGGGTTCGAGCCCTGGTCCGGGAAGATCCCACATGCTGCAGAGCAACTAAGCCCATGCGCCACAACTACTGAGCCTGCGCTCTAGAGCCCGGGAGCCACAACTACTGAGCCTGCATGCTACAACTACTGAAGCCCATGCGACTAGAGCCTGTGCTCTGCAACAAGAGAAGCCACCGCAATGAGAAGCCCATGCACCAGAACAAAGAGTAGCCCCCCTCGCTGCAACTAGAGAAAGCCTGCGCAGCAACGAAGACCCAACACAGCCAAAAATAAAGAAATTAAATTAATAAATTAAACAACAACAACAACAAAGACTTTTTGTCTTACAGTTTGGAAGGCCAGAAGTCTGAAATGGGTCTCACTTGGCTAAAATCAGGATATTGGCAGGGCTGAGTTCCTTCTGGAGGCTCTAGGGGAGAATCCATTTCCTCATATTTTCTAGATTTCGAAGCTACCTGCATTCCTTGGCTTGCGACCTCTTCCTCCATCTTCAAAGCTATCAATGGCTGATCGAATCTTTCTCATGATGCCATCTCTCTGCTTTTGATCTTCTGCCTTCCTCTTTCCCACTTAAGGACCTGTGTGATTATATTGGGTTCACCTGGATAATTACCAAGCTGATCTTATTTTAAGGTCAGCTGATTAGCCACCTTAATTCCATTTTGCTAAGTAACATAAAATATTCAGAGATTCTAGGGATGAGGACCTGGACATTTTGGGGGTGGAGGCGTTATTCTGCCTACCATGACATTTGTTCTTGACTTCTGGAGATTTAAATAAGATTAATATTGCCTTTTACCTTAATGCATGGGCTCTTTGGAGAAATCTAGGATTTCCTTTTCTCATTGTCACTTCTTGTGAAGAAAGTGATTTGAACATTCTTTGATGATTTAGAACATTTTATTGAAAAGAGACCCCCTCTCCCCATGATTTATAGTTGTAAATGTAAACTGAACTTAACTCAAGGTTAACCAGGAAAACATGTCCCAGGTGGCAATTAGAGCCTGTGAGATCTATGAAAATAAGTGTGTCAATATGTTAAAAATAAATCAGGTTCAAATATTTTAAAAAGAGGAATAATGTGTTACAAAATAATATATTTTTGGAGAAGGAGCAGGCAAATGCTTTTTGTTTTAAAAAAATACATCTTTATTGGAGTATAATTGCTTCACGATACGATGTTAGTTTCTGTTGCACAACAAAACAAATCAGCCATAGGCATACACATGTCCCCATATCCCCTCCCTCTTGAGCCTCCCTCCCATCCTCCCCATCCCACCCCTCTAGGTCATCGCAAAGCACCGAGCTGATCTCCCTGTGCTATGCTGCTGCTTCCCACTAGCTAACTATCTTACATTCGGTAGCGTATATACGTCGATGCTACTCTCACTTCGCCCCAGCTTTGCCCTCCCACCCCATGTCATCAAGTCCATTCTCTATGTCTACCTCTTTATTCCTGCCCTGCAACTAGGTTCATCAGTACCATTTTTTTTCTTTTTTAGGTTCCATATATATGTGTTAGCATACTGTATTTGTTTTTCTCTTTCTGACTTACTTCACTCTGTATGACAGACTCTAGGTCCATCCACCTCACTACAAATAACTCAATTTCGTTTCTTTTTATGGCTGAGTAATATTCCATTGCGTATATGTGCCACGTCTTCTTTATCTATTCATCTGTTGATGGACACTTAGGTTGCTTCCATGTCCTGGCTAAATAGTGCTGCAATGAACATTGTGGTGCATGTCTCTTTTTCAGTTATGGTTTTCTCAGGGTGTATGCCCAATAGTGGGATTGCTGGGTTGTATGGTAGTTCTATTTTTACTTCTTTAAGGAACCTCCATACTGTTCCCCATAGTGGCTGTATCAATTTACATTCCCACCAACAGTGCAAGAGGGTTCCCTTTTCTCCACACTCTGTCCAGCATTTATTGTTTGTAGATTTTTTGATGATGGCCACTCTGACTGGTGTGAGGTGATAGCTCATTGTAGTTTTGATTTGCATTTCTCTAATGATTAATGATGTTGAGCATTCTTTCATGTGTTTATTGGCAATCTGTATATCTTCTTTGGAGAAATGTCTGTTTAGGTCTTCTGCCCATGTTTGGATTGGGTTGTTTGTTGTCTTGATATTGAGCTGCATGAGCTGTTTGTATATTTTGGAGATTAATCCTTTGCCTGTTGTTTCATTTGCAAATATTTTCTTCCATTCTGAGTGTTGTCTTTTTGTCTTGTTTATGGTTTCCTTTGCTGTGCAAAAGCTTTTAAGTTTAATTAAGTCCCATTTGTTTATTTTCATTTTTATTTCCGTTACTCTAGGAGTTGGGTCAAAAAAGATCTTGCTGGGCTTCCCTGGTGGCGCAGTGGTTGAGAGTCCGCCTGCCGATGCAGGGGACACGGGTTCGTGCCCCGATCCCGGAAGATCCCACATGCCGCGGAGCGGCTGGGCCCGCGAGCCATGGCCGCGGAGCCTGTGTGTCCGGAGCCTGTGCTCCGCAACGGGAGAGGCCACAGCAGTGAGAGGCCCGCGTACAGCAAAAAAAAAAAAAAAAAAAAAAAGATCTTGCTGTGGTTTATCTCAAAGAGTGTTTTTCCTATGTTTTCCTCTAAAAGTTTTATAGTGTCTGGTCTTACATTTAGGTCTTTAATCCATTTGGAGTTTATTTTTGTGTATGGTGTTAGGTAGTGTTCTAATTTCATTCTTTTACATGTAGCTGTCCAGTTTTCCCAGCACCACTTATTTCGGAGGCTGTCTTTTCTCCATTGCATGTTCTTGCCTCCTTTGTCGTAAATTAGGTGCCCATGTGTGTGTGGGTTTATCTCTGGGCATTCTATCCTGTACCATTGATCTATATTTCTGTTTTTGTGCCAGTACCATACTGTCTTGATTACTGTAGCTTTGTGGTATAGTTTGAAGTCAGGGAGCCTGATTCCTCCAGCTCTGTTTTTCTTTCTCAGGATTGCTTTGGCTGTTCAGGGTCTTTTGTGTTTCCATATAAATTGTAAGATTTTTTGGTTCTAGTTCTGTGAAAAATGCCATTGGTAGTTTGATAGGGATTGCATTGAATCTGTAGATTGCTTTAGGTAGTATAGTCATTTTCACAATATTGATTCTTCCCATCTAAGAACATGGTATATTTCTCCATCTGTTTATGGCATCTTTGATTTCCTTCATCAGTGTTTTATAGTTTTCTGAGTACAAGTCTTTTGCCTCCTTAGGCAGGTTTATTCCTAGGTATTTTATTCTTTTTGTTGCAGTGGTAAATGGGAGTGTTTCCTTAATTTCTCTTGCTTTTTTTTCGTTGTTGCTGTATAGGAATGCCAGAGATTTCTGTGCATTAATTTTGTATCCTGCAACCTTACCAAATTCATTGATTCGTTCTATTAGTTTTCTGGTGGCATCTTTAGGATTTTTTATGTATAGTATCATGTCATTAGCAAATAATGACAGTTTTACTTCTTCTTCTCCGGTTTGGATTCCTTTTATTTCTTTTTCTTCTCTGATTGCCATGGCTTGGACTTCCAAAGCTATGTTGAATAAGAGTGGCGAGAGTGGACGTCCTTGTCTTCTTCCTGATCCTAGTGGAAATGCTTTCTGTTTTTCACCATTGAATATGATGCTTGTTGTGGGTTTGTCATATACGGCCTTTATTATTTTGAGGTAGTTTCCATCTGTGCCTATTTTCTGGAGAGTTTTCGTCATAAATGGGTGTTGAGTTTTCTCAAAAGCTTTTTCTGCATCTATTGAGATGATCATATGGTTTTATCCCTTAATTTGTTAATGTGGTGTATCACATTGATTGATTTCCATATATTGAAGAATCCTTGCATCCCTGGGGTAAATCCCACTTGATCATGGTGTATGATCCTTTTAATGTGCTGTTGGATTCTGTTTGCTAGTATTTTGTTCAGGATTTTTGCATCTATGTTCATCAGTGGTATTGGTTTATAATTTTCTTTTTCTGTGATATCTTTTTTTGGTTTTGGTATCAGGGTGATGGTGGCTTCATAGAATGAATTTGGGAGTGTTTCTCCCTCTGCAATTTTTTGGAAGAGTTTGAGAAGGATCGGTGTTAGCTCTTCTCTAAGTGTTTGATAGAATTCGCTTGTGAAGCCATCTGGTCCTGGACTTTGCTTTGTTGGAAGATTTTAAATTATGGTTTCAGTTTTATTACTTGTGATACGTCTGTTTATATTTTCTAATTTTTCCTGGTTCAGTCTTGGAAAATTGTACCTTTTCAAGAATTTGTCCTTTTTTTCGTGGTTGTCCATTTTATTGGCATATAGTTGTTTGTAGTAGTCTCTTATAATCCTTTGTATTTCTGCAGTGTCAGTTGTGATTTCTCCTTTCTAATTTTATTGATTTGCATCCTCTCCCTTTCTTCTTGATGAGTCTGGCTAAGGGTTTGTCAATTTTGTTTATCTTCTCAAAGAACCAGCTTTTAGTTTTATTGATCTTTGCTATTGTTTTCTTCGTTTCTATTTCATTTATTTCTGCTCTGATCTTTATGATTTCTTTCCTTCTGCTGACTTTGAGTTTTCTTTGTTCTTCTTTCTTTAGTTGTTTTAAGAGTAGGGTTAGATTGTTTATTTGAGATTTTTCTTGTTTCTTGAGGTGAGATTGAATTGCTATAATCGTCCCTCTTAGAACTGCTTTTGCTGCGTCCTATAGGTTTTGGGTCGTCATGTTTTCGTTGTCATTTGTTTCTATGTATTTTTAAATTTCTTCTTTGATTTCTTCAGTGATCTCTTGGTTATTTAGAAGCGAACTGTTTAGCCTCCATATATTTGTGTTTTTTTACAGTTTTTTTCCTATAATTGATTTCCAGTCTTATAGTGTTGTAGTCAGAAAAGATGCTTGATATGATTTTAATTTTCTTAAATTTTCTGAGGCTTGATTTGTGAACCAGGATGTGATCTATCCTGGAGAATGTTCCATGTGCACTTGAGAAGAAAGTGTATTCTGCCACTTTGGGGTGGAATGTTCTATAAATATCAAATAGATCTATCTGGTCTCTTGTGTCATTTAAAGCTTGTGTTTCCTTATTTATTTTCTGTTTGGATGATCTGTCCATTGGTGTAAGTTGGGTGTTAAAGTCCCCTATTATTATTGTGTTACTGTCGATTTCTCATTTCATGGTTGTTAGCATTTGCCTTATGTATTGAGGTGCTCCTATGTTGGGTGCATAAACATTTATAATTGTTATATCTTCTTCTTGGGTTGATCCCTTGATCATTATGTAGTGTCCCTCCTTATCTCTTATAAAAGTCTTTATTTTAAAGTCTATTTTATCTGATATGAGTATTGCTACTCCAGCTTTCTTTTGATTTCCATATGCATGGAATATCTTTTTCCATCCTTTCACTTTCAGTCTGTGTGTGTCACTAGGTCTAAAGTGGGTGTCTTGTAGACAGCATATATATGGATCTTGTTTTTGTATCCATTCAGCCAGTCTGGGTCTTTTGGTTGGGGCATTTAATCCATTTACATTCAAGGTTATTATCGAAATGTATGTTCCTATTACCATTTTCTTAATTGTTTTGGGTTTGTTTTTGTAGTTCTTTTCCTTCTCTTGTGTTTCCTGCCTAGAGAAGCTCCTTTAGCATTTGTCGTAAAGCTGGTTCGGTGGTGCTGAATTCTCTTCACTTTTGCTTGTCTGTAAAGATTTTAATTTCTCTATCGAATCTGAATGAGATCCTTGCTGGGTAGAGTAATCTTGGTTGTAGGTTTTTCTCTTTTATCATTTTAAGCATATGCTGCCACTCCCTTCTGGCCTACAGAGTTTACACTCAAAAATCTGCTGATAACCTTATGTGGATTCCTTTGTATGTTATTTGTTGTTTTTCCCTTGCTGCTTTTAATATTTTTCTTTGAATTTATATTTTGTTAGTTTGATTAATATGTGTCTTGGTGTGTTTTTCCTACGGTTTATACTGTGTGGGACTCTCTGTGCTTCCTGGACTTGGGTGACTATTTCCTTTCCCATGTTAGGGAAGTTTTCCACTATAATCTCTTCAAATATTTTCTCAGACCCTTTCTTTTTCTCTTCTTCTTCTGGAACCCCTATAATTCGAATGTTGGTGCGTTTAGTGTTGTCCAAGAGGTCTCTGAGATTGTCTTCAATTATTTTTTCTTTATTTTGCTCTTCAGCAGTTATTTCCACCATTTTGTCTTCCAGCTCACTTATTCGTTCTTCTGCCTCTGTTATTCTGTTATTAATTCGTTCTAGTGTATTTTTCATTTCAGTTATTGTGTTGTTCATCTCTGTTTGTTTGTTCTTTAGTTCTTCTAGATGTTTGTTAAACATTTCTTGTATTTTTTCAATCCATGCTTCCATTCTGAGAGTCTGGATCATCTTTACTATCATTACTCTGAATTCATTTTCAGGTAGATTGCCTATTTCCTCTTCATTTATTTGGTCTTGTAGGTTTTTACCTTGCTCCTTCATCTGTGACATATTTCTTTGCTGTCTCATTTTTTTTTTTATTAGTGGCATTGTGTTCCTGTTTTACTGGTTGTTTGGCCTGAGGATTCCAACACTGGAGTTTGTTGTAGGCTCTTGGGTAAAGCTGGGTCTTGGTGCTGAGATGAGGAACTCTGTGAGACTTCACTCAATGAATATTCCCTGGGGTGTGAGGTTCTCTATTAGTCCAGTGGTTTGGACTTGGAGCTCCCACCGCAGGAGCTTCTGCCTCACCCTGGGCTCGCCAATCAAGATCCCTCAAGCTGCATGGGGCAGCAAAAAAAAAAAAAAAAAAAGACAATAACAAGTAAAAAATACAATTAGACTAGGAAACTAACAGATATGTTAGAAAGAATGTAAAAATAAAAATATAGATGAGTCAACAACCAGAAGGTACATCAGTACCACAGTAGTAAAAAAGAGGAGGAGGGAAAAGAAAAAAAAAAGGGCTGTGGGGGAGGGGAGGCCTTGGCTGTGGAGAGCGGGGCCTAAACAAGGGCGAGGTTTGGGTGGTGGGCGGGGCCAGTGCTCAGGACCCACAGGGCTGGAAAAGGCCCTGGGGCTTTGGGTGGGTGGGGCTTATGCTCAAGGAACAGAAGGGGCCCCCCACCCCTGGTGTCAGAGGGCAGGAGACCTCACCTGGGAGCCCAGCAGGCTTCCTGGGCTCGAGCAGGTGGGGCAACTGCCCTCCTCTCCTCTCCTGCTCCATGGTCTGGGGCCTGGGATGGCAGCTCCCACCTGCCTCTCCTGATCTTCTGGGCCTCCCTCCTATGCCTCCAGGACTAGTGTGGGGTGGGGGTGGGGGGGAAGGGGGGCCCTTGGAGGGCAGGGGACCAGCCTGGGAGCTCAGCAGGCTCCCCATGCCCTAGTGGCCCAGGTGATAGCCCTCCGCTCCTCTCCCGCTCTTCCTGGAGTGTCCCTCCCACCTGCCTCTCCTGATCTCCCCGGCCTCAGGGGCCCCGATCTTGTCTGGCCTCCACTTCTCCTCCCCCCTCGGTCCCCCTACGTCCTACGGGTTCACTCTGGGGTTCCTCCCGTCTCCTTGGGGGTCATAGTTCCCCACCAGCGGCCAGCAGGTGCCCTAGTTTGGCAAATGCTTTTTAAAATTTTTCTCAAGACCTGGTTTTAGATCAAACTTGCCAAGTCTTTTTCTTTTCCCGCCTGAAGATAGGTCTATGGAACCCCTACAGACACAATTGTAGGATGCTTTGTCTTGCAGGCACTTGGCAGAGGGTATTATAGAACTCATTTATACTGCAGAATAGTTATAACCTTCATGTCTTTCACTTGGACAGATCTGTGCACTAGCAAATAGCGATGGAAATGGAGCAGTAGAAATGTACTTGATGAAGGCTATGAATTTTAAATATTGAACTTTGATAAGTTACTCTTTGGAAAGTGAGAATACTTTTCAAATGCAATATGTATCACCTCTGACATAAGGGCGGGACCAGTCTGATGTGGACCAGTTTGGACCAGCATTGGGCAGTACAGAAATGTATTTGTGGACAATGCACCAGTAACATGGTGATAGAGGAAGTGAATTGCAGAATCAGATGGGAAGTGTTTTCATCCATTTCCTTGTGAGAAAGGATTGGTAGTTCAACCAGAATCCCTCTGGACCTCTCTGTGACTATTCACACCCAATAGCTATAGTTGCTTGTTTATGGGATGTGATTAATTGTTAACCAAGCTGAGTTTATCCTGTATTGTGAATTCAGAACTTAATTTAAAAAATCTTTACAAATCCTGAATTGAAAGCCACCCCCCGCCAATATTGTTATGAGAACAGTGTGTACTAGGTAGGACCCACCTGACATTTCTAGTCACCACCTTACATGAAAATGGAAAGACCTGGGAAACAGCACCTTGAGCCATTGAAATCGTCCAGAACAAAATTTCCCTCGGTTTAAGTATGGTGGCGGTAGCAAGGATTGTGATTCTTTAGCCAATGAAAGAGAAGTTGTGAGAAATTACCTGGGCAGTCTAAGTATAAAACCACCAATTTTTTGCTCATGTGTGTTTTATTTTAGGACAATATGTTATTTTGTTATGATCTTGGATAACCTTTTGGCTTGGCTTCTCATGTATCGTTAGAACGACACACAATCACCCAGATCATTATAATTGCAGACATTTAGGAGCCATGGTTATGGATTCACTCTGAAAGTGGAATGCGTCTATAGTAACGCACCCAACAATTACCTGGCCACCTAAGAGGTATTACCTTGAATTATACCCTTGGGACACCTGGTTATTCAGTAACATAGATCAGGAGAGCAGTATAGGAGGACACTGATATTCAACATTCCTTAGCCCTTTAATAAAGGGAATTTGTAGGATGTGTTGTCTTTTAAGAGACCAGCTTTCATCCCCTTTGTTCATGACTCCGCCTTAGAGAAGTTCACACTTTTAAGAAATGACGTTGTTGGGGCTTCCCTGGTGGCGCAGTGGTTGGGAGTCCGCCTGCCGGTGCAGGGGGCACGGGTTCGTGCCCCGGTCTGGGAGGATCCCACATGACACGGAGCGGCTGGGCCCGTGAGCCATGGTCGCTTGGCCTGCGCGTCCGGGGCCTGTGCTCCGCGGGGGGAGAGGCCGCAGCAGTGAAAGGCCCGCGTACCGCAAAAAAAAAAAGAAATGACGTTGTTCCCTCCCAGGCTCCAAATGGAAACTTTTCAAGGCCATATTTGCTATGAGGGATATTTATCATGGAAGTTAAGTAACTTACACTTTAATTCAAGTGTCCTCTAGGCATTGAGAATAGGTTTTTTCCTCCAGGAGGCCCGGGCAGTTTCCTGTTTTAAAGAAATTGAAAAGAAATATATTGCTTTCAGCAGCCCCAAAATCAATACAGTTTCAAATATAGATGGGACCAAGTTTCTTGTGCTTCTTATATGGGCTGAAGGATGGTGCTGACATGAAGTCCTTTGTGATCATAATACATAGACGGAAGCCCTTGTGCTGTGGGGAATGAATGATTGTGGCACATCTCTCGCCATTCCAGATTCAGGTGATCAGCCCTCGTACACACCACGGTAATAATGGCCTCCCATCCATCCATCTTTAGAAACTTCCCCACAGAATATATTTAGGACCAGACCATTTAAACATCAAAACGTATTCCTTTTTCTTTACCTTTAGAAAAACAAAATAGAGCCTCAAGGCATTGCCAGTCAGTGCTATTTTGAATAGGATAACATGTATGATAAATAAATCCAGCCATAAGCTATAAAGTCGTTTGATAGCAGGGTACCAGTGTTTTATTTATCTTCCTGTCTCCCTCAGCATCTAACGGTGGCTTATACAGAAAACTAGCTCAATATACGCCTGTTAAATAAGTGAATCAAAAATTTTATATACCAGTGCTACAAAGAATGTCCACTTGTTTTTGGATTTAACATGGAGATTTTTCATGCTGGGAGAAGGACCTTGATTCTTTTGTATAGTTTGTATTTCTCTGCTGCAGTTGCTTTTTCTTTGAATTTTGTGAGCATGTTTATTTAAAGTGTTTGGTAACTCTTAACATCCTCCCTTGTCATTCTATTTTTATTTATTTTTTCCTGCTGCTCTTAATTCATGTTGTCTTGTCTTCAGCCTGTCTGCTTTTGTTTGCATTTTAGACATTGTATTTGAAAAATTCTTTGTAGAAATAGTTTGAGGCCCAAGATGATGCTATCTTCCTCCAGAGAGGATTCCCATTTGTTTCTGCCAGATGCCCAGAGGCACTAGCAATTTTGATCACCTCTGTCCAGTTTCAGGGATTGCAGGGATTAGAAGATGACCTGCAGTTCCCGCCGCAGTCCATGTACTTTCTGGTCACGCTGATTTTAGGGTACAGACCTTTGGAGATCCAACCCAGAGTAAGGAAGAATGACCAAAGCCTCCCCCTGCCCCAGACTTTCTTGGTGGCTCCCAGACACCAGTGTCTGTTCCTTTAGCTCCACCAGGTTGACTGAATTATTGCTTAACCTCTCAGCCCCTCACTTGTCCCTCCAGGACCATCAAACATTCCCAGGAGTAGAGACTCTACACACAGGGTTCATTTCTCCGGGCATCCGTTCTCCCCTGCATCCTGTCCAGGTAATACTTCTCTACCTTGTTAACATTGTGAGGCCTTTGGGCAGATTAAAAAAATATTTTGTTATAATTTTCTAGTGGTTCTTAGTGGGAGAGTGTGTCCAAAAATTACCTAATCTGTTATTAGCAGAAGCAGAGGTCCGTCCATTTTATTTTTGGTCGTAATTGCTTGTTTTTATATCTTTAAAAAATCCTTTATTGTTTGGTCAGTTTTATTTCTTGTTTTTTTGTGTGAGTCTCTTCTGATAATTGGAAATGAAATGTTCATATATTTGTTTTGGTGGCTAGCTTTATAATTATAACTTCACATAATACTTTTAACCCTCCCTTTTTTCAGAAAATATCTATTAATCTTTTATTTTGAGAATTGATAAAATTAGAACACTTCCTTCTCATCCCATTCTACCACTTGATTTGAGTTGATTGCATCATACTCCTTAGTGTTTATCATGACACTTAAATGTATTTCTGTTATTTAATTTTTCAGTTTAAAGCAGTAGTATTTGGCATACAGCTATTAAGAAGGGCAGAATATAAGTAATACATGTATAGAGTCAAAAAGAACAGACTGGGAAAATGTTTTAAGTAAAATATTACTTTTGAAGGTCTCATTTTTATACTGCATAAATGGCCAATTAAATTTAATTCTCTTAATATGATTAGGGATCTATCTACTTCTGCTTTTAGTTCTGTCCGTTTTTAGTTTCCATATTTTGAAGCTATGTTATTGGGTTCACATGGCTATAGACTTTTGATATCTTCCTGGTCATTAAACCCTTTATTGTTAGAAAATATCTTTCTTACTCTCAAATATTGCTTTTTGCCTTAAAATCTATTTTTCTGATATTAGTATAGCAATACTAATTTTCTTTTGGTTATCGTTTGCATGGTACATCTTTTTTTTTTCTTTTTGCGGTATGCGGGCCTCTCACTGCTGTGGCCTCTCCCGTTGCGGAGCACAGGCTCCGGATGCGCAGGCCCAGAGGCCATGGCTCACGGGCCCAGCCGCTCTGCGGCATATGGGATCCTCCCAGACCGGGGCACGAACCCGTATCCCCTGCATCGGCAGGCGGACTCTCAACCACTGCGCCACCAGGGAGGCCCCATGGTACATCTTTTAAAAATAATTTTAATTTTAAACTTTATGTGTCCTTATATTCAAGATGTTTCTCTTATAGGCATCATATACTTGGCATTTGAGTTTTTAATCCACTAAGACCAGTTACATTAATGCAATTACTGATATATTTGAGTTTATATTCTCCCATATTACTATATGTTTTCTAATTGATCTACCTGTTCTTGTGATCCTTTTTCTCTCCTTTCTTACCTTCTTTTGGGTAATCAATATTTTTTTATTACTTGATTTCCCCCCCTTGATTGTCTTGTTAGTTACATAGTTTTTGGCTATTCATTTACTGGTTTCTGTAGAGACTGGCATGCTTTGATTTATTAGTTTAATGTACCTTTTTACTTTTTCCACTTCCCTGACAATGCTAGATCTTAGATGAGTTGAACTTTATTTCTTCCCTTTCTGCCTTTTGTGATATTATTGTCATGCAACATAATTATACATATATTTTAAACTCCACAAGAAAATCTTTTGATTATTTTACGTATTTAGTACTCATTTATTTACCTTCACGTTTACCTTGTTTTTGTTCTTCACTCCTTTCGGTATTTCCATATTTCTCTCTGAGATAATTTTCTTCCTTCCAGAAAAACTGGTTTTAGTATTTCTTGTACTGCAGGCCTGCTGGTGATGAATTCTCTCAGTGTTTGCTGTAAGAATATCTTTATTTCACTTACATTTTTTGAGGACTATTTTACTGCATATAGAATTCTAGGTTGGCAGTTATTTTCTTTCAGTACTCTAAAAGTGTCACTTCCATTGCCTTCTGGGTTCCATCACTTCTTTAGAGAAGCTAGCTATAGATCTTAATGTTTTACCTTAACCTCTGATTTTAAAGTTTTGTCTTTATCTTTGATTTTTACAAGTTTTACTATTATGTGCCTAGCTTTGGTTTTCTTTGTGTTTATCTTGTCTAGGGTATACGAAGCTTCTTGAATCTGTGGGTTGGTGCTTTTCATCAATTGGGAAGTCTCAGACATTACCTTTTCAAATATTGTTTCGGCCCCATTCTGTCTTTCCTTTTCTCTGCAACTGTGTGTTAGGTATTTTACTTTTCCCATATGTGTATATTCCTTTTAGTATTTTCCATTCTTTTCTTCTCTCTGTGCTTCAGTCTGTATAGTTTCTGTTGACCTGTCCTCTGATCTATGAATCCTCTTTTTTGCTATGTCTTTTCTCTTGCTAAATGCAATTGTTCAGTTCTTAGTTTCAAATACTGTATTTTTAAGTTTTAGGATTTTCATTTGATTCCTTTTTATAGATGCCATTTCTCTGATGATATTTTCCATCTTTTCATCCATTCTCTCTCTTTTCTGTTATTTTTCTAGAAGTTATTAATCTTAGGTATTTTAAAGTTCTTGCTTGATAATTCGTAAATCTGGATAATCTGTGGGCGTCAATGAATATTATCCATTTTCCTCTTGATTTTGGGCCTCTTCTGATAGTATTTGATTAAATGTCAGATACTGTATGAAAAGTTTAAGAGGGGCTGGATGATGTCATTTTTCCCCAGAGAGGTTTTATCTTTTTCTCTTCAATGCAGATGGGGGTGGGGGCGGCAACTGATTATCCTAATTTAATCAGAGAAGAGGCTTCAAGATTGTGTTGCTTTTTCTCAAGTGTCTACCAGTTGTTTCCTTCATGCTCCTCAGGTATAGCCCCCAAGGTTTCTCACTGAGAACCTGAGGTATTCTGTGAGGTGCCTCTACTGTTGTTGATCCCAAGCTCTTAGTTCCTCCACATAGAAAAACTGTTAAGTGCAAGCCTTTGCTTTTTAGAGGCTTTCTGCTTAGCTTCTTGCCTCCTGTCTTGTGCAGCTTCAGAATTCAGCAGATATTTTGAGGGCAAAATTGCTCAAGTGTAGAACTCAGATCTCTGTTCCTTCCTTCTCACTGGGATCCTAGACCATCAAAACTCTGATTGTTTCTCTGCCTTTTAGTAGAAGTCGTTTCTCTGGGAAGAGCCTGTATTCTCAGCCTATTGTCCTATGGCTAGAATTGCCAATTGCCCTCAGGAAAAAGCAGCTCAATTTTCTGCAGCTTTCCCTTTTTTAGAGTTTTGCTTGCCTTAGCATCTCTGATGCTTTCAAACAGACCTTCCTTCCTTCCTCCCTCCATTCCTCTTTCCTTCCTTTCATTTCTTCCTCTTTCAAATAAACTTATTTATTTATTAATTATTCAACAAATATTTGATAAGACACTAGTATAATACACAAGATACAAAGATGAAAAAGATAAAATCTCTGCTCTTAGTAGCTCATCTGTGATTATAATTATTGAAATATGAGTATCTTGTACTTTATGCCCTGCATTATTTTTTATTTTGTTTTATCTTTAAGAAACAGATTTGCTAATGTTCCAAAGACTGAGTCTTTTTCTTCCAGCTTTGAGATATAATTGACATATAACACTGTGTAAGATTAAGATGTACAACTGTGATGATTTGATGCATGTATATATCATGAAATGATTACCACAGAAAGGTTAGTTAACACTTCTATCACCTTACTAATTACTTATAATTAACTTTTTTTGTACTGAGAACATTTAAGATCTATTCTCAGCAACTTTCAAGTATATAATACAGTATATATTTTTTAAACACCCTTCCTTTATTTATTTATTTTAAAATTTATTTTTGGCTGTGTTGGGTCTTCGTTGCTGCGTGCAGGCTTTCTCTAGTTGCAGCGAGCGGGGGCTACTCTTCGTTGTGGTGCATGGACTTCTCATTGTGGTGGCTTCTCTTGTTGCAGAGCACAGGCTCTAGGCACGTGGGCTTCAGTAGTTGTGGCACGTGGGCTCACTAGTTGTGGCTCACGGGCTCTAGAGCGCAGGCTCGGCAGTTGTGGTACACACGCTTAGTTGCTCTGTGGCATGTGGGATCTTCCCGGATTAGGGCTCGAACCTGTGTCCCCTGCATTGGCAGGCAGATTCTTAACCACTGCGCCACCAGGGAAGTCCTATAATACAGTACTGTTAACAATAATCACCTTGTTGTACATTAGATCCCTAGAACCTATTCATCTTATAACTGAAAGTTTGTACTGTTTGACCAATATCTCCCCATTTTTCCCAACCCCCCAGCTCCTGGAAAACCACTATTCTACTCTCTGTATCTGTGAGTTTGGTTTTTTAAGATTCCACATATATGTAAGATCATGCAGTATTTGTCTTTCTCTGTCTGACTTATTTCACTTAGCGTAATGCCCTCAGAGTTCATACTTGTTGTCACAAAAGGCTGATTTTCTTCTTTGGATTTGTATATATACACCACATTTTTTTTTATCCATTCTTCTTTTGATGGACACTTAGCTTGTTTCCATATATTGGCTATTTATTGTGAATAATGCTGTGATGAACATGGGGTGCAGATACCTGTTTGAGATAGTGATTCCATTTCCCCATATATGTACCCCAGAAGTGAGATTGCTAGATCATATGTTAGTTATATTTTTAACTTTTTGAGGAACCTTCATACTGTTTTCCATAGTGACTGTACCAATTTACATTCCCACCAACAGAGCACAAGGGTTCCCTTTTGTCCACATCCTCACCAACACTTGTTATCCAAGAACTAAGTCTTGAATGGATCAGTTCTGATAATGACATTTTCAAGTTTGTTTTCTATATGTCTCCTTTATTTCAACTTCTTCTTTCCTTTAGTTTTTCATGGAGTTGTTTTTGCCTTTTTTTTAAGATGGAACTGATCTGGCACATTTGATTTATTTATCTCATTGTGAACTTCCTGTATTATAATCACTTTCATTCCTAGTAAATGGTAACAACCTACACTCATAGTTATAATAGCTAACACTTACAAACTACCTGCCATGAATTATTCTAAGTACTTCACATACATTAACTCAGTTAATCACCACAACATAATTTATGAGGTAAGTACGATTATTATCCCTATTTTATAGCCGAGGGAACTTGGGCACAGAAATATTACACAAATTGTCCAAAGTTACATAGCTAATAAGTGGCAGGGATGGAATTCAGACTTCAACAGTCTAGCTTCAGAGGCCAAGCAGTTAATCTTGCTGATACCACTTTACCTCTTCCAATGATTCCTACTCTCAAATTCTTCTGTCTGACTGCAGTATCCTAACTTTACGCCCCAAGCACCAAGATTTGGTTTTCAGCCCCTTCATCTGGTATAAGTCTAGTTACTTTCCCCAAGGTCCTTTCACCTCCTAACCCAGCCTGAATCTTAGGTTATCTTATGTTATGAATCAGTTTTCTGGGTTCCTTGATCATCAGCCCTCTCAAAGCCCAACCCTCTGCCCGAACTGCTTTATGTGAATTTTTTCGTAATCCTGGGCCTCTGGGCCCCTGGGCCCCATAGGAGGTAATTGGGAGTGTACCTAGGTGAGCCTCATTGCAAATGATGCTTGTCAACCCCAGGTAGGTCCTTCTTACTCTAACCATTCTTTATGTTTTCCTCTGTGTACTCACTTTCCCATTTCCCCACTGTGACTTTCTAAACATTTGTTTCTCTCATTGAATTTTCTGCCCAACTCTGCCACCTAACATTTTAGCAGATAACCTCAGCATCTATGCCCTGAAGGGAAAAAGTCAGAACTGAGCTTTCTAAACTCCTTTTCCTCCTCCAGAAAATTTACCTGTAGTGTCATCCATTTTTTCTTCTTCTTCTCTCCTGTATTTATTCATTTTCTTGCTCACTCCCCTTTTTTAAAAAAAAAACCTATTTATTTATTTATTTATTTATGGCTGCGTTGGATCTTCATTGCTGCGTGCGGGCTTTCTCTAGTTGTGACGAGCAGGGGCTACTCTTCGTTGAGGTGCGCAGGCTTCTCATTGTGGTGGCTTCTCTTGTTGCGGAGCACGGGCTCTAGGCACGCGGGCTTCAGTAGTTGTGGCATGTGGGCTCAGTAGTTGTGGCTCGTGGGCTCTAGAGCGCAGGCTCAGTAGTTGTGGCGCACGGGCTTAGTGGCTCCGCGGCACGTAGGATCTTCCCGGACCAGGGTTGGAACCCGTGTCCCCTGAATTGGCAGGCAGATTCTTAACTACTGCGCCACCTTTCTTTCCTTCCTTCCACGAATATCTTTTAAATATCTACTATATGCCAGGCACTGTTCTAGTTTCTGTGGATGCCACAGTGAATAAGACAGAATTCCTGCCCACATTCTTTTTTTTTTTAACATCTTTATTGGCGTATGATTGCTTTACAGTGGTGTGTCAGTTTCTGCCCCACAACAAAGTGAATCAGCCATACATATACATATGTTCCCATATCTCTTCCCTCTTGCGTCTCCCTCCCTCCCACCCTCCCTATCCCACCCCTCTAGGTGGTCACAAACCACTGAGCTGATCTCCCTGTGCTATGCGGCTGCTTCCCACTAGCTATCTGTTTTACATTTGGTAGTGTATATATGTCCATGCCACTCTCTCACTTTGTCACAGCTTACCCTTCCCCCTTCCCATATCCTCAGGTCCATGCTCTAGTAGGTCTGTGTCTTTATTCCTGTCTTACCCCTAGACTTTTTTTTTTCTTAGATTCCATATATATGTGTCAGCATACGGTATTTGTTTTTCTCTTTCTGACTTACTTCACTCTGACTCTAGGTCCATCCACCTCACTACAAATAACTCAATTTTGTTTCTTTTTATGGCTGAGTACTATTCCATTGTATATATGTGCCACATCTTCTTTATCCATTCATCTGTCGATGGACACTTAGGTTGCTTCCATGTCCTGGCTATTGTAAATAGAGCTGCAATGAACATTTTGGTACATGACTCTTTTTGAATTACGGTTTTCTCAGGGTATATGCCCAGTAGTGGGATTGCTGGGTCCTATGGTAGTTCTATTTGTAGTTTTTAAGGAACCTCCATACTGTTCTCCATAGTGGCTGTATCAATTTACATTCCCACCAGCAGTAAAAGAGGGTTCCCTTTTCTCCACACCCTGTCCAGCATTTTTTGTTTGTAGATTTTTTGATGATGGCCATTCTGCCCGGTGTGAGATGATATCTCATTGTAGTTTTGATTTGCATTTCTCTAATGATTAATGATGTTGAGCATCCTTTCATGTGTTTGTTGGCAGTCTGTATATCTTCTTTGGAGAAATGTCTATTTAGATCTTCTGCCCATTTTTGGATTGGGTTTTTTTTTTTTTTTTTTTTTTGATATTGACCTGCATGAGCTGCTTGTAAATTTTGGAGATTAATCCTTTGTCAGTTGCTTCATTTGCAAATATTTTCTCCCATTCTGAGGGTTGTCTTTCGGTCTTGTTTATGGTTTCCTTTGCTGTGCAAAAGCTTTGAAGTTTCATTAGGTCCCATTTGTTTATTTTTGGTTTTATTTCCATTTCTCTAGAAGGTGGGTCAAAAAGGATCTTGCTGTGATTTATGTCATAGAGTGTTCTGCCTATGTTTTCCTCTAAGAGTTTGATAGTGTCTGGCCTTATATTTAGGTCTTCAATCCATTTTGAGTTTATTTTTGTGTATGGTGTTAGGGAGTGTTCTAATTTCATACTTTTACATGTAGCTGTCCAGTTTTCCCAGCACCACTTATTGAAGATAGCCCACATTCTAGTGGGGGAGACAAGTGAGAAACAAGTCAATGTATATCATGTCAGATAATGATCAACACTTTGAAAATAAATGAAGTGGAGTAAAGGAGCTAGAGAATTGTGGAGGGAGGGTGCTTCATTTTTATATTTGATAATCAGGGAGAGCCTTCTCTGAGTAAGTCCTAAAGGTAGGGTTGCCAGATTTAACAAATACAATTACAGGGTGTCCAGTTAAATTCGAATAAATATCAGATAAACAACTAATAATTTTTTAGTATGAGTATGTCTCATGCAGTACTGCAACTTATTCATTGTTTATCCACAATTAAAGTGTAACTGCACATCCTGAATTTTATCTGGCAACCCTATGAAGGAACTATGGTGATAAACCATGCTCGTATCTGGGGGAAGAGGTTTCAGGCAGAGGGAATGTCTTCGGGATATTAATTTTATGTCCGTAATGTCTCAGGCACTGGGGATACAAAAAAATCATTAAGACAGTGTTTTGCCTCCTAACTGGTCTAGCTGTGTCACTCACCTCTCTCCTCTAGTCTACCCTACATAAGGCAGCCAGAGTGAGCCTTTTAAATTATAAATCACGTCCTTTCTCTGCTCAAAAAACCCCTCCAGTGGCTTTCTTTCTCAGAGTAAAAGCCAGAATTTGTGAAATGGCCTTCAAAGACCTAGGTCAGTGGTTCTCATATTTTGCCACACATCAGTTACCTGGGGATCTGATGCCTGGGTCCCACCCCCAGATTTGGATTAAACTTGTTTGTGATGCAGGCTGACATTTAGGATTTTTTACAGCATCCCATGCGATTGTATTGTGCATTGGACTTTGAGATCCCCCCCCATCCCACTCCCCCACGCCCTCCACCCCTGTGTTACATGACCTCACCATCCTGCTACCTCTTGGACCTTAGCTCAGACAGCTCCCCACTTGCTCTCTCCAGTCCAGCCCCACTGGCCACCCCACTGGCCTCCACTCTGTTCCTCACACTCTTCAGTGATGCTCCTACTGCCTCAAGGCTTTTATTTTCGTTATCTCCTCTGTCTGGAATGCTCCTTCCAGGATATCCATATGACCCCTTCCTCCACTTTCATAGAGGAATCAATAGATTAATGAACTGGTTATTGCTATGGGAAACTGGGGCACACTACGACTCTGTTCAAGTGTCAGATTATCAGCAAAGCCTTCCCTGATCATCGTCATCCTCCCCTCTGGTGCCCTCATCCTCTTGTTTCCTGCTCTCATGGATGGCTTTCCTCTTATGTATGTCTTTATTTATGCCTGTCTCCCTCCAACTCCACCGTAAGCTCTGTGAGGGCACTTGGTTCACGACTTCAGTGCCTAGAACAGTGTCTGACCTGTAGGTTGAACTCAACAAGTATAGGTTCATGGAGGAGTTGAGTCTCGTGGGGAAATTTAGACCCATAAACAGCTGGGGGGTTTTTGGGGTTTTTTGCCGCACCATGTGGCATGCGGGATCTTAGTTCCCTGGCCAGGGATGGAACCCGTGCCCCCTGAAGTGGAAGCAGAGTTCCAACCCCTGGACCGCCAGGGAAGTCCCATAAACAGCTAATTATAATGCAGTAGGATAAACTATTATTAGTTTTAAACAGAATTCCCTAGTGAATATAATGCTATTGATTCCTGACTCCATCCCCTTTCTCTCCCTGAGGATGTCATTTTCCAAGTTTATCATTAAACATTTCACTTTCCGCAGTCTCCATACCCTTAGTCTACAAACCCACTCAAGCCCTCCTCTTCCTCCAACTCCCCATTTAGTGACTGCTTCGGGTGCGCTAGGCATTATATTAAGCACATATAAAGACCATCTCATTTAACTCTCACAACAATCCCAGTGTAGGAATTAGTATTAACCATATTTTACAGATGAGGAGACTGAAGCACAGAGAAGTTAGGAAAATTCCTGAAAACGCCTGGGAGTTCGTGCATGGGAGTGGCCCTCAACTAAGACGCCAAGGGGTTGGGGGATAAATGCCTCAGCTTCCTTGCCGTCATTCAGACGATTCTGAATTGTGTTCCATACTCTTTCTAGAGGGTTCCCAGTCGTATTGTGCCCCAGTTTCCCATAGCAATAACTAGTTCATTAATCTATTGTCGGCTCCTTTCCCTTTTCTTCCTACCTGGAATCCTCTCCCAAAAAATCTACTCATACCCAAATCCTTGACTCAGGATCTGCTTCTGGGAGATCCCAGATGGATAGAACATCATGCATTTTCCTCTAAGGAACAGAACAAAGTCCCCAGACAACCTCCAGCACCTTCTCAGTTGCTACTTGAATTGGGGAGACTAAGCTGACCTGTAGAGACCTTCTCCTTATGCCTTGCAACTGCCTAAACACTTCCCCACGCATATCAACCTTGCTTTTGACCACCGAGATTCTAGCTGTTTTTACAAAGTTCCTTTCATAACTGTTTGAAAATCACTTTCGGTATATTTGATCATATTAACCACCCATTTGATTCACAGAGATGGATGGAAATTTTGGCTTGACCAATCTGTGATCCAGGAATATTGTTGCCTAGGTAACAACCCATGTTGGTGTGGAATTAAGGATAATAAGGCCTAACGCTGCATATGGAAATAGAACAAATTGCCTGGTAGAAGGAGGTGCATTAGATTTCTCAAGCAACTTGAGATGCCATTTTGTTCACTGGAAGAGGCCATTTTCTAGGCAGTTAGAGGAGTAAATGACTCAGTAAGAGATGCTGTTGACAGTAGGGATTTCTGTAAGGGGATCTTCATCACCTCATTCCAGCTTCTTTCAGTTCATTGTAGTCATGAGGGAAGCTATGATATATATATACACATATATAGGATATGTGTTTAGGGAACACATATGTGTATAGGGAAAATACAAATATCTGAGACAGAAAGATAAACACAACCAGGCCCTGCTTGTGTAGGCCATTCCTTCATGCTCCATTGCATGGAAAGGATTTCTGTACAAAGGTAAATAGATGAAATCTTAATTCTGTCTCTCTGCCCAGGGATAGCAGTCAAATCAATATTCTGCGCCTCTAGGAGGAAATAGAGAGCATTTACACTGTGGACTCAGCTAAATGTGTACACATATTAGAATTTGTTGAGCTTCCTGGCCCTGGTGGCACAAAACAAGCACCGTATTGCTTCCTGCTTCTCAGCCAGCTTGAAGTGTGAAGTAAGAAGATTCGCTCAGCCAAGTCCGCACCCCAGAACTCTTCTGGCTGTTTCATTTGCTCACCTACCTTTAAAGGTGCTGATATAACAGCAAGCACCCCACATGGGATTCCTTCATACTGAAACAGCATGGAACTGCATTTTGTGGAAGATTGCTGTCTTCCAGAGACTTTCAAGCATCCCTTGAGAACCTAGGTGTTGGTTCTGCAATCTCAAGAAATCATAAGCAAACAGGTCCAGGGATTTAAGTTTTAGAGATAGCATCTCTTTATATATAATAAGGATTTTGATTATGACTTCAGAGCTTTGATAATGTTCTCATCACTTCAGGGCTTTTGTATCTAAAGTCATCATTTATGACCTTCTTAATCACATTCAGCCTCTCCATTAACCTTGCCTAGAGAGCAAACTGTAAAACCTATCTGTATCTTTTCTGACTCTCTTAATTTGCATGCTGTTGTCTTACATGCAAGTTCTTACTGTGGTGCATTGCAAAGATTCTTCAGGATAATCACCAGTGAATGTGCTGACATTATAAGGAAATGATATGGTCCAGTTAAAGAAACTTTCCATTTAGAGGAAAATTGTATGCATGTCAACATTTTATTTGTATTAATTGTTTGATGGAAATTTTTAATAAAGTATTTCTCTCCTTTTTGATTCCTTCACTTGAGAATTCTGAACATGGTCCAGATGTTTTGGATGAGTTAGGATCACCATGACTAGCCGTGGTGGTGCTGAGTCTTCAGGCCCTACTAATGTCATTAATGGGCTTTGATCCCTTTAATGGCCTGCCATTACTGTATCTTTTGAATACTAACTTGGGTTTCCCTTTTTAAGTTATTGTGTCTTTTCTCTCCCAGTCAGTGTCTCTTTCTACCAGTCTCCCCTTCAAACTTGCAGCCATTCTTCTCCTCCTCCTCCTCCTCCTCCTCCTCCTCCTCCTCCTCCCCCTCCCCTCCCCCTCCTTCTTTCTTCTTCTCCTTCTCCTTCTTCTCCTTTCTTCTTCTTCCTTTTTTAATACGGCACCCAGATAACTAAGTTTCTGGGAACAGCAATGTCAAGTTAGAATACACAAATTATGAATGAGGACCTGAATGAGGCTCTTTTCTATGAGTAAAGTGTATGAGCTTTACGCGTGAACTTGACACCATCTATTTTGATTGCTCAGGGGTTTTTTTTCTTTGTAATTTCCTATTTCTGTGTGGTTGAATTAGCTAGATAGGTAATTACAAGAGATAAGAGAATATTCTTTGTGTGTGTGTGTGTGTGTGTGTGTGTGTGTGTGTGTGTGTACCTCCCTCATACATTATTTACTTTGAATTTAGTGACTGCAGCAGCATTTCTTTCTGGTGCTCCAGTTGTTGGCTCTCGATTACATTTCCCTCTCTCTCAAGCATTAATGCTCACCAAGCCCTCCATGTCTAGCTCACTAAGTGGGTAGCTTCTATGCTTCTGACTGGAATGTTAGAGAGTGTAGCTGACAGGGTGTTGTATGGTAGAGTAGGCTAATATTTTTTAAAAATTGAAGTATAGTTGATTTACAATGTTGTGTTAGTTTCTGGTGTACAGCACAGTGATTCAATTATATATACACACACACACACACACACACACACACATATTATAGGATATTGAATATAGTTCCCTGTGCTATACAACAGGACCTAGTTGTTTATCTATTTTATATATGGTAGTTTGTAGCTAGTTTTCCCAAACTCCTAATTTATCCCTCCCCCCTTTCTCTTTTGGTAACCGTAAGTTTGTTTTCTATGTCTGTGAATCTGTTTCTGTTTTGTAAATAAGTTCATTTGTGTCATATTTTAGATTCCACATATAAGTGATACCATATGATGTTTGTCTTTCTCTTTCTGACTTATTTCACTGAATGTGATCATCTCTAGGTCCATCCATGTTGCTGCAAATGGCATTATTTCATTCTTTTTTATGGCTGAGTAGTATTCCATTGTGTATATATACCACATCTTTATTCATTCATCTGTCGATGGGCATTCAGGTTGCTTCCATGTCTTGCCTATTGTAAATAGTTAGGCTAACATTTTGCAGATGTTTGTTGTCGCATTGGCAGTCTCACCTGAGAGTGGGAGATGAATGTAATGGACTTTCTGGTTGAGTTTTCAGGCCCTGTTTGTCTTCAGGGTCCAAGCAATTTTGGAGGTTTCTCTTGGGCAAGGAACTCCCCCCAAAAAGGTTGAGCCCCGGAGGCAAACATGGCCCTAAAACCCAACTGGAGAGCTTATTACAATCACCTGTACTTGTTCTTAGGTGTACATTTCTACTTTTCAGTTTCTTTGTTTGCTTAAGTCAAGCCTGTGTCTTTAGAGAAGTGGAATTTTATATAAAAGGCTTCAGAGTTCTTCTCCAATGAGCATTATACAGATGGTGACACAGGAGCTCTGAGATTAATGATCCAATGAAGTTCTAACCCCTAGTTAGTAGTGATGGAGATGTGACAGAACTGGGTCCCCAGATTAGTTTTGTTATCTAGTATTTTTAGTACTTTAGTCACGCTGGCTCTTCCTTGTGAACTTTAGGTATCGCAAAGGCAGAAACACACTTGCAGAGTGAAGGCTGGCTTTATTGTGATGAGTTCCTCATCAGCTCTGGAATGGTGGGAAGCCTCACATTCACCACAGTATGAATTCCTAATTTATTTAGTCAAGGATGGGAAACTTCACAGAAGAGAGAGGGCTTCAGAGGTAGAAAGGAGAGCTCAGCAGAGCATCCTTTGATACTTTTGATCCTAGGATGAGGTTTGGTCTTGCTGGCCTGCGAGAGCTTCATTTTGTGCTATGACTGCATATTTTATAATCGGCTAATGTGAGAATTCAGGAAGAACTTCCACAGGGCAGCGTCTGTATACCGTTAACAGGAAATACTGATGAGTATCTGGGACCCTCCTGAATCTTGAATCAAACTCAGGGTCAGCAGGCTGCATCCTCACTGTGGGGGAAAGAGGATGCCAGCTCCAGGCAATGTGCGTAGTGGTTAAACACCCACACTCAAGGGCTGAACTCTGAGTTTGGGACTCTTAGCTGTCACTCAGATGCTGAGAGATCTCAGGAAAGTTATTTTTAACCTCTCAGCACCTCAGTTTCCCCATCTATAAGATGAAGACGGTAATAGTACCTACTCAGAGGGTTGTTAGGATTAAATGCGTTGCTATTTATAAAGTACTTAGAACAGTGCAGAACAGGAGCTTGGAATGATGTAAGGAGAGTATTAAGTATTAGTTGTTACTATCATGTTCCCTTCTTTTCCAGCATCTTATTTCCCTATAGGCTTTACTTAGGGAAGATGCTCAAATTTAAATCAATAATTAGCTTTCGGAATGGATGTGTAAAAGTGCAAGTTATGAATTTGACAAATGTTCTCTTCTGGATGTATCTCCAATTTTGCTATGAACAAATGCATAAATTAAGTACAATAAATTTATATTTCTCTAGAATGGTTATTGAAAGGGTTATGCTGATAAATTTTATATTCTACATAGCCTTAAGAGCATAAAAAACAAAACTGAACAATTTTATAGAGTTTAGAATTTCCAAAGTACTCTTGCATATATTATTTCATTTGATTTATGATACTTTGCTATGATAGCGTTATTAGCTCCATTTTACAGGTGAGGATTTTTGGAGCTCAGAAGGTTTAAATGAATTATCTCGAACTGCCAGCGGGTCTGGTCTTGAACTCAGGTTTTCAGTCCCTGAAGCCCATGGAAAATTCATCTACAGATAGACAATTTTCGAAGAATCTTAATATATTCCCTTCAAACCAGAAAACTGTCCTTCTATCATAATTCAGAAGCTACTTCAGGATATGTTAACACTTCAACCACCATTGTGAGCTTTTGTTATTGTGGAACATTACTGCAAAACTGTTCTGGCCATTAGAATTTTACTGGTGATGTGCAAGCTGAATAAATGGAAGCTTTACCAGGCTAAATAATAATCTGTGCTGAGAGACTAGAAACAAAGCTGATATTATTACTTAACCAGCCTAGTATATTATGAGGGAGAAATGCTTCTGTAATGTGCGTGTGTGTGGCTCTGTTGTAAACTTGCTGTTAGAACAGGAGATGAACGGCAGGAGAGGGTCAGAGAAGGGAAGCGTGTGTCTGTTTAATGGAAAACTTCAAAGTCCGTAAGTCTTGTTTTTGTTTCAGAAATTGTCACACGAACCCAGTTGCTGACCCACATGTATAAGCCGTCTGCAAGCACAGGCTGCAAGTTGATGCTTCTAGAATTCATCTTCGTAAGATTACTGGATAAACATAATATGATTTTCATTTCTATTACAAGATAATTCCAGCCGTCCTCTCCCTCCCTGATTGCAATAACAGAGCTTACTTTATCTTATTTGGGGCTCTTAAAAATGCTTCCCATACCTGTATCACTTCATAGATTATTCCAGAGAGAGAGAAATTTAATTCCTGTTAGCTGAGCTCTACGAGTCATTCTGGCAACTGGCAGCACCAACCACTTCCCCACCAGACTGGCCTTTGCCGAGGGCTCTAAATTTAGAAATGGAATGAGATTGCCTCGGGGTTACATAAGGAGGCGAGGCAGTTATTTTTAGCACACCGTGATACCTAAAGAGCCCTGGGCTGCGATCTGATTTGTTAACCACCGGCTGCGGGAAAACGTGGTTACTGATTCTCTCCACATGCTCTTTGGAAGCTGCACCCCTCAGGACCAAATGACATTTGCAGTTTTGTTTACTTGCAGTTCCTCCTGTTTATTTTTTCTATGCTATAAACACACTGGAAATCAATTGTGTTCCAACGCAATGGCAGTATTTTTTACTGCCCCCTTTATTTGAGGAAACTTCCCCAGTATGCATTATCATTACAATTTTATCTTTCCTTCCTCTCTCTCTCTCTCTCTGTCTCTCTGTCTCTCTCTCTCTCTCTCTCTCTGTCTCTGTCTCTAAGAATGGAAAGAAGTCATTCTGGCTCCTTCCTTTCTAAGGCTGCTGTCAGAGCTGATGACCGCACATGTCTGTCTAGACCGATGAAGCTTTCTTTGTGTTTTCCGTACCAGGCACTTGTTTTTACTTTCTTTTGCAAGGGGGTTGCTGCAGCTGATTGGGAAAAATAAAAGTGACAAAGGAAGCATTAGGAGGCATGCTGTCATCTGGGCAGAAAATGAATGGATGCAGCAGTGGCTAGAGAGAGACTCTGGACAGAGGCAGCGTTTTGCTTGTCAGTTTATCCCCATTGTTTCCCAGCCAATGTTGAAAGTCAGCATTAGCGCCTTCCGATTCTTCAAAGTTGTGTTTTAGCAGTACAGCATATCTACTTTGGAATTTTAGTGCAATGATAATCTCTCTTATTTATTTATTTATCTTTTTGATTGTTTGTTATTTTTGAAGGGATTGGTTGGTCATATGGCTAGTTGCCTAGGAAATCTGTCTACTTAGAGTCACATTCTTTTCTGTAATCAGTGTACATAGCTGAGGTCTTTAGCTGGTGTATATGTGCAGAGTAAGGAAAATGTAAGAAAAAGAAGTGAATGGTACACACGAATGTGAGGGCGTTTCTAGCAATAAAATTAGAACTACCAGCTGAAAGAGTTCACTGAGACATTGCTAAGACATGACTATTCTGCGGTGGTTCTGCAAAGTATTTTGCAAGGAGCTGGATTGTACAATAGTGACCCAGGTGGCTCACTCTGGGTGGCCTGGACAATGAGCTGGCTGGACTGGGGCCCCTCTTTCTCCCAGCAGGAGTGTCTGGGTACCCAGTAGTTACTGATAATCCTTTTTCTAGCTTTGCTCATAAAATTATTTTCTCAAAGATAAATCTGATCATGTCTCATTTGTTAAAAAGCAAATGGGCTATAACAGTCCCTAAATAAAGAAGATAACTAAGTGGCAACCAAATAAAAAGCAACTTATCTGTTTCTTATTAATAGGATTTACATAAATATGGAAACACGCTGTATAATATATGAAATGAGTCATTATGTTTCTCAGAAATGGGGAGAGAGAAAGTTCTGACAGTATTGCATTTCTAACTCTAATACTCGATTCAGCCTAGTCAGTGCTATTTCTCCCAGTGGGATTGGCTGCTCCCAAACTCAGCTTCCCATGAAACTAATGGTTCCCATACCTGGACAAAGGTGGCTCTAGCTTCCCATGCGCCCCCAGAAGCTCCAGATACCTTCCTGTTGATGGTTCCAGGCAACTCCTGCAAATAACTGGACCCAAATCTAGGACACTTTGGTGCCCAGGAGTGTGTTCGTGTTCTATCTGACAAGACCACTTTTTCTCATATTTGCTCTAAGATTGAGGGTGAATGGGCCAGAGGCTTTTTCCTGGAATGCAAACCCATGCCCTGTCCCTGGGATACCTCTCCACTTATGCCCTCTCTTCTCTTATGACCCTGGCCTTGTAAGTTTCCACTTTCTCTCTCTGTTATTCTCAGTCTTTTAACACAACAGATGATTACCACAAATGGACCCATGTGGCACATCAGGTGAAGAGAATTCCTGTTGTCCAGCAGGAAAGGGTCCAGTGGACCACCCCTGAAGTAGGAGATACTCCTCCTGAGGGTGCAGACAGGGTATTTGGAGGGCTGGCGAGCAGGGTCATTTGGGATGAGGGAAGGCCACTGGATGACCAGGGTCATCGTGATTCACCACAGCCCCCGAGAGGGCAGGCCAGGCTGCTCAGCCCAGAAATGGCCAGGGCTTCAGTAGCTTCAGTGTCCATCTGAAGTTGATGGGGACTTGTAGAAGCTGGCCACTTGGAAATCCTGGAGTGGTGGACTCACTGTGAGAGCGGAATCCTGGGTGCTGAAGGGTGGCATCAGGTGGCTGAAGCAGCCTCCCCTCCTCCCTTAAGAGTCCGAACACCCTGAGCGCTAGGGACGGAGGATGGAGAAAAAAGCCTCACCCAGGGCACTCGCTGGGCAGCTGGGGCATCCTAAACATACCACTGAGGAGGTGTTTGGAAAAAAGTCCAGTACAGATAGAAATGGAGCGTTACCAGGAAAGAGAATCAGGCTCCAGGCTAGCGCCTCACTCTTGGCTAGAAAAATTGCCAGAAGCTTGATTGCTTGTGTCTCTCTGTAAAGCTGAATGGTGGGCAGTAGGCAGGGCTTAAGGCAGGGCCCCTACTGCAAAATAAATTGCCGCACTGAGTGTATTGGACGTATCTTGTGCCCAGCCTCGTATCCTCTTGGCCCACATATCTTCCTGAGGTGGCAAGCAGCTCTCTGCAGATGGAACCTAACAACGTCTTGCCTCAGTGAGCTGACCCAAGGCTTCCCTGCAGCCTCTGCGTTCTGAGGGTATGCGCAGACCTTAAGAGAGTTAACTCCCCTGGGAAAGTCCTTGACTGCTATATGGAATGGCAGTCAGTAGATGAATATTAGTCCCTAGGGCAGACGATCCTGAGGTGCATTCTACATGGCCCCTCAGGGAATCTCCAGAAAGACTGAGCTCCTTAGATTGGCTTTCCATCCTCCCCATTTCACTCTTCCCAGTATCCTCATTTCTATTCCTTGGGATCACTTTGTAAAATAAACTATTTATATGCAAGCCATGTCATGAGAGCCTTCTCTCAGGTTCTGCCTTTTTTTTTTTTTTTTTTTTTTGTGGTACGCGGGCCTCTCACTGTTGTGGCCTCTCCCGTTGTGGAGCACAGGCTCCGGACGCGCAGGCCCAGTGGCCATGGCTCACAGGCCCAGCCGCTCCGTGGCATGTGGGATCTTCCCGGACCGGGGCACGAACCCATGTCCCCTGCATCGGCAGGCGGACTCTGAACCACTGCGCCACCAGGGAAGCCCAGGTTCTGGTTTTGAGGAGAACTAAAATCAGAAGGTAGGAGTGTGCCTATCTTCCTGTAGGATGCAAGATTAGCAGAGCAGATCTTTTGGAATTCTGAATCTACTTGGAGAGAGACCAGCATATTGGCAGAGTCCCTTTTGTGCAGGATTTATCAGCATCAGCACTACTGACACAGACCCGGGGGCAGACCTGTCTGTTGTAGGATGATTAACAGCATCTCTGGCATTTAGCCACTAGGTGCTAAAAGCACCCCTTCCAGTTATAATAATCAAAACTGTCTCTAGACACTACCAAATGACCCCTAGTCGCAATTCATTCCTGGTTGAGAACCCCTGCTCTAGGGGAACACCAACCCATGCTGCATGTCTGGCAGACTGTCCAAGTCTCAGCATGTCTCTTAGTGGAATAACAGGAGGATTGGGGACTTGTGGATTCCCGTTTTCCTGACCCTGGCTTGTAAATTTCCCTTTATTCCCCCAGTAAAGCCTATTCCTTAACTCACAGCGTGTGACATTGTGGAATTCATGCTGCACTCTGGTCCATGACTGACAGTGGTTCAGGAAGTGGTTTCAACAGCCTGTATGAAAGTTGGTGACCATGAAGGGATGTGTATGTATATACATGCATATATACACATACACGCATTTGCATACCAGCTCAGGGAATGTATAGACCCCCTGAAGGCGATCCATGGATATCCTAGGGTCCACAAGTCCCAGGTTAATAATAATGTGTGGGGAGAGTCTTGTTTTTTCCTCGGAAGACTTAATAATAAATTTGGATCATGAAATAGTCTGTTCCACTTGCTCAAATGAGTACATACATCTGGATTTTGAATCCCTAGATGGTGCTCCACTCAAGCAGGAGGTGCTAATCTCCTCCAACAGGTTTACTTTCGTTATCAGGTGGGAAAACGTCTTTCTCGCCAAAGAAAACCCTTGGCCTGCCCTAGATCACCTGCCATCGAAGCGCTCTACAGCCTCAAGTCATTCTCCTGCCCTTCCTCTCTAGCTTGGGCCTTCTCCCAGAAGATGACTGATTCATTCTGAAGTGGCCTGGAAGACTTTACTTTCATTACTAAATACTTAACAGACTATTGAGAATTAAGTGCATTATTTGAAATGAGGAATTCAAAGATCACAGTGTATGGCGGTGTGGGGCATGGGAGAAGGGTGGCAGGAGGGATACCTGGCAATAATCTGACATAGTGGAGGTAGGTTGCTTCGTGAGATGGAGTTTTAACCTCTTCTTAATTTTTTTCAGTTTCTGCTGCAAGGAAGAAAAATCCCAGTCTTTGCCATTATGAATATAATTAACATACACATACTACTGTATATAAAATAGATAACCAACAAGGACCTACTGTATAGCACAGGGAACTCTACTCAGTGTTCTGTAATAACCTATATGGGAAAAGAATCTGAAAAAAGAATGTATATATGTATACATATAACTGAATCACTTTGCCGTACAACTGAAACTAACACAACGTTGTAAATCAACTATACTTCAAAAAAAAAAAAAAAGGCTAACACTTATTGAGCACCAAGGTAAATACATTATTAGCTGTCCACCAAATATTTGTGCTTTTCCTTCCATAGTGTCATAATGTTGCTGGAAAGCAGCTGCCCAGCCAGAGACTACATTCCCAGACCCCTTTGCATCTAGAGGGGCCATGTGATTGAGTTCTGGCTAATTGAACGTAAATGGAATTGATCTATACCATATCCAGACCTAATCCTTAGAAGCTTCTCAAGAATTCCTCCACTCTGTCTCTTCTCCCATGTAACAGCTGCATGGCAACGCGCAAGGTGATCTTGGAAGCCACTTGTTGAAGAAGGCAGAAGCACCTCTCTTCCCCTTGAACCTTGAATGACTGCCTGGAGCAGGGTGTCATCCTTTCCTACCTTCAGCCTCTGAGTGGACTTCTCATTAATGAGAAATTAACCTCTCCTGTGTACAGCCAGTGAAACTTTGGGGCTTATCTGTAAGAGCAGCTAGTGTTATTTCAACTAAATGAAGCAGTTAAAATATGCTACACTACGTTTTTCACAGGCACTGTTTTCATTCTCATCACATCCCTATCATATATATATTTATAAATATCTATGCCTACATTTATAGATAAGACACGAGGCATAGAGAGCTTTCCCAGCTTTCCTAATGTCACACAGCAAGTAAATGGCTGAACTTGGATTCACACCTGGGTTGCCTATCTGTAGAACCTGTGTTTCTAAGTACACGCTCATACTGTCCCAGTAGAAGTACAACTGTCACTTAGGTTTCATAACATCTTCAAGTGAGTTCACGTGTCATATTGTTTCATATTCCAAAACAGTTATAATTTTCCCCTCTCTGGGATATTGGAACATTATGTGAAGATTTTATTTTGAGACACCAAAGGTGGGGGGGGCACAGTGCTATGTGCTAGAGACTTATCTGCTGCATCCTCCACAAGACTCTGCTGGTTTGTGCTTTTCATAGTGTGTACAGATACAAATCAACAGAATCATCTCACAATTCAAATGAGTCTGATAATGACTTAATTTCTTCAAAATTAAAAAAAATTATTAGTTTTTAGGGGCTTCCCTGGTGGCGCAGTGGTTGCGAGTCCGCCTGCCAATGCAGGGGACGCGGGTTTGTGCCCCGGTCCGGAAAGATCCCACGTGCCGCGGAGCGGCTGGGCCCTTGAACCATGGCTGCTGAGACTGTGCGTCCGGAGCCTGTGCTCTGCAACGGGAGAGGCCACAACGGTGAGAGGCCCGTGTACCACAAAAAAAAAAAAAAAAAAATTAATTTTAATATATTTTATTTCTTTTTTATAATTGACAAATAAAAATTATATATAAGGTCTACAATGTGATTATTTGGCATACCTATACATTGTGAAATGATTACCACATCAAGCCAATTACCACCCATCACCTCACATAGTTAACTTTTATGTGTGTTGAGAACACTTAAGATCTACTCTCTTAGGCAAATTTTAAATATCTAATACAGTATTATTAATTATAGTTATCATGCTGTACATTAGATCTCCAGAACTTATTAGTCTTATAAATGGAAGTTTGTACCCTTTGAGCAACATCTCCCCATTTCTCCCACACCCCAGCCCCTGGCAACCTCCATTCTACTCTCTGCTGCTGTGGTTAGACATTTTTAGATTCCACATATAAGTGAGATCGTACAGTATTTGGAAGACTTTCAGTTTCTGAGTGAAACTTTACAAGGTGGCAAATTTTTAGGGAGTGGAATGTATTATATCCCGTTTATCACAGGTTAACTTTGGTTACAAATTATTTGATATTTTTTCTATCAAAAGGTGAGCTCTGTGTCCCCTCTCCTTGAATATGGGCAAGTTCTGTGACTGATTTGACCACTAGAATACCGTGGAAGTGACACTATGGTAGTTTCTGTACTGAGGCCAGAAGAGACTGGCAAGTGCCTCATCCTGTCCCTTAGAACATCCTTAGAGCCCAGAGCTGTGCAAGAAGAAGTCTGGTCATCCTTAGATTGCCATGCTGCGAGAAGCACATGACACAGGGGAAGCCTTGGAGGATGATACGTGGAGAGAGAGAGGGAGAGAGAAACCATGAAGCCCCAGATATCTGACTAAAGAAGTTATCTTGGAAGGGGAGCCTCCAGCCCTCTTCCTCTGTTGATACCACGGGGATCAGAGATGAACTGCCCTCCTTTCCTGAATTCCTACAAAATCATGAGGAAAATAAGACCTTTGTTTTGTGCCACTACATTTTGGGGAAATTTGTTATACAGCAATTGATAACTAAAACACCAGTGATGGCTATAAGTTATTTAAGACCATACTAAGCTTAAGATTGAATCACCAAAAGGAAAAAGAACTTTATCTATGTAAGATTTTAAAAACCTCACAGTATATGAAAAGCAAGGAATCTGATTTTATTTTAAAAGTGAGAGTTTTTAAAAATTTAAAAATTTTATATTGGAGTATAGTTGATTAACAATGTGTTAGTTTCAGGTGTACAGCAGAGTGATCCAGTTATACATACACATGTATCTATTCTTTTTCAAGTTCTTTTCCCATTTAGATTATCACAGAGTTTTCAGTAGAGTTCCCTGTGCTATGCAGTAGGTCCTTGTTGGTTGGTTATCGATTTTAAATATAGCAGCATGTACATGTCAATCCCAAACTCCCAATCTATCCCTCCCCCCAACCCTTCCCCTCTGGTAACCATAAGTTCCTCCTCTAAGTCTGTGAGTCTGTTCCTGTTTTGTAAATAAGTTCATTTGTATCATAAAAGTGAGAGTTGGAACAGACAAATCCAGACCCAGATCCCAGCCCTGAGAGAGGATAGAACAAGAGAAAACATGACCCCCAAAGACCTGTGGAAACAGTAGTCAAATCCACAGAATTCTAATAGAAAACAAAAGGCAGGACTTTGCTTTGCCCAATTTAGTTTGCTCCCTAGGAAAAGATTTAAAACATGAACACCTAAGGACAGGATCTCTTAGCTCACATCTTGTGGGCATTTCATTACTATGGATCCACTCTTCTTCTGTTTCGTAATGATGGTTCCCCCAGAGGAGTTTCTTACTCCTAAATTCACATTTTCTGTCAAGTAGTCTTTGGGATTCTTGAAATTTTTTTTTACTGAGGTTCCCAACATCTCAGAGATTGTTTTCAGGCACCATAAAACTCATCCTGTAATTACCACATTTTCAGTTTGAATCATTATTATCCCATTTATAATAAATGTAGTGATAAACCATTTATCTCTAAGAAATATAAAACTTGGAATCACTCAAGCAGTAACACAGTGTTACTGGAAGTTCAAAAGGCCACAATAACAATCAAGGAATGGAATATTATGTGGCTATTAAAAAATGATGAGGAAGTTCTCTATGTCCTGAAATGGAAAGATCTTCAGGATACATTACGAAGTAAAAAAAAAAAAAAAGGTACAGAACAGTGGGTATAGTATGCTATTGTCTGTGTTAAAAATGAGAAAATTATAGTGCCATATTTCTATTTGCCTAAAGAAATTCTGGAAAAGTATATTTGAGAAATTAATAAAAATGAATAGTTGTGGGGTTTAGGGCGTGGGGAACTAAACTAATGTGGGACAGGATGGGAGGGAGAGTCTTCCTTTTGTATATACATGTAAATATGTAAACATATGTAAATACATATATACATATAGAAATGTTCAATCATGAGTGTATTACATTTTGAAAAAGTAATATATATGCATATGTGTAAATGTGTGTGTGTATATATATATAAAATTTAAAGGTACTGTGGTATATTATTGAGCAGCAATGTTAAGGTCCTGAATACTTTAGCTTTTTATTTTCACCTTCAATTTTTCTTTCCCTCTTATTTTCTCTATGACTTTTAGCTTCTTCAAACCCCAAAACAGAATATTATTAGCTTAGTACCTTGTTCTAGAATCAGGTGAGTCTTGTTGAAACCTGCGGGTGCTTACCTTCCCTCCCTTCGTGGGTTCAGATGGAGGAAGAAACACATGACACCAAAGGGCAGCATCAGGGCTTTTCCAGACCTCCCTCCTCACTGTCGTTGGCCACCTCCCATGTTTGACATGGAGGAGAGCTGCGTTTCTCAATTAAAATGTGCAAATAGAGATTTAGGCTCTCTTCAGCCCCCCCCGCCCCCCTCCCACTTATTACCTCTCTAAAGGTCCTTTTATGTAGAAGTCTTGGGGCTAATATTGAAGAAAAGGCTCATGTGAACAGGAAGATATTTTCTCTCTCCTAGACCTTTGTTTGTAGCTTGCTCTCACTTAGAGGGCCATGAGTCATGTAAGCTATAAAACCAGGTGTGTGAGACTCAGATAATGAATTTATCTGCATTGTTCCTTTTCAACACATTCAACCCAACGTTCCCCTGCAGACTATGTAAGGTGTATTAACCAGCTGTTGTCACAATAATGCTGTATAACAAACAATCCCCAAACTCAGTGGCTTATAACAACAAGGACCTAGTCTCCTGTTCATAGGTCTGTAAATTGATTGTGGTTTGGCTGGTTAGGGCTGGTGGCTGTTCTTCAGGCTGTGGGTTGGCTGGACTTGGCTCCAAGTTGAGGGTTGGGTTCAGGTGTGTCCTTATGGGGCCCAGGCTAAAGGAGTGGTGGCTCTTGTGGCACAGTCTTCCCATTGATGAATTTTGGAATGAAAAAGCCAGGCCCAATTATACAAGCACATTTGCCCTACACATAAGACTTTGCTCGCATTACGTCTTTTGACATGTCGTTCAAAGCAAGTGACATGACGAAGTCCAACATCAAGGGGGCAAGGAAGTATAGGGTATCCACAGTGGGCTGGGGTAGGAGGAGGGGAAGGAGTATTTGTTGAACAATAATCCAAACTATTAAAGAAGGTACATGAACTTCCCCTCTGGATTTCAGAGGGAAGAAAGCACTTCCTCTGCTCTCCTTGTAAATTTTCTGTGTGAATTGAGAACAAGGGTTTTAAGGACTGATGTTCCGTTTCACACTCATCTCCAGGAGGCCCACTTTTGCTCCCTGGAGTAGAGGTTTTGTTTCTTTACATGCTTATTTCCTCCTTGTTATATTAGTTCCTCCTCAGTCTATTCTTATAATGTTTGTCTACCTATTGTTTTTTATTCCTAGCTTATCCCTAATATTTTGTCCTTCACTATCCCACCCTTTACCTTCCCCTTGAGAAGTAACAGACCCAAAATAAACCAAACCCGAGCTCTTTTTCAAGGATCTTATATGTGCTCAGCCATATTCTAGTGTTGTATTAGATACAGAAAAATGTTCCTGCAATTCCCTACCCTTAGGAGCTCATAATTGCGTTTCTAAATTGGATTAACTATTGAACTGTGTGATATTGACTCAGTGTGATCACAGACAAGAGAAATTTTTCAAGGTAGAGCTAGTTAAGACAAAGGAGGACCTTGATGAATGGGTAGAATTTTGCATAGAGAGAAAGGAGGAGGAGGTGGGAGGGAGCTATTGGAAAGCAGAGCAGTGTAATCAGAGACCTGGAGGCTGCATCGCCAAATTTATGTTGTTTAAGGTTTCAGCTTTCAGACTTCAACATCCATAATCCAGAATGAAGAGAAATAGAAGTTGGCAAAGACATGACCTGGATGCTGAACAGGCTCTAGTAAACATGACTTTCTTGTCCATTTTCTAACTGCCATTGTGTTGGCAGCCAGGCAGGGAAGCCTGCACGAGGACAAGCCTCAGTCACACATGCTTCTGGTGATAACATCCAAGCCACTTGTGCTTCACTGGCCAGGACCAAAAAATCATCTTTGGGTCCTAGACTCCTCTTAGGTTCCCTAGACCAAGGACTGTGCTGCCCTTCGGGGGCTACCTAGCACTCAAAGACTGGCCATCTTTCTTCTTTTCCAAAACCTTCTTGTAGGTGAAAAATATCTACTTTGAAGATAAGTAATGTGTTGTCAGATAGAACCTTACTGAGGGGACACGTTAGGGTTGTAATCAGGGGACAGGGTACCAATATTGGACTTGAAGCTTGGGCATACTCATGAAGATTCTTTGCTTGACTAAACTTTAGTCAGGCTCCTGAACCTTCTCATAGGCCCAGCTTGTGCTTACTTATGAAATCCAGTTTGGGGAAGAACCCTGCCAAGTCATTTTAACCAGAACCATCTCCTCCCACCCTCAACACCTGATCACCCTCCGCATTTGATCAGGTTCCTCATCTTTTTTTTTTTTTTTTTTTTTTTTTTTTTTTTTTTTTTTTTGCGGTATGCGGGCCTCTCACTGTTGTGGCCTCCCCCGTTGCGGAGCACAGGCTCCGGACGCGCAGGCTCCGGACGCGCAGGCTCAGCGGCCATGGCTCACGGGCCCAGCCGCTCCGCGGCATATGGGATCCTCCCAGACCGGGGCACGAACCCGTATCCCCTGCATCGGCAGGCGGACTCTCAACCACTTGCGCCACCAGGGAGGCCCAAGGTTCCTCATCTTTGATCATCCCCCAGGTGATGCCTGACCACCCGGCCCTGTCTTCAGCAAGTATCCTTTTAGGTGGGTTTAGCTAGAACCCTCCCCCACCTTACCCCAACGTTTCTCTTAGTAATTTTCCATCCACTGACTCCCTCCCTGTTCCTTGGCTATAAATTCCCCCTTGCCCATGCTGTATTCAGAATCGAGCCTGGTTCTATACTGAGGTCTCTTTTTCCCCTATTGCAATAGTCCGGAACAACTCTGTTTTTATTGATTTAACTACTCTCCAGCTTGTTTCTTCTTTGACAATACCAGATAGCCATGTGACCCTGAGGAGGTCAGTTCAGCTTTTCGGGATTCAGTCTCGTCATCTGTAAAATGAGGGGGATTGTGCTGTGTCAGTAGTTTTCAACTCTGGCTATATATTGGGATCACTGGGAGAGATTAATAAACATCCCAATGCCCAGACCCCACCCAGATCAATTCAGTCACAATCTCCGGGGGTGGGGCCTGGAGGATCAGTACTAAAAACAAAATAAAACAATAACAACAGTGGAGTTTTAATGGGACGCCATTATTTATTTTTTTTAAATTTATTTATTTATTTATTTATTTATTTATTTATTATTTGGCTGTGTTGGGTCTTTGTTGCTGTGCGCGGGCTTTCTCTAGTTGTAGCGAGCGGGAGCTACTCTTTGTTGTGGTGCGAGGGCTTCTCATTGTGGTGGCTTCTCTTGTTGCGGAGCATGGGCTCTAGGCGCGCAGGCTTCAGTAGTTGTGGCACGTGGGCTCAGTAGTTGTGGCTCATGGGCTCTAGAGCGCAGTCTCAGTAGTTGTGGTGCATGGGCTTAGTTGTTCTGCGGCATGTAGGATCTCCCCGGAGCAGGGCTTGAACACATGTCCCCTGCATTGGCAGGTGGATTCTTTTTTTTTTTTTTTTTTTTGTGGTACGCGGGCCTCTCACTGTTGTGGCCTCTCCCGCTGCTGAGCACAGGCTCCAGACGCGCAGGCTCAGAGGCCATGGCTCACGAGCCTAGCCGCTCCGCGGCACGTGGGATCTTCCCGGACCGGGGCACGAACCCGTGTCCCCTGCATTGGCAGGCGGACTCTCAACCACTGTGCCACCAGGGAAGCCCTGGCAGGTGGATTCTTAACCACTGCGTCACCAGGGAAGTCCCTGGAGCCATTGTTTTTAATGCTTTTAAAACCTCTAATACCTTTAAGGTTTGACAATTCCATAGGATAACTATAATTATAATAATAGATAGCTGTTATTATTATTGGTGAAATTGAGTGTGTATTATATGCCACTCTGCTAAACATTTTATTTGCACTATAACATGTCTCACAACAACGCCATGAAAGATGTACTATTCTTATCCCATTTTGCAGGTGAAGAAACAGAGAGAGGTTCAAGTTATTTCTTCCAGGATTACATTGCCAGAAAGTGAAGGTGTTGGGTTCATATCCAGAAGTCACCTATCTTGACTACTTGACTATTTGACCAACACTAAATAGAGATTACAGAAATAATGCCGGAGGAGACCAAGTTGAGCCTGGGTATTTCGTAGTGGTGGGGGCACATGTGGTGAGGGAAATGCTAAGTCAGGTTGGAAGGGTGTGGTAAGGCCAGCCTTGCTTGTTCCTGACTTTTACCCAGTACTTGGAGTGCTTTTAGATGGAGCCATTAATTTATTCTTCAAGACGTGTCCTTTGGGTGGTAAGTTCCTGCTGTGCCATATTTTGTTACTTAAAAAGAACAGGTAAAAGACTCAACATGGAATATGAGACAGATGGCCTCTGCTAAGGGATATTTCTACTTATGAAGCAGGCTTGCCAATTTCCAAGGCTCTGATGTGCTGATAATTCACACTCTCTCTTCTTGGCTTGGCTCCCCAGCTCATCTCCCCGGGCCTGCATATTTAAAGCAAGGCCTATCAGGGGAAATTTGCAGGTAAAAGAACTCCACTACGTGGTGAGCTGATGGTCATTAAAACATGGTCATTGACCAAATCTCTTAATGCACAGAGCTCTTCGGTTGGCTTACAAATGCACTTTTGAGAGGATTAACTGCAAAGCATGTTTAATGGAGGGCAAATCACTCTCTCTCAAGCACCACAAATGGGATGCAAGTTTTACATCCTGGAAAGCTTTCCTGCGAGGAAATGCCTATCATACTATGCCACAGAGGTTGTTCATTGTCATTCAACATCGGAAATGCCACAGTGCATACATTTGGGCATTTAGTTCTTGTTTAGCAGATTTCAGAAGAAACACAGTGGTGAGGAGAAAACACTGTAAATTAAGCTGTCAAGTCCATGGGTTTAGTTCGATGTAAATATGCATATACTCTGTCATTAAAAGCTGAGTGATGCTCTCAACAGAAGGAGGAGGCATCTTCTGTTAGTTTGTAACTTTGGTTTTCTCTTTTCCAGAGTTTGCTTTTTCAGTCTTTTTTTTTTTAGTTGTGGCACATGGGATCTTCGTTGCAGCATGCAGGATCTTTTAGTTGTGGCATGCGGACTCTTAGTTGCAGCATGTGTGGTCTTTAGTTGCGACATGCGGGATCTTCATTGCGCCATGTGGGATCTTAGTTGCGGCCTGCGGACTCTTAGTTGTGGCATGTGGGATCTAGTTCCCTGACCAGGGATTGAAACCCAGGCCCCCTGCACTGGGAATGTGGAGTCTTAACCACTGGACCACCAGGAAGTCCCTGCTTTTTCAATCTTAACACACATTTTCTGAAATTTTAAGGATTCTGTGAGCAGCCTGCTTGCATTCGTTCGTTCATTTATTCATGCATCTGTTCATTCTTTTAAAAACAAGACGACAGGCACAAAGTGGAGTGGCTTATGCTAAGCCCCCTGTCCCCAAACTGAGACTTAACTTAATTACAGGTTGGGCTCTCCCAGAAATGAAATTGTTGCTGAATGCAAGTTCGTATGCCCTATGCAAAATGAGGCCAAACTGAAACATTGGAGTTTGGAGCAGAAAAAGGTTTACTGCAGGGCCAAGCAAGGAGAACAGGTGGCTCATACTTAAAAAAACCTGAACTCCCTGATGGTGTTACCTGAAAAGCTGGGTTGACCTCTTGTTGGGTGTTGAGCCAAAAGACACAACCAAGCCAAAGAGCAGGAGAAGGAAGGATTAATTACTTGCAGCAAGTAAGGAGAACACTGGGGATCTGTCCCAAAGCAGAGTCTCCTGGAACAGCAAAATTGGGGAAGTTTTAAGCTAAGGTGCACATGCATATTCGTGGAGGGGTTTGGGCAAAGGAGAATTCAGCATAGAATTGGGGCAAAGGTCAACAGAGTCCGAGCTTCAGTTGATTGAAGTTTTGAGGGTCAGAAAAGGTCAACATCCTCATTCCATCCTCCATCTGGGTGGGGGCCTTAGTTCCCGAAGAACTCAAAGATATGTATCAGATTGTTATGTATATCCGTTAAGGAGGAACTAGGACTCTGTTGTATGGCTGAACCATTGTTTCTGGACTGCTCTTCCTTTGTTTCTGAATTCCCTCACTTCCCTGATTAGCAACTGTTTGAATCTGCCCTTTGGAACTCAGAGAAGGTCTAGGGGGCTGCAGCCCTTTTCCTACAAACAAGAAAAGGGGACTCGGAAAGGATTTGTACCAGGGAGGGCCCCACAGGGTTCTGCTTGGTTTCACTAGATTGGATGCTGTCTGATTCGAATTGATTTTTGGTCCGATAAACTCTTAAAATTTTTAATACGCCTCAGTTTATCTTTTAACAATTCTTCTACCCATTCTTCCATCAAACATTTATTGAACGCTGACTGAGTGCCAATGCCTCGCTCATGTTTCAGTGTAGCAGTGATGACAGTTTTCCTGAAGCTTGGATCGTATTTTCTGCCTAAATTCCCTCTGAAAGATGAATAACTGTGCATTGTCTACGGTATAATTATCAAACGTGCATCTATCTCTTTAGTCAACTTGTACTATAAAAGACATAACATTGAAAGAAGGCTACTTAATTGCAGCTTGTAAAGTTAGCCGGCCTAAGTTAAGACACTTCCTTTGTTCACCATTTGATAACTAAGATAATGCCTGGCCTTCCTCTCTCTCTTAACTTGTACATCTTTAGAAAGGGAGACCTTTGGCTCCTTTTTCTCATCTGCTTGCTGTGGTGCTGAACTCCCTGAGCTCCTCCTGGCTTTACTGCTCTGCGACGTGGCTTTGATTTAAAGTCCTCATAGCTTCTTCATTCACAGCAGGACTGCAGCTTTTCTCTCAGCTTCAGTCTCCATCAGCTGCCAGAGGACGAGTCCCCTGGGGCGATGGGGGGGTGGGATGACACAGCATCTTCTCTCTTCGCCTCTCCTTTCCCAGCATCTATTCCTCCTGCCTCCCTCTCTCTCCCCTCCCACCTTCCCTCCTCCTCTCTCTTTCTACCCCTTTCCTCCCTCCCCCCTTTCCCCTCTTTTTCTTCTTTCTTGTTTACTTTTCCACGAGGCAGAAAAATAAAAAGAAGAGGCAGAAAGCCTTACACAGGGTGTTTTAGCTGGACGGAATCATTCTCTCATTCCCTCCCACACCCTTTTCTTTTCCCCTCTCTAAAGGAATAAATGACTTTATTCCTTTTCACTTGCCTACCTCAGTCCCTTTCCATCCTAATTTACTTGTGGGGTAGAAGCAGTGGGGCTGGATACAGCTTCACTTACGGAGAGTACGTTGCTTCGTAGTCCTAGCAAGAGGTCCCCTACACTAAAATTTATGAACATCCTCCCTAACAGAGTTATTCAGAAACTGTTTGTTGTTGTTGTTGTTGTTGTTTACAGATACGCCATCATTCACACAGAGCAAAACACCTTACTGACATTTAAACACTCTTAAAGCAAGATGTCACCTGTTTTCCTTACACTCATTACCAATGTTAGGATGTTTGCCCAGTAGTATTGCCGAATTTGTGTTGATCTCTCCACACCGTGCAACTCAGGTCCCCTTGAGACCAAGGTTACATCCTGACAAGGTGGCAAAGAAGTAAGCTAAGAGGATAGCTTAAAAATCACTAGTGTGGAGTTTTTTTTTTTTTTTTCTTGCTAAAGTGTTTTATTTTTTTTTTAATTTTATTTTTTTTATACAGCAGGTTCTTACTAGTTATCTATTTTATACATATTAGTGTGGAGTTTTAACTCAGTCACTCAAACAGCTATACTGATAGCATTTGGTCAGTTGCTCATCATGAAAAGCTCTGTGAATAATCTGGATTTACAATACATGGTTTAATAAATTGGTACTTGAAATAAGATAATCCATGGTTGTAAAGAGTGTTTTGACTATTGACTAAATTTTAATATACCTGATACTGAAATCTTACTCAGTGGTTTAAACGACAGATATATATATATATATATTTTTTTTTTTTTTAAAATTTTTTTCTGTACGCGGGCCTCTCACTGTTGTGGCCTCTCCCGTTGCGGAGCACAGGCTCCGGACGCGCAGGCTCAGCGGCCATGGCTCACGGGCCCAGCCGCTCCGCGGCATGTGGGATCTTCCCGGACCGAGGCACGAACCCGTGTCCCCTGCATCGGCAGGCGGACTCTCAGCCACTGTGCCACCAGGGAAGCCCAAACGACAGATATATTTTTAATTTGAAGCAGCACTTTTTAAAATGTGAAATTTACTTCATGGGCAAATTTAAAAATCCTCGAAAAGTTTAAAACATTACCATTTAATTTGAATAATCATCTTAAACTTTTTGAGCCTCTTGATTTGGCCTGAGAGAATTAAAAATTAGTTTTAATGAAATAACTAGAAATGCTATAATTAAACTACTGTATTCCTTTGGGTCACAATTCTTGACACAGAGTGGGTATTCATTAACATTATAGTCATTAAAAAAATCTCAGTGAAATTATTCATCTGTTTCTGGGCGAAAAATATTTCTAAGAAATCTGTAGCTTTTTCTTCAACTTGATAACTATGAAATAGAGGAGAATGTCTTTTAACACCAAGAGCCACAAATTCCCCTGAATTTGCAGTGTTCTAGCACAAAGGAGGGCATAAAAAGGGAACATTTGAAACTGTCAGAATGTAAATGACACATTTAAGGTACACTCATCTGGCACAGTAACACTTCACAGTTTTTTTTTTTTTTATCACAGCAGAGATATTCGGTTTCCATCATTTTCAAAATGTGACAATTAAAATGAATTTTATGACTTTGAGTTTTTTGCCCATTTATAGACATCTGTCTTGATACTTTACACTATAACTCTGTCCTTTTCATGGACTAGATTTGAAACTTAGGTTAAGCTCAGGTTAAGACTGCCTCTCCCCTGGCTGCCCAGGGGCTGTGGGCAGGACCAGGGGTCTGTCCTCCACCTCCCATCCTGCCCTCCTCACTTCCACCCGCAACTTTGCAAAGAAGAAGGCTGTGACCAGAACCACTCTTCCACCTTCTCCTCAGGACCAAGCCCATGATGTCTTACATCCCCCAGTCACCACCAGCAGCCGGTCTGCCAAGTCCCTGTGACTGCCCACGCCTTTTCTCCACAGGGCTTTGTTCGTCTCATCCACCAGCTCAGCTTCCCCCAGCCTCTTCCCTCTTCAAGCCCTTCCACTCTGCCCGCTGGGAAACCCCTGACGGGAACGTTCCCTTTACCTTCCAGATCTAACTCAGGGTTTCTCAACCTGGGCACCATTGACACTTTGGGCAGGATCATTCTTTGCTGTTGGGGGCTGTCCTGTGCCCTGTGGGATGTTTAGCAGCCTCCCTGCCTTTTCCCCTAAAAGCCACGAGTACTCTCTCTGCCCCGCAGTTGTGACAACTAAAAATGTCTCTGGGCATTGCCAGATGTCCCCGGCGGTGGGGGGAGGACATTGCCCCGGCTCTCCCTGCACCCCTCCTCCTCAAACAGTAAGCTCCTTTGACATACACGCCACCATATTACTAGCCTTGTGTATTAGTACTGACCTTGTGTTACATCTGCTGACATCCTGGTCACCTCCTCACTTCTGATGGAGATTTTAGCCCGTGGCTCTTTCCTCCCCTGCCTCTCCACTACGAGTCTGGGGATGACTCTCCTGCAGCTTTGCCATCCAAGGAGATCTTCTGCTCAAACCTCTGGCCTCTAAGTTACTTGATCCTCCAGACCCAGGTTAAACCCAAAACTCTGCCCATTTTACTTCTGAGGAGATGAGTGTCACTGGAGAAAAACACACAACCCTGCTTACTGGCCTCACTTCAAATCGATGACTGTAAATTTCAACTTCCTTGACCATTGTGGAATATTCCCCTGCCCCGTCTGCTCTCCCATCCTCAGAGACAACTATTTCAGACCTTCTCCTCTCTCCTCAAAAACTCCTTTACTGTCTGCTCTCAAATCCCCCTCTTCTTAATGATCTTGTTTCTTAATTCACTGATCGAATGGAAGCACTTGGAAAAGGACTGCCTCATCCTACTGCCACTAAGTCGACTTGCTTGCTTGTAGGCATCTATAAGCTTGTATTTTCCCTTCCCTCCTGCCGCAACTAGTCTGTCACTGCTCCTCTCTAGGGTCAGCCTGTCCCCTGTGCATCCCCTCCACCCCTTTTCAGCTACCTGAGGACTTTGTGCGTTCACTTCACTTCCCTTTTCTTGTGCACCATGAATTCTCCCCTCTCTGCCACCAGCATAGGAACATGCTGTGATATTTGCCATCTAAACAAACGACCACAGCATGACCTCTACATATTGTCATGGCTCAGTCCTCTGCTATTTCCTCTCCTCCCCTTTTCCCCCTTCTCTGTCCTCCTCTCCCCTCCTTTCCTCTCTTTGTCTTCTCTGTCAATATTTACTCTCTAAATGGCCTCAACCAGTCCCATGACTTTATATGACACCTATATGCTAAGAATTCCAATTTATATCTCTACCTTTCACTGGAGCTTCAAATTAATATATCCAGCTGCTGGTATACATATTTACTTGGATGTCTCACCCGCATCTCCAACTTACCATGTTCAAATATGAACTTCCAATGATCCCCTAAAGGCTTTACTTTTCCAGTGTTCACCCTTCCTAAAAGGTGCTCTGGCTGAAAATCCAGAAATCGTGTTAATTTCCTTCTTTTCCTCCCATCCCACCTTCCTCACGCATTCTTGTCAGCTGTATTTTCAAAATAGATCACAAATCTGACCTCTGTCCATTATTCCCCATTATTCCCCGCCTAAGCCACCATCAGCTCCTGGACTAGCACAGTAAGCCTCTGAATGGGTTTCTCTGCTTCTACTTTTACTTGCCTAGAGAATCTCCTTCACACGTCAGACAAGGTAACCTTTTAAAAGTTGTAAATCAGATTATGACACTTCCCTGCTCAGAATTCTTCAGTGGATTTCCATCACATTTGGAATAAAAGTCCATGTCCTGGGTAGATATGGACCCTACCTAATTTATTTCTTATCACTCTCCTCTTCCCTCGCTTTGATCTGGCCACACTGGCCTTCTTGCTGTTTATCAAAAACACTAGGCTCATTTCAGTTCCTAGGGCTTTGTACTTGCTGATTCCTCCTCATCAGAGACCTTTGTATGTTTGGTTCCCTCACCAGGCAGTGTGGATATGTCACAGATGGAAGCGAGCATGGCATTAATTGCCATGCAAGTCAAAGAAGTGTGGGTGTTCATTAGACTTGCCTTGCTGACATCCTGATATCCTGTGTTAGATCATTAGGGCAACTTGAAACATACAACTTGGAAATTGCTAGTCATTGCTTGGGATTTTATTTTTATTTTGGTGGGGATTTTATTATTCAGGGGCTACTACCTGACCCTGAACCTGACAGAACCCCAATGCATCAGATCTTGGACCACTTTGAGAACTTTGCCTGTGCTTTTGTGACCCAAATCAAGCAATGATCAATCCCCCAAGAGAATTTATAATTGCAGTCTTAACCAATCAAATAATGCCTTTCAGAATCCTGCCTTATTTGAGAAAAATTCCTCTTTTGACCCTATTCAGCCCTTCTGCTTGGGGAAATTTGCAGAGAGTCACTGAACTCGCTTTGATATGACACTGTTTCCCCTTGCCTGGTGAGTAATAAACTCAGCTTTGATCATTCCGCTCTGCTGGTCTGGTTATTTCAATGTGACAGTGCTTTAATGATTTAATTTTCTTCCCCTGCATTGTTTTAGGCCTTTTTTCTCTAATATTTTAGGAACTCTGGTACTTAACGTTGGTCTCTTTGTTTTCCAAAACCCCTTGTGGGAACATAGTGTTTTCCTTCCGAGAGAGGAAGGATTCTACTGACCTGGAATAGGGACAACCACCCGACTGATTTAGGTAGCTCGTTCTTCTGAAAGATTATTATACAAGAATCCATTCCTAAAACTCCATCAAATCTGAATCCTTTTCAGACACACCCCGAACTAACCCCCCTCTAAACCAAACCAAACCAAACCCGTAAACTTTAATTACTATAGCTATTTATTTTGGTTCCTCTCTGTGGGTGAGATTTACATTAATTAGTGTATAATGTAGCCTGCCCTTTCAAACAAATTTATTCCTTTGTTTGCATTCACTTGAGCAAACCGAATGCCCTGTATGTGAGCAGCAAAAGGGAGGCACTGAAATCTTCTTTTACAAGCCAGACCCCCAGACCTCACCTTCCCAGTCCTTCCCAAGACGCAGCTTTCCCCATTTGAGATTTGTGAACAGAGACGTGTGTGTGTGTCTTGTTGTTTTCCTACCTGCAGAAGAGACACATTTTCTCAGAAAACATTTCTTTCTCTGCGGCTTTCTGGTTAGTATTCAGGCCATCACCTCTGTTATCAGACGGTGGCAACAAAGCTTTTCCGCTGGAATCTTCTGTGAGGTGGCGGGGAAATGGATTGCACAGTAATGAGCTGTTTTTGCAGGCTTCCTTCGGGAGCCTTTGCTTATATCCCTTGGCAAGAGGAACTAATTCAAAACAGCAACCCAACCCTGGGGCATCTAAAATTCACAGAAATTCAGCTGACTTGACAGTAAGAGGGTCTCACTGAAAATTCAGGGCTGTAAATCAGAGAGCTTCGTTCTTCAAGGGGAGGGGTGGCCAGAGGTTTTCTGGAACCTTATATAAGTCTTTTATCCCCATCGCTGTTCTCAAGCCAACTGAAGATGGTAGGGAATGTGCTGGGAGCCGCTTTTCTTTCCTGATTATGCCGTTTCATCCTCTAAGCAGCAGGAACCCAGAGCCTCCGAGCGCTTCCTCCGGACAGGCAGTCACGCAAGGCGTGACTCTTCCCAAGCTTGGCCTCGTAGACACTGATCTCCTGAGGGTAGGGCCCGGGCTTTTTCTCTTTAGACCTTCAGGAGCTAACGCGGCGCCTGGCACTTAGTGGCCCCTCGACGTCTACTCGGTGGGTGTTCAGTGAGCGGCGGTGGGGCTGGCAGTGGCTGCCCGCTTCCATTTCCCGAGCCGTCGTCGCCGCCATACCCTCGCGGGGGTTCCGGGTGTCAGTTACCCCTCGGGGGCGGCCATTCCTGCCAGCTCCGGCCTGCGGGTCTCGTCTCCTGTGTTCAGCTGTTAGTCCTCCTTTCCATCCAGTCTCTTTCTCCTCAGAATATGGTGATCCTCCACCTGTAGAGACTTCTTTGCCTCCACCGTGAGAAGTTTGCTGAAAACACACACACACACACACAAAGACACACCCAGACACACGCACAGACACACACAGACACAGACACACACACACATATATACACACACACACATACACCCACGGACACACCCACAGAGACACACAGACACACACCCACACCCACACACAAAGACACAGATACGCAGACACACACCCAGATACACACAGAGACACACACAGACACACCCACAGACACACACACCCCCCCACACACAGACATACAGACACACACACAGATGCACAGATAGATACACAGACACACACACAGAGCCACACATAGACACAGACACACAGAGATACACACAGACGCACACACAAAGACACAGACACACACAGAGACACACACAAAGACACACAGACACACACAGGCAGACACACACATGGACAGATGCACAGATGATAGACACACAGACACAGATGCACACACAGACTCACAGAGACACACAGACACACAGATACAGGCACAGACAGATACTCACAGACACACACACAGATAGACACACACAGACACACATACAGAGACACAAAGACACAGACAAAAACAGACACATAGACACACAGATACCAACAGACACACACAGAGAGACTTATGGCCCAGTCTCCCGCTCTCCACATTTCCTCAGTCTTCTGTAGGTTCCAGTTTCCTTCTCTCTCACCCTCACATCTCTCCCTTCACCCTCAAGGGTCTCCTCATTCTTTCAGCCCAGACTGACCGTCTGTAATTCCAGCTTCTGCCCTGACTTCCCACTTTTCTTACCCTACATTTCTGCTCCTTTGGTGGGTTTCACCCCTTCACCCCCCGGCACGCCCCTTTATTTAAACTTAATTTAATCTAACCTCCCGTATATCTTAATTTGCTGGAGGTTGGAATTGGGAAGCGGTGGTCTTTACCTTTCAGACCGATACTGTGAACAAGTGAAATAGCCGAGCAGTGATAGTTTCAGGGTACGCTAGTAGAAATTACATATATTCCTTTTGAGCGTGTGGGATAATTATTAAGAGGATAAAGCTGGATAAAGCTATACTGTGTTGTTTCATTTAAACCAGTGATTCTCAACCAGAGGCAGTTTTGTTGCCAAGGGGACATTTGGCAATGTCTAGAGACATTTTTAGTTGTCACAGCTGGAGGTGGGGGAGGAGGGATGTTCCTGGCGTCGAGTGGGTAGAGGCCTGGGATGCTGCTAAATAACCTACCGTGCACAGGACTGCTCCACGGCAAAGAATCACTGGGGCCAAAATATCCACAGTGCCGAGCTGGAGAAACCCTGGCTTATACATTCTTCTCCCTTCTTCCCCAGGCCCTCCTCTGCCCTGTCTCCTGATATTCTGGGTCCTCACAACCTTAGCTTGTCACTTGTGTCCCATGGCCCCAGTTGCTGGGTTTGCCCACTGCCTGGAGAGCACGCCATGCTTGGTTTGAATCTCCACGGTGCAAGCTCACCATGAACACTCCTTTGCTCTTGGAATCCTGGTTGGTGGGAGAGGAAGGGCCTTCCAAAGTTTTTCTTTCACCCACCTTCTGATTCTTCAGAGGAAAAGAAGTGACTTTGCTAAGGTCACAGAGCTACTCAGGGTCTACTCTGGGGGTTCCAGCAGGGTTGCTTGGGCAAGGGTCCCTGCCAGCCACGTGGTATGGCTGATGCACCTTCCTGTCCTCATGGGGGGACGCCTCGACGTCCAGTGCCATGCTGGGCAGGGCACTAGGAACGACAGCTTTGGGCAGGCTGTCTTCATGCTGCGCCATGTAGCCAACTACGTACTGAGTCAAGTAGTGCCTGAATCTGGGAACAGAATAGCTTAGCCACAGACTTTCTGCAGTCAGGAACCACAGTTTGAGAGAATTGCAAGGCAATCTGGGCAACTTCCGTGTCTTCCTTCCCTCCCTCACCTCTCCCCAAACAACCACAGTTTATCAGTGAGGAAAAGGACCTTTTGGTGGGAGGGAGAGGGGATGGGCCAGTGTTTTTCCAAGTAAGGTCCTTTGACCTACAAGCCTCAGAATGGCTTTGGGGGAATGTAAAAATGCATATTCCTAGACCTACATTTTTCATCTCCGGGGTATGGGGCCTCACACTGAAATTTTTAACAAGTTCCCAGGGTATCCTTCTGTAGTCAGAAGTTTAAGAACCACTGACCCAGACATTTGAATAATTAGGCTTTTTTTTTTTTCTCAAACAATCTCAGAAAGTCAGACGCTTGTAGACAATGTCTGAATGTCAGAGAGAAAATCTGCTGCTAAAAAAAGACAAAGTAAAACAAACAAAACCATGTCTCTTCTTGGTGACATCTCATGGCCGTAAGGTGACTGAGTTTGCGTGGAGTTTTGAAAGGGCTGGCACTGGCCTTCTGCTCTCCTGGCACCTCTTGGGTCCCCTCTTAAGGCCTCTTCAAGAGCCCTTTCTTTGAGAGCTGCTTTTTACCCAGCTCCCCAAGGGTGCTCAAGGTGCCTGCTCATCGATCCACCTTGAACAGGCACCAATATATTCTAATTAAGAGAGTGTACAGCCTTTTCCTTTCGGTGGCGCGTGGTGGCAAAAAGGCGGTGCAGATTTCCAAGAAGAGGAAGTTTGTTGCTGACGGCATATTCAAAGCTGAACGGAACGAGTTTCTCATTTGGGAGCTGGCTGAAGATGGGTACTCTGGAGTTGAGGTCCAAGTTACACCAACCAGGACAGAAATCATTATCTTGGCCACCAGGACACACAATGTTCTTGGTGAGAAGGGCCGGCGGATCTGGGAATTGACTGCTGTGGTTCAGAAGAGATTTGGCTTCCCTGAGGGCAGTGTAGAGCTTTATGCTGAAAAGGTGGCCACAAGAAGTCTGTGCGCCATTGCCCAGGCAGAGTCTCTGCGTTACAAATTCCTAGGAGGCCTTGCTGTGTGGAGGGCCTGCTGTGGTGTGCTGCGGTTCATCATGGAGAGTGGGGCTAAAGGCTGCGAGGTCGTGGTGTCTGGGAAACTCCCAGGATAGAGGGCTAAATCCATGAAGTTTGTGGATGGCCTGATGATCCACAGTGGGGACCCTGTTAACTACTATGTTGATACTCCTGTGCGCCATGTGCTGCTCAGACGGTGTGCTGGGCATCAAGGTAAAGATCATGCTGCCTTGGGACCCAACTGGTAAGACTGGCCCTAAGAAGCCCCTGCCTGATCACGTGAGCATCGTGGAACCCAAAGATGAAATACTGCCCACAACCTCCATCTCCGAGCAGAAGGGTGGGAAGCCAGAGCTACCTGCCATGCCCCAGCTGGTACCCACAGCATAATAGGGTCTCCTTGGCCGCTGGATCTGGAGTCTGGATGTTGCTCTATAAAGACATTGAATAAAATCTTTTTAAAAGAAAAAAAGAAGAGTATACAGGCCGTGGACACAGTCCTCATTTTCACAGTAATGCTCACTGGTTTTTGGCTCCTGCCCAAGCATGAAGGATTTTCCAGGGGTGGTGACACTCTGTCTGTGCAACTAGCAAAAGTCCTGGGTTGATGTCTCTGTTTATTCTCTTGCATTTTGCAGGACCAAGCTTTGGACTCAGTTCTCCTTTCTCTCTTTCCAAAACCCGTAGTCCTTTGCGGAGGGGATGCTGCTGTGCTGTCTTGCTGCTCCGATGTCCCAGAAGCACAATGGTTCCCTGAGCATGGACCCTATTATGTTTTCTTTCAGAAAGAGATGAAGGGCCTCCCTGGTGGCGCAGTGGTTGAGAGTCCGCCTGCCGATGCAGGGGATACGGGTTCATGCCCCGGTCTGGGAGGATCCCATATGCCGCGGAGCGGCTGGGCCCGTGAGCCATGGCCGCTGAGCCTGCGCATCCGGAGCCTGTGCTCCGCAACGGGAGAGGCCACAACAGTGAGAGGCCCGCATACCGCAAAAAAAAAAAAAAAAAAAAAAAAAAAAAGAAAGAGATGAAGAGCACACATCCTTCTGTGTTGTGCCAAAAAAAATCTGCATAATTATCTGACCTTAATTGATGGTCACTTTTTAATTTTCAAGTGGGGAGAAAAGGAGTCACAGTACCCAAGTTAGTTTTACAAACTTCCCAGCAGCCCCTAAAACAAATGTCAAAGTTTTGAAACCAATCAGTCATACCCATAAGATAGTCACTTGTTCTGTTTCTTATATACCCTAGGGCCTTTGCACTTGCTGTTCCCACTGCCATCTATGCTCTTCATCTGGATAACCACTTGGCTAGCCTGGTTCCCTTGCTTACTTCTGCTGTCTGCCTAAATGTCTCCTGTTCATGGAGGCCTTCCCTGACCATCCACTGTAAAATGGACACTCACTTCCTTGATGCTCCTTGATGCTCCCTCTTCTCCTTTCCCTGCTTCACTTCCCCCCACACCACCCATGTACCCCTGATGAATTCTATACAGAGTAGCTGTTTGGTTTTTGTGTATGCATCTGCCCCAGCAAAAGGGAAATTCCATGAGGGTAGGTTCTTGTTTTTTTGTTCACTGCTGTAGCCTCCACACCTACAACAGTGCCTGGTATAACAGACTCTCAAGCAATACTGGATGTGTGAATGAGTGAATGGATGTAGAAATAAGGCCCCGAATACTATCTTATTTTTATATAAATTTTCTCCAGAGTGGACATACATGTAAGGAGAGAAGTCATGGAGCTATAGGGGTCTGAAAAAAGATGGACCTCTGACCTACCTCTACACCTGTGGTGATGGTTTCTCTTCACTACCAACTGCCATTCCCAGAAACCTTAGGAAATGTTTGAAAAAGAAACAAAAACTAATAAAAATCCTTTCACTTTCATTAGTGGAAAACTTTCTATCAAGTAGGTACAGGAGAAACTCTCTATATCTGCCTACTGAATCAATATTTGTTTTTTATTTTAAATTTATTTATTTATTATTTATTTATTTATTTATTATTTTAGTCTTCACTTAGTGGGCATAGAGGGAATCTATGTCAACGTAATTAAGGCCATATACGACAAACCCACAGCAAACATCATTCTCAGTGGTGGAAAACTGAAAGCATTTCCTCCAAGATCAGGAACAGGACAAGGATGTCCACTGTCAGCACTATTACACAACATAGTTTTGGAAGTCCTAGCCATGGCAATCAGAGAAGAAAAAGAAACAAAAGGAATACAAATTGGAAAAGAAGAAGTAAAACTGTCACTGTTTGCGGATGACATGATACTATACATAGAGAATCCTAAACATGCCACCAGAAAACTACAACAGGTAATCAATGAATTTGGTAAAGTTGCAGGATACAAAAATAATGCACAGAAATCTCTTGCATTCCTATACACTAATGATGAAAAATCTGAAAGAGAAACTAAGGAAACACTCCCATTTACCATTGCAACAAAAAGAATAAAATATCTAGGAATAAAACTACCTAGTGAGACAAAAGACCTGTATGCAGAAAACTATAAGACACTGATGAAAGAAATTAAAGATGATACAAATAGATGGAGAGATATACCATGCTCCTGGATTGGAAGAATCAATATTGTGAAAATGACTCTACTACCCAAAGTAATCTACAGGTTCAATGCAATCCCTATCAAATTACCAGTGGCATTTTTCACAGAACTAGAACAAAAAATTTTACAATCTGTATGGAAACATGAAAGACCTCAAATAACAAAAGCAGTCTTGAGGAAAAAAAAAAAACAACAAAAAAAACGGGGCTGGAGGAATCAGGCTCCCTTACTTTAGACTATACTACAGGGATACAGTAATCAAGAATGTATGGTACTGGCACAAAAACAGAAATATAGATCAATGGAACAGTATAGAAAGCCCAGAGATAAACCCATGCACCTATGGTCACCTAATCTATGATAAAGGAGGCCAGAATATACAAAGGAGCAAAGACAGCCTCTTCAATAAGTGATGCCAGGAAAACTGGACAGCTACATGTAAAAGAATGAAATTAGAACACTTCCTAACACTATATACAAAAATAAACTCAAAATGGATTAAAGACCTAACTGTAAGGCCAAACACTATCAAACTCTTAGAGGAAAAGATACGCAGAACACTCTGACATAAATCACAGCAAGATCCTTTTGGACTCACCTCCTAGAGCAATGGAAATAAAAACAGAAATAAACACATGGGACCTAATGAAACTTAAAAGCTCTTGCACAGCAAAGGAAAGTGTAAACAAGACAAAAAGACAACCCTCAGAATGGGAGAAAATTTTGCAAATGAAGCACGTGACAAAGGATTAATCTCCAAAATATACAAGCAGCTCATGCAGCTCAATATCAAAAAAATAAACAACCCAATCCAAAAATGGGCAGAAGACGTAAACAGACATTTCTCCAAGAAGATATACAGATTGCCAACAAACACATGAAAGGATTCTCAACATCACTAGTCATTAGAGAAATGCAAATGAAAACTACAATGAGGTATCACCTCACAGCAGTCAGAATGGCCATCATCAAAATATCTACAAACAATAAATGCTGGAGAGGGTGTGGAGAAAAGGGAACCCTCTTGCACTGTTGGTGGGAATGTAAATTGATACAGCCACTATGGAGAACAGTATGGAGGTTCCTTAAAAAACTACAGATAGAACTACCATAGACCCAGCAATCCCACTTCTGGGCATATACGCTGAGAAAACCATAATTCAAAAACAGTCATGTACCAAAATGTTCATTGCAGCTCTATTCACAATACCCCGGAGATGGAAACAACCTAAGTGTCCATCAACAGATGAATGGATAAAGAAGATGTGGCACATACATGTAATGGAATATGTCTCAGCCATAAAAAGAAATACAGTTGAGGGGCCTCCCTGGTGGCGCAGTGGTTAGGAGTCCGCCTGCCGATGCAGGGGATACGGGTTCGTGCCCTGGTCTGGGAGGATCCCATATGCCGCGGAGCGGCTGGGCCCGTGAGCCATGGCCGCTGGGCCTGCGCATCTGGAGCCTGTGCTCCGCAACGGGAGAGGCCACAACAGTGAGAGGCCCACATACCGCAAAAAGAAAAAAAAAAGAAAAAAAAAAAAAAGAAATACAGTTGAGTTTTTTGTAGTGAGGTGGTTGGACCCAGTCTGTCATAGAGTGAAGTAAGTCAGAAAGAGAAAAACAGATACTGTAGGCTAACACATATATGTGGAATCTTATTTAAAAAAATGGTTCTGAAGAACCTAGGGGCAGGAGAGGAATAAAGACGCAGATGTAGAGAACGGACTTGAGGACACGGGGAGGGGGAAGGGTAAGCTGGGACAAAATGAGAGAGTGGCATGGACATATATACACTACCAAATGTAAAACAGATAGCTAGTGGGAAGCAGCCGCATAGCACAGGGAGATCAGCTCGGTGCTTTGTGACCACCTCGAGGGGTGGGATAGGGAGGGTGGGAGGGAGACGCAAGAGGGAGGAGATATGGGGATATATGTTTATGTATAGCTGATTCACTTTGTTATACAGCAGAAACTGACACACCATTGTAAAGCAATTATACTCCAATAGAGAGGTTAAAAAAAAAAAAGACAGATGCTGGGGATTCTGATTGAGTAGGGGCCTGGGAACGTGTGCTTGAAAACAGCTACCCCACGTAAGTGCCACGAACTGCCAGAGTTGAGGAGTCCTGCCCAATTTATTCTCCCAGGCGATGACAACACATTCCTCATTCTGAGCCCTGGCGAGGATCCAGTTTTCAACTAACTGAAAGTGGAGTGTCAGAAAAAGACGCTTTTGGAGGAAAAATAGAAGAAAGAAGTTATTGCCATTTCCTTTCCTCATTTCCCTCTCCCTGAGGTGAGAGACACTGAGTCTGACAGAAGCCAAATTGTCAAGTGGCAAAATTGGAAGCAGTCTAGCCTCACCCAGGAAACAAAGAAAGAAATAGGAAGGGAAGTGTGTGCTTTTATCAGTCCGTGGGCACCTGGCCACTCAGACTGATATTGCAGGGGAGGCCCGGGCCCTTTACAGGGAAGACGGTGCTAAGAGCAAATGCTCCGGATCGCAGTGGTGGATTTTAGCATGGTCTTTGAGAAAGGGGGCCATCGACAGTCTGAGTTAAGAGTCTAAAAGGAGAGTGGCAACTCTGAAGACATGGGTCTAACCTCTGGCCCTTCAGCCATTCATTTTGATGTGGCTCTTTTTAAGCCTACGTTCCTTTCTTGTGATTCTCTAAATCATGACCTGGCACACAATGGCCACTGGGTTTTCGTCTCCGAAAGTGGTTGATCAGAGTTAGCAGTGTGGAGATGCAGGGCCCGTATACGTCTAGATCATCCTTATGTATATTGCCTCTCGTTTCTTTCTCTTTTTTCTTATAAAAATGTGAGAGTAGTTATTTATGTTTAAGTTGAACTATACGAAATCTCCATTTTCATACATTAAAAAAGGAGAGAGTATTGGGGATTTCCTATCGCTAATCCTAATCTTTTCTGTATCTTCTCCTTCTCCCCACCCCCTTCTCTGTCTGTCTCATTCTCTTTCCATGGCTCTATTCTCTTATTTTCTTGCCTTTGCAATTACATGTGCATTACCCAGAATACCAGCTCTGAAGGTCAGTAGATAGTACCAGGAAAAATTAAGAAAAAGAAGAGGTTTCAAATTTCAATAAGTGTTAATTTGAAAACCCACTGATGCACTTCGTATATCTGGAGGGGAGGTTCTGTGTGGTCCAGCCAAAGCAATGGCCTGTGAAATTCTTGATCCTGCAGAATGGACCAGTCCTGATGAGAATGTGAATTTGTTTGTGTCACCATTTTTTTTTTTTTTTTTTTGGCTCAGAAGTGTATTTAATGACTCCAGCTCACAGCCCCTCCCCCTGCAACTCCGGCTTTGTCTCCCATGAGAGGTCAGCAGAGGTTCCCTGAGAGATTCAGGAGGGACTCCAGGGACCTTGGGCCTGGAAGGGAAGGACCATCGTCTCTCCTTGTGGCCTTTGGTAGCTGCTGGGTGGAGGCTGTGGGACGGGGTTCCCAAGCCCAGGGCCTCTGGGTGCTGCACATCTCACAGCCGGGTCCGCTTTGGGGCACTGATGAAGGGGCAGGAAGGGCGGGGCCAGCCGGGCTGAAGGGCGTTGGGGAGGCTGGAGCCGGCTGGCTGAGGGGCTTGGGGCAGCCCCAGTGACTAAGGAAACGGGCGGCCTAGTTCCACATCCATCTTCGGGGGGCGCTGATTGTGTCCTGGGGCTTCTCGGGGGGGCTGAGAGTCCTGGTCCCACTGGCCCCCATAAAAAGCAAGGCTGTATCCAGGGACACACAGGCACCTCCCGATGACCCAGCGCTGCACAGCCCGTGGGAAGCCGAACTCCAAGAATATCTGCTCCTGGAGGGCCCCAATGGTGCAGTGCGGGTGGACCGGCAGCGAGACATGGGCAGAGGATGCAGCATCTTCAGCTGTGCCGTGTAGCCTGATGGGGCCGGGAAGGAAGCAGGCCTCCTGCAGCTGGATGCTGAGGGCCACATGATGCTGGGCCAGGATGGCTGCCGCTTGGGCTGCCCGCTTCTCATGCCCACCCTCTGTGGCCCGGGTCAGGCGCCCTGCTAGTTCCTCATTCTGTCCTTCCATGGTGGCACCTCGGAGCAGGGCTGCCCACCGCTGAGCTTCCTGAGGGTTGGCGAAGTGCAGGCTGAGAGTCCCAGGCCCTCCTGGTGGAGGCTGCAACTCATGCTGGGTGGGGCCTCGGACGGTGTAGGAGACTGATTCCCAGGGCCGCTCCAAACTGACCGCCCGGGGCCCCGCGCCAAGCAGCTCCAGCCGGAAGCGTCCTGGTTGCTCGGCGTCCGCGCTCAGCTGCAGCCTCTGCAGCTGCGTCTCGGCGTCCGACCCCGCGCCCAACGGCCTCACCGCGGCGAGCACGGGCCAGGAGCACCGCGGCCCAGCCGGGGTCCGAGGCCGCAGCTGCGCCGCCCACGGGCGGCGCCATCTCCGGTCCGGCCGCGGCCTGGCCCCAGGAGCCCGCTTCCGTGCCCTCTGGCCGCTCTGTGTCACCATTTTGGCGTGTGAATAGTGCTGCTTTTTTCTTTATTTGGGCTTTTAGATTCAAGGGGACTTTTCTGGATGTGGAGATGTAGTGTTAGAGGGCTGTTAAAAGAGTCGTGACCGTAAGACCAAAAATCTCTACGTATGTACTGACAAATAAAGCAAACCGAGCTGGACAGGCTTTGTCGTACGGTCCCGCTGATGATCCAGGTGCCTGGTATCTAGTTTCCCATCAAAGTTTGCCTTCTGAATGAGCACTCTGGCCCTTACAGCATCTTTGCAAGCTTCTTTAAGTGGATCCTGTTGACTGTCCTTACCCTGCTTGCCAACCTCACTTTTGTTTCCTGGATCACAAATGGAATTTGTCACCTTCTCGTGGATAATACACCTAAGTAACAACACCTTTGTTCCTCTGTGCATAACATGCTTTCTTTCTCTTTCATTTTTAAAGATGCAACAGTTTTGAGCAAAGGCAAAGGCTTGTGGAAAGGAGCCATTAGAACAGAGAGGTCAAAGAGAAGTATGGGAGTTAATAGGGCACAGGTCCTTAAGAAGGTGAGCAGAAACATGGCCCAATTTCAATACTTTAGATGCGATGTGTGACAAGTGCAAAGAAGAGCAGAAATGTCACCGTCACATTTTCTTCTTGTCAGAACCATTTGGGATTATGGGGATTACAGTCAGAATTGCAGTTTTGAGAACCCTGCAATGTTTTTGATTCATCTTTCCTTTTTGAATCTCACACTATGGAATCATGTCAGTCTTCTACTCAAATCTTATTAGGGTCAATAAATTCAAACCAGTGGTTATTTATTTAGCACATACTTCATGTTCAGTGTGTAGTAGGTGGTGTGAGGGTTGCCACACAAGACATGATTCTGCTCTTGAGGGATTTGTAATCAAGTTGAGAAAGCTGAAAATAGCTAAGTAAATCAAAGAAAATATATAAATATGTTAAAGTGCTAAAGACAGGTCGCCAGTTTCTTATCCAAAACATTTAGAGCCAGGACTTCAGGATTCATACATTTTCCCTCATTCTAGAAAGGTAGTATAGTTTGTAGCCTATATAATACATAACAACTCTAGTGGGGTAGGGCCACAGCACCCAATAACCAAACTATACATATAATAAAGAGATATAAAGTAAAAACAATAAATAATAAATGAAGACTGTTAATAGACCAGGTTTGTTGCCAAACGAATTTAAACCAAACTTAAAAGAAAAAGTTCTGTTTTCTGAAATGTTCGGGTTTCAGAACTGTGGAAAGGGACACTGAACCTGTATCATGGGTATTGACTAATATAGGGAAAGGAAATGAATATTTATGGTGTAGGTAGAAACTTTCCAATTTTTTTTCAGCCGCAGCATCTGAGATTCAAACCAAGGAGTAATTTGTTCACATGTGTACAACTCAGCATCATCTGGAAACTCTTAAGACGTACAGATTTCACACCCCATCCCACACATACTGAATCAAAACCTTTGGGCTGGGCCGCAAGTAATCTGTGTTTTAACAAGCCTTCCAGGTGATTTTGATGCACGTTAAAATTTTGAGAACTGCTGACGTAACAAGTACCTGACAGAGAACCCGGATTCAAACTCAGGTGTTTCTGATTTAAAACGCCATGTTTTTTTGATGCTGTTTTCCTCGCTCTCAAAGTAGAAAAAAGCAAGAGATTGATGTGAGCTCAGATGGAAGAGCGACTTCACAGAAGGTACGCTGAAACATGCTTCGCTTTAATCTAATAGATAAGAGCAAAATAATTTTGTAATGTACGTCCCTAGAACATTAGTCCGTTCCTTAATTATATCAGGAAGAAAAATAAGCATTGATAATTCCCTGTTTTATTTTCTCCACGTTAATATCTCAAAGATGGTATAATATATTTTGTAATTTCTTTAAGATCAAGGTAGTAACTTAGCTTAATTGTGAAAATTAAGACTTAGGAACTTTGTAAGGAAAAGAGGTTCTCAAATAGTCCTCAGATGGTTATTGACCTATTACCTGGTATCTTTGATATAAGCATGTTTTACTGGTAAGATGATGTGTCTTGCTTTTCTACTTTCAACATAATTCTTAGTGTGAAGTTGACAAACTTAAGAAAAAATCCAATTGAAGACCATTAAAACATACCTTTGCAGGTAAATGATGGTTATTTGTGTGGTCCCAGCTCTACTTAGAAGGCAAGAGATTTGAACTTAAAGGGCGAGTTTCGGGCACAGAGGAAAGGGAGAAATTGAGGACACTGATCACTTTGCTCCTTATTAACTGACAAAGGGGATGACTTATTTCTGAAAGTGTATAGGTAGACGTTAATATGGATGTGCTTAGAATGAGACCTAGCAAAACACAAGTCTAACACACCCTTAGGCTGTGTCTTAACTTAATGTCATATTGATCTCTTTCGGAAAGGGATACCGTATTGGAAAAGAAATCACTGCAAAAACAAAATGGCAAAAAATGCTACCAAAATCACACCAGTTATGAGTTCTCTTTTTACCGTCGTGAGTAAAGCTTTCTTTTAAGGGGTAAAGTGGATGTAAAACCCAGTATCTTCCAATAGCAATTAATCATATCAATTTAGGGCAGCTGTTCCAGATTTCTTTTGCTGCATAACATCACCCCAAGCCTTAGTAGCTTAATACAGTAACAACAATAACAACAATAATTATGCTCACAAATCTGCAGTTTGGGCAGGGCTCAGTGGGGACAGCATTTCTCTGTTCCACTCAGTGGCTGATGGGACAGCTTCAAGGCGTTGGGCTAGAATAATCTGAAGGCATTCTCACAGGTCTGGCTGTTGGCTTAGCTGTTAGCTGGGGCTTTCAGCTGAAACGTATACTTGTGACTTCTTCATGTGGCCTCGGCTTCCTCAGCAAATGGTGGCTGGGTTCCAAGGGTGAGTATCTAGAGAGAGAGCCACGTAGAATCTGCAACACCTTTTATGACCTAGATTCAGAAGTCATGCAGTGTCTCTTCTATTTATTGTAGTTGTAATAAAGTCCTGCCCAGGACTTTAAAGTCCCCAGTTGAAGGGGAGGGTAAATAGAATGCACCTCTTGATCAGGGAGTGTCAAGGTTCTGGAAGAGCGAGTGGGGCCATTGTTGGAAAAGACAGTCACAGGAGCTTAAGAATTACACCTCTGATTTTCTTATTGTTGCTTTTTAACTTTTTTATTTTGAAATAATTTCAGGCTTACAGACAAGTTGCAAAAATAGCACAGAGTTCCCATATACCCTTCACCCAATTTCCCCTCATATTACATCTTATCAAACTATAGAGCAACTATGAAAACTGAGAAATTAAACCTGTTACAGTGCTATTAGCTAAACTAAAGAATTTATTTGGATTTCACCATTTTTTCCCCCTAACATCCTTTTGCTGTTCTGGAATATGACACACGGTTCCATATTGCATTTAGTTGTGTGTCCTTGGTCTCCTTCAAGCTGACATTTCCACAGTGTTTTCTTGTCTTTTATGACTTGACACTTTTGAAGAGTACTGGTGAGTCATTTTATAGGAGGTCCCTCAATTTGTGTTTGTTTGATGTTTTCTCGTGATTAGATTGAAGCTATGCGTTCTCAGGAAGGAGGACACAGAGGTGATGTGCCCTTTTCAGTACAGCATGTCACAGGGTACATGATGCTCACATGTATTACTGGTGATGTTAATCTTGATCACTTGGCTAATCTGTCAGGTGGCATCTACCAGTATTCTTGACTATAAACTTACTATTTTTCTCTTTGTAATTATTAAATATTTTGGAGAGATACTTTCTTTTAAATAAATTTATTTATATTTTATTTTTGGCTGTGTTGGGTCTTCGTTGCTGTGTGTGGGCTTTCTCTAATTGTGTCAAGCGGGGCTACTCTTCATTGTGGTGTGCAGGCTTCTCATTGTGGTGGCTTCTCTTGTTGTGGAGCACGGGCCCTAGGCGCGTGGGCTTCAGTAGTTGTGTCACGCAGGCTCAGTAGTTGTGGCTCGCGGGCCCTAGAATGTAGGCTCAGTAGTCGTGGAACACGGGCTTAGTTGCTCCGCGGCATGTGGGATCTCCCCAGACCAGAGCTCAAACCCGTGTCCCCTGCATTGGCAGGCGGATTCTTAACCACTGCGCCACCAGGGAAGTCCTTGGAGAGATACTTTGAGACTAAACAAATACCTTGTTTCTACTTAAAACTTTTGGAAACGTATTTTAGCATCCATTGGTGGATCTTGCCTGCAGCAATTACTAATGTGGTGTTGTAATGTTTATTTTTTATTTTCTTCGTTCCTTCTGTATTATTAGAGTTCTTCTCTATGAGAGAGCTGTCCCTTCTCCCCTGTTTAGTTTTTTATTCAGTTGTTTCGATCAGCATGGACACATGAATATTTATTTATTCTTAGGATTATATTCCAATACTATATTTATTTTCTTGTTCAAGTTGTTCCAGCTTTGGCCATTGGGAGCTCTTTCAGGTTGGCTCCTATGCCGTTTCAACATGACTTGATCCTTTTTTTTTTTTTTCTAATTTTTTGCAGCACTTCTTTACTTTCTGGTACAAAAACATGCTCTAGGTTCATCTTGTATTTTCCTTGCCAAAGCCCTGGAATCAAGTTCTTCAAAGAGCCCTAGTTCCTTTTATTGGAGAATGGTATTTAAAAACCAGGATTTGGGTGTTTAGATGTAAACATTGAAACTGGGGTGTCATACATATACACATTCCTTTTAATTATTGGGTGATATTCCATTGTATGAACGTACCACAGTTTGATTTTCCATTCAGCAGTTGAAGGACATCTGGCTTTTCAAGTTTTGGTGATTATTCATAAAGCTGCTATAAACGTTCATGTATAGGTTTTTGTGTGAACATAAATTTTCATTTCTTTCAGGTAGATATGTAGGACTGTGATTGCAGGTACATAGGGTTGGTATATGTTTAACTTTGTCAGAAACTGTCAGACTATCTTCCAAACTGGCTCTACAGTTTTGTGTTCCCACTGGCAACGTATGAGAGTTCTGGTTGCTCTGCATCCTTGCCACTGCCATTTGGTTGTTCTGTGACTTCAGCTGTCTGATAGGTTTGGAAAACGTCATAAAATTGAAGTTATTTTGGTTATTTTTTCATTATCGGCATAAGAGCAATACTCCTTTTCACTCCCTACATCACAAGTGGGAGTCAGAAGTAGAAGAGCTTTGATTTGAAAGTTTAAAGAGGTGACATAAGTTTAACTGGGACATTAAGGGCAAAACATTGTACTTCTATTATTTTGGAATAAATAGAGCTTCACTGAATAGAAACATTATGTACTGGGAGGTAATGGGGATAAACACATTATTTTCTTCGAGTGGTCTCCTTCAAATTTTTCATGCCAAGCGACTGGCTCCCCTTCTGGATGTTCCCAGAGACCTCTTTGCCCTTCCATCTTCTCTGCTGGTATCACACTACTTTGCCATTATTAATTAATCGCAGGTTGTATATCTGAATGCTTATGGGGTCAGAGAGATTACATAAATAGGCTAATCTTACTGGATATGATATAGTAGAAAGGGTAGGTCAGGGGCTAAACTATAGAGTGCATACCCTGCCTTAAGGTAATTCAAGTGAAAATTCATATATGCCTCTGTGTGTATCTATCTCCTAACAAATAAAACTGCTCAGGGCACCAGCTTATGGTCCCTGATTCATTCTGTGTGGTTTGGCTGTCAATTCTGCAAGGAGCAGTTGGCATGGTGCCAGCAGCACTACCTAGTAAGTGTTCAACAGATACTGAATGAATGACTAATCACAAAATGTGGCAGGAAATCCAAAGCGTTATTTATTTATTTATTTATTTATTTTGCAGTACGCGGGCCTCTCACTGTCGCGGCCTCTCCCGCTGCAGAGCACAGGCTCCGAACACGCAGGCTCAGCGGCCATGGCTCACGGGCCCAGCCGCTCCGCAGCACGTGGGATCTTCCCGGACCGGGGCACGAACCCGTGTCCCCTGCATCAGCAGGCGGACGCTCAACCACTGTGCCACCAGGGAAGCCCCAAAGCGTTATTGATTACATTGAAGTAGATATTTTTTTCCATGAACTTTGAGAATGCCAGTGGTTTTTATAGATCTTATAGAACTTCTTGCCCCATCACAAGTTTTGTCAAGATCTCTATGTCTGCATGTCATAAGGAACTAAAAATAATTAAAGGACTAGGCTCAGTTTTCTGTAGCAACACATGGGATATTTTTACACCAGTTACTGAATTAAATGATGACATAGGAGGATTGATTTATTGATTTTTTGCCACGTAAAATAGCTACTTTGGGCAGCAAGAAATTTCTTTAAGATTAAAAATTCCTGGGCCTCGGTTTGATCCCTGGTCAGGGAAGTAGATTCTGCATGCATGCCGCAACTAAGAAGCCCGCGGTCGCACCTAAGACCCGGTGCAACCAAATAGGTAAGATTAAAAATTCCTGGGACTTCTTGGTGGCACAGTGGATAAGACTCCATGCTCCCAATGCAGGGGGCCCAGGTTCTATCCCTGGTCAGGGAACTAGATCCCACATGCATGTGGCAATTAAGAGTTCACATGCCACAACTATGGAGCCCACTTGCAACTAAGACACGGTGCAACCAAATAAATAAATATTTAAAAAAATGAGAAATCTTTATAAAAAGATTTAAAATTCCCTAAGCACCACTCATCTCCACTTGTATCATCTGACAACTCTTTCAGGCTGTGCAAATGTTTAATGAGGATATTTCAGAGAATTGAAAGCAATAGAATGAATGTTTTAAGCTGATGTTCATTCTAGAGGGGCATTCTGGGATTTTAGATTAAGATCAATACTGTGAGGTACGTGTGGAAGTGACAAGGCAGAGTCCAAGAACTGCCCTGGAGTCTAAACTGAGTGAGTGTTTTTAAGAAAAACTGAAGGGACAGTGAGAGGTTTTTTTGTTTTTTGTTTTACTTCTCAGTTGTCATTTAGTCTCCAAAGGATTGAGGAACTTTTCTTGAGGTAGAGTGCGGGCAAAAGGAAAATTATAGGTTAGGAGATCAAATGCCTTTTGGGCACAGGAAAGATTGTGGTAACGGAGATGGCAGATCTCAAGGTGGGAAGGATACATTTATGCAGAAGAAAGAACTCAACTCTAACAAAGGATTCCCTGGGGCAGGTAAGACACAAGAATAAATTAGGTACAAAGCACAAGAATCCCTGAAAGATTATAATATGAATGTAACCAGTCGTTTTCTCTGAGTCAGGCATTCCATATCCACTTAGCTCATGGTCACCTACAACCAACACGACATTGGCCAAGTTTACATTAGTCAAGTTTACATTCGTCAATCAACATCATGTGTTTTCCACCTCTGTTGCTGTTACTTAAAAAAAAAAAAAAAAAAAAAAAGACATCTGTTCATGCTTATGATTACCCTACTCTCTGTACTTCTTTTGTCTGGCTCACTTTTTAACATACAAAAAAACTGGTCTGCAGTAAAAATGATCTGAGCCAGTTTGAACCAGTGTTTCAAATACCACACATCCACACCACCAAAGCATTCTCTGTTCATTGATGTAATTAATAATTTTTTATGCCAAGTTAATTTGAAATCTTGCTTCAATTTTCCCTTCATGTGATTAAATACTTAAGCATTAGGTCTCAAAGGCCAATTTACATAAATAATGAAGGACCTAATTCACCCTATCTATGTTGGCCCCTCCTATTGTGGAAGTAAATGTTGTAATATATATGCATCCCACATTGCAAGTCCTTTACCTTTTCTATCCCTTAGAAATAGTAATACTGAAATATTGGGTTGGCCAAAAAGTTCGTTCAGGTTTTTCCATAAGATGTTACAGAAAAACCTGAAGGAACTTTTTGGCCAACCCAATATTAAAGAGTCTTGGCTTTCATGGGTACATTGCTGCCACATTTTATCAGTTCACAGAGGAAGAAATATGGATGTCATGTGAAAAGGCAGTATTTGGGAGGATGGTATTTATAAATGACAATGGCTGAAAGGCTAATGTGTTGATCAGACTTCTGTGGCTTTGAAAATAATGGAGTGCTCCCTGTGCATGGCTGTCACTGTGTAGTCCCAGGGCATAAATCCATAGCATTTAAGATGACAAGACCTTGTATTTACATAGAGACTTTCTCCAAGGAATTCACATCACTCCTTAGGAATGGCTCCATTAATTCTTTTTTTTTTTTTTTTTTTTTTTTTTTTCGGTACGCGGGCCTCTCACTGTTGTGGCCTCTCCCGTTGCGGAGCACAGGCTCCGGATGCGCAGGCCCAGCGGCCATGGCTCACGGGCCCAGCCGCTCTGCGGCATATGGGATCCTCCCAGACTGGGGCACGAACCCGTATCCACTGCATCGGCAGGCGGACTCTCAACCACTGCGCCACCAGGGAGGCCCTCCATTAATTCTTATAGCTTTGGGAACTAGAGTGGGAAGATACATCTTTATGGCCAGCTGTCATAAATGAAGGAATCATGCCTGAGATAGGTTTGTAACTTTCTCAAGGTCACTCTAGCCAAACTGAATTGCTAGAAGTGTGGAAACGCAGAGTAATATCAATTTCCCATGGTGGGGAAGGACTGTATGGGTCGCTTGGGGTAGGGAAGGAACGTGGCCTTTCAGCAACTGTCTTTCATCATTTTTACCCCCCTATGTAATCTGTGACTGAAGGATATTATCTTTATAATGGCTAGTGTTTCCCAAACCATGATCTTCTGAACACTAGGCTATGCAAGACATCAATAGGTCTTCATTGAAAAAACAAAACATGGCTTCCATAGCCAAATATGTTTGAGAACGGCTTCATCTTATATTTCCTTTTTGCTGATTCATAATTCCTATTAGTGCAGTAAGAGCTCCGAGAAGTCCCGTAGTGAAGAAAATTACAAACTTTGTTTAAGCCACAGTTTTCCAGACTTATTTGACCATGGAAGTAAAGTTTCTTTTATAATAGTACCTCTTAAAGACTTATGGAACTGTCTTTCAATGGATTGCATTTTGAGGAAACAGGTTTCTCAGATAAAGGCTCTGGTGAAGAAATACTTCTCTAAAATTTTTTTTTTTTTTGTGGTACGCGGGCTTCTCATTGTTGTGGCCTCTCCTGCTGCGGAGCACAGGCTCCGGACACGCAGGCCCAGCGGCCATGGCTCACGGGCCCAGCCGCTCCGCGGCATGTGGGATCTTCCCGGATCGGGGCACGAACCCGCGTCCCCTGCATCGGCAGGTGGACTCTCAACCACTATGCCACTAGGGAAACCCCTCTAAAATGTTTTTATTCTTTTATCTTTCCAGGCCCACAGCCTATGTGGAGGCCTCATTCACAGATGACCTGGGTGATGTTTGAGCCTTAGAGATGCAGGAGATATTCTCAGTGTTGCTAGATAAGCCTCCACGGAAGGAATGGGATGGTGCTGAAAAATGATCTGGGAACAGTAACATAGCCTTTGCTCCAATCTCCTTCCAATTCCTGCCTGGTTCTACTTATTCCACACACTGATCTGGGGCCATTTGCCTGGAATGGTGTCACAGTGCCCTGTGTGCTGGGCACTGAGGGGATGAACAGTCACCAAGACCCAAGGAGAAATCAAGAACCAACTGGACAAGAAGTAGGAGTACTCTATCACTGAGGTACAGAGTAGGACATGGCTTCTCAGGGTAGAGATAGTAGAGGCAGTGGTGACATCAGGAAGCGGGGAAGCATGGACTATGACATTCTAACAGAACAGGAAGAGTCTATGTGGACCGAATCTTGCTAAGTAGGCATGTGGCATCCCAGAACAGGTTTCAGGGCTAGGGCAGGGTCCAAGATGAGGTCCCACCAAGAGTTTTTGTTCAGGTAGCTCTTGCACATTGGTTAGGGAAATCACTATTAGAATATTTTAGTTACTCTCCTACGGGATGTGTAAAAATGCTGCCCTGTGAGTTGCTCACTAAAAACCATTTGGAAAACGGGTCTTTGTCAATATGGAGACTGATAGCCAGGGGAAACTGTTACTTTTGTAAGGAAAAAAAAAAACTGTGCCAAGATGATCAGCTGCCTTAAAAAAAAGACAGGGTGAGAATGCATAGCTATTGGGCCACGTTCATTCTCCTTCCCTTATTCTGCCTAGCCAACCAATGCTGTCCTCCCAGCTGCCACAGTCATCTTGTCGCTATTGTGATCAAGCAGGGCAGGAGCTCTTATTTCTCAAACGTCATTTGAATTAGTAAGAGTGAGGTGCCTGGAAGGTAGCATTGAAAAGTGGCAGGAGGTGGGACAAGGAAGGTAAGTGGGACCAGTTACAAAGGACTTGTTGTTAGAAAGGGGTTATATATCATGTCAAGGAGTTCGGACCGTGTTGTCTGGAAGTGAGGAGAATGCAGAGTTTTGAAGTTGGGTTGTGCCATGATTGAATGTTACCAACCTACTCAGGTATTTACCAGCCCTTGTATTGCTCCCACCCTCTTATTGCTGCCGACTGAAGGCCCCTCCCCTCTGGGAAACCGTCTACACCATAGAGACACTGAAGTAAAGGAGGTGTGTAATCCTATTTAGTGTGTGTTAGGTCATGTTTAAACATGGTAAGTAAATGGGATGACTGTATGTATTTTCTCTGATTATTACAAAAATAGCAACCAAGAGATAGGTTTTTATTGTTGTAATCAATTATAAAGAACAATTATAATAAGCAAAAGCAGAGAATTTAATAGTAGGCTATCCAGAAAGTTCATCGGGTCTACGTGAGAGTAGGTTTTCTTAAGAAGGGAGAGACCATTCTCCTCTGCGCATCTGGTTGGGACTTCCCTGGTGGCCAGTGGTTAGGATTTGGCGCTTTTTCACTGTTAAGGGCACGGGTTCAATCCCTGTGCAAGCCGCCTGGCGCGGCCAAAAAAACCGCAAAACAACAAAACGTGCAAGGCTCTTATTAAGAGAAATGCCCATGAAAGAAAATGGAGAGGGAGCTGGGCAAGGCTCAGCGAGCTGTCAGACCACAGCGCAAGGTTGACCAGGACGGAAGGGGGTGGGGTAAGAGGGTGGGTGGAAGCATCGTAGGCTGTGGTGCAGTCACAGACAGGCTTGGCAAGGTTGCCAGGGTGTCCTCCAGCCAGCACTGGCCATCAGAGGTATTCCCTGTCTCCTAGCAGTGGGCTGCCCTTACTTAGTGCCCTTGCGGAGCTCAGTCATTGGCTTGGAGCAGCCTGTGGGAGACGTAGCCCCACACAAATGCACCAGTGGCTTTCAGAGCACAGCAGCGGCTTCCAGGCCCCCAGTAAGTCTGGGGAGTGCTTTCTGTTGGCTGCAATAATGTACAGATTCAAACCTCTGTTTGCTTACAGCGTTCCATGCTGCAGAGGGAGGGCTTCACAGAGTGAAAGCGGTTTCACAAAAAGGGAGGGCGGGCCTTTTGTTGGTAGAAACGGGAGGGTGAGGGCAGGTCAGAGATGGTCCCATTGGGTACATCTGAACATGCCACCTGCCTGCTGAAAAAGATGAGGCAGATTTGCAGCTGGTTTTATTATATATTCTTCTGTGAATTCCATGGCATCTAATGCCTTCCTGCTTAAGAGGAAAAATGATATTACAGAGGGGGGGAGAGGTAAAATGTTATTTTCAATTTCTAGGTAAAGCTGTCAGACTCAGGAAGTTTCTGACACTTGATTATAGGTAGAAGCACTTTGTTTGGTCTCTTTACATTTTATACTCAAGATAACTTTTGGATTGATGTAATTGTTCTAAAATAATGCTCCCATCAGATCAGAGGCAAAAACAATTAGAAGATACCTTTGTTTGAAATGAGTGTGACTGCATAAAATGTATTAATAAAACACAGTGCATAATCTTGATCTCTTGATAAATTGCCTGCTCTAGAGAGCATGGGCACCTCTTGTAGCATCTATTGAGAAAACAAAGAAATCCTGTCAAGATGACATCTGCTTCTTCCATGGAACATGTGAGGAGTTATGAGGTTTTGAATATGATGCAGTTAGCAGCATCGTGTACTTAATCAGCTGGGAAAGAGGAATGTTTGTCTTCTTTCTTGGGCATCTGTGGATTCTAGAAGGCAGCTCACATTTGGCTGTACCTGAAAATCAGCAGAACGTTTAGTTTGAAGATGCCGACTGAACTTGCAGTCCCCAACCCAGCATATCTGAGCATACTGTTGGCCGTGTGACAATGACCTGTGGTGAGATGGGGCCGGGGATGGTGTCACAGTTAACTATGGCCACAGTAATAATGCTGCACAACAAACACCCACAGAATCTCAGCAAACCAAAAATGGGTATTTGGTTCACACATCTAGGGGCTGACTGGAGATTGCCTAGTCCAAGCTGGGTTTAACTGGGGCAATTTGGTTTTGCTCTGTGTCTCTCTCATCTTCCTACTGGGATCAGTGAGCCGGCCTGAGCATGTTGTTCTCGTGATGGTAAAAAGACAAAAGAGCAAGTATAAACACAAGTTATATTAAGGCTTAGGCTTGGAACTGGCACACTATCACTTCCGCCTCATTTTATTGGCCAAAGCAAGTCACGTGGCCAAAATGACAGGAAAGGTACAGAGAAGTATATTCTGCCCAGGATGAGGCCATGGCAAGGGTATTGATGCAGAAAGTTGTGATGAAATGGGGCCAAAATAGGCAATCTACCACAGGGAGAAACTAGCCCTGTCTTCTTTGATCTTCTGTTTAATCTAGGCTTCCCAGGAAAACTCTGGGGGACTCAGCCTAAGCAAGGCACAAGGTCTTGACTCTCCTTCTGTGGCAGGGGCTGTGAGCCATTCACTAACATCCAATGCCACTTCATCTTGGGTTGTTTGTCTTTTTGCTGTTGAGTTGTAAAAGTTCTTTATATATTCTGGAGACTAGACTCTTACCAGATACGTGATGTGCAAATATTTTGTACCATTCTGTGGGTTGTCTTTTCACTTTCTTGATGGTTTCCTTTGAACAAAAGTTTTAAATTTTCAAGTGCAATTTATCTACTTTTTCTTTTGTTACTTGTGCTTTTCGTGTCATATCTAAGAATCCTTTGCTAAGTCCAAGGTCATGAAGATTTATCCTTATGCTTTTCTAAGAGTTTTATAGTTTTAGCTCTTACATTTAGGTCTTTGGTTTATTTTGAGTGGGTTTTTATACACAGTATGAAATAGGGGTCCAGCTTCATTCTTTTGCGTGTGGATACCCAGTTATCCCAGCATCATTTGTTGAGGAGACTATTCTTTGAGAACCACAGATCCAGATAAGAAATTTTCACAGCTGTTGTCATTCATGCAGACTCGGGCATAAAGCTTTGTGGCTTGCTTGGTACCAGGGTGAAAAAGAGAAGGCAGGGCCCGAGTTGGGGTGGGGAGGGTGGGACTGAAATTGACGTGGAGGCTGGCCTCTTGGAGATGTTATATCAGTCTAGGAACACTGCCACAGGAATGTTATAATCTCAGTCCAACTTCTAGAAGTGTCAATATCAGTGAATTCATAGACATGCAGAGACCTAAGTAGTTAGGAATCCAGATGGCTGTTGAAAACTTGGCAGTTACCTATTACCCTATTTATTAGATATCTGCTGGTATGCAGTGGAACCACACTCAGTGGGCTACGGGTTTGAATATAGGGGCCAGTCCTGGAGAAGAGGCTCACCCAGGCTGAAACTAGGCAAAGTGTGGTAGATTGATGATGAAAATAGCTGCAGTTTTTCACCCCTCTTTGTATCTAGGCTTTTTGCATTGTGACTCCGTGGCTCATTCCATCAACAGATAGAGGTAATTTCCCACACTTGAATCTGGGCTAGCCTCATGATTCCTTTTGGCCAACAGAATGTAACAGACATGACTGTATGTCATCACAGAGCCTAGGTATCACTATGTCTTGTGGACTTCTCCTCTCTGTCTGGGAGCCTTACCTAGCTTCCATGAGAACAAGCCCTGACTGGAGGATGAGAGACCTCGTGGAGGCGATCTCGGGCAATCTAGAGCCGCCTAGCCCACCCACAGCTGAGCAAGGTTCCATGAGGGAGCGCAGCTGAGACCAGAGGCCTCGTCCAGCTGAGCCTAGCCAAAGTTGTCAATCTCCAGAATCTTGGTATAAACAAATGGCTGTTATTTTAAGCCACTGAATTTTGGGGATGGTTTATTACACAGCAACAACTAATAATACATAGGGCATTGAGGTCCTGCTGAGTGGGCTGTAGACCAGGATAGGTTTTCTCAGGACCGGGGCTAAGGTAAAGCAAGGGAGGTGTCCAGGGTGCCAAGTTCAAGGAGGCATGAACTCTGAGGTGCAGACCCTGTAGTTTTCCTGGCCTGGGTCGTCTTTTCGAGACTGGGAGGTGTTCAGAGTGAGAGCTAAGGAAGGCGATTAAAGCAGACTGGGTCACTAGGAAAATAAGAGTGATGTCAGGGAAGCTGTGGATCAGGGTACAGGTGTGCTGAGGGATCCTCCTGGCTCTGGGTGGGTGAGGAAGACATAAGATATCAGGTACGGTTGGTGGTCAAGGAAATCCCAGTTGTCTGGGCCAGTGGACCCCAAACCTGCGTATGTGTCAGAAACTAGGAGGGGCTTTGGTCTGGGCTGTTAGCTCAGTTCCTAAGCCCTGGAGCACAAGGAAGGACATGGGAAGGGGGCCAGGCTGTTGTCAGCTGTGTGTATGCTCCTTGGCCTCTTGCTCCTTTGACTTGTTAGAACAAAATGGTTAAAATTCAAGAAATAATGGGCCACTTTTAGAAAAGAGCTGCCTTGCAGAACATACTTCAGAACAATTTTCATGATAAGCAGTAAGATTCTTTGCTTCAATTGCAGCTGCCACAATTTACACATTGCATTGAGTAGTGATAAGCAAGTTTAGTAGTGACAGGGACAGGTCATAGACGTGCTTGCAAAACCTGGGTCAGACCAACAGTGATAATTTCTAAGCTCTCACATCATCACCATCTTTAGAGTAATAAATGACAACAATGATGGCTCTTTAGATTTGGGGAGGGGCGTTGCCCAGAGAGTGAAGTGGAAAAGTAATACGGGTATGTGTTCCTCGGGCTAAGATGTGAACAGTTTTGAAGATACGGTCTACATTGTAAAACAGTGACTGAGGCCTCGAGGATAATAAAGACATACTGGAGACAAGCTTTCAGTTCTTAGCTTGTCAGTCTTTGTGGAATATCCTCGTCTCTCTCTAAATTGGGAACCAAGACTTTCCAGGCTTGGGTAGTTAATGAGAGTAGAGGAGGGGCCATTGGGTGGCCTCATGGTTACAGTTCCAGAAACTTTGCTTCTCACTCACCCAAGGTACAACACCTACTTCTCCATCCTCTGGTGTTACCTCGTCCAGGCTGGGACTGTCCCAGCCCGCAGTTGACCATTCCCCTGCTAGTTCACCATTTAATAGTCCTCAGTCTTCCGTCTTGCCCTCGGTTTCATTGTAAATGGATGCCCTGAATCTAGTTATACAATCACCCCTTCTCCTCCTCCTTGAAACTGCAGCCATGCAGGCGCTCTTAATTATAACTACTGCTCTGGGACCCAGGACCTAGAGGTGGCTTGGCCATTGCACTTGCACTCTTACTGGGAAACCACTCTTTGTTTTTTTTTTAATTTTTAAATTTGTTTATTGATATATAGTTGATTTACAATGGCGTGCCAATCTCTGCTGTACAGCAAAGTGACTCAGTTATACACATATAGACATTCTTTTTTCAATATTCTTTTCCATTATGGTTTATCCCAGGAGATTGGATATAGTTCTGTGTGCTATAGAGTAGGACCTTGTTGTTCATCCATCCTGTATATATAATAGTTTACATCTGCTCATCCCAACCTCCCAGCCCATCCTCTCCCTCCCCCCACCCCTTGGCAATCACAAGTCTGATCTCTATGTCTGTGAATCTATTTCTCTTTTGTAGATGAGTTCATTTGTGCCATATTTTAGATTCCACATGTAAGTGATATCATACGGTATTTGTCTTTCTCTTTCTGACTTACTTCACTTAGTATGATAATCTCTAGTTGCATCCATGTTGCTGCAAATGGCATTATTTCATTCCTTTTTATGCCTGAGTAACATTCCATTGCATATATGCACCACATCTTCTTTATCCATTCATCTGTCACTGGACACTTAGGTTGCTTCCATGTCCTGGCTATTGTAAATACAGCTGCAAAGAACATTTTGGTACATGACTCTTTTTGAATTATGGTTTTCTTAGGGTATATGCCCAGTACTGGGATTGCTGGGTCGTTTGGTAGTTCTATTTTTAGTTTTCTAAGGAACCTGTACCATTTTTCTAGGTTGCATATATGTGTGTTTATATACGATATCCGATTTTCTCTTTCTGACTGACTTCACTCTGTATGACAGTCTCTAGATCCATCCACATCTCTACAAATGACCCAATTTCATTCCTTTTTATGGCTGAGTAACATTCCATTGCATATATGCACCACATCTTCTTTATCCATTCATCTGTCAATGGACATTTAGGTTGTTTTTATGTTTTGGTTCTTGTGAATAGTGCTGCTATGAACATAAGGGTGCCTGTACCTTTTTGAATTAGAGTTTTGTCCAGGTATATGCCCAGGAGTGGGATTGCTGGATCACATGGTAACTGTATTTTTAACTTTTTAAGGAACTTCCATACTGTTCTCCATAGTGGCTGTACCAACTTACATTCCCACCAACAGGCTAAGATGGTTCCCTTTTCTGCACACCCTCTCCAGCATTTACTGGAAACCACTCTTTCTATAAGGCTCACACCAACCAGTTGTTGCTGAGACCACTTTCTCTGCATTGTCACCACTTGGAGAGTCAGTGAGGATTTCACCCTTGGCTCCCTCTCACTTTCTTCTTCTCTATCCAAGTGTGATCATTATGCCTGATGATTTTAATGATGCCTAGGCATGGCAGAGCCTATTTCAAAGTCATCACTTGTAGCTCTTGTATCACTGCTGAAATTTGGTATTTTTTTGCCTAATATTTCAAATCCCCACGACTTTTTTTTTTTTTTTTTTTTTTCCGTACGCGGGCCTCTCACTGTTGTGGCCTCTCCCGTTGCGGAGCACAGGCTCCGGATGCGCAGGCCCAGTGGCCATGGCTCACGGGCCCAGCCGCTCCGCGGCACATGGGATCCTCCCAGACCGGGGCACGAACCCGTATCCCCTGCATCGGCAGGCGGACTCTCAACCACTGCGCCACCAGGGAGGCCCCCCCATGACTTTTAACTGGATAAAGTCTGATCCATAGGACTTAAGGAAACTTGGGTGGCCATCTTGTTTATAACGAATTCCCTACCTACTGAAAATGTTTTCCAAACTCCAGAGAGAGGAACTCCACCGTTCCCGTCAATGTATTACTCTTGTGTTTAACTTGGTTACTTTCGATGATAGCCCCCTGAATTTAGGGACCATGTCTCATCGTCTGTCCTTCATAGTGTTCAGGACACAGTAAATGCCTGTTGGTGTATTGGTATACCAATGCTTAAACTTTAATGCAATGGGAAATGAGCAGGTAGTCAACTTTTCCCTTTAAACATTTTTTTTTCCCTTTAAACTTTTTTTTTTTTTTTTTTTTTTTCCTGAATGCCCGGGTTACTGTCATTGGCTTGGCCTTCATTCTCCATGCAGGAGTAGAGAAGATTGAAAGTAGAGTTGATTTTTGTCTTACCCAATTTTGAGTTCAAAAGAATTTGGTGACTGGTAAGAAAGAAAACCTTCGGGAAACTGATATATAATTTATTTGGTACCCGGTACCCGCAGGAAACATCTGTTATGATTTTATAAGCCTGTACAAATTCAAAACAAGCTAAGTGAAGAAAATATGTCTATTTATTTATTTTTCTTTTTGCGGTATGTGGGCCTCTCACTGTTGTGGCCTCTCCCGTTGCGGAGCACAGGCTCCGGATGCGCAGGCCCAGCGGCCATGGCTCACGGGCCCAGCCGCTCCGCGGCATATGGGATCCTCCCAGACCGGGGCACGAACCCGTATCCCCTGCATCGGCAGGCGGACTCTTAACCACTGCGCCACCAGGGAGGCCCAATATGTCTATTTAAAAGACAGCAGAGCAGTCTTCTCTAAGAACATTAAGGAGAGAGACGTCTGCAGCTTTATTTGGCAATTGTATATAATCTCACAGGCAACACAGCTATTTTATTCATTTAATTACAAATGGAAAATGTATTATAATGAAAAATGTAAGCTGTAGAAAATGATGAACTACCCTTCCTGGGTTCCTAACCTCTTTTTCTTTTCTTTTTTTTTTTTTTTTTTTCATTTTGTGTGGTTAAGCTTTCCCGGCAATTAAGATGTTTAAAACAATGGAACGAAAGTACAGAGTTATAGGATGGCTGGTTAATTTCCTCATAAAGTTATTTTTTAAATCCCTTGCCAGTTATTCCATAAGCAAAAAACTTAAACATCGATATTAATTATCTTCATTAGTGCTGACAGTAGTAGCTTGCACTAATGATCAGGTTTGTTCTCTGCTCCATTTGCTGGGCTGAGTTGTGAATTATTAATGGGTACGAGGGCTACTTTACCACAGATGGAAATACTTTGCAGGCTGTTTTTTCAAAACGCATGTCAACAAAATCCTCAATGTTCAGACCAGCTTCCTATGCGCACCCATAAATGTTGTGTTAAAAGGATCTTTCTGTGTGTACCTTTAAACCAATCAATGGACCTATGATCAGTGTGGTTTAGCTACAGACAGTATGATTCTGCATATGAAGCTGCATCAGGGCTGTGATAGAGTTCCTGCTTGGTCCTGCATCGTTGTGAAACACTGGGCTAGTCAATTCTCTGCATTTCCTTGACCCATGTGTAAATTACGAGAGCTGAATTAAACCCCTCTCCCCCACCTTGAAATTTGACTGTGAGGCCAGCTAGGTTCAGGCCTTAAATTAAAAAATTACTGTAGCCCAGCCCAGGTGAATGAGGTCAACAGAAAAAGATCCAATTCTGTTTCCGTGCTCTAAAGATCATGAAACAGTACCTAGTTTTGGGTCTTCATGTGACTCGCATCCTCCCCGCCCCCGTCCCACCAAACTCCATGCAAGACCAGAGCGAGGGACAGATAAAATGACTAATTACTACTCTTGGACCAGTTGCAAGAAGAGTTATTAACCACTGAGTCATCGGGGTAGAGGATCACACGCCCGAGTAGCAGCCTGTGTCTGGGAATAATAATAACCAACCCTTATATTTGTACAGTGCTCTGAGGTCTTTCAAATATTTCACATTTCTCATTTTACCCAGAATAGAATGAGGGTGATGATCAAGATGGTCTGGAAGCACATTTTCAAGGAACATGAGTTGAGGTTTTCAATCTTAGGCAAAATGAAGGATTGCATTTTTCCTCCGGGATGAGATTGCATTTATGTTGTTCTTCCTGAATTTCATTAGCTTCTCACTCCCAACTTGAAAGAAGACTGTGAAAGGCAATGAAGACATTGAGAATGTGGCAGCAAATGCTGAATATAAAGTAGAAAAAATGGAAGTCTTCCCTTTGAATTTAAAGAAAATAATGGTCTTGGCACTCTAATCGTTGGGTTTGATATTGAAACAGCCTGAGGATTGTCCAAACCAGGGAAATTGCATGAATCTGAAACTGGAGGCCAGAACTGCTGGAAAAGATAGATTCAAGGATGTGGCCAGGTTGCCGAGATTGATTGTACAAACTCAGCAGGAGTAACTTAATTTTTTTTGTTCCCACTGTTCTTCAATAACAAAACCTCCAAAACACTAAAAGACTATCAAGGCTTGAAACAGATGGGAAAAGCAGATACACCTTGAGTTTTCTTTCAGACAGAGTTCTCGAATACCCTGGGTGATGGGCAGAGAAGGATGTGCTTCCAGGAGCATTGTGGATTTGTCCATCTCAAACCGCAGGGACCTGGCTTGCCTGGCAATGGCCAGATTAACTATTGCACTTAAGAAACTTGGTTTCATGATTTTTGTTAATATTATTATAAAAAGAAAGTGAATATATGTGTGTGTGTGTATATATATATACACACACACACGTATATATGTATATGCATGTGTATGTTTTTTCTCCCCCTTAAAGAGGTGGTGATGTGGGCTTTGGATTTGACTTGGGTTTTTTTTAACCTGTTTCCTATCAGGGTTGTTGGAACTTTGGAAAGACTTCTGGACCTCCTTTGGCTATAACAATACCATGTTAAAGCCCTTAAAAGTGAGCTCTAGGCTGAGACTGCCTAAGGTATTAAGAAGCACAAACCCCATTTAAAAGTCAGGGGAAAAAAAAACTGAGGGAAGGAACCATTTCTTGTGTGTGTAGGGATCCACCTCACCATGGAAACCCCACCAACCAGCTTTTATCTTGAAGACTCCCTATTCAGAACCAAATGGACTAAACTCCACACATTTGGGTATTCCCGTGGTTCTCGCAGTGTGGTCATCAGAATCTCCTGGAAACTTATTAGAGATGCAAATTTTCAGCCCTACCCCAGACCTACTGAATCAGAAACCCAGCAGGGTGCAGCCCAGCAGTCTGTTTTTTTTTCGGGTTTTTTTTGGTTTTTTTGTTTTTGTTTTTGTTTTTTTGACAACTCAAAGCAGTATGTAACTCTGAACTGCATCATTTTGCTATAAAGGTTATTATTGGGACATCTGGCAGGGGATTCTGATGCAGGCTTAAGTTTGGGAACTGCTGGTGTTTGCTAATAGAGTGGGTCTCAACCTTTTCCGAACAGTGGAATCACCTGGAGAACTTTAAAAAGAAACAGGCAATGTCTGGTCCCCACCTCTGGGCTTTCTAATTTAATTGGTTTGGGGTTTGGCCTGATCACTGAATGTTTCACAGCCTCTCCAGGTGATACTGATATTCACAGAAGCGGAGGATCCACCCACTGTGCTATCAACGTACTCACTTATAGGGGCAGTTTTCAAAGAAGAAAAGCAGGACACAGCATTGACAGAAAAACAAAGCAAAATAGGAGTTTGGGGAGAGACAGATAAAGTGAGTTATACATCCAGAATGCTTTCTGCTCTGTCTAAAGGCATCTGAGTCAGTCTTCGGAAACTTTTCAAGTGATGATTAATTCTCCAGGTAAGAACATTCTTCTCTGTGTGAGAAACAGTCTTGCTTTTGTGGTTGACACACTTCAAAATTTATGTCAGGGAGGTTCCTGTGGGATTCTGATGACAAAAAATATAGGGAAATAGCACAACAATTTTGAAAAAGTTACTTTGCAACTCAAGAATATTGGTCCAAACCCATCTGCATTGCTCTTGTTCTTTGAGACCTTAAATGACCAAGTTACATTTTAAGCCTGCGTTTATTTTATTTCATTGAGTCTTACAGTTAGAAGGGGCATTAGAGGCCACAGATGCTACAGGAGTACTCCCTCCTGTTTCTGTGGGTTGGTCGCTTCCAACGGAAATTTGCCGGTAAACTTAACTGTATCACACTTGAACCAACCAATTATTAGAAAGTTCTTTGATATTAACAAGTTCAAATTGAAATATTTCTTCTTACAAGTTATACGCATTCATCTCGGTTCTCCTTTGGAAAACCACTCCTGAGAAGCGGGTTACTTAAAATCCTTTCCAGGTCAAGGAAGGATGTATAGTCATAACTCAGAAGCCTGATGGGGGTTTTGAGGGTTGTGATCATGTGGATAACTACTCAAAACATTTTCCCTGTTGGTTTTGAGCCAAGTGGAAATAGACATAGAAGTCAGATATCACTGTGAGGTCCATATTATTGTGGATAAAATTGGGGCTTTGACCTGAAAACATAATTTGACTTCTACCATTTCCCTGTGAATTGGACTGACCTTGTTGCAGGTCAGAGAAGTCAGCTCTGTGAGTGTATCTACCACATCCTGTAAGGGCAAACAGAGCTCCCCATGAGTTCCAAATGAAAAAGCCAGCAAGGTCAGGGTCCACACATGCCTGAGCCTCTTTTTCCTCATCTCCTCTACTGCAGAGGGGTGGGTTGAAGAGAGAAACACAAAGAGTTCCTTCCATACTAGTCCCTTCCGAGAGAAGAGAGGAAACTGGAGGTGTCTGGTCATCACATACACTATCCCCCAACATACATCAAGCCTTCTGAACATTTCTGTCCTTCAAATAGATGAAGGTAGTTATTATTTGCCATGTAAATTTGCACTTTTTCTCTTTTAAAAAAATTAAAAATCTCCTGGGAGTTCCCTGATGGTCTGGTGGTTAGGATTCGGCACTTTTGCTGCCATGGCCTGGGTTCAATCCCTGGTCGGGGAGCTGAGATCCCGCAAGCAGCGCGGCGTGGCCAAAAAAAAAAACCCACAAAAACCCAACCACTTTATATGTAAGAAGATCTCCAGGCCCCTGACCATGCACCATGCTGATTATCCTTTATGATCCCTCTGATACTGTTCTTCTCAAGATGTGATGTTCAGAAGTGAGGGTGTGTGTGTGTTTTTTAAATTTATTTAAGTTATTTTTGGCTGCGTTGGGTCTTCGTTGCTGCGCCCGGGCTTTCTCTAGTTGTGGGGAGCGGGGGCTACTCTTGGTTGCGGTGTGCGGGCTTCTCATTGCGGTGGCTTCTCTTGTTGCGGAGCACGGGCTCTAGGTGCGCAGGCTTCAGTAGTTGTGCCTCGCGGGCTCTAGAGCACAGGCTCAGTAGCTGTCGTGCACAGGCTTAGTTGCTCCGCGGCATGTGGGATCTTCCCGGACCAGAGCTCGAACCCGTGTCCCCTGCATTGGCAGGCGGATTCTTAACCACTGCGCCACCAGGGAAGCCCTTTAATTTATTTTTGATTTTTATTTTTTAGACAGCTTTGAGTGGTTGGTACTTTGTGACCTTGTTTAGTAAATCTTTTCTTACCCCAGTGGCATAAAGATAGTCTTTTGGTGCTCCAAGGACAGTAGTGCTTCAAGGACAAAGACGACCCTGCCTGAAAAAGTTTCCCCTTCCCCTTCCCACACTGTTGCGATGGTTACGAAATTCCTGAGGCCCCCTGGGCGACGCCAACCTGGGCAATGGGACCTGTCCCAAATAAGGAGAGGCATATGCCCCATCCCACTCCCACCCTATAGAAGGAAGGTATGTGTGCCTTGACCAATCAGTAAACGAAATTTTCACCTCGCACCATTACTTTGTTTTCTGGCTATAAAAACTGATCAGTAGCACATGTTCGGGCTCGACTCTCCCAGACTACCAGGAATTCGGCCCGCTGTTCTGGCAGCGACCCTTCCCTCTAATAAATTCTATCTTCTTTACATTCTGCCTTGTGTCTGGAAATTCTTTTCCAACCCACGTTTGGACCACGACAAATCTCATATATTCTTTGAAACATTTGAAGGTTATTGCCTTTCACATTTACGTCCTATTATGGAGAGTTGATTTTTTTTTTTTTATCAAGGAAGAAATCCAATTTTATTTTCCTCCTAATGTGTAACTAATTGTTTCAACATATTTGTTCTAGAGTCCAACCTTTCCCTCAATTTCTTAATCACCCTTTGGTCATGTACCAGGTTTCTATTTAGGCATGAGTCTGTTTCTAGGCTTTCTGTTTTGTTACTGGGGTCAGTTGGCCTATTCCTGTGCCCAAACCACAATATATATATATATTTTTTTCTTTTTGCGGTATGCGGGCCTCTCACTGCTGTGGCCTCTCCCGTTGCGGAGCACAGGCTCCGGACGCGCAGGCCCAGCGGCCATGGCTCACGGGCCCAGCCGCTCCGCGGCACATGGGATCCTCCCAGACCGGGGCACGAACCTGTATCCCCTGCATCGGCAGGCGGACTCCCAACCACTGCGCCACCAGGGAGGCCCAACCACAATATTTTAATTGCTATAATTTATAAAAATTTTCATGTCTGATGTGAGTTCCCATACCTTGTTTTTCTTCAGATGTGTCTTAGTCTGTTGTTCTTCCATATAAATCTTAGAATCAGCTTGTTAAATATCTTTTTAAAAACTCTTAGGATTTTTATCAAAATATCACTGAATCTGTGGATGAGCTTGGTGAGAAGAGAGAGCCTTATGGAATCATATTCTTATCTATGAATGTATTTCTCCATTTAACTCTTTATTAATGTCATCTAATAGCTTTATAATTTTCTCAGTAAGGCTCTAACACAGCTTTTGATAGATTTGTTCTTATGTGCCTCATGTTCTTTTGTTGCAGGTTTTTAGTTTTTTTTTTCCCTTTTTTGCGGTACGCGGGTGGCCTCTCCCATTGTGGAGCACAGGCTCCGAACACGCAGGCTCAGTGGCCATGGCTCACGGGCCCAGCCGCTCCGCGGCATGTGGGATCTTCCCGGACCGGGGCACGAACCCGTGTCCCCTGCCTCGGCAGGCGGACTCTCAACCACTGCGCCACCAGGGAAGCCCTTGTTGCAGTTTTAAATGGTATCTTTTCAAAACCTACATTTGCTGTTTGTTACTAGTGCATTGCAGTGTGGTTGCACTCTCGGTAAACTTTTTTTTTTTTTTAAAATATTTATTTATTTATTTTTGGCTGCGTTGGGTCTTCATTGCTGCGCACAGGCTTTCTCTAGTTGTGGGAATAGGGGGCTACTCTTCACTGTGGTGCTTCTCATCACAGTGGCTTCTCTTGTTGCGGAGCACAGGCTCTAGGCGTGCGGGCTTCAGTAATTGTGGCACGGAGGCTCAGCAGTTGAGGCTCACAGGCTCTAGAGTGCAGGCTCAGTAGTTGTGGTGCACAGGCTTAGTTGCTCCGTGGCATGTGGGATCTTCCCGGACCAGGGCTCGAACCCGTGTCCCCTGCATTGGCAGGCAGCTTCTTAACCACTGTGCCACCAGGGAAGCCCCTTGGTAAACTCTTAATAAGACTAATTCTTTGTAGATTATCTTAGTTTTTCTACATAGACAATCATAGCATCTTTCAGGTTTATTTCTTCCTTTTGAGTTCTTATAGCTTTTACTTATTTTTCTTGTCTAATCACCTGACTAGGGCATCCAGCACAATGTTGAAAAGAAGTGGTGATAGGGAGCGTTCTTTTTCTTCCACTTTCAAAGGGGATTCTTTTAACTTTCACAGTGTGGTGTTTGTGGTAGGATTTCTTTTACGACTCTTAGGAATCCAGCACTTGCTAGCAGCTTCTTGCTGCTGGAATCTCTAGGTAGCCATTTCCATCACAGGTTGCTTTAAGTTTTTCAGGCATGAGACACTCGCAAGTCTTCCGTGTCTTCCAATTACAGGAAATAAGCACTTTGTGTGGAACCATGGAAATTCCTCAGATGAGACTTGAGGTGGGAAGGTAGCACCACCTCAGTCCTCCCCTACAAGGGAAGTGAGAAATGTTGTCTCATTTTTGCATTCTGACTTCCCTTTACATCCTTGTTCTGGCTGGGGGTACCAAAGGTCATGGGACTGGTTCTTAAATATTCCTTTGTGAATTATGTACCTGAGAGCTTTAGCTCACACTCACCTTGGTATCTGATGTTTCCTTATTGGGGTCTCAAAAATGAGTGAGGAAGAATCCAGCTGATCATCAGTGACACTTCTCTATTTAGCTTAATGAAGCCTGAAGCGCAGCAATAATTACCCTGCTCTTGAAGAATATGAGGACTTTAGAAAGCTTTAACTTTCCTTACCCAGTTCTGACAATCCTCTTATTGTCCACTATTTTAATTATATCTTTTTTTTTTTTTCTGTACGCGGGCCTCTCACTGCTGTGGCCTCTCCCGTTGCGGAGCACAGGCTCCGGACACACAGGCTCCGCGGCCATGGCTCGCGGGCCCAGCCGCTCCGCGGCACGTGGGATCTTCCGGGATCGGGGCACGAACCCGTGTCCCCTGCATCGGCAGGCGGACTCTCAATCACTGCGCCACCAGGGAAGCCCTATATCTTATTTTTTGATATCACAAATTACAAACTAGATTTGCTTTCTATAGCTAGTATTCGTTTATATTTCCTCACAGTTTACCACAGTCGTGGCTCACTATTCCTTCCTGCATCTCAGACCTGCCTTCTGTGGTCATCTTCCTTCATCATGAAGGGCATCCTTTAGAATTTCTTTTTTTTAAAAAATATTTATTTATTTATTTGGCTGTGCTGGGTCTTAGTTGCAGCATGCGTGATCTTTAGTTGCGGCACGCGGGATCTAGTTCCCTGACCAGGGATCGAACCTGGGCCCCCTGCATTGGGAACGCAGAGTTTTACCCACTGGACCACCAGGGAAGTCCCTAGAATTTCTTTATTGAATGTCTCTTGCTAACATTCTGTTTGTCTGTCCTGAGTGTCCTGTTTCCCATGAGCCAAATCACCTGCAGCGCAGGGTTGCTGTTGGTGGGGACAAAGGAGAACAGTTCATCCCCCAGCTTCCAGCTCCCACTGGTCGACGTTTGACCCGCAAAGAGTTAGCTTTCTCTCACGACCAGGTTGTGTCCATTGAGGTGACTGGGTGATATTTGCAGGGGGCTGCAGGAGGGAGGCAAGAGGTGCAATGTCCAGGTATAAAATGAGGCACTGTCAGCTTGTTCCTTTCTTCAGGAGTATAGATTTCAATTGGCTGGAATCTGTGCAGAGCTAGTTATCACAGTGGCAGCTTGTTCAAGGGTCAGGTAAAGCCAAGAGGATATGAAGTGGTGTGAAATGAGTGGCCAATTTCATTGTGTGTTTTGTGACTTATATTCTTCCTTCCTCTCTACCTCTCTTGCTCCCTCTCTTTTGTGGTGCGTAATATTTGTAGAAACTGTTATCTATGAGAATTCTTTGAAACCTGGGTTTAATGTGCTTTCTTCCAGAAAGCAATTGTGTTTACTTCTGTGAGATTTCTGGACCTCTTAAAGTAAATCTCTGCCTGTGTTTTTTCAGTTCTTGGAAGTTGGGTGATTTCCAGATCTAGTTTGGCATGAGTACCGGCTTACAGTTGTAGATTATCAGGAGAGACCCCTCCGCCACTCCTACCACCAAAGAAATGACTAGGAAAGGCAAATGACTTCATTGTAACTGTCAGCTGAAAATTTCCCCCTTTTCACAATGAGTACAGCTCTTGAGGGACCAGGCATGACAAAGGAACCCATTCAGCTTTTCTTTTTGCTGGGGCCCAAGGCTCTGCAGGTGACCTCAGGGCAGCTGTTGGCCTTAGCATTTTGTTACCTCTCTGTAGCAAGAGTATTTTCCACAGTATGATCTGTTCTGTTAAACCAAGATCAAATTGCTGCTGAATTCTAAGTTAACCCTTAAAGAGTTAGTTATTCCTACCTCCTTTGCATTACCCGAAGTTTGATAAACATGTTCTTGGTGTCTTTCTATTGTTAAGGTCTTAGCATTTCTAGCGTTAAGATCCCTTGGAAGCCCCTGTTGCCATACTGTTCGTTACAGTTCTTTTCTCATTAAGCTTGGGGTTCAGTACTACCCAATTCCCTACATTCCGTCCTGTCCCTGAAGACAAGTCCATAGACTCTTGTCATTTTAAAAGAAACATATGGGATATGTCCTGGTTATCTTTTGCTGCATAAGCAATCAACCCCCAAGTTATTTTATTTTATATTTTATTATATTTTGTTTGATATTATTATCTTTCACAGTTTGAGGAGTGTTCAAGGAGTTGACTGAGTTCAGCTGGGCAGTTCTCATTCGAGGTTTCTCATGCAGTTGTAGTGGGTGGGGTGAGAGTCAACTCAAAGGTTTTCTTCACTCAAGGGCTTTAAGGTTGAGGCTGGCTGTCTACTGGGATCTCAGCTGAGCTATGTTAGAGCACATGGCTGGAACAAGTGGTCTCCGTGTAACCTGGGCTTCCTCACAGCATGGTGGCTGGGTCTCAAGGAAAAGAGTGACTTAGAAGCTGTATTACCTTTTATGTTCTAGTCTTGCATGTCGTAAGTCTGCTGCATTTTATTTGCTACAAGAGAGTTACCAAGACTGGCCAAATTCATGGGGTGTGGAACTAACCTCCATCTTTTTGAAGGAGGATCAAAGACCTTGTGGACATATGTTATAACTACCGCAGACTTAAGCAGACAAACATAGGAAGGTTTCATGTTTTCAAATTCTGACAAGTTTTTTTTTTATTGCCATGGTCATAGCTCTTCAATTCCTGATCCTTTTTGCTGGAAACACAAATGGGCATTTTCCTTTGATTTTATAACTCACTGGGTTTCACTCACTAAATCTTCTTCTGAACCTACCTTTTTCTTTGTTACTGTTATTTATTTATTTGTTTTTATTTTTGGCTATATTGGGTCTTCACTGCTTTCTCTAGTTGTGGTGAATGGGGGTTCCTCTTCGTTGTGGTGCATGGGCTTCTCCTTGCCGTGGCTTCTCTTGTTGCAGAGCACGGGCTCTAGGCGCGAGGGCTTCAGTAGTTGTGGCTCGCGGGCTCTAGAGTGCCGGCTCAGTAGTTGTGGTGCACAGGCTTAGTTGCTCTGCAGCATGTGGGATCTTCCCGGACCAGGGCTTGAACCCGTGTTCCCTGCATTGGCAGGCAGATTCTTAACCTCTGCGCCACCAGGGAAGCCCCTGAACCTACCTTTATGTATATTCAAGCCCTGAAGATGCATCCAACCTACAGTAATTCTTATCATGTCTTTCAGGTTTCTCTGCCTCCAGTTTTACCCTCCTCTTCTAACTGATATACTTCCAAGCAACACATCTGATCACGTTTCTCTCATGACTGAAAAATCACTGGTGGCTCCTTGTCTCCAGTTCCTCAACATGGCACAAAAGACCTTCCATGATTGGCTCCTTACCTTCTGTGCCTCATCTCATTTTCCGGTTTCTCTTTATACTCTAGTAAAACTAAACACTCTGCCTTTTCACATCTCTGTGCCTTTGAATAAGTTGATTCCCCCGCCCTAGAATGTCCATCTCTGACCTCTCTGGTAGTCTCAAGCATTCTTAAGGTGCATTCACAAATATATCTGTGTTCCCGAGTCTATAGCATCCATTTGTTCAGTCTACTGGCTAGACCTGAATAGCTTTTCTTTTGAAATCCGCAAAGTTCAAATCTGCTCTAATTCTCTACTATTTCTTTCTTTTTTTTTTTTTTTTTGCGGTATGCGGGCCTCTCACTGTTGTGGCCTCCCCCGTTGCGGAGCACAGGCTCCGGACGCGCAGGCTCCGGACGCGCAGGCTCAGCGGCCATGGCTCACGGGCCCAGCCGCTCCGCGGCATATGGGATCCTCCCAGACCGGGGCACGAACCCGTATCCCCTGCATCGGCAGGCAGACTCTCAACCACTTGCGCCACCAGGGAGGCCCTACTATTTCTTTTTGATAAGATGTAATAAATATGTGAACCTTTCCCTTCTGACATGAGAAGCAACACTTGTCAGCTCCGGTTAAGAGCTCAGCAATCTCTGAGACCCCCTGGTCTTCAAAGGACACTGGTCAGTTTTTCTCAAGAACAGTCTAACCTCACTTTCCTTTGGTGGCAGTATCCACAGTCATAATCCCGTTGTTGCCTCCAACTGTGAGAATATAGCTTTACAGAATTTTCTTAAATATCAACTAGAACCAAGACTTCCCTGTAGAGAGACAAGTTAAAAGAAAAAGTAATTCAGCAATATAAAAGAAATACAGCAGTATAAAATATAAACAGCATTACAGATGTAATACAGCATATAAAAATTTTAAAGCATAAAAATCAGGGAGAAGAAAATTATTAAAATGGCAATTATTGATATACCATAATTTCAACTTCCCTATTGTTGGACACATCAATATTTCCAATTTTCCTATATAAATAACATGGAAACAAGCATCTTTATGCACAAAAAGTTCTCTCCTAATCTGATTCTGTCTTTCTGATAGATTCCCAGAAATGTAACTATTAAGTCAAAGAACATGAGTTCTTTTAAGCTTTTTGATATACTGCCAAATTCCCACCATTCTTCCCAGCACTGCATGAGAGTTCTGCTTCATTGAACCCTCACAAGCTTCGGCATTATGTTTTTTTTTTAAGTTTTGGTAATTTGAAAATTAAAAAAAAATCTTTCTTTAGCTTATAATTCAGTAAAGTTGAGTGTTTTCCATATTTTGATGGGTGGGGGATGGATTGGACCTTGAAAGACAAGAGAGATTTAGGTGGGCCTGGAATAGACAATTGGACCTCACAGATGAGAAGAACTGCATTTTAAAAAACTCTTAAAAGTGACTCTTTTGTATCTAGATGAATCTTTTTCTTCAAAGATAGTTTTGTATTCTCCGTGATTTTTCAAAGATGGAAGAATTGTTATATGCTGTTTCATGTAGATTTCAAATATACCATAAACAAGACTTTATAACAGTTAAATCTTTTTCATCCTCCCTCAGATTTCTATGTAAAATATTTCTGTTCAATTTTATCCCTTGTGTTCTGAAAAGGTGGCCCATATTTATGGCATCTGATGGGTTCTACATAGCTTAATTATGAAAGAGGATGAAATTTAAATTTTCATAAGTTGGTGCCAATTAAGCTATGTAAATGAATGTTTCCTGTGGTTTCTGTTGTTGACTTCATTTCTTTTAATTTTTTTTTCACTAACTAGCTCTATGTGTACTTATGGTGAAGGTGTCACACAGGGTGTGTTGATAAAATAAACATTTGGCTCTCTTCCCTACTACCTTTTGAGACATCTGGGGAATACACTTTTGCCCCAGAAATTAAATGAACATGTCAACTGAGCCACTTGTCATATTATCCCTCTGTTCCCAGACTTGCCAATTTTAATTTTTAAGGTCTCTGGGGAAATGATTCATTTAGTCTGTATCTTAGCCACCAGTCTCAGCCAGCTGGGGTTTTTTTTCCCCGTAATGTGTTTTCCTCCCTTATTTAAGTTTAATAAACTTGATTTGAATTAGAAGAGAGATTCTTTGATTAGAGGTATTTGTGTCAGGAGAATGTCTAGGACCTACATGCAACATCTGCTTCACTGTGTCCTAGGAAGATAGACATTTGTGTTCCAACTTCTATTGGTCATTGAACTAGTTTACTAATGAAAGTGCTGTGACATCGGAAGGTTTAGAATGTATAGATCAGGGAAATGATTTTACGAACAGTGTGCCCATCTGTACTGAATGCTCACATCATTATAAACCATCTTTAAAAAAATACATTTAATTAAGCATCTCAGTTTCTTCATTTACTGTTACTTCCTATTTCCATACTAAAGCATACATTTTGAATTACTATCCTAGCTGAATATGCCTGTTTTTTTTCTTCCCTTAGTACAAAATAATCTGTTCAGTTCCAAAGGCCAGTAGCATCCACATAATGTTAGAAAAAGGGTTTGCCCAACGAAAGAGCTGTTTATTGTACTATGGTAAATTAATTTAACTATTCTGGGCCTTGGTTTCCTCATCAGTAAGACAGAAGTCTGCAATAGATAGTCTTACCAGCTGAGCCCTCGTAGGGCATGCAGTTCATTCCTTTCTTTACCAGTGAGACAACTGTTGACAAACCTTCCAAAATGTCCAGACCCAGGACATTTACTCACATTTCTTGACTTGAGGTCCAGGGTTTCAGGGCTTATTTCTAATACTTCACTCTGACAGAAACTGAGTGACTTTAACCCATTTCATCTAAATGGGGTGATAGAGGTGATGGGGTGATTGATGGGGAAGAACTTTCCAGGCAGAGAAACTGTCATGAAAAGAGGCCTGAAATTAGGAAAGACGTTGGCTTATTTGAAAAACTAGAAGAAAACCAACGTGAGTACAGAGAGTGAGGGGGATAGACTGAGAGATGGGGCCGGAGAGGTGGCCAGGAGCCACGTCAGACATGACCGTTTGGTCATGTTAATTTGTTTGGGTCTTTTTCAAAAGATGCGAAGCCATTGAAAGGTTTCACGTAGGAAAGTGTCACGATGCGGGATTTGCTTCATCTAAGCTTCATTGGGGCTTTAGGTCCAATATTTAATCTCTAGTACATACAACACTGTCTGGCACATAGTAGGCCCTCAAAACTTTGAGGAATGAATAAAAGAATGGAATAATAAGTGTATTTGTAATGTGCAGAAGAGACAGAAGCATGGGAGGGGCTGTTACGGTGGTTTGGTAGTATTCCAGCCAGAGGTGTGTGAGTCTGTGGTGGATGCACTGGAGATGGAAAGAAGCAGATAGGTTGGATATCCTGTGCCTAGAACCATCAGGACTTGGTCAGAGTGCGGGAGGTGTTGAGCAGGAGTCCAAGTTTTCTAGCTTAGGCAACGGGGTGGCTAGAAGTGGCATTTACTGAAATGGGGAAGAAAGGTGGGGTAGATTTCAGAAAGGACCAAGGGCTTGATCTTGAACATGATACATCTGGGATGCCAGGGAGAAGATATCCAAGTTGAAATATAGGGTTATCAACTGGATGTATCAGACTAGTAGTTAGAAAGAAGATTTTGGCTAGAGATGTAAATTTGGACATTGTCTGCAAGTAGATATTTTATTTTTTTTACCTTATTCTATTTATTTTTTTAAATGTTTATTGGAGTATAGTTGATTTACAATGTTGTGTTTCAGGTGAACAGCACAGTGAATCAGTTATACATATACATATATTCATTCTTTTTTAGACTCTTTTCCCATATAGGTCATTACAGAGTATTGAGTAGAGTTCCCTGTGCTATAAAGTAGGTTCTTACTAGTTATCTATTTTATATATAGTAGTGTGTATGTGTCAATCCCAATCTTCCAATTTATCCCTTTCCCCCTGGTAACCATAAGATCGATTTCTACATCTGTGACTCTATTTCTGTTTTGTAAATAAGTTCATTTGTACCATATTTTTAGATTCCACATATAGGCGATATCATACACTATTTTGTCCTTCTTTGACTTACTCAGTATGACAATCTCTAGGTCCATCCATGTTGCTGCAAATGGCATTATTTCATTCTTTTTTATAGCTGAATAATATTCCATTGTATATAGGTACCACATTTTGTTATTTTAAATAAACTATAGTCAAATAGTTAGAAAAGAAGCAGGACCTAGGCCTTAGGAAATTGACCTTTAGAGTTCTGGTAGAAAGGAAGGGCCAGCAAAGGACCTAGAAGAGCAGTGTCCAATGAATGTAGAGGCAAAATGAGAAAAACAAGGCATCATGGAAGTAAACAAGAGTATTTCAGGAAGGAGGAGAAGGGGTTAACATCATGGAATTCTCCAGAGAGGAATAAATGATAATAGTGTTAAGCTATGTATTAGATTGAGTCATGTGAAATTGCTATTTTTGTAGTTAAAAAATGATCAAGTATTGATAATTTTGTATGCTTTAATGTAATACATAGTTTGCTTGAAAGGTATATATTTCAGGGGAACATCTCTTCCATTAGGTGAGGAATGTCTGTTACCACGATCCCACGCCCCACCACCAACTTGTCTTTGTTTACCTAACTTCTCTCAGTAAATTTGTATGTACTTGGCTTTTATTCTGAAGCTGGGGGAAACCACTGAAGGATTTTAAGTAGGGAGTGACAGATCTGATGATGTTTTTTTCTTTGGCCTGTAAACTAGGGGACCTATGTCTGTTTTCACCCACAGCTCTTTGCCCAGCAAGTGGGTCATATCAGGAGTTTGCTTTTTATAGCCCAGAGAGGTTCTTTCCTGAACATGCAGCATAAATCTCACTCTGCAATTATTTCCCCTAATATTTTAAAATATTATGGGCATCGAAGTCTCACCATACAAATGATATGACCTCTTCGGTTTACCTGTCATGGCTTTTGTGATCCAAATGGTGGCATCTGGCATTTCAGTGTAGAAATGTCCTGAGTTACAGAGTCAAGGCTGGTTCACTTTGATGTCAACACAGACCCTGGACGAGGACTTTGGAATCCTGGCACCTATTGCAGCATCATGAACTAGTTCATGTAACCTCTGAAGGCATAAGTTTCTTTACTTTTTTCCCCCTATTTTCATTATTTTAAAATAACTAGATTGAATGATTTCTTTTAGTTTTCTTTTAGCTTTAACAGTTGATGCTTCTATTAATGATGTAGTAGTTAGAATATGACGGTTCCGTTCATATATTTGTATTTTGTCTTAGGAAGTTGTAAGGTAGCTACTCACTGGCCAGGACCTGAAGCCAGTGTTGACATACTTTGTTTATCCCCCCAAAATATATTTTTTAACATCTTTATTGGAGTATAATTGCTTTACAATAGTGTGTTAGTTCCTGCTGTATAATGAAGTGAATGAGCTATACGTATACACATATCCCCGTATCTCCTCCCTCTTGCGTCTCCCTCCCACCCTCCCTATCCCACCCCTCGAGGTGGTCACAAAGCACCAAGCTGATCTCCCTGTGCTATGCGGCTGCTTTCCACTAGCTATCTGTTTTACATTTGGTAATGTATATATGTCCATGCCACTCTCTCATTTTGTCCCAGCTTACCCTTCCCCCTCTCCGTGTCCTCAAGTCCGTTCTCTACGTCTGCATCTTTATTCCTGTCCTGCCCCTAAGTTCTTCAGAACCATTTTTTTTTTTTAGATTCCATATATATGTGTTAGCATATGGTATGTGTTTTTCTCTTTCTGACTTACTTCACTCTGTATGACAGACTCTGGGTCCATCCACCTCACTACAAATAACTCAGTTTCGTTTCTTTTTATGGCTGAGTGATATTCCATTGTATATATGTGCCACATCTTCTTTATCCATTCATCTGTCGATGGACACTTAGGTTGCCTCCATGTCCTGGCTATTGTAAATAGTGCTGCAATGAACATTGTGGTACATGACTCTTTTTGAATTATGGTTTTCTCAGGGTATATGCCCAGTAGTGGGATGGCTGGGTCGTATGGTAGTTCTATTTGTAGTTTTTTAAGGAACCTCCGTACTGTTCTCCATAGTGGCTGTATCAGTTTACATTCCCACCAACAGTGCAGGAGTCTCCACACCCTCTCCAGCATTTAGTGTTTATAGACTTTTTGATGATGGCTATTCTGCCTGGTGTGAGGTGATACCTCACTGTAGTTTTGACTTGCATTTCTCTAATGATTAGTGGTGTCGACCATCCCTTCATGTGTTTGTTGGCAATCTGTATACCTTCTTGGAGAAATGTCTATTTAGGTCTTCTGCCCATTTTTGGATTGGGTTGTTTGTTTTTTTGATATTGAGCTACATGAGCTGCTTGTAAATTTTGGAGATTAATCCTTTGTCAGTTGCTTCATTTGCAAATCTTTTCTCCCATTCTGAGGGTTGTCATTTTGTCTTATTTATGGTTTCCTTTGCCATGCAAAAGCTTTTAAGTTTCATTAGGTCCCATTTGTTTATTTTTGTTTTTATTTCCGTTTCTCTAAGAGGTGTATCCCCCCAAAATATTTTTTAATGTGCGCCAGTTTTCTCAAATTGCAAGATCTCACATAAAAATTTACATTTCTAGTCTCTCTTAAAAAAAAAAAAAAAAACTCAAGATATTTGGCCACTTTGGGCTGGCATTCTTACAGGGCAGCTCTCAGCTGGATCTGAGCAGCATCTGCCCCGTTAGAGTGGCAGTTCACGTTCTAGTTCATGACCCCTCACCATTCTGGGCTGTTCTTCATACCCTGAACACTTCCCACATGATTTTCCCAGTCCTTGTAGCTATTTGAGTTTGATAGACCTGGGATGTCCCAAGCTGGAAAACATGGCAGTGGTGAAACTTCAATGTGATGAGAACCCTTTACAGGTGTGCAGCTCAGTTTCTCATTTCTTTTTGCTGAGACTTCGGTAGTCAGGTACACTTGGTCAAAGTATTGCCTAAAAATAGACAGGCAAATTAAGGGAGCAGAACTTTGCTGTGTTTAGTGATGGGTTGCACACAAATGCCTCTGAGCAGTGTCGCTCCACCCTGGCTACCCGTTAGAGTCATCTGGGGAGCATTGAAAAAAAATACCTCCGTCCAAGTTTCACCCCCGAGCAATTAGATCAGAATCTCTGGAGGAGAGGCCCAAGCGTTAGTATTTTTTTTTTAATCAGATGTTCTAATTTGCAGCCAGGGTTGAGAAACACTGCCGTAGAAGCTGTGAACCCAGCAGCAAGGACTGACATCATCAGCCTAGAGAAATCCTCAGAAGGTCTGGGGAGTTATTTGTGGCTGGTGTTCAGTCTATGGAGTCACTAAAAACCATGTGTAAGGATAGCCTCCCTCAGAAGCTGCCCATCTGCCTGGGGTTTCCATCACACCTGGTGGCATTCCTGAGCTGCTTCCAGCGTGGGTCACTCAGCCATTGCTTCCCTCTGCTTAGGCAAGTATGCAGGGTGGAATGAGGGTGGGAAGAGGCCTAAATGGAGTGGTGAGCTGAGTAAAGGAAGGGAGAGGTGGGATTGTTGTGTTTTACCGATCTAAATGAGAATCTGCCTATTATGGAAAAATGTGGTTTCAGTATCTTAGCTTTTAAGACAATTGATAAAAGTGCGAAAACAACCTGGTGGTAAAGCAAAGATGAAAACATAACTTAAGAAGGTGCTTCCGGGAATTACCTGGGGGTCCAGTGGTTAGGACTGAGCTTCCAGTGCCGGGGACCCAGGTTCGACCCCTGGTCGGGGAACTAAGATCCCGCCTGCCGTGCCGCCAAAAAAAAAAAGGTGCTTCCCTTTGAAGTGTTTCCTTTCCAGTGACCCCATTTGGGCTACTTTAATCTGGAAAGTCTGAAAAGCGACTTCTTTCTCTGAGTATTGTTAAAGAATTAGAAGACTAGGGGAAAAGTGCGAAGTAATGCCAGAGCAATCATTGTTTCCAAAGTTCCCAGAGAGAAATTATTTTTACAAACGACCCAGGATGATAGGGTGAGAAGAAGTGCTTGAAACAATAGCTACTCAATGACATTCTCCTTGTCTGCCCCACCAGTAACGTCAGAACAACAGGCTTTGAATCCGAGCCTAATATGGAATTGAAAAATTGCAGACTTAGGGTTTATGATGAACACAACCCAGCTGGAGCATTCACTGAACAATGGCAGGAAGATTTGGTGGAGCCAATCCGGCCGGCTGTGGTCCTGCCACAAGGGAACGATAGGTTTTAAAGGACACAGCCTAATTACTCTCTGCAGCTGGGTGTCATTGACTAATGAAAATATATTGGCACGCTGCTCACGGCTTATTGTTCCATGTAACTTCACCTCTTAGCTGGGGATTTGTAAGCAGGCCATGATTGAAAGTGATATGACTGGGCTCTGTTATTAAAATATTCCAAATACAGCCTGCCCTATTTATTGGAAACAAAGTTTGACAAGATTATGTTGATACGAGGAGCAGATAATGAAACATCACCGTGCATAGGCACTGCCAGTGTCAACTGGGCAGAATTACAGTCCTTAAATATTTATACAGGAAAATGAAATGCAGCTATTAATACTTCCAGGAAGTGATACAGTGTGAGAGGAGAAAGAGGCATGAGGAATAGGATCCTGGGCTACTTGTAACAGGCCAATTTATCATTTTTATAAAATGGCTGCATGTCTCATTTGCAGGAAGTCTTCAACGAATGGGAAAAAGCATAACCACCTCTAAACCTCTAAAAATTAGGCATGTTGAAACAGAAGTGTCTAAAAACCTGATGACTAAATTTAGGTTTAAGAAGGACTTCATTTTTAGGAGGGTTATGTCTTTTGGACTGATTTAAGCTCTAGCCCATTTATTTAGTCATTTAAAAAGGACACTTAATTAACTTGGATAATTTTGTTTTACTTTGGTATTATTTGGGGGAGAAATCTCTAAGAGGCAATGAAGGCAAATGTTTAGACAGGAATATTCACCATAAAAAGCAATAAGAAAGCCATTAGTCTAAGAATCAGGTCTGGTTTTAATCCAAGCTTTGCCTCTAGTTGGACTTGTGGGAAAGTTGCTTTCTCATTCCAGGCCTGATCTCTGCACTTCTGGGGGTGTATGCTTTCTGTGTGTATATATATATATTTGGGTGGGGAGGAGGATTTGATAATACCCTAATTTTCCTCCAAGTGTTTTAGGAATGCATGTCTTATAGTCAGCAATTTTACCCATTTCCAAAACCTGATTTCTTACCAAGTTTACATCCACTCATACTCGAGGAGCTAGCAAGGAGGGCTCTGAAGAGCCAGAGCTTGCCTGCACTCTGGGGCCTTTGGCTTCTGCCCATCCCAGCCCTCAGTCTTCAGTTCTCCCCGCCTCTCGCGTTAGCTCTTCCCTCCCTCTATCACGTAGGCCTCATGCTCTTCAGGTTCTCTGCCCCGTAGTCTCTTCATTCTCTGCCCATTAGTAACCCCCTCTCTGGGGTGGGCAGCCCAGGAGTGATTTTTGCAGGCTGGAGGTCTCCCTCCCTGCTCTTGAGAGTTATTGGTTGATGGAGCGAAGTCAACTGTACTTTCCTTAAAACGCTGCTCTGAAAGCAAAATGAAAACCACTCCACTGACATTTAGCAGAAGCCTTCAAAAGGCTATTAAAAGCATCACATTCAATACAAAATGCCCTGAACTATATATAGTCATAAGAAACACATTTTGTATAAATCAATACATTTGATTAATCAGTCATTTGGCAAACTGCTCCTTTGCTGAATCAGTTTTCAGTGAATTGCGCTAGAGTGAAAACTGCACTCTTCGTTTTGCTTTCCCCTTTCTTTTTTCCATCTTCCAACAGGCTTCTTTTTTTTTTTTTTAATCGTCCTCAGTCAACATTTAGTCTGTTGATGACTTCTGGTATTGAACTGAATAAAGTAATTGGTAGGGATGTGTCAAAGATGGAAAAGGAACAGAGTTTAATTGCAGAGGTTTCCGAACTATGTTCCAGGCATAGTTTTCCAAGGCCTTTTCAAGAGTTTGGTTTGAGGGCAAAGTTTGATTCAAGAGCAGTCTGAGGTTGCAAGGGCAGTTATTAAAAACTGTTACCACTTGCAATTACTTTTCTGAGTCAGGATTTTCTCAGTACTATACTGTGTAATAAAATAAAGAAAAATTGGATGCCGAGACTCATTTGTTGGCATCCATAATCCCCAATTTCAGAATTTTCAAAAATCTCATTTTTGTCTTTGATTGATGTTATAAGTAAATGTGGCACAAAATACCCATAAATAATTTTATACTAATGCAGCCTTTATCAGTTACATATATTGAGGTTACATAAGAGTTGGTTCAGAGGAAAAACGGTTCCATTGTTTAAAAATGCTTGAAAACCATTGATAACATAGAGAACTCTGGCCTGGGAAAATTAAGACTCTGTTTCACATCCATACTCCACCAGTGATGCGCTCAGTGACGCTGAGAAAATCATTTAAAACTTTTGGGCTTTAGCTTAAATCTATGAAGAGAAAACTGAATTCGTATCTTTTTGAGAGAGCAAGAAAACAAACAAAAATAACCTATGTGAGGATTAAGAATCCCGGGAGATAGCTGAATGTTTAAAAAGGTTGGTGCAAAGAAATGTCTAGTTTGTGACAAATGTGGAGGAATAATCTTTTGACTGTCTCAGATTCATCTCCTGCAGCTGCACGGTACTCACCAGCTCTTTATCTTAGCCAGTGGCCCTGCTTACCGTATTGCTCAGAAAAATAGAGAGGCCAGTGCAGAAAATTCATGATTACCCAAGGCTGCCATTGTACGGTATGTTCTCCTTCTATGTGCAAGGACCTTGAAGTTGACTTTCACTAGATGCTGGACATAACCTGGTAAGATTTTCACACATCCCAGGTTTGTAAATACCTCTCATCTATAGCACGCACTTTTCATAGTAAAATTCAGGCACCTCATTAGAGTGACTGCTTGAGCCATCTTGAGCAGAAAATAATAGCTTCATAAGCATTCACATACCTCCGCAGCCTACCGGTACTTGCTCAGTAAGCAGCCTTGATTTCAAATTCCTGCCTTCTACAAATTATGTTACTACGTATTATCTCGGTCCTGCAGAAGCATTCTAGACGTGTTGAAACCTTCGATACTAAATCCTAGACTGCAGACGGTCTTCTGGGTAGGCAGTACCACTTGGTGTTGAAGGCTCAGACTCCAGATTTTGAAAGACTCCAAGCTGAAGGCCAGCTTTCCCGCTTACTGCCGAGGTATCCGTGGGCAAGCTAGTGGACCTCAGGTTCATCCACCGTAAGGTGGGAATAGTAAAGTTCTATGTCCAAAATAAGATTCTAGCTAAATAGCTAAAATCTATAGGCTGAATAATTGATACATTAAATAACAATGTTTTTCAGGTGACCAATTAGCCTAACCTACTAAATTCATCAACTTACCTAAAACTTATGTCCCTGTGTTAAATCTTTATAAAGCTCACTGCATTTAATACTGAATGGATGGTCCTAACAGCTCTGGGAGATTTCTGTGAAGTTTTTTTTACTTGACTAGTTCTCATTTTGTCTTTGTAGCAGCATTTTAAAGAATAGTCAATTTGTTGCAAACTAAGACTGATACAGTGGTTTGATATTTTTACAAATATATTTAATAATCAGAAAAGTACTTTTCATTATACAGCATTTCAGAAGTTCAAGTGGGACGTTTTTTCTCAGTTTCTATCGAATTCCTCAGATCCTCTGGTGTGCCATTTTCTCTTTCAACCCTCTTCTAGCATTTTTAGGACTTTTTTTTCCATCCAATTTTCAAGTAGCAAATCAAGTTGTATCTGGACTTTTGGAGAGCAGATATTTGGCCAGTTGATTTTCAGCGCATTGGGCTCCTTCTGTTACGCTCCACAAATATTTCTCGAGTGCCTATGATGTGCTGACCTTGGCTCTGGTTATCCTGTGAGGACAGGACAGACAGGGTCCTGCTCTCGAATTTTCCATTCTAGTGGAGGAGAGCAATGATAAACAAAAGATGATAACTGTTATGAAGAAAATAGAACAGGTTGTCAGAATAGACAGTGCTACCGTGCTGACGCTGGAGAAAGCTTCTAGAAGGTGAGGATGCTGAGCTCAGGAGACTGCCTTCGTTGGGAGGGGGTAGTTCTGAACCATTGGCCAGGAAAAGATTGATGGGGTAATAGGAGAACCCAAAGTAGTGGCCAAAGACAATATTGACTTGCTTTGTTATTGTGGTTGAGGTGTGTGCAGCCTAAATGCATCTCCTTTCATTGTAGAATGCTTAGTTTACCATATGACCATTCACATTGACTGGATATTTGTGGTTGTGTTATTTTTCCCTCTTGTGCCCTATAAATATTGCCTGTAGTCAGGAACACAGCAGCACTAGGGGAACAAAAGATATATGTATATACAAAACAATCAATCAAGCTGGACAGTTTTGGCAAAAGGTTTCCAGAATATACTTTTCATTGATATAGTTTTAAACTGCTGTAGCAGCATTTTAGTGCCTGATTAATGGGTTCATTTACTTCAAAGCCTGCTTCAAACCATAACCTCTTCGAAAAAATAATTGAAAAGAAGCTTCAGAGCAGCTCGTCAGCATTTCATTTACAAAACTTTCTTGTACTAATCTTCACTCTAAAACTTCAATGGCTACTGATGATATAGGGACTTAAATAGGAAAAAGCCTTTTATTTCAGTGCAAAATACATATATCCTGCCTGCAGAATAAAATGAAAAATGAGAGAGAAAACATACCATTAGAGTCACTTGGAAAATATAGGTGGGGGATGACATGGAATCACGTTTGCTCCTCAGGGCAAAACTTGGCTTCCAAATAAATCACAAGAAGGCTGAAGAGTCACATGGGAGTTGATGAGATGGAGCATTAAGTCAGCGTCTCCAGAGAAGGTCAATGAAGCTTTGGTGCTGTTCGAGTGTCTTTGAGGGATTTTAATAGCACCACCTGTAAGCTTTATCTCAGCCCGTTGGAAACCTGCCTGAACGTCTGTGTCACCTGGGAAGCATGTTAAAAACAGATTTTTGGGCCCTATCTCAGATCAATGGGTCACAGTCTCCACATGGGGACAATAAAGACATAAATACTTTCCAGGTGATTCTGATGCAGTGGGAATACAGCCTTATATTTAGAAATCGTCATTGCACATTCAGAGACAAAACCAAATCCTTACCAGAAAATTCTAGAAGAATAGTTTGCAAATTGTGTTTTCACAGAAAGATAACAGGGGTCAACTGAGCAGCTAGCAGTGAGGGTGGGCGTAGTAAGAGGCCAAACGGCAAAGGGTTCTGAAGCCCCTGGCCCTGCTTCAACAGAACAATTCCATTTTCATATGTCTTAAACTGTATTTTTAAAAATGTTGAATTATTCTGATCTTGTACGTAATAGTATTAAGGTAATATGCACTCAGGCAAGTTGTGTATAAGACAGACGGTAGCAGAAGAGCTGTGGGATATTGTAAAGCGAGGCCCGACAAAGGGATTTCAGGCTGGATTGAAGTCCTAGCAAACAGAAGTGTTGCGGTTTCTCATTTTCACATCACTGTTTTCCTCTGGTTGTCCAAAGCCCTGCTCTCTGCTGGGAGGGTCTGATAATTCAACTAAGCTCTTGACAGGGCAATTGTCCACATGGATGGGTCCAAAAAAATTCTTGGGATACAGGCATTATGCAGTTCTTGCTAGGTCATCAATGAATGACGTGCAGGCTGCTGCTCATGGGAGGTCCTTGCTGCTTGGCAAAAAGCAGGATAATGATTATAGCTCCTTGGTGTAGGGGTGAAGTGGGGGGTTCTCCTGTACCTTGTTGGATAGTTTTGGGGGCTGGCGTAGCTTCCTTATGGCCCCCTTGTTCTGGCAATGGGTGGTTCTTGCTTGACTAGAGGCCGTGATATTTCTCCAGTGGTGGCTCAGCTCCTTTCTTTGCAGTGACTTGAAGAGTCTAGTCCTCTCACCCCTTTCCCAACCAGCCTGGCTCCTGGGTAATGTTTCCCTCTTTTTCTCCTTTGCCTGGGTAGCCCTTGTCTTATCCTCAGAATGAACAATCTGGCCTCTTCTCCATTCTCTGTTGACTAAGGCATAAAGTTGATGTTTTGTTTCTTCAAGGTTTGCCTTTTGACTTTTAATTTTTTTTATTGTAGTATAGCTGATTTACAATGTTGTACCAATCTCTGCTGTACAGCAGTGACTCAATTATACACATATAGGCATTTTCTTTCATATTCTTTTCCATTATGGTTTATCACAGGATATTGAATTTAGTTCCCTGTGCTGTACAGTAGGGCCTTGTTTATCCATCCTGTGTATAACAGTTTACATCCGCTAAGCCCACACTCCCAGCCCTTCCCTCCTCCCATCTCCCTTGGCACAAGGTTTGCCTTCTGAATTCCAAAATTCCAAGCTCTTGCTTATCAAACATTTTGAATTTCAAGACAGTGTCTCTGTCATGAGTTTCAAAACCAAAACTGTGGCTGAATCCCCTGCATTTGACTGTGTTTGATCTCCCCAAAGCCTCAGTGGCCATGGTATATTTTTATTGGGTGGAGGGGTAGGGAGTGATGATTAAGCAAAAAAAAGAAAGAACTAAAGCAATTTCTTAGAATGAACGACCTATTGGTTTGGTTTATTCATCAAAATATTACCCTATTGTGATATAGACCGCAGATTGAAGACAGAAGAAATATTTTGATAATGTAGTAATAACATTTCTTAAAGCCAGTAATAATAATAATAATAAAACTATAGAACAAATGAGAGTGCCCTGGTGTGGAGGATTTTGAAATGAAGAGACGTTTTATGAATGAAACTTTGGATGGGTTGAACGGTAAGGCCAGAGTCATTATACTGGGTCCTGGTGTTACACTAAGGAAGAAAGTCATGTCTGGGTTGATCCAAGAATCAGAAAGAACTGTTACTTATGCGTGGACCACATATGCATATGCAATGATATATATACAGTATGCACATACTACAGATGGACAACATGATGGCTGTTCTCAGTCATTGACTTCTGGCTACAGTAGGACGAAAGATAAGCAAATCTATTTTATTGTCTTGCCTCTTTATGGATAAATTTCCATCCATAGGAAAACTGTTATTTAAGTAAGGCTTTATGCCATGGTCAGAAGTATTAGCTTTAAAAATGTTTTGAGTACTTGCCAGGGAGTATAATTTTGAGTTCAGTGCCGTACAATACCTTTTAATAGCTTGTCCAAGAGCAACAATATCTGTAGAAGGATTATTTGAAAGACATGGAATCCATTCATTTCTCTCAGTAATTCTCAATGGGGCTGCCATTGTCATTTGGGACATTAGAATTCTTTATTGTGTGTGACTTTCCTATGTACTGTAGTATGTTAAAATCCCCAGACCTTGCTCAGCAAGTGGTGCCCACCTCCCATCATTTTAACAATTAATAATTGCCCACCCATGGTTCCAAAGCCATACCACCCCTGGCTAGGTACCATTGCTAGAAAATCTAAAATACACTAATTGACAACCCAGAGAACTGAGTACCCGAATCAATTATATAGGCAACTCAATAGAATCCTAGCTAGTATTAATTTGTTTTTAAATCATAGCTCTACCAAACTTTTCACTGGATATATATTTTTTAAATTTTATGGAAGTATAGTTGATTTACAATGTGTTAATTTCTGCTGTACAGCAAAGTAATTCAGTAATACATATATATATATTCTTTATCATATTCTTTTCCATTATGGTTTATCACAGGATATTGAATATAGTTCCCTGTGCTATGCAGTACGACCTTGTTGTTCATGAATCCTGTATATAATAGTTTGCATCTGCCCATATGGATATTTTTATCAGTAGAATTAATCTCTGATCTTTCTGAGACAGAATTGAGGGATATTTAGTCCTCTGATCTCAGCAGTAGTGCTTTTTGTGAGCAGATGTTTTCTTTTTTTCCTTGTACATTCTATGAAACTTGAAATTGCATCCATATTCCTATTGGCAGTTGGCAAGCTCAGAGCCAAAAGTATTGGTCTACCTCTGGCATGAATGCCATTGTGCTCCAACCTTATTAATGGCTTCCTGTTAGTTTCCTGTGATTAGTTACCTTTTGGCTCATGTTTTTTACTTTTAATGGGCCTTTATATTGCTACTTTACAGGAGCATTTGTAAATGGCTTGAAGTCCTTTTTGGATCAAGGTAAGATAAAAATGTGTACATATATTCACCTATATAATATAGTTTATGGTGTGTGAAACGTGTGGGATGTAAATTTAAGCATATTTGTGATAGCCAAATAATTTTACTTTCTAATCACTAACAACAGTTGGAAATTAAGGTAGAACTTAATAGAAGAGCTAAATTAGGGAATTTAATTCTTAAAACAGCACAATTGTTTAATTTGCTAATGGTCATTTCTTGGCACATAAGCCTCATATATTAAAAATAGTGCAACTACATGCTTGGTAGGAATCTTGTCGTTCTATTGCCTCCTCTAATGATCTAAATTTGAGCAGAGTCACAAACTTAAGGGATAAAATAATTTATACTGTGGCATGTGTTTGCTAATAATGCTAGTTTATTGTTTTTACCAATTATTATTTGTATTGAAAATGAAGCGTTGGCCTCATTGTTTTTAGTCACTTACAGCTCTAGAATTTCAACAGCTGAAAAGATACACTAACTTTCCCTTGGAGGTGTTTGTAAACTATTTCTATTTAAGAGGTGGGAACGTTTGGGGGAAGCAGTAACTGGGTGGAGATATGTAAAAAATTCTTCCTCCAAGCACAGTAAGTTTTACTAATTTAATCACTGTTGGCATGGAGCATAGAACAGATGAATAAAGTTGAAAATATAAAGACTCAAGCAATAATACAAGATGCTTGTGTGCTTAAATTAAGTGCTCTTGACGGTCAGAATGCTTTTATTTGCAAAGATCTCTGTATCTTTGGTAGAAGACTGTTCAATATATTCTTTTAACATCTTTATTGGAGTATAATTGCTTTACAATGGTGTGTTAGTTTCTGCTGTATAACGAAGTGAATGAGCTATACATATACATATATCCCCATATCTCCTCCCTCTTGCGTCTCCCTCCCACCCTCCCTATCCCACCCCTCTAGGTGGTCACAAACCACCGAGCTGATCTCCCTGTGCTATGCGGCTGCTTCCCACTAGCTATCTGTTTTACATTTGGTAGTGTATATATGACTATGCCACTCTCTCACTTCGTCCCAGCTTACCCTTCCCCCTCCCTGTGTCCTCAAGTCCATTCTCTACGTCTGTGGAAGACTGTTCAGTATTGATTTGAAAATATAATAGTTTGAACTCTATTTAAGGTCACCGAATAATAGTAAAAAAATAACCCAAACTCCGAACTTCCTTTATAGCCCAGGAAGCTAGGTGCTCAGAAACACAGGAAAGAGAAAAACAGAAAATATTTGAGCTAGAATTCAGGCAAGACTTTGACCTGATAACGTGCGTGTGTGTGCCTGCCTGGGCATGTGTGTGTATGGACACACACGTGCCTGCACAGGTATTCTCTCATTGTCCCTTCGTCTGACATTGAAATGGTGTCTTTGATTTGGACAGAAAGAAGATGCCTGAAAAATACAGCTTTGAAAACCCAAATTACAAGTTACAGGCTGTTATTAGGATGTTAGAGTAGACGGTGGCAGAGGGACAAGGCAAGCAAGTCACAATGAAATTCAGAAATAAAAAGGTACGCTGCCAAGAGAGAACTCACTAAGCCGCTAACCCTGTTTTTTTTTCCCCTGATAAAATGATTTTTGAGAGGCTGCTCAGCCAGAAAGGTAAACCATTCTCACAATTGAAAAGCGCCAGTCATCTGTAAAGCCCGAAGTCAAGACAGAAGGAAATTTGTGACAAAGAATAGGATTGTCACTTAGAAGTCAGAAGATGAGAGAGAGACAGTGGAGCTTCTGTAGCCAAGTTAATTAATTAGGGGCTTGGACTCAACTTCTGGATTTTCCCTCTCCTGAAGCTTCCCTCCTTTCTTCCTTGCTTTGGCCTGCCTTTTCACCATGAAACAGCAGGGAAAGGAAAGGAAAGAAAGGAATATGCTAACCAAGTCTCTGTTGCAACAATGGTTGGCCCAAAGCAATACAATTCAAAGGTAGAACAACATAGTCAAGTTTTGCCTTTTATCTTTCTAGTTTAATTTTTCATAATCGGATAACGATCACTTAATCATCTGTCAATCTGGTGAATACAAGTGTAGCACTTGTGTGTGCAGGCGTGGGTATAGAGCCTGGCTGGGATGTCTGCAAGTTGAATTGACCTATTTTCTTAGAAATAGGGACAGCTGGTGAAGCAGAATCTATCAACGTGGGGCTGATACACAAATTGCTCCATTGGACAGATGTATTTGTGTATATGGATGTTAGAATGGGGACCATGATAAATCGTTCCACCTGTGTCGCTCACCCTGAAAAATCTTTTAACATGCTATAGTAATTTAAAAATTTTTTAAACTTTAAAATTTTTTTATTATTTTTAAAAACTTTTATTGCAGTATAGTTGATTTACAATGTTATGTTAGTTTCAGGTGTACAGCAAAGTGAATCAGTTATACATATACATATATCCACTCTCTTTTAGATTCTTTTTCCGTATCAGTCATTACAGAGTATTGAGTAGAGTTCCCTGTGCTATACAGCAGGTTTTTATTAGTTATCTATTTTATATGTAGTAGTGTGTATATGTCAATCCCAATTTCCCAGTTTATCTCTCCCCCCTTTATCCCCTGGTAACCGTAAGTTTGTTTTCTACATCCGTGACTCTACTTCTGTTTTGTAAATAAGTTCATTTGTACCCTTTATTTATTTATTTATTTATTTATTTGCGGTACGCAGGCCTCTCACTGTTGTGGCCTCTCCTGTTGCGGAGCACAGGCTCCGGACGCGCAGGCTCAGCGGCCAAGGCTTATGGGCCCAGCTGCTCCGCGGCATGTGGGATCTTCCCGGACTGGGGCACGAACCTGTGTCCCCTGCATCGGCAGGCGGACTCTCAACCACTGTGCCACCAGGGAATCCCCTGTACCCTTTTTTTAGATTCCACATATAAGTGATCTCATATGATATTTGTCTTTCTGTGTCTGACCTACTTCACTCAGTATGACAATCTCTAAGTCCATCCATGTTGCTGCAAATGGCATTATTTTGTTCTTTTTTTTTTTTTTTTTGCGGAATGCGGGCCTCTCACTGTTGTGGCCTCTCCCGTTGCGGAGCACAGGCTCCGGATGCGCAGGCTCAGCGGCCACGGCTCAGGGGCCCAGCCGCTCCGCGGCACGTGGGATCTTCCTGGACTGGGGCACGAACCCGTGTCCCCTGCATCGGCAGGCAGACTCTCAACCACTGCGCCACCAGGGAAGCCCTATTTTGTTCTTTTTTATGGCTAATATTCTATTGTATGTATGTACCACATCTTCTTTATACATTCCTTGTTGATGGACATTTAGGTTGCTTCCATGTCCTGGCTATTGTAAATAGTGCTGCGACAAACATTGGGCTGCATGTATCTTTTCGAATTATAGTTTTCTCTCGGTATATGCCCAGGAGTGGGATTGCTGGGTCATATGGTAGTTCTATTTTTAGATTTTTAAAGGAACCTCCATACTGTTTTCCACAGTGGCTATACCAATTTATATTCCTACCAACAGTGTAGGAGGGTTCCCTTTTCTCCACACCCTCTCCAGCATTTATTGTTTGTAGGTTTTTTTATGATGCCCATTCTGACCAGTGTGAGGTGATACCTCATTGTAGTTTTGACTTCCATTTCTCTGATAATTAGTGATGTTGAGCATCTTTTCATGTGCTTCTTGGTCATATGTATGTCTTCTTTGAAGAAATGTCTGTTTAGGTCTTCTGCCCATTTTTGGATTGGGTTGTTTGTTTCTTTAATATTGAGCTGCATGAGCTGTTTATGTATTTTGGAGATTAATCCTTTGTTTGTTGACTCGTTTGCAAATATTTTCTCCCATTCTGGGGTTGTCTTTTCATCTTGTTTGTAGTTTCCTTTGCTTTGCAAAAGCATTTAAGTTTCATTAGGTCCCATTTGTTTATTTTTGTTTTTATTTCCATTACTCTAGGAGGTGGATCAAAAAAGATCTTGCTGTGATTTATGTCAAAGAGTGTTCTTCCTATGTTTTCCTCTAAGAATTTTATAGTGTCTGGTCTTACATTTAGGTCTCTAATCCATTTTGAGTTTATTTTTGTGTATGGTGTTAGGGAGTGTTCTAATTTCATTCTTTTACATGTAGCTGTCCAGTTTGCCCAGCACCACTTACTGAAGAGACTGTCTTTTCTCCATTGTATATCCTTGCCTCCTTTGTCATAGATTAGTTGACCATATGTGCGTGGGTTTATCTCTGGGCTTTCTATCCTGTTCCATTGATCTGTATTTCTGTTTTTTGTGCCAGTACCATATTGTCTTGATTACTGTAGCTTTGTAGGATAGTGTGAAGTCAGGGACTCTGATTCCTCCAGTTCCGTTTTTTCCCTCAAGACTGCTTTGGCTATTTGGGGTCTTTTGTGTCTGCATACAAATTTTAAGATTTTTTGTTCTAGTTCTGTAAAAAAAAAAAAAAAAAAAATGCCATTGGTAGTTTGATAGGGATTGCATTGAATCTGTAGATTGCTTTGGGTAGTAGAGTCATTTTCACAATATTGATTCTTCCAATCCAAGAACATGGCATATCTCTCCATCTGTTTGTATCATCTTTAATTTCTTTCATCAGTGTCTTATAGTTTTCTGTATACAGGTCTTTTGTCTCCCTAGGTAGGTTTATTCCTAGGTATTTTATTCTTTTTGTTGCAATGGTAAATGGGAGTGTTTCCTTAATTTCTCTTTCAGATTTTTCATCATTAGTGTATAGGAATGCAAGAGATTTCTGTGCATTAATTTTTTTTTAATATTTATTTATTTATTTTGGGCTGTGTTGGGTCTTCATTTCTGTGCGAGGGCTTTCTCTAGTTGTGGCAAGTGGGGGCCACTCTTCATCGCAGTGCACGGGCCTCTCACTATCGCGGCCTCTCCTGTTGCGGAGCACAGGCTCCAGACGCGCAGGCTCAGCAGTTGTGGCTCATGGGCTTAGTTGCTCCGCGGCATGTGGGATCCTCCCAGACCAGGGCTCGAACCCCTGTCCCCTGCATTAGCAGGCAGATTCTCAACCACTGCACCACCCGGGAAGCCCCTGTGCATTAATTTTGTATCCTGCAACTTTACCAAATTCATTGATTAGCTCTAGTAGTTTTCTGGTGGCATCTTTAGGATTCTCTATGTATAGTATCATGTCATCGGCAAACAGTGACAGTTTTACTTCTTCTTTTCCAATTTGTATTCCCTTTGTTTCGTTTTCTTCTCTGATTGCCGTGGCTAGGACTTCCAAAACTATGTTGAATAATAGTGGTGAGAGTGGACATCCTTGTCCTGTTCCTGATCTTAGAGGAAATGCTTTCTGTTTTCCACCATTGAGAGTGATGTTTGCTGTGGGATTGTCGTATATGGCCTTTATTATGTTGAGGTAGATTCCCTCTATGCGCACTTTCTGGAGAGCTTTTGTCATATGTGGGTGTTGAATTTTGTCAAAAGCTTTTTCTGCATCTATTGAGATGATTATATGGTTTTTCTTCTTCAGTTTGTTAATATGGTGTATCACGTTGATAGATTTGCATGTATTGAAGAATCCTTGCATCCCTGGGATAAACCCCACTTGATCATGGTGTATGATCCTTTTAATGTGTTGTTGGATTTTGTTTGCTAGTATTTTGTTAAGGATTTTTGCATCTATGTTCATCAGTGATATTGGCCTGTAGTTTTCTTTTTTGTAACGTCTTTGTCTGGTTTTGGTATCAGGGTGATGGTGGCCTCATAGAATGAGTTTAGGAATGTTCCTTCCTCGGCAATTTTTTGGAAGACTTTGAGAAGGATGGGTGTTAGCGCTTCTCTAAATGTTTGATAGAATTCATCTGTGAAGGCATCCGGTTCTGGACTTTTGTTTGTTGGAAGATTTTTGTTTGTTTGTTTGTTTGTTTTCGGTACGTGGGCCTCTCACTGTTGTGGCCTCTCCTGTTGCGGAGCACAGGCTCTGGACGCGCAGGCTCAGCGGCCATGGCTCACGGGCCCAGCCGCTCCGTGGCATGTGGGATCTTCCCGTACAGGGGCACGAACCTGTGTCCCCTGCATCAGCAGGCAGAGTCTCAACCACTGCACCACCAGGGAAGCCCTGTTGGAAGATTTTTAATCACCGTTTCAATTTCATTACTTGTGATTTGTCTGTTCATATTTTCTGTTTCTTCCTGGTTCAGTCTTGAAAGGGTTATAGCTTTCTAAGAATTTGTCCATTTCTTCCAGGTTGTCCATTTTATTGGCATACAGTTGCTTGTAGTAGTCTCCTAGGATGTTTTGCATTTCTGCAGTGTCTGTTGTAACTTCTCCTTTTTCATTTCTAATTTTATTGATTTGAGTCCTCTCCCTCTTTTTCTTGATGAGTCTGCCTAATGGTTTATCAATTTTGTTTACCTTCTCAAAGAACCAGCTTTTAGTTTTATTGATCTCTGCTATTGTCTTCTTTGTTTCTATTTCATTTATTTCTGGTCTGATCTTTACGATTTCTTTCCTTCTACTAACTTTGGGTTTTGTTCTTCTTTCTCTAGTTCCTTTAGGTGTAAGGTTAGGTTGTTTATTTGAGATGTTTGTTGTTTCTTGAGGTAGGATTGTGTTGCTATAAACTTCCATCTTAGAACTGGTTTTGCTGCATCCCATAGGTCTTGGATCGCTGTGTTTTCGTTTTCATTTGTCTCTAGGTATTTTTTGATTTCCTCTTTGATTTCTTCAGTGATCTCTTGGTTATTTAGTAATGTATTGTTTAGCCTCCATGTGTTTTTTTTTTTCGTTTTTTCACCAGTAATTGATTTCAAGTATGCGCTTGTAAAATGTGTCTTGTATTATGTGCCTGCATTTCAATTTACATAATTGCTATTTTCTTATCATATATTTTATTCAGTTTATTTCTTTTTTCTCAGCACTGTGTTCTTAAGATATGTCCATATTGCTCTGGGTATACATGGTTGGTTGGTTCAAATGACACTATAGTACTCCAGCTGTATTATTTTTATAAAAATCTTACAGACTCATTATAGAAAAGCTTAATACCAGAAAGTGAAAATAAGGGATTAATGATCACAGGAAATTGCATCCTAAGACAACCAGAGTTATTTTGGCTCCTGTAAGATATCTGTTTACACATATACAGAAATGTATTCTGTGTATTCAGTTTTACTTGTATGGGGCCATGCTGCATATGTTATTTTATTACTGGCCCCTTTCATTAATCTGTGTTTCATGGACATCATTGCATGCTACACATACAGACCCATGGCACGGCTGTTAATGACCACGCAGTACTCCATTGTGTGGTTGTACATAAACTGTTCCCTCATTTATGGGTATTTTGCTTTCATTTCTTTTTATTTAGTATTATAAACGGTGCCTCAGTAAACAGCTTTCTGCAGACATCTTTTCCCCCTTGCACCATAATCTCTTCAAAGTAAGTGTTTTCTGTCATCTGTGTGGGTTGGTCCAGGTTTCACTCTGCTTGCGAAGTAAATGCCTTGTCTACTGCTTTATGTTGCCCAAAGACGCAAGAGCTAAAGCGCCCTCAGCTATTGAATTCTGTGAGTTTATAAGTTTATGAACATTGGCAGTAGGGGAAGAAGTCACAAAAGGAAAAGAGGCCATTTTATCAGCTCTGCTCCAGTAAGCCGTACTAGGAAAAAGGTTTCTGTACGTATGGAAATCTGTGGTCTTTTATGGCGCCATCTAGTGGAGCCATCGGCTTCTGTGGTGGGCTCGCTCTCTAGTCATGGCCCTGCACCAGGGTCTTCAGGGAACCTGCAAGCTTACCTGGCTTTCTTGTATCCTGGTGCTGACTAGACAGACACCCACCCCCATCTCTCTCTTTTACTTTGTGACAGAATAAATGCTAATAAATAAGCTGTCAGAAATTAGTAGTTTAAATAATTTGTTTAAAATTAGAGTTCAACACTAACTTTGATTAGAACAGAATCAGATTCTGTTGTGAATGTTGTTCTTGACACTAAATGTGCCAAAATTATTTAAGGAACAGTACTCCTAGTATTTACAACTCAGATTTACAACGCGGAGAGGCGTATGCCAAGAAACCTCTTTGGTATATCTGCTTTCCCAAGATATTTTGGGCCAAGATTTGAAAACTCAAGGAATTTAGACACATATGTTTGGGTACTTATTCTTAAATAAACCAAATGTTTCCTTGTTTCAATTTTAACATGTTTGTTTCTCTAATTCGGAGTTCTGATAAATCAAACTTCCTGGGTACCAGTTTGCTTTTTTGGGCGGATGGGGAACAACATTTTTGTTTAGTAGGAAAAGAAAAACACCTTTTTTTTTTTTGTCATGGTGGAGGTAAGCATGGGATATTAAGATACCTAAAGACAAATCGATTTTCACATCACAAGCCATTTAAAAACACCTAATTACCTATAACTGAGATGCTAGTGAAAAAAAGCATTTTGTTACGGCAGTTTAACTTAATATACTACATGGAAATAAAGCTTCAATTTAAAAAATATTTAATGAAATATTTCAATGTTTTTACTGTTCTAGACAAAACAAACTGAGTTGGAAGAGTGCTGATTTTGCTATTTACTCTAATGGTTTATTTTTCTCCTGGGTCACTGTGATGAAGTTATGTTTATGATATTATGGGGATCATACTGGACCAGTTTTAGTGAGATGTAACCAACATATAACGTTGTATACATTTTAAGTGTACAACATAACGATTCAATATATGTGTATATTGCAAAATGATTACTGCAATAAGTTTAGTTAATATCCATCATCTCACATAGTTACAAATTATCTTTTTCCTTGTGATGCGAAGTCTTAAAATCTCCTCTAGAAACAACTTTTTCCCTCCTCTTTGGTGATCGATCATTCCATTTTCCCATTGTGATCTGGCCTGCGTGGAAGTCTCCTGCTCCTACCACGCTCTGTACTTCTGTTCAGCTCAGAGGTAACTTGAGCCAGTTTAGCCCCAAGAGGAACGAGATTTTCCCTTCCAATGGGAAGCTTCTTCACCCACGGGTGCGTCACCTGACTCCTAATGACCATTCTCCTTTTCGTCCGCCAACAGTGGCCTTGCTCTTTCAGTCGGGTAGCTTTCCTTTACTGAGGGCCTTATACCACTTTCTTCTAGGACTCGGCCGCCATGGTTATGGGTGTGTCACATCTTCATCCATATGGCAGGACACATGACCTCTGCTCTCCCTATGTCAGGGCCAGTTCCTTGCCTCCCTGCTGGAGAGTTCCTGGGGTATCCTGGGATTTGGCCAACAGTCCCCAAGTCCCCTTTGTGATATTCGCCAGGGGGCTAAAGTTCTTTAGAAACTTGGGCAAGTGACTTGACTGCTCTGTGCCTCAGTTTCCTAGTTTGTAAAACAGGGATAATAAATGTTCAAAAGGTTGCTGTGAGGATTAAGCAGGTTAATATTTATAAAGCACTTGGAGCAGTGCCTTGGCCATAGGAAGGGACATGTGAAGGGCTGGGGATTCGTAATACCATCAAAATTCTGAGAGCTCAGAATGATCAAAGCTGGAATCCTGTTCTGTGGTTCACAACCCACTGTGACCCTGATAACTTGAGCAATTATAAATATTACTCTAAAATGACCATTTTGGAACACTAATTTGATCATAAATGAGGGCCTTTTAAATGATGATTTAAAAGGGACTGTACGGCTTCCCTGGTGGCGCAGTGGTTAAGAATCCGCCTGCCAGACCTACTAGAGCATGGACTTGAGGATATGGGGAGGGGGAAGGGTAAGCTGGGACGAAGTGAGAGAGTGGCATGGACATATATACACTACCAATCGTAAAACAGATAGCTAGTGGGAAGCAGCTGCATAGCACAGGGAGATCCGCTCGGTGGTTTGTGACCACCTAGAGGGGTGGGATAGGGAGGGTGGGAGGGAGACGCAAGAGGGAGGAGATATGGGGATATATGTATATGTATAACTGATTCACTTTGTTATAAACCAGAAACTAACACACCATTGTAAAGCAATTATACTGCAATAAAGATGTTAAAAAAAAAAAGAATCTGCCTGCCAATGCAGGGATCACAGGTTCGAGCCCTGCTCTGGGAAGATCCCACATGCCGCGGAGCAACTAAGCCCGTGTGCCACAACTACTGAGCCTGCGCTCTAGAGCCCACGAGCCACAGCTACTGAGCCCGTGTGCCACAACTTCTGAAGCCCACGTACCTAGAGCCCATGCTCTGCAACAAGAGAAGCCACCGCAATGAGAAGCCCTCGCACTGCAACAGAGTGGCCCCTGCTCGTCGCAACTAGAGAAAGCCCGCGTGCAGCAACGAAGACCCAGTGCAGCCAAAAATAAATAAATAAGATAAATTTTTTTAAAAGTCTTTTTTTTTTTTTTTTTTTTTGCGGTATGCGGGCCTCTCACTGTTGCGATCTTTCCCCTTGCGGAGCACAGGCTCCGGATGCACAGGCTCAGCGGCCATGGCTCACGGGCCCAGCCGCTCTGCGGCATGTGGGATCTTCCCGGACCGGGGCACGAACCTGTGTCCCCTGCATTGGCAGGCAGACTCTCAACCACTGTGCCACCAGGGAAGCCCCTAAAAAAAGTCTTAAAAAAAAAAAGGGGGACTGTATATTAAAATGAGGAATATGCAAATACAATATATCCTGTTCTTCTTAAACCAGGGCCATGTGATTTTTAAGGTAAAATTATTTATACATTATTGATCAGTGTGTTTCTATGAGTTTTGATGCTCTCATGAGCTAGAAAGTGGATTCACTCATGCTCACACATACCTACAAACACATCATTGTTCCTGTCTCTTAGAGAACATTTTCTCCAGCTCTCCATGCGCTCCATGCGCTGGTTTGTATTTTCCTGTGTTTTTCAATCATTAGTACAACGAATAATCCAATGTAAGAAGCATGCTGTGCCAATAAAATATTCTCACATTCCCAGCAAATGATTGTGGTGGTCTTATATGGAAAAGAGAGGCAGAGGGTGGAACGTAAACTGCTTTGCTTCTATCATGACTCTAAACACATCAACTGGGGTGGCAAATTAGCACACCTGCGTTAAAGGTCACCCCTCCCTTTCTGCATCTGTTAGCAACACACTCATACGGGTGTGCTGTATTAGTTTCCTATCACTGCTGTAACAAGTTAGCGCAATCTCAGTGGCTTACAACAACTCAAATTTATGATTTTACAGTTCTGGAGGTCAGAAGTCTAAAATGGATCCATAGGGCTATGTTCCTACACAGAAGCTCTCGAAGAGGATGTGTTTCTTGCCTTTTTCAGCTTCCAGAGGCTGCCTGCATTCCCTGCCTCATGGCCCCGCCTGCATTTTCAAAGCCAGCAATGCAGCATCTTCAGTCTCCTCCTCTCTTTCTGACTCTCCTGCCTCCTTTCCTTGTGATCACATTGGTGCATCCAGATAAACCCAGATAATCTCCCCATCTCAAGATCCTTAACTTGGTCACACCTTCAAGGTCCCTTTTGCCGTGTAATCATTACATGGTAAAGTAACACTTTCACAAGTCCTGGGAAATAGGGCATGGACATCTTTGGAGGGACATTATTGTGCCTGGTACCTACCACAGATGCTCTCCCGAATCAGACCTTCTGTGCCGTCCGTGCATTTGGCTCTGCCTGCCCTACTTAAGAGTTTACAGATAGTAACTGTGATAAATTCCTACCAGTTGTTCTCCTCGCTTCCCCCTGCTTTCCCCACACATTTAAACAAGTCAGATAACTTTTAAGTTTTTCTTAAATGATGAAAACATACTGGAGTTTTGTGGGATAAGATTTAATGAGAAAGACACCCCTACACTCTGAGTCTGTCTTAGAGAGCTACACGAAGTAAGCAGAACTCAAAGGTGAAAGTACATCAGCAAAGAATTACATGACACCACATGATGACACGGGTCTTGGAAGCCATTTGAGAAAATAGATATCATTTGGTCCTTAGGATTCTTCCTGGGAGAAAAGTTAAGAATGTGAGCGTCTAATTAGCAAATTCAAGGAGTAGCCAGAGAGAGGTCTTGGGGGCAAGGACAGAGGCTTCCTGGCTTCTGCATTTCCAGCCCTGAGCACAGTGCTTGGCACGCTGGAGGTGGATACTAAACGATTAGTGAATAAATAGCTTGTGGAAAGTATCCAAGGAACAGCTTAGGCCTTGGGAAGCATCTGGCCTTTGAAATGCGACCTGTAGGAAAAATGATGGGTTTTATATCCTCAGGAAGGAGTGAAGCACCACGTTGAGTTCTGTTAGGAGGTAAAGGAAACTAAGCCTCTAGTATCACCCTCCTCTGTCCTTCCTTGAAAGATGAAATAGCAGAATTGCTTCTCTGTTTCTTTTGCTATTGTTTAAAGCATGATTTTCAAATTCATTTCTAGCTAAGTGGATTGATTTTTGTAAACATTGTTACTCATGCTGAGCATTTGACAGTAATAATTTATTGCATCTCTGGGATCTCGGCAGCTCCTTACAGCTCGTGCTGTAATTCACAGTTTCCCTAATGGCTTTAGTGTCTGTGGGGTTTGCTCTGAGAGCTCCTGTGAAGTGATGCTCCACTGGGAGCAGGGCAGTCCTGGCCCTGTGCTCTGGCCTGAGTTCTCTTCCCCCGGCTCTGTGACTGTAGTCACTAGAACGGGAGAAAACACTTGGAAACCCAGGAGACCTGCCACCTTCTCCTTTCCTAGGAACTGCAGCCACTGTAGTTCTGTTCTATGAGCTGATGTCCGGTCGGCTTAAAAGGAGGCCTTGGTGGAGCTGAGAAGGAGCGCAGTCACTGTGTGTATCTTAGGGGGATGGCTTACTTTCCATACTTTGTAACAAAATAGCAGTGTACCGTACCAACCGTGTAGCATGTGTTAGTCCAGGCGTTGGCAAACTCCAGCCTGTGAACGAAATTGGGGCCACTACCTATTGTTGTGAATTAAGGTGAATTAGAACACAGCCGTGCCCATTCATTTACCCAGTGCTTATGGCTGCTTTTTATGCTGCAGTAGCAGAGTAGTTACACAGAGACTGTATGGCCTATAAAGCCAAAATTATAGGCCCTTTTCAGAAACTGTTTGCCGATCCTGTCTTAGTCCATTTAATCTTTACAATATGAAGTAGATTTTCTTTATTTTCTTTTCTTTTTTTTTGGGGGGGGCGGGGGCTGTGCTGCGTGGCTCGTGGGATCTTAGTTCCCCGATCAGGGATTGAACCCAGGCCCTCAGCAGTCAAAGTGCAGAGTCCTAACCACTGGACCACCAGGGAATTCCCTGAAGTAGATTTTTGTAATATCAACACCATTTCACATAAGAGGAACCGGAGGCTCTGGGATGATAACATAACGTGCCCAAGATCTTAGAGCGAGTAAGAGGTGAAAAGGCAGAATTACAACCCAGGGAGTCGACCATATACTTCCCTGGAAAGTTACTCTGAGAACGCAGTAATTGCTAAGCTTGTCACATCATCATGTCCTATTTCTTTCCATCCTCACAAGGTTTTGCTTTGTGAAATCTTTCCAGGTTATATAACTGTCAGGTGTCTAATGGCTTTATGGAACTTAGATTTTTAACTCACCACTTCCTATTAATTGATCAAACCATTTGTGGGTGTGGACTACTGGTTCTCATCCTTGGCTCCATGGTGGAGTCACTTTGGGAGCTCTAAAAGTACTGATGCCAGGTCCCATAGCTCCCAAGTTCTGGCTTAATTGGTCTAGGGTACAGGTTGGGCATAGGGACTTTTAAAAACTCCCCAGGTGATTCTAATGTGCAACCAAGGTTAAGACCCACTAGGATAGACACTTGTAAGTCCAGCCCTAAAAGATGGTGGTCATAGTATAAGGTCTTCCCTAGTAAGTCAATTGTCAATATAATAGGAAGGGAGAAAGGAAGGACAAGTAATTCAGATTAGAAGCACCAGCCCATCCTGGAAATGTTGCATGTTGGTGAGCCCAACTGCAAGAAATATTACGTACACTATCAATTTTGTGCTGATGAAGGCAGAGTTACATTCTGGAATTAATCTTATTTGTGTATAATTATACTGAGATATATGCATGCGTGTGTGTGTGTGTGTGTGTGTGTGTGTGTGTGTGTGTGTGTGTGTTTCCTTTTTTTTTCCCCCGGGGGAGAGGAGACCCGTAATTGGAGAGAGAGAGTGGAAAAATTGACCATCTTCCTTTAAATAGCTACAATGGCTGTGCATTCATTCAAAAGCTGCAGTGTATTTCTTCTACAAAATGTATATTTTGAGCTTCTCCATGTTTTAACCTTTCCTGAAGGGCAAATTAAATCAGGGCTGATTGAGACTCACGTGGTTTGTTCACTGATGGCTGCCTCGTGGAATTACATCATAATCATTCCCAGCAACTACTGAGCAAAAAGCCCTCACAGGGGACTTGGCTGCACTGCTGGTACCTCATGCCCCCAAAAGTGCACCTTCATTGCAGCGCCTGGGAAAACATAATCACAGCCGAAACTCCAAATAAATATCTCATGCTTCAGATTCTTTCCACTGTTTCTTTTTGCACTGATGATGGTGCCAATGTTGTTAGAGCAGCATGAGACTGAACATTTACCCATGAGCCGAGTTCCACAAGCTGTCTGTACCGGCTGGTACATCATATCCAGTAAGAATAATCAAATTATTAAGCATCAGAGAGGTTTACAAGATTTTTCTGCACTATCAAAGGTCACACATATTTTCTTGGAGGCTGGAAGAGAGAAGTGGGGCATGTACGTAAAATATCAGAGACATGGGGCAGGTTTATGTCTGTGCAGAAGTGGCTCCCCTTTTTCCTTTCTTAGGCATGACTGCCAAAGGAGCACAAGCATTGCTCTGCGCTCTGGCTGGTGGAAAGGAAATGTATGTTTTAGAATTGGAACACGGGAGATTTATGGGATGTTAACGTGTCAGGTCTCAAAAAGGCCACTTGTGAAGTTACACTGTCATCAGTCACAGAAACCAATGCATCCGTCTTCTGAGAAATCCCTCAGAAACATCTTCCAGAAAGATTATGAAAGATGAAAAATCTCAATACGGTGAAAAGGTATTCTATACATGTAAATTTTTGCTGCTTCTGGCAACTTCTGAGTGCTCCCTCAATTGAGAAATGACAAACTGATACATGCATAGCATCTATTCAAGAACATAATACAATTGATTAAAGTCAGCTGTACAAGGGTCACTTACTGCATATTTATGAAACTTACCCATCCAAATGGGGCTCTACTAAGTGCATTTGTTAAAACACAGACTCCTACAACAGCAAGATGCAGACTTAGGCTCAGTTTGCTAAAATTAGATAATGCTTCCTAAAACCAGCCAAGCAAACCAACCTGACTCTAATATTGTATAAAAGTGGTTTACTAATGACACCAAAGGCAAGTCTGTATAATGTTGAAAGATGTGGATGGAAAAGGATCTAATCAAATGTTAACTCTAATGGTAACTGGGGATCTTGGTTGTTGGCGTCTTTTGCATGTCAGACACAATCAGTATTCAAAGTTGGAGACGTGTTTTGTTGTTGTACAGACATAGTAAATGAAATTGAGATCTCAGCTCATGTGAGCTGCTTTAACTGAATCAAACCACCTATAACCAACTGCATCAGTTTTATAAGGAACAGAATAAGAACCCAGAGAAAGTGGAGAACAAATCCTCTTTTGACCCCGTGTTGCTTGATTGGATTCCCTCAAATTCTGCACAGTTGTGATTTTGACAGTTGCTAACATTTCCCCATTAGGCCCAACAGGAATCACAGACCCAAACAGTAAATATCTGCATGCATAGCAGAAAAGCATTTATGAAAAGAGAGTCATGATTAAAAATGGGCAAAAATGGAGATCAAAATCTCAACAGCTTTCACACTTTGTGTCCTATTATCCCTCCAGTCCATCCAGCGGGGTGGTAAATTAGTCCCCATCTGAGCTCTAGTGAATAAGGCCCACTTGCTTCTCTCTGACTCTTTTACCTAAAGAAGAGTTAGTTCATGCAGCATATCATCACACTGTAGAAAATTTTACCGTATGTGTGAGCTAAAAGGACTATAATGGCCATATTTAATTTCCTTGGTCATTCATTCTACAAAAAATGTTTTGAGCACCTACTACGTGTCAGACCTCGGGCTCACTGCTGGATACACAGTGGTGAACAAATCACTACTCTTAAAGAGCTGACAGTACAGTGAGGAAGGCAGATGTGCAAGGCATGGTCCCCCGAATAAACTAAGAGTTACAAACTGTAATGGATATCATATAGGAAAAGAACATGATGCGATGAGTTAGATCCGCAAGAGGCTGTAAGTTAAATAGCGAGGTCTGAGACAGTCTCTGAGGAAAATTTAAACTGAGACCTGAAGGATAAGTAAAGCATTTGCCAGGGGAAGAGCGCTTACCAAAACTCTGCCAAGGCTTGTCCAGCTCTGGCCCCGCTAACCCTTGTGTGATGGGCTGAACTCTTCCCTTGGGTGAAATCTACCACTGCAACATCAAGTTGCCACGTCCCCCATGTACTGGCTTTTCTCCCCCCCGCCCCACTGGTTGGTGCCTCTGTTGATTGAATCACATTGTGTTGGGTGCTAAGGTGTTTTCCTGGCCTAGAGCAGTGGCTTCCAAATCTATTAGAGAGCAGGAAGATGCTATTGGAATATGTGTTTATTTTTATTCTAAAAGGTAAGAAAGGAATGAATATTAATGTTTACTTTAAGATTGGCATAGTATGTGTACATGGGTTTTAAATAAACTTACATCATCTGAGGACATGTGTTAACAGTATTTTTTTTTTTTTTTTTTTTTCTTTTTGCGGTATGTGGGCCTCTCACTGTTGTGGCCTCTCCCATTGCGGAGCACAGGCTCCGGACGCGCAGGCCCAGAGGCCATGGCTCACGGGCCCAGCCGCTCCGCGGCATATGGGACCCTCCCAGACCGGGGCACGAACCCGTATCCCCTGCATCGGCAGGCGGACTCTCAACCACTGCGCCACCAGGGAGGCCCCGTGTTAACAGTATTTTTATGGATAGGTGTGCACAATCAAAACGTTTGGAGATCACTTAAAGAGAACAACGAATAACCAGGAATCATTACAGAGTAAGCAGAGCCCAGACTCTGCAATCCCCCCTTTCACCTTCTCTTTAAAGGCAGCTATTCCTTTCACAGCCCAGCTTTAACTCCACTCTGGTAACCAGGGAAGCTTCATTCTCCCATAACTTTGACCCATACTCAAATTGTTCATATCCCTGATAGCTCATAGCATTCCCTGTCTGATTCAATATTTGGCTGTTTTAGTTTTCAGCTGCAATGGTCTTGTCTTTCCAAGTAGACATAGGTTGTTCTGGGGCTAGACTGAATCTAGTACCTTTTTATCTGACGTAGCGCTGGGAAGATAGAAAGTACTCAATGGATATTTCCGAGCTAAACCCTCTTTGCTATTCAAAGTCTGGTCAAAGGACCAGCGGCAGCAGCATCACCTGGGAGCTTGTTAGAGCACGTTACAATGTGCACTTCCATGCTTTTCTCATTTCTCCAGTGCTTCTCAAATTTTAATGTGCATGAATCACCTGATGGGTGGGGAGATCCTGTTAAAATGCAGATTCTGATTCAGTAGGTCTGGGTGAGACCTAAGATTCTGATTTTAGAAAGTTCCCAGGTTATTCTGGTGCCTCTAGTCTGGGAACCACACATTTAGATTTAAGGCCCTAGAACTATACTGTCCAATATGGTAGCCCCAGCCATGTGTAGCTGTGGAGCACTGGATACATGGGATTTTGAAGCTTAATATGGAAGAAAGAATGTAAAATATCTCATTAACAATTTAAAAATATCGATTATATGTTGCAGTGAAAATATTTCAGATATGTTGGGTTAAATAAAATACAGTGTCACATTTATCTTTTTCTTTTTACATTTAAAAAAATAAATAATTAATTAATTTGGGCTGTGCTGGGTCTTAGTTGTGGTGTGTGGGATCTTCATTGCGGCGTGTGGGATCTTTTAGTTGCAGCATGTGGGCTTTTTTTTTTAACATCTTTATTGGAGTATAATTGCTTTAGAATGGTGGGTTAGTTTCTGCTTTATAACAAAGTGAATCAGTTATACATATACATATGTTCCCATATCTCTTCCCTCTTGCATCTCCCTCCCTCCCACCCCCCCATCCCACCCCTCTAGGTGGTCACAAACCACCGAGCTGATAATATATCTTTCAATGCCTAGACACTTTCACGATCTCCCTCTTGGGGAAGGTCCTCAGTTCTTCTCATTTTTTTTTCTTTCTTCTGCTCTGCAGTAGTTATTTCCACTATTTTATCTTCCAGGTCACTTATCCGTTCTTCTGCCTCAGTTATTCTGCTATTGATTCCTTCTAGGGAATTTTTAATTTCATTTATTGCGTTGTTCATTGTTACTTGTTTCCTCTTTAGTTCTTCTAGGTCCTTGTTAAATGTTTCTTGCATTTTGTCTATTCTATTTCCAAGATTTTGGATCATCTTTACTGTCATTATTCTGAATTCTTTTTCAGGTCGACTGCCTATTTCCTCTTCATTTGTTAGGTCTGGTGGGTTTTTATCTTGCTCCTTCATCTGCTGTGTGTTTTTCTGAGGTGTTTTTTTTTTTTTTTTTTTTTTTCCTGTACGCGGGCCTCTCACTGTTGTGGCCTCTCCCGTTGCAGAGCACAGGCTCCGGACACTCAGGCTCAGTGGCCATGGCTCATGGGCCCAGCCGCTCCGCAGCATGTGGGATCTTCCCGGACAGGGGCACGAACCCGTGTCCCCTGCATCGGCAGGCGGACTCTCAACCACCTGCGCCACCAGGGGAGCCCTGCTGTGTGTTTTTCTGTCTTCTCATTTTGCTTATCTTACTGTGTTTGGGGTCTCCTTTTTGTAGGCTGCAGGTTTGTAGTTCCCATTGTTTTTGGTGTCTGTCCCCAGTGGCTAAAGTTGGTTCAGTGGGTTGTGTAGGCTTCCGGGTGGAGGGGACTAGAGCCTGTGTTCTGGTGGATGAGGCTGGATCTTGTCTTGCTGGTGGGCAGGTCCACGTCTGGTGGTGTGTTTTGGGGTGTCTGTGGCCTTATTATAATTTTAGGCAGCTTCTCTGCTAATGGGTGGGGTTGTGTTCCTGTCTTGCTAGTTGTTTGGCATAGGGTGTCCAGCACTGTAGCTTGCTGGTCGTTGAGTGAAGCTGGGTGTTGGTGTTGAGATGGAGATCTCTGGGAGATGTTCGCCGTTCGATATTACATGGAGCTGGGAGGTCTCTTGTGGACCAGTGTCCTGAAGTTGGCTCTCCCAACTTCTTGGAGCACCAAGAGCCTTTCATCCACACGGCTCAGAATAAAAGGGAGAAAAAGTAGAAAGAAAGAAAGAAAGAAAGAAAGAAAGAAAGAGGATAAAATAAAATAAAATAAAGTTATTAAAATAAAAAAATAATTATTAAGAAAAAAAAATTTTTAATAGGTAAAAAAAAAAAAAAGGAAACGGATGGACAGAACCCTAGGACAAATGTGAAAGCAAAGCTATACAGACAAAATCTCACACAGAAGCATACACATACATACTCACAAAAAAGAGGAAAAGGGGAAAAAATAATATATCTTGCTCTCAAAGTCCACCTCCTCAGTTTGGGATGATTCGTTGTCTATTCAGGTATTCCACAGATGCAGGGTACATCAAGTTGATTGTGGAGATTTAATCCGCTGCTCCTGAGGCTGCTGGGAGAGATTTCCCTTTCTCTTCTTTGTTCGCACAGCTCCCGGGGTTCAGCTTTGGATCTGACCCTTCCTCTGCGTGTAGGTCGCCTGAGGGCGTCTGTCCTTCGCTCAGACAGGACGGGGTTAAAGGAGCAGCTGCTCCGGGGGCTCTGGCTCACTCAGGCGGGGCGGGGCGGGGGTGGAGGGAGGGGTATGGAGTGCGGGGCGAGCCTGTGGCGGCAGAGGCCGGCGTGACATTGCAACAGCCTGGGGCGCGCCGTGCGTTCTCCCGGGGAAGTTGTCCCTGGATCACGGGACCCTGGCCGTGGCGGGCTGCACAGGCTCCCGGGAAGGCAGGTGTGGATAGTGACCTGTGCTTGCACAGGGGTTTCTTGGTGGTGGCAGCAGCGGCCTTAGCGTCTCATGCCCGTCTCTGGGGTCCGCGCTGATAGCCGCGGCTCGTGCCCGTCTCTGGAGCTTCTTTAAGTGGTGCTCTTAATGCCCTCTCCTCGCGCACCAGGAAACAAAGAGGGAAGAAAAAGTCTCTTGCCTCTTCGGCAGCTCCAGACTTTTTCCCGGACTCCCTCCCGGCTAGCCGTGGTGCACTAGCCCCTTCAGGCTGTGTTCACGCCGCCAACCCCAGTCCTCTCCCTGGGATCCGACCTCCGAAGCCCGAGCCTCAGCTCCCAGCCCCCGCCCGCCCCGGCGGGTGAGCAGACAAGCCTCTCGGGCTGGTGAGTGCCGGTCGGCTCCGATCCTCTGTGCGGGAATTTCTCCGCTTTGCCCTACCCAGGTATGTGGGGCGTCTCTTGCCTTTTGAGGGGTCTGAGGTCTTCTGTCAGCGTTCAGTAGGTGTTCTGTAGGAGTTGTTCCACACGTAGATGTATTTCTGATGTACCTGTGGGGAGGAAGGTGATCTCCGCGTCTTACTGTTCCGCCATCTTTCTGGCCCCTCCTTTTATACTTTTATCCTCTACATTTCTTGCCCGTGTACTCTGCACTCCAAGTATACAAAGTCTCTTAAGGATTTTGTGTATGTTCGTGTAAGAGGTGGTAGGGTACATGGTGGGGTACAGTGCTTTGCAGATGCTACTCTCTTCATCTGAAATGCCCTTTCTCTTCGTATATAGATGTAAAACGTCTACACATACCTTCTGACAACTAAATGTTGACCTCATCTGTGAGGCTTTTCTTAACTCACATGGAGAGTCATTCGTACTGTGCTCTCTGGATATGTTTTACATTACCTTATGGTACTTGTCAGCCTATTTGAGTCTGTCTCTCAAATTGTATTTGAGCCTCTCAAGGGCACGGCTCTATCTTTCTCACTGTCCTATACCCAGCGTTTTAGTGTGGCTTCTTCCAGAAACAGAGGTGAGACAAGGCTTTGAATGCAAGTAGGTTCTTTGGAAGGTGATCCCGAGAAGCTCTGTGAGAGAGTGGGAAGTGAGGCAGGGAAGGCAAGGCGAACAATGGAGAATGTCCTAACGAGCATGTTACTGTTGTGGGCAGCCGGGGCTCATCTCACGGGGGACTTCTGGGAAGCTGTATGGAACTCTTGTCAGACCTGTCCCACTCAAGGGTGAGGACATTGGGATGTTTATCCACCGACTCCCATCCTTCATTGATTGAGGGCTATCAGCTCCTGGCATTTGGACCTGCGCTGTACTTGAGCTTAGCCCAAGAACACCCTCAGTGGAAAATCACGTGGTTGCTGAAGAAAGCCAATAGTGTATAAGGGCATGGTGAGAGCTAAGGAGGGGGTGGATGGGGGTATCTAGAGCATCTGCAACAGCCAGTCCTAAAAAATAATATGTAACCAATAAACGTTGGTTGAATGACATCAGTGAATGAGTGAGTGAAGCTTGTAGGGATTATTTTGATGAGACCCAAATCAAGAAAAATTAAAATACCTTTTCTTAAATGAAACATGTTTTCTTTGAGGACATATCTTTGAAAATCAGAACTTGTGATGTCTACTAATGTACTCAGTGTTCTTTTATTATTTTCCTTTCTGGAATACTTTCAGCTTTCCTGGCTAAAATATCCCATGTGACATTACCAGAGTACAGTGCAGTATCTGATGTTTTGCTTTGGAACGCCTTGCATATGAGATGGGATCCATCCATTCTAGAGGAAGGGGTTTGAGGGATTTGGAAAAGTTATACCAGATGGAGATCTGTCTAAAGGTTTTGGCACAAGTTGCATTAATACATTTACTGATGCATCATTTGTTCATGTTACTTGTAAATTATTCTCTTATTTATATATTTAGTTCTGCCATTGACAGACTTCTGCAAAGATTCCACTACATTTTATTTTTACTTTATTTATAATAATTTTTTTCATGGTGCTTGTGTTCAGGACCTGCAGAGTTACTTTAAAAATTAAAAGAATAAAAATTCAGAAAGTTAATTTGCATAGAGTGGAACCTCCAGAAAACAGTGACGTTGAGAAATGACATATTTATTACTGTTCAGACAAGCGCATCTCCCTGGACTTTTTAACACAGTTGGAGGATGTGACTTGATTTATAAATGAATCTGTGCAGTAATGAGGCATCTTTTAAAGAAGCGAGGCTCTCAAACTTGGGTGAATGTCTGAATTACCTAGAAGCTTGTCACAAATAAGGAACCCATCCTCCTGTAATATATATTTAATATACAAACCAGAGCAGTCTGAAGATCTTGCAGGTTTGAGAATTGCTATCTAAAAGGCATGAAAACTACTTAGCCTGCCTGAATGAAGTTTAGTCCACCTAGATTACTAACTCCTTGTGGCCTGCGGCCATGTTTCATATTGATTTGGCTTCCCCTAAAGCACCAGTTCAGTGTTGAGTATATAGTGAGCCATCAGTATTTGTTGATGATAGCTGTTTAAAGGCCAGCCTGTTTGTCCTTTACTTGATCAGTGGAGGAAAGGTACTCCAAGAAATGGGAGATCTTGGGTAAATATTAAACATTTCTGCTGTCTTGCTGGGTTTGCAATTTGGCATCACAGTGGAATGTTGAACCAATCAGTTACCTTGCTATTTAACACAGTTCTTTGAATCATTCACTTAATGGTAATGGAAGGGAGCTACCATGTATTAAGTGTGTTCCACTGACAGATGCTTTCTTTGGGTTATCTCATTTAATTCTCACAACAATTATCCTCATTCTATAGATGGGAAAATGATTTCTAGAGGATAAGTAACTTGCACAGAGTCATACAGCAAGTAAGTGATAGAGCTGGGATTAGAGTCCAAGTTCATCTAGCCCCAGTGCTTGTGCTCTTTTCAAGACACAAAGACTCTTTTCAAGGGACCTTCCAAGCAAAAGACCAATGTGAAGTAGCACTTGATAGGGGCATGGGGAAGAGGGGGGGCCAAGTTTCGTTCTTTTTTAGCCAGATTTGATTCTGAGTGTCCTCCTAATTACCCCCTTTCTTACCCTGATCTTTTCCTTGGTCTTCATTCACTTTCCCTCCTAATTCAAAGCAAGAAGTAGATAGATGGTGGGAGAGTAGCCAATATTGGTGATAAGACCATTTCAGTTTCTTATTTTTATCTTTAAGCTCTTCCCTGGATTATCCATCTTTGCCTCAATTCTCCAGTTAAATTTTACAGTGGAAACCTGACATAAGTGGGATGAAGCCCTTGGCTATAAACTGAGCTACAAGAAGCAACGCATGCTGAATTTTCAAAAACTGGAGTTAAGCAAAATGATTAGAATAACTAAAGTTGGGATGAGTGAGAGTTCGGGGCGGCTACAATAAATAGAATTCTCATGTTCAAGAGGGATTTAGAAAGGTATTGGGAGGTAGTATTGCAAGGGTTGACACAAGAAGAGGTCAAGATATATATGGGGATTTCAGGTCTATTGGAGGTCAAGGTGAGAATTTTTTTTGAGTAGCATCAAAGGGAACATGAAAAGTAGTCTCAGAGATAAGAGAAATGTGAGCATTGCAAGGCATGGATCATTCCAAGATTGCAGGCTTGGGAGCCTTTGGGGATAAAGGGAATTGGGACTGTTTACACTTAAGCTCCATCCTGCAAATTGTCCTGAAGCAGAGAAGGGTGTCAAAGTCAGACAGATCATCTGATGAGACCAAAGTATGTACCAGGGGGTGTGCTTGAGTCATATGTTATCATAGCCGGAGTCACATCCTTAGTTGCTGTTCATAGTGAGAAATCTAAGTGTAAAGTTAGCAAGGAACCCAAAGAATTCTTGCTCAGAAGGGTGGGCAGAGTGTCCGGAAGCTTTAAGGAATGTCAAAGGCATATTTCACTTCATGGTTCTCTTGCTATTTATAAAGGCTGTCACTTGCATTTTAGAGCAGTGGTCCATGCTTTCCTCCCTCACCTGCTTCCCTTCTCATGAATTTTGTTTTGTTTTGTTTCTCTTACATAATAGAAAAAACCACGTCTAATGGCAAATTTGCCTCCAAAAAGGCTCAAAAAGAAGATGTGATCTGAGGGTGACCCCAGAGAAGCCAGGTTAGGTGGGTTCCTGTAATCTCTTCTGGTGTTTACTGGCATGATTGCTCATGAAATCTCTCTCCTTAACCCCATCCCTTCAATATCTAGAATATTCCATACTCATTCCACTCTCTGCCTGGATTTGTTCCCTCTCCATATGTATCCTTTTTTTGGTGCCTGGGAGTCCTTTGGCTTGAGCTGGAGAATTTTATGATAAAAACGATGACCTTTTCCTCTTAAAAACACATCATTCAAACCCTCCTTGACCTGATGGGGGAAACCAGTAAGGGCATGAGGTAAAGAAAATCAGTTAGGATGAATGTTTGAGGAGCTAGAATTGGCCCCTGGAAGGTTACAGTGGTAAGGGACATGCCAGAGGCAGAACAGTTGTTAATTCATCTGTCAATTACCCAGTTAAACTGGAAACTCCATGAAGGCAGGATCTGTATCCATGTTCTTCATTGCAAAAATTTTCTTCTTTACAGCAAAATTCCTGGCACATAATAGGTGCTCAGTAATTATTTGGTGAATGAATGAAGACCTTCAGTCATAACCACTAGACACCATTACAATAATTTAGATCCTGAGGACGGCCAATTCCATTTTCACCTTATACTTAGAGTCTAGCTTTCTACATGTCATTCAGTTTCTTGTATTATTGTCATGCATCCCTCTCACCTATATTTTAAGCATCATAAAGGGCAGGGACATCAATAGATGTCACTATCCTCAAGATCTCAATTCCTAGCATAGTGGGCTGTACGTAGCAGGAAATTAGCACATTTCATAAAAGAATTAAATAACTTTCATCATGATAATATGACTTCATAGGGAAATTTTCAGACATCTGAAAGTGACATTCTAAGAATTTTTAAAAGTAATTTCTATTGGAGTATAGTTGATTTACAATGTATTCGTTTCAGGTGTATAGCAAAGTGAATCAGTTATACATATAAATATATCCCCTCTTTTTTATTTTTTTAATTTTTAAAATTTATTTATTTTTGGCTGCATTGGGTCTTCGTTGCTGTGCATGGGCTTTCTCTAGTTGCAGTGAGTGGGGGCTACTCTTTGTTGTGGTGCGCAGGCTTATTGTGATGGCTTCTCTTGTTGTGGTTGCAGAGCGTGGGCTCTAGAGCACAGGCTCAGTAGTTGTGGCGCACGGGCTTTTAGTTGCTCTGTGGCATGTGGGATCTTCTTGGACCAGGGCTCGAACCCATGTCCCCTGCACTGGCAGGAGGATTATTAACCACTGTACTACCAGGGAGGTCCCTATCCCCTCTTTTTCAGATTCTTTACCCATATAGGTCATTACAGAGTATAGAGTTCCCTGTGCTATACAGTAGGTCCTTATTAGTTATCTGTTTTATACATGGTAGTGTGTATACGTCAATCCCAATCTCCCAATTTATCCCTCCCCCCCGTTATCCCCTGGTAACCATAAGTTTGTTTTCTACATCTGTGGCTCTATTTCTGTTTTGTAGATAAATTCATTTGTCCCCCTTTTTTTAGATTCCACATATAAGCGATATCATATGATATTTGTCTTTCGGTGTCTGAGCTACTTCACTCAGTATGACAATCTCTAGGTCCATTCATGTGATATTCTAAGAAATTTTTCGATCAGACTTTAAGAGATGATAGAAATGATTACCTTGAGCTGACAGATACTACTATTCTCCAGTGGAAACTAAAAATTTTAGCCTGATACTGATGATGACTGGTTTATTGGCATCTTACTTGAACAAATGTAGGTTAAATTTTGAGAGGATATATTCTAGTAATAAAACTGGCAGAAGATCAGTTTCTGATGGTCTAAAGCTTCCCCCATTGGTGAAATATTTGCAAGGGTAGTGGAAAGATATGACAATTCATTTTCTTAAGGAAAGGATTTAAATAACATCTCTTCCTGGTGCAGACATGGATTGCCACTTCCAGAGGGGATATATTAAGGCCTACTAGGTACGGGTTGTTTTCTGCTTATTGCTGGCTTCTATAAATATGTCTTGTAAGTTATGCCACAAGAGGAATGTCACAAGTCAGCTTGTGTCAAACAACAGAAATCAAAACATATGACAGATGAATATACCACTCTCCTGCCTGATTTTATCAGAGGTTCAAAGTTTACAGATCACTAGTAATGAGGGGGCTTAGAGATGATTACATTAAGAGGAAGCCTGGTGGTTGTTTAGGGTCCTGATTTTGGAGCCAGACAATCTGGGTTCCAATCCTGGTTCTACCACTTATTGCCGATGTGACCTCATTCAAGTTACTTAACCACCTCGTGCCTCAGTTTTGTTCTCTATAAAATGAAGATAATAGTAATAGTCCTCAAATCATCGAGTGTCATGAGGGTTGAGTTAATACCTGTAAAGCACTCAGTGCCTGGCATGTAAGAAGGCCATATATGTGTTTTCTATTATCATTAGCTTAAGACCTCAATTTACATAGAAGAAACTGAGGTCCGGAGTCATGAATCACTGCATGTAAGGCCACAGAGTCTGGGCCAGAACCTAGCTCTGCTCATCCCCAATTCAGGGCTCTTGTTGTGTAAATGAAATGATATCAGTAAACCCCAAGAAAGAGGAATTTCTTGAATGCATTTTTTTTAAGGTAAGAGCCAGTGATACTTGTGAATAGTTATCAAGAAGTATGTATTAATCCTTTGGCCTTAGGTGGTGTTGCAGATATGGTGGTGCCCTGCCCATATCTTGTCCACTCACTGGACCAGTGCATGCTATTAGCATCCTTCTGCAGGCATGTGTGACTCTCTGCTTATGGGCTTTTTCTTGACCGTTGCATGGGAGGGCCAGAAATATCCAAGAGTTAATGCCCCCTTGGGAATAGTCCTCCCTACCGATGATGGAAAGGATCTGAAGAATAAACACCCCAGCTACTTGCCCTTCAGAGGAGATAACGCTGAAGCTTATGCTTCATTCTCTCTTGTCTCTCAGGAGCCCCCAGCAGGATTCAGCCTCTTTTGCACATGGTACACACCTGCTCACTGACAGCACATCCTGAATTGGTTGCTTGCTTTTCCCATCTCACGTCCCTTCTCTACTGGTGTTTTCTGGAACCACCTCGCAGATAAACTACTTGCACTCAGATCCTTGTCTCTTGGTCGGCTTGACCTCAGGAATGACGGTTAGAAAGAAGCAAGAAGTCTAAGTACTCTATGGTTTGGGGATAGATAAACCCAAATGAATGTTTGGCATTCTAGAAGATAAGGAAAAAAAAAATGCTGGCTGTGAGGCCCCTCAGGAAAAAAGGCCATGTTTTTAAGGGTGCCTTTTTCCCATACATAGAAGCTGGGCCTATTTAGAAATATAAAGTTCTCAGAAACTTTTAAGCCCTGAAGGAAACTGGAAATGTTTGAACAAATAAAAATACTTACATAGCTTATATAATTTTTAACACCCTTCACAGATCTAAAGTCACTTTGTTAATTTAGGAACATAAAAATGCATTATGTATAACTTGGTTGGCTCCTAAAAGTATCATGTTTGATATCTTGCGAGATGTGAAGGCCTAGCAAATATGAGGAGCAAAAAGAATATTTTGAAAGAGAATCTTGAAATGCCATGATGAAATAAAATTCCAAGATAATTCTATAAGCTAGTCTTATAGGCTGCTGGTGCAGGTGGGGTCATTTCCCCTGTCCTGGAATTGCTCTAAGAGATTGATTTTCAGGGACATTTGGGGGCTAGAAGTGTGAGCACGAGACACTGGAATTCTGGGGTATGCTGAATGTCTTGATGTTTTGACTTGGGGTACTTGGGGATAGCTCTGAGTTCCATTGTGATGCATTATCAACCCCCAAAGAGTGGTCCCTAGACACTCCCTCTGCGCCTCAGTAGACCTTCAGGCAGCCCTGTATTTATAAATCCATCTATAGTGTGAACACAGTGTAGAGAAAAAGCTATGTTGAGATGCAGTTGCTGGGTAGTCTGTAAGAGCCATACACTGGCTAAAGGGCTTGGTTCCTCATACCAGCATCACAGACATGGAGGTTTACAACCACATTCCCCTGCAAAATCACAGAACGAAATCAATTAGCAGATGATATTTCCCTGGCCACAGGGATTGGTTTGAATGTGGCTTCTTTGGCTCAGCGGTCAGGGTTTTTGTTGAATGGTTGAAGGAAGCCTCTCCTCTGGGATGTAAATTGCTACTCAGAGTCACTCTTTGAAATCAGCCTTTAAAAGAGCATCGGCAGGGCTTCCCTGGTGGCGCAGTGGTTGAGAGTCCGCCTGCCGACGCAGGGCACACGGGTCTGTGCCCCGGTCCGGGAGGATCCCACATGCCGCAGAGCGGCTGCGCCCATGAGCTATGGCTGCTGGGCCTGCGCGTCCGGAGCCTGTGCTCCGCGGCGGGAGGGGCCACGGCGGTGAGAGGCCCGCGTACCGCAAAAAAAGAGCATCGGCAGAGCTGAGAAAATCGCCTAGAATTTAGGAGGGAAGTGGAGCCACAGGCAGGATCTAACTGTATCTGGAACTACCACTATCTATGGACTTTGCAGTTACATTAGCCTCTAAATCCTCTTTAGTGTTTTAGCCTATTTATATGAGGACTTCTATTTCTCATACCAGAAGGCGTTCTTTTTTTTTTTTTAATTTTTATTGGAGTATAGTTGCTTTACAATGTTGTTAGTTTCTGCTGTACAGCAAAGTGAATCAGCCATGTGTATACACATATCCCATCTTTTTCGGATTTCCTTCAGAAGGCATTCTTATGGACATACTTAGGCATGATAGGAATGTGACTACTGGAACTTATTCTTTGAAAATAATAATTTTGCTTTAACTATAATCTATCACAATAAGCTCTGCCCTCAAGGCCCATTTTATGGACTTTTCTGCAGTTGATGTTAAATATGGCTGAGAAATCCGAGCACCATTAGAAATTTAGCAGCAGTCAAAGTTCAGGGGTTTTCTTGAAGTGGAGGTTCAGTATAAACACAGGGGAGGATACTGTCTAGCAATCACTAATAGTTGATTATTTTGTGAGCACGTTTTACAAAACTAACTGGCTACATTCCAATTTGAATAAGCAAATTAGTACAAACAATTCCACCTGGCTTAGATACCGATTTGATTTGGGCAATTGGTGGTTCACTTGGCATGTAGTATTAAGCGTTCAGCAGCTGGGGCTCTCCCACTCGTAGCGCCTTTCTTTTCAGAAGACAATTACTTCAGATTGACAAAGAGCTGGGATCTGAGCTGGGTTCATTCAAGACCAAGGGTGTACTAAAATCTTAGGAATCACTATTTTAAGTAGTGATGGGAACACTCATTAAATGGAAATCTTTTCTCTTTGAGACACAGTAAGCATTTTCTTCTAAGCATATTTTAAAAGATTTTCCCTTTAGATGTTAATTCAAGACAGTATTTAAATTTATTGAGTGTGACCTTGTGCCCGTGATGGAGAATTTTCTCCTGGTAAGATCTTAGTTAGCACTTTGTAGAATACAAAACAAAATGAAACATGGCTGGTCACATGCATTATTTTTTTACTTATGTAGTGTTTTTCATTCTCTCAGGCTCTCTGCCTAGAACACTCACCACGCCCCAGTGCACGCATGGCAGACTTGTACGCATCCTCTTTGTCTCAGCTTGTGGTTTGTCCTCTCGGAAGTCTTGAACCACTACCACCACCACCATTCACCCAGTAAAAGGTATGTGCCTTGCGTTCTGTAATTGACCATCGTAGCATTTCTCTTACTCTGTTGGAAATGCCTCTTTACTTGTCTTTATCCCCAACTGTGGTGGACAGACTTTAAGATGGCCCCCATGGGCTTCCCTGGTGGTGCAGTGGTTGAGAGTCCACCTGCCGATGCAGGGGACACGGGTTCGTGCCCCGGTCCGGGAAGATCCCACGTGCCGCGGAGTGGCTGGGCCTGTGAGCCATGGCCGCTGAGCCTGCGCGTCCGGAGCCTGTGCTCCGCAACGGGAGAGGCCACAACAGTGAGAGGCCCGCGTACCGCAAAAAAAAAAAAAAAAAGAATGATGATGAAGAGACAGTAGGGTGGTATGACAGGGATTAGCAGGTGAATTCCTTAGACTGGGTGAGCACTAAAGGTCTTTTCATGAGGTTTTAAGCTGGAACAAGAAAGAACCAGCCATGCAAAGATCTGGTGGAAGAGAGCTGTAGGCAGAGGGAATGGTCAATGCAAAGCTTCTGAGGTGAGAATGAGCTTGGTGGGTTTGAGGAACAGCAGTGAGGTCTCTGTGACTGATTGTGTTGGGGAGGAGCAGAGGGAGAGGGGGACAAGGTTATAGACATGGGCAAGGTCTAGCTCATATAGGGCCTTGTAAGCCATGGTAAAGAGTTGTTCGTTAATTCTAAATACAATGGGTAGAAATTAGATTGTCTTAGGTAGACAAATGACAATGATCTGATTCATTATTATAAAGAAGGTTCCTGAGTGGTAGGTATAAATGTATTTTATTTTTTTTTCAGTTTGCAGTTCTGAAGTACTTCATATTTTTATGATAATTCTTATCACTGGGTGGAAAACTAATTGTTCGAGGGAAAGAATGGAGGTAGGGAGATGAAGTAGGAGGCCACTGTATAATTGCAGGCGCCAGAGGTAGGGTGGTAGCAAGTGTGAGGGAGAGAAGTAGACAAATTCAGGATATGTGTTTTGAAGGTTGAGTTGATAACACCTGCTGATGGATTGAATGTGGCGTATGAAGAAAAAAATAGGAATCAAAGATATGTTTTGCTTTGAGCACTTGGTGAAAAAGATGGTTCCGCTTACTGAGATGGGGAAAACTGGGGGAAGCACAGGTTTTGGCAGTGGTAGGGTGATCAGAAGTTCTCTTACAGCCCTCTTAAGCATGACATTCCTGCCAGATCTTCACGTGGAGATGTCAGGATTGGATACAGTAGGCTGAGGGTGGAGTTCTGTTTATCAGTGATACTTAAGGCCCTGGATGGGATGAGCTCTCTCAGCTAGAGGAGAGAAAGGGACCCAGGAGTGAGCCATGAACACACCAATATAGAAATCACTGAGCAGAGGAGAAACCAGCAGAGGAGATGGCCAGTGAGACAGAGGGGTGGTCAGGAGAGGGTGAGGCTGAGAAAACCACAAGAAGAAAATATTTCAAGTTGGAGTGAATAGTCAACTTTGTCTAAAGCAGCAGGTTTTAAACACTTTTCTGCCATAATGTGTTTTGTAGGATGGTGAGGCCTATGGAACACCTCAGAAAAACGTTTTTAAATGCATAAAATAAAATACATAGAATTACAAAGGAAAGCAATTATGTTGAAGTAATAAATATTAGAAAACAAATTTGATGGCGATATGTTTTTAGTATCATATTCTATAACTAGATCTAGTGGCGAGTTAATAACTATTGTAATCTCTAAATAGTGGTGAGCAGAGATGATATTTTGAGATCTGCAGTACCTTAAATGTAGTATGTAAGATGTAATTTGAAAATGTCATATGAAAATATCTGTGATTTTGTGACAAAGGCACAAAACCACTACTGTGGTTTGTTGACTATGTTTAAAACTCAAAGAAATGCTAGATTTCACTTAGCGATTAGTGAAAACAAAGATGTATGTTTTTCCATGCAAGTTCCCAGACTCTCTGATTGCAAAATCACGGGTCTAACGTTAAAAGGTAAAGCTTCAGAAATGGCAGTCAGTGGTGTGGATTCTTGTAAACAGTGACTTATTTTGCTGTCCTTGTTTAATCTTGAGCAATACCCATAGCTTGTCAATGTTCTATCTCACTGTTAGAAAATGACATTATAAGGGCATAGGAGCAATGACAGAGGAAGTGGGTGGAGTGGGGAGGGGAATGCCGAATATTCTTTTCTCTAGTTACTTATGTTGAAGAGCATTAATATTCATAAAGACGTCTAGTATTAAAACAGATTTTGAATTGGATTCATTAGGGCAGAAAATGTTTAAATTTGCCTCTACTCCCATGATTTGATATTCAGAATACTTTATAGGGAAGAAGGATAGACACTTGTATGATGAAGGTTTCCCTTTGTTCTTTTGTTCTTTCTCTTGCCTCCTTTAAAGTTCTAGAATATCTATTATATTCCTCTCTCCCTCTAATTACATGCTAATGTACAAAATATAGGTAACTTGGCATCTTTAAAATACAATCCCCAATTTAAGAGTGTGCTGTGAATTTTGAAATTTCAATGGTATGTGCTCAAAAAATACTTGTTTGTTGACTGCTGGTTAGAAATTGTTTCCCACCTCTCCCCACCCCCCGCTCTACCATGTACATCCTCAACAGTGAAAGTCTAAACATTTAGCCCTGTATAAATATAGCCAACCTATCACCAATTCCATAAGGAAAAGTCCTTCATATTCATTCTGCTTGCGTTGTACTCTAGTGCAGTGGTGGTTGGCAAATTGTGGCTTGTGGCCGGTTTGTGTGCAGCCAGCAAGCTAAGAACACTCCTTATATTTTTAAAGGGTTGTAACAACAAAAAACAAAGAAGAATATGCAACTGGGACCTTATGAGGACTGCAAAACCTAAAGTATTTACTATTTGGCTCCTTACAGAAAACGTTTGCTGATCGTGCATTGTGGTTTACGTGTGTGCATGCGCGTGCTTGCGTGTGTGTGCGCGTGTGTGCACATGGGTCTACCTAGGAAACTTTCTCAGCCCCCTTCTTTCTCTCTTTTTTTCATGGCTGTATTTTTTATTTAGTGTTGTAAAATTGGTTGATATTGAATACACACTGCTTAATAGACATATGCTCAAATTATGTAGCAAGATATGTGACATTTATGGTAACCAATCAGAAGATGATGTACATGGATATACAGTAGGATTGTAATAGGCTGCATGTAACAGAAATCTGACAACAATAGTTCAATAGTTTTTTTTCTATAACAAGAAATTTGAAGATGAGCAGACCAGAGCTGGTGCAGTGATGTTATGAAATCATCAAGGACCCTAACTTGGTCTGGCTTCTTGGGTCACCATCCTTAGCATGTAACTTTTCCCTCATGGTCACAGGTTGGCTGCTGCAGATGTCACATGTGTGTCTCAGGCAGGAAAAAAGGAGGACAAAGACAAAAAGTGCAAAGCAGCTGAGTCTTTCCTTTTTCCAGGAAAACATCTTTTGGAAGCTCATTTAGTAGACATCCCCTTACATCTCACTGATTCAAATTCTGTTACTTATCCATTGCTAGCCACAAAGGAGCTGAAAAAAATCAAATCTTATCGCTGGTCAGCCCTCTTCTTTAAATAATAGGTTTTGTCCCCTTGACCACTGGGGCAGATGAGTGATCAGACTTGGCCAATTCTAGTATGTCATCACCCTAACAACTATGACTGGTCCAAGGGGTGAGCATGTGCAACCATCAGGGGCCATTAGTGTCCTAGAGAATTGATATGCATATGTTGGGGAAAAGCTCTCTTTTCACTGGGGTTGCTTAGCTGAGATGGGATAAGCCTGGTCATGCTGGTGGACCTCATGGAAGAGCATCTGTTAACAGGAGAGAAGGGAGGTGATGTGCACAGGGAAGGGGGCCTGATAGATCAAGAGTCAGGAGGGCACAGACCAAAGCTTCTGAGCTCTGACGCCTGAGGCTAGATCCATTCTTCTCTCTCTGTATTATCTAAGTCAACAATTTCCCTTGTTGTTTAAGCTTATTTGAGTTGCAATTCTACCACTTGTAAGCAAAATACCTCTTTGTAATTCAAATACATCACAGTTCTTCCAAAAGTTCAATAAGAAACCTGACTTTTTCTTTCTTCCTTAATTGGAAATCTGCAATGATGATGTATATAGCTACCAACTACTGGGCACTCTTAACGTTCTAAGCACAGTGCTGGTTGGTTTACAACATAACGGAGTATGTATTATTAGCGCCACATGGTAGAGGAGGGAACAAAAACTGAGGGTTTAAGTAATTTGCTTAAGATCTCACAACTAAGTAGGTGGCAAAGCTGAGGCGCCATCCACATTCTTTGTGACGCCAAAATTTGTATAAATTTTACTGTGGTCATAGCATTTCAGTGATCTGACAAAATAAAGCCTTGTCATGCTCTTCCCTCTGAACATAGCATACGTAACAAGTCAGTATCTATTTCCTCATTGATATTTTACAGTTTAAATGGAATGACATTATTTTCTCAATACATGTAAATACAAAAATTTCAAATACACTTGACTGTTATTGCTTTTGGGACTCACAACATCATAAAGCTGTATGAAATGTACTGTGCCCTCTCATTTGGCTGAGAAATACATGCATTTGAAAATGTAGGGATGATTTCTAACCAGCTGCCTTAGCTTAGTTTCCCTAGAGCCTGTAGCCAGGATTAAGTGCCAATTCTGAATTGGCAAGGTACAAACCCAGGGCAGTGAGAGTGGCGATACAGGAGGTAAGGCAGGGAGGAAGGGAGGCAGTGCAAGGTGCTGTGTGACAGTGTTTTGCAATGAGCCACAAAGAGACAAAGAAGATCATTTGGCAGATGTGTCCACTTAGTCAGAATGTCTGTGGATGTTTTTGCACAAGCTGTGTGGATAAATTGTGCCTTCAAACAGTTCATGAAAGGGAGGGTCGACAATTTATGTGCAGGCTCCCTCCCATCTCCTGTTTCCCATGGGTTATTAGATTTTGCCCCAAAGGGAATGAACTCCCCCACACTTCTAGGTTATATCCTCCTGATCCTTTGGTATCTAAGAAGATGCTCCATCCCATGCCCTGGGGAGTGGCGTTCCATCCTAATCCAGTGTAGGAGTCAGAAACACCAGGCAGATGGCTGGTCACTGGGCTGCAGGGCGTGGCTAAGGCAAAGCAGCCACCATTACTGAGGCAAGTAACTGATGGACCTCAGAAGGCAGAAGCACACAGGCCTGAGAGGCACTGATGGGCCACGGAAGTGGGTGGGGCAGAGCAAGCAGTTGTGGACGCAGGTGGCAGTGGTACCGAGAGATCCTGACTATGCACAGAAATGTGGCATCATGTAACCATTAATAAGCACCGTAAATCATACATTTTTAAGTTCTAATATATTATGTCCAAAGACCATGAACTCCTTAAGGAAATGAGTGCTAGTTCACTTTGCATATGCAATAAGATAAGCAACTCAAATTTGATCTTGACCAGATATTAAAGAGTCTTTTCTTCAGTTCCAGGAGAGGTGATTTATCTAAGTCTGAACGTTTACTAACGCTTAATCTAGGTTGATGCACTCGACCTGTATTTTTTCATTTTTAATGTGGTGAACTGTTATTATGAATTAGATCTTTCATCATGGAAACAGTAGCTTCCAATTCTTGAAGCCAGCCAGTGAATGATTATTTAAATAGTGGTTCATCTATCAGTATGGATTGGATTCAGGGTGTGTGTGCATGCATATCTTTCCATCTCTCCACTGCTAACACAGCTGACAACCAAAGAACTTTCTATTTTCCATCTCTGGCTTCTCGTGAGGGCATCCATAGGACATCTACGGTGTCACATTGGTTTGGCCCTTTGTATCTGGAAAGTTGAAGGAGTTACTGTTTCAAATAACAAAAGTATATTCTCTCTCATAGTCTCAGAGGTGAAATCTGAAAAGCAAAACATTTACAAAGTCACGATTTGATCTTTCACATGAAGGAGTCTAAAGTTGATAATACGGTAGGGAATGCACTCCTATTGCTTTTATTTTCCCCTTCCTGAGCATTCTTCCAGCTCAGCTGTTGAGGGCATCCCTGATGCTCCCTGAGCAGGGATTTTAAATGACTCCACAACAGATTGTTCTCAGGCTGAATTGTGTGCACAAATCTTGGGAATTTTCGTTCACAGCAAATAAATGATACTCCTTTGGGGTCAAGAAAATAAATCCCCATATTCACTTTTTAGAATATGTTCATTTCTCTTATAAATCAAGTTGGACCCAAATGGTTGAGGATTATTTTCTGACAAAATATGTTTCTGTGGACTTTTGCTCTGTAGTCTTAATGATCCCTGTAGAGTCTGACATTTATAGCAGTGTTTTGCCCAGTGAAAAAGCAGCCCGTGTTTATTGCTTTGATGACTGAAATTGGGGTGGGGCGAGGTGGGTGGAAGGCATTCAGATGTGCTAAGTGTCCCTATCTTAAAACTCACTCTATATCTCCCTTTAAAAAGTCTCTTTTAGATTTTTTAACAGGTTGAGCCCTAAAGTAACACTAACAGTCTTTGTCACGAAGCAGTGCTACTGCCGCCTCCTTCCATAAACCCTGACTTAGTGAATCCAAATGCTGGGAGTTGCTCTGGCCTAGACTTAGAAGATAAATAGGCCAGTGGCCATCAAACCAATTGACATCAGGGATTTAGTTAATGAAACAGCTTCTAAGGAATGGTCCTGGGTCAGATCCATTGAGGCTGACTGTTCACATGCTTTTTCGCCTCTCCATCTGCATCTGAGGTATAGTCACCTTTGCAATGAGGACTTCAGGACACTATACAGCCTTCCGTTGATAAAGACTAACTCAGGCTTACTAAGGTGAAAAAGGAAAAGAACCAGTTTTAAAAGTTTGAACTGCAAATGGTGAAACAAAGTGGGTTTTCGGGTAAATTTTTAATTGTTTTCTGCAAACACTCAACTCCCAGAGCATTTTAGTTAATCAGAGTCTTGTTATTTGTATAAGTACCATATGCTTTATTTGCACTCTTTTACGTGTTAAACTCTTCCACCATGACAGATGAGGTCAACCTTCTGGCTGGCGAAACACTACCAATATTCCTTTGTAGCGGAGTGTTGCTCTTCAGACTCCCAGAAGCTCTCTTCAAAACACATCACCCTGCTTTTAAGCCTCAAATTATGACCACTACTGCCATTAATGCAAGAATGATGATGTTATTACTTACTTCCTAAAGGAAAAAATATATGGGAAATGGAAGAAGGCAAAGGACATTGCTTACTTTTTTTAAAACACAAAATAAAGAAGAATGAATTACCAGATAGTTCTTGCCTCTGCTGTGGCAATTCTGCCCCACCATCTGATATTAACATTCATGAAGAGATATCTGTAATTCTCTAGAGCCCAGGAGCAATATCCCTTTCCATTCAGGTAATCCATCACTCTGAAGGGTGGGCAGATAATAGGAACGTATGTTGCATTTATTGCTCCCTGCCAGTAGAGGAAATGACAGTCATATTGAAACTCTTTAATATCTTGCTTGATGTGCAGGAGCGGGTTCTTTGCTCAGGTTCCCATTCTGCCTAGCTCGCAGTCAGCATCCATCCTTTCTGAGCACAAGAAAGGGAGTGTCCCTCTGAGCTATCTTGGGTTGGAGCTAAAACGAGTCTGTCTAGATCTGTGGTTATCAAGTGCTAGATGTGCATGTGGTGGAAGGCTTGGTGGTATACAAGTATCTCAGACATGGGAAATGCTGTATATTTTGCAAGATCACCACCACCACCAAAGCTGAAAACTGTGAATCAAGTTTGAGCAGGAATTGTTATTGGAAAAAATTGTCTTCTCCATTGAATTTCTAGTAGTAACAAACCATGGGATGTTCGGGAGTATCTTCCCTCTTCCCCCCGAGACAACTGCTATGTTATATGCAGACTAAAGTGATTGTGTTTTCATTCAACTACATGCCCAGAGTCTTAGCATTTCGTACATTGTAGGAGTTAGGCCCTGAATGATTAAAGTTAGAAATGTAATTACAGGGTCTCTGAATTACTGTAGTTCTTGTTACATGATGAAACTAGAGAAAGTGGTCTCTTTCCACCACTTTATTTGCTTCTCTTCTCTTTCCCATTCATTTTTTGATATTCCCTGATTATAGTGTCATCAAACTGTTGGAAACTAGCCTTAACCATGTGGTTGTAGAAGAAATCCTTGGCAGGTAAGGAAGTGGAGGCTCAGGTAAAGTGGCCTATCCAAGGTGACTCAGTGAATAAGTGTCAGAAGTGGGATTCAACCTGAATTCTGTTTCCCTTCTAGGCACCTTGTTTTTCTGCTTCCATATACTGCTGCCAGAGGATACTTTATATAGTTAGTATTAAAAAAGTAATCATCTGTGAATTAATTAAGGCATCTACTAAAAATGTATAGAGCTCCTTGCTAAGCACTGAGAATAAAATGAAGAAGACATGGTTTTCCTGAGCCTTGGAAAACCACCTTCTAGCTAGCTAGGGCACCATTACCAATAACTAAAACACACAGTAATATCACAAAGAGCTATAGGATCACTGAGAATAGAGCCCGTGTCTCTGCCTGTGGAGTCTGGGAGGCTTCAAAGAGCGGTGACGTGTAAATGTGGCCCTGAAAAATAAATAGGAATTTGTGGTGAAATGAGTCTTTCCATTCAACTGTCTAGTGTGACCCTGAGCAAGCCAATTAAATTTCTCATTCTTAGTTCCCTCTCTCTTATGATTGTTATGAAGATGAAATAAGATGTGGAAGCACTCTGAAAAATTTCAGATGCTATTCCAGGAAGTATTTTCAAAAATGAGGCTCCCATTGATAAGAGGCGAGGCCTGATCCATTGGAAAAAATAGGATGCATACACTATTTCTAGAAAAACATTATTGTTTGGAAAATTCATAGTCTCCAGTACAGCTGATATGGGTAATTGCCAATTTTCTATAACATATAGATAGGCCTCTAAGCCACGCTCAGGTAATTTCTAGGAAAATTGCCTAGCAATCAGGAATGGACATCTATACTAGCACGGAGTGGTTAAGGGCACACCTTATGGATAATTTTAGGCATCTGCTATAGGGGAAGGGCTTTGCTTTGGGCCGAACTCATAGTGTACATTTTTAGGGTAAACTCAGATCTGCCACTTTTACCTGCTTTTTATTGCCCAGAGTAATTGATAGGTAGTTAAAAAAAAAAAAAAAAAAGGATGAGAAAAGTGTCCCTGGGTCACATGAGTCAAGGATGTCAAAGATGAGAGAATGTTTTAATAATGGTAAAATGCAAAGATGGCGGGAGCTGAAGTAGGCTGTCTTGCAATCTCCATAAAGCAGAAAATATTAATTTAAAAGCTGACTTTTCATAAATCATGGGCAGTATCCAAACTTACGCTTTTCATGGTTGATAAATCAAGTAATAAAGGAACACACTGTACCAGATTGTGTGTGTGTGTGTGTGTGTGTAGTTCTACTTTGTTATTTATAGTATGGGACTATGTCTTTGTATCTTTCTTCCAGGGGACTTCTTTTTTTTTTGCATAAGCTTTGCATAATGTTAGCTTATTTATGATGAAGAACAAGCCCCATTACCAGTTAGCTATTGCTGTGTAATAAACTACTCCAAACGTAGTGGCTTAAAACAACATCTATTTATTACTGCTTATTAATGTACAGGTTGGCTGGCTGATTTTTCTGAACTGAGCTAGGCTCCGTGGGACTTACTTAGGTTTCTGTGGTCAGCTCTGTGCCAGCTAGGAAAAAGTTGAGGTCATTTTGATTCTACAGGGATGATTAAAAGAGACAGATGTGCTAGGGTTGTATTTTTTCATTTTGGGGAGGAGCAAATGTCACTTTACGTAAGTCAGATCATGTGCGAGTGTGGTTAAATTTCTTATTAAAAGTTGATATGAGAGCAGGCATTTTCTTTGTTTCCGTACGCGCATCAGTGAACTAGAGCACAGCCTATGTGCACTACTTTGAGAAGCTTCATCCTGACAGATGTCCTCGTGAGATTGCCACACTATCTGATCTCCTTTTAGGTGAAGCATTGTGGGGTTTTTTGGTCTGTTTTGTTGTTGCTGCTGCTGCTGTAAAAGGCAGTGCCTCTGAGAGAGTTTCAAAACTTAAGTGATTATCAGTCATCAATGCTGTAGGGTGTGAGCACTCTGGGAAACTTGGTGGGGAAAGAGGAGGACACTGAAAAGTTAAGGGGCCACAAGAAAGGAAGGTACACATGAAATTCAATCTGTCTTCACAGTTTTGCCCTAGGGCAGATCCTTAGTAGACCCAGTCCACCCCTGTCAGCCTTAGACCAGTCCTGTTATAGAATTAAAATTAAGAAAGTGGTTACGATGTCTCCTGAGACAAATTGGATGAATGTGATAGAGACTGGTGGAGAAAACATCATAGACAGAAGGATCCTGGAGGAAAGCAGAGGCTAGTTAATGCCTAAACTAGAACACTAAGCTCTGGGAACATTTGCAATTCTATTTTCTTTTGTCTTCTTTTGAAAGGGAATTGAATGTTTAATGGGATAGGCTTGAGTATTATACAGAAAAAAGGAAATGGCTGCTTCTTATAACCTCCTACCAAACCCCTCTGATTGTGATTTGGTTTCATAATTATATTAAACCAGGTTATAATCCCTTAAAAACTCAACACTCTTTACCTACTAATAGTGCAATCAGTCTAAATGCCATTTATTGTTAGTTTAAAGCAGAAAACAATATTTAAAACCAATATTCAGTCTCAATTCATGAAAAAAAATCCCATCACTCTATCTTATTTATAATAAACTCATTCGAGTAGATCCAGGCACAATATAAACAAGTGATGGAAAATCCCTAGGAGGTTTTAGCTCATACATTCTGAGCAGACATGCTCTGGAAAACACAGACATTCTCAGAGAACTGCAGTCTGCTGAAAATGCCAGGAGATTTCAGGAGACTGGACTCTTCATTAGGCCTTGGTGTCTTTTGTTGTTTTTGCACAGGGAATGGGTTAACACTTTTTATCTGATCGTCTGTATGTGCAACTTTTTTTTTTTTTCTGATTGTGTTTCAAATGGACAAGATCTAAGGGCATAAGAGGCGACATGTATGCAGGGCTCAGGAATGTGGAGGCTGCAAAGTGATCCAAATCGTGACCTATGAGAGCTCAGCTCACTCTTGGTGAGTTGAAAAGGGAGGCCAGGCGGCATGGAACGACAGCTCAGTGAGACAGTGGAGTAGTGGAAAGTGCAGAGGCTATAAAGCTAGAGGGACCTGCCTGAGTTTCGGCTGTACTATTATAAGTTGTATAACCTCAGGCAAACTACTGAACCATTCTGAGCTTCAGTTCCCTTATGGGTAAAATAGAGAGAAGCGTATCTATCTGCAGATGTTGCCAGGGTATTTGGCGCCTATAACATTAGTAAAAGCACGTGGAGCACGGTGTTCTGCTCTTCTCTGCCCTTCCTTCTTTCCATGACCGCCTAGAGGGGTGGGATAGGGAGGGAGGGAGGGAGACGCAAGAGGGAGGAGATATGGGGACATATGTATACGTATAGCTGATTCACTTTGTTATAGAGCAGAAACTAGCACATTGTAAAGCAATTACACTCCAATAAAGCTGTTAAGAAAGTGAATAAATATAATAAAATATATTAAAAAGAAATACTTATTGAGCACTGTGCCGGATGCTGCCAGTGCCCTGTCCATGTTCCCATGGATCCCTTTATAATTTTTGTGCACAGGACTCCCGGTGTGTTTTTGCTCCCAGCAGCCAGCATCTGTGTCCGTTTGTCAAAGGGTTGCCCTCAAGCTGTCAGAACCCACTTTGCCTGAAGAACCAAAAGGGCCTGGGAACTTACAGCCCCTTGTGGGCATCCCTTAAGGAATAATTGACAGACGAGAAGGCATAAATGTTCCAGTCATCATGCCCTCTACCAGGGACCACTCTGAAGTTAGACTGTCCCCACAGGATCTCTTGAGGGATTGAGCCAGTTACCATCCTTGGGAGTCAGTGTCTTTTCCTTGCTTGGTCTCCTTCCCTTCTTAGTCCTGTTTCTCTAGTCCCCTATGGATTTCCTGGGAACACTTCCTAATGACCCATTTCCACATGAATCCTTATCTCAGGCTTTGCTTATAGGAAAACCAGTCCAAGTCACGTTATGCACCTCATCCTGTTCTGGGTGCTGGGGTGCCACCATGAACGAGTCAGTCTTAAACTCTCGTGGAGTACACTCACATTTTACTACCTGGAAACACTGTAGTGAGAACCCATGTTAAATAGGTTCCCACAATAAAGGCTGTATTTTAGACATTCTGTACAATTCAACACTCCTCTGTAGGGGAAAGAATACAGACTTTAGAGTTAGAACTTCTGAATCTGTGTCCTGACTTGTTCATGTATATTAGCTGTAAAACCTTGGGTAGCTGCACTTCACTCACTGAGCCTCCCTTTTTCCATTTACAGTGAATTTACTGATGTATGCCCTGCTAAACTCAAAGGGTTGCTGTAGGGCTGACTGAAGTAGAATATAATATGTGAGAGCCTCGATAGCACATAACCCCAAGCTTAGTCATTATCTGGAGGTACTACATGAACAGTCAACAAGCAAGGGCTTTAAAAAATGGAAGTACATTTTGTAGAACATGTGTCATTTTGTAGAACATGTTACATATTTTATAAGGCACTGCTTTAAAAATTAACTTTAATGTTTTTATCCTTGCTGAATTAAACAAGCGTGATTGATAGGGTCAGTGCGTCATAAGCTTGGTGTGGTTAAGAGGAAGAGCAGGCTGATACATAAAACAGGCAATGGTAGAGGTGACAGCGAAATGTAAACGCAACTCTTAGAGTTCTGCTAAGTGTAAAGCCTTGACAAAGAACAGAGTAATGTAGCAAGTCCCGTGAAGAAGCCCTGCCCCTGATACGTACCCTCCCCAAAACCCCCGCCTCCAGTGCCAGGGCATTAATAGCTGCCTCACGAAACTCCATCTTCTGCTGGACAGTTGCCAGTCCTCTTGTCTCCTGTGACTGTGCAGAAAGAGTCCCTTTGATGTATTTCATTTTGTTATTAGAGAACCAGGCTCAACAGTTTTGTAGGCCTCTCTGTGCCTGCATGGTATTGCTTCTGGAAGCTAAAGCCCTGAGATGCCTGATTCAGATTTTCCAGAGTTAATTATGTCCACAGATGATTTTGATGGGAAGATCCAAAGTGGATTAAACTGAAAGGGGACATTTCCTGGAGGAATACAAGGGTGCGTGTGAGATGCTAAGGGCAAGGTATGCGCCTCATTAGGGACTGGAAACAGGACCTGGAAAGTCAATATATAAGTGAAGGCAGAGCCCTCCTATCTGTACTCATTTGTCTCTTTGGGATCACACAGTCTTTTATATCTGCTAATCTCTGTCATTGGCTTCATATTTCTCTTACTCTTCAGGCTGCTTCTTCTGCTATGTTTATATATGGCACATCTGAGCTGCCTTTAAATGGTGGCCTTCAGTTGAGTTTACATCAGCTTACCAAATGACTGCCTACAGTTAGCTGCCTGGACCTTTCTGTGTCCCAATACCAAATGGTGAAAGACATTTTTCCTGCCAGTCTAGACTCTGAATTGGTATCCCTGAGTCAAATATCCACTTTTGGTCCAATCAGCTGGGGTCAGTGAGTGGTGAGAGCAGAGTGCTGACATGGCTTCAGAGTCTCAGCTCTCAGGGGAAGGAGAATTGTTAAAGAAGTGAAGCTCTGGGTGGGCACACATTCTGAAATATATTTACTACAGTGAGTGATTCAGATGGATTCCCGGGCTTGCTTGCTATGTTTCTATCACCCACGTCTATTTAGCTCTCAGGAAAAAAAAAATCACCACAAACCAAGCAGCCGAAGACAAGTCTGACAGACCATCTGGACTTCACGAAATTTGACATCATTCTGGCTTGTCTTAAACCCATCCCTTCTTTTGAAACCTATAGTCTTTTGACAGTTTGCTCCCAAGCAAGAAGGACTATGTTTATCTAGGAAAGGGTACTATTTTACTTTTTCTAATATAGAATCTGTGATTATTCTTGCAGATTTTTCAAAGGGATTAAACAATTTTTTTATTCCATTAGCTTCTTGGAAAGGCCCATGAATTCTGGTGGGAGCATTCATTTCAGTGACGAGTACACAAGCCCACACTGCTGTCAAGTATTTCATCAGCACTAAAATTGGGCTTCCTTAAAGCCAAGACGGGACTTTACTTTCTACAATCTGATTCATGTTTTCTGGCCAAAGTAAAATAAGACATTTTTGTTGAAAAGAGGTAGAGAGAGTATCTGCTTTTTTGTGGCTCCAACAGATCTTTCTAGTTTGTGTTCCCTTGTAAAGCCCTCTGGGGTGAAATGCTATTTCTTTCAAGCAAGAGGCACTTGCTAGAAGCTACAGGAAGTTATTGTCCTCTACCAGAATGCTTCCTCTTCAAAAGATGAATCCAGTCTGAGAAGACACTCTGGTTCTTTTGTCTTCACAGAAGGAAGCCTATAGACCCAAACCCCCGAAGATTTGGTCATGGTAAAGAGTTTGGAAACGTTAAGGTGGACTGAGGTGTGGTTGGGCTGTGGGCAAGACCACTGAATCAGACGCCCACACAACTCAGTTTTCGAGTGGAGAGACTGCCTTGATGCTAAACATATACCAAGGCTTTAAAGTACAATATCTTCCACCTCAGGCCAAGCTCAAATGTGGTAGAGGTCCTTTTTTGTGGCTTCACAAGGAATGTTAAACTCTGAATTAACATTTGAAAAGCATGGGGACTTTTTTTTTTTTAGCTATACTAGTGGGTATGTCGTGATATCTCCCTGTGCTTTTGATTTGCATTTCCCTAGTGACAAATAATGTTGAACATTTTTTCATGTGCTCTTGGGTCATTTGGATATCTTCTTTGGAGAAGTGTGTATTAAAATCTTTTGGGACTCTTGCTCTTATTCTCAGGGAGGCAGATGTGTGGAGACCAGAGATGAACACCAGGTTTTGTGAAACAGGGGTCAGAACTGGGCTTCTCCTGCTCTAGCTTGCATGGAAGGTGGCATGCTTGTCAGTGAGTTGTTGGAGTTGTGGGCTGGATCGTTTCCACTTGCCATTGCAGGTTTACTTTCTGCCCTTGTCCCATCCTGCTCGGTCCCAGCAGGCTGATTTTTATGGATTGCCTCTATGGGCTCTCTTACCCTTTGGCTTCTAGTTGGTTTTGGCCAGTGTGAGGACCCAGTAAGAGCTAGGTGGGCAGGAGGAGAATGAGAATCTGGGTTTTTATTCCCCGAGCTCCCTCCCTGCCCAGTCATTGTGGGTTGGCTTCCTCTGGTGAAGGTAACAACTTCTGTCAGGTGGCTGGTGCCCTTGCCTTTTCAGGCTTGAGTGGTAATGGCTCCCTGCGGTGCTATCCCCGGAGTACTGGATTATCCATTGTTGGGCTTCCTGAAATAGACCTTTGTAAAATTCACCCCCATTTGAGTGTGCCTTTCTCTTTCCTGCCGGGAACCTGACTGATACAAGTAGGGACGGCCCTCACATTCTCCCATGGGTTTCTCTCCCTAGATCTACTTTTAGCTATCTAATCTGCTTCATGGTTAGACAAAAAAAAAAAAGTGAACCAATGTTCAGGGATACTGAAAGGACGCTATGCAAAAAATAACCTCTATTCCTTACTTCTCATAATTTCTTTATTAGGAGATGAAATCTTTCATTCTATTTAGAGATAAGGTTTTAATTTAAAAGATGCCTGGGAGAGGCATCACATTCAGTACTTTAAGAATAATTGAGAGGATTACAACTGGGGTCTAGACATTGAGAATACAAAGATTGTCTCTGATCTCTGAGCGTATAATGTAGGCCAATAAGTGACAATAAATTCTTTCTCGATAGTATGTTTTGCTAGTGAAATAGGAAGGTTCTGGGCTTTTGATGACAGAGACAGGTTTAGGGAGAGTGGAAAGTGGGGCGGCCTACAGCTCCAAAAGACAGATAGTCTAATTACCTCTCTCTCCCTTTTTCTCCCTCCTTTATTCTAGCATCTTTGGATTCTTTTCAGAACTTGAAGGAACCTGGATGATAATTTACTCTAGGTCCCTCCTTAACATATTAGAAAACTGAGCTTCAGAGATTGTGGCTTACCCAAGTCATACACCCGAGCCCTTGACCCCTAGCTTTTTCAAAAGGCTCTGATGAAATTTCACAGCACAGCTACTGAAGGACTGGGCTGTGGCTGGGCTTGGAGATGTCTATGAAGGAAGGATCAAGAATGTCTGATAGTGAAGAGGGAACTGGGTTAGAAAGAAAGGCAGATTTGGGTACTTCTCTGGGTGAGTCAGTGTAAGGAGAGGCTGTTATGTGCATCTTATTTATGAAAAATGAGGAGGAGGAAAACAAAGCGCTCCTATTTAGTGTCTTGAACAGTACGTACTACGTCTTTTTGGAACTGGAAAAAATTTAACACAGGGCTATCAGAATTTAGTTGGTACAGTTTCCCCAGAGCAGTCTTACTGACATGTAAGTGACAGAACTGGTATTTCAGATCCTTGCCAGGTAGCCCAGCTATTTAGATGTATACAAATTGAGTTTTGGTATCTGGCTCTATTTGGCCTCATTGACATAGGCCTTATCAATTAAATCTCTTTATAGCAGGCTCTCATCTTCAGTTATCCCTTCTCTTGTCTATCTAACCTCAATATTCACATTAGTGGGGAAGGCTTTGGAGAGACAAGTGAGAAGCCGGCAGCCTTGAGATGGGACTCTCAGTGAAAGCCAAAAGCATGCAAAAGGAACGTTCCTAGAGTGACGCAACCTCACAGTGGGTGAACATAAGGTTGGGAGACAGGCCAGGTGAGATAATGTCTTGGATTAAGGCCACAGTTGATAAGGGAAGGATGAGGCATGGCTTCCAGGTGGTCTGTTTATTGCTTTTAATTTTGTTTCAAGAGGATGTCTGTCCAAGAGAGGTGAATTTGGGGAGAAGAAGCCCCCTATTATGAATTTCAGTATTTTGCAGTGTTGAGATGACAAAAACCCAACTGATGGATTTACACCACATGTGCGTACAGAGGTACATGTAGATATGTCACTGCTATAGCGTTTTGCCAATTACAAGATACATAGTTTATATGAAATTGTTTAGGTCATAGAGCTTACAGGGGCATGATAACTGCTGTCTGAGCTTCCTCCCACTCTTTGGGAGGCTGCTCTGCTGATGAAAAGAAGTAAAACCTCACTCTGTAACCCAGCACCTCAGGAGACACACTGGGATGGGGTGACCATGGAGAACGACCTGGAAAAGGATCAGGCACCTGGGCACTGATTTGACTGGAACATTTTTAGAGGACACGCACCCTGCAACTTATCAAGGGTTTATGATTCCATGTAAAGAATCGTGTTACCTACTAGTAGGCAGGACTTCTGGAATTTCCATGACTTACATAAAAAATTACTAATACTTCTAGGCTCTGACCTAGCCCAGCACTTAGCCTACTCCCACAAGGACCCCAGGTTTGGAGACAGACCTACATATCCTATCCCTACCCGGATCTCCCAGCTTGGAGAGGTTCTGACCAAGGACCAAAAACACACGACCATTTTGTGCATTCATCACCAGGTGCCGTGACATCCTTAGAAATGCATGATTTTCAACTTTTATGGCTGTCTCCTTAAATAGGCTCTTAATCTCCATAGTCCTTGAATTGTGACAGGCTTTCAAAAGAAGAGATCCCCAAACCAATGGCTTGAGCACTGACATTTTGAAAGGAGTTGCTTAGTTGCAGCCATTAGTTCCCTAGCAGGAAACTGGCAGGCAGCCATCACACCCAACCCCACATTCACAGCAAATGTAGGCTGTCAGGGGGGAGACGAGGGAAACACTGTTCTTTGTAGGGCCTGGGATTTCTTTATGTGGTAAAGCCTGATAGGACCTGCGAAATGGATGACGAGTGGGTCTGAGATTCTGGTCTTAAAATCTTGAGAAACAGATATGCTAATGGAGGCATTGACTTCTGAGTCATTTCACAGTCATTGCGCCTTAGTTTTCTTCTCTGCCATTACCATTTAATGGCCGTTCTGAGTTCCCACCTTTGGTCAAGTGATTCAGTGGTTTCCTGCTACTTGCTGAAAACAAAAATGTAATTTTGGAGGCAGTGCCCTCTCCTGATTGAATGATGGCATCCTTTTCATTGGGTTGGATTTTCAAACTTTTCTTTGTTCCCATGTATCAGCCCATCTCTGTTGACTTTGCCTTCTAAATTAATCCCTCTGCCGGTGTGACTTAGTCTCTCATTGCTAGAGCCGCATCTGTTTGAATTTCCTAGTGTCACTCATTGCTTAAGGAACAGAGGAAATGACTGCTTACAGCTATTTTCATTCCCTTCTCCTGCACGATTATTCTACCAAGGGGGCCTTTTGAGAAGGGGCTTTGGCCTATTCAAAAGCACACAGTATTCACAGACAGGTACAAAGTTTGCCCCCAGTATGTAATCTTTGAAATTATTCTTTGCATTCAACTCTAGCCAGTGATCTGGAGATTGCTCAGGCTATTTAAATGAAGCCAGCTCATCCTTGGGATCTGGTCTTAACCAAATGCTCAGAGCTGCTATTCCTGTTCAGTTGATTCGGTTTCTTCCACTGAAGTCTCAGCAGGAGCTTGAAGTTGCCTTCCCAAGCCCTCTCATGCCTCCTTGCAACCTTGGGCAAGTCACTACTGGAACATTCCCAAAGGCTGGGGCCTTGCAATCTGCAAAGCAGCCATCTACCCGTACCCTAACCTTCCACGTTATCAGATCTATTATTTTGTTGTAAGGTCACACGGCAGTGTGGAGCCTATTGTTCTCAATTATACAAAGGAGGAGGCCTGACGAGGCTTAGGTTCTCGTTTCTACATTGCTGCTGAGCAGCTGGGTGAGCTTGAGCAAGTGGCTTCTCTCCATCCTCAGTTTCTTCATCTGTAAAATGAAGTGGCTGGGTGAGTGGTAAAATTCTATATTTTGGAATCATTCTTCCTCATAAATTTCTACATAGAATTTATTTTCTTTAGTTGTAAAACATGATATTTCTAAACTTTTGGTCCTCACTTTATTACTGCCCACTCTTTTTCCTATTGTCTTAATTTTCCTTTTTAGATGACATGTCTTCCCATTTAAATTAGAAAAATTTTAATCTAGGATTTATTAATATATTACTTTTTGAATATAATAGCATTCAAACTATTTTTAGTAGTGATAAAATTTTTTCAAATTTCCTTCTTTTAGTTTTATTATGTTAATAGATTTTTATTGCAGTGTAACGTAACATGCATGTAGAAAAGCATAGAGCTCAGTGAATTGTCACCAAGTGAATTCCATGTAACCCCTGTATGAATGTCGTTTTGAGATTCACGGATGTTATGTGGGGAACTGTAATAACTGAGAATCAACATATTCGCATTGCTGTAGAGCAGTTTAGCTTTTCAGTGGTTTTCTTCAACTAGCATAGAAATTTCAGCTCTGTGTTCTTATACCATATAAATGCTGATGATGTGTTTCTATGGAGAAAGAGTATATATGCTAGAAATTATAACACTGGAATGGTATAAGATTTTCTAACTTTATTCCACCTGTGGCCATGGCAATCACTGGAAATGCTGGAGAGCTTGGCGCTTAAAAGGGGCTACCAGACTGTTTTCTCGATATTTCAGAGGATCTCAGAGTCTCCTCGTATAATTAGGAAACCTTACTCCATTTCACTGAGCAAAGTACCTACAACGTATAAGCTCCAGTGCATATTGTGTTTTCAGTGTTGTTTTGAAAATTCAGATGTGGAAGCACATAATCAACAGACAATGATCAAGAGATCAAATAGCTCCAGGAACACAAGAAGGAAGCAGCAATGTAGTGGCTGGCTCCTCTGGAAGGCAAAGCAAAGAGAAAGCCCAGGCTCAATCTGAATTCAAGTTTGGCCATGCCAATGATAGGTAGCTGGTTGATACTTCTTTGAAAAGATAGGTGGTTGATACTTCTAGGGAAAGAGATTTCAATACAATCAAACACTTCCTCTTTGTCAAGATTATGAATTTTAGTGAGAGATTAGATGCCATTCTGAGATGGGCATTAAAAATACTCATTTGGGGAATTACTGATGTGAAAAATGTGAAAGTCCCAAGTTGGAGTATAATGTCCAACTTTCTCTCACATGCCCCAATTTCTCCTATACTTATTGACAAAGAGATGCCCTAGAATTTTTTAGTGCTTTTTCACCTTTCTGCTAAGGGTCAATGAGTTGTAGCTTGCTTCCTTTAGTATTTTCATCAATGTCCAAAGTGAATCAAAAAGGCAGATGCACTCTCTTTAGATAAAAAGTGCCTGGATATTTTCTTACTCTTTCCTGGTTATGAACAAAGAGTTCTCCTCTTACTCATTTCCTTCTTACCCATCAGGATGTCTGGTGGAGGCAGCATATTTATCCAATGTGGAATAAGTGGATAACCCAGAATCCTTTTAAAATGTCCTATGTTTAAAAGAAATGTCAGCAGTTCCATGTCCTTCAGGGTTCATCTGTCTAGCATTTGAGGGGGACACTTAATGAATCTGTTGAGGCTAATGTGAGTTGGGGCCATCTGTGCCATAGATAAGTGAATGCTGCAGGCTTAGAAGGGGTTTCCACAAGCTGATCTTAAAATTTGTTTTTAATAAGTGGACATTGGAAGCATGATTATGGCTTTGGTATTCTACAGTGGGGCACTACCCTGGAGCTGTGAAGCAGGATATGGGGAGAACGATTGACTTATTTGGTAAGAAAAAAGTGGGACAGAAGAGGGGCTATTAGGATTTTGAAAGTTAGTGTTTGGTTCAGTTTAAGGCCTAGGTGGCAGCAAATCCTGTGTTTGTCATTACTATAGTCATCTATTCCTCCGTTTTCCTATTTCCTTTAACATTCATTTATTCTTCCATTTTATTTACAATTTTTGAGATTTATTTTTAGGTGATAGGCACTGTTTTCTACTACTGTTATTACTATTCCTATTAATAACAAATGTGTAATGAATGCTTCATATATGTCAGGCACTGTTTTAAGTACTTTACATATATTATTCTACAGAGTACGCAAAATAACCTGATGAGACAGGTATTATTATCATGTCCAATTTATAAATGAGGAAAGTGAGGCTTGGAGATGTTAAATAACTTGCCCAATAACACCAGCTAGTAAGTGGTAGAGACAGTGTTTGAACCCTAGGCAATCTTATGGCAAAGCTAATAGTATTAACTACTAAACTGTTTATTTCATGAGTGTGACTTCCGAGGATTATTTTCAAGTGAATGTATATTTAAACTAATCTTAATTTGCGGCCTCAAATTCACCCTCAAATACACTTATGGACTCTACTTATTTATTCATTGCCTTACATGTCACTGAAAAACCGCTTCCCAGTTAGCCCCTACCAAACCAAGAATCTAAGAAGTATCATTATGTGTAAAGCACTTTATTAGCTGCCAGTGATATCAAAAAGAAATAGGTCTGTCCTCTGTTGACTAGGTAATTATGATGTGTACAACAAAAAACTTTGAAGTCAATGTGTTAAGGTCAATGAGGTGTAGAGATAAAATCAGCAAACTGAGAAAGAAGTAGCATTTAGGTTGAAAATTAAGAGTGGCTAGGAATTTGACATGAAAAGAAATGGGGTTCACTTCATTATATATGGAGGCATATCATTACAGAGAATAGAAAGGCATATTCATAGAGCTGCACTAAATTCATCTGATTGGAATATGGGATGAGTCACAGGTGCGCTTGAGCTGGATCAACTCCTACAGGGCAGGTAGAGCCAATCGTTAAATATTCAGGACTCTTTCGAGCCACTTTTAAAATCTTTGGTAGCTTGAAATTGGTCACAGTGGGAGCAATAACAACATGAAAATTGGCAAATATTACAAATCATGGCTTTGTTTCTTTTTTTTTTTTTTTTTTTTTTTCGGTATGCGGGCCTCTCACTGTTGTGGCCTCTCCCGTTGCGGAGCACAGGCTCCGGACGTGCAGGCTCAGCGGCCATGGCTCACGGGCCCAGCCGCTCCGCGGCATATGGGATCCTCCCAGACCGGGGCACGAACCCGTATCCCCTGCATCGGCAGGCGGACTCTCAACCACTGCGCCACCAGGGAGGCCCATGGCTTTGTTTCTTAAACCCTTGAGAGTTGGTTTCCCACATCACTGATAGTGTTTGAAGGAAGAGATTGAAAAGGGTGGAAAGGTTGTTGAGATGAGTGCTTGAATGGCCCTGAATTCCAGCCCAAGGTATGTAGGCATTATTCAGTAAGGGTAGTTATTGAAGGTCATTTAGCAAGAAATCAAAGTAACTAGTAAAGAGAATAGTGATACTTAGATGTGATTCACTGATCTTAGGATCTCAGGTATGAAAGAGACTAATGGTCCAAATATTCATCTAAAGTTAGAATTATGACTCTGCTTTCATTTTCCCTGAATCTTTCTAGTTCTCCAATTAGTTGGGTTTTTTTTTTTGTTTTCAAAATATGTCTGTATTTGAATATGTGTGTATTTTCTTTGCATATAGCTATTTTGTTTAGGCTAGGTGACGAAAACTAAGTTTCGGCACTGATTTTCAGCAGTAAGGTACAACTGTCTTGCCAATGTTGGTGCCAGCCTTCAAAATGGATAATCAGATTATGCACATTTAAAAATAATCTCTATGTTACAGGAGTTCCTGATGTAATTAAAATGTGATTTAAATTTTTATTTATAATGTGTGCAAAGGTTGTTGAAGCAAACATTTGGATGTTTTGAGGTACACCTGCACTGAAAAGTCAGCACCCTTTTTCCATTCCATGGTTCCTTGCAATTAATATCAAAATGAATCTAATGTATAACAATAACTGGGCTATTTTATTGAAGTAGAATTGATTTACAATGTTGTGTTAAGTTTCAGGTATACAGCAAAGTGATTCAGTTATACATTTATATATATAATCTTGTTCAGATTCTTTTCTCTCTGCGTTTATTACAAAATATTGACTATAGTTCCCTGTGCTATAAGTAGGTCCTTGCTGGTTATCTATTTTATAGATAGTAGTATGTATGTGTTAATCCCAAACCCCTAATTTATCTGCCCCCCACTACCCCTTTCCCCTTTGGTAACCATAAGTTTGTTTTCTGTGTCTGGGCTGTTTTAAAAATCATGATCAAATCAGTGTTTTCTGTATTTATATTATCAAAATGATTTACTATGTTTAGCATATCTTGTTTCATGAGGCAAGTGTATGAAAATGCTTTAGGATAATTTTTAACAGGATTTTTAAAAAGGTGGTCTAGGTTAATTTTTGGCTAATCAATCATATGTTATACAGTATAATGAAAAGGCTATGGCATTTTCAGTTAGATCTGAAAATCAGTTCCTGGTTGTGTAATCTTAGACAAATAACTGAGTCTCTCTAGGCCTTAGTTTTGTCATTTGTGATACTGGGATAATACTTAACACTTGGTTTGCCTTCCTGAGTAGTTGTGAGGATCAAATAAATAACAAGAATTCTTTTAAGAATCTACAAATTTAATTACTATTGACCAGGGAAGTAAATTATTTGGTAGATCCCATTCCAGAAGCATTCTGATTAACTGGTATTTGATTCCACTCATCTTGTCTCTGCTTTCTGCTACAGTCATCCTGTGTCATCGTATCTCTGAACAAATACAACCATTAGTTTTGGAAACATACATAATTGCTTACCATATAAAATACATTTCCGTATGCTGTACTCTATTCCACTACTGTATTTCTTAATGGTAGTCATCAGAGAGTTCTTTCATGCAGTATCTAAATTTGTATGCAAGTGTGAGGAAAAGATAAAGTTACAAAAGAGCAAAGGAGAAAGGGAAAAACTCACAGATAAGGAAACAAAAACAGGAGATGAATGCTACTAATTATTTCTCTCGGGAAGGTAATAAATGTATCTGATATACCTGTATATGTCAGGCCCTAGATTAGTCACAAATAAGATGACAGACTCTAAGTGTAGCTTGAAAGGCCACTAGTCTGTTCTATGAGATTTCTAAAATTTTTTCTGTTTAGATCTTGGGGTTTGAAAGGATGTAATCATCTTTAAGGCTATGTTAGAGTTGATATGTTTAAGCTACTGATTGAGATAGTCCAAGGTTTGTGAGTTGTTAAAACACCAGGTTGGTAAGGTCAATGATCCGAATTAACATTCTCTGAGGCTTTATTCCATCCACGTATCACCACAGACTTTGGTCTCAGTCTTGGGAAGCAGCCTTGCAAGTATGTTTCACTGCTATGGAAGAGAGACTAAGATAAGGGCAGAAAAGGCAAAAAAAAAGTGTGCAGCCAACTTGAGGTTTGCATCATAATAACCTAGTTAGGAGGAGTCAAGGGTCTTGTATGTGAAGGACAGTTAAAGAGAACACAGAAGTGATCTTCAGAAAAGACAGCAGTAGCTTGATCCTAGGAGAGGACACTGACCAAAAAAATCACTTCAGTTGTCTCAAATAAGTTTTGGGACATAGGGAAGGCTAAGAGGTTTAGAAGAAACTCAGAACACTTTAGACCTAGAACATCCTCATTTTTCAAATGAGGGAACTAAAACCAAGCTAAATGATTTACCTGCAGCTGGTGCCATTGGTGGTAGTACTTTTCCAATTTCAGGGGATGACTTTTCTCTAGAATGTTAGAATTGGTTTCCTTTGTGATTCTTACTCATGCTTTGTGTCAGTGCAGTTCTGATTATCTCCATTTTGGTGCCTTCAGGCTAACTTCTGTTTTAATCTAAGGCAACTAGAGTTTACTTTACTTCACAAGTATTTACTGAAGGCCTTCTTTGTGCCAGGTCTTGTGCTAGCCACAGGTGATAAAATGGCGATTGTCACGCAAACATAGTGCAGTTATGACCAGTCATCACAGAGACCAGTTTTCACTGAATTTATTCAATTTATGTAAACTCAATAGAAAACCAAGTTTTGGGATTACAAAGTGAGCCCATCAGCTGCAAGGTACCATTCCTCTAATTCAAATCATCCAAAGAGAAAAGGCATGTTATCCTGCTCAGTAATGGAGAAGGTCCATTGTTTCCCTTTTAAATTTCTTACTGAGGTTTCCTGAGGGGCTAAAGGCAAGCTTCAGTTTTTCAATTTCATGAATTTTTGTCCTTGAGGTTTGGATTCAAAATGAATTCATTTTTTGTAGGACTTCCCTAGAGACCTGGTTGGTTCAAGCTTATGTTCCAAATACCTTTGTAAATGAAACTGTCCTATTCGTGGCCATGCCACCTGACTCCCCCATTCATACCTGCCTGGGCCAAAAGTAGAACAAAATAATACGTAGCATTATAATAATAAGTAGCATATTGATGCCTGCTGTTGAGTCTGAATATCTAAAGTGAACCACAGTTTGCATATTCAACCAAGGAGAGCCCTGAAACGCTTTTGTAAGATTGTTGCAAACCTAAACAGCTTGAAATGAAACCTTTTGAAAATGTAAGGGTGATAGTTTGAAAATTCTGTTACCTTGAAAGAAGCAAAGAAAATGATGAAGAGGTCTTCAGAAAACTCTCTCAACTTTCACTTAGTTTTCAGCTAGAAAGACTGCTTGAAATATCTTGAAAAGCATTTTCTTTCCAGAATTTGTGATAATATAGTTATCAGTGGGATATATGGTTCCAGATTTCCAATAAGGAGCTCAGGGCATTACAGAGCATTAAGTATACCACTTCTGCATATATCTGGTAATGTGAGGTACAAGGCTTCTAAAAAGAAGCTATTGTAACTCAGGGACCAAATTTTCCCTTGTAATAGTGACACTAGGGAATGCTCCGTGAATTAACACTGTAAGAAAGATTTGGGATCAACATGATTGGCCTTTTGCAGTATTATCAATCAATCGTCGCTTTTTATTAATAAGACTTTTTAATTTTGGTCAGGTGCTTTCAAGTGAGTAGAGTTGATGGGATCCCACTGTGCTGTGCAGTGGTGACATTTGCCAGACGACTGAAGTACCGCTGAAGTGTTGCTAACCGGTTGGGCAGCCTAAATATGATAAAGCTCTGTAAACTAATCTCATGTCATAATAACTCTGCATTTTGTCAAAAGAGTCAGAATCAAGGGTCAGATCAAAATGAAATGTTTCGTATTCCCATAGTGTATAAGAGAGGAAAAGGTGTGGATGCCCTTGGGTTAAAACATAGTTTATTAGGTATTTTCTGATCACAAAATAAATTTATAGTAACTAAAAAGAGTACAAAAAAGAAAAATATCCATAATCCTACCAGCCTAAAAGGCAAACATTGTTAACATTTTGGTATAGGTCTATCCACACTTTTTTCTAAGCATATCTTTACCTAATTGAAATTGTTCCATAGATCCCATTTTCTTGTCTGCCTTTTTTTTTTCCAGTTGTAATGCACATTGAAGTTGCTGCCCGTCTCTACTGATTAGAGATTTGGTCATCCTCCTCTTCCTGGTACAGAGGAGACACCCTTACAAATGAAGATTTCCCTCGTAAATGTAAGTTTCTTATTTACAAAAGGGTAACTTCTACTTGGTTTTCAAAGTTCTACTTGGTTTTCAAAGCTTCTCCTATGTCCGCAGTTCCTTTTCTTTAAAAAACAGCCTAAAATAATCCTTATGCAGAAGAGGCATATTTTAGGGTGAGCAATTCTACTCCCTTTCAGCCCTGCCTTTGAAACTTCCCCAAGAAGTTTCACAGTCATAGTCCAGAAGCTAAGTTGATGGATTGCTCCATACCTTACTGAACCAGTCTCTTAATCTTGAGCAAAGGTCAGTTCAGTTAAACAGTGCATCTCATTTTAGGAGGCGGTGATTTGGGTGGGCTCCTAAAGTTAGGCCTAAATGGTATGAGCGATCAGGTATTTACTAAGGAAGGCATTTCTATGGAAACAAAACAAAAACAAAGGTTAATAGCTGGAACACACTGAAAACGCAGACAGAGTCCTAAGGGCGGGCAGTCGACAAGAGAAGATATCTAGAGGTTGGGGTTGAAGCGCCTTTTGCAGTTCGAATGTTTCTGATGACGTCGGTGGATGTTCAGGTAAGCTTTCTGAGTGGCCCACGCAGCAGCAGGCACAAAGATTGTGTAAATGAGCTGTCATGGTGATTTCTCTGATGTTTACATCAAGTTGTTCACATTCAGTTCGCAGGGTTTTGTGGGAAAGGGCAGCTTTTGTTCTTAGTGCTTCCAAGGCAAAAGGGGAGGAGAAAATTGGAAATGTTGGTTTGGAGAGGTGTAGTCAGATACTGGAGGAAACGAGAAGAACTCAGGATCCAGTCCAGTTTACATGTGTATAACAAAATCTCAATTAATAGAACGAGAATCTGATAACCACAAGTGTGTATTAGAGTTTCTACTGAAACAATTTTTCTCCTCAAGGGTCCCCCAAATATCCTGAGGTTCCTGCATCTGCCAGGAAGTGTCCTTCCTTACTCACCTGGTTAGGCTGCTAGGAACCCTGTTTTACAAGGGGCTTTATGGGCTGCATAAAGTCAACCTTACTTCCTTAAAGCTCTTGGGTCGTATCTGAGTCTATGCACATCATTCTCAAATATGACCTGCCAGTCAAAGCCTTGGTAACGTAACCATATTGAACTTATGCAAATAACAATATTGCCATGAAAATAAGAATATTCACTCACAGTTTTTAAATTCTGGAGGGATCAGGTAGGGAGAAAACTGTAATTGTTTCATCTTTGTTCACCAAGGTATACTCTACCAAACAGCTGTAAGTCATAGATGGCTTAAGAGAAAAGAGTTCCTTAAATCTGAACAAAGAAAACATCAAAAACAAACAATGTTTTTTAAAGAAAAAAAAAGGCATAGAATTATATAATGTTCCTCATCAGTCCACTCAGTCCCACATAATTAATTCTTGACTTATCAGAGTCATTTCCATGACTCTCTCTGAAGATGAAGCACTTCTGCAAAAGCATCAGAGTAAAACAATAGCTGTGTGTAAATGACAAAGGACTTTAAAATGGCCGTGGTTAAAGATATGAGAGATTGACGAGGAAATTTGGTTATTTCTATGACATACATTTTAAGATGATAACTAGAATTACAAGCAATAGCATCAGATTTCAGGAACTTCACACAAATTCTGGAACACTTACATACCTATACAAATGCAACATAAAGAAGGCTTAGTATCACTTCATATACTTGACAATGCTTCCCATGTAATTAACACCTCAATTAAGCCTCATTAGTTTAGTATCTCTCTTTCATAAGGAGAGAGAACAAATCTTTTGAGGTATTCCAAGGGCCCTCTGGCAGGTCCCAAAGTTACTTCCAGCTCAGAAAGATTTAATTTAGAATTTGATTTTGAAAGTTTGTCAAACATCACAAGTTTCTGGACGCGTGACTAAACAGGATCACAGATCATTATGCAAAAATACTTCATCAGCTTAAGGTAACAAAATATTTTAGAAGGTTACATAGTTGTGGGCAAGACTTAGCTCATTTAATACTAAGAAGATTCAGTTTTCTTCAGTAATCAAAGACCTGATTAAGACAACATGAGCACAGGAGATTAGTTCGGTAAGACACATCTTTGCTTTCTAGGCAGAGCAAAACCCTCACAATCTCTTTATCAAGAGCACACCAAAAGTCTAAGAAAACTTTTTCCATTTACTAGATGGAAGAAAATTAAGTTAGTTTTATATAAGTGTACTATTGATATTAAAACTTATTTTAAAAGCCTTATGATAACAATTCAATTTTATCCAGCTTGACTACACAAGGTAAAATTCCTTCCTCACAAGTGCCCACATCCATTGAGTTTGTCCTGTATTCTCCTCTTTCCCATTCTGAAACAACCAGCTTTACTTGAGGACAAAATTACTTTCATTTCCCTTAACAAAAATGCATCTCCATAACTTGTACCTTTTCTTAGCCCAAAACAATACTACTTTCCTCGTATGTAAAATTGTTTCCCTTATTATTTCTAGTAGTTTTAATTACATATTAACTAGAATTCTTAGAGACCTTAATTTCTCATGAAAACTAAGTAGTAAGCCATTGTGAACTGTTACACCAGCATTCTTTAGATTGGGAAATTTATGAATACATTTCATAATTTTTAGCAACATCTACCTTTTATACAGTACAATTTTTCAATCTGGCACAGGACAGACCAGTGTCTTTACTTCCTCTGTAACAAGAAACCAAAATAGGTAAACCTGTGTTCAGTAATTAATGTTCAGTATTTTATCTTATTTGGAAATGATCTAGATATTCAATGAATTTCCATCAATTAACTCAGCAAAACTTGAGGTTACTAAATAGATATACTGTAACACATAATTATTGTTGAGAAATTCACCAAAAATCTCTCATCCCACTTAGATGTATCTAATAAATCACTTGCTCTTAACAATTATGTTTAGATTACTCAGTAAAATTTCACAAGACATTAGCTAGCTAGCCGTCATCTTAAGTTATATTTCTCTTGTTGACAAATTTTGTAGCAGATAAAACATGACCTTATGACTAGTAAACTTAGGAGAAAAAAACCTGTATTATATTTAATGCTGATAATTCTGAAGACCTACCTATTTTAATTAAACCAACAGACTTAAAGCATTAACTTGAAAAACATTTGGGTTAGTTTCTGTATTTCTGAGAGTTAATTCAAGTAAGTGCTTATGTTTTCCCCCTTTTAAACCAATTAAACAGAGCTCTTTTACAAATTAATTTTGGCAGTACCGTCAGAAGGTAGAAAAATATCACACACCTACAGCATACATACATAAACACACATAAACACACAGACAGATGCAAATAGAGACCTTTTAGCTGTCATTCTAAAATTTTAGCTATGACTTAGGTACAATAATACAAAACTCACTTGTTTATAAAAGAACAGTTGGATCCAAATTGTGTTTCTGGATCCAAATTGTGTTTCTGGAAGTTGGAATAAGTTTACCGCCTTACTAATACATGTGGAGAAGATACTTAAGATTTTTCAAAATCGGTGCCAAATTTCAAAAACACCTCCTTTGCATTTCAAAGAATTGATCTTTGGGGTAGAAAATCTACATCACAAAAGCACAAAGTAGCCAAGTTTTCTCCTAGGAGTTGTGGGGTATATTTGCCTATTACTAGAGGTCTAGGGTAATTACCATTTAAATATTTCTTAAGTGCGGGTTTCTTAAGTGGAGCTTCAGGGTTTAATACATTATGCCTTGCTAAAGTCTGTACAGAGCATTCAACAAAGGACTTCAAATGCTGTCCTTTTTTCTGAATACACAATTCAACCTAGGACCAAATTCAGCTCCTGGGGAAAAGTCTCTACTACTGCTTCTATCAGCTTCTGAACATTGGCCTCTGAGCCATTCCTGATCATTTGTAGGAGAGCCTGGGAGAAATTCTGGTTATCTGTTTCCTCTGTCGGGGAGGGGATGTTCCCCAGGGGACCATCTGGCTTGTCTGGTAACTACAATATATAATTATGGGTGGGAAGAACACCCCTTAAGCAGCCAATCAAGGTTCCCGTGGGTGGGGTTAGTGACCAATTCAGTGACCTCCTCGTTAGGCAAGAGGTCTTCTTCATTACAATTCATTGTGGTGGAAAAATGATTTGTATACGGAAAAAACAGGAGATAAAAGGTAACACAGGGAAGATAGTCTGTCACCTAGATTTACTTATTGTACTTATATCTGCGATCAAATACAATCATCCTTGTAAGGCCAACTGGCCCGAGGCAGGGGAACGCAATCAGATTCACAGGTTGCATCAGACCGAAACTCTCCAGACCACCCAGTTCCAGGAACTGACCTGGGGACCTTCCACCTGGCCCAGCCTTCCCGCCTTTCGAGGGGCGGGACTAACGGTCCCAAGACTGATGCAACCGGCACCAGATACTGCCATGATACCCGAAGAGACCACCAAATAAGGAATACCCTGCGCCCTCCCAGATTCACCACACCCCTTTCCCTTCTTCCCCTATAACATCTTGCCCAACCCTCGCCCGGGTGCGACTTCTCTGGGCCCTTTCTCTCGGACCAGTGAACCTCGCCCGGGAGCGCCCCCTAATAAAGCTCACTTGAAGCTTTTCCTCTGTTTCGCGATGCCGCTTGTTAAGATCCGACCTTACATTTGGTGCGGAAACCCAGGAGGGGTACCGAGCCCCGCGGGTTACCGCGCGGGCCGCTCCTCCCCTCCCCCAGGAGACAACCAGGGAACCTCTACTCATCCACCCGATCTGGCAGAAAACGAGGTAAGTCCCCCTCCCTTGTTCCCTCCGAACCCCAGAGTCCCTATCCACCGGACTCCCTGTCCCTAATCGCGGCCGCGTCAGGGACTCCTCCGACCGCTCTCTGACCCGCCGGGCCTCGGGTGATTGTGGAGACGTCCCAATCGCCTGACTGCCCTCCGACCTGCCGTGAATTGGAGACTGAGACCAGGGACGCCTCTCTCCCTCTCCATTCACTCAGGTACAGACTGGGGGTCATGGGAACCTCACAATCGAAACCAGATTCTAAGACGCCCCTGGGGTGTCTCCTAGCCAACTTTACAGCCCTCGGTTTCTCCCGAGATCTCTGTCGCTGACGGCTTATTTTCTATTCCACTGTGGCCTGGCCACAATATCCTCTAGACAATCAATCCAAATGGCCTCCTGAAGGGACTTTCGATTTTAACATCCTCCGTGATCTAGATAATTACTGCCGCAGGACGGGCAAATGGTCCGAGGTCCCCTGTGTTCAGGCCTTCTGGTATTTACGCTCCCACCCCTCCCTCTGCGTCGACTGTTCCACTTCCCAGATCCTTCTTGCCAAACAGACATCTCCTACATCCAAGCCCCTAATTTCCTTTGACGATGACCCCTCTCCACTAGCCGACCCACCCGAGTCTCTCGCCTCTCCCCCCCCCAGAGCTCCTCTCCAGCCTCCACCCTACGCTGAAGCCGTCCCTCCTCCTCCCGAACCCGCTCCGGCCCATCCAACCGCTTCCCAGCCTCCCTCAACCGTTTCTCCTCCTATGCCCCTTGCCTCGCCAATTAGTGCACATACACGCTCTCACGACAAGATTCAAATCTCCTCTGCCGTCTGAGGGAGGTGGCAGGAGCGGAAGGAGTAGTTAGAGTTCACGTTCCCTTTTCCCTCCAAGATCTCTCTCAAACAGAAAAGCGATTCGGCTCCTTTCCTGCCGACTCTTCCCGCTACATCAGAGAATTTCGCTACCTCTCTCAAGCTTACAATCTAACCTGGCACGATATCTTTGTGATCCTATCTTCTACTCTGACCCCTGACGAGAGGGAAAGAATTCAAACTGCTGCCCGAAACCATGCAGATCAGGTTCACCTTACCGACAACTCCATGCCTATAGGAGTGACTGCCGTACCTGGCACCGATCCAGGCTGGACTTACCAGGATGGCCATCGTAAACGCGACCTCATGATCCAATGCCTCCTGGCTGGCATGCAGGCTGCCGCTCATAAGGTAGTCAATTTTGAAAAACTAAAAGAGATAACCCAAGAACCTAACGAAAATCCAGCTATCTATCTTTCTCAATCGCCTTACAGAGGCCTTAACTCTCTCTACACCCGGCTGGATCCCGACACCCCGGCAGGGGCAGTGGTCCTAGCCACCCATTTTATCACCCAATCAGCCCCGGACATCCGAAAGAAATTAAAACGGGCAGAAGACGGCCCTCAAACCCCTATTCGAGATCTGGTAAAGATGGCCTTTAAAGTCTACAATGGCCGTGAGGATTTGGCAGAATCCAGCCGACAGGCTCGGATGCACCAGAAGGTGGCCCTCCAAACCCAAGCTCTTGTAGCCGCCCTAAGGCCGGCCATCTCCCATGGATCACAGCATCCATGGGGTCCGCAAAAGGCAACCCCGCCGGGGGCCTGCTTCAAATGCAGAAAAGAAGGCCACTGGGCTTGCCAATGGCCCAATCCCCGACCTCCTTCTAAGCCCTGTCCCAGCTGTGGGTTAACGGGCCACTGGAAGAGTGACTGCCCTATGACTGGCCCTCCCTCAGCATCTCCACGCAGGGGGCAGGCCGACCCAACGGCATTACCACTCGAACTGCTGGGATTGGCTGACGACTGACGGCACCCGGACTCGAAGTCCCCCATCACCCTCACCGAGCCCAGGGTAACGCTACAGGTAGCGGGTAAGTCCATCTCATTTCTGGTGGACACGGGGGCTACCTATTCGGTCCTGCCTACTTATTCCGGGCCAGTTTCTCCTTCCCAGATCTCGGTCATGGGTACTGATGGCAAGCCATCCTTCCCACTCCAGACCAGTCCACTCCCATGTCACATCGAAGGACTCCCTTTTACTCATTCCTTCTTAGTCATACCATCCTGCCCAGTTCCCTTGCTAGGCCAAGATGTCCTTTTCCACTTAGGGGCCTCCCTCCAGCGGGTTAGACTTGACCCTAAGGTCCCCTCCTCCCAACTCCTGCTTCCTCTTCTCGGCCTGTCTCTAGAACCCTCCCCCCTCCTATCCCCCTCTTCCGATCACACCGAACCCAATCAATCCCCAAGTCTGGGATACTTCTAATCCCATAATAGCAATTTCCCATCTCTGAGACTCACCTTAGGGGGCCTATAACCTATTATCACCAGACTCCTAAACCAGGGACTCCTTATCCCCACTGACTCTCCCTGCAACACCCCCATCCTGCCTGTCCGCAAGGCCTCTGGAGATTATCGCCTGGTCCAGGACCTCCGACTAATCAATGTGGCCGTAATTCCTCTCCACCCAGTAGTACCAAACCCATACACTTTGCTCTCCCATATCCCCCCCATCCACAACCCACTTTACAGTTCTGGATCTCAAAGATGCCTTTTTCACTATCCCCCTACATCCCGACTTCTATTTCCTCTTTGCCTTTACCTGGACAGATCCGGATACTCATACTTCCAGTCAGCTCACCTGGACAGTTCTTCCCCAGGGCTTCCGCGACACTCCTCACCTCTTCGGTCAGGCGCTGGCACGGGACCTCACTTCCTGCTCCCTTAGCCCCAGCACACTCCTTCAATATGTAGATGACCTCCTCCTTTGTAGCCCATCTCTCAGCCTCTCAAGACAACATACTGCAGATCTCCTCAATCACCTTGGCTCTCGCGGTTATTGGGTCTCTCCAGCCAAGGCTCAGTTATCTGTATCTTCTGTAACCTACCTGGGGCTCCACCTTACCCCTACCACAAAAGGTCTAACAGCCGATCGCACCCGGATTATCCGTGAACTCCAGCCTCCAGAAACAGCAGAACAAATTCTCTCCTTTCTGGGCCTTATAGGATTTTTCCGACACTGGATCCCTAACTTTGCTCTCCTCGCTAAACCCTTATATCTAGCTGCTAAAGTAACCCCTCAAGGACCCCTCACCTCTCCTTCTGCCGCTCGACAGGCCCTTCTCACCCTCTGTAACACTCTGGTATCTTCTCCTCCCCTTTCTCTGCCCAACCCAAACCGACCTTTTCACCTTTTTGTGGATGAATTCCAGTGGCTGGAATAGCCACTGGACTCCTTGCCCAGCCTGTAGGGCCTTCCTACCGCCCCGTGGCTTACCTCTCCAAACAGCTAGACCCAACCATTCGGGGATGGTAACCATGCCTTCGGGCCCTAGCAGCAGCAGCCGAACTGACCAAACAAACACTGAAACTGACTCTGGCCCACCCACTAACCATGTTTTCCTCCCACCGGCTGGTTGACCTCCTAGGCCACAAGTCTCTCTCCCTCCTGGGCCCCTCCCGCATCCAGGAGTTCCACCTACTATTCATTGAAAATCCAGCTATTTCTCTTGATCTCTCCCCTCGCCTGAACCCGGCTTCCCTCCTGCCTATCTCTGGCACTGGGGGTTTTCCATCCCATTCCTGCCCTCATGTCATAGAAGCCTTCAAACCACCAAGAGAGGGACTCTTTGACACCCCTCTTTCAAATCCGGACCGCACTCTCTCTGTGGACGGTAGTTCGATACTCGGTCCTGACGGACACCGACGGGCAGCCTACACGGTGGTAACTATCTCAACTATTAGCGAGGCTAACAGCCTCCCAGAAGGAACGACCTCCCAAAAGGCTGAACTAATCGCACTTACACGAGCCCTTAACCTTTCCAAAGACCAAAGGGGTTAACATCTACACAGACTCTAAATATGCCTCTCTCATTGCACACAGCCACTCAGCACTATGGAGGGAACGTGGATTTCTGACCACGAAGGGATCCCCAGTGGTCAATGCTTCCCTCACTGCAAAGCTCTCGGAGGCTCTCCAGCTTCCTAACGAAGTAGCAATTATCCATTGCAGGGGTCATCAACTCCCATCCAACCCAATAGCACAAGGTAACTCGAAGGCCGATCCCGTGGCCCGAGAGCTTACAAAAGGGGATCCTCCAGCTCCACTCCTATTTTTTTTACCAGTCCTACCCAACCCACATATACCCTGTGCGAGGAAGCTGCCTTACTATCAAAAGGGGGACACAAAGACAACAAAGGATGGATTTTTATAGACAACAAAATTGCCCTACCTCTGGCCCAAACAGCCGGCCTCCTAGCAGACATCCATAAATCCTTACACATTGGTCCAAAAGCAATGTTCTGTTTTTTGGACCCCCTCTTTCATCTGCCAGGACTTAGAGAGGCCATCTCAAAGACTCACATGGCCTGCCAAACCTGCGCATCCGTCTCCCCACAAGGAGGCCTACGGCCCCGAATTCCTACACACCAGATGCGTGGACATCAGCCTGGTGAAGACTGGCAGATCCACTTTACCCATATGCCCCGCTGCAAAGGCTTCCGATATCTGCTCACTCTCATTGACACCTTTTCAGGTTGGATCGAGGCCTATCCAACAACTCGAGAAACGGTAGACACAGTCGCCAGCATCCTGCTTCAGCAGCATCCCCCGATTTGGCCTACCAGTCTCCATTCAGTCAGATAACGGACCCGCCTTTGTCTCTCAGGTGGTTCAACAGGTATCCGAGGCTCTCCAGATCACCTGGAAACTCCACATCCCCTACCACCCCCAATCATCTGGTAAGGTTGAATGCGCCAATGGGATCTTAAAAGACCACCTCACCAAACTGTCCCTTGAGGTTCGTGTCTCATGGCCCGACCTGCTTCCTCTAGCCCTTACCCGAATCCGAGCCTCACCTCGGACTCCTACTGGCCTCAGTCCATTGGAACTACTTTACGGCCGCCCTTTCCTCCTTCACCACCTACCAACCCAGAGTCCACCCCTAGCCTCCTACCTTCCCTACCTCTCCCTGCTTCGCCGTCTTCTCCGCAGACACGCTGACTGTCATCTACCGACAGTGACTGTCTCTGAAACTTCCTCTCTCCCTCTACAACCTGGTGATAGCATCCTCCTCAAAGAAATACACCCTCAATCTCTCAAGCCACGGTGGACAGGCCCCCATACGGTGATCCTTACCACTCCCATGGCAGCTAAACTCTTGGGACACCCCTCCTGGTACCATGTCTCCCGCCTTAAAATGGCCCCAACTCCAGAGACTTGGACAGCCCTACCGCTGGGTCCCACAAGACTATGGCTTGTCCGTCATCCTGTCTCTCCTCCTGCTGCTCCTCCTGCCACCCAGGACCCACCAGATGTCCCTATGGCGCTTCCATGTCCACGGGGCATGGCAAGCTAAAGGTCGGACCCATGCCCGAGTCCTGGGCATGGGAGACTACCAACCAGATGGGTGCCAGGCCCTGGTAACAGTCCAGATCCCCATCTCTAACATAGAAGGTGTTCCCCTGGAATTGTCCACCCCTGCTGTCTGCTTCACTTACGATCAGACCCAAGACTACTGTCAATGGTGGGATGAGACCTATGGGGGGTGCCCCTATGACTCATGTAACATCCATGTGGCAAAACTAGATATCAGGAGCTCGCTCCGACAATCCCACCTGCTCTCCGACTGCTTTCTATGTGCCTCACTTGGCCGGCCACCCTTGGCTGCTGTCCCACTCGACCAGCCCTTCAATTCTACTTCCTACACCTCCCAAAATCCACCTTTTTCCCCATTAAAAGTCCCCATATTCCTTGATTCAAAAAATCTCACCATCTGTTACGGCAGCTGCTCAAAATCTAGCTGATACTGGGTTTCTTTGCAACTCATCCCTCACCATAAACACATCAATTGAAGCACCACCAGGCATGTTTTTGTGGTGCAATGGTTCCCTCACAAGAGATCAATTCTTCCTCCCCCTTCCCATGTATCCCCGTTACTCTCATCCCACAACTCACACTGTATAGCCAAGCCGAATTTTCCTCGCTAATCACGCCACCCTTTACCCAACGGAAAAGAGCTATCTTTCTTCCTCTGGTCGCAGGCATCTCTCTCGCCTCCTCCCTGGTTGCTGCAGGCCTCGGGGTGGGGAGCTCTAACAAACACATAGTGTTTCAACATCCTGTGACTTAGAACATAAACTCCAGCTGGCCACTGAAGCCTCTGCTGCCTCCATCTCCTCTCTCCAGCGCCAAGTCACCTCCATAGCCCAAGTTGCTCTCCAGAATCGACGAGCCCTGGATCTCCTGACAGCCGACAAAGGAGGTACCTGCCTCCTCCTACAGGAGGAATGCTGCTGTTACATCAATGAAACAGGACTCGTCGAAGACACCCTCCATCGCTTAAGAGAAGAACTCCAACGCAAACACCAACAGTCCGCCTCCCCAATTCCCGATTGGTGGCGATCCACCCTCTATACCTGGCTAACACCAATCTTAGGCCCCTTAATTCTCATCTGTATCTTGCTCACGTTTGCCCCGTTTTCTTAGGTTCCTTCGCAGGCGCATGGAGGAAGTCTCTCGGGTGGCCACAAACCAAATGTTCCCCGGTCCTTACACCTTGCTTCCTACAGAACCCCCCACTGGTCTCCCCTAAGCCTCGGACCTCTGGTTGCCTGACTCCCCTTTCGACACCCCCATTCAGCATGAAGTAGCCAGAGATCAGAACGCCGCCCCATTACACCAAAGATGTCGGGATGTAAGGCCAACTGGCCCGAGGCAGGGGAATGCAATCAGATTCACAGGTTGCACCAGACCGGAACTCTCCGGACCACCCAGTTCCAGAAACTGACCTGGAGACTTTCCGGACCACCCAGTTCCAGGAACTGACCTGGGGACCTTCCACCTGGCCCAGCCTTCCCGCCTTTCAAGGGGCGGGACTAACAGTCCCAAGACTGATGCAACCGGCACCAGATACTGCCATGATACCCGAAGAGACCACCAAATAAGGAATACCCTGCACCCTCCCAGATTCACCACACCCCTTTCCCTTCTTCCCCTATAAAATCTTGCCCAACCCTCGCCTGGGTGCGACTTCTCTGGCCCCTTTCTCTCGGACCAGTGAACCTTGCCCAGGAGCGCCCCCTAATAAAGCTCACTTGAAGCTTTCCTCTGTTTTGCAGTGCCGTTTGTTAAGATCCGACCTTACAAGCCTACTATATAAAGTACTTAGAAATGTTGAGAAAGGGGGAGGTGATATCTTTTTAAATGGATAGTTGAGCTTAGAAGAAATCAGGGGGAATTCTCAAGGGGAAAAATCCAAAAGAAAAGTGAAAATCAGAGTCTAAGTACCTGAACTGAGGCTGAAGGGGCTCTGGATGAAGATGGGATGAACGCCGATCTTTGTAACTCAGCAAATTGGCTTTTTTTTTTTTGCGGCACGCGGGCCTCTCACTGTTGTGGCTGCTCCCGTTGCAGAGCACAGGCTCCAGACATGCAGGCTCAGCGGCCATGGCTCACGGGCCCAGCCGCTCCGCGGCATGTGGGATCCTCCCGGACCGGGGCACGAACCCGTGTCCCCCACATCGGCAGGCGGACCCTCAACCACTGCGCCACCAGGGGAGCCCAGCAAATTAGCTTTTAATGCCTTCCGGAGGATAGGAGACAAGGCTATATAGGCTTGTATGACATGGCAGTTGGAACTGAAAGATACATACATACTTCTTCATAATATTGGGACTCTCAAAAACTACTTCCTCAGTTAAAGGAAGAGGGAGACAGAAAGCAAGCTTGCTGGCCTAGCCTCTGGTGTGTGTGTGGGAACCTCCCACGATATTTTGTAAATTTTTATAGGTATTGCCAAATTCCCCTCCATAGTGATCATACTATTTTGCATTCCCAACACCAATATCTCAGAGTTAATTTTAGATTTTATGTTACTCCATCGATTAAAAAGCCACTACACATTATTAAACCTTACATTTGCAGCAACAGACAGCATATGGAGGTAGGTATGGGAAAAAAAGGACCCCAATTTGTGATTATAGTCAAGATTCTGGAGGCCTAAGTAAATAGTTCAGCAGCACCCCTTAGAACTATGGCTTTAAAAGGCTTATTAATTTCATGGTATGGAAAACTTGAAAACTTAATATTGTGCAGATGGCAGTACTCCCCAAATTGACCTATAGATTCAATACCTATCAATCAAAAGTCCAACTGTCTTTTTTTTTTTTTTTTGCAGAAATTGTCAAGTTGATCTTGAAATTCACAAGGAAATGTAAGAGACCTAGATGAGCTAAAAACAAACAATCTTGAAAGAGAAGAATGATGTTGGAGGCCTCAGAATTCACAATTTCACATCTAACTACAAACCTACAATAAAGACAGTTGTAATAGAAGAAACGGATAAATTCCTAAAAACATACCAAGACTGAATCGTGAAGAAACAGAAAATCTGAACATACCAATAACAAGTAAGGAGGCTGAATCAGTCATCAAAAACCTCCCAACAAACAAAAGCCAGGACCAGACTGCTTCTCTGGTGAACTCTACCAAACAGTTAAAGAATTAACAAACACCAATACTTCTCTAACTCTTCCAAAAAACTGAAGAGGAGGGAACATTCCCCAACTCATTTTACAAGGTCAACATTACCCTGATACCAAAGCCAGACAAAGACACAAGAAAATAAAATTGCAGGCCAATATGCATGATGAATATAGAACCAAAAATTCTCACCAAATATTAACAAGTCAAATTGAACAGCTCATTAAATTGATCATATACCATGATCAACTAGGACTTACTCCTGGGATACAAGGATAGCTCAACATGTGCAAATCAATAGGCATGAGACACTATATTAATGGAATGAAAGATAAAAATCACATGATCACTATCAGTAGACACGGAAAAAGCATTAGATGATATTCAGTATTGGCTCATGATTAAAACAGTCAACAAATCAGGTATAGAAGCAAAATACCTCTACAAAATAAAGGCCATATGTGACAAACCCACACCAACATCATACTTACTTAATGGTGAAAGTTTGAGAGCTTTTCCTCTAAGATCAGGAACAAGACAAGGATGTCCACTCTCACCACTTTTTGACATGGTACTGGAAGTACTAGCCAGAGAAATCTATCAAGAAAAAGAAATAAAAACCATTAAAACAGGAAAGGAAGAAGTCAAGCTGTCTTTGTTTCTAGATAATATGATCTTATATACAGAAAATACTAAAGACCTTACCAAAAAACTACTGGAACTAAAGTTGCAGGAAAGAAAACGGTTGTGTTTCTATACACTAACAACAAACCATCTGAAGAAGAAATGAAACAATCCCATTCACAATAGCATTAAAAAATATAATTCATGGGGTTCAGGGGATTAAAAAATGCATAATTCATATGAATAAGTCTAACAAAGGAGGTCAAAGATCTGTAAAATGAAAACTATAAGACTTTGGTGAAATAAATTGAAGACACAAACAAAAGGAGAAATACCCCCTGTTCATGGATTGGAAAAATATTGTTTAAATGTGTGTATTACCCAAGGCCATCTACAGAATTCAATGCAATCCTTATCAAAATTCCAATAGCAATTTTCACAGATAGAAAAAAAAAATCCTAAATTTCATATGGAGCCACAAAAGACCATTAATAGCCAAAATAATACTGAGGAAGAAGCCAGAGGCATCCCACTTCCTGATTTCAAACTATACTACAAAGCTATAGTAATGGGAACACTACAAAGCTATAGTAATGGGAACAGTAGGGCACTGGCATAAAAATACATACACAGGGCTTCCCTGGTGGCGCAGTGGTTGGGAGTCCGCCTGCCGATGCAGGGGACACGGGTTCGTGCCCCGATCCCGGAAGATCCCACATGCCGCGGAGCGGCTGGGCCCGCGAGCCATGGCCGCGGAGCCTGTGTGTCCGGAGCCTGTGCTCCGCAACGGGAGAGGCCACAGCAGTGAGAGGCCCGCATACAGAAAAAAAAAAAAAAAAAAAAAAAAAAAAAAAAAATACATACACAGACCAATGGAACAGAATTTATAGCCCAGAAATAAACCCTTGCATATATGGTCAACTAATATTTGGCAAGGGAGTCAAGAGTACTCAATGAGGAAATGATAGTCTCTGCAATAAATGGTGTTGAGAAAACTGGATAAGTAAATACAGAAGAATGAAATTACACGCCTATCTTATGCCAGTCAAAAAAACAGACTCAGGATGGATTCGAGGTTTAAATGGAAGACATGAAAATGTAAAGCTCCTAGGGGAAAACAGAAGGAAAGCTCCTTGACATTGATCTTTGCAGCAATTTCCCAGATATGACACCAAAAGCACAAGCAACACAGGCAGAAATACTATGTGTGACTACATCAGTCTAAAAAGCGTCTGCACAGCAAAAGAAGCCATCCACAAAATGAAAAGGTAACCTAAAGAATGGGAGAAAATACTTGTGGGTTAATATCCAATATATATAAAGAAGTCACACAATTCAATAGCCCCCGCCCCTCCCCCCAAAAAAACCCAATTCCAAAATGGGCATAGGAACTGAATGGATAGCTTTCAATAAAAACGTGCTTGGGCTTCCCTGGTGGCGCAGTGGTTGAGAGTCCACCTGCCGATGCAGGGGACACGGGTTCGTGCCCCGGTCCGGGAGGATCCCACATGCTGCGGAGCGGCAGGGCCCGTGAGCCATGGCCGCTGAGCCTGCGCGTCCGGAGCCTGTGCTCCTCAACGAGAGAGGCCACAACAGTGAGAGGCCCGCATACCGCAAAAAAAAAAAAAAAAAAAAAAAAAAAGTGCTCAACGCCACTAATTAAGAAAATGCAAATCAAAACTACAATGAGATATCATCTCATATCTGTTAAAATGGCTATCATCAAAAAGATAAGAAATTGTTGGCAAGAGTCTGGTGAAAAGGTAACCTGTGACTGTAGGTGGGAACGCATATTGGCACAGCCACTAGGGAAAATACTATGGCAGTTTCTCAAATTATTACAAATACAACTATCACATGATCCAGCAATCCTACTTTTGGGTATATATTCAAAGGAATTGAAATCTGTATCTTAAAGAGATATCTGCACATCCATGCTCCTGAAGCATCATTCAGATATACCTAAGATATGAAAAAAAAACTTCATGTCAATTAATGGATAAGTGGGTAAAGAAGATATGGCTGGCACACACACACAATAGCAGATTATTCAACAACGATAAAGAAAGAAATCCTCCTGTTTGTAATAACTTAAATGAACTTTGAGGGCATTATACTAAGTGAAATAAGTCAGAGAAAAATACTCTATGACATCCCTTATATGTGGAACCTAAAAAAGCTGACCAGAGAGAAACAGTAGAGTAGTGATTATGGGGAGTAGGGGAAATGGGAGAAAATAGTCAAAGGGTAGAAACTTCCAATTATAAGATTAGCACGTTGGGGGGATCTAATATACAGTTTGGTGATTATAGCTAATAATACTGTATTATATACTTGAAGTTGCTAAAAGAGTAGAAATAAATGTTCTCACCGCACAAAAAGAGAAATGGTAATTATGTGATGGAATGGAGTTGTTATCTAATGCTATGGTGGTAATCAATTTGTTATATATAAATATATCAAGTCAATATGTTATATGCCTTAAACTCACAGTGTTTTATTGTAATTATACCTCAATGAAACTGCAAATTAAAAAAAGAAATTCCAATGACCTTCATTCAGGTCCCCCAAATATATAATTATTTTCTGTACTGTTTGAGAATAAGTTGCATAAGTCACACTAAAAGAGATCAGTGTTTGTTTCCTATAACCAAGGACATTATCACCACAGTATAGTTACTGAAAACTAGCCCATTAACTTTGAAGTAGAGCCATAAAGAGAATGCCACCACAAAACATGCCAATTTGGCATAAGATTAATGGTGAGCTGAATGTAATTGAGAAGAAGCATATACGAAGAAAAGCTTCGTATATGGTCTCCCACCATTTGCCTAAAAGCCAGACACAAATTTGTAAAGGTGTCCCCCATCCCTTCTAACCAGGAAGGACAGAAGTTAATCGCAGGAGACAGCTCAAGACCCTTATCAGCCCAGAGATGGGATCAGAAAAAATCTATATAACAAACTTTCCTAACTAGCCCTTATCTTCCACTAGCTCCCCCATATATTCACTGTCCTACAATTTGCCACCCTACAAACCTCTTGTCTCTTCTATAAAAATTTTTTGTTCTTTTGTAAAGATGCAATATAAGCCCAAGTTCTAACCACCTTTTTTAGTTTCTCATGTTAATAAACTTCTGTTTTTCTCTTATTAAAAAAATAAAGACAGTTGTAGTTCTGGCATGAAGATAGACACAGATCAATGAAACCCAGAAATAAACCCATACATCTATAGTCAAGTGATTTTTGACAAGGGTACCAAGACCGTTCAACGGGGGAAAGAACAGTCTTTTCATTAATAATGTAATCAATATGTAATATCAATATCTATAATGGAATCACTGGATATCTACAGGCAAAAGAATGAACTTGGATCCCTACTTCATGTCACATATAAAAATTAACTCGAATGGATCAAAGACTTAAATGTAAGAGCTAAATTATAAAAATCTTAGAAGAAAACAATCTTTGTAACCTTGGGTTAGGCACCCATTTCTTAGATATGACATCAAAACCCAAGGAACCAAAGGAAAATAGGCAAATTGGACTTCATTAAAATGAAAAGCTTTTCTGCTTCAAAGGAGAGCATCAAAGTGAAGAGACCAATAGCATCAAAAACAATAAAATACTTGGGAATACATTTAACCAAGGAGGCAAAAGATCTGTACACTGAAAACTACAAGACTTTGATGAAATAAACTGAAGAAGACACAAATAAATGGAAAGATATCCTGCATTCATGGATCAGAAAATTAATATTGTTAAAATTTCCATACTACCCAAAGCCATCTATAGATTCAATGCAATCCCTATCAAAATTCCAACAGCGTATTTTACAGAAACAGAAAAAAAAATCTTAAATATCATGTGGAACCACAAAAGACCCTGAAAAGCCAAAGCAATCCCTAGAAAGAAGAACAAAGCTCGAGGCATCATCACATTTCCTGATTTCAAACTATACTACAAATCTATAGTAATCACAACAGTATGATACTGGCATAAAACAAACACAAACACCAGTGAAACAGAATTGAGAGCCCGTAAGTAAACCCATGCATATATGGTCAATGAATATCTGACAAAGGAACCAAGAGTAATCAGTGGGGAAAAGATAGTCTTTTCGATGGTATTGGGAAAACTGGATATCCACATGCAAAAGAATGAAACTGGACCCCTATCTTACACCAGGCACAAAAATTAACTTGAAATGGATTAAAGACTTAAATGTAAGGCCTGAAACCATACAAGACCTAGAAGAAAACATAGGGAAAAAGTTCCTTCACATGGGTCTTGGCAACGATTTTTTTAGATACGACACCTAAATAAAGCACAGGCAACAAAATAGAAAACAAACAAGTGGGACTACATCAAACTAAAAAGCTTCTGCACATCGAAACAAACAATAGAATGAAAAGGCAACCTACGAAGTGGGAGAAAATAATTTGTAAACCATCTTTCCGGTAAGGAGTTAATGTCTGAAATATAGAAAGTACTCATACAATTCAATAGCAAAAATACAAATAATCTAATTAAAAATGGACAAAGGACCTGGACAGACATTTTTCCAAAGAAGACATTAAATGGCCACAGGTACATGAAAAGGTGCTCACCATCACTATCAGGGAAATGCAAATCAAAACTACAATGAGCTGTCACCTCACATCTGTTATAATGGTAACTATCAAAAAGTCGAGATAAAAAATGCTGACGAGTACATGAAGAAAAGGGAACTCTTGCGTACTGTTGGTGGATTGTAAATAGGCATGGAAGACGGTATGGAGATTCTTCAAAAAATTAAAAATAGAACCACACTATCCAGCAATTTTACTTCTAGGTGTATATAAGAAGGAAACAAAATCACTATGTAGAAGAGATATATGCACTGTTCACTGCAGTATTATTTACTAGCCAAGACATGAAAACAACCTAAATGTCCATCAACAGATGAATGGGTAAAGGAAATGGGTGAAGGTGGTCAAAGTGTCCAAACTTCCAGTTATAAAATGAATGAGTTCTGGGGATCTAATATACAGAATGATGATTATAGTTAACAATACTGTATTGTATACTTGAAAGTTGCTAAGAGAGTATATCTGAAAAGTCCTTACCACACACAGAAAAATGGTAACTATGTGAGGTGATAGATGTGTTAACTAACCTTTTTGTATTAATCATTTCACAATGTATACATATATCAAATCATCACATTTTATACTGTAAACATACACAATATTCTATGTCAAATATATCTCAATAAAGTTAGAAAAATAAGAAAGTGAAAAGACAACCCATACAGTGAGAGAAATATTTGCAAATTATTTATCTGTTAAGGGTCTAGTATCCAGAATATAAAAAGAACTCTTATAACTCAAAAATAAAAAAGACGACCCAATTAAAAAATGGCAGAGGACTTGAATAGATATTTTTCTAAAGGAGATACACATATGGCAAATCAGCACATTAAACAATGCTCAACATCATTAATCATTAGGGAACTGCAAATCAAAACTACAATGGTACTAGAGAATGGACTTGAGGATATGGGGAGGGGGAAGGGTAAGCTGTGACAAAGTGAGAGTGGCATGGACATATATACACTACCAAATGTAAAATAGATAGCTAGTGGGAAGCAGCCGCATAGCACAGGGAGATCAGCTCAGTGCTTTGTAACCACCTAGAGGGGTGGGATAGGGAGGGTGGGAGGGAGGGAGACGCAAGAGGGAAGAGATATGGGAACATATGTATATGTATGGCTGATTCACTTTGTTGTGGGGCAGAAACTGACACACTACTGTAAAGCAATTATATGCCAATAAAGATGTTAAAAAAAAACTACAATGGGATACCACTTCACATCCATTAGAACAGCAATAATAATAATGATGGAAAAGAATTTGAAAAGGAATAGATACATATATGTATAACTGAATTACTGCTGTACACTTGAAACTAACACAATATTTAAAATTAACTATACTTCAATAAAATAATAACAAAATACATGTGTTGGTGAGGACTTGGAGAAACTGGAACTCTCATGCATACCTGGACGTCTGACTTACAAACTGAAATAATAAACTTGTGTTATTTGAACCACTAAATTTGTGGTAATTTTTTGATATGGTAGCAGTAGAAAATGAACACAGTGATACTACAAGACTACCAAGGCTAGGATATAAAAAGCAGAAAGGCAGTACAATTTTGACCTGGCATGCTCTTTCTCTGGACTCATACCTTTGGAACACTGAGCAACCACATAAGAAGCATGGCTGACCTGAAGCCACCTTGCTGGAGAGACCACACAGAGATACAGATGTCCCAGCTGTTGCATTCCTAAACTGTTTGAGTCTTCCAGTTCAGGCGACAGGCATCTCAGAGCCTGTCTTGCCCTTTGGATAAAATTTAGCCTCAGCTACCACTGGACTGAGAGACTCCTCGTGAGAACCAGCTAGCTTAGCTCAATCAACCTCCATGACTATGAGATGATGATACCATGATCATTGTTTTATGAAGCTAAGTTTGTAGTGATCATTACACAGCCATAAAAAAAAATCCAAATGCTTCTTTAGCTTTCTGTCCCTCCACAAAGAGAGGCAATTAAAAAACTTTCTCTGTATGAAAGAAGAAGGAGCTGAATCATAGAGAAGTAGACAGAAAATCAGAGAATGAGGTACTAAGGTAGGCCTTCAATCCTTATTTCTCTGGCAGGGCTGAGGGAAAAACATTTCTCTGTTAGTACCTGTTCCTCACTTTTCATCTAAAGAGCAACTTTTACTTAAAGGGCAAGACAGTAAATATTTTAGGCTTCTCAGGCTAAGAAGCAAAACCAAGGCTGTGATGTAGCAACTTACATAACCATTTAAGATATAACCATTTATTGGCTAAATAATAAGTACTACACTTTATATTTTGTTCAAAACAGTCATGCTTTTTTGCTTCCAAATATCCTGCTACCGGCAGGCTGCTCTTCAATGGAGGCTGTGTTTCTAAGTTCTGAAATGTGAGTGCATTTGATTCCAAAGACAAGGATTGTGTGGGCTGTGATTTTAGCCATTCAGTGGGTGGCCTGCTTGTCTTTGCAGTTGTCTTCTTTGACTTGAAAGTTGCCAGATACCTTGACTCAAACTGAGCAGAAAAATGCTAAGTTGAATTTGAAACAGAAATGTTGGATTTTTCCAGTACCTTCCCAATACTTCTGCACATGATGTCATTTCAAGTGTAGCAGAAAGAAAACTAGGTGTCAAGCCATGAGATTTGAATATAAGGCACTTTCTAGTTGCAGTGCAATGAGCATGACAGTTAACATCTCTGAGCCTCAGTTTCTGTAAGCTGATGGGATTAATATCTACCTGCTTGCTTACTATGAGTGGTTGAAGTTCAAATGAGATAAAATATATGAAGGTGAATTGCAGCTTCAAAGTGCAAGGCACCTGCTAATTGTTACTGATGTGCCTATTACAAAGCATTTGGTCTTCCTTTCTCTGTTTCTCCCTCTCCCTTCCTCTCTCTCTCTCTCTCTCCCTCTCTGTTTTGAAATCTTCACTATTGTTTGTTCTGCATGGATCTGTTCTACTATTTGCTTAACTGATAAATTAATTTTGGTGGCTGCTCATTCAATACGCTCTCCTATTTTGATCTAATGTCTCCCAGTAGTGATTTTCTGGAAATAAGATGCAAAAAATGATGATCTCCAGTGGTGGAGATTGTGGATATGTGGCACATGACTGTGGAAGGTATACTGTATTAGAAGCGCCTTTTGGGGTTTATGTTAGCCTTTTATCCATAAACTCATTATTTCTCAAATAATTAAGAATGCCTGCTCTTCGAGAGGCACTATGCTTCGTGCTGTAGATAAAGTAGTGGATGAGACAGACATGGTGATAGATCTTACATGCTAATGGAGAGTGTATTAGTTTCCTATTTCTGTTGTAACAAGTTACCACAAACTTACTGGCTTAAAACAACACAAACTTATCTTTCAGTTACGCAGGTCAGAAGTCTAAAATGGGTCCACCCGGCAGTATTCATTTTAGAGGCTCCAGAGAGTACCTATTTCCTTGCCCTTTCTAGCTTCTAGAAGTTGCCTTCATGCTCATGTCCCATTTCCTCTATCTTCAAAGCCAGGAATGTAACATCTTCAAATCCTTCTCTCTCTCGTTCCCTCTCCTTCCATCACCACATCACCTTCTGTCTGACTCTGACTCTCCTGCCGCCCTCTTGTAGGGACCATTGTGATTACCCCGGGGCCCATCTAGATAATCTCTCCAACTCAACTCAAGATCCTTAACTCAATCACATCTGCAAAGTCCCCTTTTTCATAAAAAATAACATTTACAAGTTCACAGAATTAGGATGTGTACATCTCTAGAGGGTCATTATTCAGTCTACCACAGGGGGAGAGAGAAAGTAAGTAGGTGGACAAATATATAAGATGATTTTAGAATGTGACTTGTGTTATGAAGGCAATAAATAGGGTATTATGATAGAGCTGCACTATCCAGTGGGGTGGCCACAAGCCACATGTGACTACTGCATTCTTTAAATGTAGCTCGTGTAACTGAGGAGGTGAATTTTAAATATTATTTCATTTAAAATAATTTAAATTCCGGTAGGCACAAATGGCCAGTGGCTACCATTTTGGACAGCACAGCTCTAGGCTTTTTAGAGGCCATAGAAGAAAATGTTCTCTCTCTTTTTCACCTACCTAAATTGTATGAACATCCATGAAAGCAGTCAGTCCCCACTGACCTTAATAGGTGGAATGAGGCTAGTCAGGTGACCAACTAGATATTTTTTCCTGAACAAGCAAAAGAGAAACATTCCCTACTACTATAGCAATCTTCCAGTTCCAAACAGAGAAAAATCCCTTTCACTAGGGCACTGCTCACAATACTTCATTTTCTTCCTTATATATCCACATACTTGCCCTGGATTCATGGTGAACTGAGTCTACTTCCTCACCTCTTAACTTTGGGCTTACGCCATGTGACTCGTTTTAGCCAAGAAAGTGTTAACAGCTGTGACATAAGCACAGGCTATAAACTTACTTGCATAGCTGGGTTTAGCCTCTTGCATTCCTCTGATTGCCATGAGAACAGCCTATCCTGTGTAGCCACTGATCCAAGGAGAACGTGGAGACATGTGGGAACAGAAGTGAATTGAATCTGCAGGCTGACACCTTGAACTTGGAGTCCATCCTAGCCCAGCTGAGGTATAGCCAATCTGCAGGTCTGTTTTAAGACACAGAATTTTGAGTCAATTTGTTACTCACCATTACTGTAGCATAGCTGACTCAGACAAAGAGAAATATAAGCAGGATTTCTCCTTTCTTGGAGTACTTTGTACATTAGCCTCCATAGTTCTTCTAAGCTCCCTCTGGATTTTACATTTAATGTCAGGGAGACCAGACAGGAATTATTTGCTTTCGAGGCAGTTTCTGTTAGTAGTTTTAAGAATAGGGAGACCTTCAAAGTCTAAGGATTTGTGTAACAGAAATTGCACGAATCAGTGAGCAAAACAGCTGAGTGGAATCCTTCATTTTAACAAGGTCTATTTCTGGCTTCGATGACGCAAATTTCTCCTTCCTGAACTCACCATCTTTCAAGCTTTGTTACCAGGAAAGCAAGGACAATATCGCTACCTAGCCTTCCATCTGAACTAAGTGTGATGAAAAACAAAGATGGCCAAGACTTTTAAAAGCCCACAGTACTTTAAATATGTGGCTTTTCTTTCAGTACCTACAGTGGCTGAAAGTAAACCTGGCAATGCCTCTCAAATGGACATTCTCTTCTTAGTGACTGAGGGCAAGCTTAGCCACCTCTCCTGTTCTTTCTCTGTATGGCCAAAGTTGAGTGAATTTTTCTCCCTGTGATTTTTGTTGCCTCCTGGGCATTAATAATGCTGGAATAGTATTGTTCTCTCCCCCCAGGTGCATCGATTTTCCTGCTTGAATTGATGTAGTCCCACAAAGAGAACACCTCACTGTTATTATCATTTTGGATGCTCTTTTTCCCTGGCTTGGCCATTCCACTCAGCTTAATCAAAAGTAGGCTGTGTCTATGGAAGAAAAGACAGCTTTTCAGAAATGGGAAACTTCTTGAGGTTGAAGCATGACAACAGGCATCTACTCATAGATTAAGGGAACCAGATTTCACAAATTTAATGTATCGATTGATGAAATTATCAATGGAACAGCAAACTACAGACTCTAAGATTTTGAACTCTACTTGCTTATGTATGCACAGGAAAAAAATCACTTCTTGTATGTTTGAGTCTGGTAACAGAGGCTAAAAATCATGATTATTGCCTATATTTTGTCTGTTTTGGATGAGGCTATTTATTCTCTGAGGAAGCTATTAAATTGGGGCAGATAATTACCAATATCCACACAGGGAAGTTTGGCTCATTCCTCTGTGCTCTTGTTGCAGTTGTTCAACTCAGTTATATTATGCCTATTTGTGGTGTATGCCCAGAAACTTCTCCCCAGGCCAGAGGTCAGCCAGGCTATCACAGTCCTTTGGGTACAGAACTAATGGAGCAGTTCTTTTCCCTGAAGCTTCATCAGGGCTGAATGCAAGGAGGATACATAGCGGAGTTGAATAGGAAATTGACTCTATAAGTCAGAAAGGTCAAATCAAAGCAGATGGTTAAAGTCACAAGGCCAGAAGCTGATAGTGGCAGGGATTTGGTGCCAGGGAGAAGAGAAATTCACTTCCAGAAAGCACAGAATTACCCCAGACGTTTCTTGGCACAGGCAGTGTTGTCAGGTTTGGCACCTGTGCACCTGTAGGAGTGTATTAAGAAGGAGCCAGCCATGAAGGCTAGAGATGGGACCTATACTCCAAGGCTGTCTCTCCCACAGGCCGTGAGCTCCCTCAGGAAGCTCTTACTTAAGGACTCCTTATTCCTGTATTGCTTATCATAAATGAACTAAATGAATTTTGGCAGCATGGAAAACTAACACTCTTGCACTGCTGGTGGGAATGTGAATTGGTACAGCCACTATGGAGAACAGTATGGAGGTTCCTTAAAAAACTACAAATAGAACTACCATATGACCCACTCCTGGGCATATATCCGGAGAAAACCATAATTCAAAAAGATACATGTACCCAATATTCATTGCAGCATTATTTACAATAGCCAGGTTATTCAAGCAACCTATATGCCCATCAACAGATGAATGGATAAAGAAGAAGTGGTACATATATACAATGGAATATTACTCAGCCATAAAAAGAAACAAAATTGAGGTATTTGTAATGAGGTGGATGGACCTAGAGTCTCTCATACAGAGTGAAGTAAGTCAGAAAGAGAAAGACAAATACCATATGCTAACACATATATATGGAATTTAAGAAAAAAAATGTCATGAAGAACCTAGGAGTAAGATGGGAATAAAGACACAGACCTACTAGAGAATGGACTTGAGGATATGGGGCGGGGGAAGGGTAAGCTGTGACAAAGCGAGAGACTGGCATGGACATATATACACTACCAAACGTAAAACAGATAGCTAGCCACATAGCACAGGGAGATCAGCTCGGTGCTTTGTGACCACCTAGAGCGGTGGGATAGGGGTGGGATAGGGAGGGTGGGAGGGAGGGAGACGCAAGAGAGAAGAGATATGGGAACATATGTGTATGTATAACTGATTCACTTTGTTATAAAGCAGAAACTAACACACCATTGTAAAGCAATTATATTCCAATAAAGATGTAAAAAAAAAAGAATAATACTTCATGACATGTGAAAATAATACAAAATCCAAATTTCAATGTTCATAAATAAAGTTGTATTGGCACACAGTCAAAAAAAGAAAAAAGTAGATACACAATATTTTTGTTAGTGTAACGACTCAAGTAAGTCAAGTCATACAAAGAGACTATTGGGTTAGGTGAGTTAACTTTCATTTATATGATAATTAGTTGCAATTTGTGTAATGTAAGAAGAGAAAAGACAGAATTAAAAGGGCTAAATGTACAGTTTCTGAAAGAAAAATGCCGGCCAAAGCCAGAGTTTTCTGGTACCAAACTAACTACATATTTTCAAAAAGGCTACAGTGATTCTCTGGAGTTAGTAAAAATTGTGGCTTCTACTGCTGTGAAAAGAAGATGGACTTAAAATGTACCCTTTAGGTTCTTTTTAGAGAGAAGCACTTTGAAAGGAGAAAACACCATATAAGCGCCAAGTCTTACTATTATCATCACTGCCATGAACACCTCAAAGCCACAAAACAAAAACAAAAGTATGTTCATAAAAGAAGTCTGTTTTGGACATGAGGTGGTGAAGAAAGTTCATTTGAGATATTCCACACACAAGCTGCCTGCATTTAGCGCCATCGCCCTGAAAGCCCAAATTACCACCGTCACCACTGTGTGCAGTAAAGTTTCAGGTAAATAAAAGGCACAGAGGGAAGAAAATGTTAAATGCTTACACCATGGTCTAATAATAACAATCCAAGAGAATTATTTACTTTCATGGTAAATCAGAGCATGAAAATAACAACGTACATTCCCATTACTGACCACTGTCACCAACCAGCATGGAACACTGGCTCTTTTCGTCTTTCCCTAAAATTGTACGAAGTCTGAAATAAATCTTCCACACATGAATGTCCAGTCTCTTTGGCCTCCAGCTTTTCCAGAACTGCTCAAGTTCTCATGCCCATATTCATCTATACATTCCTGTTATGTTTATATACACGCATATCTAGAGCAGGGGATGGCAAACTACAGCCTGTGGTCCATATGTAGTCCAAAATGCCCACTTCCTGTTTTTGTGTCTCATGAGCTAAGACTGGTTTTTACATTTCTAAATGGTTGAAAAGAAGTACAAAGAAGAAGATTTCATGACAAAAATTATATGCAATTTAAATGTTGATATCCATAATAAAGTTTTATCATAACACACTCATACTCATGAGTTTATGTATCATCTATGGCTGCTTTTGCACTATAACAGAGGTAGTGAGCTGTGACAGAGACCCTATGACTCATAAAGTCTAAAATATTTGCTGTCTGGCTCCTTAGAGAAAAATTTTGCCAACTCCTGATCTAGAGCATACTTGTTGCTCCTTTTTCAAAATTACTTTTTTGTTGAAGCATAATGTAATACTTGAATAAAGGGTAAAAGGTACACATTCTATGAAATTTTACATAGGCATTCACCTGTGTGACCAACACACAAATAAAAGTAAAAAAGATTTCCAGCACTACAGAAAGGCTCCCTCCCAGTCAACATTCCCTCACAAAGTAATCCATTTTTTTTCTAATGGCTTTTACCATGAATTGATTCTGCCTTTTTTTTTTTTTTTTTTTTTTTTTTTTTGCTGTACGCGGGCCTCTCACTGCTGTGGCCTCTCCCGTTGCGGAGCACAGGCTCCGGACACACAGGCTCCGCGGCCATGGCTCGCGGGCCCAGCCGCTCCGCGGCATGTGGGATCTTCCGGGATCGGGGCACGAACCCGTGTCCCCTGCATCGGCAGGCGGACTCTCAACCACTGCGCCACCAGGGAAGCCCTGATTCTGCCTATTTTTGAAATTTATATAAATAGGGTAATATAGTATATATTTTTTACCTGGTTAATTTTACTCAACACTGTGCCTGTGAAATTCACTCATGTTGTTGCATGTGCCAGTAGTTTGTTCTGTCATATGAATATACTATAATTTATTTATATTGTCTACTCCTGTTGGATATTGGGTAGTTTTAAATTTTTTGAACATTGTGAATACTCTTGTACATGCATTTTGGTGAACATATACATTCAGTTCTCTCTAGAATGGAACTTCTGGAATGATGATGCTCTTTTAAAAAATAGAACTCCAGTTTGATATGAGCAAGATACATTCAGTAGAACCTTTTAAAAGTATGAAGCAAAGGTATTTTTACTTTTGGAAATGCAAACTGAAGTATTTAGGGGGTAAATTCTGGGATGTTATTTAAAAGGCTATAGCAAAGGAGAAGATAAAGGGGAATAGATTCTTTAAATGAAAAATATTTATGGTGACTGAAACTATGTGATAAATCCATTAAGGTTCATTGTACTCTCTACTCTCTTAGTGCATTTGGAAATCTTTCCAGTAAAAATTAGAAAAAAGAAGAAACAGGTTGAGGTAAATAATAAAGCAGGTGAACTATTACCTAGACATAATGCTAGGCATTGAGGAAAGTTTCAACTTCTATAACTGTGATTAGAGTGGCATTTTCTAGTATGTGAAGGAAAAAAAAACAAACTTGTCTCATTTATTATAAAAATAACTGCAGATATCTAGCATAAGATGTGGGGACAAAGACAACTAAGTGTATGAAATTCCACATCTGGAAATTGCTAGGTATACAGTCTTAGGCAATGTCTTTACCTTTGTCTGTAAAATGGATATTCTTGAACCCAGAGTTACTATGAGGATTATTAAACAAACAAGTATGAGCCTTTTGTTTAGCACCCAGTACTTAGGAACCACTCAATAAATGTTGTGTAAAGCCTACGTGTTCTGTGCATAGACTGAGAGGGAGTTCAACTTTGGTAATGTAACATGTCTCTCACTGAGAACAATAAGAAAAGCTGAACAAAATATTTTTTAAAAACCCTCTATTTTAAGGCATAGGAAAGCTATCAAGGTACAGGGATTAGGTTAGTAGCACTAGGATCCTATAGAGAAGAAAAGTCAGAGAAGTGAGCCTAGCATTTGGCATTGCTTTTTACCTCAAGATAAAACAATTCCAAGGGCCTCCCTGGTGGCGCAAGTGGTTAAGAGTCCGCCTGCCGATGCAGGGGATACGGGTTCGTGCCCCGGTCTGGGAGGATCCCATATGCCGCGGAGCGGCTGGGCCCGTGAGCCATGGCCGCTGGGCCTGCGCATCCGGAGCCTGTGCTCCGCAACGGGAGAGGCCACAACAGTGAGAGGCCCACATACCGCAAAAAGAAAAAAAAAAAAAAAAAAAAAAAAATTCCAAAAGCAATTGCTGACAGGCTAGTTAAGTGGGACAGAGCTTTCAATAGACTCAGAAAATTCAAGTTAAAGATCACCAAGAGGGAGGAATCCTAACATATACTCCAGGATTACTACTGGAACTCTAAAAGCATCTAAATATATAAAGCAAATATTAACAGACCTAAAGGGAGAACTAGACAGCAACACAAAAATAGTAGGGGACTTTATTACTCCACTCACATCAGTGGATAGATCATCCAAACAGAAAATCAATAAGGAAACATTGGCCTTAAATGGCATGTTATACCAGATAGAGTTAACAGATATATACAGAACATTCCATCCAAGGGCAACAGAATACACATTCTTCTTAGGCACACACTGAACATTTTCCAGGATAGCTATGTTAGGCCACAAAAAACCAAGTCTTAATAAATTTAAGAAGACTGAAATCATATCAAGCATCTTTTTGAACCATGACTGTATGAAACTAGAAATCAATTACAAGAAGAAAACTGGAAAATTCACAAATATGTGGAGGTTAAACAACAGGCTACTGAACAATCAAAGGGTAAACAAAGAAATCAAGAGACATCCAAAAAGGCCTTGAGACAAATGAAAATGGAAACACAATATACCAAAACTTATGGGTTGCAGCAAAAGCAGTATTAAGAGGGAAGTTCATAGTGATAAATGCCTACCTCAAGAAGCAAGAAAGAGGACTTCCCTGGTGGTCCAGTGGCTAAGACTTCTCACTTCTAATGCAGGAGGCCCGAGTTTGATCCCTGGTCAGGGAACTAGATCCCATATGCTGCAATTAAGAGTTTGCATGCTGCAAGTAAAAGATCCTGCATGCCACAATGAAGATCCTATGTGTCACAACTAAGACCTGGCATTGCCAAATAAATAAATAAATATTTTTAAAAAACCCAAGAAAAATCTCAAATAAACAACCTAACTTTACACCTCAAGGAACTAGAAAAGAAGAACAAATGAAGCCCAAAGTTAGTAGATGGAAGGAAATAACAAAGATAAGAGAATTAAATTAATATAAACTAAAAAGATCAATAAAACCAAGAGCTGGTCTGAAAAAAAGATAAACAAAATTAACTTTAGCTAGACTCACCAAGAAGAAAGAGAGGGCTCAAATAATTAAAAACAGAAATGAAAGAGAAGATGATACCACAGACATAAAGAGTATCATAAGAGAGTACTAAGAACATTTATATGCCAACAAATTGGAAAAACTAGAAGAAATGGATAAATTTCTATAAATATACAACCTTATAAGACTGAATCATGAAGAAATAGAAAACAGACCAGTTACTAGTAAGGAGATTGAATCAGTAGTCAAAAACCTCCCAACGAACAAAAGTCCAGAACTAGATGAATTCACTGGTGAATTCTACATTCAAAGAAGAATTAATACCTATCTTTCTTAAACTCTTCCAAAAAAACAGAAAAGGAAGAAATGCTTCCAAACTCATTTTATGAGGCCAGCATTATTACCCTGATACCCAAACTAAAGACACTACAAGAAAAGAAAATTGCAGGCAAATATCCCTAATGAACATAGATGCAAAAATTCTCTACAAAATATGTGCAAGCCAAATTCAATAATATATTAAACGGATCATATGCCACAATCAAGTGGTATTTATTCCAGTGATGCAGGACGGTTCAATGTCTGCTAATCAAAGCGGTACAACACATTAAACAATGAATAAAAATCATATCATCATTTCAACAGATGCAGAAAAAACATTTGACTAAATTCAACATCCCTTTATGACAAAAACTAACAACAAAGTGGGCACAGAGGAATGTACCTCAACATAATAAAGGCTATATATGTCAAGCCTGGCTAACATCATATTCAGTGGTGAAAAAGTGAAAGCTTTTCTTCTGAAATCAGGAGCAAGACAAGGATGCCCACTCCCACCACTTTTATTTAACATAGTATTGCAAGTCCTAGCCACAAAAATTAGGGAAGGAAAAGAAAGAAAAGGCACCCAAATTGGAAAGGAAGAAGTAAAACTGTCACTATTTGTGGAAACATAATTTTAAATATAAAAAACCCTAAAGACTCCACAAAAAACTGTTAGAATAAACAAATTCAGTAAAGTTGCAGGATACAAAATCAGTATATGAAAATCCAGTGTGGTTCTATGCAGTAATAACTAACTATAAGAGAAATTAAGAAAACAATCCCATTTACAATTGCATCAAAGAGAATAAAATGCCTAAAAATAAATTTATCCAAGGAGATCAAAGACCTGTAAACTGAAAACTGTAAGACACTGATGAAAGAAACTGAAGAAGATACAAATGAATGGAGAAATATTCCATGCTCACGGATTGGAAGAATATTGTTAAAATTTCCATACCACCCAAAGCAATCTACAGATTCAGTGCAATCCTTATCAAAATTCCAATGGCATTTTTCACAGAAATAGAACAAACAATCCTAAAGTATGTATGGAACCACAAAAGACGCTGAATAGCCAAAGCAGTCTTGAGAAATAAGAATAAAGTTGGAGGCACCATGCTCCCTGATTTCAAATTACATCACTAAGCTATACTAATGAAAACAGTATGGTATTGGCATAAAAACAGACACAAAGATCATTGGAACAGAATAAATAGCCCAGAAGTAAAACCATGCATATATAGCGTCAATTAATTTATGGCAAAGGAGCCAAGAATATACAATAGGGAAAGGACAGTTTCTTCAAGAAATGGTGTTGGAAGGGCTTCCCTGGTGGCACAGTGGTTAAGAATCCGCCTGCCAATGCAAGGGACACGGGTTTGAGCCCTGGTCTGGGAAGATCCCACATGCCGTGGAGCAACTAAGCCCATCTGCCACAACTACTGAGCCTGCGTGCCACAACTACTGAAGCCCGTGTGCCTAGAGCCCGTGCTCCACAGCAAGAGAAGCCACTGCAGTGAGAAGCCTGCACACCACAACGAAGAGCAGCCCCCGCTCGACGCAACTAAAGAAAGCCCGTGTGCAGCAATGAAGATCACTGCAGCCATAAATAAATAAATAAGTAAATAAATAAATTATTTATTTATTTTTTAAAAATGGTGTTGGGAAAACTGGACAGCCACATGCATGCAAAAGAATGAAACTTGGCTACTATCTTACACCATACACAAAAATTAACTCAAAATGGACTAAACACTTGAATGTAAGTCCTGAAATCCTACAACTCTTAGAAGAAAACAAAAGTGGTAAGCTCATTGACATTGGTCTTGGTGATGATTTTTTAGATATGGCTCCAAAAGCAAAGGCAACAAAAGCAAAAATAAACAACTGGTACTCACCAAACTAAAAAGCATCTGCACAGCAAAGGAAATCATCAACAAAATGAAAAGGCAACCTACTGAATAAAAGAAAATATTTGCAAATCTTATTTCTGATAAAAGGTTAATATCCAAAATGTATAAAGAATTCATATAACTTGATAGCAAAAAAAATCTGATTAAAAATGGGCAGAAGATGTGAATGACATTTTTCCAAAGAAGATATATAGATATCCAACTGGTACATAAAAAGACATTCAACATCACTAATCATCAGGGAAATGCAAATCAAAACCATGATGAGATATCATCTGACACCTGTTAGAATGGTTTTATCAAAAGGACAAGAAATAACAAGTGTCTGCTAGGATATGAAGAAAAGGGAACCCTCATGCACCTTTGGTGGGAATGTAAATTGTTGCAGCCAGTATGGAAAACAGTATAGAGGTGCCTCAAAAAATTAATAATAGAAGCACTATATGATCTAGCAATTCCACTTCTGGGTATTTATCTGAAGAAAATGAAAACACTACTTCAAAAAGATATCTGCACCCCCATGTTCATGTGTTCATGGCAGCAATATTTACAATAGCCAAGATATGGAAACAACCTAAGTGTCCATCAGTGGACGAATGGATAAAGAATGGATAAAGAAAAGTTTTATACACACACACACACACACACACACATACACACACACGTATATGTATACACACATGCATATGTACATATATATTTACAATGGAACATTATTCAACCATAAAAAAGAATGAAATCTTGCCATTTGCGACAACATGGAGGGACCTTGAGGGCATTATGCTAATTAAAGTCAGACAGAGAAAGACAAATACCGCATGATCTCACTTATATGTGGAATATAAAAAAAATAAAACAACAGCAGCAAAAACTGAACCCAAGCTATAAGTATAGAGAGTGGATTGGTGGTTGCCAGAGGAGGTGGGTGGGAGAAATGGGTCAAATGTTATTTTTTTTTTTTTGGTTTACATAAATTGTTTAAATAAAAAGACCAACGAACAGAAAAACAGGCAAGAGACTTTTATAAACAGGCATTTCATAAAATATGCCCTAATGGTAAACTTTAAAAAGGCAAACTAAACATCTGAAGAATTACCAGAATGACTAAAATTTTAAAAACCCTAAAAATATCTAATGTAGGAAAGAATATGGACCAAGGAGGATATATGTATACTACTGGTGGAGGTTTAATTGATTCAATGGCTTTGGAAAACTTTATGTTTACCAAAGTTGAACACATGCACATCCCATGACTTCAAAATTCCACTCTTAGGCATGTAACCGATAGAAATGTATATATATTTGTACCAGACATGTTCACAAATATTTATAGCAGCTTTATTTGAAATGACTAAAAACTAGGGGGAAAAAACACCACCAAATTTACATCAAGTATAGAATGGGTAAATAATATTATTGCCTGAAAGAAGCCAGTCACTAAAGAATAGATAGTGTATGATTACATTTTCATAAAGTTCAAGAAGAGGCAGAACTAATGTATTTTCTTGGAATTCAGGATAGTGGTAACATTTGGGGATAAATTGGTCCTGAGAGGAGGCATGATGGTGGCTTTTTGGAGGCGGATAATTTGCTGTCTTGATCTGAGTGGTGGTTACTTCAGTATGTTCGCTTTGTGATAAATCACTGAGCTGTTTATTTATGATATTGGATATATATTATACTTCAAAAAAAGTTAAAAAATAATTTATTATAAAAAGAAGCCAAGTAAACAATCATGTATATTTTATCATGCTTTTTTTGCAACCACAGTGATTTTCATGTTTTCTAAATTTATGTGCCAGTAAATTGATATGTCCTAATGACAAAACATCTCAAAACAGGGTGAAATGATTAGACGTAAAAATGGTATTTTTTATTGTAGTAAAGACAAGCATGTAAGATTTACCCTATTAATAAATTTTTAGGTGTACAGCACAGTAATGTTAAATGTAGGTACTGTGCTGTACAGCAGATCTATAGACCATATTCATCTTGCATAACTGAAACTGTATACCCATTGAAGAGCAACTCGCCATTTCCCCTAGCTCCTGGCGACCACCATTCTGTGTTCTTCTTCTATGAGCTTGGCTATTTTAGATACCTCATATAAGTGGAATCATGCAGTATTTACCCTTCTGTGACTGCCTTATTTCACTTAGCATATGTCTTCAAGGTTCATCCATGTTTTTGCATGTGATAGGATTTCCTTCATTTTCAATGCTGAATAATATTGCTTTGTATATATATACACACACACATACATATATACATATATATACAAACACACATACACACATGCCCTTTTATTTATCCATTCATCTGTTGATGGACATTTAGGTTGCTTCTACATCTTGGCTATTGTGAATAATGCTGCAGTGAACACGAGAGTCCAAATATTTCTTCAAGATCATGATTTCAAGTCTTTGGATAAGTACCCAGAAGTAGGATTGCTAGATCATATGGTAGTTTTAATTTTTTGAGGATCCTCCATACTGTTTTTCATAGCAGCTACACAATTTTACATTCCCACCAACAGTGCACAAGTTTTCCAATTTCTCCACGTCCTTTCCAACACTTGTTAATTTTTGATAATGGCCATCCTAACAGGTATGAGGGGATATCTCATTGTGGTTTTATTTGCATTTCCCTAATGATTAGTGAGGTTGAGCACCTTTTCATATACTTGCTGGCCATTTGTATGTCTTCTTTGGAGAAATGTTTATTCAGTTCCTTTACCCATTGTTTAATTAAGCTATTTACTTATTTAATTTTGCTACTGAGTTGGAGGAGTGTCTTATATATTTTGGATATTAACCTCTTATCAGATATGATTTGCATGTATTTTTTTCCATTCTGTAGTTTGCCTTTTCACTCTGTTGATTGTTTCCTTAATAACATTTGTTTAATGTGTAACAATGACAGCACTAAATTAGTTTAATTTGGATTTAGTTTTCTTGCAGTTAAACACAGAACTAATTTTCATCTTATGATTCATAGCTGCTGAAGAGTTCCTTTCACAGAATGGATGTGTAATTTAGTGTGTCTGTTTTCTATGGATGCATCTGACTGCTTTATCTTCTTTAGAAGTTCCAGCTCAGATATGTTTGGGCACTTCAATGCATTTCTGAGACAAAACACAGCCTAACTTTACAAAGTATTCTCTAACTCAGAAACGGGAAGAAGCTGATCTATAATATCCACCTTCATCATAGACTCTTGTTGTTTGTGACCTGGGCCAAATCACTGAACACCGTCTGAAATTTTGATTTCTAATTTTCTAAAATTTTCTGACCTCTAATGGAGGATTTTATGATAGTTCTTTGACTTTTATTTTCCCAGTCTTTGTGGTCTATTCTAGGTAAAGCAGTTTCTTCTGGTGGGATTGGCATATCTTTTCCTTTTTAATGCTTAAGACTTACATGATTATAGTTTCCCTTTTGTTTATAGAGTTTAATGATAAATATTAAATATTATTCATTCTGGGCTCACTAGAACCAGTCACATGTTTCTGGGCCTGCATGGTCACATCTTTGCTTAAATTATTTATATATAATTATATTGCTTTTCAGAAAAACAGGAGATGTAATTGGTGATGCTGTTAAAATGACTGTAATTATAATATATGAGAAAAGGATACAGTTTTGTGGATAGTTGTTTATTCTGCATTTTACCTTTCAAAACAATTAAGTTGTTATTATATACTTATATGCTCACAGGGAATATTTGCAATATAATTTTAAACTGGGGTAAATTACTATTTTATATCAGCCTATTAGAGAAACAAGCAAAGAACCTAATCCCCCTCCATTAGGTGAGGCAAATAGTGGTCTCAGAAGATGGCTATCCTTTTATTTTCTCTAATAGCTAAGAAACTGTGGAAGAAGTTCCTGTCATCGTTCTGAGGCCTGTGAGGCTACTAGGATTGGTAGTTAAAGGGCCATACTTTGGCTCAAGCTTCTCTTACCTATTTAGGTACCTAGTGATGATGGCTTAAGCTATATTGTAAATCTGCTCCAACCTTAGCCCATTCCCCACTCCCCTCTGATTATAGGAAATTGCCCTGCCATGGAGGTATGTGTTTTCCGGTGTCTGGATGGACTTGATAGTTCTGCCATTTTTCAATTTAATGAAAATCCACAATAATATTACATTCTAAATGTTTTTCAAAAAGTTTGGATAATTATTCATTACTCTATTTGAGTAGCTCAGGAGCCTTTAGTTTTCATCTAATTGGTAATGACCTTCAGCCAACTTCCTTCTCTCTCAAATTCCCTAATCACATTTCACAGCAGTACCATCAGACAATCCTGGAAAAGCCACATGCTGAGATGCCAAGGAAATCCATGCTGGCTTTAAACACTTAAAGAGAACTGGATTGGACAAGAAAAAGAACAACCATTTAACTTCTTCACATTTATAAAAAGCCAGTATCTGGTAATGCATCTCATTAGATGGTCCAAAAGAATTCTTCAAATTATTTTCCGAAAATAACAAAGACTTTACAGTTCCAGAAAACCCAAGTCTGGCAGTACTTGGCATCGTTTAATATCACTTCAGAATAGTCACAAAGCTCTGTCTTAAACATTTCTGCATCTTTAAGTGAGCCTGGTATTATCTTTCTTATGATCAATTAACACAGACATGTAACATAGTCAAGGTCTATGCCAACCACTATGGAAATGTTGGAAAAGTAACTTAATGATAGCATTATTCCTCAGAAATAAATGCAACATTTTCAGAGAATCAGTAGGGTTCCAGGGCTTTACTGCCACAAAGCCAAGTCAGCAGACCAAATGTGAAAACAATGTAATCAAGCACCTAAATCATTTATATGTACCCCGGATGCCAGGTTTAATGGAGATGAAACAACTTGCCTAACCACCTGAGTGTTTCATATGTCATGGGTTGTTATAGGATCGTGTGGACACTAACTATATGACTCTAAGATCTATCTTTATTCAATAAGAATTGTGCATAGTACTGTACATGCCTTGAATTTATATAATGCTCTCTATCCTGGCATTTTACAAGAGGAGATGATTTAAAATGTGCCATCTGACTTGCAAGTAAAAAGAGCATCTCTAAAATGATACTACTTACTGAAAATACAGCAGCAGAGAACTTGTTTCTGGAAAACAAAAGAATGATTACAAAAAGCTCGTTTGAAAGTGCTGTCCTGCAAGAAAGGGCTCCATTGGTAGACCTCTGCTCTTCATCTAAGCCCTTCCCCTTACTCTCTCCTCCCAGTATTGCCCCCACCCAGGGTACAGGTGTTTAGGTAAGTTTAAAGAAGAATGAGAATGTACTGACATACAATGAAGCATTTTCCTGGAGCACCTGAATCCATTCTCAGAGTTGGCCTAAGACTGGCTGAAAGAAAGTGAGAGAGAGCAAGAGAGAAAACCATCATCCTAAAAGAAACAAAATTAACAGAGTCTGATCAAAATGGAAATGGACCTAAAAGACTTCATCTAAAATGAAAATATAGCAAAAGTGTACAGATGTCACTTTTGAATGTTTTATCTTACTGTCTTGTGCTTTATGATTTCAGCATTGGTTCTGATTTTGTTCAATTTGAAAAGAGCTGCATATTTAAGGATTTCCTCAACTGTGAGGCAAGAAAGATTAAGGATAGTTATTAAGGATAGTTGAGAAGAGAGACGCTCTTCAGCGAGTAAAGAACATTTTTTTTTTAAAGTTTATCTTCTGGATGCACGTGAATTTTTTTTTCCTGAAGTCTTTCCAGTTTCAGGGTAGACCAAAGAATGGTGACAACAACTTATAAGTGATCCTAGTAATCATGGGCCTTCCTTCACCTCTTAGCTGGACTATAATTAACAGTTTAAAAATCGGCCTGAGTATGAAATAGTTGTCTAGTATTATTGCCTCTGCACATTTTGATCAACTGGCAGCTGAGAAACCTTTGGGGCAAAACTTTATAAGCTTATCTCTTGGTTCATTAGGGCTACTGGGGGAAGAAAGAAATGACAGTTTTCAACTTGCTGCTAATTAAAATGATTGCCAAGGCTCCTCTCCAAGGACCACTCTTTCAGTTATAAAGTGCATGTGTAAATGAAGCACCCCAGGCCATCAGCAAATTGACAAAAGCAAGTCAGAACCAGTGACGTTTTTCTGTTTAAACTGACCTAGCATACCACAGTCTTGGCTGGAAAAATGGTGAGGGAACCTCTTTACAAGGGTTCTGTAGATTGTATGAGCAGCAGTTTTGAGAAGTATCAGGAAAATATTGGTTTCCTATTTTTAGGGCAGTTATTGGAACTTGGATTTCACATTTCTGATCCAGAGCTCTGACCTATTTGAATTTTTCACTTAGGGCGCTTCAGGTTGATATTTTAGGGAATAATAGCGTCATCAAAGATGCTGTCAGTGTCCCATTCAACAGCCAAGGGCAACTTACTACAAGCTTCTGTGTCTCTCTGCCAGAGGGCAGGTGCTTGCTCAAGCTGTGTGTAGCACAGCCTCACTCTGGGGACTTTTGCCCCTGGGAGCAGTCATCCATCCATAAATGACAATCAGAAGTGGTAGAAATATACCACGAGTCTCCTTGGCTCTTGGGTGGGTCAGCTTGGAGGTGTCTTCTCCACTGTCTCCTGCAAGTTCTCAGTGGGACTGTGGCCCAGATGCCCTCAGTGGGAACCTGATCATGATGCAGTCTATACTGGCTTCCTTCCCTTGTGTACCCTATTCCCTCCTTTCCTGCTCCGTAATTGCTGAAACTACCTCCCAAATAAACTATCTGCACTTAAATCCTTGTCTCAGGGTTTGCTTTTGGGAGAACGCAACCTAAGACAAGTGTTATTTGCTAAGATAGAGGTACAGAGACAGTCCAATTTGTATCAATCCAAATAAGTTCACCCGATTTTATTTATTGATGTCCTTACCTTCCTCAGTCATAATCCAAAAAGAAGCCCCCAGAGAATACGACAATTTTGGCAATTAAACAATGCATAGAATGATCACATCTCTGATGCCTAAATATTCATAAATGTTTGTCAGAACTGTTAAACCAATCTGAATTTTAAAAGAACTCACTTGCAAGCATCTCATCTCACTTGGGATATTCTGATACAGTCACAGGGACTTCTGGAAGTTATGTGACATACCTATTAATCAGAAACATGATTAGTTCACTGGATACTCAGCAGAGCTCAAGTCAGTATCTCCATGACATCTTTCAGTTAAAAATGTGTAACACTTGAGTTTAAAACCAGAATATTTAGTATTTCACTCCCAACTTTACATATATTTAACTATTTGGGAAATTATCACTTTTGTTTCAGTTTCAACCAGATGTTTGTCATGGCATTTTCAATACTGGGCTTTCTAAAAAAAATTAATTAATTAATTAATTTACTTTTGGCTGCGTTGGGTCTTCATTGCTGCACGTGGGCTTTCTCTAGTTGCAGCGAGCAGGGACTACTCTTCATTGCAGTGTGTGGGCTTCTCACTGCAGTTGCTTTTTTTGTTGTGGAGCACGGGCTCTAGGCATGCAGGCTCAGTACTTGTGGTGAGCGGGCTCAGTAGTTGTGGCTCACGGGCCCTAGAGCGCAGGCTCAGTAGTTGTGGCTCATGGGCTTAGTCGCTCTGCGGCATGTGGGATCTTCCCAGACCAGGGATCAAACCTGTGTCCCCTGCATTGGCAGGCAGATTCTTAACAACTGCAGCAACAGGGAAGTCCCTGGGCTTTGATATATCATTAAACAATGTTTACAAGGCTCTTTTCTCAACCCTCCTGAGTCTTTTAAACAAATATGTTCTGTTGATAAGCATAGTAAAGTGGTAAACAGAAACTTTTAAGGGTACAAAGTCAACCTATCTCTCCCACTCCCCAATTTTTTCCTGAGTATCTGGATGCCACACAGAAATAATGTTATTTTAGCGCACAGCTTTCATTTGTTCAAGTTACTTTCAGCTTACACATGCAAACTCAGAAAAGAAAACAGACTGAATTCAATCAACTCACAGGTTATTTACAAAATATCTGATCAGTAATCCAGTTATTAAATAGTTCGCAGCTGGTCAGAGAAAAGTGTTCATGAAACCTATGCCACAGGGCTTCCCTGGTGGCGCAGTGGTTGAGAGTTCGCCTGCCGATGCAGGGGACACAGGTTCGTGCCCCGATCCCGGAGGATCCCACGTGCCGCGGAGCGGCTGGGCCCGCAAGCCATGGCCGCGGAGCCTGTGTGTCCGGAGCCTGTGCTCTGCAACGGGAGAGGCCACAGCAGTGAGAGGCCCGCGTACAGCAAAAAAAAAAAAAAAAAAAAAAAAAAACACCTATGCCACAGACTCAGACCACCAGTATTTGAATGAGCTTTGTTCCATATGAGAGTTGTATTTCACACTCAATTTAGCCAAACATCTTACAAATTCATTATTCTGGTCACCCTTAAGAAAAACCTTATGCTCCTAAAACAATTCAGTATATGTCTCTCAGTACTTTATGGTCTACAGTTGTAGTTTTGTTCTTTGGCTTATTTGATATTCTCCAAAACTTTTGAATCTCATTCTGTTACATCTGGAGTGTTGATCTCAAGACAAAGTGATTAGAGTCACCGGAGAGAAAAATGAGAGTGACTATTTTCTTTTTTTTTTTTTTGGTCAGCTTAGCTTTTTCTGTAGAGCTTAGAATGTTACATTTAAAAAGATGTCCTCCTAGGACTTCCCTGGTGGCTCAGTGGTTAAGAATCTGCCTGCCAATGCAGGGGACATGGGTTTGATCCCTGGTCCGGGAAGATCCCAGATGTCGCAGAGCAACTAAGCCCGTGCACCGCAACTACTGAGCCTGTGCTCTAGAGCCCGCAGGCCACAACTACTGAGCCAGCATGGCACAACTGCTGAAGCCCGCATGCCTAGAGCCTGTGCTCCGCAACAAGAAGAGCCACCACAATGAGAAGCACGTGCACTGCAATGAAGAGTAGCCCACACGCAGAAACGAAGACCCAATGCAGCCAAAAAAAAAAAAAAAAAAAAAAGTCCTCTTTCTCCTCTGAAACCATTGCTGAACTCTTAAAATCTAAATCAGGTTTTTCACTGTAGCTAGTAAGTATAAACAAGCATCTCAAGCCTAAGTATAAAGCATATACAGTTGACCCTTGAACAACACAGGTTTGAACCGTGAAGGTCCACTTACATGTGGATTATTTTCAATAAACAAAATATTTTCATTTTACAGATCTTTAAATTAACTAAGTGCAGGGAAAAGTTTGTGTTCAATTAGAGATTCCAATGTGTGGAATCAGAAAGAACTAGGGTTTGAGTCCTGATCCTATCCAAACTGTTTCAGCTTTCTGACCTTGGGTGAGTCATTTATCAATTCCTTTCTTTCTGAGGCAGAGAGAGCAGGACAAAGATCTGTGACTGTGTGAGGGCTTAGTAGCCCTAACCCCTGTGTTGCTCAAGGCTCAACTGTATTTCATATTCGTCCTTCACGTTGACTAAGGTTGAGTTCAAACTGCATTCCGTGGTGTTGTGATGCTTTTCCCGAGGTATATGCCTTTAGGCAATGAAGGAATACAGGTTCTTTTTTTGGCTCCTGCTGCTACTGTCACACTGCTTACCTGTTCATTATCCTTTTCCTCTGCTTCTCCTCAGCACCTGATCCTGTCTTTCCAGATAGTCAGAATGCTATGAATTATAGATGGAATCAATGCATTATAAACTGGCAAAAATCCAAATAGAAAGATATTTTGGGAAGAGAGATGTAATGGAGTATGCCATCTAGAATAGCAAATATTTTATTGATGTAATAGAGGAAAGACTAATGAAATTTGTGGATTAGGCAAGCCGAAAGGGATCCCAAATTCTTTAGAAGTCAAGATTAAAACAAAATGAGATCTTGATAAATCATATAAGACATCCTGGCTTCAAAAAAGACAATGATAAAATACTGGTTGATAATAAGTACTGATTGACAAAAAAAGATCCTCACACAGAAGTTGAGGGAGTTATATTCCTCTAAGGAAGGAGATTTAAAAGTTCAAATGAAATAAATGTGAAGAAAAAGTGTGAAGAAATGTGAAGAAAAATAAATGTCACTCAACTCAACTGTGATAAAAATATTAAAGTGAAACTAACACTGAACATATTATTGAGGTAAGTTTGTATTGACAGGAGGAAAATCATTAGCTTTGAAGTCAGAAGAGGGGTTCAAACCTTGGCTTCTCCATTTACTAGCTGTGTGACTCTAGATAAATTACTTATCCTCCTTCAGCCTTATTTTCTTCAGCTATAAAATTATGATAATACCATTTGTTTTATAAGGATTTTGTAAGGGTTAAATGAGATCATGTAAGTCAGTGGTTCTCAGATAGGGGCAATTTTGCTCCCCAGGGAACATTTTGGGACGTTATCGGTTGTTTCAACTTGGGGATGCTATTGGCATCTAGTCGGTAGGGGCCAGGGATGCTGTTCAACATCTTATAGTGGACAGTCCCCCACAATAAGGAATTATCCAACCCGAAAGGTCAATAGTGCCGAGATTGAGAAACTCTGGTAAAGTGCGTAGCCCATCACCTGATAGGTAGTAAACATGGAGTAAATTATAAGTACTATTTAAATTATTGCTACCTAAATAAGAATATAGAGAACTAACTTAATTTGATGGGAAGGGACAAAGAAAAAAGGTATAGGATTAAGCTGAGAGAGCATGCTGAAAGTGATCCTGGTAATAACCACTGAAGGACTTTGCGGGACAAACTAAAATGCTCATTCCAAACCTTTAAACACTAAAAAAAAAAAAAAAAAAAAGGTAAAAGTTTAAGCAATTAAAAAGTGATGAGACCATTTAAAAATTCCTATTGCTAGGGTAATGAGAGGCCCTTGGAAAATTTTAACCTATACAAACAAGTAAGACTGGATTAAACACATTCCAGAGTATTAAAGCTATTAAGATTATTAGACTGTGAAATATACTGCCAAGAAAGTACCAAATCCACCACCTCTTGAGACACTTAAAACTCAACTAACAAAACAGTACAAACTATATTTCTGGGAAAAGGAAACTAGCACCAAAGGGGATCAAGCTACTAATTCAAGAGATCTTTTTTATTTTCCTTCTGATATTCGTGTTTCAGCAGCTACTTTTAAAATGGTAGGAGGAAATATGTCAAATAGGAAACGAGCTCCATGGGATCAAACCATAAAATCAGTTACTTGATCAGTTTGGCAAAGATTGGAAACTGGCAAAAGCTTATCTATCGTGAAAAAAATTAAGGCTGTCAAAGAGAAGGAGATATAATCTATCAAATTAGCTTTAGCATCTACAAGTAGACAGCAGGCTTGACTTTGGGCAAAAACAAAAAAATTCTTCAGACATTAACAAAACAACCTGGGAATGGTTACATAGAAGATAATGATAAAATTCACTGTAATAATTTCTAAATTGAATGCCTATCTCATCCCAGTTGCAGTTTCTTTCCCTCACAAATCAGTGAGTTCACAAATCTTTGAAAATATTTAAGGATATAATGTTTGAGACGCACTTTGTAAACTGTACATATACCAAAAACATTATTTTTATGTTTGTATTTAGTAAACTATGCTTCATTCTCTTTAATAGAAAGTCATTTGACAAGTATCATCTTAACTGATTAAAACAGAACAAAATGTATGCAAATTGACAAGGTAGGAGGAACATAGAAAATGCAGCAGAATCAGGCTAAATGACTTGCTGAAAGCCACTTGATATGTTTACAGGCAGAGCTGGATTGACAAAATTAGATTTTTGCCTCTCTGAAAACTAGATCAGTGCTCTTTCTGCTGCTTCAGTCCCCCAATCTCTACCCCACCAATGCCTGTGGCCCCACTTTCCAATGAGTACTCATGAAAGGGCAATGCTTAAGGTTTGTATTAAAATAGGCATCTAAATGTTATTCTAGATCACATGCCTCTGATGATTGTGTCCCTACATATAGCAGTTGGGCATTTAATAAATAAGCTGAATTAATGAATAAACTTTGAGCTTTTAACAAAAAAGATTCAACAGATAGACCATTGAAGTTTAGATGAAATGGATACATTTTCTTAGGAATCTCCTTTAGTCAAGATAATCTCTGTTGCGGGTTAGGTTAAGTCTCTTTGAATTAGCAACTACGAATTGTCAACCCTTCATTGTCTAAATTAAGAAGTATAATATGGGAAAGTGTTTCCAAGTAGAAGGAATTTTTAATGATTTGTTCTATTTTCATCACAATTAGCTGAAAGCCAGGTATGTTAATTAAAAGAAAATATTTCTGAATACACAATGGAGATGACAAGGGGAAACACCCCAGTAATTTTCCACTCTTGGAAAAGTTATCATGTAAAGAGGTATTAGGTTTATTCCCTGTGGTCCAAGAGGGCAGAACTAGAGCCAAATGATAACAGATACAGGAAGTTTGTATGAGTAAGGGCTGTCCCAGAGTGGGAAAGGCTTCCTTTGGAAGAAATGATCATCTCATTTTTAGAAGTGTTCAAATGGAGGATGGACAATCACTCACTGGGAAAGCTGTGCAATGATCCAGACATTGAGTAGAAGTTTGGGGTTTCAAACTAAAAAATTCATCTCTGAGATTCTATTATGATAGATAAAAATGGATATAAATTCATGAAATTGGTACCCAGCTCTTTACCTCAAAAACTAGTATCGGGCTTCCCTGGTGGTGCAGTGGTTGAGAATCTGCCTGCCAATGCAGGGGACACGGGTTCGAGCCCTGGTCTGGGAAGATCCCACATGCCGCGGAGCAACTAGGCCCGTGAGCCACAACTACTGAGCCTGCGCGTCTGGAGCCTGTGCTCCGCAACGAGAGGCCCGCACACCGCGATGAAGAGTGGCCCCCGCTTGCCCCAACTAGAGAAAGCCCTTGCATAGAAACAAAGACCCAACACGGCCAAAAATAAATAAATAAATTAATTAATTAATTAATTAAAAATTAAAAAAAAAAAAAACTAGTATCAGCCAACAAAGTTGTACTTAAAGAAAACTGCATAGACTATGTTACCAATGGGGTCAAAACTGCGCTCATGTTTAGCCAGACTTTTCCTATTTGGGAACACTGTTTCTAATTGAAAGTAAGATAGATGGGGTACTGAAATCTAAAAGGTGCCAGTAATGGCTTCTAATTATTTTGTTGTAAAAACATAGCCATTCTTTCTCTTTTAATGGCTGTGTTTTCCTGCTGTTTTCAACTGAAACAGCTTCTTTCAGAAACTGTGCAAAATATTTCCTAGGCAATCATTTGGCTGGCCCCAAATGAGCAATTTATGCAAGATATGCTAAATAAAATAACTAAAACTCAATGGTACTGCCCAATCAAAGAAAAAGTGAGTGTGGAATACACGGCAATTTAACTCTCTGCAGGATCATGGGTGTAATTTCCCTGTCGGAGAGACTGCTGACTTTGCAAACAGGTTTGAAAATAACCTAATGACCAAAGGAATGATAAATTAAATCAGTCAAATTAAAATGTAAACACAAATTGGGGGATGCTTGGGAGGGTTAGAAATGATTTTTTTCCAAAAAGGCATTTTTTCAAATAGTGTGCATAAACATCATCAGTGGATTTGTTAAAATGCCCAGTCATGGGTTCTACTCCAAATATTCTGATTCAGGAAGTCTGGAATAAGGCATAGAAATCTGCATTTTTAACAAGCAACGGGGGAAGGGGGCGGTGGGGGGAGTCCAAACCAAGTGGTTCATAGAGTATATTTTGAGAAACAACGGTAATCCTTCTGAATATTACACCTTAGTTTCTCTCCCCCACCCCTAGATTATGAGTTATAACACAGCTGTTTTTCATCTGTAGGGGCTTTTATTTAGAATTATGCTCCTTAGGACACTTAAACAATTCTATAACTCTTTTGGAGTCAACCATTATTTTTATATCCATTTGTAAGAGGAGAAAACTGAGACCCATAGAATTAATCTCTATATTCTACAGGGCTCCAAAAGAACAGGAAATTACCTTTGGTTAGCAAGTAAGTTTAACTTCTGTACTGCTAAGACTCTAGTCAAGCCCTGTCCAATATTACTTTCTGTGATGATGAAAATATTCTCCTCTATCCAATATGGTAGCCAATACCCACATGTAGTTATCGAGCATGTGAAATGTGGCTAATGTGACAAAAGAACTAAATTTCAGATTTTAGTTAATTTAAATTTATAAGACACATGTGGTGGTTAATAACTACTGGTTGGGGCATCACAGCTCTAGATAGAACTTCTGAGAGGTGCAATTTCTGGAAGTAAACTCTTACAACTGCTTCTAAGACAATGGGAAGAATGGTGAAGACTTCAGGAAGATGCTGGGAGTGAATGTAGTACATCTGGAAAAGATTCTTTTTTTGCCCACCAGACACTGGCCATTTGCCCAGGTTTTGTTGGGCTAAGCTACCATGATCTCAACAACTTTATATAATAAAACAGATACCTTTAGCCAGAAGTCCCCAACCTTTTTGGCACCAGAGACTGATTTCAGTCCCTGGTGGACTGAAAAAAAAAATTGTGGAAGACAATTTTTCCACAGACTGGGGTGGGGGGATGGTTTTGGGATGATTCAAGTGCATTACATTTATTGTGCACTTTATTTCCATTATTACATTGTAATATATAATGAAATAATTATACAACTCACCATAATGCAGAATCAGCGGGACCCCTGAGCTTGTTTTCACTTGCCACTCACTGATAGGGTTTTGATATGAGTCTACAATTGATTTATTATGGTCTCTGTGCAGTCAGACCTCTCTGCTAATGATAATGTGCATTTGCAGCTGCTCCCCAGCACCTCAGCTCGACCTCAGATCATCAGGCATTAGATTCTCATAAGGAGTGCGCAACCTAGATCCCTCATATGCGCCATGCATAGTAGAGTTCGCACTCCTATGAGAATCTAATGCCGCTGCTGATCTGACAGGAGGCGGAGCTCAGGGGGTAATGTGAGTGATGGGGAGCGGCTGTAAATATAGACGAAGCTTCGCTCACTCACCCACCGCTCACCTCCTGCTGTGCGGCCCGGTTCCTAACAGGCCATGGACCAGTACCGGTCTGTGGCCTGGGGGTTGGGGACCCCTGCCTTTAGCCTCTCTCTGACATTTAGTCTGTTTCCCTGTGTTCCCTTTTTTATTTTTTACAGATGCTGACATTTTTAGAGTGAATTACCTTTAACATATACTTACTGAGAGCATACATCCTCACAGCTGCAAAAATTAAAATATATTCCATTACAGTTTTGATGACATCTCTCTTAGCAGTAGATCTTGTAAGTCCCATTTCTCAAGTAATACTGCTTTTGATCACTTTCTAAATTCTCCAAATGAAATATTCATTGATAACGAAATGTCTTAGTAAGGCAGGTTTAAAAGAGGAGGGGGGAACAGATGCTGAACCATAATCTAAGACTATGGTAAAAATGAAAAAATAAAAAAGAAATGGAAAAGGTACTACTAGCTTTTAATTAGCCTATAAAAGTGTTACTGATTTTTACCCCATATTTTTTTGAAAGACTTTATTCTCTCCTTTTTTTCCCATCCCACATAAAACTATATTGTAGCAGGTTCTTCAAGTCCAACTGTCAGTAACTCTGGCTGAATATTAGAATCACCTGGGAGCATTTAAAAAATAGGACATTCACACTCCACTCCTGGAAGTTCTGATTTAACTGGTTTGAGGAGGGGCCCTGGCACAGCATGTTTTAATCTTTCTATATTTTAGAAACCACAGGATTTGAGAAGAGGATGGGAATTAGAAATCAATGAGTTAAGTCTTCTTATTTTGTAGATGAGGTAAATGAGGTCCAGAGAAGGGCAGTAACTAGCTCAAGCTTATGCAGGTATTTCTGCTTGAATTAAGGCCAGAGTCAAGGGTCTGAGTCCCTGTATAATTCTCTTAGAACAGCAAACTGCCTCCACGGGTGTGTTTCCAAGGCATGGGTTCAACCTACCTTTATTTTGATATGTTTCTTACTACTCCTACTCTTCCTAATGCCCCTCTGGCTTTCCCCATGGTATCTATTTCAAATATTCTTAGGTGATACAATGCAGTTATACTGACTAGTCAGTTGAGGGGACTGTTATAATTAACTTTAGGCAGCTTATCTCTACTTATTATATCACAAATGAGGAGGTATATGTTAGTTTAGAACAGTGGTTCTCAACCCCAGCTGCACATTAGAATCATCTGGGAAATTTTTTAAAATACTGATGTCTACGTTCCATCGACATTAACTCAGTATCTCTGTAGATGGGCCCTTGGCATTTTTAAAAGTTCCCCAGGAGATTCTAATGTGCAGCCAAGCTTGAGAACCTCTGGATCAGAGGACGATGTCAAGGAAGGCCTCAGAGATTATTAAATACTAGGTAGTCAAGGGATAGAAACAGTTATGCTGATTACACCCCCCACCCTTGTCATTTCCTCCAGTTAATTTAATATGAATCTGCCATGTTGCCTTACCAGGCCTCACAACTTAGGCAGTTGCCATAGAGAATATCAGTATTTCCTTCACAGCAAAATGTAAGCTATGCTGAACTTAGAGACCCCATGACTTTTTTTTTTTTCAGTAGCTTTGAGAGAACTGCTTTATGTTTAGCTTTGTGTAAGAGGTAATATTCAGACTCATGGGCCAAACCTAGGAAATTATTTTTAGTTCTCTTTTGAAAAGTGCCTTTTTAAGAAAAATACTTTAGAAAGTGACATCATCAAAACAGGGAAAAGTTATTCCAGACTTACCCCCCCACAAGAAGAACAACTATTCACGGATGTCAGTGAGAGAATCCTAGAATGCGGGAGTGAGGCTGAAGTACCCCTGCACCACAGACGCCAAGGCAGAGTGCATTAGAAAGGAAAGAGGAGTGGCTGGCTGCACACTGACCACACTGCACCTCCCCCAGGGTAGCACAGCACCACTTGGAGAGGTGTCCCCTGAGCCTCTGGTTCCTCTGGTGGGAAAAGAACCCAGGGGTGATATCCAGCCCCCCTAACATTGTGGGTCACTTGATGGGAGCCCCCAAAACTCTGGTTTTGCCCAATAGGGATCACAGGGTAATTGGAGGGGCTCAACTATTGTGAATCTCATCGTGACGGAGAATGGGGGAGCAGTTTATGGTAACCAGCACTTAGATCTTGGCAGACTGAGCTTCTACCTGCAGAGTCCAACTAGTAGTCCCAACCAGCAGCTTTACTCATCTTCAGAACCAAGCTGGTGGTACAGACTGACCAGGAAACTCAGTGGAGTGCAGGTCTGCCTGATTTGGGCCCTCAAAGGAGGAGTTCTGCCAGTCCTGGAGCCTGGTCTGCCCACACCCAGGCAGAAGGGCTGAGTCATAGCCCAACCTGCTGTGAAGCGTGGCTCCCAACCCCATCTGACAGGAAGGGCTGGTGAGAGGGGCTGGAAACTGCATAACCCAGAAATGCTCAAGCTGAGAGGCAGGCAGACAGAGGTGATAACTTTCAGAGCAAAGCCAGTAGCCCTGCTTGGCCAGGGAACTTGGGGCATGACTCAGCTAGAGTCAACACCACAAAGAGCCTTAGTGACCTTGGAGCTGCTTCTCTAAGCAGGTTCTAGCCTGCCACCTTGCCAGGGCAGGGAAGCTAATTCATAGTCCCACCTTTTGCTGAGTATAATACCTAGTCCTGAATGTCGAGTAAGCCTGATCAGAGAATCCAGGCAACAGTGCAGCCCATCCTAGAGCCTCACTTAGTCAGGGGACCAAGCTATCAGTCCTACCTAGCTGTTCTCAGCCAGTGGCAACCCACCACCCCACCTCAGAGCTTGAATAGGTGCCTCTTCCCAAAACAGACCCCAATAGCCAGCCCCATCTGCCCAAGGGCATTACCAGCAGACACTTCCAGAAACTCAAACTGAGCCAACTGGTGAAGAATTGTCTCTGCCAAAACAAACCTGCCAAGCCTGAAAGAGGAGGCTACTTACTCAAAGGTACAGATACCAACATAAGGAATGAAGGATCACGAAAAATCAGGTAAATATGATGAAACCACCAAAAGAAACTAATAAAGCACTAATAATTGACCCTAAAGAAATGGAGATCTATGAACTGAAGACAAAGAATTCAGAATCATCATCTTAAAGAAGTAAACTACAAGAACACACATATAGACAACTAAATGAAATTATGAAAACAGTGCATAAACAAATGAGAAGTTCAAAAAAGAAATAGAAACCATGAAAAAAAAAAACCCCCAGAAATCCTAGAGCTGAAAAATACAATAAGTGAACTGAAGCATTCAATAGAGAGCTTCAAAAGTAGGGACATACACTGGAGCCTGTGCTCCGCAGTGGGAGAGGCCACAGCAGTGAGAGGCCCACGTACCGCCAAAAAAAAAAAAAAAAAAAGTAGGAACATACAAACACAAAGCAATATTTGCATTATTTTTATATTCCAGAAGGAGAAGAGAAAGAAAGGGATACAAAAGTTTATTGAAAGCAATAATGGCCGAAAACCTCCCAAACCTGGGGAGAAAAATAGATATTCATTTCCAAGAGACCCAAAGGACTTCAAATAAGTTGAACCTGAATAGGACTACACTGAGACACATTGTAATTAAATTAAATCGGCAAAGGTGAAAGACAAAGAATTTAAAAAGCAGCAAGAGAAGAGAGAGAATTTATATACAAGAAACCTCCCCAACAAACTATCAATGGATTTCTCAACAGAAATTGTTCAGGCCAGAAGAGAATAGGATGACATATTCAAAATATTGAAAGAAAAAACTGTCAACCAAGAATACTATATATGGCAAAGCTTGCTGTCAGAAATGAAAGAGGGATAAAGACTTTCCTCAAGAAACAAAAGATGAGGAAATTCATCACCACTAGACCTGCCTTACAAGAAATGCTAAACAGAGTTCTTTGAGTGGAAGTAAAAGAATGCTAATTAACATCACAAAAACAAAAGAAGGCAGTGTAAAAGTCATTGATAATGGTAAATATACAAAGTTAGATTTTGTAATATGGTAGTGGTGGTGCATAATTCACTTATGACTCTAGTTTAAAGGTTAAAAAACAAATGTATTAAAAATAGCCATAACTACAATAATTTATTAGTTACACAATATAAACAGTAAGTAAATTGTAACATCATTAACCTAAAATGTGAGAGGGAGAAGTGTAAAGCTTAGAATTGTATTGAAGTTAAATTCTTATTAATTTAAAATAGGGTGTTATAATATTAAGATATTATGTAAGTCTCATAGTAACCACAAGGGAAAACCTTGTCGTACTTATACAAAAGAACATGATAAAGAAGTCAAAGCATATTGATATCACAAGACATCAAAACACTAAGAGTCAGCAAGATAAGAAACAAGGAATAATGGATCTACAAAACAATCAGAAAACAACAAAATGGCAAGAGTAAATTCATATTTTCAATAATTACTTTAAACATAAATGGGTTCTACTTTCCAATCAAAAGACACAGAATGGCTGAATGGATGAAAAAACAAGATACAAAGAAATGCTGCCTACAAGAGACTCACTTTAGCCTTGAAGATGCACAAAGACTGAGAGTGAAGAGATGAAAAAGATATTTCAAGCAAATGGTATCCAAAAAAAAGCAGGGGTAGCTATACTTATATCAGACAAAATACACTTTAAGTTAAAAATGGTAAAAATAAACATAAGAAGGTCATTATCTAATGATAAAGGGGTCAATATATCAAGAAGATGTAACACCTGTAAATATTTATGTGCCCCAAACTGGAACATCTAAATATATAAAGCAAAAAGAAAAACAGCTAAAAGGAGAAATAAACAACAGTACAATAATACATGGGAACTTAATTTAATATCCCACTGTCAACAAAGGATAGATTATCCAGATAGTGAATCAATAAGGAAACAGCAAATAACACTATACACCAAATGGCCTACCACACATATACAGAATATTCTGACAACAGGAACATACACATTCTTCTCAAGTGCATGTGCAATATTTTCTAAGATAGAACATATGTTACGTCACAAAACATGTGGTAGCAAACTTAAGAAGACTGAGATCACAGTATCTTCTCTGACCACAATGCTATGAAACTAGAAAACAATAATAAGAGGAAAACTGGAAAATTAACAAATACATAGAAATTAAACAATAGTTTACTGAACAACCAACAAATTAAAGAAGAAATTAAAGGGGGGAAAAGTATCTTGAGACAAATGAAAATGAAAATACAACATACCAAAACTTATGAGATACAGCAAAATAAGTCCTAAGGGGGAAGTTCACAGCAATAAACACCTACATTAAGAAGCAAAAAATATCCCAAATAAACAGTCTAACTCTACATGTTAAGGAACTAGAAAGAAGAAAAAACTGAGCTCAAAGTTAGCAGAAGGAAGGAAATAATAAAGATTAACACATAAATAAATAGAGCACATAAAAACTACAGAAAAGATTAACCAAACTAAGAGTTGGTTCTTTGAAAAGATAAACAAAATTGAGAAAACTTTAGCTAAACTAACCAAAGGAAAAAGAGGGAGACCCAAGTCAACAAAATACATTAAAAAGGAGACATTACAACTGACACCACAGAGCCACAAAGGATCATAAGAAGCTATTATGAACAAATATACATTAACAAACTGGACAACCTAGAGAAATTGAAAAATTCTTAGAAACATACAACCTACAAAGACTGAAACAGGAAGAAATATAAAGTCTGAATAGACCAATTACTACTAAGGAGATTGGAAGATTTTTGATTGATTCAATGAAGGAAAACCCAGGACCAGATGGTTTCACAGGCGAATTTTACTAAACATTTAAAGAAGAATTAACACCAATTCTTCTCAAACTCTTGTTATAAATCAAAGAGGAGGTAACACTCCCAAACTTATTTTACAAAGCCAGCATTATCCTGATACCAAAGCCAGAAAAAGATGCTAGCAGAAAACATAACTACAGACCATATCCCTGTTGAATTTAGATACAAAAATTCTCAATAAAATACTGGCAAACTGAATTCAGCAGCACATTAAAAGGATCGTTCACCATGATCAAGTGGGATTTATCCTTGGGATGCAAGGATGGTTCAACTTAGGCAAGTCAATCAATGTGACCCAACAGATTAATAGACTGAAAGGAAAAAAATCATACGATCAGCTCAAAAGATGCAGAAAAATCATCTGACAAAATTCAACATCCAGTCATGATATAAACTCTTAACAAATCAGATACAGAAAAAGTGTACCTCAACATAGTAAAGGCTACATATGATAAGCGCACAACTAACATCATATTCACTGGTGAAAGGTTGAAAGCTTTTCCCCTAAGATCAGGAATAAGACGAGGGTGCCCATTCTCACCTATTCAATATAGTATTTGAAGTCCTTCCCAGAGCAATCAGGCAAGAAAAAAAAAAAAACCATCAGAATTGGAAAGAAGGAAATGAAACTGTCCTGACTTGCAGATAACATGATTTCATACATAGGAAATCCTAAACACCCCACCAAAACACTGTTAGATCTAGTCAATTAATTCAGTAAAGCTGCACAATATGAAATGAACATACAAAAATCAGTAGCATTTTTATACACTAACAACAAATTTTATGAAAAAGAAATAAAGAAAACAATCTCATTTTCCACAGCATCAGAAACAATAAAATACTTAGGAATAAACTTAGCCAAACAGGTGAAAGATCTCTACTCTTAAAACTACAGGTAGGGACTTCCTTAGCGGTCCAGTGGCTAAGACTCCACGCTCCCAATTCAGGGGGCCCAGGTTCGAACCCTGGTCGGGGAACTAGATCCCCCATGCTGCAACTAAGAGTTCACATGCCGCAACTAAAAGATCCCATGTGCTGCAACGAAGATCCCGTGTGCTGCAACTGGGACCCGACACAGCTAAATAAATAAATATTAAAAAAAACTACAAGTAATTGATAAAAGAAATTGAAGAAGACACAAATAAAAGGAAAAGTATCCTGTGTTCAAGGAATAGAATTAATATTGTTAAAATGTCTATACTACCACAATCCATCTATAGGCTCAATGTAATCTCTATCACGATTCCAATGGCATTTTTAAAGAAGTATAAAAAACAATCTTAAAATTAATATGAAATTACAAAAGACCCCAAATAGCCAAAGCCATCTTGAGAAAGAAGAACTAAGTGGGAGGCAACACACTTCCTGATTTCAAACTCTACTATAAAGCTATAGTAATCAAAACAGTAGGGCACCAGCATAAAAACAGATACATAGATCAATGGAAGAGAATTGAGACCTCAGAAATAAACTCACACATATATGGTCAAGTAATATTTGACAAGGGATCCAAGAATACGCAATGGAGAAAAGACAGTCTCTCCAATAAATGGTGCTGTGAAAACTAAATTTTCTCTCTATACACACACACACACACACGTGTGCACACACATACATACAAACACAACATGCACACACACACACAATGGAATATTATTCAGCTATAAAAAAGGGAAATCCTGCCATTTACAACAACATAGATGGACGTGGAGGGCATTATACTAAAAGAAATAAATCAGAGAAAAACAAACACTGTATGATCTCTCTTATATGTGGAACCAAAATAAAACTTCATAGAAAAAGAGATCAGGGCCTCCCTGGTGGCGCAGTGGTTGAGAGTCCGCCTGCCGATGCAGGGGATACGGGTTCGTGCCCCGGTCTGGGAGGATCCCATATGCCGCGGAGCGGCTGGGCCCGTGAGCCATGGCCGCTGGGCCTGCGCATCCGGAGCCTGTGCTCCGCAACGGGAGAGGCCACGACAGTGAGAGGCCCGCATACCGCAAAAAAAAGAAAAAAAAAAGAAAAAAAAAAAAAAAAGAAAAAAAAAAGAAAAAAAAGAAAAAAGAAAAAGAGATCAGATTTGTATTAATCAGATGTGGGAGATGAGGTGAGGGGTAACTGGAGGAAAGTGGTCAAAAGGTTATAAACTTCCAGTTATAAGATAAATAAATATCAGCGATGTAATGTACAACATGATGACTATAGTTAATACTGTTGTATGATATATAGGAAAATTAAGAGAATAAATTGTAAGAGTTCTCATCAGAAGGGAAAAAGGTTTGTTTTTTTTTGCTTTTTTAAATTGCAGTAATCATTTCACAATATATGTAAGTCAAACCATTATGCTGTACACCTTAAACTTATACAGTGATGTATATCAATTATATCAAAATAAAACTGGGAAAAAAAGAAAAAGAAAAATGCTTTAATGAGATCTTGATGAATACATTTTATCTAAAATGAGCTGGTCAAAGAATGAGCATAATAATCAGGAAGTAAGTCCTAAAGAAAGAGAGTTGGAAAAGGGGAAAAAAGAGAGGGAGAGAGAAGAAATTGAGAAGAGGAAAAGACGAATAAAGAGAGAGAAAGAGACAAAAACTATAGATATGATACTTTGAACTCTTACCAAGTGTATGTAGTTGTACTAAACAACTTTCAAGTATTATCTCATTTGATCCTAAAACAAATCCTAGAGTTAGGTGTTATTACATTTGTCATTGTTTAGTTGGGAAAACTATTCCTCAGAGCAATCAACTTGCTCAAAGTTACCTGATTAGTAAGGAGTAAAGCAGATATTCAAGTCCTGGTCTGGCTGCCAGCAAACCCTGGGATTTTAATCACTTCAGTATCTTTCCTTTTTGATTAAGACCGTGGCTTCCAAATCAGGGTAGAAAGTATTACTATGGGACTTTTTCATGTGTATTACATGTGTTATGCTCAGAAAATGCAAGAGGTATGTGGTAGATGTCATTAATTGTCCCAGTTCTTCACTGTCTCTTCTTCTTTATTCATACCCTTTGATGTATGGCTTTGCAGCTCCTCCCCCTAAAGAGTTTAATTACATTTCCTCACCCTTTGACTTTGGATTTGGTCATATGGCTTGCTTTGTCCAAAAGAATGAGAAGGAAGTGATGATCTGCCATTTCCAATCCTAGGCCTTAGAAGGCCTTTTGTGCCTCTTCCACTGTAATAAAGGGGCCATACCCTGGCTAGCTCAGTGTTCCGAGGAGGAGGTGAAACGTTTGCAGCCAATTCACAGACCTACAGTGTGAAGCAGAGCAGAGCTACCACCATATCCTTAATCAGTCAAACTCCAGCTGACCTGTTGACCTTTAGACACATGAGACAATCCATTTGAGTTCAGCAAGCCACCCAATCCAACAACAGAGGAGTGATATGTGAGTAAGCCCAGCTGGGGTCAGTAGATCAAAAATGAATCAAATGCTGATTTTGTTTATACCACTGAGATGTTATGATTGTTTCTATGCCCAATAGGTCATATTGCAGGACAAAAGGGAACCAATACCATTGTAATCTTGAATATACGGACACATGAAAGTCTACAAACGGCAGTCTACATGTTCTGAAGACCAATACTTCTACAAAATGACTAGTAGGAGGGAAAAAAACACCCTGTTACTTATTCCTTCTAGTGACACAATTCCGAGTAGCATTCAGCCATAGGGATATTTCCTTCATGGTGACTGATCCATAGTGCAGTACCTATTAGAAAGGACACGGAGTCAGATAGAGAAATGAGAGACCTTTACAGTCTTTAGGTTGATCAGTGGCACTAGGTATATGATTCTGAAAATCCTATGGCCTGAAGGTGCAGAAATGGCCAATGGGCTTTCTCTTCTTTGTAAAGATGTCAAATATTGCTGAGTCTTTGCTCCCACTGAGCAATATCCATTTATAACCTTTAGGGACTAGAGACCTAGAACAGTGGTGCTTCTCAAGGTTGGGTAGGTAGGAAAGAAAGGTGAGATGGGAAAGAGCAGCAATACAGGGAGAAAGTTTTTGTAACACATGTGCCTACCCTATCAGGATTGCTAGTGGGGAAGTGATATACATATTTTGTAAAATAAAATCACCCAATATACTCTGATATTTCTAATATGAGTTTCCAATTGAGGGGGACTTCACTAAGAGCAATTTTAAACTTTCTTTTCTATGACCCATCTTTATTACTTGCTCCTACTTTCTAAACGAAAAATGATAATGATACCAAAAATGATAACCATGATAACAAAGAACTGTAGGCAACAACTGTAGTAAATTAGTAAAACTGTTGTTGGCAACATATGAGTCACTTATTAACTTTCCCCCCAAAATACGAGTTTTTAAAGATGTTTTTTAGAGTCCCTCTGTATTTTTTAAGTTTAGGAATCCAGCTGCTCAATAAATGAGGGACTGACAAATTCATATTTGAACTTCAATGTATACACATCTTAAAGATATCTATTTATGGGAAAATTATATATCAAAAATATTATTGATGCAAATATGTATCCCTTATCACTGTAAGGTGAACAACTACTCCCAAGCTAAATTAATAACGATGAAGCTAAATTGACAGTATTTATAATTAAAATGTAAGGATGAGAGTAATTGAAAAACACAATCAAATGAAGACAACAGTGATGATAAACTCACTGATTAGAAACTGCCCTCTTTGGAATTTGGTGGCATTCCAATTGCATATATACTTAGCAACACATGTACCAGTTAGATTTATTAGTAGAGTATGAATGCAAATCTTTAGTAAACTCTGGTAATATGTTAGAAAAAATAAAGTTGGGTCTGAATTATTTTGCTGTTAAGAAAGCACGGATGCTTTTAAAAGTTCTGGGGTTGTAGTAAAAGGAGCCAACCTAAAGGGGTTCCCAGTGGTCAAATTGTGGCATTGGAGACTGAAGAGAACTAACTATAGTCAGTAGTGCTCCTTAGCATGAGATATACAACCAACAGAGAAATTAATATTAATCATAAGATTTTCTGCTGCAAAGCAGCAGCCATCTACTTGGAAAATATTAGATGATATTTTGTACATCATCACAAATATTAATGGCTTGTAACAAGGCATACAATTCATGGCTGCAAGAATAGATGCTATTGGGCTACAACCTGGAGACTGGATACAACTTAAGCTTCAGCAGAAAGGACATCACTTCAATTGCACTGGATGGAGCCATACCATGTCCTTCCAACCACTGACCCAATGACAAAGTTTCATACTCTCCAGTCCTAAATCTTTGTTTCCTTTGCAAGATACCTGCCACACTCACAAGGAGCTCCTTGCTCTTAGTTTCATGTATCACGTAGGTTTAAAAATACATTTGCATTTATTTTCTACTAGCTCCAAATTTATCATTTAGAATGCCCACCTTGTAGGTAAAAATTATTAAGATCATAAACATAGAATTTTCCTTGCCGTCTGAGAGCAACCAATCCATAGGAAAATCATGCTTCCTTGAACCTATCCCAGAAACCACCAAACAGAAGTCTATATCCTATAACAAGTCCCTTCTGATACCCTCTGAGATGCCTCATCGTTTCTGTCTTCTGTCACTATATCCTCATGATGTACTGTCTTCCTCGTTACAATAACCAAAAAGCCCAACTTTGTTCAACTATGGGTGTGTTCCTGATGGTCTCTGACTGGAGGAAACTGGTATCACAAATAAGATTTGACCTAGACCACCTCAAAACAAATCAAGGGTTACAGTTTTAAAGTGTAGACTACAAGTTAAGAATCTTTTGTTGAGAGAAAGAGAGATGAAATAATAACCACTGACATAATTAAGCCTTAAAAAATCACCCTGCTAGTTACAGCTTGCTATACTGATCTTTCATTTCAGGTTGTAGGTAAACATCAAAGAAAGGTTAACAAACATCAAAATGATATACCTTTTTCTACTTAGTATTCATTACCCAAATGACTCTAAATATTGGGTATGTGCTGTTAATAACCAGGACTCTAAAGGAGAAGGTTCTTTAACTGAGAAAAAATTAATGCCTACATTTAAAATAGTGAACAAATCATCCATAGTTTGATATCTACAGATATACTGTAGAGTCAAATTTAAAGAAAGATGGTACTTAAAAGCAACTGGGTGTGTGTGTGGAAATGCTCCTTCTGCGAAAAAAATATGAAAATGGAAACAAGTCTCTTTTTAATAAGAGAATCAACTTTAATTAGAGAAAAACAAAACAAAACTAATCACCCTGACCTAAAATATCAAACATCAGTTATTGAGATGGGATCGGCAAGTAACTGACTGTGATATTAAAAAAGGTGAATTTATAACCCAGTGAAATAGCTTTGAATAGGAAACTACTCAGAATGAAGCAAATGTCTCAAGTAAGATTTGACTGTACTAAAGTCTAACATCTGTTTTAGTTGACAAACTTTCTTGTTGAGCTTTCATTCTTTTGTATGTGAAGAGATTCTCTTGGTGTCAAATTGTCTTCCAGTAAGAACCTGTCTTACACATGTGAACTTCAAACATGCAGGATAGTGTGGACATCACATTTGGTGAAAAAAAATTTAAAACAACTTATGGCTTCACTGGTGAATTCTACCAAACATTTAAAGAATTATACCCAGCAAGGCTCTCACTGATTTGACAGAGAAATCAAAAGCTTTACAGAGAAGCAAAAGCTAAGAGAATTCAGCACCACCAGACCAGCTGTGCAACAAATGCTAAAGGAACTTCTCTAAGCAGAAAATGCCACTACTAGAAACAAGAAAATTATGAATGGAAAAGCTCACTGGTAAAGGCAAGCATACAGTAAAGGTAGGAAATCATCTGCACACAAATATGGTATCAAAACCAGGAATGTGAGAAGAGGAGAGCACAAATGCAGGATACTGGAAATGCATATGTAATTCAAAGACCAGCAACTTAAAACAATCTTGTTGATATATAGACTGCTATATCAAAACCTCATGGTAATCACAAACCGAAAATCGACAATAGATATAGGCACCAAAAAGAAAAAGAAATCCAAACACAACACTAAAGTTAGTCATCAGATCACAAGAGCAGAGAACAAAAGAGGAAGGGAAGAGAAAAGACCTACAAAAACAAATCCAAAACAATTAAGAAATGGCAATAGGAACATACATATCAATAATTACCTTAAATGTAAATGGATTAAATGTTCCAACCAAAAGACACAGACTGGCTGAATAAATGTAAAAACAAGACCCATACATATGCTGTCTACAAGAGACACACTTCAGACCTAGGGACACATACAGACTGAAAGTGAGGGGGATGGAAAAAGATATTCCATGCAAATGGAAATCAAAAGAAAGCTGGAGTAGCAATATTCCTGTCAGACAAAATAGACTTTAAAATAAACACTGTTACGAGAGACAAAGAAGGACACTACATAATGCTCAAGGGATCAATTCAAGACGATATAACAATTGTAAATATATATGCACCCAACGTAAGAGCACCCCAATATATAAGGCAAACACTAACAGCCATAAAAGGAGAAATCGACAGTAACACAATAATTGTGGGCCTTGGTAAATTTAGAAAATTGATATCATACCAAGCATCTTGTCCAACCACAACTCTGAGATTAGAAATCAACTATAAGAAAAAAAACTGTAAAAAAACACAACCACATGGAGGCTGAACAACATGCTACTAAACAACCAATGGATCACTGAAGAAATCAAAGAGGAAATAAAAAAATACTTAGAGAGAAATGAAAACGAAAGCATGATGAACCAAAAACCTACGGGATGCAGCAAAGGCAGGTCTAAAAGGGAAGTTTATAGCAATACAGTCTTACCTCAGGAAACAAGAAAAATCACAAATAAACAACCTAACCTTATGCCTAAAGCAACTAGAAAAAGAAGAACAAAACCCAAAATTGGTAAAGGAAAGAAACCATAAAGATCAGAGCAGAAATAAATGAAATAGAAACAAAGAAAACAATAGAAAACATCAATGAAACTAAAAGCTGGTTCTTTGAAAAGATAAACAAAATGATAAACCTTTGGCCAGACTCATCAAGAAAAAAAAAGAGGGCTCAAATCAATACAATTAGAAATAAAAAAGGATTAAGTTACAATGGACACCACAGAAATACAAACAATATGCCAATAAAATGGATAACCTGGAAGAAATGAACAAATTCTTAGAAAGGTACAATCTCCCAAGACTGAACCAAGAAGAAACAGAATATATGAACAGACCAATCACAAGCACTGAAATTTAAACTGTGATTTAAAAACTCCCAAAAAACAAAAGCCCAGGACAAGATGCCTTCACAGGCAAATTCTATTAAACATTTAGAGAAGATTTACCACCTATCCTTCTGAAACTATCCCCAAAAATTACAGAGGGAGGAATACTCCCAAACTCATTCTGTGAGGCCACCATCAACCTGATACCAAAACGAGACAAAGATACCACAAAAAAAGAAAACTGCAGGCCAATATCACTGATGAACAGATGCAAAACTCAACAAAATACTAGCAATCCAAATCCAACAATACATTAAAGGGATCATACACCATGATCAAGTGGGATTTATCCCAGGGATGCAAGGATTTTTCAATATCTGCAAATCAATCAATGTGATGCACCACATTAACAAACTGAAGAATAAAAACCATATGATCATCTCAACAGATGTAGAAAAAGCTTTTGACAAAATTCAACACCCATTTATGATAAAAACTCTCCAGAAAGTGGGCACAGAGGGAACTTACCTCAACATAATAAAGGCCATATATGACAAACCTACAGTCAGCATCATTCTCAATGGTGAAAAGATGAAAGCATTTCCTCTAAGATGGGGAACAGACAAGGATGTCTACTCTCGCCACTTTTACTCAACATATTTTTGGAAGTCCTAGCCACAGCAATCAAAGAACAAAAAGAAAAAGAAGGAATCTAAACTGGAAAAGAAGAAGTAAAACTGACACCATTTGCAGATGACGTGATACTATACATAGAGAATCCTAAAGATGCTACCAGAAAACTAGAGCTCGTTAATGAATTTGGTAAAGTTGCAGGATACAAAATTAATAAAGAGAAATCTGTTCCATTCCTATACACAGATAACGAAAGATCAGAAAGAGAAATTAAAGAAACAATCCCCTTTACCTTCACACCAAAAAGAATAAGATACCTAGGAATAAACCTACCTAAGGAGAAAAAAGACCTGTACTCTGAAAACTATAAGGCACTGATGAAAGAAACTGAAGATGACACAAACAGATGGAGAGATATACCATGTTCTTGGATTGGAAGAATCAATATTATGAGAATGACTATACTACCCAAAGCAATCTACAGATTTGATGCAACCCCTATCAAATTACCAATGGCATTTTTTCACAGAACTAGAACAAAAAATCTTAAAATTTGTAAGGACACACAAAAAGACCCCAAATAGCCAAAGCAATCTTGAGAAAGAAAAACGGAGCTGGAGGAATCAGGCTCCCTGACTTCAGACTATACTACAAAGTTATAGTCATCAAAAGAGTATGGTACTGGCACAAAAACAGAAATATAGATCAATGGAACAAGACGGAAAGCCCAGAAATAAACCCACACACCTATGGCCAATTAATCTATGACAAAGGAGGTAAGACTATAAAATGGAGGAAAGACTGCCTCTTCAATAAATGATGCTAGGAAAACTGTACAGCCACATGTAAAAAAGTGAAATTAGGACTTTCTGCAACACAATACACAAAAATAAACTCAAAATGGATTAAAGACATAAATGTAAGACCGGATACTATAAAACTCTTAGAGGAAAACATAGGCAGAACAATCTTTGGCATAAATCGCAGCAAGTTCTTTTTCAAGTTGTCTCCTAGAGTAATGGAAATAAAAACAAAAATAAACAACTGGGACCTAAGTAAACTCAAAAGCTTCTGCACAGCAAAGGAAACCATAAACAAAATGAAAAGACAACACACAGAATGGGAGAAAATATTTGCAAATGATGAGACCGACAAGGGATTAGTCTCCAAAATTTACAAACAGCTCATGCAGCTCAATATCGAAAAAACAAACAACCCAATCAAAAAATGGGCAGAAGACCTAAATAGACATTTCTCCAAAGAAGACATACAGATGGCTAGGCTAAAAAGCACATGAAAAGATGTTCAACATCACTAATTATTAGAGAAATGCAAATCAAAACTACGAGGGGACTTCCCTGGTGGTGTAGTGGTTAAGAATCCGCCTGCCAGTGCAGAGGACATGGGCTTGATCCCTCACCCGGGAAGATCCCACATGCCCCGGAGCAACTAAGCCCATGCACCACAACTACTGAGCCTGCACTCTAGAGCCCGTGAGCCACAACTACTGAGCCTGCGTGCTTCAACTACTGAAGCCCGCATGCCTAGAGCCCGTGCTCCGCAACAAGAGAAGCCAACGCAATGAGAAACCTGAGCACCGCAACGAAGAGGAGCACCTACTCGCCACAACTAGAGAAAGCCTGCATGCAGCAACAAACAACCAATGCAGCCAAAAATAAATAGTAAATTAAAAAAAAAAAAATATATATATATATATATAAAAAAAAGCCTATGGTTGGGGGGAAAAAGCCTACAATGAGGTATCACCTCACACCAGTCAGAATGGCCATCATCAAAAATCTGCAAACAATAAATGCTGGAGAGGGTGTGGAGAAAAAGGAACCCTCCTACACTGTTGGTGGGAATGTAAGTTGGTACAGCCCCTATGGAGAAGAGTATGCAGGTTTCTTAAGAAACTAAAAATAGAACTACCATATGACCCAGTAATCCCACTGCTGGGCATATATCCAGACAAAACTATAATTCAAAAAGATACATGTTCCCCTATGTTCACTGCAGCACTGTTTATAATAGCCAAGACATGGAAGCAACCTAAATGTCCATTGACAGATGAATGGATAAACAAGATGTGGTACATGTATACAATGGAATATTACTCAGCCATTAAAAAGAACGAAATAATGCCATTTGCAGCAACACAGATGGACCTGGTGATTAGTGAAGTAAGTCAAACAGAGAAAGAGAAATATCATGTGATATCGGTTATATGTGGAATAAAAAAAATGATACAAATGAACTTATTTATGAAACAGAAACAGACTCACTGACTTAAGGGAATGAACTTATGGTTACCGGGGGGAAGGGTGGCGGGGGGAGGGATAGGTTGGGAGTTTGGGATTGATATGTACACACTGCTATACTGAAAATAGATAACCAACAAGAACCTACTGTATAGCACAGGAATGCTGCTCAATATTCTGTAATAACATAAATAGGAAAAGAATTTGAAAAGGAATAGATACATGTATATATATAAAAAGAGAATTAATACATTAATACCAATCTTCCTCAAACTCAAAATATCGAGGATGGAACACTTCCAAACTCATTCTTTGAGACCAGTATTACCTTCATACCAAAATCAGATAAAGATACCACAAGAGGGCATCCCTGGTGGTGCAGTGGTTGAGAGTCCGCCTGCCGATGCAGGGGACGCGGGTTCGTGCCCTGGTCCGGGAAGATCCCACATGCCGTGGAGCGGCTGGGCCTGTGGGCCATGGCCGCTGGGCCTGCGCATCCGGAGCCTGTGCTCCGCAACGGGAGAGGCCACAGCAGTGAGAGGCCTGCGTACCGCAAAAAAAAAAAAAAAAAAAAAAAAGATACCACAAGAAAACTATAGTCCAACATTCCTGATTAATAATAGATGTGAAAATTCTCAACAAAGTAGTAGCAAACCAAATTCAAGAACATATTATAAGGATTATACAGTATGACCAAGTGGGATTTATCCCTGGGATGCAAGGATGGATCAACTTATGAGAATCAATAAATGTAATATATCACATCAATAAAATGAGAGATAAAAATCATATGGTCATCTCAATATATGTGGAAAAAGCATTTGACAAGAATTCAAAACCCATTTATAATAAAATTCTCAATAAAATGGTCAGAGAAGGAACATACCTCAACATAATAAAGGCCATATATGACAAACCCACAGCTAACATCATACTCAATGGAGAAAATCTGAAAGCTTTTCCTCTAAGATCAGGAACAAGACAATGATGCCCACTCTCACCACTCCTATTCAGTATAGTATTGGAAGTCCTAGCTAGAAAAATTAGGCAAGACAAGGAAATAAAAGACAACCAAATCAGAAAAGAAGAAGTAAAAATTATCAGTATTCGCTGATATGATTTTATATATAGAAAATCCCAAAGAGTCAACCAAAAAACTGTTGGAACTCGTCAATGATTTCAGTAAAGTTGCAGGGTATAAAGTTAACACACAGAAATCTGTTGCTTTATTTTACAGTAATGATGAAACAGCTGCAGGAGAAATAAAACTATCCCATGAATAACAGCATCAAAAACAATACAATAGTAATGAATAATATAACCAAGGAAGTGAAAGATCTGTGCAATGAAACCTACAAGACTTTGATGAAAGAAATCGAAGAAGACACAAACAGAAAGACATCCTGTGCTCCTGGATTAGAAGAATTAGTATTGATAAAATGTCCAGACTACCCAAAGCTATCTACAAATCCAATGCAATCCCCATCAAAATATGAAAAGCATTCTACACAGAAATAGAAGAACAATCCTAAAGTTTGTGTGGAATCACAAAAAACCCCAAGTAGCCAAAGTAATCCTCAGAAAAAAGAAAACAACAAAGTGGGAGATATCATGCTTCCTGGTTTCAAAGTATTCTACAAAGCTATAGTAATAAAAACAATATGGTACTGGCACAAAAGTAGATACAAAGACCAATGGAACAGAATAAAGAGCCCAGAAATAAACCCAGGCATACAGTCAACTAATATTCAACTAGGGAGCCAAGAACACCCAATGGGAAAAGGATAGTCTCTTTAACAAACTGTGCTGGGGAAACTGGAGAAACACATGCAGAAAAATGAAATTGAATCCCTATCTCACACCACTCACAAAAATTAACTTGAAATGGATCAAAGACTTAAACGTAAGACCTGAAACCATAAAACTCCTAGAAGAAGATGTAGGGAAGAAGCTCTCTGACATTAGTTTTGGCAATGACTTTTTGGCTATAATGCCAAATGCAAAAATCAACAAATGAGACTATATCAAACTCAAAGTTTCTGCAGAGCAAAAGGAAGAGTTAACAAAATGAAAGAATAATCTACAGAATGGAAGAACATATTTGCAAACCAGTGTCAGATAAGGGGTTAATATCAAAAGAAAACACCCCGAAAAAACCTTATACAACTTAAAAACAAAAAACGACAATGCAATTTAAAAAAGTGGGCAGAAGAACTAAATAGACATTTTCTCCAAAGAGGACATTAAAGTGGTGAACAGGCACATAAAAAGATGCTCAATATCCCCAGTCATCAGGGAAATGGAAATAAAAACCACAATGAGACATCATCTCACACATTGTAGAATGGACTGATGGGACAACATCAAGCATACAAACATTCACATTATATGGGTCCCAGAAGGAGAAGAGAGAGACAAAGGGGCAGAAAACTTACTTGAGGAAATAATGGCTGAGAACTTCCCTAACCTGGGGAAGGAGAAAGACATCCAGATCCAGAAAGCCTAGAGAATTCCAAACAAGATGAACCCAAAGAGACCTACACCAAGACACAATTTAATTAAAATGTCAAAAGTTAAAGACACAAGGAGAGAATCTTAAAAGCAGCAAGAGAAATACAACTTGTTATGTACAAGGGAACCCCTATAAGGGTATCAGCATACTTTTCAACAGACACTTTGCAGGTGAAATGGGAGTGGCATGAAATATTTAAAATGCTAAAAGAACAACAAAACTTCCTACCAAAATATTCTACATAGCAAACTTATCATTTAGAATTGAAGGAGACATAGTTTCCATACAGTCAAACACTAAAGGAGTTCATCACTAGTAAACCAGCCTTACAAGAAACGTTAAAGGGACTTCTTTAAGCTGGAAAAAAAGGGTGCTAATTAGTTACAAGATAATATATGAAAGTATGAATCTCACTGGTAAAGGTAGATATATAGTAAAGGTAGTCAATTAATTACTTATAAAGCTAGTATGAAGGTTAAAATGCAAAAGTAGTAAAAATAACTATAACTACAATAAGTAGTTGACATATACAAGATAAAAAGATATAAGGTATAACATCAAAAACATAAAACATAAGGGGGAGAGTAAAATGTAGAGCATCTGAATACATTCAAACTCAAGTTCTTATCAACTTAAAATAGACTGTTACAAATACAGGTTGTTATATGTAAGTCTCATGGTAACCACAAAGCAAAAACCTATGGTAGATACACAAAAGGTAATGAAAAAGAAATCTAAGCATACCACTAAATAAAGTCATCAAAATGTAAAGGAAGAGAGTAAGGGAAGAAAGGAACAGAAAGGAACTACAAAACAGCCAGAAAACAATTAACAAAATGGCAATAAGTACATACCTACCAATAATTGCTTTAATGTAAATGGACCAAATTCTTTAATAAAAGACACAGAGTAGGGCTTCCCTGGTGGCACAGTGGTTGAGAGTCTGCCTGCTGATGCAGGGGACACGGGTTCGTGCCCTGGTCCGGGAAGATCCCACATGCTGCAGAGTGGCTAGGCCCATGAGCCATGGCTGCTGAGCCTGTGCGTCCCGAGCCTGTGCTCCGCAACGGGAGAGGCCACAACAATGAGAGGCCCGCGTACCGCAAAAAAAAACAACAAACCCCCCCCGCCAAAAAAAAACCAAAGACTGTAACATGAGACAAAGGAGCATTACACAATGATAAAGAAGTCAGTACAAAAATTGGATATAACATTTGTAAATATTTATGCACCCAACATAGAGCAGCTAAATATATGAAGCAAATGTTGAAACCTAAAGGGAGAAATAGACAGGGACACAGTAATAGTAGGGGACTTTATTACTACACTTACATCAATGTATATATCATCCAGACAGAAAATCAATACAGAAACAGCCTTAAATGATACGTTAGTCCAGATGGACTTAACAGATAATATGCACAATATTCTATCCCAAAGCAGAACACACGTTCTTCTCAAGTGCAAACGAAACATTCTCCAAGATAGATTGTATGTTACACCACAAAATAAGTCTTAATAAATTTAAGAAGACTGAAATCATATCAAACATCTTTTCTGACCATAATGGTATGAAACTAGAAATCAATTACAAAAAGAAAACTGGAAAATTCACAAATATGTGGAGATTAAACAACATGCTACTGAACAACCAATGAGTCAATGAAGAAATCAAAAGAGAAATCAAATGAAGAAATCAATGAGAAATCAAAGAATACCTTGAGACAAATGAAAAAAGAAATTACATCATACCACAACTTACGGGATGCAGCAAAAGCAATTCTAAGAGGGAAATTTATAGCGATAAAAGCCTAGCTTAAGAAATAAAAATCTCAAAAAAAACAATCTCAAATTATACCTCAAGGAACTATAAAAAGAAGAATGAATGAAGCCCAAAGTTAGTAGAAGGAAGGAAATAACAATGATCAGAGTGGTGTCAGAGTGGAAATAAATGAAAGAGACTAAACAGTAAATAGAAAAGATCAATAAAACTAAGAGCTGGTTCTTTGAAAAAATAAACCAAATTGGCTAACCTTTAGCTAGACTCACCAGGGAAAAAAGTGGGCTCATATAAATCAGAAATGAAAGAGGAGATAGTACAACTGATACCACAGAAATACAAAGGACAATAAGAGACTACTATGAACAATTATATGCCAACAAATTGGACAACCTATAAGAAATGGATAAATTCCTAGAAACATATAAACTTCCAACACTGAATCATGAAGAAACAGAAAATTTGGCTAGACTGATTAGTAGTAAGAGGATTGAATCAGTAATCAAAAACCTCCCAACAAACAAAAGTCCTGGACCAGACAGCTTCACTGGTAATTTTTATCAAACATTAAAGAATTAATCCCAATCCTTCTCAAACTCTTCCAAAATTAGAAGAGGAGGAAACACTGCCAAACTTATTTTATGAGGCCAGCATACCCTGATACCAAAACCAGACGAGGTTGCCACGAGCAAAGAAAACTATAGGCAAATGTCCCTGATGAACACAGATGAAAAAATCCTCAACGAAATATTAGCAAATGAAATTCAACAATACATTAAAAGGATCATACACCATGATCAGGTAGGAGTTATTCCAGGGATGCAAGGATGGTTCAATATCTGCAAATCAATCAATGTGGTATAACACATTAACAAAGCAAAGGATAAAAATCATATGATTATCCCAACAGATGCAAAAAAAGCATTTGACAAAATTCAACATGCATTTATGAAAAAACTCTCAACACAGTGTGTATAGGGGAAATATACCTCAACCTAATAAAGGCCATATATGACAGTCCTAAAGCTAATATCATATTCAGTGGGGAAAAGCTGAAAGCACTTCCTCTAAGATCAGGAACAAGACAAGGATGCCTACTCTTAGCACTTCTTTTTCTTTTCTTTTCTTTTCTTTTTTTTGCTGTGTCACTTGGCAGCATGTGGGATCTTAGTTCCCCAACTAGGGACTGAACCCGCACCCCCTGCATTGGAAGCACAGAGTCTTAATCACTGGACCACCAGGAAAGTCCCCACCCTTACCACTTTTTTCTTAATTTTTATTTATTTATTTATTTATTTTTGGCAGTATGGGTCTTAGTTGCTGCGCACAGGCTTTCTCTAGTTGCGGCGACTGGGGGCTACTTTTTGTTGCAGTGCGCAGGCTTCTCATTGCGGTGGCTTCTCTTGTTGCAGACCATGGGCTCTAGGCATGCGGGCTTCAGTAGTTGTGGCACGTGGGCTCAGTAGTTGTGGCTCGCGGGCTCTAGAGCACAGGCTCAGTAGTTGTGGCACGTGGCTTAGTTGCTCCGCGGCATGTGGGATCTTCCCGGACCAGGGCTTGTACCTGTGTCCCCTGCATTGGCAGGCAGATTCCTAACCACTGTGTCACCAGGGAAGTCCCACCCTTACCACTTTTATTCAACATAATGTTGCAAGTCCTAGCCACAGCAGTCAGAGAAGAAAATGAAATAAAAGGCACCCAAATTGGAAAGGAAGGAGTAAAACTGTCACTATTTGCAGATAACATGATATTATATATAGAAAACCCTAAAGACTTTACCAAAAAACTGTTACAACAAATTTTGTATCCTACAGTTGTAGGATACAAAATTAATATACAGAAATCTTTTGCATTTCTATACACTTATAACAAACTATCAGAAAGAGAAATTAAGAAGCAATCCATTTACAATTGCATCAAAGAGAATAAAATGCCTAGAAATAAATTTAACCAAGGAGGTGAAAGACCTGTACACTGAAAACTGTAAGACACTGATGGAAGAAATTGAAGATGACACAAATAAAAGGAATGATATTATGTGCTCATGGATTTTAAAAATTAATGTTGTTAAAAATGTCCACAGTACCCAAAACAATCTACAGAATCAGTGCAATCACTATCAAAATTCCAATGACATTTTTCAAAGAAATAGAATGAACATCCTAAAATTTGTATGGAACCACAAAAGACCCTGAATTTCCAAAGCAGTGTGAGAAAGAAGAAGAAAATTGGAGGTATCACATTACCTGATCTCAAACTATATTCAAAGCTATAGTAATCAAAACAGTATGGTACTTGCATAGAAGCAGACATCCAGATCAATGGAACAGAATTGAGAGCCCAGAAATAAACATAGGTATATAAGATCAAGTAATATTTGACAGTGAGTGAAGAATACTCAATGGAGGAAAGATGGTCTCTTCTATAACTGGTGCTGGGAAAACTGGATATTCAAATGGAAAAAAGATGAAACTAGATCCCTATCTTATACCACTTCCAAAAATTAACTCAAAATTTATTAAAGACTTAAATGCAAGACCCATAGCCATGAAACTCACAGAAGAAAACAGGAAAAAACTTCTTAACATGAGGCTTGATAATGATTTTTTGTTTATGACACCTAAAGCTCAAGTAACAAAATAAAAAACAAAGAGGTGAGACTACCTCAAACTAAGAAGCTTCTGCACAGCAAAAGAAACAATCAACAAAGTGAAAAGACAACTTCAGAATGGGCAAAAAACATTTGCAAACTATCTGATAAGGGGTAAGTATTCAAAATATATAAACAACACATACAATTCAGTATCAAAGAAAAAATCCCAAATAATCTAATGTAAAAAAAGGACAAATGAACTAAATACACTATTTTCCAAAGAAGATATACAAATGGCCAACAGGTACATGAAAATAAGTTCAACATAACTAGTCATTAGAGAATTGCTAATCAAAACCACAATGAGATATCACCTCATGCCTATTAGAATGGCCATCATCAATAATATACAAGGTAACAAATTCTGGTGAGGATGTGGAAAAAAGGGAACCCTTGTGCACTTTTGATGGGATTGTAAACTGGTACAGCCACTATGGAAAAGAGTATGGCAGGTCCCCCAAAATTAAAAATAGAACTAATTAGAACTACCAGATGATCCAGCAATTCCTCTTCTGGGAATATATCCAAAGGAAATGAAAATACTAACTTGAAAAAATATCTACACCCCCACGTTCATAGCAGCATCATTTACAATTAGCCAAGACATAGAAACAACAATTGATGGATGAATGGATAAAGAAGTTGTGGTATATATATGTAATAGAATATTACTCAACCATTTAAAAAATGAGGAAATCTTGCCATTTGCAACAATATGGACGGGCCTTGAGGGCATTATGCTAAGTGAAATAAATCAGAGAAACAAATACTGTATAATTTCATTTACACATGGAATAAAAAAAACAAGCTCATCAATACAGAGAACAGATTAGTGGCTGCTGCAGGTGGATAGTGGGTGTGGGTACAATGGGTGAAGGGGGTCAAAAGGTACAAACTTCCTGGTATAAGGTAAATAAAACATGGGGATGTAATGTACAACACGGTCACTATGGTTAATAATACTGTATTGCATATTTGAAAGTTGAAAGTCCTTATCACTGAAAAAATATTTTTTCTAACTATATAAGGTAATGGACGTTAACTAGACTTACTGTGGTGATCATTTCACAATATATACAAATATCCAATCATGTTGTACACCTGAAACTTTATAATGTGATATGTCATTTATACCTCAATAAAAAAAATTTGAACTCTTATTTTTGAAAGCTTTTAAAAACCAAGCGCACGTAAAGCTATAAATTCATCTAAGTGTTATTTTATTTGCCTTTCATAACTGTTACTATGGAGGATTTTCATTGTCATTTGGTTGTATACATTTACAGATTTTTTTCATTCTGATTTTCTCTTAATTTAAATATGACTTAAGAGTGCATATATTTTGGTACTTCCCTGGCAGTCCAGTGGTTAAGACTTCACCTTCCAATGCAGGGGGTGCAGGTTCAATTCCTGGTTGGGGAGCTAAGACCTACATGCCTCGTGGCCAAAAAACCAAAACATAAAACAGAAGCAATATTGTAACAAATTCAATAAAGGCTTAAAAAAATACTCCACATCAAAAAAAAAAAATCTTAAAAAAAAGAGTGCATATTTTAGTTTCTAAATATGTGAGTCTTTTTTGTGAATATTTTTATTGTTAATTTAAAGTTAAGTGACTTATGGTCAGAGAACGTTTTTTGTTTTATATAATTTGGGCTGAAATTCTCAAGACTTCTATTGCCTTCAAATGTTCAATGTGTTTTGGAAATAATTTATAATAAAGTTTGAAGCTTGATCAAAATATTTATCTAGAGTCCATGTAGGGTTCTAGATGTATACTTTAGATCAAGCTTTACATTTTTATTCAAATATTTTATGTGTTTACTCAAGTTATTATCTTCACTTATCAGTTTCTTATAGTTCTGTTAAATATCTTGATATGATGGTAGGTTTATTTTGCTTCATATTCTATTAAGAATTTCTGTATGTTTTTAGTCAAGGGCAGGGGGGTATCAGCTCAGTGCCATGATATTGAACTAGATCAATTTATTCTTTCAGGAGATACAGAAATGAAAACCTCATTAAACCCACAGAAATCATGAATTCTATTAGGTAAAAAGATAGACCTTAGCATTTGATCCTGGACCTTGACCGTTACAGTTAAAAAGGATCTTACAGATGATTACATTTCCAGTTATATGTTAACTGCTGTGGGTAAATTACTGCTTCCTCAAATGAATAACAGATTCAAGCCCTGGCTCTTTCACTTATTTTATGCGGATACTGAGACAAAGAAATATTTTCCTCAAGAACTAAAAAATTGCTGTTTTTATCAATTTAAAAGAATCTTAAACTTTTAAATAAAAATACTTTTTTTTTAAACCCAGGGGCTCAGGCTCCCTGCTCTGAGTTCCTTATTTATTTATATATGTGTGTGTGTGTGTGTGTGTGTGTGTGTGTGTGTATACATATATATTTTTTTGGGGGGGGACTGCGTTGGGTCTTCATTGCTGCGCGCGGGCTTTCTCTAGTTGCGGTGAGCGGGGGCTACTCTTTGTTGTGGTGCATGGGCTTCTCATTGCAGTGGCTTCTCTTGTGGCAGAGCACGGGCTCTAGGTGCACGGGCTCAGTAGTTGTGGCTCGTGGGCTCTAGAGCGCAGGCTCAGTAGTTGTGGCACACGGGCTTAGATGTGGGATCTTCCGGGACCAGGACTCGAACCCCTGTCCCCTGCATTGGCAGGCAGATTCTTAACCACTGTGCCACCAGGGAAGCCCTTAAAAATACTTTTTAATAATCCATTAATAGAAACCAGAGGAGAAGGAGAATAAAACAAGTTTATTTCAGAGATTTAGTTAGGAGAGGGAGAGAGAGAGAGAGAGAGGGAGAGAGAGAGAGAGGGAGGGAGGGAGGGAGGGAGGGAGGGAGGGAGGTGGGGGGAGAGAGCAAGGGCATGCCTAATGGTCCTAGGGTCAAAGTAAAATTTCTACTCAATTAAATCCGCCTTCTATCTGTACCTCTATTGTATTAGAGAACAAGAATTGATCTTCTGAATGATCCTAGTGAAAATCCTAAATGATCTATGATTCAATTATATTTCCTATACTCAACTTACTAAGGTAATAAAATATTTCATTTCAAAAGACATTTCAGCAATAAGAATTAGAATTAAGGTGGGTTAGATTTAAATTTTAATTAGTAGGAAAATTAAATTAACTAAATCCTCCATTCTTGAAGTACTTTGGTTAACTGAGTTTTACTGTAGTAAATAAAATTCAGACTGCATTTTTACTGAGTAGGTGATTTCTCCTATACTTCTAATTCAAAGCTTCGAATAAGTGCTGCTTAATTGCTTCCATGTCCTGGCTATTGTAAATAGTGCTGCAACAAACACGGGGGTGCATGTGTCCTTTTGAATTATGGTTTTCTCTGGGTATATGCCCAGTAGTGGGACTGCTGGGTCATATGGTAGTTCTATTTTTAGTTTTTTAAGGAACCTCCATACTGTTCTCCACAGTGGCTGTATCAATTTACATTCCCAACAACAGGGTAAGAGGGTTCCCTTTTCTCCATACTCTCTCCAGCATTTGTTGCTTGTACATTTTTTAATGCTATTTAATTTCTATTTTCAAACACATATAACAGCCATGAAGACTGCCTTCACTCTATCTTTTTATCAAGTGATTCTGCCTAAGAAATTTCATTTATTTGGTGTTCTGCTAGGATATAAATGCACACAAATATACATATATATATGTATATAATTTTTATCTCTATGTATATTCAGTATTCCTAAACTCTATCCCCAAGTCAAAATCTAAAAGATTCGGTTGCAGAGCACATAGCTTCACCATTTGTATACGTCACTTAAAACAATATTTTTCAAAGAAGTTTTTGTCTCTGAAGGGGAGAATCAAAGAAATAATAATAAAAGAAACAAAATATTTTGTAGACTGAATTGAAAACTTAAAAAATATTGTTTTATCATTTACCTTCAAAAAGTGTTTTTCAAGTGTCTCCTTTCCAGAGCTACAGATGGTCTTTGCCATTTAGCATCCTCATCCCTGTTAGAAGAAGCCAATTTATATCATATCCCTATACTTCTAATCAAGGCTGCCCGATTAGTGCTCTGTTGAATGAATTGCTGCTGATTAACTGAAAATTATCCAGTGAAACTAACGATTTTCTCTCCAGACCCTGTGGGCCCATAAAACGTTCGTCAGAATTAAGGACAGGTAATTACGGTGTATGATTTGCCAAGAGACTAAACTTACTGAGTCAGTGTGAGGAGCCCAGGTTGGGGGTGATTTGATGCAGGCCGGCAGATCCCTCTTTCAAGGTTTGCTGTTTTCCTCTTAGCTCATGTCTCTTCCAGGCATTTCCAGGAGATGGTGTCTGGCAGCTCTTTTACTCAGTTTACAAGATAATCTCCCAGGTGTATCACGCAAGGAAGAGGAAAATAAAGAGTCTTTCATCCCTGGTACTGTATTCTTTGGTAAGCAGCAGAATTTCTGGGGGGTGAAAAAGATCATTATAATTTTAATATGCTTTTAAGCTGCTGAAATATATAGCAGTCAAGACGGAGATGATGTATCTGCGTATATGCCACCCAGGTTATGCTGGTTAGGCTGCATCTGTAACAGTATACTGAACAGATGTGAAGACGATGCCCTTCTAAATTGTTGGTCCTTGAGCTCCCAACAGAAAGAAAACAAGGTTGGGGCAAATTTTTTAAGAGCAGTAAGAAGAATCCCCAACTAAATAAGACAAAACAATGGATATACAGGGAAATGTCAAGGACAGAAAATTCAAACATACTGACTGTAAGATATTGGAATTCAGGCTGTCTCCTTCTTCAGATCTCAAACTACAGTTTTATACATGGTATTGCTTGGTAGTTATGTCATTTTGGTACTTCAGTTAGTAAACCCATTAAATAGAATTTAAGATGGATGTGCCTTTTAATATAAGATGTGAGGACTGACAGATGTAAAGTATTTCTATTTAGATCTATGTGTCGTATTTCAAAATAAAGACTGCCTAGCACTTTCTCACATACACCACTAATGTACATGGTTAGACGAGGGAAATATAATTCATATAAGTCTAAATGGTCTTTTGTTAAAGGAACTTTAGTAGTCTTCCATTACTATTTATTGAACCTGCCTTTTCTAGATATAAATCATCCTAGGGCCCTACTGAAGCTTTCTATGAGACCATCTCCCTTCATTTTATATTTTAGCTCAGCATCCTGTACTAAAAGAGATTGTCTACTTATAGATGTAAGGGTGTAACAAGAGAATCCTGTTTTGAGCTGAGGAATTAATATTAAATGAAATTTCTCCACTTGATAAAAGATCATGGGTGAGAAAAAAACTCAACCAAAAATGTTCATTTTTTTCCCCTTTTAAAAAGATTTCTTCAAATGAGGAACATGGAAGCTCAGAACTGGTTGCAGGTGTGAGTGAACCAGAAATTAGGTGAACCAAAAAAATAATTTCAAGAGACCCTTAAATGTGATGTCTTTAATGATATGCTGAGATAATCACTGAGATTGTGTAATGAACAAGAGGCACTCAGGATTAAAAAAAAATAGCAGAGAAATTTGCTGAAATATTTGCTTCAGGCTTTACCAAGGTAAATGTTGTGAGGCAGGAATGAATGGTTAAATTAATCAGGATTTCAATCAGCCTTGCTTGGTTCAAGCCTTGGCTTCACCACCAATGATCTATGTATTTTGGCTGAGTCGTGTGTCTTCTCTGTGTCAGATGAAAGCACGGGCCAAAACCTGTGGGTCTGGTGTGGCCAAATATGCTTATCAGTAAGCTGAGTGCCAAAACACTTGGGCACTACTACTGTCTAGTTTACCCTCTTCCCCCTAGTACTCCAAGTTACAATTTTACACCCGATCCTCGTTCGTCAACTAATCCTAGAATAGATATTAAACGATGAGGTATCATTCGTACCTCCAGACCTTCATGCAACTTTCTTTTAAGTAACCATTATGTACCGGAAATTGACCTTTCTACAGCTAAATAAATTAGTTTTGGCTAATAAGGCTTAAAATGACAGTTGGTGAAGAGAGGGAGGATGCTTTATTTCTTAGTCTTTCTCCTCTCTTTATTCCTTCATGAAGAAACAGCTGTCTGCGTAGTAGCATTAAGGTGACTCCATCCCTTTCTTCTTTCTTAGCAAGAACGACTACAAATTGACTTTGGGCACCACCTTTAAAAAAGACTCGTAATCCCTAAGAGATCCTGCTATTTTGAAAGAAAAGTCTGTATTCTGTATTTAGTTCTGGGCATTCTTCCAAGAGGAAGATGTAAAAAAGATGGAAGAGTTCAAGAGAGTGGCAAATAAATGATCAAGGGGCTTCCACAGCATATTGGAGTCAAGTAAAATTCTTCAAAAGAATCATCAGATCTATAGATTTTCCTCCACACTCTGAGTTTTTAAAGTGAGCATTCATAGCTTAAAATTACTTCTTAAAGAGGGTTTTCATATATACAGTCTTTCAACAGCCTTGAGAAAGACATCAGCATAGGTATAATCTGCACTTTACAGATGAAAAAAATGGACATCTGAGAGATACTATGACTTATTCAAACTCTGATGGCCATTGATAACTTAAAGAACCCAGCCTTGGAATCTGATCTCATACTTGTGCCACTCTTCCAAATGGACTGATATCCCCCTTCAGTCTGGACAGGAAAGGGCCAGAATTATTTTTTCCAGTCTCTAAATATATATTCTCTTTGACCTGTAATTGATGGTATATCCTTCAATCTCCTTATTGTCTTGTTTCTAATCATTTCAAATGCTGCAGACATATCTAGTATTAGTATATTTACCTTATTTGATTTTGAGATTGGGAATCCTCAGAGAAAGAGGACTATTTTTATGTGTTTTGTTCAACAAAACTGTGTTAAAACAAGTCAAGTAATCTTTTCGTTACTGTCTTAAGAGGATGTCAGAAAGGATTTAAGGGGCCGATCAGAGATCAGCAAGCTATGGCCCATGGGCCAAACATGCTTGCTGCCTGTTTTTGTAAATAAAGTTTTACTGGAACACAGACACACTCAGTCTTTTATGTGCTGTCTATCTGCTTTTGTACTACAGTGGTAGAGTTGGGTAGTTTTAACAGAGATTGTATGGCCTTCAAAGCCTAAAATATTTACTATCTGGCCTTTTACAGAAAAACTTTGCCAACTCCAGGCCTAAATAATCATATATAGTGTCGTTCCCTGAAAAGTGACCAAGGCACAAGCAATGTAGAATGGGCTGTCCTGTTTCTTTCTATGAATCTGATACTTCACAAGATGTTATTATTTCAGGGAGAAAGAGTATTTTTTTGATACTTAAGGTAATAGGAAGTAGAGGGAATTGTAAGAGAATCTGGCAAAATTACATGGAGCTCTTCAGAAGGGGAATTACATTTAGGAGAGTTACTCTACAATCAATCAAGGGAATGAGAGGGAGAATTGCATGAGGTAAAGGTATGAACTGGGGTGGAACATTGAGAAGTGTTTCTCATAAGCTGATTGGTACCCTTTATAAAACACAGTAAATTTCCGCATGCCAATCAAAATCCAAACTTAAGTTTAAAAATCATTTAAATTATTAGAGTTTATTTTTCTTTGCTTTTAGCAAAGAAAAAACTAGCAGGCTTTCTTTATTACATGAGTAAATCCTGAATCTTGGGACATGGATTCAGGTTAAGCAGACGTTAGCACGAATTGTTGTGTGTCAGCTATTATAAAAACAAACTTCTAATATCCCATCTTTTGAGATTTATGGAGGTGACTTTCCTTTTCTTTGGAGATGATGAATGTGTGCTGACTGGCGCCGCTGTTTAATTATAGATGGCTAGCTGTGAGGAACGTGAAAATGATCTCAGCCATTTAAACCTCAAGGCAATCTCCCGATGTGACCTAAAAGGTGTGCATTTTATTTATGTAGTTATTTTACCTACTCACCCAGATTTCTACTGCACTTAGAAATTCCCAAATGCAGTGTCTACAATTATTCTGTAAAGGGTTTGAAATAACATTCCCTTCCTTCTCATTCTTGTTCCCAGGAAATTTTTGCTTCAAGGTGCATTTGGGAAACAGTGCATGGGAACAGTGCATGGGAGTGGTATAGGGGAAAACAGAACAGACTTTAGACTCAGGCATACTTGGAAGGCCCTTTGAAAGGTCACCATGTGTTCAGGGAACTACAAATGGCTCACCATGCCTGGATGGCAGAGTGCATGCTGAGCGTGGAGAGAGACATGTCCGCAGAGGTGGTTGGGAGCCAGACAACGAAGAATGCTGTGTTCCATGCTAAGGAGCAGGGACAGTTCTCAAGGTAATATGGAACCGCTGAAGGGTTTTGAGACAAAAATGTAACACAATCAAATTTACAATATGGAAAAATACTCTGGCAGCAGGGTAGATGATGGACCAAAATGGAGAGAGTGAGGGTACATAGAGATTTGAGGAGCTGGTGTAGGCATTGAGGTTTTCAAGCAATGATGAGGTCTAAAGCTGGGAGTGTGTGAGGGTAGGGGATTGAACTGTTTAGGACATATTTGTGTGGCTTAACTGATAGAACTTAATTTTAACAGAGATAAGGGTGAGGGAAGGGTCAGTTTAGGGGCTGAGTTGACTATAATAGGAAAGATGAAGAGAACAAGGGTTAATGCCTATCAGACTTACTACTCATGCCCAGAACATAGGCCTGCCAAGCGAAGCGTTCTTGTGATTTGTCAGACAATAGGAGAAGATTTTTTAAAAAAGTAAAGGAAACAAATCAAAATTTAGGTGATAATGACAGATGATGGCAAGAGAGAGGATACATCCACAAAGATAATATACACAGTCACAAGTACAAGTGCCAACTGCCAGCAAGAAAAACTGAGACAGCATTGTCTCCAAAGGCGGTGGTCCCTCTCTAGACAACTTTGCCTATATGGAGCTTCCTTGTGTGAAAAGAATATCTGCCTGGATTCCCCATAACTAAGACCCTCAGACTACGGTTTTAGCACACATTTAGGAGGTGATTACCAGCAGGGAGTGGAGAAGTGAGAAAGAAAAGTTAAAGCAGCCAATACAGAATGTGTTCATGAGTCATTACCACTGTGGGCAACTGGGGGCTCAACGTTACTAAGAACCTCTGGGAGACAGTATATAACATGCCTCAGCATTGCCCCACCTGAGCGGCAAAGAAGGTATTTATCCACCAATTCTAGTGTGCTACTGGTTAACGGGTTAACCAATGACAACTTCCAGGCCCTTCCAGCCAGCCCTGTGCTTGAGCTATGCATATTATCATGGGCAGAGAAATCCCTGAAACAAAGAGCTGTGGTTGCAGGAACAGTGAACGCAAAGGCATATGAGCAGGGTTCTGACAGAGCCTACTGCATATAGATACACCCTAACAAGGGCAGTACACCCACTGTATCTATGCTTTGAGTTTGCAAGGGTAGAATCTTACTTAAAATTAGACAAGTTACTTATTCCAATGAAGGAGGTTTTCTACCTTTTTGGAACCTATCTCAGTATATAGATATACTGGTATTTAGAAGTCTCAAACTTCAATGTATCAATATATCAATGATTTAAAACATTAGTAAATAGTGATCCATGGTGATGTAATCCTGTACACAAATGCTGAAAGTGTAGAGATAAATATGAAAAGTTGCATGTAACCATTAAAACTGACTCAGATATATCTAGAGGGAAAAAACACATTCTACAAGCAATAAATGCTAGAGAGGGTGTGGAGAAAAGGGAACCCTCTTACACTGTTGGTGGGAATATAAATTGGTGCAGCCACTATGGAGAACAGTATGGAGGTTCCTTAAAAAAACTAAAAACAGAACTACCATATGACCCAGCAATCCCACTCCTGGGCATATATCAGGAGAAAACCGTAATTTGAAAAGATACATGCACCCCAATGTTCATAGCAGCACTATTTACAATAGCCAAGACATGGAAGCAACCTAAATGTCCATCAACAGAAGAATGGATAAAGAAGATGTGGTACATATATACAATGGAACACTACTCAGCCGTTAAAAAGAATGAAATAATGCCATTTGCAGCAATGTGGATGGACCTAGAGATCATCATACTAAGTGAAGTAAGTCAGACAGAGAAAGATAAATATCATATGATATCGCTTGTATGTGGAATCAAAAAAATGGTACCAGTGAACTTATTTACAAAGCAGAAATAGAGTCACAGATGTAGAAAACAAACTTACGGTTACCAAGGGGGAAAAGGGGGGAGGGATAAACTGGGAGACTGGGATTGACATATACACACTACTACATATAAAATAGATAACTAATAAGAACCTACTGTGTAGCACACGGAACTCTACTCAATACCCTGTAATGACCTATATGGGAAAAGAATCTAAAAAAGAGTGGATATATGTATAACTGATTCTCTTTGCAGTACATCTGAAACTAACTAACAACATTGTAAATCAACTATACTCCAATAAAAATTAATTAGAAAAACACATTCTGTGCTCTAAAACACTGCCATTTCCTAAAATGAAACTACTAAGATATATGGTTTTTGCCTAGTATAAGTATGTAATTATTGATTTTGAAAAAAATAAACAGACTAAGGCACAAGATGCCTACAACACAATAAAGCAGCAATCCCAACTCTCCGTTATTCTGGAATTGGATATAAAAAATTAAACAGAAATATGTGTTGAAAGAGAACAAAGTTACAAAGTCAACTATGAAATGAAAGAATTGGATTAATTGCCGAGTAACCTGGAAATGAGAAATACAGCACTAAGATCAATTTTTGATAATCCACTGATGGGTTTTTCCAGTTTTAGTATTTTCCTTTCTTTACATCTCCTGGTTTCCTCTTTAAATGCAAAGCTACTGGAAATGGGTTAGTAAAGAAATCATTTGTATTCGAGTCTGCTATCTTGAAGGTCCCACTCTGCCACTCGCTGGCTATGTAGCCTTGGATAAGTTACTTAACCTCTTTGTACCTTAGATTCCTCATTTGAAAAAATGGTGATTATAAGACATGTAAAAGTATGAGATTAGATCACTCCCTAACACCATACACAAAAATAAGCTCAAAATGGATTAAAGACCTAAATGTAAGGCCAGACACTATCAAACTCCTAGAGGAAAACATAGGCAGAACACTCTATGACATAAATCACAGCAAGATCCTTTTTGACCCACCTCCTAGAGAAATGGAAATAAAGACAAAAATAAACACATGGGACCTAATGAAACTTCAAAGCTTTTGCACAGCAAAGGAAACCATAAACAAGACCAAAAGACAACCCTCAGAATGGGAGAAAATATTTGCAAATGAAGCAACTGACAAAGGATTAATCTCCAAAATTTATAAGCAGCTCATGCAGCTCAATAGCAAAAAAACAAACAACCCAATCCAAAAATGGGCAGAAGACCTAAACAGACATTTCTCCACAGAAGATATACAGACAGCCAACAAACACATGAAAGGATGCTCAACATCTTTACTCATTAGAGAAATGCAAATCAAAACTACAATGAGATATCATCTCACACCAGTCAGAATGGCCATCATCAAAAAATCTAGAAACAATAAATGCTGGAGAGGGTGTGGAAAAAAGGGAACACTCTTGCACTGCTGGTGGGAATGTGAATTGGTACAGCCACTATGGAGAACGGTATGGAGGTTCCTTAAAAAAATACAAATAGAACTACCATATGACCCAGCAATCCCACTACTGGGCATATAACCTGAGAAAACCATAATTCAAAAAGAGACATGTACCAAAATGTTCATAGCAGCCCTATTTACAATAGCCCGGAGATGGAAACAACCTCAGTGTCCATCATCGGATGAATGGATAAAGAAGATGTGGCACATATATACAATGGAATATTACTCAGCCATAAAAAGAAATGAAATTGAGCTATTTGTAATGAGGTGGATGGACCTAGAGTCTGTCATACAGAGTGAAGTAAGTCAGAAAGAGAAAGACAAATACTGTATGCTGACACATATATATGGAATTTAAGAAAAAAATGTCATCAAGAACATAGGGGTAAGACAGGAATAAAGACACAGACCTACTAGAGCATGGACTTGAGGATATGGGGAGGGGGAAGGGTAAGCTGTGACAAAGTGAAAGAGCGGCATGGACATATATACACTACCAAACGTAAGGTAGATAGCTAGTGGGAAGCAGCTGCATAGCACAGGGAGATCAGCTCGGTTCTTTGTGACCGCCTGGAGGGGTGGGATAGGGAGGGTGGGAGGGAGACGCAAAAGGGAGGGGATATGGGAACATATGTATATGTATAACTGATTAAATTTGTAAAAAAAAAAAAAAAGTTTAAAAGAAAAAAAAAAAAAGTCTTTAGCAAGGAAAAATGTCATATTTTGCTGTAGCCGTAGCCTGAAAAGAATAAATATACCATAAGGATGTCATTTGCAAAAAAAAAAAAAAAAAAAAGAGTACCTACCTCATAGGGAGGTTATGAGGATTAATAAATTGGTATATGTAAATTAGAGTACCTGACACATAATAAGAAATACCCATGTTTTTGTTAGTGTTAATATTAAGCATATATACTTGTCTTCTAGGTGAAGAGCAAACTGTCATAGGTTATGGAATTTGACTGCCATAAATCACACAAGAAGTGTATCAGAGTATTCTTTTTAAAGACTTTTAACCTTCAAAAGAATTGACTTAGAAAAAGGATCCTTTTGCATTCCAGAGGCAAAACTAAGACCAATGGTAGAAGTTTCAGTCTGACATGAGGAAGAAGTTTTAGTCATTGCAGCTGTCAAACAATGAAGGCTTTGAAGTCATGCACTTGCTGACATGGGAGGTATAACAGTCTGGATGATTGCTTATTAGTGCTGCTGGAGAGGGAGTTTGTGCATCAGAGAAAAGGTACAAATAAATGATCTTTCAGATTTTTCTAATTTTGAAAGTCAATGGTTTCACAGTTTGTCTCTAAACTCTTTCCAATCTTCTACCTTACTATTTCCTTATGCAAATCCTCTGCTCTAGACACACAAGCATACTCATAAACACTCAAGTTTTATGCTTTCTCATCATTTGTGTTTTCTGTCATTCTCTCCACATTGAATGCCATTTTCTTAACAGAATAGGGCAAGCATTTAAAAAGTATAAATCTTATTAAAAGTTATACAGCATATCGTATCTTAAAGCTTAATTTCTATGTATAATATAACTAGGACCAACTTTTTTTTTATAGCCATGTTATACTTGGTCCTGAAATATTTAAATGAATATATATGAAGGCTGAAGAGACAAATTACCTCTCCAATCCACATACCCATCGTTTAGAAAGGAGTAAATAAGGCTTTGTGATCTAACTTATACTTGAAGTAATAAAAATCTCTCTAGTTTTTTAGATTTTAATTTATACTCAAATTTACCTCTGAAAATATTTATACTTCAACATTGAAATTAAATGAGGTAAATGAAAGTGTGTCTTTATACCATGTTTCATAAAAATATATCTATTAGTACTTTCAAGGAAAGATTCCTGGGGTAAAGAAGGCAAGTGAATGAGCTGCTAGCCATAAATTGGTCCAAAAGTTTCACATATTTTTGATTAGAATGCTTTATTTAAATGGAAGTTTACTAGGAAGGGTAGCATGAAAAATTTCAAGCTGCTTTAATTGAGGAGGTGGTCGGGGAGGAAACTGCCTGGAAGACCTGTAGGGTAATGGGAGTGCTCTTTGAGGCTGGGCCAGTGAAGGGGACAATCCTTCTTGCCCTGAGAATCAGGACCATTTTCCTGGCCCAAAGGCAGCACAAGCTTGCTCTCGAAGGTATATCTGGAAGGGCAAATGTGAAATTTTGTGTGTTTACATGAGCTAAATAAGCATTTGAAACAGGCCCTGTGGATTATAACATCATTTCCTGATATGACTTGAGAATCTACATTGGCTTATCCATGTGGGTTTTAAAACCCCCAAATTATGTCCTGCCATCTTGATTTCCTAGTGTTTTATATAAAATCATTTATCTTTTTCCAATTTTTTATTATATAGAACTTTAGGTATTCCTGGGGAAAAAGTATTAATACTAAAATATGTGCTTTCCTATCAGAAGTAATAAAATAAGTTTCAGATCTTTCCCTTTTTTCCATAAAATTCCAAGAGGAAAAACATTTAGAAAATGTAGACTGTGATTGAAGGATTCTACTGAGGATACATGATTAAAAAAAAATCAAATAATACTTGAGCAGGAATATGCTGTTTTGAGATCATTGTCGGGTTACAATTTTTCTGTTATTTCAGGGTGAAAAAGATGAGTTGCTATGGTTTCTTGCTCTGCTCAAATTGAGGTTTTTGGCTACATTAATATTTGTAGTTATTTTTCCATTACTCATGAAATACCACAAACACTCGGCAATAATTGCACCTGTTTTTTTTTTATGAGCATATATCTCCCCTGAGAGACTTTATGAATTCACATATGTTCTTAGAATCTTTTTATGATGCATTAATAATATGTTTGACAAAGCACACGTTTTCAATATATTTACTGAAATGCTTTTTCTACTGCTCCACCCACAAATCGTTTACCTACATGATTCATGAAAAATAATTTAGATATGCAGATGACTATGCATGAATGCAGAATGGTCTCAAGGGTGTAATGTATACATTAGAACCTCTTAATTACCCATGCCTCCATCTCTAACTCACAGGAGGGGAAGGCCCTCCCTTAACTCACAACCCACCATGATGTATTTAGTCTTGGATCCTACATAACAGGACTCAACAGAAAAAAAAGTGGTTCCATATTAGAAAACAAACAAAAAACCCCACTGTTTTATCTAAATGATTGAGAAATTTAGTCCTTTCTTAAAAATTTTAAAACATTTTGTTATATTTATGTAATAATCATTTCCTACCTGAATTAGGAACAAAACTCTCTGCTGATTCATTATATGAATTTATATGAATAAGCAAATCAATTATTACCAATACCAAATTCATTTTAATTCCTGTCAAATATTAATAGAACTATAGAGGATGGGAATCACAATGAAAAAAATGTTTTACTTTTTTCTTTTTCCCTCCTCACAGCACAATCTTTTTAAATGATATTACTGAAGGAATAAAATATATGGATTTTTTTTCCAGCATCAAGTGAACTTGGAAAGGTAAGCTGGGACAAAGTGAGAGAGTGGCATGGACATATATATACTACCAAATGTAAGACAGCTAGCTAGTGGGAAGCAGCTGCATAGCACAGGGAGATCAGCTCGGTCGGTGCTTTGTGATCACCTAGAGGAGCGGGATAGGGAGGGTGGGAGGTAGACACAAGAGGGAGGGGACATGGGGATATATGTATACATATAACTGATTCACTGTTATACAGCAGAAACTAACACAACATTGTAAAGCAACTATACTCCAATAAAGACGTTAAAAAAATAAAATACATACAAAAATATATATGATAAATAATGCTGATTTTTAATGGGTGTGTTTTAAAATATAGTTTTAAAGTATGTTTTAATTTTTGCACTGTATCGTCTTAAATAAGTAAAATAATGTGTATTGCAAAAAAATTGTCAAAACTTTAAACAGTCAATATATAGATTTTAATATAACTCACTCAAAAATCATGAGATTTAATTTCATGCTCAACTTATCAGAAAGAAAGATATTCAAAATAGAAATGGGTAGGCTCTATAACTTCTACTCAATGGCTATATCTATTAAACATAATTATGAATTAAAACAAAAAACAAAGGCTGGACTGGAAATTGGTTCTTAGTCATTATCTCTGAGTTATGACAAATTGGGGCATTCAGATACTTTTAACAGTGTCCCTCCTTTGGACACCAGGCATTCAGAGTGCCCCAGTGACTCAGAGTGGGGGTGTACAGATGAGAAAAGAAAAGAAGAACGCATTACTGTAAGAGAATACAATTCATCAATTCACAACCATATCCTGATCGCTATTTACCCTAGCACTATAGCCATGATCTCCCTCAGCCTTATCCTTGTCACTGTTGCCCTTAGTGCTAATTTTAACAGATTTTTACCTCTTTGGGATGGAGTGGTGAGCAGGGAACACAATGTATCACTGTGATATGTTATGAGTTTTCCTAGGAAGGGCCCCAGGGGTCTCCCATGTGAGTGTAACAAATCCTATATGTGAATCTCACTTTGCACACACATGCGCCGCCCCCCCCCAACAGAGCAATAATTTAGCATGTTGCAAATTTCTCAACCTGATACAATTTCCCTCAGTGATTCAGGTTGCCTCTACCTCATGACAAGGATTTGGAGAAGGTCTGAAGACTTTACACAAAATCTTAGCTATCCATAGATGTCTTATATCTTAGGCTATATGAAAGGGAAGCAAGAGCGGTCCTGAAAAACTGTTTAATTACAGGTTTGGTCAAGCCAACAATAAATATAAAGAAATAGCTTCATTTGCATAATAGATACTTGCAAGATCTGACCAATTGTGGTGCTCTACAAATTACATCACTGATTAGTCAGATCAAAAGTTACAGCAGGAGAGGACTTCCCTGGTGGCGCAGTGGTTAAGAATCCACCTCCCAATGCAGGGGACATGGGTTCAAGCCCTGGTCTGGGAAGATCCCACATGCCGCGGATCAACTAAGCCCGTGTGCCACAACTACTGAAGCCTGCGTGCCTAGATTCCATGCTCCGCAACAAGAGAAGCCACCACAATGAAAAGCCCGTGCACCACAACAAAGAGTAGCCCCCATTCACCACAACTAGAGAAAGCCCGCGTGCAGCAACGAAGACCCAACGCAGCCAAAAATAAATAAATAAAATTTTTAAAAGTTATAGCAGGAGAAATCCTAGAACATTTTTGTCATTGGATTTGCATTTCCATACAAACAGAAAACCACGGTATACAGTTCCATCCTTTTTATAGCTTTGTAACTTTGGCTATCGCCTCTATTGGATGACGACCAGGTACACTGGTATAGCTCCATAAAGCCTAATACTGGAAATAATTTAAAACCTCAAAGTCAGTGTCACCTTACTTATTTCACTTGCCTAATGATTTCCTCTCTTCCCATACAACCCAAACAGATATGTATTCACATTACTGGGAAGAAGAAACTCTCCCTATATTTACACAATGGAGTAATTTTTGTCCTTCTAATTAACCAGCATGAGCCAAATGTTTAAAAGGTTTCTTCTGAACATGCCTTTAATTAACATTCACATTTTCTAAATTAATCGTTACTGACCTTAACATGAAGGATACCTTTAAGACATGTTTCAAATAGAAAATAAATAAATAAATAAATAATTCCATTCAGGGAAATATACTAACTACCTGTGTTTCATAAGTCTTTGGTCATTGCTTTTTTCCTACCACTGCATAAAATATCCTAGAATTTGGAGTACTGGATAAAGGTCCTATAAACTACCTTGAACATTATCCCCATATCTCTATAATATCAAAATTAATGATGATTCATTAACATCATACAGTTTGCAAAATCCATACCATTCTGTGTATCATATAGCCTGGATTTTCCTGCAGGAAAACAGTGGCATACTAAATTTCAGAATATTCTTATGACTTTCTTTTCAAAAATGAAATCATTATAATTATTAAAGGAACCCACATGCGGGTGGTTTATATTGAAAATCAAAGTAAGGAGTTCCCAATGGGAAATACTTCGCAATGTACTTCAAGGATTCAATGGAACTAATGTCTTCTTTCTTCAAGAAATCATAACTGGCAAAACTCAAAGATAGAATCTAGCCAAATTTTACAATGAGAAAGAAAAGCTTTTCTAACAGATAAAAAAGAACACTGTCTATGGTACGTACAGCCAGGGACTTAAAGCATCATCTCTGAACTACCAATTTAAGAGGTACATAAATGTATCATCTACAAAGCCCTATTATTCAACATCTTGTCCATGGTGCTGAAGGTAAATGCTCTTCTAGCAACCTAGAGCTCCAGCATCAGACCAGTGATACACAGGCTGGCTGCCAGGGTGGGCCAAGTGGCTCACCTTGAAACTTTCGTCCTGTATGTCTGACTCTGCTTCTTGAACTCCCTTATTCTGTGACTTGTACTTCTGTCCTCAATGGCAGAATCCTAATTATGTTCATTTTTTTCTCCCATGTCAACTTAGATTCTATGCTCCCTATAATGATTTTGCTCCCTATATTTATTTTATGTTAACCTGATGGTAGAATTTAAAACTCGTTACTGCTTCAGCTTGAAAGAACCAGCACGAAAATTCTAAAGTCCATCTATTCCAATCCTTTTTTTCAAAAAACAGGGAAAAATTGTGCCCTAGATAATGTGGTTTTCCGAAGGTCATATAGCTAGATATACAGTTGTAATTCCTTACTATAAAATTTCACATATTGGCATTCCAATTCTATATTCAAATGTTCTCTTCTTGTTAATGCATTTTAATTGTTATCCAGATGAATTAATCCTATTACAGCTATTTAAAGGGAAGAGTGAAAGCTTTGCTCCACATCCTTCTTACACACATACTCACTATGAACTACATGCTGGAGACTCATAAAGCACACATCCCTGAAAGGTGTAAGTGGAGACAAGCTAAATATGTGAAAATAACAGAGAAATATTCCCCTAAGTAACCATCCCTGGATATGTCACTAAGACTATGTCAAGTGAAAATAAATTTCAGGGAGGACCAACTTGGAGGGCCAGAGTGGTGGTGAGCAGAACACAAATTTTAATCCATGGGGAGTGCAACTTGGAGGCTGGTTGCAACAATTAGCAAGGTCTTCTAAAGGAGGTGTTCATGAACAGCCTGAAATGTCAGCAAACTTCTCCATAAAAATACCACTGAAAAAATAGCTGAACCCTAATTTTATGATGGAAGAATAAGTTTTCTTTTTCTAATATGTTCTGGTTTAGAGAACTTACTGCATTTCCCCCCTTTTCATTTAAGATGAGAAAACTGTAACTTATATTCTTGCTGAATGAACCATGAAAAAAATTTTATAGACAGTTTATAGATAGGCCCTGAGTCATGGATTATTACCATAACTGCCAAGAAGGCATCTGCAATTCCTAGATTTCTCAAAACTCCTGCTGTAACCCACCTACCATACAGATTCCTCTAGTCTTTCATGTTACTTCTGCACTGAAAAGTCAATATAGTTGTAGTAAGTTAGGGTTATTTCTTCAGTAATTATTCACTCCCTCCCCTCCCTACTTTATAGGAGGAGTACACTTCCATGCCCCATTGTTGTTGGCTTTGGTCATGTGATTTGCTTTAGCCAATGTTATGTTGGCACATCTGACTGTGTGCTACTTCAAGACTATGCCTTAAAGAGGCACTGCTTGCTTTGTTTGATCTCTTCTCTAGGAGAGTTGACCTCTTTCATCTTAAGAAGAAACATGCAGGCTTCCCTGGTGGCGCAGTGGTTGAGAGTCCACCTGCCGATGCAGGGGACACGGGTTTGCGCCCTGGTCCGGGAGGATCCCACATGCCGCGGAGTGGCTGGGCCCATGAGCCATGGCCGCTGAGCCTGCGCGTCCGGAGCCTGTGCTCCACAACGGGAGAGGCCACAACAGTGAGAGGCCCGCGTACCGCAAAAAAAAAAAAAAAAAAAAAAGAAGAAACATGCCCAGGTAGCCCTTTGGTACAAGCATGACACCCAAGTGGACCAAGTCTGAATCAAACTCAAGGCCTGGAGCCAAACCCAGCTGAGCTCAGCCTACATCCACTAAACTCCAGCTGAATCAAGAGAAATCAATTCTTACTGTAAGCCACTGAGATTTTGTGGTGGTTAGTAGCACTAGCTCACTGATACAATGGTTATTACATATGTTATTTGTTGCTCTGCTGTTTTTCTATTTGTATATATTTTCCCTTTTCACCAGACTGGAAGACACTTGTACAGTTTGATACATATTTTTACCTTTTTCGGTGCCCCCTAAATACAAAACACTGTAACTACTCAATATATCCTAGTTTCAGAAGCCAGTGTTTTCCCTGTACTACACACTGGAGTAAGTCTTTACTGTACTATTGACAGCTCTCAGCAACAAACATTGCATTTCAGTAACAATCTCAGAATATGTTTCAGAAGCACAGAGGCTAAGCAACTCAACAGGATAGTCAGAAGAATTGAGTGAGTGGAGAATTCTTCACATGGGGGCATTGCTGGTGTTTTAACACTTTTCCATTCATGGTAGAACAACTTTCGCACATAAATGAAAAGGCCATTTTTCTCAAGGAAAAATAGCTGATTTTAGTAGCACAAGGCCGGAAAAGCCCTTTATGGAGAGACTACTGTTTTCCCATTGGATTTCTCCATGAATCTGGTATTTATAGCTACCTCATGGCTAAGAGCTGATATATTTACTATTACTCTTCACAAAAGGGCACAGATCAAGCAGGGCAGCCGCAAGGTGACCTTTACTTGTGCTCAGTCCAACCTTTCCCACACATTTATAGTAAGACACACAGTCCTGGAATTTATTCTGTCTTCCCTGAGGTAGGAAGGTCAAGGATATATGACAGAGCTAAAGGAAACTAAGGGCGTGATGAGAGAAAGAGAAACAAGGGAGCCAGTGAGAAGAGATGGCATTTGCACACAGGTGAGCTCTGTAGGGTCACAGCAGGTAGGGGATCCAAACACAGAGCTAGAGACAGAGCACCGAGTCATGTAACACTGTGCGAGCTCCCCACCTGAAACAGTGTTCCCAGCCCCACCCCCAAATCTGAACTGAAGTTTCTTTTTCCACTTAATTTTTAATGCCTGGGCAAAAAGTCAGGGGAAAACAATCTATAATTGCTTACTTTGACAGATAATCTAGTCTTTGCCATTTCCATTGTACAGCACCCCAAAATGTAAGGCAACAGTATATATACCAATGTATACATGTCATACATGCCATACACTATTAGAGTTAGGAAAAACTGTCCGGCTAGTTTATTGAGATGAATTTTCTTTATTCATCTAACTGAGAAATGTCTTACATATCCAAGTAACACCAATTCAACTATGGGCTGATAGACATTTAACGCATTAAAGATCATTAAAAAATGTATTAAGGGAGAGGATAAAGAACTCATAGCAACTCCCAAATTCTATCTATCAGTGGCAGCAGATGAGTGCTTAGCCAGTCTATTGAAAAGATTTAATTACATCTCTTTCTTACCTTGAATGTCTGAATCAATTTGACAGGCTGCTTTAAAGCAATGGTTGTCTAAAGAACAAACTTCCTGAGGCTGGTGAAGTGAGTCCCCCTAACAGTAAGATTTATTAATAGCAAATTAATGATTGTCAAATCTAGGGCTCAACAATGAAAAAGTTCTGTTGGAAAGTACCATATTCTTTCTGTGTGACATTTTTAGCTTTAAATGTTTGCCTGCTCTGTTCCTTGAAATCTTGACATGTAAAATCCTGATATGTCATCTTAGGAGCACTCCTAGTTAAGATCCCTGCAAGAGGCTTAAGGAGGGAAGAAAGACTGAAAAAATAAAATAACCTGCTTTGGTTTTGGTGCTATTGCTAACTTATCCAATGTTAGCAAGATGTTTTGCACAAGAGCTAAAAAAATATAGCACAGATTCTCTGGGGCTTGAAACAAAAATAAGAACAAATCCTAAGGAACTTAGATTACAGAAAGGTAAAGTTTTAATCTAAAAAATAAATGAAAACCTTTGGTATTCAACAATATTTTAGTTCTTGGCTTTTCACAGTCATTTGTCATGCTTTTCTCAAGACACTATTAAGGGTGGAAATGTTTCAGGATATTCTGTAGGCTATGGAAAATATTTGCCTATTAACAGATTGTTGCAAAGTTTGTACAGCGTTCTTTGAGAATATCTGTACCTTTTCTAGAATTGTATTATTATAGAAATGAACTCTTTTCCTTGCCATTTCTCTCATGGGCACTTGGAATCAGAATTTGTTGAAAAGATAGGCATCACAGCTGCTTTTCTATTCAAGTTTTTTTCAAGCTCAGGAATGAGGGGAAGTCTGAAGAATGTTTGTGGCTAGGCTGGAAATGAATGGAAAACGTGTTATGGTTTTACAACAAATCAAGTAGCACGGATTTGCTTTGTCTTTAGGAGTTAATCTACACTCTCTAAAAATGCTCAAAAAGCCAGTTAAAGCAATTGAAATAAAAGTCTTTGCTGGAACCCCCTAGAGAGAACACACTGCTATGTCACACAGCTCTCACAAATGAGTGGGAGAGATCATCTTAAACCTTAAACTGTGTGTTTTAAAACACATGCCAATTGCTCTGATTCTTGCCATTAACAACTTCAGAAGTAGCTTACAGATGGTAATCTCCACAAAGCAGTGACTTTTGTGTGGGAAACACAGGGAAGAAAGGTAGGTTTTTAATTTTTTTTCTTTTACAGCAGAACAAAAGTGAACTAGGAGCCTCGGCACTATGTAGGAAATACAACAATATTCACGGAAGTGTATGTCTGGCATTAATAATTCAGAGAAAGTGATAAATAGTCAAGGGTTTGAGAGAGGCTGGAAATAAACTTCGAAAGTATAAAAGCTGGAAGCTAAAGTGTTGAAAATTTCCTTGGCCATTTAAAAATTCATATAAACCAGTACATAGTTTCAAACTAACACCTTGGTGTTCAAATTCTAACGCCTCCCATAACCCTCCCAGACTTCAGACAATACTACAAAGCTACAGTAATCAAAACAGCATGGTATTAGCACAAAAACAGACATATGGATCAATGGAACAGAGAGCCCAGAAATAAACCCACACACTTATGGTCAATTAGTCTTTGACAAAGGAGGCAACAATATACAATGGTGAAAAGACTGTCTCTTCAGCAAGTGGTGTTGGGGAAGTTGGACAATCGAGTGCAAATCAATGAATTTAGAACACACCTTCACACTATACACAAAAACAAACTCAAAATGGCTTAAAGACTTAAATATAAGACATGACACCATAAAACTCCTAGAAGAGATCACAGGCAAAACATTCTCTGACATAAACTGTACCAATGTTTTCTTAGGTCAGTCTCCCAAGGCAACAGAAGTAAAAACAAAAATAAACAAATGGGACCTAATCAAACTTATAAGCTTTTGCACAGCAAAGGAAACCATAACAAAATGAAAAGACAACCTATGGACTGGGAGAAAATATTTGCAAATGATGGAACCAACAGGGCTTAATTTCCAAAATATACAAACGGCTCTTACAATTCAATAACAAACAAAAACAACCCAATTGAAAAATGGGCAGAAGATCTAAATAGACATTTCTCCAAAGAGGACATACAGGTGGGCAATAGGCACATAAAAAGATGCCCTACATCGCTAATTATTAGAGAAATGCAAATCAAAACTACAATGAGGTACTGCCTTACACCAGTCAGAATGGTCATCATTAAAAAGTCTACAAATAATAAATGCTGGAGAGGGTGTGGAGAAAAGGGAACCCTCTTACACTGCTGGTAGGAATGTAAATTGGTGCCACCACTATGGAAAACACTATGTAGGTTCCTCAAAAAGCTAAAATTATAGTTGCCATATGATCCAGTAATCCCACTTCTGGGCATACACCCAGATAAAACTATCAATATAATTCAAAAAGATACATGCACCCCTATATTCATAGCAGCACTATTCACAAGAACCAAAACACAGAAACAACCTAAATGTCCAAAGACAGATGAGTAGATAAAGAAGATGTGGTGCATATATTCAATGGAATGTTAGCCATAAAAAGAATGAAATAATCTCATTTGCAGCAACATGGATGCAACTAGAGATTACCATACTAAGCAAAGTAAGTCAGAAAAAGACAAATACCATATGACATCACTTATATGTGGAATCTAAAATACGACACAAATGAACGTATCTATAAAACGTAAACAGACTCACAGACATAGAGAATAGACTTACGGTTGCCAAGGGGGGTGTGGGGGAGGGAAGGATTGGGAGTTTGGGATTAGCAGATGCAAACTATTATATATAGGATGGATAAACAACAAGGGCCTACTGTATAGCACAGGGAACTATATTCAATATCCTGTGATAAACCATAATGGAAAAGAATATGAAAAAATATATATATATGTAAAACTGAATCACTTTGCTGTACAGCAGAAATTAACACAACACTATAAATCAACTATACTTCAATAAAATTTAAAAAACAAAACAAACAAAACCAAATTCTAATGCCTCCATTTTTCTGCCCAATTCCAAGTAATAGTCCCAGATATAAGACTGGAATAGGCTCCAAATATAAGAAATTGAGATAGAAAAACAGTGTGGCTGTTTATTTTAAAGCTGAGACAACAAGTAATCCCTAAAATATTAGTCATTTGTTTTTATATTACCAAAAAACAAAAACAAAAACAAAAAAACCTGACTACTAACAGTGAGGAGTGCTGTATTTCTTCCGATTGTTTTAAGTGGTCTAGTGTTTTACAACGTGGTATGATTCTGCCCAGAAATAAAGGAGAGGGAAGGATCACAAAAAAGACTAAGTTGGCCAGAAAGAAATGCCCTGCCACTTTTCAACAGTAGAAGAGAGGTGAGGTAGATAATTCCAACTAGTGACTGGTCCCCAAGTCATTTTTATTTGCCTTGGAAGTACAATGCAGGCTGTTTAGTTTTATATTTTCTTCTCAGTGGTACTTCTTTCAGGCAATATTACTATGGAGGACTACTCAATTACAATGGAGGAGGGAAACTTGAGGGTGACATTAGCGAGAACCAAACAGCTCAGAAAGCAGGAAAATGATCAACAGGAATTAGATATCTGCTGTCATTACCCCCAGTGGCAGATAATCCATGCAAAAATAATTAGAGGTCAACTTGTTTATGCTATATGCTCCTGTATCATTCACTGAGTACCTCCCCTCTCTCCTCCCCCTAAATGTGAAGGAATGTGGCTTTCTATGACTAAGGAAACTAATTCTAGGAAAGATTTTCATCATAATAATGGTTAGGGAACATGGACAGAGAACAAATGATGGGTCACATGTTATTTCAGAAAAATCCAGTGCTTTAAATTATAGTGCTTGAAATTCAGGCACCTGGAGCTTAAACCTAAGAAATTTCCTTGGAGACAGTCCTTCCTTGACTACTTTCGAAATGAAATATACCCCGTTTCACCCACCTTCTCAAATAATGGGGTGTCTCGGCTTATATTTAAGTTAATTTTATTCCTCTTTAGTCTCTAGACAGCCACCCAACTCTTGCCTTCACTCAGAAGGGCTCCATTTTCAAAATCTCTAAACCTGAAATCACCTCTCACTAGAGAGTTCTCTTTCTCCACCGCTTTCACTTCTTCACAGACAGTTCTCTTCAAATATCTCCTCCCGTTTCAACCAGATGGCCGGGCTATGAATTTTAAAACTTCTCAGGAAGTTCCCATGGCCAATGGGATAAAGTACAAACTCCTTAACAAGATAGGCAGGGCTCTCCACTGATCTGGTCCCACAAACCTCTCTATTCTCACCTGCCTTCTATTGAGTTATATTACTCACATCTAGTTTCTGCTGAATGCTATTTCTAATCTTCCAAGAGGATAGCTCACCTTTTACAGTAACATGCTAAAAAGCATTGTTTCCTTACTGCCTATCCAATGAAAACTGACTGCTCAGCCTTGGCATTCAAGGTCCTCCATATCAATTCCAGGATTTTACAACCCTACAATGGAAAGCTTAGTAAATATTAACTCTGAACTTGGGAATCAAGGGCAGGGATGAGATCACAGGTAGGGATCAAGTGACCCCAGCTGTGAGAAGAAAAAGGCAGGCTGCAGAGTCGGGGAACCTGCTGGGACTGACACTGCAAATGTTTTCACACATATATCTAATGCATACTTTGTGACACAGACATTTTTACACTGAGCAAACCAAGGCTGAGAAAGTTAAAGTAACTCCCCCAGAATAACAAAGCTTATAAATGTCACAGGCACGGTTCAATGCGAGGCATCTTTCAATCCAGAACCCCCTTTATTTCCAATGCGCAAAGCCGCCTTCTAGTATTTATTTCCACATTGAATGTTTCTTCCATCACAATCATACTTACATTTCTAGGTCCAGACAAAATTCACAAAGACTTCCTTGAATTGCCGAACAATATGTGGTCATTTATTCCTTGGAGAACTGTCTGCATAAGATAAAAGCGGTCTATACCTTTGTTGTCCAGTAAGGTAGCCACTAGCCACAAGCGGCTACTAAGAACTTGAAATGTGGCTAGTGAGACTGAGGAACTAGATTTTAAACTTAAATGTAATTACATTAACTAGCCACATGTGGCTAGTTGATTGCTAGCTTTAGGTCTCTGCTATTCAAAAGTGGTCAGTCAGCATTGGCATCACCTGATTCAGCCTATAATTAACTATGTTGAATCTCAGGCCCCGCCTCAGATCTGCTAAAGCAGAATGTCAAACAAGCTCTCCAGGTGATTCATCTGCAGTTTAAAGTACGAAAAACACTGCCCTAGGGCATTTGTTAGCAATCACATGGCTTTAAAAAAAAATTATACTTTGTATTTTACAATACAGGCTCCTGGAGGGAAGGAAACAGTTTTTTCAGATAGCTAAGTAACTATTTGTTGAATAGCAGGTACTTAAACAAGTCTATCTGGTGTTCCTTCTGGCCACATGCCTTCCAGCTTGCTGGGGAACCAAAGGCTCTTTTGGTCACCCTCCCTCCAATGTGGCTGAGCCCTGGGAGCCCTTCAAGTCACTTACCTGTGTGAACGCTTGGTTATGGGATCCTTCAGACCATCAGACGGCCTCCGCGCTAGGGAAACCGGAGTCCTTTCGGCCACCATATGACCCTCGCAGTGCGGACCCATGTAATCTTTTGTCCACATGCCATCTGTCCTTTCAAGGTCCTGGATGTCTTCTGGCCACCGTCCTGCCTCAGCTACAGGGTCTCATGTGGAACTCTTATCTGCATGCTCGCGAAGGAAACTTGGGGCTCTGCATGTATCAGGCTGACAGCCTGGAAAATCTTGGTTCTGTTGGGCCACTGTCCGTGCCTTGCACTGGTGCCCTGAGGGTTCTTCTGGGTGCCTTCCAGGGACTAGTCTACTGTAGAACCTGGGCTCCAGACTCCTTTGGGTCACTGGCCTTCTGGCTTGCAGGATAACTGAGTGAACTTTTGGCCACCTTCACTCAATAGCACTGCTGCTTCAGGAACCCATCTGTCACTAGCTTGCCTTCCCCTGACATCCTGTGCACCACAAACACGCTCGCCTGCTAGGGAAGTGTGGCTCCTTTTGCTTACGATATTACCTCCCTGGTCCACCTGGAGAAAGCGTCCGGGCACCAGCGTAAACACGTGTGCTATGGTTCTGACTGTTCTTTTGTCCATCGTGGGCTTTCCCTTTGCTGTGGAATGAAGAGCACTTCAGTTCACTGCCCATGCAGAGCACTGTCGCACCAGGGGCCTATCTGGTCACTATCTCGTCCACCTTTCTGGGATTTTTTGGTCCAAATGCTTGCCTTCGTGCTGGGGAACTCTTTTTGCTCATCGTAGTTTCCTCAAAGTGGTTCGCGAATGTTACCTTCCGGGCACTAGTGCTAAAGTTCCGGTGGTCCCTCTAGCTTTCACTTTCCCCCTGGCTAGGGAAACGGAAAAAATTTTCATCCACTTTCCCGCCAGTACCTAGCCACACGGTAGGGCTCTTGGGGTACTTTAAGCCACAAGCCTGCTGGTGTTCTGGGAGAAACTTGGCTCTTTTTTTTTTTTGCGGTACGCGGGCCTCTCACTGCTGTGGCCCCTCCCGTTGCGGAGCAGAGGCTCCGGACGCGCAGGCTCAGCGGCCATGGCTCACGGGCCCAGCCGCTCCGCGGCATGTGGGATCTTCCCGGACCGGGTCACAAACCCGCGTCCCCTGCATCGGCAGGCGGACTCTCAACCACTGCGCCACCAGGGAAGCCCCTGAAACTTGGCTCTTTCTGTCCCACCATAATACCTTGATGATGGTACATCTTGTAACTTTCCCGGCGTCAGCTACCCCTAGAGCTAGGATTCCGGTATACTTCAGTCTGTCAGTCTACCATTTTGCTGGGGAACTTAGAGCACTTTCAGTCACCTCTTCCCTGCAGTGCAGTGATTCTCGGGAGGACCTATATAGGCGTTAGCCTACTCTTGCATTGAGCTTTTGGCGACCTGAGGAACTATGGCTGCTGTAGGCTACCGTAGTATCCTCTCACTGGTGCTTCTGAAGAACTATCCGGGTACCATCCTGTCCTCGTGTTTGCGTTCCAGGGCTTTTAAGCTCACCTTCCTTACCCCTGCTGGGGAAAGCGGTGAACTTTCAGCCCCCTTCCCTACACCACGCTGGTTCTCCGAGGGCTTCTTAGGTTACTAGCTTGTAGCCCTGGGATTTCTAAGATCTTTTGGGCTACAAGCCTGCCTGTTTACTGGGGAACTGTGACTCCCTCAGGTTACACCCTTTACTCGTGATGGTGCCACGGGGCAACCATCCGGGCACCAGTCTGCCCACGTTCTGAGGTTCCTATGTCTTTCAGGCCATCAGCTTTCCCCATTGCTGAGGAATCGATATCACTTTGAGCTTCTTTCCCAGCAGTGCGCTGATTTCCTGTCGGGGTGGAGGGAGAGGGGACATCCGGTCATCCGCCTACCTGCCACCCGAGGTTTTGGAGATCCCTATGCCCTCAAGCTTCTCTGCATGCTGGGAAAACGTGACTCCTATCAGCCCGTGCCCTGTCCTCATACTGGTGCCTCCGGAGAACCAGTGGTTGCAAGTGTGCTAGGATACCTTTAGCTCTTACACTTAACCAGCCTTCTCCCTTGCTGGAGAAACGGATGAACTTTTTGGCCACCTGCCCTGCAGTGCGCTGGTGCTTGGGGGGTGGGGGTGGGGGGGTGTACCTAGTTACTAGCCTTCCCTCCTGGGATTCCTTGGGCCACAGGCCTGCCTACGTGCAGGGGAACTGTGGTTCCTTTCGTCCTTATCCTCGCCTTGATCTCCCTGGAGAACCTTCTGACCACCAGCCTGCCCCTGTGCTATGTTTCCAGTTGTCCTTCCAGCCATCAGCCTTCCCCGTCACTGGTAATCTGAGATCACTTTCAGCTGCCTTACCTGCAGCGCACAGCTGTCCGGAGTGCCCATCTAGTCACTAGCCTGCCTGCCCTCTGGGTTTTCTGGGTTACTTTTAGTCACAAGCCTGCCTATGTGATTAAAAAAAACAACAACAACTGTAGTTCATTCTGCCTGTAGTTGTTATCCTCATGCTGGTGCCTTTGGGGGAAACTTTCCTGTATCAGCCTGTGGATCTGCTATGGGTCTGGCCTTCCCCTTTGCTGTGGAACCAGGAGCACTTTAAGTCACCTTCCCTGCATAGCGCTGATGCCCTGGAGGCCCATCTGGTCAGTAGCCTGCCTGCCTCCTGGGATTCCTGGGATCCTTAGGGACACAAGACTCCCTACATGCTGGAAGACTGTGGCTCCTTTTGTTTACATCATTTCCTCCTGATAGTGCCCTGGAGGAACCCTCTAAACACCTACCTGCTCAGTGCTGTGGTTTTGGTGGTCCTCAGGCCGCCTATCTTCCTGCTTCCTGGGGAACCAAAGGTACTATGGGTCACTTTCCTTTAGCTACAGTGGTGCCCTGGTGACTTTTTGGTTTTCTTACCTGTTCTGTGCCATGTGCTGTGGTTCCTATGTTCCTTCTGGCCATTAGGGTTCCCCCTTGCTGGGGAATGAAGAACACTTTCAGTCATCTTTCCTGATGCCCTGGGGGAAGGTAAAATGGTGCAGCCATGGTTGAAAACAGTTTGGCAGCTCCTCAAAAAGTTAAGCATGAAGTTACCATATGACTCAGTAATTCTACTCCTAGGTATATACTCAAGAGAATTGAAAACACGTCCACACAAAAACTTGTACACAAATATTCACAGCAACATTACTCACTATAGGCAAAAAAATGGAAACAACCCAAATGAAAACTAATGAATGGATAAGCAAAACTAATGATTGAATATTATTCAGCCATCAGAAGGAATGAAATATCCATGCTACAGCATGGATAAACCTTGAAAACTTTATGCTAAGTGAAAGAAGCCAGGCACAAAAGGTCACGTATTGTATGATGCCTTTTATGCTACAGCAGAATAGGCAAATCTATACAGGCAGAAAGTGAAACAGTGATTGCTAGGGGATGAGGGAAGGGAGCAATTTGGAGATACATAGTTTCTTTTAGAGGTTATGAAAAGATTCTGGAATTAGATAGTGGTGATGGTTACCAACACTGTAAATATCAAAAACCCCTACTCAGTCGTACAGTTTAAAAATGATTAAAATGGTGAATTTTATGTCACGAGGGTTTTTGTCTTAATTTTAGAACATAAATAAATAAATAAATAAATATTTATTTATTTATTCCAAAGGCCCGGCTCAGAAATCCATTGTTTTAAATAGCTTTCTATGTGATTTTAATGGAGATGTTCCGTGGACTAGTGTTTGATCATCAGAGTGAAAAACCATGGATCCTAGGATAATTGCTTCAAACTTATTTTTCTAAAAATAAAAGTTGCTACTTACCAAGGGCAAACAAATCACCTCTTCAAAGATGTGGATGAAACATAATGATTTGCACAAGGTCATTATGGAATTTCTTTTTAAGGGGATTTTATAGGATTGAACTCCACACGGTGTCAGGGATCCCTGTGGAACTTTGTACAGTACAATCTACTGGTACTCTCCAACTGACCACTTAGTAAAGCAATATTAGCTGAGTGCCCTTTGTGTATAGAACTAAAATCAGTCCCACTGTAGTTTCTTGCCTGATGAGAAACTAAATGAAGCACTAATGGAATAGAGCAGGAGAAACCCAAAGGAAAAAGAGCAGAGTTAACAAATACCTTTGCAAATCCTCTTCCACAACCCTGGGCTTGGCCTGTGAGCAACAGCTCTTCCAAAAATGCTCATTCTGAGAGATTACTTCAAAGTCACAGCTGTAATCAGATAATGAGATCATGCCACTGAAGTTCCCATGGTTTATGTCAACAAAAGAGATGCTATCCCTGCAACTTCAATTGCCAAAGGGACTGCATGTGGATTCTAAAACAAAACAAACCCCTCCCCAAAATTCCTGAATTATCAGTATAAGAAAATGGACACACACTGGCTAAATCTAATATACTTGGTTTAAGTAAAGTTACAGCACAAAAATCATAATATTTTCCCCATATTATTTCATTTTATAGGACAAAAAATAAATCGTTCTCCAATTGCTTCATCTGCTGCCATACTGTCTTTAAAGCCCCATTTTGTCGATCTTTAGTAGCCACCTTTTATGGCCCCATTTTTCTCTTAATTTATTCAGGTAGTTATAAAATGCTTAATGTGTCCTCGGCTCTGGGTATATGAAGACAAAAACAAAACAACCCAAAAACTACAATTCCTGTTTCCAATAAACTGTTACCGAGAATAGGAAAGAATGGAAGGTGACAGTGAATTAAGAGGTGGGATTGTGGGCTTGCCTGCTGGTGCAGTGGTTAAGAATCCGCCTGCCAATGCAGGGGACAAGGGTTCGAGCCCTGGTCCGGGAAGAGTCCACATGCCGCAGAGCAACTAAGCCTGTGCACCACAACTACTGAGCCTGCGCTCTAGAGCCTGCGAGCCACAACTACTGAAGCCCACGCGCCTAGAGCTTGTGCTCCGCAGCAAGAGAAGCCACCGCAATGAGAAGCCCATGCACTGCAACGAAGAGTAGCCCCTGCTCGCCACAACTAAAGAAAGCCCGCGTACAGCAACGAAGACACAACGCACCAAACATAAATAAATAAATTAATTAATTTTAAAAAAGAGATGGGATTGTTTAGTTTTTCACTTTTAGGGAAATTTCTCAGTAACGTTTTTATGGACCTTGGCTTTGAGGTAGTACTTTTAACATGTGTATTCTAAAGTTTAAAACAATTTCTTACCACTGCTTCCCACCCCACCCAGATTGTATGGACAGTTTGATGTTGGGATTTCAGAGGGGAGTCTGTTACTGTCCTAAAAATGGATTTAATGTTTTTTTGTTTGGGCTTTAGAAACAGCAAGAAGATGGGCAGATTTTCAAAGATTTTTACTTGTTTCCCATTTTTTAAGCTAAACCTTTTATTTCCCAGCCATAGTTATGTTAATCACCAAAATTTTAAGGAATCCCACTTCTTAGGCCTATGGTAAGAAAAATGCTACAAAAAACCCCCCGTATCTTTTGCTGTTTAGTAAAGCCACCACACATTTTTTCCTTTTGGATTTCCCCCCACTGAAGACTAGATGTACAGTAGCAGGAGGTTCTGTGCTTCTTTGCTGAGAATACCTAAACCCAATAGTGCACATTAACTAACACCTTAAAGAAGATACTAACACAGGGACTGTAACAATATAATACAAGAATAACCCACTACAGTAAAGCAGGGCTTATCTCACGCATGCAGGAATGATAAAATATAAGGACATGCATTACTATAATTATGTTGATAGTACAATAGCTGCAAGAAGGGATGTGCTAAAATTGAACATTTAAAGGTATTTAAAAAAAAGGAATGGAAGGCTTTTCCATTAATATATATAATTAATAGTCCTTATCCTGAACCTGTCATCATTATAGTCAATAGCAGATGCCTTAGACAAAGTCCCTGTAAACTCAGGAACAATAATAACAAGTATCTATGTTCACTGTTAATGAAAGCTTAATCAAGGTAACAGTATCTGATAAATACTCAGAAGTCAGTAGTACTCTGTACCTTTATAAAAAGAGAACTAAAACATAATTTTAAGAAGGCCCATTCAACAGAAATATAATGCCCCTCAAAGCAGAAGAAATAAACGTTTATAAGATGTATAGAAGTTGCCTAATAAAACTGCAAAATTTTATTTGTACATTGAAAAGAGGACCTGAATAAATGGCAAATCGTGACATATTATCAGATGGAAATACTGAATATTATCTCATTGTTCTCTCCAAGTTATGTTTTCGACGACCTGGAATTCAATTTTTAATCTTAAATGATTTTTTTCTAGGAGTTGACAATTTTATTCTACAGTTCCACTGTGAGAACAAATAGCTAACATTTGTAAATATACATTTGTAAACAGGAATCCTCACAAAGGGATGAAGAGCTCCAGAAATGCTAACTGCATGGGTAAATATAGAAGATTTAAAAATTTAAATCATAATTTAAATTTCTAAGTAAATCTTTTCAAAAGATAATTAACTGTTTTTCATAGAATTGCCATGTAATCCAGCAACTCTACTTCTAGGTATACACCCAAAGGTACTGAAAGCAGGATATTTATGCAACAATGTTCATATCAGCATTATTCACAATAGCCAAAAGGTAGAAACAACCCAAATACCCATTGTTAGGTGAATGGGTAAACAACATATGGTATATACATATAATGGAATACTATTCAGCCTTAAAAAGGAAGGAAATTCTGGTACATGCTACAATGTGGATGAACCTTGAAAAGAGTATGGTAAGGTCAATGATGAAATAAGCCAGACACAAAAAGGACAAATGTTGTATGATTCCACTTATATGAGGAATCTAGAGTAGTCAAATTTATAGAGACAGAAAATAGCATAGTGGTTACCAGGGCCTGAGGAGTGGGGTGAATGGGAAGTTATTGTTTAATGGGTACTGAGTTTCAGTTTGGGATGATAAAAAAAAGTTCTGGACCTTAATAGTGGTGATTATTGCACAACAATATGAATGTACTTAATGCCACTGAACTGTACATTTAAAAATGGTTAAGACAATAAATTTGATGGTATACATATTTTCTACAATAAAAGAGTACTGCTTTTAAAATAACAATGTATTATGGAAACACACACACAGAACTGGAGGGGAGAAATGTAAGTATACTACGGTAAGGTTTTTTATTCTACGTGTGAGGTTTTGCACAGTTACACATGAGTGGTATACAGTTGAAAGTAAGCAGATAAGTTAAAGCTCTATACTATAAACTCTAAAGTAATCACTCAAATAAGAGAACAGAGTTATAAGCTAATAATCTAACAAAGAAAAAAAACAGAATAAAAATATTCAATTAATCCAAAAGACAACAGAAAATGAGGAAAAAGAGAACAAAGAATAGTTTGGAAAAATAGAAAACAAGCAGCAAGATAAAAGGATTCAACCTAACTATATCAATAATTATATAAAAGTTATAATTGTTCCAATTAAAAGTTAGAGATTGTTACAGTGGATAAAAATTCAAAAGTCTACAAGAAACATATTGTAAATATAAAGACAGAAGTAAGTTAACAGTAAAAGAATGGAAATGTATACCACGTTAACACTACTCAAAACTTGAGTGGCTATATTAATAGCATAGATTTCAGAGGAAATAATATTACCAAGGAAAAAGATGATTATTTCAGAATGAGAACAGGGTTAATTCATCAAGAGACCATTATTATTCTAAGTTTTGTACACAGATGGCAAATAAGCACATGAAAGGACACTCAACATTATTAATTATTAGGGAAATGCAAATTAAAGCTGCAATGAGATACCATTATGCACCCACTAAGAACGGCTAAAATTAAAAAGACTGATCATACCACATGTCAGTGAGGGTGTGGAAGAACTGGAACTTTCATACAGTGCTGGTGGGAATATAACATGAGACAACTGCTTTGGAAAACAGTTTGACAGTTTGTTAAAAAGTTAGACACACACTGACAGTATGATTCAGTCGTCCCACTCTTATATATTTACCTGAAAAAAATGAAAGCATATATCCACACAAAGACTTGCACACAAATGATCATAACAGTTCTGTTTGTAATAGCCCAAAACATGAAATGAACCAAATGTCCATCAATGGAAGAATGGATAAACAATCTAGGGTATATCCATCTAATGGAATGCTACTCAGCAATAAAATGAATGAACTATTGATACACACTACATCATGGGTGAATCTCAAAATACATATGCTGAGTGAAATAAGCCAGAATGAAAGGGTACATTCTGTATGATGCCATTTATACAGAATTCTTAAAAATGAGATCAATCTGTAGTAGCTAGTGGTTACCTGGGGTTGGTAGGAAGGGGCTATGAAAGGCAGGAGGGGAAAGAGGGAATAATATTTGCAGCAAATATGTTCTATATATGACTGTGATATAACATTTTAGGGAAAAGCCTGAACGAAGTTTTTGGCCAACCCAACACATCACACTAAATATGAATGAAAAGTTATATATAAATAAACTTCTAATATAAATAAAGGAACAATATCTAACAAATGTAAAATGGAAAGAAATTGAATTCTATTGATTGTTTATCAAAAACTGTAGAGGATGCTTTCTAAGTATAGGAGAAAGAGAAATAGTCACAAAGTAAAAGATACGCAAATAATTCTGTATATTCGGTACAAAAGAAAAAAAGCCATCTGGGAAAAATATTTGCAGCAAAAATACCTGAGGGTGAACATCTCTAATCCATAAAGGGTGCAAACAAATGGATCAATCCTAAGATCAGCAAATAAACAGGAAAAACATGTGAACAGATAATTCACAAAAGATAAAATTCAACAAAAAAAGTTCAATAAAAAAGAGGTAACATTTTCACTCAATTAGTAAAGCCTTAAAAATGAATCTGGTAAGTATGTGTTAAATCTGATATCCTTCTATATTACTGCTGCTCTGAATATTAGCCTACATTTTATAGAATGTAACAGCTTTAGTTTTTAAGAACTGTAAAACTACTCAAATCCTTTGATGTAGTAATTTTCCTTCTGGGACTTTAGCCTAAGGAAATAATCCAAACTCTGGAACAGTCTTATGCATTAATATATTTTTCAAATAACAATGAAAATTAAAAACAGTCCAAATAGCTAAAATAGGAGACTTGCTAATTAAATTAGGGTATAACTGCTCAGTGGAATATTTTATAGGCATGAAACAAAACATAGACACTATATAGCAATATGGAGAAGGCATATAATGCTAGGTTTCAAAGCATGATATTAAATTTTATGTACTCTATGATTAAAATAATATAAATATTTGAATGCACCAAATGTGAATGATAAATATAAAACAGATAGCAGAAGATTAGTGGGTGGTTTATTTTCCTATTTTTTAACTTTAATGTTCTCATATTACTTTTATATTAAAAAATTTAAAACAGTTCATGATAAACTGTTTTACAGTAAATGGGATATAAATGCCAAGATTCTTTGAAAAATGTTTATGGGTGAGTAGCCATATAAACATTAGAGCTTTTGGTGTACAAGTTGAACATTTGGGGGTTAATTTTCTGGCATTCATTTTCTTCCTGGGTACACTTATTTCTAAAGGCCCTCTAAATCTCAGATTTTATGTTTCTCAGTGCTCCATCAATATTAATTAAGTTAAGCTTGGTTTCCACTGATTTTCTTTGTCTATTTGTGGACCACAAAATGCTAAACCAATCAGTTTATACAAACTGATCAATTCAATGAAAAAAGTCAAGGTGCTAATTATGCATTATATTGTCTCAAAGAAAGCTAAATGGATTTTGGTTCTTTGAGGCATTCTTTCACACTTTGGTTAAACCTTGAGGTGACGTAGAGGCACCAGTGAGGATCCAGCTATTCCTAAAAGGGTAAAAAAGAACCTTTTAGAGCTCTCTGGGCCACTCTGTATTGCAAACCACACTAATTTCTGATCTTATTATAACTCTGGATGGCTCAAATGGAAAGAATTATTAGATCTCTGCTAAGTGTACTTATTAACCCTAAGAGTAGCTTTCTTTGACCATTCCTTCCAAAATAGCCAACCCCCTGCTCTAATGCCACATCCCATAATCTTATTTTTTGTATAGCACTTATTGCTATCTGAAATTATTTTATCAACTTGTTCACTTTTAATCATCTTTAATCACATGATCTTATCTGTCTTACTGACTGCAGTATCCACTGGATCTAGAATACTGTATAGTAAACAAAAGGTGTTCAATTAATAACTGCTGAATGAATGAGTGAATGAATTTGACACCAGTAATGCTAAGGAATTAGCCATAACAGGACTGAAACCTATCATCCAGGACAAGATGAAGGTTAGGGAAGGCACCCAAATCCAGAGTTGGGACCAAAGACTATAGCCCAATGGGATGAAACAATCCCAATCCTCATTGTGGAAAATGGTTGGCACCAGGGTATTCAACAAGATGGTCTTGCACATAATGGGAAATCTATACTATTCTGTGATTAAGGAGTAGAGTAAGGAGGTAAGGCAGTTTCATCATCACAATTCTTAGGCTCATTTTGGAAACTCTCAGAAATCACCAAATCTTAGAGGTAGGTGAAGGTTGGCAGCTATCCTACAACTTGGTAATAAAAGAAAGTCTTGGGACTTCCCTGGTGGCACAGTGGTTAAGAATCTGCCTGCCAGTGCAGGGGACATGGGTTCGAGCCCTGGTCCGGGAAGATCCCACATGCCGCGGAGCAACTAAGCCCATGTGCCACAACTACTGAGCCTGCACTCTAGAGCCCGTAAGCCACAACCACTGAGCCCACGTGCCATAACTACTGAAGCCCACACACCTAGAGCCCATGCTCCACAACAAGAGAAGCCCACACACCGCAACTAGAGAAAGCCCGCGTGCAGCAATGAAGACCCAACACAGCCAAAAAGTCTCAGACCAAATCCTGCTACACACATAGACATTTATTAACAAGCAGGCAAGAAGTCATATAATCCCAAACTAAAGAATCCTCGATTCTGTCCTTTCTGGTGGTCCATAAGTAACATGCATAAAATGTTCACCTGAGATAAATACAGTATTATTGTAGTGGTGGGGGTAACCACCCACTATAAAAAGATGATTGGGAATATTCCGGAACAACAACTGGGTTCTGGGTTTAGGGTTAAACATGTGCCAAAACTAATGATAAATGTTAAGGACTTGCTAGATTCTCATACCTTGCTTACTCAAAGACGGATGGTGTCTTTAAAGTACTTTAGCCACCATCTTGAATACCACCAACTGTACCTATGACCACCCATTTCTAACATTTCTTAGCCAAGTACACAAACTATAAATTTCACTAATGAAAATCCATTTATACCATTGATTATGCTAATTAGCAAAACTTCTAGTGTTGGTGGAAGATAAATGTAGTGAAGATATTTGTAGTAGTAGCCAACCCGGGAATGGCTTTTCTTAGTCATCGTTACCTCACCATTCCTGGGATGTGGATTCTTGATTAGGATCACTGATTGCTCCTAAGGGTAGATTAAAAGTGACACATTTGTATCAAGCAGTCTACACTGAAGTATTTTAAAGAAAATTACAGATGTTGTAAATGGTATCTCTGTTCATAACCAAGAGGGCCTTAGCTAGGGAAGCTAGAGGTATAATGAGGAGGTATACTGGAGGAAATACTGAGAGATATGAAGCCACAAGGACCAAGTAGGGATTTAAGACAGGCAACAATCTCATGTCAGGGCAGAAAGCTGCTCAGGTAACTGAACAATCCACAGAGATGGTACTAATATAAGTGGGTCCTACCTAGAAGAGGGAAAAAAAGGCAGAGATGAGACATTTAATCAGGAGCAACATGGATAAGCAGAACTTCTCTCCTGGGGCACAAAGTCTTTAATCTTGGCACTGGTGAGCCTGAAGAGTCCTGAAAGTCAGCAATTGTGTGAAACCATGTTTTAATAAGTCCCACAGCTTTATGAGGGAAACGAAGAGAAATGATAAGCGTCGCAGTTCCTTGAGCTTATATGTACATAGGAATATACTCTTATCTGGAGTCCAGGTTACAAATCACATTTCACTGTAACTTTTTTTTTTTTTTTTTTTTTTTGGCGGTACGCGGGCCTCTCACTGCTGCGGCCTCTCCCACTGCGGAGCACAGGCTCCGGACGCGCAGGCCCAGTGGCCATGGCCCATGGGCCCAGCCGCTCCGCAACACGCGGGATCCTCCCGGACCGAGGCACGAACCCACGTCCCCCGCATCGGCAGGCAGACTCCCAACCACTGCGCCACCAGGGAAGCCCCATTGTAACTTTTTAAATTTGTAATCCACTATATTTAATTTTATGAATTTAAAAACATCCTGAGATGTGTCCACAGGATGCCAAGGATTTCATAGCACATAAAATGTTAAGAATCTGTGTGTATATGTTGGAAGACCTCCATGAGGACTCAGAAGTTGAGTGAAGATAAACCTAGGAGTTGGTTAGGGGTGGTTATCAGAAGATCCATGAACCTGCAACAGGTGGAGACTAAGCGGATGCTGGCGTACAAGGCAGGAGCCAGTCCCACCATTTATATCCAAATGAAATCAAGGAAAATTTAATCATAAGGGGAAAAGCTGCCACAAGAGGCTAATATAAAAGAGGTATATAAAAGAGGTTGGACTGAATGAATACGAACCTCATCTAACAAAGCAGCTCATCTTCTGCTTTTAGTGTCCACATCCCAAAACTGTGTCTTTCAAGCCAACCCCTAGACACAAATTCCAGGGCAAGTAGTTTATTTAGGGTGTGATCTCAGGAGACACAGTAGAGGAGTGGGGAAGTGAAACAAAGAATGGAATCCAGGCAATAAAATGTTGTGTCATTACTACTGTGGGCAACTGGAACTTAATCTCACTGGGGGATAATGCCACCTGAGGGACAAGGGCACTGAGATGTTTATGCACCAACTTCAGTCAGTCACTGGTCAAAGGCTGTTCTTACAGGGAGGCATTTATGTCTTGGCATTTCTGGCCTCGTGTTTATATGGTAGAAGTGCTGAGGAGCTGAAGTCCAGAGAAAGCCCAAGGGCAAAGGCAGGCAGATGCTAGCAGTTGGCAGGGCACTGAAATGTGAAGGGCTGAGGGAATATGGTGTGGTGGTGGGGAGGAGATCTACCATACTTGGTAAGTAACAGTTGCAATGAACTTGATATAATGGAATGTCAGAAGCCAGATGAAGGGGAAATTCAGATCTTTGTGCACCCTCCCTCTATGTTTCAGCTTTCTTAACCACTGCTGTGGCCTTCCTCCTCTGTGGTGAATAGAAAGAAGAGGTAGAGAGTCAAAAATTTCTTCTCCAAAATGATTTTTATAGTTCCCGGAGTCTGAGCAGCAGATCCTTGGCTGTAACCAGAAGTAAACATTGAGGCTGTACCCAAAGACTGCAGTGCTATTTGTCTTCATTACCAGTGGGGGTAGAGTGTGAGTGGAATTAACTGAAGGTTGAACATATAAGGCACTTAGAGGGCTGCTTCTTACCAGGCAGAGGAGGGAGTGTCTTCTGTTCAGCTCAAAGCTCACACTGTTCTCCATCCTCTTGGATGACTCAGGAGAATGGATCTTTTCAAAGGCATTAAAGGGACCTGTGGAAAGAAAAATGGTTTTAAAAGCATGATGAAATTAAAAGAAAAACAAAACAAAACTCCTGGCATCTGTGCCCTGAAACATCATCCAACTCCTATGATAAGTGCATCAAGCACAGCCTTTCACTTGGGAGTGCTTGTGGTCCTGGCATTCTTCCCTCCTTGAAACTGGAGAGAACCATTCCTATGCCCAGGTCACTGAATAATAAAGTTTATGTTGCTACTACTGACATTGATTTTGCCCTGACCACAAAATGTGAGATAGAGCTGAATTTCTGTGAGAAGCCACCAAGACTTGAATTTTAGAAGGTGAATTTTTTTTTGGAACGATACATTATTATTATCACCCAAACTGCTCTTTTCTGGACAAGCGTATGAAGCCTAGAAAACATTTTAAAGCTGTAATCATAGGGGGCTAGTCTGTGCTAAATGCAATATCATAAGCCTCTTGCTGTAGCTGGGCCTCCAAAGTTTGAATCAGGTCAGAAGGAATTAACCCTTTGTAATCTGAAAAATGGGTTTTGAAGATGATTTTTGCCCTTGAAAAAGATTTTTTTTTTTTTGTCTTCAAGACTATCCAGAAAAGTCTTTAGAACATATATGGGCTCAGAAACAAGGTTTCTTGTGACTGTATGTGTCTAAGTGTTTCTATTGACCCTTTCCAGTCAAGGATCACTAAAGAGAAGAACATCTTAACCAGAAATGACAGTGATGATTCACAAATACAAATGGAGGGTTTTTTTCTCACTAAGTAATTGAAAATATTTTTTATAGTCATCACTGAAACGCTTCTCTCAGTTCTAGAGGTCAGAGTTTACCTGCTATTATTCCCTAGGAAAGTACCTCGTATTTTTAGTAGGCTCTTTGGTTTGAAATGATAATAAGATGACCTGCCATTTTAAAGAATAAAAGTCACTGATGATTTATTGGGGATTAGGTAGGCTTCATTTATCTGGGTGGTGATGCTGAAATGGGGAAAGAATATGAGATATATTTCATCCCAAATGGCCTCTGATAATGTTTAACAGAGTGTCCATCTGTCTTTCTGGTGGTCCAATGAAGGATTTCACAATGTATTTATTTTTAAATTTTTGTTGTGGCTTTGAGTTGGGTCAGCTTCTAAGTACATGCACACATGGATCTGACTCAATTGAGGTGGCTCAACCTGGCCTTGGAGAAGTCACTTGGTAACCGAAAAAGTCTGCTTTGCTTAGCTGTAAAATGATGGCTTCTCTGAGGTCCTTTCCTCAATTACAGCCAGTGTTCTGTCTATACTATTTACCTTTGCACCTATCTCCTGGGGAATAAGCTAGTCAGAGTGGAGAGGGAGGCTCTGAAAAGGTGGAAGAAGGGAAAATAGAAGTGAGGAATATTTTACTGCTTTCTCCTGGAAAGAGTTATTTTTATTTTTCGCTCAATTCTGATTTACAGTGAAAAAAAAAAAAAGAAGTGGCTAATCTACTTCATTATTTCTTTTACACCTAAGAAGGCTATATGAACGTTGTGTCTCAGGCTCATAAAGGAAAAAGAAGAAAAAGTGTATCTATTGCTATCTCATTTTCCTCAACAGCTGAAACATTTTCTCTAGGATTCCAGACCAGCATACAAATGTGAAGTTGAGAGGAAGATGTATTTGGAATGGGATAGCAGCAACTTTACTACAGGACTAGACCTGCAGGGACGTGCATCTCCTTTCCCTTATTTCCTCAAAAAGTAGAGTGTTGCATGTTGAAGACAAATTTCCAGTATACTCTATCAGTGTGGTAATGATTAAGCTGATTGGGCCAATATATATTTCTTCTAATAGACTAGGAAGGTACTTTTGGTTTCAGAACAACTAGTTAAATGGTTTTCTTTTTTATTACCTCTATGCAAGAAGGGTCTATGCAACAGCCCTTAAGTAAGTTGCACATAAACACACATGCCCCTTTAACATGGATTTCTTACTTATAAGTAAAATTTGGGTAGGTATAAGCCTACAGATTGTTTTGAAAAAGCTACATAATTGCAATTTGGCACAGTTGAGAGTTGCTCACTACTTGAACAACAGAAAGACTATCAGTCATCTTTTATCATATTTTCAGAACTCACAGAGAAATGTAATTTTAAATATTGGGCCCTTAATGAAGACCCAGTTTTTCAGTAGTAAAACTCAATACAGTTGAAAAGAGTACCCCTTTAAGGTTTTAAACTGTCAGTCTTGATCCTTTTTAATTGGAATTGTTTTTCTTTCCGTTTATAATATGCAAACAATGTTATCATTAATATTCACTCAATCTGAGGCCTTCAGTGTAGCCAGATGCTAGCAGAGCAGCATCTCTGTGGAACCAAATTCTCTCTGCATTAAGAAAACTGTCCATTATGAGTCTAGCTAAATTGCAGATAAAATGTAACCCCATCTCACATGGACTTAGCATTTACAGGAAAATTCATTAAATTAGCTCCAGAAGGAGAGGCAAAAGGGCATATTTATCTACATTGATGGAAATCATAGATATTTTTTTTTAATGGAGACTCTAAGAGCCAGGGATGGATGGGATCCCAGTTTCTAAATGTCTATACATCAGAGACAGGATTGATAGTCTTATTAGTCTGTGCTTTGTGTACTTAAAACATCCCAAGTTTCTGGTGCTAAAAGATTTATACATCATTTTATATTTATAACTCATTTCTATTCATTACTCTTCAGGGTAGATGCAAGCAGGTTGTTCTGGTACTGGCCCCAGGTTTCAGAGAAGATGACAGCTGCCACTGAGAGATTATGTGATGGGATAGAAGCTTGCAAGTGGCAACAGTAGGATTTTAACTGAGTTTTTCATGTCTCTTAGAATATGTGGTCATAAGTGAAAGAACAACTTTGGACGTTCAGAAGATTTTGCTCAGATTAGATAAATTCTCCCAAACCTTGGTAGCTAGAACTTTACCCAGCATTGTTAGATCCTTAGAACTCTACACTTGCCCTCAGAGCCCCCTTGGGGCTATGTGCTGTGGCTACTAAATTAGGGGAGTAGGTAGAGGAAATGGTTGCTGTTGATCAGCCCTGAACCTTTTCTCTATGTCATCATTCCCTGACACCCTATATTTAAAGATGGAGAGAAGAGGCCAACATAATAATATAATGTTAAGAGTTATCTATCAGGAAACAAAATGTAACTGTGATTTTCACCCACTCTCAAGTAAGAGGAAACAAGTGGGTGCTCCATTACATTGATTATCTTAAGACTTATTATGTTGGAAATTTCACAGAAAAGGAAAGTTAACCATCACCATTTCTTACTGTAAGAATGGCTTTGCTCCCATATATGTGCTTTGGGAGCAACACACCATGAAATTGTCTTGGCATTGTTTCTAAAAATATTTTTTTTCTGAAAATACTGTTCTGTGAAGTTAAAAAATTTAATTGTGGTAAAATACACATAACATAAAATTACTATCTTAGCCATTTTAAGCGTACAGTTCAGTAGTATCAAGTAAATACACATTGTTGTGCAACCAATCTCCAGAACTCTTCATCTTGTAAAACTGAAACTCTATATCCATTAAATTACAACTGCCCATTCCTCTCTCCTCTCAGGCTCTGACAATCACCATTCTACTTTTTGTATCTATGAATTTGACTACTCTAGATACTTCATGTAGGTGGAATCACACAGTATTTGTTTTTTTGTGACTGGCTTATTTCACTTAGCATAATGTCATCAAGGTTCATTCATGTTGTAACATATGTCAGAATTTCCTTCCTTTTTAAGGCTGAATAATAATCCATTGTATGTTTATAACACATTTTTTTATCCATTCATCCACAGATGGACAGTTGGGTTGCTTCCACTTTTTGGCTATTGTGAATAATATTGCTATGAACAGGGTTATACAAATATCTCTTTGAGACTCTGTTTTCAATTATTTTGGATATATACTCAGAAGTGGAATTGCTGAATCATACGGTAATTCTATTTTTAATTTTTTGAGAAACTGCACATCTGTTTTCCATAATGGCTGTACCATTTTACATTCCTACCAGTGGTGCGTAAAGGTTCCAATTTCTCTACATCCTCATCAATATTTGTTACTTACTGTTTTTTTTAATAGTAGCCATCCTAATGGGTGTGAGGTGGTATTTCATTGTGGTTTTGATTTGCATTTAACTAATGATTAGTGATGTTGAGCATCTTTTTATATGCTTGTTGGTTTTTTTTTATATCTTCTTTGGAGAAATGTCTATTCTAGTCCTTTGACTGTTTTTAAATCAGGGTTTCTGTTGTTGTTGTTTCTGTTAAGTTGAGATCTGTGAAGTTCTGTGGTAAAAGGACCTCATGGTCAAAGAGTATGGGAAACGCAGATTGTTTTATCAGCGTTAAAGATTGCAGTATACCTGCATCATGTTAAAGGCTCTGAGAATTACTGTGGTAAAGAAAGTTGCTAACTCTGTGTAACACGGTATTTTCCATACATAAATACTGTGGAATCATTTTACACTGAACATTTATTCCCATCTTGAGCCAGTGGGTAGCCACTGAATGCAATTTGTGAAAAGCTCTTCTAAGGGTTTAAAACAATAGTTCATGTAGAAACATTTCCATCTGAGAAGTAATAACTGTTATAGCAGGCTTCAGCATGCCATGTCTCCCACCCAGACAAGCTTTTATCTTTCATCACCTTGCAGATATTTATTGAGTACTGACTCAGGGCTGGGGATATGGAAAAAATAAGTTTTAGCCACATACTTCAAGAATCTCAATGGGGAGGTAAATAATTACAGTAGAATTTGATAAAGATGCTGTGATAATGGTAAGACACATTATCTTAGGTTGTTTGGTCACAAGTAACAGAAAGCAAATCAAACTAGCTTTAGCAAAAGAGAGGGGTGTGTTACAAGGATACAGAGGGGTCTCGTGAAACTCAAGGGCAGGAACGCAGCCAGTTTAAGGAAATATCTGGAAAGCAGCTAGGACTCTCTACTTGTCCTTTCTTGTCTCTGAGGGTCTGTATAAATTTTCTACTATGCACAATATTCTTTTTATACGACTGCCATAAAACCTTTTACTTTACGTATTATAGTTGTATGCACTTGCAGAGAATATTTTGGGTTTTTTTTTAAGTTCCAATTCTAAATTCCAAGGAAAGAGAATAACTAACTCAGTGTGTATCAAGTATCTATACATGGTTCAGTCAACTGTGGCCAGGGGGATGGAGTCACTTATCAAAACATGACTGCTATGGACCTAACATCCTCTCTTACTTCATCTCCTGTCACTTCTGACATCCAGTCCCTGCTCTGATGATGCCATAATGATTGTCTATTGAGAAAACCAAATATAATCAACATAAAAAGTTTAATACTGATAAGGTAATTCTGAATAAACATTCAAAGCCTTACCTACATACCAGCAATAAATAATTCAAAATGTAATGGAAAATTACAACCCATTTAAATAATAAAAATACAATTTAAATAAACATTATTCTTAACAAGAATACGCAAGACTAAAAATTTTTTAATTTAAATGACAAGCCATTGATCTTGGCCAAAATACCTAAATTGGGTTTTCCAGAAGTTGAATTTTGAAACTCAGTTACTGCCATCCTTTATACTTCTCTCTTTTATACCAACTTGGACAAAAAGTGAGAGTAGTCGCTGACGTGAGCCACCTAGCTTCAATGAGACAGACAGCGGATATTCATTTGCTGACTTAGGCTGTCACCTGCCTTTATATATGTTAGCAACTTGAACTAATTGTTGAGGTAATGAATAAGTAAGAGAGGATTTAGGCAATTTCAGGAAAGATAGATTAGCTCCCAGAAGCCAGAGAACGATAAATCAAAGTGGAATCCAGGTCTAAGAAGTTTGCAGAGAGCAAATTCGTCACATACATAAAATATTTTAGTTAAATACTACTCACCTGAGGTTCTGTCTTTTCCTGATTTGCAATTTGAGAGGAAATTTGTAGATACAGAGAGGGAAATGTTTGGGAATAACGTTTTACATATTTCACAGGGAAGCATCTTCATCTTACGGTTTTTTAGAAAATTTATTCTATGAATGATTTCCCCCAAATATTATATTTTTACTATAGACATTAGACCGTTTTAACTTAGGTAACAAAAATCCTAAATTTGTTATCCCATTCTTTAAACCTGTTATATTACTCTGGCCTGCTAAAATTTATGCTTTTCATTCACATAACTCTTCCTCTTCAAATAGTTTAAATTCATGAGGCTAGATAGTACTGCTTTTCTCTTATCCTGTGAAGCTTTTAACTCTAACACTGTGAAGGCCTCTTATTTTTTAAACATGCTAATTTCTTGAGGAATACAGTTTCTTTAATCCTAGGTGCTTTAGGTTTTATTACATTTCTTACTGCAGGCATTGGAAAATTATCATTTTTAAATGGCAATTAAGTGGAAGTATCACATTGTTTGCCATGTATTATTTAGACTAAAATATTATTCTTTGGCCAAGTAGAGAAAAAAAGTAATTTCAAGAGCAAACTAAGTGACTTTTTCCCCTTTTCATCTGAACGTGGGTATACATAGTAACTCCAACGATTAAGGTTGTAACAGCAGAAGTGCATAGGTTATTAAAACTCTCCTAATTGACAGTTTTAACAGAGAAGCATATGATTGGCATCATCAAATCTCTTGAAGACATTTTAACATGCAGACAGATTCATTCACTTATTGAGTTCAACAAATTATATTGTCAACTGATTTCCAGCACTGAGGATTTTCCATCTATTCTTTAAAACAGGGGTGAGCAAACTATGGCCTAGGGGTAAGACAGGAATAAAGACACAGACCTACTAGAGAATGGACTTGAGGATATGGGGAGGGGGAAGGGTAAGCTGGGACGAAGTGAGAGAGTGGCATGGACATATATACACTACCAAACATAAAATAAATGGCTAGTGGGAAGCAGCCGCATAGCACAGGGAGATCAGCTCTGTGCTTTGTGACCACCTAGAGGGGTGGGACAGGGTGGGTGGGAGGGAGACACAAGAGGGAGGAGATACGGGGATATATGTATATGTATAGCTGATTCACTTTGTTATAAAACAGAAACTAACACCATTGTAAAGCAATTATACTCCAATAAAGATGTTAAAAAAAGACTTACTATAAAGCTACAGTAATCAAGACAGCATGGTATTGGCAAAATAATAAAGAGATAGATAAATGGAACAGAATTGAGACCCCAGAAATACACCCGTACAAATATAGTCAGCTGTTCTTTGACAAAGCATTAAAGGCAATTCAAAGAAGAAAGGATAGTCTTTTTAACAAACAGTGATGGAATAACTGAGCATCCATATGCGTAATGATAATATGCCTTTTGATGCATAATGATGATCATAGTAATAATAATATAATGAATCATCTAATCACAGACCCAACAACTTTCACAAAAATTGAATCAAGTTGGATCATAGAGTTGAATATAAAACAGAAAACTATATAACATCTAGAAGGAAATATAGGAGAAAATCTAGGTGATCTTGGGTTTGTTGATACTTTTTTAGCTACAACATAAAACACAATCTATAAAAGAAAAATTGATAATTATAAAATTAATTTGAAAGCTTAAGTCTACACAAAAATGGGCATCTGGACGTTTACAGCAGCCTTATTCATACCTTTCAGAAAAAACTGGAAATAATCAGGATGTGTTTCAATAGGTGAATGGTTAAACAGACCTTGAGACCTCCAGATAATAAAATATTATCCAATGATAGAAATATATGAGCTATCAAACCATGAAAAGACATAGATGAATCTTAAATGCATACTGGAATCTAAAAGGGGCCAAGTTTATTCCAATCCTATATAATTCCCAAGTCTGAAATAGGCAAAACTATGGAGATATTAAACTTTCCAATGCTTTTCAGGGTTGAAAAGATAAATCACAGGGGATTTTTTTTTAGGGAAGTGAAACTATCCTGTATGATATTATAATAGTGGATATGTGACACACGAATTCATCAAAATCCATAGAAATTTGCAGCACAGAGTGAACCTTAATGTATCCAAATTAAAAACAAAATCATTTAGGAGGTCAAAGAATCCCAGGAGAGAATGCATAATGTGACAAGATAATCTAACAGCATAACAAATGTGTGAAACAACTTCACTGAAGGTGGGTGGAGGGGACTGTAGTGACCTGAGTAACTCTGGAAATGAGTAGAATCTATAAGATTAAAGGCATGGGAACATATGTATATGTATAACTGATTCACTTTGTTATAAAGAAGAAACTAACACACCGTTGTAAAGCAATTATACTCCAATAAAGATGGAAATAAATAAATAAATAAAATAAAAATTAATAAATAAAAAAAGATTAAAGGCAAAAGAAACCATACATAGTCACTCCACTTTATCAATCTTTTGATGAAGATTTTTTACTATGGAGGCATAGGTTAAGAATTCTGATACCACTATACATCTTTACTGGAATTGAACAATGAAGTAAATAGACAGCAGATGGTGGGAGCCAGGTTTCTCAATGTTGGAGTGGGAGTTTACAGTTAAGCAAGGGGAGGAGGTTAGAATGATTTTTTCTGGTATTTGATTAGAGCTGGGGACATCAGTATAAACTTTTGTTCAGGTTAATATAGAGATAGATGGTTACGCATAGAAATAACTATAGATATGTGTGTATGCCCAGATTAGGGATACACATATACTCCCTTACTCTATCAGTTGAGAGAACATAGGAGCAATGATACCTCAGTAGCAAAGAGCACACCTAGCACCCAGTTCTTGGTTTCTAACACCATTCTCCAATAAATGGAACCAGGGCTCCTGAGAGAAATGGCTGATGCTAGGACTGGGGCAGGTGAAACAGAAGATGAGGCTGGAGCATCTTACAGTTCCAGAAAGTAAGCAAGTACTCAAAGAAAAAGGTACCCATAATGATTTGGATATTTGGATATGTCAAAGGGACATAGGAGCCAAAGAGTCCTTTTCAAAAGGACATTTGAAACAGCTTCAAATGGCCAAAGCTGAAACAATTTGAGCAAATATATAACTCAATAAATACATAAATATTGGATTAGGACCCAAAATATAATATAGATACCCATAAGTTCAATATATATATTGAATAGCTAACTAACTAAATGGAGGAGAAAAGACAAATCTCCCATGCAGAAGAATTCCAAATAATTTATGTAAATATTCCATCCTCAATTAATGGAGCATTACTCCCCACTCCTTAAGTGTGGGCTGCACACGACTTCCTTCCAAAAATCATAGTACAGGAAACAGAGAAAGCAAATACTACCTCAGTCAAGTGATCAAGGTCAGCATCAACAATGATGTCATATTGATAGTATATTGTAGCCATGATACTATGTGATGAAAATAACAGTCTACCTCTGTGATCTTCCTTCCAAAAACCTGTAACCCCAGACTAATCTTAAGAAAACATCAGAAAAATCCCAATTGAGGAACATTATAGATATATAATATCTAATCAGTAGTTCTCAAAATTTTCAAGGTCATCAGAAACAAGGGCATCTGAGGAACTGTCACATCTTAGAGGAACCCAAAGAGACATGATGACTAAATGTAATGTGGTATCCTAGATGGGATCCTGGAGCTGAAAAAGGACCTTAGATACAAAGTAAAGAAGTCTGAACGAAGTATGGACTTTAGCTAATAATAATGGGTCAATATTGGTTCATTAATTGTAACAAATGTACCATATAATGTAATATATTAATAATAGGGGAAACTGGGTGTAGTGTATACAGGAACTCTCTGTACTCCCTTCGTAATTTTTCTGTAAATCTATAATTTTTCTAAAATAACAAGTTTAAAAAAATCCTTTGCTGACCCAACTTTAAGTGAAAGAAAAATGAAAGTTATTGGTTTGCACATTGTTTTACAGGAGGGTAAAAAAAAAATGAATTTGTTGAAGGAGGATAACAAGATGGTTTCAGATTGTCCCCATCAACTGGAGAGTCTGTTTAAACCCTGATTCCCCTCCATGCAAAATTAACTATCTTTCGGCGTGGGAAGACAGCATATTGCACGGCATAGGAAATTGGAAAGAAATATATAAAGTATTGTGATGTTCAATGTAAAACAGTTACTTGCAAATATTTGATAGGGATTCCTTACATACGTCCTTTACTTTAAAAACTGCAATTTAAATTCCCAATTTTGTTATATTTAAAGAAGAGAAGTTTATAGAAGTGCATTCTTATCAAGAAATGGAATTAAATGTGAATAAGGGACCCTTTTGATAGCAGGCTAAAATTGGAAGAAAAAATTATTGCATAAGGTAAAAGCAATGGAAAATTCAATGCTTTTTCTGAAGCAGCCCCACAGAGTTAATTCCTTCATGGTGCTGAAGGCTTTTGCTTTGAAATTCATTTTATTGACCTAAAGCTTAAACTGCAGTGTGACTCAAGGATAATTGACAGGAGGGTGAGAACATCATGCTAGCATTGTCACGTATGCCCTCACTCATTCCCCTGTTAAAAGATGCATTATGTAAATGTATCCGCTGCTGAAATCTGCTAGCATTTTTTTGGTCCCTGGTAAAGTATTACCCATGTTTGTCAAGGAGGAGGGGTAGAACCCACCCTTTCAAATGGTTCAGTGATTATGTCCCTACACTTTAACTTCTGCCTGAAATTCAAACCCACATAAAAGGTTTCAAAACCTAAAGGTAGTTTTACTCTGTACCTGACTTCTGTGTATAATGTAGGTTTAGCAAAAACAATAAGGCATATTTAGAATCAGGAAATAGATGTAATTAGACTCTGAGACATGTTTCTTTAGCGAAGTACTTTTCTAAAGTTACCTTGTAGCTGCAAAATCAATCTCTATCACACCAGCCAAATAAATGATCAATTATCCATCCAGTTATGTATACGTCAATCAAAGCATATAAAAATCACAGACAGAGATAGGTGAAGAGTTGAAAGTAGCAACAGCATGATAGGCTATTCATTAATCAGAATCCAGATTATTCTTATTCTTCAATTAAACACTGTGGAAATTACAGGTGAAGGCATGGTCTTCTATCTTTGATGGAGTGGTTAAAGTATTTCTCAATGAAACAGATTATTCCTGTGAATGGTTCTTACAAAGCAGGTAAGAAAGTATCACTGCTGGAAGGAAAAAAAGAGTAGTGGGCTTTTATGAAAAATCGGTACAAATGATGAATAAATTATAAATGTCTTTAGTTTATCTTTGCGTTGATATTATCCACGTTTTAATATCAGCCTTTCCTAATAGGAGCCCCTGAGAATTTGATTCTCTCTTTTAAGGCCATAGAGAGAACCCAATTAATATAGAGGGACACATAAAAACTGATCTGAAAAAATACACTATGTCCTTGGGTTTTGGAGATAAAAAACTAGCTTTTAGTTCTTTATTTGTAGTGTGTTTTCCTAGCATTAATGGAAAAAATAGAATCTTGTTTTAAAGTCTTAAAATCTCTCATATTTGCTTTTAGTATCGATGTGTTTGAAGAGAAAGTAACTTGAGCAAAATAGATTATGGCCCTGATGTCGATTGACTTTTTTTTTTTTTTTTTTTTTTTCTTTTTGCGGTATGCGGGCCTCTCACTGTCGTGGCCTCTCCCGTTGCGGAGCACAGGCTCCGGACGCGCAGGCCCAGCGGCCATGGCTCACGGGCCCAGCCGCTCCGCGGCACATGGGATCCTCCCAGATCGGGGCACGAACCCGTATCCCCTGCATCGGCAGGCGGACTCTCAACCACTGCGCCACCAGGGAGGCCCTCGATTGACTTTTAATCTGTGTTTCCCAGAACGGAGAGCTATTCTGCAAGCCTGGTTTCTTTGAAACCTGAGCATGGGCCACATAAAACAGCTCGTTATAAGTGAATCAGAACTGTATCATTCTAGGACATACACATTTTGGGGGAGGGACTTAAAAATGAAAATCCTGAATAAAACTTTTGTCAGTTTCATTTCTATTTGAGCAGCCATTTGAAAAGGTTTCTGATAGCGAAAGAGTAATTAAACCTCTTTATCTTCCCTTTAAAAAAACGGGGATTGACTCAATGTAGGTACATGTTCAGCGTCAAAACTTAGTCATGCAAGGAGGTTAGGGATTATTAACCAGAGGTAATCGACACAGCCATTAGTGTCACATAGCTGTGGAGTCAAGCGATCGCGCCTTCCTTGAGCACGCTTCTCCCCTCACCACGCAGTTCATTAGTATGCAGCTGGAAAATACCAGCACAGAGCATGCCAAAGCAGACAAAGAAACGACTCAAGGGAGATTTAAACTCCATGACTATACATATTCCCATACAGTTTAAAGAACATATCTACTCACAGCAGGCCCAAACCCCCCAGTTTTCTTTCAGTGAAACAATCCCCATTACCCCTGTGGCTAGAATGATGAGAAAATGAATTTGAAAATATCTGTAGGATGGTGCTGATATCTTTGGTCAAGAAATGAGAGTGGGAATCCCTTTCATCTTCTGAGATCTACAGCTTGTTCCTGATACTGGTGGCCTAGTGAGGTTGTGACCGTCACATCAGACTGGAGAGGCCTGAGTTGTAGGCTTATATCCACATTTCTTAATCACAACTGTTTCTCTGCACTGGAGCTAAAGCAGAAGATGGTGGCCATTATCAGAATATTTAAATTTGTAGAACCAATCTTGCTTTATCTGGATATCTTGAGAAAAAGTATTATCTTTGTTTTTAACCATTAGCAGTAACAGTTATCAAGTACTGCATGCTGATATGTGCCAGGGTGTGAGCTTTAGGTACATAATTCATTTAATCCTCACAAAAGTGTAAGAGGAAGATATTATGATAGACATTTTACAGATGAGGAAGCAGAGGCTCACAGGGGTTAACTTTCTCTATCATATGTTTTACAGTTAGAAAGGGCAGGATCTTACCAAATCCCAGGGTTCTGTGTGCGTGCGTGTGTGTGTGTGTGTGTGTGTGTGTGTGTTTGCGTCCAACATTCATTTTACAGGTTTACCTAGTTGCCTAAATTCTTCATATTTTACCAACTATATGCACATCTGTACAACAGTGGAAAATGCATTTGTTCTAACTTGGTCACGTTAAAATAGTCAGGTCTGGGGCTTCTCTGGTGGCACAGTGGTTGAGAGACCGCCTGCCGATGCAGGGGACACGGGTTCATGCCCCGGTCCGGGAGGATCCCCCATGCCGCGGAGCGGCTGGGCCCGTGAGCCACGGCCACTGAGCCTGCGCGTCCGGAGCCTGTGCTCTGCAACGGGAGAGGCCACAACAGTGAGAGGCCCGCGTACCGCAAAAAAAAAAAAAAAAAAATTCAGGTCTGGACAATAGCTTGATGGTAGCAACATGATTGATATCCAGAAATACTGATTGGAATGACTGTAAATAACCTCTGGCAAAGTCATTCAGTTGACTTTTGTGATACCATGATCTCATTTTTGAAGATCATTTTGCATTAACCTCTTACTCACTGACTATATCCAGGATGTAGCCACACTGCTTCACCTAAACAATGAGCACAACCCTGACTTGTCTTTTCCTATTTCATTTCCTTGGAATGACCAGATTTGTTTATTTCCCTGGATTACAAAAGGAAAGGGACAAGGCATTTTTATTGGAGGCCAAGTCAATTACATTTAGAAATAAATAATACAAATATGAATCAATAAGGGCTGAGGGCCTTATTGGAGCAATAAGCAAATAATTTCCAATTTAATAGGGAAAAAATACTTGGCTTTAGTTATCCAAGTTCGTGACTAGGTTATTTTAATCAAATTCACTACATAATGACTTGCTTGTCCTCTATTTTGCTGGCAGCATTATTAGAGCAGCTATCAATAGAAAACTTGGGAAAGCTACAGAATTAGCACTGAGATATTACAAGTTCATGTGGAGAAACTCATTCATTCATTATACAGATACACTTGAGTGCTTTCTGTATAGTGGGCACTGTTTTACGTGCTGAGGATACACTAGTAAACAAAACAGGATAACCCCTATCCTCATGGAGCTTACATTCTGGTAAGGGAGGGCATCTATATAATATGTTAGATAATATTAATGCTTTGTAAAAAAAGTAAGTCAGAGAAGAGAGATAAGGAATGTTGAGGGTGAGAGTAATTTTAGATAGTCCGGTAGTTTTAAAACATGTCTGCAAATTCTTTGACACATTTCCCAAGGAGAGAAGGAACTATATATCCCATTCTCTTTAATCTGGACAAGTCTCTGTGACTTGCTTGTAACCAAGAGAGTTCAGTGAAAGTGAAGTTGCATGATTTTTGAGGTGAGGCCACACATAGAATGCAATGTGGCTTACAATGCAGTTGCAAGGGTTTTCCCAAATGTACCCTAACAGGTGGCAGAGGCTACCCCAACTTTGAGAATCACTGGTCAAGAACTTCTATTAGCTTGAATACATTGTAGGTGATTTCTTCTCGACTTCAGTGAGGATGCTTGGTTTTCACCCACTTAAAGTAAGAGTATGATGACTACATGTTCCTATCTATCCATTTTTATGTAGCTGGCAATCCTGGGAGAGGAGGATAAGGAAAACTTAGGAAGAGCTGGCTGTGGTTAGTTCTTGGGGGAAACTTGTGCTCTATATTCTCTTAATTATCCTTTGCTACATATTCAGGGCTTCCTCCATCTGCCCGGTGGTCTTCTCCACGCCCATGGAGTTTGGCTTATGCTCCAGACGGAGATGTGCATCTTGAAAGGTGTCAAGTCCCAATGGTACTTTCTTCTTACAGCCAAGAAAATGGAAGTTGCTCTGTGTATCTCAAGAATGAAAGGTTTTAATAGAGGAAATGAAAAACTTATATAGACTTTGGAAGATCTGGGGGAGCAAAGTTCAGGGAAGTGGTCAGCAAGAATCTTGGTATGAAGCACCCAAGCAAGTGGTTCTTAAGGACTAACCTGGAAACTGCTGCAAATTAAAGAATCCCTGGAAGATGCCAACAACCACCTTAATCTGCATCAGTTAGGTGAGTGGTTCTCAAGGGATCCCCCCCAGAAGCTCTGTGAACTTCATGTGTGTTCACACATCTCCCCAAATCTCCTCAATCTCCCTCTTTTTGGCAGACTCAACCCTGGAACCAACTACAAAGAGGGCATTCTGGAAAATGTAGCTCCCATTTTCTCCTCTGCAATGCACTAGGAGAAGTAAGAAGGGGGTGGTGATGGACAAGTTGACAGCAGACAATCCAGCCCACTTGTTTCATAGAGCCTTTGCGGTGATTAAATGAAATGATGCATACAAAATGATGGAAGAGCATGCAACTGGAATAAATGTTATCTATTATTAGTATTAGTATATTATTATTGGCATGTATATGCCTGAGGAAGAAGATGATATGATCGATCCTGTTATGTTCTGATACCTTTACTTGGAAGTAGAAATTTTGGCCCAAAACTCAGATTCCTTCTCTGTTAGAATTACACCTTTCCCTTTAGCCCAGATTGAGGTTCCTTTCCAGAAGGGGATTATGACGTACATGTATACATGAATTAAATGTAACTCTCACAGGAAATTAAAATACTGTCATCCAAAACTCTAAGCTGATATAGCTTAGGACTCTGCATACTAATTCAGAGATATGGAAACCTTTCAAGTGTCTACAAAAATAGAGAGGCAGTTGGAAAGTTATAATTGGAAAATTATAATACCACTTTTACTGACACAGAAAATATTTTCTATCATCTCTTTCAAACTAACAAATATGTATTTGATATAAAGTGTTTAAGCTCTTAAGATTTTTTTTTTGAGTTGGGGAAATAAAATTAAAGAAACAAATAAATCTTACTTTTCAGTTATAAAAGACAAGATAATGAATGAATAATTTGTTTTTCTGAAACTGGACACTTTTTATTATTGAGAATATATTTCATATTTCTCCATTCACATGAGGTAAGCATTAACTGTGGATTTAATTGGAGCTTTCAGAATGCTTCAGTGAACACTTCGTACATTATTTAAAGGTATTTACGTAATCAAGCTTAGAATCAGAATTGTTCGCTCTTAGTACTAACAAGGGCATGATCTGACATTTAGTTTGGAGAATATGACCAGAATGGTCAATACAGTTGCTGTTAACTCTGCTCTTTTGAATCACTTTGTTACCTTTTTAGAATATTCAAAGCAACTATAAAATAAAATAAATGAAGACAGTTTGGGAGTTACAGGAAACTTTTCTACTTTAGTAACTGAAAGGAAAATGATGTTTTTCCTTCAGGCAGTCTCTTGCAGACATCTTCCATATCTTTAATGGATGGAAAACATGGACTAGATTTCATCAGTCTTCTGGGATTAAAAAACATTCCTACCATTACAACTGTATCAAGAAAGACAGCCTTAAAGATTATTCTGTAGGCTGGCCAAAGAGTCCCTTTGTTGTTACTTTTCCACCTTGGAAAAATATCTGTATTTGATACATAAAATAAAAGGTGACACAAAATGCTGCATTTATTTAGAAAACTCTTTAAAAAATATTGGAACTTAATGTTCTTCACTCAAGTGCAGAAACATTGTTTTAAAGGAACTATATTCTAAAGCTGCTTATATTTAGTTCAACTGCTTTCACAAATAATACCTCTTTGAAGTTGGTGATTACTTCTAGAGCTAAAGGAAGAGGATGTCTGTGAAAAGGGATAAACATGCAGGGAGCTTCACTTGTTTGGTAATATTCATCTTATTAGGCTGGGTCATGGGTGCATGGATGTTTTTTATTATATTTTTACTATATGTATATGCATGTAATTTTCTATGTTGAACTATATTTATGATAAAGTTTCTGCACTGTTGGTTATAGACATCTCTCAATTTAATACTGTTTCCTAAAACAGTAATACTAATTAATATTAATATTTATGTACTGATACATATTAGTTTACTAAATTATATTTATATTTATATTAATGTATACTTCCATGAGCAATGTATAAGTGTTCCAATTGTTCCACAATTTCACCAAAACTGGGCATAATCAAACTTTAATTTTTTTTGGTGCCAGCTTGGAGAGTGGAAAATTGTATTTCCAGATGTCCCAGTAAAATGGCAGATTGAATACATGCCTTTACATCTACTTTTCCCCAAAGTCAACTTAAACAGCAGTAAAGGATTTTTAAAGGCATAAACCCACAAAGAAAAAGGAATTAAAAGAAGACAACAGAAACAAACAGAAACAAACAGAAACAACAGAAACAAAATTTTGAAGTGTGAAACCAGATAGATGAGTAGAATCTTTCCCAGCAGACCCAGGAAAGCTGAATCATAGGCTGGTAGTGGGAAAAGCTAAGAAGCAACAGATTAACATTGAGTAATCAGCAATCAGTAATCAGGTATTTTTGGAACCAGAAGTGTAGGTGAGGCTGAAAAAAGAAGAATATGTGAAATATAAAGCACTTATATCCCTAGATATCTTCCCAATCATTAGAGCAAGTCAGGAATTCCTTTGGCATTCTGGGAGAAAATTAAAGGGATAATCATCTAGGATTTGAAGAAGACAAAAGAGAGAACCTGGAGGACACTAGGCACAGCCAGGGGCAAAGAGAGAATATAAAACAATGACAACAACACAGGTGGATTAAGTGAATTTCTACTAGCTGAAAATGGAGCTCCCAGTCATTTCCCCAGAATTTGGCATCAAGGCCCATATCCTCAGTACAATAGATTAAAGAATTATTTTCTGACATTTTGGACCAGGAAAAGAAGAAAGAACATAAAATCATGACCTCAAGGTTTCTCCACCTAAGTGGTTCAACTTAGACTTGCCTACACTGAGGCCCACAGTCAATAATTACCACCCTACCTCACCAGAGCTTTTAGTTAGTTCAGATGATTGAGAAACACAAAGATTACAAGATATTTGAGAAAAGCCTCTATCATGAAACAGAGAGAAAAAATGAATAAACCAAAAAAAATGACTTGTAGGAAATTAAGAATATGCAAGCAGAAGAAAAGTTAAGTAGATACTATATTTTGTACATGTGAAACAAAAACAGGATGATACTTAAAAATTTAAAGAACACTCACAAAACAAAAATGAACTTTTGGAACTAAAAATACGATAGCAGAAAGAAAAAACCAATTGAACAGTTGATAGTTCAGGCAAAGAAAATCCACCATTAAAGTTGAACAAAAAAGACAAAGAAATGAAAAATAGGAGAAAATCAGGTGAAGAGAACCAACATTGGAATAATTTGAATTTAAGAGAAAAAGAAAATAGAAGGAAGGAAATACTCAACAGTGATCAAGAAATTTTTTCAGAACAGAAGAACATGAGTTTCCACATTGAAAGGACCAACTGAGGCCCCAGCAGAGTGGGTGAATACTGACCTACACAATCAGGAAATTTCACAACAGTAACATAGGGAAGATCTCACCACCTTTGAAATAGAGAAGAACTGGGGATCAGAATGGCATTTGGCTTTTTACATGTTAAGACTGGAAGCTTGAGAATAGGTGAAAATGACTTCAATTTGTTGTAATTAAACTCTTCATTTTTAGATGATTGAAGACGTACATGCAGTTGTGAGAAATAATGCAGAGAGATCCTATGTATCATTTACCCAGTTGCCCCAATGATAACAACTTGCAACACTATAGCGCAATATCACGACGAGGATATCGACATTGATAGGATTTACCAGTCTTGTTCAAATTTCTCTTGTTTTACTTATACTCATTTGTGTGAGTTTGTGTGTGTGCCTTATTTACTTCTATTCAAATTTATCATGTGTGGGTTTGTGTAGCCTCCACCATGGTCAAGATACAGAACACTTCCTTCAGCACAAGTTTCTGTTGTTGTGCCTTTTTATAACCACATTCACCTTTCTCTTATCCTCTCCTCAGTCCCTTAAGTGGATCCCTTAATAGTGATCCATTAAATTCACTAACCTGTTCTCCACTTCTTTAATTTTATCGTTTTAAGATTGTTATATAAACAGGATCTTATAGCATACAATATTTTTGGGCTGCCTTTTCCCTTTGCATGATTCCCTGAAGATCTATCTAAGTTGTTGTATGTAATAATAGTCTGCTTTCAAAAATTGCTGAGTAGAACTCCATGGTATGGATGTACCACAGTTTGTTTGCCCATTCACTTGTCAAAGGACATCTGGGTAATACACAGTTTTGGTTATTACGAATGAAGCTTCTATGAATATTTGTGTATACAGATTTTTGTGTGAGCATAGATTTCCATTTCTCTGAAGTAAATAAGAAGTGTGCAATTGCTGAGTCACACAGTAATTGCATTAGTTTTCTTTTTTTAAACATCTTTATTGGAGTATAATTGCTTTACACTATTGTGTTAGTTTCTGCTGTATAACAAAGTGAATCAGCTATACGTATACATATATCTCCATATCCCTTCCCTCTTGCGTCTCTCTCCCACTCTCCCTATCCCACCTCTCTAGGTGGTCACAAAGCACCGAGCTGATCTCCCTGTACTATGCGGCTGCTTCCCACTAGCTATCTATTTTATGTTTGTTAGTGTATATATGTCCATGCTACTTTCTCACTTCATCCCAGCTTCCCCTTTCCCCCAGCTCCCATGTCCTCATGTCCTCAAATCCATTCTATACATCTGCATCTTTATTCCTGTCCTGCCCCTAGGTTCATCAGAATCATTTTTTTTAGATTCCATATATATGTGTTAGCATACAGTATTTATTTTTCTCTTTCTGACTTACTTCACTCTGTACGACAGACTCTAGGTCCATCCACCTCACTACAAATAACTCCATTTTGCTTCTTTTTATGGCTGAGTGATATTCCATTGAGCATATGTGCCACATCATCTTTATCCATTCATCTGTCAATGGACACTTTGGTTGCTTCCATGTCCTGGCTATTGTAAATAGTGCTGCAATGAACATTGTGGTACATGACTCTTTTTGAATTATGGTTTTCTCAGGGTATATGCCCAGTAGTGGGATTGCTGGGTCATATGGTAGTTCTGTTTGTAGTTTTTTAAGGAACCACCATACTGTTCTCCATAGTGACTGTATCAATTTACATTCCCACCAACAGTGCAAGAGGGTTCCCTTTTCTCCACACCCTCTCCAGCATTTATTGTTTGTAGATCTTTTGATGATGGCCATTCTGACCGGTGTGAGGTGATACCTCATTGTGGTTTTGACTGGCATTTCTCTAATGATTAGTGATGTTGAGCATCTTTTCATGTGTTTCTTGGCATTCTGTATATCTTCTTTAGAGAAATGTCTATTTAGGTCTTCCCCCATTTTTGGATTGGGTTGTGTTTTTGATATTGAGCTGCATGAGCTGCTTGTATAGTTTGGAGATTAATCCTTTGTCAGCTGCTTCATTTGCAAAAAGTTTCTCCCATTCTGAGGGTTGTCTTTTCATCTTGTTTATGGTTTCCTTTGCTGTGCAAAAGCTTTTAAGTTTCATTAGGTCCCATTTGTTTATTTTTGTTTTTATTTTCATTACTTTAGGGGTTGGGTCAAAAAAGATCTTGCTGTGGTTTATCTCAAAGAGTGTTTTTCCTATGTTTTCCTCTAAAAGTTTTATAGTGTCTGGTCTTACATTTAGGTCTTTAATCCATTTGGAGTTTATTTTTGTGTATGGTGTTAGGTAGTGTTCTAATTTCATTCTTTTACATGTAGCTGTCCAGTTTTCCAAACACCACTTATTGAAGAGACTGTCTTTTCTCCATTGTATATTCTTGCCTCCTTTATCAAAGATAAGGTGACCATGTCTCTGGGCTTTCTACCCTGTTCCATTGATCTATATTTCTGTTTTTATGTACCATATTGTCTTGATTACTGTAGCTTTGTAGTACAGTCTGAAGTCAGGGAGCCTGATTCCTCCAGCTCCGTTTTTCTTTCTCAAGATTGCTTTGGCTATTCGGGGTCTTTTGTGTTTCCATACAAATTGTGAAATTTTTTGTTCTAGTTCTGTGAAAAATGCCATTGGTAGTTTGATAGGTATTGCATCAAATCTGTAGATTGCTTTGGGTAGTAGAGTCACTTTCACAATATTGATTCTTGCAATCCAAGAACATGGTATATCTCTCCATCTGTTTATGTCATCTTTGATTTCTTTCATCAGTGTCTTACAGTTTCCTGCATACAGGTCTTTTGTCTCCTTGGGTAGGTTTATTCCTAGGTATTTTATTCTTTTTGTTGCAGTGGTAAATGGGAGTGTTTCCTTAATTTCTCTTTCAGATTTTTTGTTGTTAGTGTGTAGGAATGCAAGAGATTTCTGCGCACTAATTTTGTACACTGCTACTTTACCAAATTCATTGATTAGCTCTAGTAGTTTTCTGGTGGCATCTTTAGGATTCTCCATTTATAGTATCATGTCATCTGCAAACTGCATTAGTTTTATAAGAAAATGCCGAAATGCTTTCCAAAGTGACTCTGCTATTTTATTTTCCCACTAGCCATGTGTTAGACATCCAGTTTCTCCAAACATTCACCAGCATTTGGTGGGGCACTTTAAAAATGTCAGCCATTTTGATACGTGTATAGTTATATCTCATTGTAAGTTTAGTTTACATTTCTCTAATGACTAATGAAGTTGAACATCTTTTCCTGTGCTGATTTGCCACCTGTATATCCTTGTCAATGAAATGTCCATGTCTTTTGCCCATTTCATAACTGGATTGCTTGTTTTTTAATGTTGAGTTTTGAGAATACTTTACATATTTTAGATATTAATCCTTCATCAGAATAGGGTTTAAAATATTTTTACCAGTCTGTAGGTTGTCTTTTAATCCTCTTCATAGGGTCTTTTGTAGAGCAATCATTTTTAAGGTTGATAAGGTCCTATTCATCATTTTTTCCCTTTTCAAGGTCATGCTTTTTGTGTCAAGGCTAAGAATTCTGTGGTTAGCCTTAGTTCCTGGAGATTTTCTCTGTTTTTTTTCTTGAAAAGTTTCATGGTTTTAGGTTTTACAGTTAAGTCTGTATTCATTTTGAGTTAATATTTGTGTAAGATGTAAGGTTTAGGTTGATGTTCATTTTTCTTTTTTTTTTGGCATATGGACATCTGACTGTTCCAGCACCATTTGTTGAAAAGGCTATTCTTCCTTCATTAAATTGCTTTTGCCCCTTTTCAAAAAATATCTTAGGCACATTTGTGTGGTTTTGTTTCTATGTTCTCTTTTCTGTTCTATTGATCTATGTTTCCACCTATTTCTCTGCTACTGCCATACTGTTTTGCTTACTGTACACATATGATAAGCCTTAAAATAAGGTAGAATGATTCTTCTTTTTCAAACCTAGTTTAGCTAATCTACTCCTTGTGCCTCTCCATATCAATTTTAGAATAAGCTTGTCTACATCTACAGAAAACCTTGCTGGGATTCAAATAAGAATTGATTTTAACCTATAGATCAGTTTGGGGAGAGTTGACATCTCTACTATATTGAGTTTTCCAATCCATGGATAATGGTGTGTCTGACTTCAAATGTTTAAGGGAAGATATTTACAACCCAGGATTCTATGTCCAGTTATATATTAAAATAAAAAGATATTTCTAGACTTCTAGTTCTGCATGTAAGGAACTTGGAAGACACTACGCTGTACTAACAACAAGTAAAAAGGTGAATAAACTAAAAAATCAATAATTCTGAGATCTGTAAGAAAAGTTAGGTCACAGGGCAAAGTGCTGACCCCAACACTGGAGAGACTGACAGGCAAATACAGAGAATCACAACTTTACTAGAGCAGAAGATTATGAACTAAAACCTCCGTGGGAACCAGTGCTGGGGTAGGAAAACCAGAACTATAATTGATGAACTGCTGAAAGCTCAGAGTGGATAAGTCTGAGAGTTAAAACTCTAGGGGACCCAGTCATAGGGGGCTTTCCACACTTCAGTGAGTTTTACGTCAATCAGGTTCTCACAGTAAATATCAGTGAAACATGACTCTTTTTGAATTATGGTTTTCTCAGGGTATATGCCCAGTAGTGGGATTGCTGGGTCATATGGTAGTTCTATTTTTAGTTTTTTAAGGAACCTCCATACTGTTCTCCATAGTGGCTGTATCAATTTACACTCCCACCAACAGTGCAAGAGGGTTCCCTTTTCTCCACACCCTCTCCAGCATTTACTGTTTGCAGATTTTTTGATGATGGCCATTCTGACCAGTGTAAGATGATATCTCATTGTAGTTTTGATTTGCATTTCTCTAATGATTAATGATGTTGAGAATTCTTTCATGTGTTTGTTGGCAACCTGTATATCTTCTTTGGAGAAATGTCTATTTAGGTCAAGAGTCATGTACCAAAATGTTCACTGCAGCTCTATTTACAATAGCCAGGACATGGAAGCAACTTAAGTGTCCATCAACAGATGAATGGATAAAGAAGATGTGGCATATATGTACAATGGAATACTACTCAACCATAAAAAGGAACGAAACTGAGTTATTTGTAGTGAGGTGGATGGATCTAGAGACTGTCATGAAGACCTAGAGACCTAGAGACCTAGAGTGAAGTAAGTCAGAAAGAGAAAAACAAATACCGTATGCTAACACATATATATGGAATCTAAAAAAAAAAAAAAGAAAGAAAATGGTCAGAAGAACCTAGGGGTAAGACAGGAATAAAGTCGCAGACCTACTAGAAAATAGACTTTAGGATACGGGGAGGGGGAAGGGTAAGCTGTGACAAAGTGAGAGAGTGGCATGGACATACATACACGACCAAATGTAAAATAGATAGCTAGTGGGAAGCAGCCGCATAGCACAGGGAGATCAGCTTGGTGCTTTGTGACCACCTAGAGGGGTGGGATAGGGAGGGTGGGAGGGAGGGAGATGCAAGAGGGAAGAGATATGGGGACATATGTATATGTATAACTGATTCACTTTGTTATAAAGCAGAAACTGACACACCATTGTAAAGCAATGATAGTCTAATAAAGATGTTAAAAACATGTATCAGTGAAAAATACCCTTGAGCTTCTGGCAGGCGGAGGGGAAAAGGGACCATTCTGAAATATAGCATTTTGAAAGATGCCTTAGGAATCATTTTGAACTATACTCTGTTCTTTTTAACAAGTTCTGTCGTCAGGACAAACTACTTCAGGAGAGCCTAACCTGCTGTGGTTTTATTGTAGCCTAATTGACTTGGAGGAAGGGAAATAACCAACTCAGCCTAGTCTAACCATCCTATCCCACCTAAGTGGGGTGAAAACCTGAGAAGCACTGGTGAAATTTATGGCCCATCAGCATAGGCTTACTAAAAGACTGAGATATAACCAAAGAACTATAAAACACTACCCTGCCCCCATACCTTACCACAATTACTAAAGGTCTACTTACAACAGTTCCTTTTACCAAGTACGTCATGTTTGGCTATCAAGAAAAAAGTATAAGACATACAAAAAGGCATAGAAACACACTTTGAAGAGACAGAACAAGCATCAAAGCCATACATGACAGGGATGTTGGAATTATCAGATCAGGAGTTAAAAACAACTATGTTTAACATGCGAAGTTCTCTAATGGATAAAGTAGACACCAAACAAGAACAGATAGGCAATGTAAGCAGAAGGTTGGGAATACTAAGAAATACTTTTTAAAGTGCTAAAAATTAAAAACCACTGTAACAGAAACGAAGAATGCTTTTGATAGGCTTATTAGTAGACTGGTAAGAATCTCTGAGCTTGAGGATATGTCAATAAAAATCTCCAAAACTGAAAAGCAAACAGAAGAAGACTGAAAAAAACAGAATACCCAAGAACTGTGACGCAGCTACAAAAAGTGTAATATATGTGTAATGAGAATGCCAGAAGGAGAAGAGAGAAAGGAACAGAAGAAATATTTGATACAATATTTAATACTGATACATTAGATATCAATATTTGATATAGTACATAACAAAACAATAATGACTGAGAATTACCCTAAATTAATGCCAGGCACCAAGCCACAGATCAAAGAAGCCCAAAGGACACCAAGCATGATAAATGCCAAGAAAAACCACACCTAGGCATACTATAGTCAAACTAGGGTATCAAAAATAAAGAAAAAATCCTGAAAAAAGCCATATGGGAAAAAAATCTCACCTATATAGGAACAAAGATAAGAATTACAACTAATTTCTCCTCAGAAACCATGTGAGCAAGAAGAGAGTGGAATGAAATATATATAGTGTTGACAGTGAAGAAACACCAACCTAGAAATCTGTACTTGTGAAATTATCCTTCAAAAGTGGAGAAGAAATAAAGACTTTCTCAGACAAGCAAAAACTGAGGGAATTTGTTGCCAGTAGACATGCCTTGTAAGAAATGTGAAAAGGAGGTTTTTAGAGAGAAGGAAAATAATATAGGCCAGAAACTCAGATCTACAAAAAGAAAGGAGGAGCACTGAAGAAGGAATAAGTGAAAATAAAATTAAAACTTTCATTTTACTTATTCTTAATTGATATAACAGATAACAGCTTTGGTCAAAATAATAATAGCAATAATGTATTCAATGATATATTTGTATATATATCTTAAGTGTGTATATGTATACATACATATACATATGTATGTATTCTTATATATAAGCAAAATGAATGACAGCAATGATACAAGGGACTGGAGGGAGAAATTAGGATTTTTATAAGGTACTGAAACCACCCATGAAGTGCTAAAGTGTTATTTAAAAGTAGATTTGGATTAATTGTAAATGATACCAAAAACTCTAGGGCAACCACTGAAAAAGGTAAAATAGAAGTATAATTGATATGCTAAGAAACAAACAAAAATGGAATCATATAAATGTCCAATTAAAATCACACTGTAAGAAAAAGTGTAGAAGACAAAAATAAGAACGAAGAACAGGGCAACAAATAGAAGATATTAACAAATATGGTTGATTTTATCCAAGTACATTAATAATCACTTTGAATGCCAATGGTCTAAATGCCCCAATTCACAGATCAATGGAACAAAATAGAAAGTGCAGAAATAAACCCAATGCATATATGGTCAATTAATTTACAACAAAGGAGCCAAGAATATACAGTGGGGAAAGGATAGTCTCTTCAATAAATGGTGCTGGGAGATGGTGTTGGGAAAACTGGACAGCCATATGCAAAAGAATGAAATTGGACCACTAACTTACACCGTACACAAAAATCAATCCAAAAGAGATTAAAGACTTGAAGGTAAGACCCAAAACCATAAAAGTCCTAGAAGAAAATATATGATTAGCAATGACTTTTTGAATCTGACACCAAAAGCAAAAGCAACAAAAGCAAAAATAAACAAGAGGAATTAGATCAAACTAAAAAGCTTCTGCATAGCAAAGGAAACCATCAACAAAATGAAAAGGCAACCTAGAGAATGGGAGAAAATATTTGCAATTCCTATATCTGGATAAGGGGTTAATATCCCAAATATATAAAGAACTCATACAACTCAGTAGCAAAAAACCTAACAATCCAGTTAAAAAATGGCAAAGGAGCTGAATAGACATCTTTCCAAAGAAGACGTACAAATGGCCAATAGGTACATGAAAAGGTGCTCAATATCGCTAGTCATCAGGGAAATGCAAATCAAAACCACAACGAAATATCACGTCACACCTGTTAGAATGGCTATCATCAAAAATACAAGAGATAACAGGTGTTGGTAAGGATGTGAAGAAAAGGGAACCCTCAGCACTGTTGGTGGGAACAGCCAAATTGGCATACCCACTATGAAAAACAAGGAAGTTCCTCAAAAAATTAAAAACAGAATTACCATATGATCCAGCAATCTCACTCCTGGGTATATATATATCTAAAGAAAACAAAAACAGTATTTCTTTTCTTTAAAATAAATTTATTTATTTAATTTATTTATTTATTTTTGGCTGCATGGGGTCTTCGTTGCTGCACGTGGGCTTTCTCTAGCTGTGGCGAGTGGGGGCTACTCTTCGTTGCAGTGCATGGGCTTCTCATTGTGGTGGCTTCTCTTGTTGAGGAGCATGGGCTCTAGGCGCACGGGCTTCAGTAATTGTGGCTCATGGGCTCTAGGTGTGCAGGCTCAGTAGTTGCGGCTCGTGGGCTCTAGAGCACAGGCTCAGTAGTTGTGGTGCACGGGCTTAGTTGCTCCGCAGCATGTGGGATCTTCCCAGACCAGGGCTGGAACCCGTGTTGCCTGCATTGGCAGGTGGATTCTTAACCACTGTGCCACCAGGGAAGTCCCAAAAACAGGATTTCAAGGCAATATCTGCACTCCCACACTCATCACAACACTATTCAAAACAGCCAAGATATGGAAACAACCTAACTGTCCATCAATAAATGAATGGATAAAGAAGATGTGGCATATAAATAATGGAATATTATTCAGTCATGATAAAGAAGGAAATACTGCCATTTGCAACAGCTTGAGTGGGCCTTAAGGGTATTATGCTAAGTAAAATAGCCAGACAGAGAAAGGAAAATATTGCATGGTTTTACTTACATGTGGAATATAAAAGAAAAACAATTAAAAGTCAAACTCAAAGAAACAGAGAATAGAAAAGTGGTTGCCATTGCCTGTGAGGTAGGGGAAACAGAGGCTGGTAAAAGGGTATAAACTTTCAACTATAGTATGAATAAAGTCTGAGGATCTAATGTAAAACATGTTAACTATAGTTGATAATGCTCTACTATATAATGGAAATTTGCTATCAGAGTAGAAATTTAATATTCCCAGAGAGAGATTAATTAACTAGATGGAGGGAAATCATTCACATGTATATGCATATTAAATTAGCATGATTTAAATATCCTACAATTTTATATGTCAATTATGCCTCAGTGAAACTGAAAGTTAAAAAGTTAAGTTCCTATATTGACTTAAAAAAAGAGAAGAGTAACAAATACGGTAAGTATTAATCCAATTATATTAATAATCATTTTGAATGTCAATGTTCTAAATGCCCAAATCAAAAGACAAAGATTTTCAGAGTGGATCAAAAAATAGGACCCAACTATTTTTTATCTATTAAAAAAAACACTTTAAATATAGATATATATAGGTTAAAAGCAAAGGGATGAAGAAAACATACCACTCTAACACTAAGCAAAAGACAGCTGGAGTAGCTGTATTAATTTCAGACAGAGCAGACTTCAAAGCAAAGGAAAGACATCAGAGATAAAGAAGGGCATTACATAATAATAAAGGGATAAAAAAATAATAAAGGTCAATTCTCCATGAAGACATAACAATCTTTAATTTGTATACACCTAACAACAGAGCATCAAAATATGTGAGGCAAAAACTGAGAGCTGGAAGGAAAACAGATAAATCCGTTCTTATAGTTGGAGACTTCAACATCCTTCTATCAGAAATGAACAAACCCAGAAAGCAGAAAATCAGTAAGGAAATAGTTGACGTTAACAGCACAGTCAATCAACTAGATCTAATTGACAACTGTAGATGACTTCATTCAGTAAGGGCAGAATACATAATCCTCTGAAGCTCATATGGAACATTCACCAAGATGGACTACATTCTCGGCCATAAAACACAACTTAACAAATTTAAAACAATAGAAATCATAAGTGTATGCACTCAGGCCACAACAGAATTAAACTAGAAATCAATAACACACGGGTCAAAGGAGAAATTTCAAGAGAAATTTTAAAATATTTGAACTAGGGATTCCCTGGTTGTCTAGTGGTTAGGATTCCATGCTTCCACTACAGGAGACATGGGTTTGATCCCTGGTCAGGGAACTAAGATCCAGCATACTGCGAGGCATGGCCAAAAAAAAAAAATCTCTCTCTCTCTCTATATATAGATATATATATATATTTGATTATATGAAATATATAATGCATTCTCAGACTGCATATATATATTTGATTAAATGAAAATGAAAATATTTGTGAGATGCAGTGCTTAGTGGGAAATTTTTAGCACTGAATATATATATTAGGAAAGAAGAAAAATCTAAAATCAGTCGTCTAAGCTTCCCTCTTAGGAAACTAGAAAAAGATGAGCAAATTAAATTCAAAGCAATAAAAAAATAAATAAGAAGAATTAGAGCAGAAATTATGAAATTGAAAACAGGAAATCGAAAGAGAAAACCAACAAAACCAAAAGTTGGTTCTTTGAAAAGATCAATAAAATTGATAGGCCCTTAGCCAGGCTAAGAAAATAAAAGAGAGAAAATTAATTACTAATACCAGAAATGAAATAGGACATGATTAAAGATCCCATGGACATTAAAAGGATAATAAAGTAATACTATCAACAACTCTGTGCCTACAAATTTCATAAGCTAGATGGACCAATTCCTTGAAAGACATAATCTGTCAAAACTCACACAAGAAGAAATAGACAATATGAACAGGTCTATACCTATTAAAGAAATAGAATCAATAATTAATAACCTTCCCAAACAGAAAGCACCAGGCCCAGACAGATTCACTGGTGAATTCTACAAAATTAAGAAACAAATTATACCAATTCTCTTTCAGAAGGTGGAAGCAGAGGGAATACTTCCTATTTTACTCTATGAGGCCCATGTTACCCTAATACCAAAACTAGACAAAGACATTTCAGGAAAACTAAAGACAAATATCTCTCATGAACACAGATGTAAAAGTCCTCAACATATTACCAAATTGAATCCAACAATGTATATAAAGAATTATACACCATAACCAAATGGGATTTATTCCAGGTATGCAAAGCTGGTTCAACAATTGAAAATCAATTAATGTAATCCATCACATCAACAGGCTAAAGAGGAAAAATCACATGATCATATCAATAGATTCAGAAAAATTATTTTTAAAAAATCCAACACCCATTCATGATAAACACACTCAGCAAAATAGTAATAGAGGAGAACGTGCTCAATTTGATAAAGAATGTCTACAAGCAACTTACAGCTAATATCATAACTAATGGTGAGAAATGAGAAGCTTTCTCATTAAGATCAGGAACAAGGCAGGGATATTCCCTCTCACCACTCCTTTTTTTTTTTTTGCGGTACGCGGGCTTCTCACTGTTGTGGCCTCTCCCGTTGCGGAGCACAGGCCCAGCGGCCATGGCTCACGGGCCCAGCTGCTCCGCAGCACGTGGGATCCTCCCGGACCGGGGCACGAACCCATGTCCCCTGCATCGGCAGGCAGACTCTCAACCACTGCGCCACCAGGGAAGCCCTCACCACTCCTTTTTAATATAATAATGAAAATTCTAGCTAATGCAGTAAGATAAGAAAGGTAAATAAAAGGTATAATGATTGGGAAGGAAGACATAAAATTATCTTTGTTCATAGATACATTATTGTCTATGTAGAAAATCTAAAAAAAAATCAATTAAAAAACTCCTATAACTAAAAAGCAATTATAGTGAGGTTGCAGAACACAAAGTTAATATACAAAAGTCAATCTCTTTCCTATATGTCAATGAATAAGTAGAATTTGAAATGAAAAACCCAATACCAATTTTATTAGCACTCAAAAAAAATGCAGTGCTTAGGTTTAAATGTAACAAAGTATGTTAAAGATCTATATAAGAAAAAGTATAAAACTTTGATGAAAGAAATCAAAGAAAAACTGAATAAGTAGAGATATTCCCTGTTCATGGATAGGAGGACAATATTGTCAAGATGTCAGTTTTTTACCAGTTTGATCTATATATTCAATGCAATTCCAACCACAATCCCAGCAAGTTATTTTATCTATACTGACATACTAATTCTACATTTTATATGAAGAAGTAAAATTCCACTTTACTGAAAGAGATTACTGAAAAAGAACAAAGTTGGAGGATTAACACTACTCAACTTCAAGACTTACTATATAGCTACAGTAATCAAGATTGTGTGGTATTGGTGAAAGAATAGATGTATCAATGGAAGAGAATAAGAGCCCGGAAATAGACATAGGACAAATGAGCCAAGGCAATACAATAGGGCAAAGATAACCTTTTTTTTTTTTTTTTGTGGTACACGGGCCTCTCACTGTTGTGGCCTCTCCCATCGCGGAGCACAGGCTCCGGAGGCGCAGGCCCAGCGGCCATGGCTCACGGGCCCAGCCGCTCCGCGGCATGTGGGATCTTCCCAGACCGGGGCACAAACCTGTGTCCCCTGCATCGGCAGGCGGACTCTCAACCACTGCACCACCAGGGAAGCCCAAAGATAACCTTTTTGACAAATGGTGCTGGAACAACTGGACATCTGCATGCAAAAAAAAAAAAAATCCAGACACAAATCTTACACCCTTCACAAAAGTAACTCAAAATGAATCACAGACCTAAATAAAAATGCAAAACTATAAAACTCCTAGAAGATAACACAGGAGAAATTCTAGATGACCTTGGGTTGGGTGATGACTTTTTAGATAAAACACCAAAGGCATGAAAAACAGAATTGATAAACTGGATTTCATTAAAGTTAAAATTTTCTGCTCTGTGTAAGACATTGGCAAGAGAATAAAAAGAAAAGCCACAGACTGGGAGAAAATATTTGCAAAACAAATATATGTGGGAAAAAAACTGTTATCCAAAATATACAAAGAATTTTAAAAATTCAACAATAAAAAAACAAACAAGCTGATTACAAAGTGGGCCAAAGACCTTAACAGACACCTCACCAAAGAAGATATACAGATGGAAAATAAGTATATGAAAAAATGCTTTATATTGTATGTCATCAGGGAAATGCAAATTAAAACAACAGTGAGATTCCACTACACACCCGTTAGAATTGCCAAAATCCAGAACACTGACAACACCAAATGCTGGCAAGGATGCAGAGCGACAGAAATTCTTATTCATTGCTGGTAGGAAGGCAAAACAGTACAGCTACTTTGGAAGACAACTTGGTGGTTTCTTAATATGATGTAGAAATCACACTTCTTGGTACACTTCCCAAAGGAGTTGTAAACTTAAGTCCACACAAAAACTTACGCGTGGATGTTGATAGCAGCTTTACTTGTAATTGTAAAAATGTGGTATGAATGGATAAATAAACTGTGGTACATTCAGACAATGAAATATTATTCAATACTAAAATGAAATGAGCTATCAAGTCACAAAAAGCCATGGAGGAAACAAATATATATTACTAAGTGAAAGAAGCCAATTTGAAAAGGCTACATAATGTATGGTTCCAGCTACATGACATTCTGGAAAAGGCAAAACTATGGAGACAGTAAAATGATCAGTGGTTTCCAAGGGTTAGCGGGGAGGGAGGGATGAATAGGCAGAACACAGTGGATTTTTAGGGCAGAAAAACTACCTCATATGATACTAAAATGGTTGATATGTGCAATTATATACATTTAGACCTTTGTCTAAACCACCAAGAATGTACATCACCAAGAATGAACTCTAATGTAAACTATGGACTTGAGGCAATAATGATGTGTCGATGTATCAACTGCAACAAGTGCACCACTCTGGTGGGGCATTTTGATAATGGGGAAAGCTATGCATGTGTTGGGGAAGGGGTATATAGGAAATCTCTGTACCTTCTCTATTTTGCTGTGAACCTAAAACTGCTCTAAAAATGTCTTAAAACACAGCAAGAAAGGACACTTTTATGACATGAACAGTCTCAAGAAAATTTACCTTCTATGCACTGTTTATCAGAAAATTGTTATAGGATATGGGCCAACAAAATGAGGATAAAGAAGAAATGGTACCAGAAGATGGGTACTCCAACACAGAAAGAAGTGAAGAGAATTCCAGGATAATACTAAAGGTATATCCCAGGATAATAACTCTGCCCCAAGAGTAGAGGGCAACCATTCTTGCTTGGAGGAGGTCAGAGTCTCCAGGAGCGATTTGTTTAAAATGATTAATATCACAGAATGTCTGTAAATCATCTGACTGTACTGAAGTGTAATTTACATAATTGAAAGTTTTAGGTTGAATTCATAATAATATAGAAAAAACAGATTATTATCATCAAGGAAAACAAAAAATGTGCAAGAAAAGTATGCTACATTATCTTTTCATAATCATGTAGTGGAAAAGCTTCTCATAACCATGATGATACAAACACTGAATAGCGATCTAAAGAAAATTGAAACATTTTATATTGGAAAGTAGGGGAGAGAATAAAAAGTATTCATCTGTGCAGTGGATACTGGGGATGAAAGAGTGACATATCTTAAAATGGAAGAAATAAGTAAGTAAAAATACTTTTTACAAGTTTACAAATATGGAGGTAAATACTGAAAGAATCATCTAAAAAGAGTTGAGTGTTGTTTCTGGGAGGGGACAATGGGATAGTGGTAAGAGCACAGGGTTTCCTTGATTACTAACAGAGTTGAGCATTTTTAGGAGTACCTATTCACAATGACTCCAGGCTGGGCCTTGTCACTTGTTTAGCCAATGGGACAGTAGTAAACTTGACAAAGCATTTGTGTATTTCCACTTACTTCTGCTTTTGGGTCCCTACTGTTGGTTACTGCTCCTGATTTTTCTTCATGTCTTATTTTCTTTGGAGTTTTGTGATGTCTTTTTTTTTTTTTTTTTTTTTTTTGCGGTACGCGGGCTTCTCACTGCTGTGGCCTCTCCCGCTGTGGAGCACAGGCCCCGGACGCACAGGCCCAGCGGCCATGGCTCATGGGCCCAGCCGCTCCGCGGCACGTGGGATCCTCCCAGACTGGGGCACGAACCCGCGTCCCCTGCATCGGCAGGCGGACTCCCAACCACTGCGCCACCAGGGAAGCCCTGTGATGTCTTTTTGTGAGTTCATATCTGTATGAACTTTTTCTATGGGAATACTTTGAGAACTGAGTAGTAATTGTGTCCTTCTGAGGAGGATTCTTCTTTATTTTTTTCTGCCAGACACCTGTAAGCATTATCATCCAAGACAACACTAATAAATTCTTTGGCTTAAGAACTTTTGGACAACTAAGAAAATATAAACTAGGGCCCCAAATCTGAAGGGATATTCATTTCTTCTCCCTCTATCCATATCCAAGGTTTAGAGACAGGAAAATTTCCTTGCTGTCTCCTTTTGTGAGATATAATTTAATTATCTTTTTGCTGAGGTTATAACCCTTGGGGCCCTAGATATATTCAACAACATCCAATCTGATTCCCCACATTTCATGACCCTCAGCTTTACCTCCTGCTCCACATATGGCTGAAGTTCTAGAGCAAGCACTGGTTTGAGAGCTTGTTTACATCTCTAGAGTCATTGTTTTATTTTATTTTTGACCTCTGATGATCTCCCTTACTTCCTTGCTGACTCATTCACACATTTACAAATATTAAAAAAATATTATATTATATCCATCTTTGTTGCTATTTTATTGCTAGAGATTTTTTTCTGGGTATTTAGTGGCCCCCTGCCTTATATTTCAGAAAAATAATTCCAAAGACAGCATGTGATCTGGATCAGTACCTTAAGACAGATTGAATAACATTAGCCCCCTCCCTTAAAACTTCTAGCTCCTGGGGTAATAATTACAGAAATCCATTGAAAAATTCCAAAGTCCATTTTTTCCAGTGACACAAATAAAACCACTCTGCTCTCACTAGATTGCTGCACAAGCACCTTGCCTTAATGAGGGTGCAAGCTTTTTTGAGTGAAAAAAAATATGTTGGTGCATATTAACTATCCACCTTAGAACAATAACAATTATAAAACTGATGTAATATGGGGGATTATGTTGGACTCAAGAACTTGTAAAATGAATTCTACAAAATATTGCTGAATGAAAAATGTCAACTGTGTACACTGTAAGACAGAATTATCTTAATTCTTAAATGCTTATCAAGAATATTGGAACAGGGCCCTGAACCAAGATGGCGGAGTAGAAGGACATGCTCTCCCTCCCTCTTGTGAGAACATCAGAATCACAACTAGATGCTGGACAATCATCGACAGGAAGACACTGGAACTCACTAAAAAAGATACCCCACATCCAAAGACAAAGGAGAAGCCACAATGAGATGGTAGGAAGGGCGCGATCACAGTAAAATAAAATCCCATAACTGCTGGGTGGGTGACTCACAGACTGGAGAACACTTATACCACAGAAGTCCACCCACTGGAGTGAAGGTTCTGGGCCCCACGTCAGGGTTCCCAACCTGCGGGTCCGGCAACGGGAGGAGGAATTCCTAGAGAATCAGACTTTGAAGCCTAGTGGGATTTGATTTCAGGACTTCGACAGGACTGGGGGAAACAGAGATGCCACCCTTGGAGGGCACACACAAAGTAGTGTGCGCACCAGGACCCAGGGGAAGGAGCAGTGACCCCAGGGGAGACTGAACCAAGATTACTCTACCAGGCAAGGATCTCATTCAGATTCGATGGAGAAATCAAAAGCTTTACAGACAAGCAAAAGCTAAGAGAATTCAGCAACACCAAACCAGCTCTACAACAAATGCTAAAGGAACTTCTCTAAGTGGGAAACACAAGAGAAGAAAAGAACCTACAAAAATAAACCCTAAACAATTAAGAAAATGGTCAAAGGAACATACATATCGATAATTACCTTTAACGTGAATGGATTAGATGCTCAAACCAAAAGACACAGGCTTGCTGAATGGATACAAAAACAAGACCCATATATATGCTGTCTACAAGAGACCAACTTCAGACCTAGGAACACATAAAGACTGAAAGTGAGGTGATGGAAAAAGATATTCCATGCAAATGGAAATCAAAAGAAAGCTGGAGTAGCAATACTCATATGAGATAAAATAGACTTTAAAATAAAGAACATTATAAGAGACAAGGAAGGACACTACATAATGATCAAGGGATCAATCCAAGAAGAAGATATAACAATTATAAATATATATGCACCCAACATAGGAGCACCTCAATACATAAGGCAACTGCTAACAGCTACAAAAGGGGAAATCGACAATAACACAATAATAGTGGGGGACTTTAACACCTCACTTACACCAATGGACAGACCATCCCAAATGAAAATAAACAAGGAAAGAGAAGCTTAAATGATGCAATAGACCAGATAGATTTAATTGATATTTATAAGACATTCCATCCCAAAACAGCAGATTACACTTTCTTCTCCAGTGCGCACAGAACATTCTCTAGGATAGATCACATCTTGGGTCACAAATCAAGCCTCAGTAAATTTAAGAAAATTGAAAGCATGTCAAGCATCTTTTCTGACCACAGTGCTATGAGATTACAAATGAATTACAGGGAAAAAATGTAAAAAAGACAAACACATGGAGGCTAAACAATACATTTCTAAATAACCAAGAGATCACTGAAGAAATCAAAGAGGAAATCACAAAATACCTAGAGACAAATGACAATGAAAACACGACAATCCAAAACCTATGGGATGCAGCAAGAGCAGTTCTCAGAGGGGAGTTTATCGCTATACAAGCTTATTTCAAGAAACAAGAAAAATCTCAAATAAACAATCGAACCTTACAACTAAAGGTATTAGAGAAAGAGAACAAACAAAACCCAAAGTTAGCAGAAGGAAAGAAAGAAATCATAAAGATCAGAGCAGAATTAAATGAAATAGAAACAAAGAAAACAATAGCAAAGATCAATAAAACTAAAAGCTGGTTCTTTGAGAAGATAAACTAAATTGATAAACCATTAGCCAGACACATGAAGAAAAAGAGGGAGAGGACTCAAATGAATAAAATTAGAAATGAAAAAGGAGAAGTTACAACAGACACTGCAGAAATACAAAGCATCCTAAGAGGCTACTCTATGCCAATAAAATGGACAACTTGGAAGAAATGGACAAATTCTTAGAAAGGTATAACCTTCCAAGACTGAACCACGAAGAACTAGAAAATATGAACAGACCAATCACAAGTAATGAAATTGAAACTATGATTAAAAATCTTCCAACAAACAGAAGTCCAGGACTAGATGGCTTCACAGCTGAATTCTATCAAACATTTAGAGAAGAGCTAACACCCATCCTTCTCAAACTCTTCCAAAAAATTGCAGAGGAAGGAATACTCCCAAACTCATTCTATGAGGCCACCATCACCCCGATACCAAAACCAGACAAAGATACTACAAAAAAAGAAAATTACAGACTAATATCACTGATGAATATAGATGCAAAAATCCTCAACAAAATACTAGCAAACAGAACCCAACAACACATTAAAAGGATCATACACCATGATCAAGTGGGATTTATCCCAGGGAGGCAAGGATTCTTCAATATATGCAAATCAATCAATTTGATATACCATATTAACAAACTGAAGAATAAAAACCATATGATCATCTCAATAGATGCAGAAAAAGCTTTTGACAAAATTCAACACCCATTTATGATAAAAACTCTTCAGAAAGTGGGCATAGAGGGAACCTACATCAACATTATAAAGGCCATATACGACAAACCCACAGCAAACATCATTCTCAATGGTGAAAAACTGAAAGCATTTCCTCTAAGATCAGGAACAAGACAAGGATGTCCACTCTCACCACTATTATTCAACACAGTTTTGGAAGTCTTAGCCGTGGCAATCAGAGAAGAAAAAGAAATAAAAGGAATACAAATTGGAAAAGAAGTAAAACTGTCACTGTTTGCAGATGACATGATACTATACATAGAGAATCCTAAAGATGCTACCAGAAAACTACTAGAGCTAATCAATGAATTTGGTAAAGTTGCAAGCTACAAAATTAATGCACAGAAATCTCTTGCATTCCTATACACTAATCATGAAAATCTGAAAGAGAAATTAAGGAAACACTCCCATTTACCATTGCAACAAAAAGAATAAAATACCTAGGAATAAACTTACCTAACGAGATGAAAGACCTGTATGCAGAAAACTATAAGACACTGATGAAAGAAATTAAAGATGATACCAACAGATGGAGAGATATACTATGTTCTTGTTGGAAGAATCAATATTGTGAAAATGACTATAGTACCTAAAGCAATCTACAGATTCAATGCAATCCTTATCAAACTACCAATGGCAATTTTTACAGAACTAGAACAAAAAAATCTTAAAATTTGTATGGAGACACAAAAGACCCCAAATAGCCAAAGCAGTCTTGAAGGAAAGAAACGGAGCTGGAGGAATCAGACTCCCTGTCTTCAGACTATACTACAAAGCTACAGTAATCAAGACAATATGGTACTGGCACAAAAAGAGAAACATATCAATGAAGCAAGATAGAAAGCCCAGAGATAAACCCACGCACCTATGGTTAACTAATCTATGACAAAGGAGGTAAGGATATACAATGGAGAAAAGACAGTCTCTTCAATAAGTGGTGCTGGGAAAACTGGACAGCTACATGTAAAAGAATGAAATTAGAACATTCCCCAACACCATACACAAAAATAAACTCAAAATGGATTGAAGACCTAAATGTAAGATGGGACACTATAAAACTCTTAGAGGAAAACATATGAAGAACACTCTTTGACATAAATCACAACAAGATCTTTTTTGTCCACCTCCCAGAGTAATGGAAATAAATACAAAAAAAAAAAAACAAACAAATGGGACCTAATGAAACTTGAAAACTTTTGCACAGCAAAGGAAACCATAAACAAGACGAAAAGACAACCCTCAGAATGGGAGAAAATATTTGCAAATGAATCAACCGACAAAGGATTAACATTCAAAATATATGTACAGCTCATGCAGGTCAATATTAAAAAAACAAACAACCCAATCCAAAAATGGGCAGAAGACCTAAATAGACATTTCTCCAAAGAAGACATACAGGTGGCTAAGAAGCACATGAGAAGCTGCTCAACATCACTAATTATTAGAGAAATGCAAATCAAAACTACATTGAGGTATCACCTCACACGTGTTAGAATGGGCATCATCAGAAAATCTACAAACAAAAAATGCTGGAGAGGGTGTGGAGAAAAGGGAACCCTCTTGCACTGTTGGTGGGAATGTAAATGGATACAGCCACTATGGAGAACAGTATGGAGGTTGCTTAAAAAACTAAAAATAGAATTACCATATGATCCAGCAATCCCACTACTGGGCATATACTCAGAGAAAACCATAATTCAAAAAGACACATGCACCCCAATGTTCACTGCAGCACTATTTACAATAGCCAGGTCATGGAAGCAACCTAAATGCCCATCGATGGATGAATGGATAAAGAAGTTTTGGTACATATATACAATGGAATATTACTCAGCCATAAAAAGGAATGAAACTGGTTCATTTGTGGAGACGTGGATGGATCTAGAGGCTGTCATACAGAGTGAAGTAAGTCAGAAAGGGAAAAAAAAATCGTATATTAACGCATATATGTGGAACTTAGAAAAATCGTACACATGAACCGGTTTGCAGGGCAGAAACTGAGACACAGACGTAGAGAACAAACGTATGGACACCAAGCGGGGAAAGCGGCGGGGGTGGGTGGGGATGGTGGTGTGATGAATTGGGTGATTCGGATTGACATGTATACACTGATGTGTACAAAATTGATGACTAATAAGAACCTGCTGTATAAAAAAATAAATTAAAAAAGAAAAAAAAAGGATATTGGAACACTCTCCAGATCTGAGTGAGAATGGCTGCTTCTCCACACCCTTGCAAACTTATATCCTCTATTGGATAAAACTAATGGGCCTTTTATGTAAAATGACAATCTATGAAATTTAAAGCTCTGAAAAACTCACTCTGGGGTTGTATGAAGTTTTCCTTTAGAAAGTGAATAAGTTCATAAATATCTGCCCTTATGTAGAGTGAGGAGACATCTTATTATCATCAGTATTTGTACCTTTCCTGATAACTTCTGTTTTCTTTTTATTGAAATAATATTTAAGTCCTGTCAATATGTGAAACAAAATAACAGGGTACCTGAGAGGCAGTTTAAAAGCTTGAGTTCTACACTACATTGACTTGAGTATGAACTCCAGATTTGCCACTACTAGCTATATAAACAAGGGAAAATCTCTTTGAGCCTCAGAGATCTAAAATGTTTACAAATTTCTTATACCATCAACTTTAAAATAAAATGTAATTTAGGAATAAGTCCTAAGTTTTCTTGAATCTAGTATATTGACAGATTATTCTACCTTGGTATTTTTCTTCATACAGAGAAAATAAAGTTGGCAGAAAGAGGGAGAACAATTTTTACCTCTGTTTCTGAAGCTTAATTATCAAAACACAAGACAGACAAGTATATCTGTATTGTTTCAAAGGCCCTTTGTACATTAATTATAAGAATAAGAATTTTTTTCTGTTTGTCAAATAATATTTTCTACTTAGATTTTTCCCTCAAAGAGTCATTCATGAGGTATTTGTATACCTTCTAAAAATGATTCACAGCTCAAGTGGTGTGATTTCCAACACCATATGCTTTGGCAAGAATGCTATACATATCTAAATAATGAGGTTCCTTTCCCAATGAGACTCTTTCACTAGCCCAACAGCCAGCATTTTCTAAGTTTGCAAACTTTTTGTAACTAAACACAGGTTGTGTGACAGCTTCTATTATTTGCCCAATAACAGCTCTTGTGTGCCCCTCCTTCTTAGGAGCCATGCCAATGTTTGATCACAGCTGTGAGCAATTTGAGGGAAAAAAGATGATAAATTGGGGGAACCAAGTCATGGGGCATTGGGTGCCTGCCAGAGAATTGATGAAGGACTCAGATGAATACCTGTGAATCATAGCTTATTCTAACGCTTATAAAACCCAAGGCATAAAATATGCAAAATACGACATGTTCCATGATTGCAGTGATCCCTCCCAGCCAAAAAAGGGTATTAAGACCTCTTTAAGTAGGCTACACTCAGCATGGCTGGCTCTTAATGTAGCAGGTGTGATGTCCCTCTGTGAGTTAACTCCAGTGAAAACTGGATTTGGACCTTACTTGATGATACATACTAATTAACTCTTTATTTTTTAATGAGATAAACTTTAAAAAGCTTTACTGAAGCTACCCTTATCCAATATCAGAACAGGGTGAACACTATTAAAAATTCACAGAATTGTTGAGTCACTTGGCAGGTGAAGCCCTTGTTTTACAACTGTGGAGACTAGGCCAAATCTCATTTTGTTCCCCAACAGTGCTCTCACGTAACATCACCAAGTTAAAAATGGTGTCAGCACTTCTCGACCCCCCATTTGAATTGCACTCTGCACGTACTGGATAAATTAACTGCAATCCAGATGTCAGCCATAGCGTAGAGAAGTTTGTTTACCTCCCAATTTCATGTCTTGTAGAAAGTTTAATGTCATTTTCTGAATTTCTGCCTATTTTTAGAGAGGTCATGCTCATGATCACCTCTGGCTTTACTCTCCTGTTTATTTTGCAAGAGTCACTGTATAAGTGTTTTACTATCCAGTGTATTCTGCACAGCATCAATTATTCACTTACCAAATATTTATTGAGGGCTTATTATTTGTTAGGCCACGTTACATGTGAGACACTGGGCTGGTTTTAGGGGAAACAATAGGCTAGTGTGGGGTGGAGACATTTGTTAAATAACGATACGAATAACTAGAAGATTATGAATGGTAAGTGCAAAGATGGAGAAGAGAATGTTTACAAAAACACTTATTTTGTCTAGCCTAGGAGGTTAGAGACAGCTTTCCTTAAAAAAAAAAATGCCATTACTATGTGACCCAAAAGAATTGCAAGAGTTAACTAAGCTAAAGGAGAGGGTAAGAAAACTCCATGTTTCATTTAATGACTTGAACCCTAATGTAAAGGATTCAGTTCCATGAGAGAGTTTGGAATATGAGAGTGCTCAAGGGTAACAGAAAATGTATGGTTCATGAGGTGGATTTACTTTATATAGAAGGAGAGGCAGCCCTCTCTTTTCACAGAAGGAAAAGAGGATGCCCCAAAGTTAGAGGTTCCTTGATTGGTATGTTGGGGGGCAGGGAGATAAGGGAGTTACCATCTGATGCAGATGGAGAGTTCCATATGGAAAGGCCCCATGGTGGGAAGGAAAACATAAGGGAAGGTCACTGGGGCTGAAGTACAGAAACCAGGAGGAACTGTGGTGCAAAATGACATTGGAAAAATAGCAATGTCATGTAAGAAATTGTAGGCCACGGAATGGATTGTGGTCACTGTCCAAACAATAATGAAAAGCCACTGATGTAATGGAGATACGGTCTAATCAGGTTTGCATTTCAAATTAGCATCTCTATTATCCCAATTTGGAGTAGGAGCGAGTGGAGAGGCCAAGAATTAAAGTAGGCTATTGCAGTAGTCCACTTGACGATTGGACATAGCTTACTTAGGCTAGGGTGGTGGCAGTAGATATGGAAAGACATGGGAAATTTGACATACATTTAGGAGGTAAAATTGACAGCTTTGTGATTAATTGGATATGAGGATTGAAGTTTAAAGAAGAGTCATGGATTGTTTCTAAATTTCTTCCTTATATAAGTAGTTGGATGGTGATGCCATTCACTCTTCAGTAAGAGGACCAAGTAAGGAGACCATAAATTTGATTTTTGACATGGATTTGAAGACATCTAAAAAGAAATGTCAAATAGGCATTTGAAATTATGGTCTAGAGTTCCAAGGAGAGGTTTTTTTTTTGTTTTTTTTTGCAGTACACGGGCCTCACACTGCTGCAGCCTCTCCCATTGCAGAGCACAGGCTCTGGACGCGCAGGCCCAGCGGCCATGGCTTACGGGCCCAGCCACTCCGCGGCACGCGGGATCCTCCCGGACCGGGACACGAACCCGCGTCCCGTGCATTGGCAGGCGGACTCCCAACCACTGCGCCACCAGGGAAGCCCCCCAAGGAGAGTTTTGTTTGTAGAAATAAAAATTTGAATCAGCAGCTTATGGGTGCTAATTGAAACCCTGAATGACAATAAGATCACTTAATAAGAGAACATAGAGTAAGACGAAAAGAACTTAAGTTTTAGTGTTGAGAAACTTCAACATTGGGTGTCCTGGGAGCAGAAGAGTTTGAAACTGCAAATAAGGTGATCAGTGAGAAGTTAGAGCAGAGGGAAGAAATAAGGGAGGGTAACGACTTCCAAGCCAAAGGATTAAAGTTTATCAAGAAGGGAGTGGTCAACAATGTCAAGAGCTGTGGAATCTTGAATAAGGTAAGAATTTAAATTTTCCATTGGATGTGGTGAGATGACAGTGCTGGGAAAAGTCCAGATTAGAGGGGTTTGAGAAGTGGGGTGGGGGGAATAAGGAAATGAGGACAATTTTGCCAATGACTCTTTCAAGAAGCTAAGTGGTTAAGGAGAGAAGAAAGAAAGGGCAGTAGATGGTAGTGGCAGAGGAAGATTTTTTTTTTCCTTTTTTTTTAAAAAAATGATAACGACTTAAGCACTGATGTGAAGGATTTAGTTCCACAGAGAGTTTGGAGTGTGAGAGTGATAAGGGAAAACAAACAGTGTACAGTTAATAAGGCAGAAGTTTCTACCTTATATAGGAGGAGGGGCAGCCTTTCCTCTCTTTTCACAGAAGGGAAGGAGGATACTCCAAAGTTAGAGGTTCCTTGATTAGTATGTTAGGTGGGAGGAAGATAAGGGAGTTACCATCTGATGCTTTCTCTTTTCATTGAAAATGGTTATCATATGATAGGTGGAAAGGAGCAGGGGGAGACTTGATGTTTTGAGTAGAGTGGGTAAAGTTTGAAATAACTGCTGCAAAGAGACTGTGGGCACTGTTGAGGGCCCCTTTGAGGATGGAGTTTTAAAAAATTTATAACTGGACCAATATGCCCTGTTAACAGGGACTTCCCTGGTAGTGTTTAACTATAGGAATAGAGAAAAAAGATGGTTGAGCTATCAAAGGTTGGGATTTGAGTAAATGCCACACACACACAAAGAAGTGGCTCAGACAAAACTCAGCTTCCTGACTTAATTCCTCCTACTCCCACGCACACATCTTCAAAAGCCCATTCATAAAAGGCCTTTGAATTGTGCATCAGTGTTTTCTTAATTTGTTAGGACAATAGAGGGTTTGTGTTGCAACAACACAGCCGATTAAAAATTGATTAGATGTATTTTTCTTAAAATGCCTTCTTCTACCACGGTGTTCTGTAGGCTGGCACTTCCCTCTTTCCCTTTCTCTAACTCCCCTTTTCCACAGAGCCACTGAGCCATCCATTTGATTTCACTGCTTCCTGCTAATTTCAGCCCTCAGCCTGTCACCTTCTGCCAGAAGTAGCTTACCAAGATGTTTTCCTAAACAAAGACAGTTCCTTCCCTAAAAGAAATTCAGGCGCCAGCAGTTAAGTGGATAGTTTTTTTCACCCATGACATATTATTGTTTATTTAACTCTGTCTCTTATCTGTGACAATCTGCTCTAAAGGTGTCTTTGTTGTTTTCAAAGACAGCAGAAACATGTTTGTCCTCTCTGCTGTCATCAACCAGCAAATGTGTGACCCTGGGGAAGTCATTTTATCGTTCTAGATTAGGGATGGGCAAACTGCAGATGGAAAGACAAATCTTACCCGTTGCCAAAATTTGTAAATAAAGTTTTATTAGAACATGCTCTTTGTTTACTTACTATTTATGGCTGTTTTTGTGCTACAACACTATAGTTGAGTAGTTATGACACAGATTGTCTAGTGTACAAAATAAAAAATATTTATTATTGGGCTCTTTAAAGAAAAATGTTTGCCAATGCCTATTTTAGATCCCAGTTTATCCTTCTGTAAAATGAAGGAATCTGAGAATATGCTCTCTCATTATCTTTTCAGTTTTAATATTTGAAGATGTTAAAGCTATAACTATTAGGTCTTTCCGTAAAAGTCAGCTCACCTGAGAGGATTTATTTGACTACTATTGAAAAGTAGAAATTCTGGCCCCCATGATTCTCTATACTTTTAATCTGCTTTATTTTTATTAATATATTATTCTGGCATAATAGATGATATATACCTATTAAAACATAAATTTTGTGAAGGAAAGAAATTTTTGTTCAGTGCTGCTCCTCAGTGCCTAGAATAATATGGCACATAAATAGATGCTTAATAAATATGTGTCAAATAAGTGAATAAATGAATGAATGAAATACTTCTTATTGGAATTTCTTTCCAGTCTCATATATAGAGACATGAAGCACTTGGAAATAAATGGAAGTGAGTACTTATTATTAAAGCTTTCTTAAATTGTTCAGGGCTCCTAGGAGATTGCTATGGGTCAAATGTTTGTGTCTCTCCAAAATTCATATGCCGAAGCCCTAACCCCCAATGTGTCTGTATTTGGAGACAGGGCTTTTGAGGAGGTGATAAAGGCTAAATGAGGGCACAATGGTGGGGTCCTAATCTGATAGGGCAAATGGTATCATAAGAAGAGAAAGAGACATGCACTCTTTCTCTGCTATGTGAGGACACAACGAGAAGGTAGCTGTCTACAAGCCAGGAAGAGAGTCCTCACCAGGAACTAAATGGGCTGGCACCCTGACCTTGGACTTCCCAGCCTCCAGAACTATGAGAAAAAAACCCCCAAAACCCTCAGTCTGTGGTATTTTGTTATGGCAGCTCGACATGACTAACAGAGGGGTGTTTGCAAATGATCTCTGGAGATATGCTTTGATGACCATACTCTTTTCTTCTCTGAGGACAACACCATTCAGGCATATCCTATTGGATTAATAAGCAGTGGGCTTTTTGCACGTGAAAATGATTTGTAAATATGAAAAATATGTCAAGGTTAAATGAATTAAAAGTGATAATCACATCTCTATGCTTAGAAATTAAGTACAGGGCTCTGCATCATGTTAGTGGACATTCCTCTTCACAATAAGCGTATTACTCACAGTTATATATAAAATGGTGGCTAAGCATATGAGCAATGGAGTCAGACTGCTTGGTTTGACTCAAGTTAAGTTCTATTTAACTTGTGGTGTCATTATGGACAAATAACTTATCTTTATTTTCCTTCTTCGTAAATTGAAGAAGATAGTAAAAATAATTACCTACGTCACTCAGAATGGACCAGGCTATGTTGCAGTAACAACCTGCAAAATCTCAATGGTTCAAAACAAAGTTTATCTCTCACTCCCTGTACCTTTATACATTGCAAGGCAACTAGGAACTGTGCCCCAGTGGTTCTCACTCTAAGATGCAGGCTAAGAGAGAGTACCACTCTTTGAAACATTGCTAATTGTAATGGCAGAGGAGAGATCCTGATGAATTGCACATTGGCTCTTAAAGCTTCACTTCCATAGACATGGCACTCATCACTTCTGCTTACATTTCATTGGCTAAAAGCAAGACATATGATCATTCCTAACTCCAAGAGGGGAGAGAAGAGCAATCCTATCACTGCCTAGAAGAACAAGAAATATTTGTGATAAGTTCTAATGAATATCACATTATCTCATAGGGTTTTTGTGAATGTCAATTAAGAAAAAGCATTCAAAACAGGTGCAGTTCCTGATACAGAAAAAAAAAAAAAAGAGCACACTAAATGCTAGCAATCGTTATTATCCAATGTTGAATTACACAGAAAACACTCTTACTGGGAAAAATGACAAACTATTTTTAGCCTTGCAAGGAAACTTTGACCCCAGCAAATATAAAAGATTACAGATGGGGTTAACAGAAAACCTCCCTTCTTTCTCTAACTACCTTTACAATTCCCCAGAAGAGAACTCAATCCCCTGGCTGCAACAAATATTTTCATTGTCCTCCCCTCAAATTGATTTCTTAGAGAACATAATATAAAAGGAATACAATAGAGAGGCATTTTTCTGTTATCTGATTTTGATAAGATGCCTTACTTTTTTTCTAAGTCCAAGATTTTGTTTGTTTCTAGCTACATGGATTACTGCTTCTTTGATGGGCTACATTAATATGTACATGAAAACCCCTTAATCCCATATCTCTCATACATTAACATTATTTACAAATCTTGGTTTGCCCATAAATTTTATTCCTATCAGTTTTCTGAAGAAGCAAGTAAAGTAGCAAGTAAAATAGTTATGTGACCAATATTTTTAAAGAAAAATATAAAACTAGTGGATTGCATATTGACACAAGAGTTAAGCCAATTTGGTTCCAACTCTTGATTTAACTAACTACTTAAACTATTTTGATCAAGTAACTTAATCTCTTCTAAACTAAGACTCTTTACCTGCAGAATTAAGGGAGTTAATTTAAACTTCACTTACTTCCACCTTACCATCTGGGATGACTGGAGATAATCTTTAAACTCTTCTTTAATTTCAAATATTAGTTAATGATGCTAAATCCTTGGCCCACAGTTATATTAGCATACTATATGTAGAAGTTCAATTAGATTCCTCAATGCCATTTCAAGCCGATTTTCTAGAAGCTCAGTTGATTGGAATGAATTTAATTGCTCAATTGTTTGACGTTTCTTATTCAAGTGAAACCAAATTTCACAATCCTGTGCAATTCACTCATCAATAATTATTAGCAACATAATTTGAAATATATTCAGTCTGCAATTAAAAAGGAAAATGCTCTGTAAGTAACAAAGTCAAAGAATGAGAATGATTCATCCAAACCATCGAAGCTTGATTGTCTGTTTGAAGCATCTTCATTAGAAATCTAACGATTATAGATTCCAATAACATCCATTTAATTTCTCAAATCTCTATTTACCATATTATTTTTCAAACAATGACATTAGTCTTTTTTTAACTTGAAAATTTTGGTCAAGAGCTTATGCAGCTGATTTTTAAGTTAAAAAAAGAACCAATTCCAATAATTTTCTCAAAATCTCTTTTTAGGATTTAAATTATTTTTTATTTTTAATAGAATGACATTTTTAATAAGTCACTTTTAATTCATGGTAATTTTTTCCCTATTAACCAACCCAAGGACTTATATACAGAAAGAACAGTTTATCACAATAAAGCACTGCAGGAAGTTTTCTCCCACAATGCCAATTTTCATGAATTTATCTTCTAGAGTCACAAGATGGTACATGAGGCAAGGATTCATAAAACCCAATTAATTTAGCTTGTGTAGCAGATACTCTTGGTTGTCTTGCCTAATAGCCATCCAAACCCTCCATGCCTTTCTTTTTTCTCACTATAAAGGATAAAAATACCAGAGAATTGGTTTATCAACCTTCATGAGCCAGAAGTGACCATATGACCTGCATTCAAGCAGTGAGTTGTAAGGGGTTGTATGCCAGTGTCCTTCTAAGAATATTTTGCTTTTCTGATAAAAGGGATATGTGTGGCCATACGGGCTACTTCCCTTCTTCCTGTATTGATCACAGACTTCACTATGGAGCTGTGGAAACTCCATTGCCATCATGATGTCAAAGAATGAAGACCAAAAGCTAACACACCCAAGATGGTGGAACACAAAAAGAGAAACAATCTGGGTCCTTAATGACACTGAGGGGCAGCTGCACCAACAATACCTACCATTATCAACTCTGTAACATCTTCTTGGGTGAAATTTTTGTTTCTTTCAGCCAGAAGTATCTCTTACCAATAGAGTTGGCATGTTAGTTTGTTTTGATTTCCCTGCTTAAAAAAATTTATGACCTTCCACTCACTAAATTTATCATTCTTTCTATTCCAACATTTTAATTAAAAAATTTATATAATCATTGGAACAAAAGGTCCTTAGAGATTACTTAGATCTTTGTACCCTCACATAAAAGCTAAAAAGTCCCTCAGACATGATTAATTCCCTCAAGGTTTAAAAGGAAAAATATTCTACATCCTTTGTCATTAATCCCTTCCAATGACTTTTGGGAACATTAAGAATATGGAAGAGGAGGTGGAGAATACCCTGGAAAAACCTCAGTTGGCTCTGGAAGTTGCTGTAAATCCTAAGAGAATGTTATCAAGTCAGGCAGCGTGAATATAATAGCACCTCTGGGCATCCTGGGAATCTCCCATAGTGCCTCAATATGGCAAGCAGTTACTTGTTGCTAGTGCCCTTTATGCTTCCACTTATTTTAACTCTGGACATTCCCTTTATTTTTTTCTCTAAAGTTGTTTCTCTCACCCTTTATGAGACATATTCTATATTGGGTTATTAAATCAATAAAATTCGATGGGTGAGATATGAAAAAAAATCACAGTGAATAAAAGTAAGAAAAAAGGAAATGGGCAACACTCAATGTCCCATCAGCCATGTTTAACGTTCAACTTCACAGATAATCTAGTCAGGCATGCATATATCTGATATGATCAATTGTATGGAAAAGCAGAATCTTCTGGTTTCAAATATATGAATGAGAAAACCTATAGGAGAACCTTACATTATTCTGATTTAACTTCCCCTAGGATCTTCTATAATTTTTTCCCCTCAGAATCAATAGGGCAGTCTGATAATGAAATCTGAGACTATACTGAAGAGAGTTACTTGGGTTGGGGATAAGGAGACAACTGTTGGAAAAGTGGACTTAGAGTTCCCAAGACAACCATCTACCTACAGTTACATTTTGTAAATGTGGAAAAGAATAATACATGTGTGTTCACAACATTTCACTGATGTGGCAGATTTAAAAAGAGCATGAATTACGTTTTTTCTGATAACTTTCTTTCCCAAGTTTGTTATTTTGTGGAACAGTGCTACTTATACCATCAAGGAAATTATATTTTAATATTTTCCCTCAGAGTCAGCAATAGTGATTTTGTCCTATATTCGTTTTTACTTCAACAAGACCTGCCACACTGAAGAAAATAAATAAATATATTTATATAATCTGAATATGCTATGCAAAGATAAGTTGGTATGAATAGAAAGATCCATCAGATATATAGGTGGGAGTAGATGAGGAAGCTATAGATGAATATGTGTATATAATATGCTCACATTCATAAATATGTTCGGGCAGTATTACAAGAAGTTGAAAACAGTCTGGGAAGCAAGAATGAGGGTTAGAGTGACATATACTTCACATTTTGTTGCCTTTTGTCATGTTCATATTGTTTTCATTGAGATATTAATTTCATAGTACAAAGTACCACAATAAACATTATCAGTGACTCACCCCCAGAATTATTGTTCTTAAAAAAAATGGTATGTCCCTGTTGTTCTCAGAACTCTTTCTTTAAAATTGGGGATCATAGATGGTAGGCATTTTGCAACAGGCAGGACAGTCTACAAAACAAGCAGTTGTTACCCAAAATGCCCACAGCATCTCCACTGAGGAAAACTGGTTTCAGCTTAAGGATGGATTTTGTTGGTTTCTTTGCTCACACTATTTCTTGTATCTGACGTCTTACTCTTTTTTTGAATTATTTTTTAGTTTTGCTGGACCATATCTTTCAGTCATATTATTTTTCAGGAAAAAACAACATGCATCTAGTATATTTTCCAAATCCTTTTCATGTTTAAGAACCTCTATTTTCCCCATGATTAAATGGGTCTAGAATTCAAGGTTCAGAATCCTTTGCCTTCATACTTTTGAAGACATTTCATCATTGCCAACTAGCAGCCCCTGTTGAAAAAAAAAAGTAAAATTCTCCTTCTTTACTTTATAACTACTTTCCCCCCTCTTTTTCTAGGAAGTTATCTTTTAGGTTCAGAAACATCTCTAGCATGTGTCTTAATGTAGTTCTTATTTTGTTATTTCTTCTGTATTTAGAATCTATATCCCTGAACTTTTATGTTGCTATTAGAACAAGTAAAATCACAGAAACAGGAAAATGTCTTGATCTTGCCAATGCTAGAATGTTACGGAAAGGAGCAATCAGGAAAGTAGATAGATAAGATTAAAACGCAGTTATTTTTAAAATTTCTTTTAAACCAATGATACCTAGTCTCTTAAGGGTAAGAATTTCACTCCTCTCAGAACGGGAGTTTCCAAAAGTAATGGACTATTTCCTTGCAATTTATTTAATTGCCTAGAGATGTAATTGAGAAAATTATCTGACAGAACCAGCAATGCCTTGGTTGCACATAGGAATGGGCAAATCTGCAAATTAATCTCCCTGCACAAAAGAATTAACGGACATTTGAAGACTTCCATAATAAGACTTTTAATTCAGTCCAGCTATCTTTACCAAAGCAATTTGGAGATAATTTCCGAAATTTTATTCAAATAAATGAAGGTTCAACTGGTTATCATTTGTGTGATAAATTCCATCACCAGGATGCCATCCATTTCTACTTGCTTCCTAATAAGTATATATCACCTTATTAATATTCATCCATTCACTTGTCATATTCTGGGGAGAATGAAACTGATCTTTTCCTCCCCATTTTTTAGAAAATGGGATTGAAATCCAAAGGAAGTAAATGATAATCTAGTTTTCATTAATTTTCTATTCATTCAGACATTTCTTGAGCTCATACTAATCCAGGCACTACCATAGATACTGATGATACAAAGATGACCAAAGGAGTTTTTAGTATACTGTGTAAGGCAGGCATATAAGGAAATTATCACAATACAATGTCTACAGAGTATTTCCAACTTAAACAGAATTTTCCCTTGTATCAAAATCTGTGGTATCCCACTCTTTTAGTCTCTCTCTTTTTCTTCTAGGGTATCCACCCTTTCTATTTGTCATCCCATTCTTCCTTCCTTCCAACCATCTTCCACAGTGATACTTCTAAAGCTCAAGTCTAGTAATGTTCTTGACTGATAGAAACACTCAAATTACCCTCTCAACCCCAGGAAAAAGGCATGTTAGATCACACATAAGGCCCAATCTCACTATTTATTCAATCATATCCTTTTAATATCTCCACTTCATTCAACACTTAAGCCATACCAAAAGCCGACCAATCCCCCACAACTCCCCAAACATTTGATTTCTGTGGTTTTAACACACTTCTAATGGCCTAGAATTGGCCACCTGTACCTCCTCCAAAGGCTCCTTTTAATTGTTACCTCCACTTAATAAAATCTCTAAGGGAAAGAAGTAACCACCACCTCTTTGTCTTCTGGCTGCATCTTGTTTTACCACTGTCATAGGCCTTATTATACTGTAATGCATTTATTCATTTACATATGTGTCTCCTATCAAGCCATGAATTCCTTGAAATCATGGGTAAAGCCTTCTTTATCTTTTTATACACACTACCTATAAATGTGCTGAGATATGGTAGACAGTTTTAATAAATGGTCAAACTGACTGAGTTCTCAACAAGAGTACTATGAGATGTGAATATGGTAGATGGGTCTTCTTTTCTACTCAGTCTAAGGCAGTGGTTTTCAAAGTGTGGTCTCTGGACGTCTAATATAAACATCATCTGGGAATGTGTTAGAAGAGCAAAGTCTCAGAACTTGATCTATCCCTGTCCCAAGACCAGTTAAATCAGAAACTCTGGAGGTGGGGCTCAACATTCTGTGTTTTTACCAGTCCTTCAGGTGATTCTTATACAGGTGAAAGTTTGAGAACTGTCCTAAGGAAATAGTCCTCCTGTGGGCACTGTGCCTGGTAGCTACTGTAGATGAAAATAAGTAAATCCTTAACTTTTTAGAAGGTTAATTATGGATAGGTTCTAAGAATTGGCCCATAGAAGAGAAGGCAAATTTTCATGGGCATGAATGTCACAGGACAATTGCATGAAACATAATGTCAAAAACAGAGAATGTGCCAGGCATCAAGTGATAGAAATGGAGCATGGTGTATCAGAGAGCTACAACAGTAATGACGGGAAGATGAAGATAAGTCATCAGGAGACAGAAACTCCAGAATAGAAGAGCATGCGAGCAGGAGCTGGGAGCAAAGGGAGTTAGCAGTGAAGTCCAAATAACTGGAAACAGAACAACTAGGGATTAGGTTACTGCAGAAGGAATGTTTAAGTCTTCACCACACCCAGAAGAAGACTGCAGAACATAAAAGAGGGAAAATGGCAACATATAGATAAAAGATAAAAGATAACTGAAACAGAGACCTAAGAATTTCTCGTTAGTGGTAATTTACTAACTTCCTATGTGAAGGATTGGGACTCAATGGTAGACTCATATCTACCATAATATTTACACATTCTAATTGTGTAATATAGCCAAGTTGTCAGGTAATGAATGGGCTTTAGCACTCTATACAATGACATTCTAATCCTAGCTTCCCTGATTATCAGCTGTGTGGTCTGAGTATTTTTATTTTAAAAATGGGAAAACTACCCTCAGAATGGGGGAAAATACTTCAGACGAAGCAACCACCAACAAGGGATTAATCTCCAAAATATACAAACAGCTCATGCAGCTCAGTATCAAAAAACAAACAACCCAATCAAAAAATGGGCAGAAGATCTAAATAGACATTTCTCCAAAGAAGACATACAGATGGCCAAAAAGCAAGTGAAAAGATGCTCAACATCACTAATTATTAGAGAAATGCAAATCAAAACTACTATGAGATACCATCTCACATTGATTAGAATGGCCATCATCAAAAAGTCTACAAACAATAAATTCTGGACAGGGTGGGGAGAAAAGGGAACCCTCCTACCCTGTTGGTGGGAATGTAAATTGGTACAGCCACTATGGAGAACAGTTTGGAGGTTCCTTAAAAAACTAAAAGTAGAACTACCATATGACCCACTCCTGGGCATATATCCAGAGAAAACCATAATTCAAAAAGATACATGCACCCCAATGTTCATTGCAATGCTATTTACAACAGCCAGGACATGGAAGCAACCTAAATGTCCATCAACAGAGGAATGAATAAAGAAGATGTGGTACATATATATACAATGGAATATTACTCAGCCATAAAAAAGAACAAAGTAATGCCATTTGCAGCAACATGGATGGACCTAGAGATTGTCATACTGAGTGCAGTAGGTCAGACACAGAAAGACAAATATCATATGATATTGCTTTTAGGTGGAATCTAAAAAAAGGGGGGTACAAATGAACTTATTTACAAAACTGAAGTAGAGTCATGGATGTAGAAAACAAACTTATGGTTACCAGGGGATAAGGGGGGGAGGGGACAGATAAATTGGGAGATTGGGGTTGACATATACACACTACTATACATAAAATAGATAACAATAAGAATCTACTGTGTAGCATAGGGAACTCTACTCAATACTCTGTAATGACCTACATGGGAAAAGAACCTAAAAATAGAGTGGATATATGTGTATGTAAAATTGATTCACTTTGCTGTACACCTGAAACTAACACAACATTGTAAATCAACTATACTCCAAAAAAAGTTTAAAAACTAAAAAACAGGAAAAAATATGTACATCACAATAGATTAGTTTTAATAATTAATGATAAAATGGCAATAAAGTATTGTGTGTTCTAGTTGACACATATAAGGTATTCAATACATGATAATGATTATTATATTTACTTTAAGAAATTGGTCCTAAGTCCTGCATGCAATAGCCATACTATCTGCCTAAAATTTTCCATAATATGATACAGTGATTCTCACTTAGACCTCGTTGTGTCATAAGTGCCAGTTAGTAACCTTTGTCTAGGGTCGTAGTGGTGGGTGTGTAGGCAAACTCCCCAACTCCTGACGCCCCATTAGTTCTTTCCTACTTACTGTTGGGTTTATATTTATCCCTATTCACATGATAGATGAGGTTACTTGATCGCTACAGTGAAACAGTTGATTACATAACATTGGAGGCAAAGTAATTCTGTGGTATGATGCTATTAATTTGGCCATAATACATTTCACACATTATATTGTTGTCTACTCAGAAACAGAAAACATTTTTTTTACTAGAACAACAGAATAAAGGGCCCCACATTGCATCTTCTATCTTTTATCAAGAGCCTTCAAGGAATAAAGTGGGAATGGATTTCCTTTCCTCTGCCATCTGCTCATATTGATTTGATTAAGCCCAGAGAGATTCTAGCAAAAGTCTAATTTGTAGGAGTTTAATCATGGTGTGGTGTAAAGAGTACTAAGCAGGATTTGAGTATCAAATACTAGTTTATTAGCTGTGAGATCTTAGGCAAGTCACTTCATCTCTTTGAACCTCAATATTCCTCACCTGTAAAATAAGGATGAGGTGATACATCCACTCTCCTTCACAGGGTTCTTTTGAGATGCAACTGCATGTGAATACACTGTTTAAAATGTGCAAAAATTAGCTATTCCCTATCTTAGTTGCTCTGTTAGGAAGTATTTCTTCATACTTCACCAAAGGTTTCATATAACTCTGCCTGGATCCTGACTGTTTTAACTTGCTAGGACATAGATGTAGATGTATCCTGGTTTTGATCTGTAATCAATTCATGCACAGAATAAACACCATAACCATAACCTTGCTTTGCTCTATAATCAGACATTTTAGTTCTGCTCTTTTAGAGAAATAAAAATTCCCTATTCTCTCAAATTGTCTACTGATGAGTAAGCTGCATTTTACCCCCAAATTTTATGGTCTTTAAAAAATGAAGACACCGAGTATAGTGTTTATTACAAGAGGCATTAATAACAGCCTGCTGAATAAAGGCTGTCTGTTATATGTCAAGTGGTTCTAGAGTACTGTGCCTCACAGTTCAGAAAATAAAGCTAACCTAAAAAGCAGGTGGTGAATCCTAATTCAAGGAAAGATGTTTGTCGTAACAGGTTCTTAGAGCTAAGGAAAGTCTTTATCATCTGTCTGAGCATAAGGTGTTCTGGTGTTTGGGAAATGGGTAAATAAAGCGTTATTATGTAAGGTGTAGAGGGATGGCCAATTACAAAAATAGAATATAGGATGTGAATTAGCATTAAAACTGTACAGAGGCAGCTTTAAAACTGTACAGAGGAAGATGGGTTTAAAATGTGATCTAGAGAGGTTCAATTCCTAGTTCTCTGCCTTCCTGTGGAGGGTGGAGCAAGTCAATGAAATCCTGAACCTCTACTTTCTTATCTATTAAGTGAAGATCATCAACTCTACCCTGAGAAATGGTTGCAGATATAGAATGAGAAGTTACATGTGAAAATATCTTGGTGCCCGACACAGAAAAGGTACTAAAAAAAAAATCTGTTTCTATGATTTTTCTTGTTTGTTTTTTTTTTCTTTCTTTTCCTTTTCTTGCTCTCCTTTTTATCATTTTTTCTTTTATCTTCCTAGGGCCCAAGTCATCCTTTTGGTGGGATTTAGAAGGCATTTTAGGAACTTATATAGTGACTTCAAGCTAGGTTAGCCAGTTTTAATTTTCAATGTAGTAGTTGTGAAAATGGCTGCTTAATAGAGATTTCTAGATATTAAACTACCTGTATTATTCATCTGCATATATGCATAAAAATAAGACCTGGTGAATGGCCAGAAAGAGAAGTTAAGAACAAGAGGCTACCTCAGAAAAATGGATGATTCCATGGCTGGGGCAGGGAAAGTATAAGGGTGGATCTGGAATACTTTGTGGTGCCAGAAAGTAAATGCTCAAAGAGTGATCAAGATCTATTCATAGAACACAGGAACAAGCATGAAGGGGATACCTGGGACTAAATCTGGGAAAACTGGAGTGGCAAAGTAAATTATGATAGCAACAAATAACTCGCTGATAATTGTATGACCCCATGCAAATGTAAATAATAAAATAAATATAAAAATAAATATGGGAGAAGGGAAAGCTCTTCATTACAGCAGAATGCCAACTAATGAACATAGACAAAGTGATGGAATTAGAAAATTACCAATTGGTAACCATAATAGTAATAATTAACTCGGGCAAGAATCATCATGCTAAAACTAGTGGGTGAATATTTATTGAGGAACAAAATATTTATATATTCCCATAAAATACTTATTAATTATAAAAGGAGAAGTAGTAACTTTATAGTGGAGAAACCTGGTCGATACCACCTTCACCAAGTAATCAAAGTTAACATCACTAGTAATAAAACAATCTGACATCATGGCCCCCTGATACAATGCACTGAGAAGGAACCAACATCCCTTCTGTGGTATCGCAGCCCCAAATGCACAACCTGAATCTAATCATGAGGAAATAGCAGAAAAAGTCAAACTGAAAGACAGTCCTCAAAATGACTGGCCTGTGTTCTTCAAAAATGTCAGTCATGGGGCCTCCCTGGTGGCGCAAGTGGTTGAGAGTCCGCCTGCCGATGCAGGGGATACGGGTTCGTGCCCCGGTCTGGGAGGATCCCATATGCCGCGGAGCGGCTGGGCCCGTGGGTCATGGCCGCTGAGCCTGCGCGTCCGGAGCCTGCGCGTCCGGAGCCTGTGCTCCGCAACGGGGGAGGCCGCAACAGTGAGAGGCCCGCATACCGCAAAAAAAAAAAAAAAAAAAAAAAAAAAAATGTCAGTCATGAAAGACAAAGAAAGGCTGAGAGGAACTATTCCAGATTCAAGGAGACCAGAGACATGACAACTAAATGAAACACATGATTCTGGATTGGCCCTTAGAACAGAAGAAAAAAAATATATTTTTAGTGTGAAGCACATTATTGGGACAATTAGCATAATTTTAATAATGTCTATTGATTAGATGGTAGTATTGTATCAATGTTAGTTTCCTGATTTTGGTGGTCATAATGTGATTATATAGGAGAGTGTCTTTGTCATTTTGGAAATAAACCCCAAAGTATTTAGAAATTGTCTTAGTAAGTTCAGGCTACTATAATAAAAATATTATAACTAAAGAGATTTATTTCTCACCGTTCTGGAGGCTGGGAAGTCCAAGATCAAGGCATCAGCCAATTTGGTGTCTGGTGACAGCCAGCTCCCTGGTTTATAGACGGTTATCTTCTTGCTGTATCGTCATCTGGAAGAAGGGGGCACAGAGCTCTTTGGGATCTTTTCCATAAAGGCACTAATCTCATTAATGAGGACCTCATCCTCATGACCTAATCACCTCCCAAAGCCCCACCTCCTAATACCATCACACTGGGGCTTAACATTTAACATATGAATTTTGGGGGGACACAAACATTCAGTCTATAGCAGACATAATGGGGCATCATGCCTGAAACTTACTCTCAATTGATGCAGAGGAAAAATTATCAATCAATCAGTTTATCTGTTGAGAGGGGGAAGAGAATGATAAAGAAAATATGATAAAATATTACCAAATGGGGAACCTAGATAAGTATATATGGGAATTCTTTGTACTACTCTTCCGATGTTTCTTTAAGAGTGAAATGGGGCTTCCCTGGTGGCGCAGTGGTGGAGAATCTGCCTGCTAATGCAGGGGACACGGGTTCGAGCCCTGGTCTGGGAGGATCCCACGTGCCGTGGAGCAACTAGGCCCGTGAGCCACAACTACTGAGCCTGCGCGTCTGGAGCCTGTGCTCCACACAAGAGAGGCCGCGATAGTGAGAGGCCCGCGCACCGCGATGAAGAGTGGCCCCCGCTTGCCACAACTAGAGAAAGCCCTCACACAGAAACGAAGACGCAACACAGCAAAAATTAATTAATTAATTAATAAACTCCTGCCCCCCCCCAAAAAAGAGTGAAATGATTTCAAAACAAATTTTAAAAGTTAAAAAAATTATGAAAGAAACAACACCTCGACAATGGACAGATTTTTTTGACCCAAGCCTTGGCTTCACTGATTAGCTGTGTGACAGTGAGAACCTTATCTAAATTCTCCATGCTCAAGTTTTCTCATATGTAAATGGAGGAAATGATAATATCTGTCTCTTGGGTCATTAAAATAATTAAACAAAATAAATCATATTAGGTGCTTAGCACTGTGTCTGAAATGTATTAAGTACTCGATGAATTGCAGCTATTGTTGTTATTGTTATATTATAGGCATGAAACAAATTTAGCACATCATTTCTCTTTTAGACCTTTCTTTAGTACTCTTCCATGTGCTCATAGGACCTTATATCTAATTTCATTTTACTACCAGTTAATACTTTGTTATAATTGTTTGCATGTCTGTCTTTCTCACTGTACAGGTAGCTCCTTGAGGATGGCAAACCTGTTTTCTCATCTTTCTGGCTCTAGTGCCTAGCATACAACAAGGTGCATTTACTCTGAGGAATGTTACAAAAGACAACACGCTAGTATATAGGTGCTTTATGACTATGTTTGACTGAATGACGGCAAGGGCGGTTGCAACGGCAGAGCACAGAAGGAAGTCCTAAACATATAACCAAAACATATACGATGTTGATTTATTTGCACCAAGCCAAGTGTTTCTTATACTCTATAAGACTACGTACATCACCTGTAATTGTGAGTGAATTTGAGACTCTCAGTTCATTAGGATAACCAATCACAGGCGATTAACTTTGGTTTGCAAAAGAGGAAAGAAAGGATGATAGAAATGATAGAAATAATGCATAAATCTTTAAGACACAAGAAATCCTGTAGTATTTGGTTGGCTGGATATTAGAGAGACATGCAAATAGCCCATTACTAATTTAGAATCTTTAACTCACTAGACTAATCAGCATTTCATCTCCAGGGATTAAAATACTCTATACTTTGGCTGTATCCTTGTAGGGAGTCTGAAATGTACTCTGAGGAATCTTACAAAAGATAAGTAAATAACATTAAACACAAGTTTGTCTCAGGGCATTTTTCGCTATCACGTGTCTGCTATCTTTTAAATGAATATTTTGAATAAAAGGAGAAAATACAAAGCCCTAAATAATTTCCCTTTTGGGTATGAGTAACTACCCATATGCCTTCTAAGAAAAATCAGTAAATGGAGTGACCATTAAGAAACAGAGAGTTCAGGAGTTAAAGTGTCTGAACAACATGGTTTTATTCACAATTCAGTTGTGTTTCCAAGACCACAGTATGACCTCAAAAGGCATCACACTCCCTGAAATGTCTTACATCTAGATGTAAGATGAAAGCATAGCTTCTCCATCAGAGAGTGGACTTAAGGGTTTTGGGGTGGGGGAGCTCCAGCTGGCTCTCTACCCCTGGAGTATTTTATCATCGTGTAGTTGGTTAAGATCTGATAGGGGAATCAAAACAACATTCTTCTGCAAAGTAATTACTACTTACACTATATGATCTTTTCAGGTTGGACAAAAGTCTAAATTTCTTGCTAGTTGAATGCAGACCTTAGTATATTTGAAAGTTGAAAAGTGAAATGAGGAAGTAATGAGTAACTCTACACAAAGACCATTCTGTAATCCTTTGAAGCCCAAGATCATCCCCAAACCACCGTTATTTTGAGAAATTTATGGGAACTGAAGCAGGAGCTATGTAAAGGGTCAGCTTGTTAAGATTAAAGAATATATAAATAAACCCAAAGAGCTTCTGAGAATCAACACATCCTCCCTGAATGGTCTCTCCTTCATTTTGCATAGTAGATTATTTGCCTGGGCCATATGCTTACCAGACTCTCTATTATGTTTTCTCCCCACAAGTGAATTCCTTAGCTCAGAATTCAGCCTGGACATCATATATACAAACAAACACAGGATTAGGACAGAGAAATGCAAAGTTACTTTAAGGCACAGAGTATAGTTTCTTGATCAGAAAAAGATTGTTTCAAAGGAAAGAAGAAATATATTTGAAAAGAGGGTATCAATTGAAGAGGTCATTCATGAATTCATTTTAAGCATTATTGAGATTGTCTCTGAGCCTCAGGGTATGCTAGGCAGGCACTGGGAATGCAAGGAGAAAAAGGAGTGCGTGAGAAGCTAGTGCTATTCAACCTTTTCCAAACACTGAACAACAGAGAGTGCCTAGGTAAGCAAATGCTACAGTCTTGCCCATCTGGCAGGTATATATCCCTGTTGTGGGCCATCTGAGACTGATGTAGGAAATTTTTGAATCACTTCTTCTCTCCTTGCTCTGATTCCTTACAAAGAAGCCTGATAAAAGTAATTTGCTTTCCTATGTAATATGGCCATAAGGAGAAAATGCATTTGCTCTATGATCACAGCCAAGTATCTACTGAGGAAGGACTGGGAAGTGATAGTTCACATTGCAATCTAATAGAGTGCAATTTCAGTTTCTAGACCCCAGCCTTATTGTATTATCACTGTGAGCAAGTCTCACCAAATGTTCTACTTGAAGGCCTTTACGTAATGTAGTTTCTGCATCTTTAAGGCTGAGGACCACAACCTAAAGGTGGCCTTGTTTCATTGATATCTTGCTTCATGCATTCTTCTGCGCACAACACTAGCTCTTTTCTAGGTTTCTTGACCATCTTTATCCTTGTTTCTTCTTGGTGAAACATAATGGAAGACCATGGGTTTTCTGCCATCTTTTTTTTTCTGTCTGATATTGTAACTAAACAAGCTTATTTCTGCCTTGGAGTCGTAGTATTTATTACTTTTGCTGGAATGTTCTTGGTGCCTTCTCCTCATTCAGGTTTCAGCCCAAGTGCTACTTCTTAGAAAGGCCTTTCAAGACCATCCAAGACCATGCACCTCTGTCATCACTGTTTATTGTATTAATCTTATTTATTTTTTATGAGCTTATTTTATGTCTCCTGCCACTAAAATGTAAGCTCCCTGGGGGCAGGGGCCTTGTTTGTTTTGACCACCATTCACTCCTCAAGACTTAGAATAACACAGGAACTTAGTAAACATTTGTTTCTATGAATGAATGAGTGAGTGAATGAATGAATGAATAAACATACCTCATAGATTTGGGTTGGGATTCTATCTGACATCCTGAAGCAAGTTACTTGAGGGTAACTTAACTTTTCTGAACTTGTTTCCCCATCCGTAAAATGAGGATAATATCTCCTTTCAGAGAGGATTAACTGAGATGATCTGTGTTTGCAATAAGATACTTGTCAATACATATTTTTGTTTTCCTTCCTATTCCCTTTTAATACATTTTTGTAATGCAAAGAAAGTTGTTTTAAAATTCATCTAATTAGTAAGTAACAACATTATTTTTGTGCTTTTCTCCTGCACGCTTTAAATGTCTGGGTTCTAGTCTCACACGTCTTGATTTATAATTCCTTTTTTTGTTCAAATTCAATATTCTCACTTCAGTTGAAGTGAGCCTAGAACAGTGGCTTTCTTTTTATCACTGGTTCATATTTTTTACCTCTTCATCCTGAGGAAGATACAATAGCACAACTTTCTTTCCTCAAATATTTACTATAGTAATAAAAATAGCTACAATTTACTAAGTACTACTATGTGCTTGGCAATGTGCTAAGCATTTTACATACATGATTTTATCTAATTCTATCTGGTAAATATTATGACAATCATAATATTTAGATGAGTATTATAACAATCATTGTAGATGATAAAATTGAAATTCAAAGGGACCTGCTGATGGTCACACAATTAGTGAGTAGAAGGGAAAGGATTTGAAGTCAACCCTCTGACTCCAGAATCTTTGCTCTTAGCTACTGTCCTATATTACCTTCTCTGGCACCTACTGGGCCCTTGAGATCCAAAGATCAATGACAAAATCCTTGTCCTCGAGAAGCAAGAAGTCCACTGTTGGAGGCAGCAATGAACATAATACTCATCATTAGGTCCCATTTGTTTATTTGTGTTTTTATTTCCATTTCTCTAGGCGGTGGGTCAAAAAGGATTTTGCTGTGATGTATGTCATAGAGTATTCTGCCTATGTTTTCCTCTAAGAGTTTGATGGTGTCTGGCCTTACATTTAGGTCTTTAATCCATTTTGACTTTATTTTTGTGTATGGTGTTAGCGAGTGTTCTAATTTCATTCTTTTACATGTAGCTGTCCAGTTTTCCCAGCACCACTTATTGAAGAGGCTGTCTTCTCTCCATTGTATATTCTTGCCTCCTTTATCAAAAATAAGGTGGCCACATGTGCGTGGGTCTATCTATGGGCTTTCTATCCTGTTCCATTGATCTATATTTCTGTTTTTGTGCCAGTACCATACTGTCTTGATTACTGTACCTCTGTAGTATAGTCTGAAGTCAGGGAGCCTGATTCCTCCAGGGAGTGAATAACTTTTTATATGGAAGTTTTGGCAAAGCTTTAAAGAGTAGTAGAAGCTTTCATATAGAAAATGGATGAAAGGAGGGGGGTTTCAAAATCACTGGAACATTGTGTGCAAAGCTTAGAGGCATGGGAGAGCACACTGTGCTGAGAAAAGACTGAACTTCTATGAAGCTGAAACCTAGAGTGAATTTGCAGGGTTTGGGGAGGGAAATGTGGCAAAATGCAGGAAAAGAGAGAGGGACCTGAGAATCAAGTTTTGAGGTAGATTTTCAAGGAGTTCGGACATTAGCCCATTTTATTTCAGAGACGAACATCATCAGATCTGCATTTCAGAAAGCATTCTAATTCTGACCTCTCTCATACTCATTTGAGTGGTAAGAGCAAAGCTTTATTTGTAATGTCATCACTACTCAAAAGGCAAATCCAGTCCCTTTCCAAAAGCGTGTTTCATCACTGTTTTCAGACCCTACTGACCCAAACCAACCCATTTTCCTCTTTTTCTCCCTCTGGAACCCCCTTAAAAACAGATGATTATTCATTAGGAAAGAAAAAATAACATGTCTTTAACATTCAAAAAACAGGAGTGTTTCTTTGAACAACTATTCCATTTATATCTGTAATTGTACTTACATATACGTATTTGGGATTTTCCCTCCTTTATCCCTATGCCCTCCTACCTGAGCTACCTGTAGATAAATGTTGAGACTTTGGATTTCTTTAGCAATAACTTCTGAAAAGACTTTCTCCTTATTTAAAAAGAACTACCCCCTCCTCATCCCCCTAAATTTATCCCCAATAATTAGTTTTTAAATTTTTCCTAATCAGGTATATACAATAGATTGAAAACACCATGGCCTGAACCCTTCTGTTTTTCGGCATGACGTATATAGTCCTGGCAGGCACTCTGTGTCCTTGATTAGGTGGTTGCTAATCAGGAAAGGAGGACATTCCAATTGTGCTCTCTGGTGACACTGAGATTTGTGCTCAGCAAGAAGCTTATTTTTTTGCCTCACTCTGTCCATTCCGTGATCACCTCCAAGTTATTTTCCAATTCTTGTTGCTGTCTGCTACCTATACTAAATGAATACTAATAGTGTTTATAAAAACCTTTGTACCCATCTAAGCTGTTAGACTATTAAGGTCATTTTCTTTAGAAACATTTTCTTCTTTCAGGCTTATGTTTTGCCCTCGTTATTCTGCCCTTGTCTCTTTTTAAAATGTAGCATCTTTTTCAGTATGTTCAAAGGCAATGAAGTCTTTTTATTGGTTAGATGTGGTCATTGTAGGTATGAATGGATCCACTGCCATTAAGGTCATCACCAAGGATCCTGAGAAATATCTTAAAAAAGAATAGCTTCTTTGCCTTGGAACAAAAACAAAGCAACACAAAACCCACCAGCTTAAATGCCCTGAGAGAAGGCTAGACATGTTTTCCATTGAGAAAACATTTGATCAGTCCCCAAGATGTCCAAGGCGATTAACTTAAAAGATTATCTATGTAAACTTTTATATGAATATCACAAGTCAGTGCATGACCTGAAACCAACCACCCAGTACTCCTCACAAATTTGAACCAATAATACTTTTTATGTACACATTCCTGCAAAAGTTCACATCTTACTGAAGGGTGCATCCTTGGGAATTACTGTCTCTGATGTAGAAGGGGAACTTGTTGCTAAGTGCACTGTCATCATTGGGACTCAAGCCAAGTACATGCTAGAAAGCCTCAACTGTTGATCGATGGCAAGTACATCAGCTTGTTTAAAATACCATGGAGTTCTCCAGGCATTTCATTTCCTAATTGTGAACAATTATTTGCATTTGATTTAGATCTCGTCCTGCTGCCTGGAAGTCAGATGGCAACACCACCAGAGCCAGAGGAAGTAATTACATAATCTCCAATATCTTTCCATCAATTAATTTATTTGGATGAGTTTAAATGGTAACATAAGGAAGTGCTTGATAGCGTTAGCTACAGGCAGGCAAGAGGGGTGGTGATGGTAAAATGAGTCATCTACATTCTCCAGCTCAGCTGTGTTATGGTTAGCTCATGCTTATTAAAGCAACGCTGCAATCTTGAACTCGCTTTTCAGTAAAGATTAATGGAAGTTCTAGTAGGGTTTGGGAATGTATTAAACATTTTCCTGATAATTTACCAATGTTCTTATTCAGTTTATCTAAGTATAATCTGAAAGTCATGAGTTAAGGATAATAATAACCCCTTTGAAAGTCGTTCTAAGTCTAAAATAAGATTATATTTGAAAAATTACTTCAGTTACTGGCCAATGGCTGTAATTTCTTAATGCACGAAAGTCACTGTTTTTGTTTTTGTTACTATTAATGTCAATTCATTTTGAGAAAATATAAGGCAACAACTTTATGAGATAAAATATCTCAGTAACAAAATCCTTTTACTAGGAATGAGTTAGAAAAGAGAAGAGTTATTCCCTCTCATTCTTTTGAAGAGTAAGAGGAAGAACAGAGGCTCAAATGACTAATGGTTTTGATAAGTTATTGCACATTTCACGGAATCATGGTTCTCAAATTTCTGGTGTCTGTAGCCTGCTTTGTTGAGCCAAAAGACCATACAGACACCTAGTCAACCTACTCCCAGATGCCAACCCCAAATAAACCAACCTGGAAAATTGGAGATTAGAAAGGGGTGATAAGAAAGGAAGAAAACCAATATCTTGTGTACCAAGGATGTACTTGGAGCTGAGCCAGACACTTGACATAACTCCATGGGCAGATTTTAGAATTCATCTCAACTGCTTTTAAGTACATCATCCCTTTTTCTCAGTCAGCTATACTAGTAACTCTTGCACTTGTACACTAAGGTGGGTAAGGAGGATGGGGGAACTGTGCTGGGAATAAGGACAGAGGTAATAAATGGTGGTAAAGGCAGACTATCAGCAGAGGTATTCTCAGAGGCTTCCTGCCTCTCCTTCCTTCTTCATTCACCCAGGCTTGCGGGTGGCCCTCCGACAGTTATCCTGAGATGATGGAAATAAACTGCATTGCTTATCAGCACCGTGTGAGCAGCAGTGCAGTAGCTGTCCAGACTTTCCAGGCTGTACTTGTGAATTTACAGTCACAAAGTAATTCAGATTAATGGGACTTCCTTTTTTTAATCTCTTCTCCCTCCGCTGACAGGGACCATCATACTGATACCATAGGAATATTATCTCGTCTGCTTTTCAAAAAGAAAGTCTTTCTAGCTTACTGAGGATTATGAGGCAACCATATTAATCCCATCCTTCTTAAGTGGTTTGTCTGTATTGTTATGGAATGTGAGTGGGGGTGGATTCCTCCACACACACCCATTCCCTTGCAGTGGCCAAGAACTGAGAGGGAGCACAAAATAGATGTATCTCTGTGAGTATGTATAAGAGGCAGTATCTCTAAATGCATCCCCTAAATAAGTACAAAATGAATGTTTTGTTTCGAATTATTTTTTTAAATTTTTAATTGAAGTATAGTTGATTTACAATGTCATGTTGTTTTGAATTATTAATCATTATCTTTCCCTCTAGTAAGAAAAACATTTACAGAGGGCTGTCCTTAAGCCCACTTTAATGCAGAATGTTCTTAAGCCTAATGGTATTTCTGCATGGAAACTGTAAATAGTTGAGCATGCCTTTTAAAAAATATTCTTTCTTTATGCCTTCCTCCAATTCTAGATGTATTTTTTCCCTCTGACTCTATTTCTCATTTTTCTGTTCTCTTTCCCATTCCATTTCACCTCTCTTCTTTTTTTTTTTTTTTTTTTTTTTTTTTTTTTGTGGTACACGGGTCTCTCACTGTTGTGGCCTCTCCTGTTGCGGAGCACAGGCTCCAGACGTGCAGGCTCAGCGGCCATGGCTCACGGGCACAGCCACTCTGCGGCATGTGGGATCTTCCCGAACTGGGGCACGAACCCGTGTCCCCTGCATCGGCAGGCGGACCCTCAACCACTGTGCCACCGGGGAAGCCCTCACCTCTCTTCTTTATGCTTCTTCTTTTCACTGTATTGTATTGTCCTTAAAGACTCCTTGTTTTCCATACAGACTATATAGGCTTCTCTTCCTTTGATTCATGAAAATAAGTTTTTGTAAACCAAAATTTCTATACTCAGATGGAATCATGAAAGTAGTTTGACTTTTAAACTAAAGAGAAACCCTTAGCATGTTTAGAAGTGCAAATGATGAGCTTCAGAATCTCAGGATGCATATCTGAACCTCTCCATCTTTTGAGGTTCATCAATGTCTAATAAATGTGTCATTTGCAAATTCTATTAAGTGACAATCACACATCAAGCCCTACATGCAATTTGGAATACCTAAATAGCCATGATGCCTTGACACTTATTTTCTGGCATTTCAAATCCTCACTTGTAAAATGGTGGTGGGCTTTTAAATTCACTCAGAACCGAGCAACTCAACATATCTTTGGGCTGCCGGCAACACTGATTGATTCCAAGAGCTATTTAATGTACATCACAGAGCCTGTTCTCAGACTTTTCTCCCTCTTTTCTCTTTAGAGTTTGCTTTCCTGGCAGTGAGAATAATGAGGCATCCACAGGCAAATAGCCATAGTGAGGGTACTTCCCATCTCACACTGCCTCAGTAAGCCCACTCCCTGTGGCAGAGTAAGATTTATAAAAATGTGGAGAATACGGCAGGGAAGCACTGGAATCTTTCCAACCACTGGCTCCAGTTAGAATTAATTTGTACTAAACTGACTTGTTCCTGGAAGTTTTAAAGTTGTGTCAAGCTCCATTGTTCATAGCATGAAATTTGGAGAAAGAAGGGCCTGAGTTCAAGTCATGCCACTTGCTCTAGAATTTTAATTAAGTTTCCTGTCATACTATGGAAAAATGCACCAAATCTTATGCAGTTATCTCAGGGTGGTACCACTGTACCTCATAATTATTTTCTTTTTTATAGTCCTCTATTTTCAAGGACTTTTCCAAAATGAATGTTTATCACTCTTATAATTAACAAAAGAGAGATTTATGTTTTTAATTAAAATATATATATAATGTAAATATCTGGTTTATTCTATAATTAAATCTCCAATAAATGATAATTACAAATATATTTCCCAATATTAAAAAAAAAGTTTCCTGTCATAGATAGACCTCGAGTTCCTCAAAGATAGATGATAATGACTAAATAGGCTTTTACAGGGTTGCTATGAGCAACCCAATCAATATACCTTATAAATTATTTGGCACATTGCCAGATAAGTAGTAAGGGCTTAATTAATGGTAGTTGCTATTCTTTCTATAGAGTTTTATCCCATACTCTCTTCCAACCTCACAAAAACTGCTGGTCCCCTGTGAAAATACAATCAAAAAGAAAGGAAAAAAAAACAAACTTCAAAGTAATGTCATCCAGTTTCTGACACTGCATTCTATGACATTTACTGATGATGGTAATGATCAGAATAGGTGAGGTTATGCTGCTTTGGTTAAAAAAAAAATCTCTAAAATCTAAGTGACTTTCTAGAAAAAGGTTTCTTTCTCAGTTATTTCACAGCCCAGTGTCAGTTGGGCAACTGACGCTCCTTGAAAGATCTCTTCCTAGCGTAACTCTGGGATCCAGGCTCCTTTTATTTTATAGCCATCTTGGAGAATTTTCATGGAGAGTTATGTATGGTGAGGCCCTGGAGAGGGATACATCACATCTGCCCGTTTTCTACTTACCAGAATCAGTCACATGGCACCCAAATAACACTGAGCCCAAGAGAAAGAAGTATGATGGGTGTGCATGTGGGCAACCCACGCTACTATGATGATCATAGGGAGGAGAGAATGATGGTATGTTAAGAAACTTTTATTATTGCAAGGTTAAGATCATGCAAATATTGGGCTGCTTTCTCATCTAGACACGTAGGAACTCATGTCAGAGATCCAAGTTTTTGGAATTGAGTACTTCAGAACTGAGAGAAGAACACATTTGTTAAGTTTTCTTTACTTATGGATTGTAAATGCTTTTAAATCAGTTTCAGATTTTTTTGCTTTGGCTCTTTGTTCACTTTATTCTGTGGAAAATTCTGAGGCAAGTGAACATGGAGCATTTGTTTTCCATTAACTTAATTAACTGGATTAAGAGCTGTATAAAAGGGGAAGGAGTCAACCTACCTAAGGAGGCAAGAGACCTGTACTCAGAAAACTATAAGATAACTGATGAAAAAAATAAAAGACGATACAAATAGATGGAGAGATATACCATGTTCTTGGATTGGAAGAATCAATATTGTGAAAATGACTATACTACCCAAAACAATCTACAGATTCAATGCAATCTCTATCAAATTACCAGTGGCATTTTTCACAGAATGAGAACAAAAAATTTTACAATTTGTATGGAAACACAAAAGACCATGAATAGCCAAAGCAATCTTATGAAAGAAAAACAAAGCTGGAGGAATCAGGCTTCCTGACTTCAGACTATACTACAAAGCTACAGTAATCAAAACAGTGCAGTACTAGCACAAAAACAGAAATATAGATCAGTGGAACAGGACAGAAGGCCCAGACGTAAACCTACGCATCTAGGGTAACCTAATCTATGACAAAGGAGGAAAGAATATATAATGGAGAAAAGACAGCCTCTTCAATAAGTGGTGCTGGGAAAACTGGACAGCTACATGTAAAAGAATGAAATTAGAACACTCGCTAACACCATAAACAAAAATAAAGTCAAAATGGATTAAAGACCTAAATGTAAGGCCAGACACTATAAAACTCTCAGAGGAAAACATGGGCAGAACACCCTCTGACATAAATCGCAGCGAGATCTTTTTTGATCTACCTCCTAGAGTAATGAAAATAAAAACAAAAATAAACAGATGGAACCTAATGAAACTTCAAAGCTTTTTTTTTTTTTTTTTTTTTTTTTTTTTTTTTTTTTTTTTTTGCGGTACGCGGGCCTCTCACTGTTGTGGCCTCTCCCGTTGCGGAGCACAGGCTCCGGATGCGCAGGCTCAGCGGCCATAGCTCACGGGCCCAGCCGCTCCGCGGCATGTGGGATCTTCCCGGACCGGGGCACGAACCCACGTCCCCTGCATCGGCAGGCGGACTCCCAACAACTGCGCCACCAGGGAAGCCCGAAACTTCAAAGCTTTTGCACAGCAAAGGAAACCATAAAGAAAAGGAAAAGGCAACCCTCAGAATGGGAGAAAATATTTGCAAATGAAGCAACTGACAAGGGATTAATCTCCAAAATATACAAATAGCACATGCAGCTCAAAATCAAAAAAACAAATAACCCAATCAAAAAATGGTCAGGGGCTTCCCTGGTGGCGCAGTGGTTGAGAGTACGCCTGCCGATGCAGGGGACACGGGTTCGTGCCCCGGTCTGGGAAGATCCCACATGCCGCGGAGCAGCTGGGCCCGTGAGCCATGGCCGCTGAGCCTGCGCGTCCGGAGCCTGTGCTCCGCAATGGGAGAGGCCACAACAGTGAGAGGCCCACATACTGCAAGGTCAGAAGATCTAAATAGACATTTCTCCAAAGAAGACATACAGATGGTTAAAAAGCACATGAAAAGATGCTCAACATCACTAATTATTAGAGAAATGCAAATTAAAACTACAGTGAGGTATCACCTCACACCAGTCAGAATGTCCATCATCAAAAAATCTACAAATAATAAATGCTGGAGAGGGTGTGGAGAAAAGGGAACCCTCCTGCACTGTTGGTGGGAATGTAAACTGGTACAGCCACTATGGAGAACAGTATGGAGGTTCCTTAAAAAACTAAAAATAGAGCTACCATATGATCCAGCAATCCCGCTCCTGGGCATATATCCGGAGAAAACTCTAACTCGAAAACGTACATGCACCCCAATGTTCATTGCAGCACTATTTACAACAGCCAGGACATGGAAGCAACCTAAATGTCCATCAGCAGAGGAATGGATAAAGAAGATGTGGTACATATATACAATGGAATATTACTCAGCCATAAAAAGAACGAAAGAATGCCATTTGAAGCAACATGGATGGACCTAGAGATTGTCATACTGGTGAAGTAAGACAGAGAAAGACAAATATCATATGACATCGTTTATATGTGCAATGTAAAAAATGGGTACGAATGAACTTATCTACAAACAGAAATAGAGTCACAGATGTAGAAAACAAACTTATGGTTATCAGCAGGGGAAAGGGGGGATGGCTAAATTGGGAGATTGGGATTGACATATACACACTACTATATATAAAATAGATAACTAATATGGACTGACTGTATAGCACTGAGAACTCTACTCAATACTCTGTAATGGCCTACACGGGAAAAGAATCTAAAAAAGAGTGGATATATGTATATGTATTACTGATTCACTTTGCTGTACACCTGAAACTAACACAACATTGTAAATCAACTAGATTCCAATAAAAGTTAATTAAAAAAATAAAATTTGCACGTAATCAAAAAGGGGCAGGGGAAGGAGAGAACATAGCTACACACATTCTCATGGATACATCTCAAAAACATACATTTGAAAAAAAAACAAAAAACGTATATTTGAGCAGAAGAACTAAGTGGCAAAAACCCCCCATACTGAACTTGCTTCCATGTTCACAACCTGGGAAAATAAATAATATACTGTTTCAGAAAATGTATGTGAGCTGAAAAACTACACAGGTAAGTAAACGAATGAAAAATTCAAATTTTGGCACACTGCTTACCTTTGGGAAAGAGGAAAGGAGGCAATTCAGGAAGAGAAACTTGATGGGGGGAGACTTCAAATGTTCTAGTTATGTTCAGTTTTTGTAGTTGGGTGGCAAATAAGTGCACAAATATTCATTTTGTTAGGCTTTAAACTAAACAGGTATCTTTTATATACTATTTTCTATACATATTCAACAAAAACAATTAAGAGTAAAATTATATCTGAAAGAAAAGCAAAAAATGTATCCTTGGTACTTCATTTTTTTACCAAGTTACATTATTTTGCAAATTTATATTCAGATGGCAAGTATAAGTACTTAGACGTACCATTTATATAAAGCCTCAAGATTATACTTGAATTTTAGATAGCTAATTCATTATCTGCTGCCTAGTTTCAAATTCAAGACAAGGTAAGTGGACCCCCTAGCACTCTAAGTTCATTGTGTCTGATCTAAATTCCACAGTGTTCCATTTACCTTTTGTTGTGCCACAAATCACCCCAAAACTTAGTGGCTTAAAACAGCAACACTGTGTTATCTCTCACAGTTTCTGTGGATCAGGATTCCAGGAAGTGCATGGCTGGGCACTTCTGGCTCAGGACCTCTCATGTAGTTGCAGTCCAATGATGCCTAGACCTGGAGCATCTGGGGGCTGGCTGGCTATCTCTCCTTCTATGTAGTCTCCGGGCTTCTCCATGTGACCTCTCTACATGTGCTTGTTTGGGCTTCCTCACAGCATGGCAGAAAGTCAAACTGCTTACACAGTAATTAGCCTCTAGTGTGGATTTTCCACTGAGTGATGTTGCAGCAGAATTGCTTATGTCTTCAGCTGGGAAGTCAAGCAGTGCCTCTTCTATTGTATTCTACTGGTTAGAGATGTATCACAGGCCCTTCCAGATTCCAAGGGAGAGAAATTAGACTCCATCTCTTGATGAGAGAGTGGCATGTGGATTAGGACATACTGCTGCAACCCCTTTGGAAAAAGATGGCCTGCCACAAATGGGTAATTGGGATGGTCACTGTATAATTTAACATTCAAAATGGTACTATATTTTAAGACTAAAAGGAGGTGTTATTAATAATAACACAGAAATAACAGGTACTGGGCATACCACGACATATGATCATCTGGTAACTAAGTTTACGAACTGGATTGGGCATTTCCTACCTGAAGATATGATTAAAAATATATCGCCTTTGGGATTTACCTCATCAGAATTCAGAGCCTTTATCTCACAGAGACAAAATGCACAGACATCAGAAGATTTTTTTAAAAAGAGTAATCAGAATGGAAAAATGCCTTGTAATTTCTCTGTGTTCTCTCTCTCATTTTATCATGGCTAGGTCACTCCTCCCTCCCACAGAGACTCAAATATTTAAAATTGCAAGTTGAGAATATTATCAGTGACACACACAACAGACATTTCAATGTCTCTGAACAACAGGCACTTTAAGCTCTATGCAGATATTCTTCTTGTTATTAATCATCCTATTCCCGCTGGGGTTTTAACCCAGTGTTTCCCATATAGTGTCCCATGGAACACGACTACAGCTAAGTAGCTGACTGAAAAATATTTTCCACGATGAAAGCAGTTTGAAATCCCTGAAAATTATATCCCTCCTCTTGGGATCCCCAATTCACAGTATTAAAGGTTGTAAGAAGTCCCACAATAAGAAACTTGTTAAACCTTGTTCCTGGTCTAATCAAGCATTTCCAGAGTTCATTTGACCATGCAAACAGTTTTTCATCCCCTGAACACCACCAATTAACGCTTGTAGAATTAGTATTCTGTGAAATTCTTTGGGGAACACTGCTTTAACCTAAGCCAGAACATAAGTCTTTTCAACATTTATCAAGAAACTTGGAATGATCAAATACAATTAAATCAACCATTATAAATATGGAAGAACTGAGAAGGAGATATTTGAACTCTTTTACTAACAGAATGATTAAATGTTTGAAAAAGTTTGTTGCTTCCAAGTGTAAGGGCTTAGATTAATAAGTTTGCCCTGGGCTAATTTTTAATGAACACGTTCATCAAATAAAACTTATTGTTCTAAAAAAAGGTGCTTATTAGCACCAAGTACTGATGAGGACACAGATTAATGTTATTCACATTCTATGTTGGCATGTGGAAAGTGGAGCACAGGTTTAAGGCCGACTGTAGACTCTGCATTTTTCTGCACATTTTAAGATTTACTAAATACAGATAGCCTTCAACATTAGTTTAAGATGTCTAAATTGAGCACGGTACTGGAAGATTAAAGAAAAATCCACTATAGGGAAGAGGACTAAGGGAGTAGAGTTTTTAACACACAGAGAACTCTAGAAAATTTAATGAGATAGGGTGTTTTAAAATTTTAGATACCTAAAGAATAGATATTTTTAAAGATAGGAACTGAGCAAACTACTCTTACATATCTGTAAGTACAGTCATGCCAAAATTATGACAGAAAGTCCAAATCAACTTCAACCAGTCTATTTCTTTAAATACAAAATGATATTAACAAGGACTTAATAAGAAACTCTATAGAATACTCAGTGTCAAAGACAATACATCATGAAATAAATGAAAAGTGCATCGTATGTTCCACATGATGAAAAAAAGTGAATTGTAAGTTCTAATTAAAATACTATATGCTTACCTCACCTATTATGCATATATTCCATAGCAGTGCATTTACTGCATATAGAGAAATAAAACTGCCTTGAGAAATTTGCAGTGATAATAAGATAAACCGGATAATGGTGAATTTATTAATAACTCCAAAAGGAAATTTTACGACCAAACAAAAAGTATACTATATCATAGATGATGTGGCTTTTCTGCATTGAATATTTAACATCTAGAAATAGTTGAACCCTGATTCAACTTGACAAAGAATTAATATTGGGTAAATATATTCAAAACTTATCTGTTCCTGAAACATTACTGAACTTCCGAGAGGCTGTTCAACATAAGGGTTAAGAGTGTTGTCTCTGGAATCAGATTGCCTGGGTTTTTATTCATTCATTCAGTGAATATTTGTTGTGGGCCTAAAATATATTAGGTGCTGTTCTAGGTACTGTGGATGTAGTAGTGAACAAAAGAGGCCAGAAAATCCCAGCCTTCACGGAGCTTACATTCCAGTGATGGAGACAGACAATTAACACATAAGAAAGTCAAATACAATACATAATGTGTTGACGAACGATGTGCACTAAGGAGAAAAACAAAGAAGCAGCAAGAAATAGCAAAGGTCACTAGGTGGGGGTCACTGTAGTTTAAGATAAGTGGTCTGGGAAGGTCTCATTGAGAAAGGAATGTGAGTAAGGATCCGAAGGTAATTAAAGAGTGAGCCCTGGGCCTCCCTGGTGGCGCAGTGGTTAAGAATCCGCCTGCCAATGCTGGGGACAAGTGTTCGAGCCCTGGTCTGGGAAGATCCCACATGCCGTGGAGCAACTAAGCCCGTGCGCCACAACTACTGAGCCTGCGCTCTAGAGCCTGCATGCCACAACTACTGAACCCGCGAGCCACAACTACTGAGCCCGCGCGCCTAGAGCCCGTGCTACGCAACAACAGAAGCCACCAAAATGAGAAGCCCGTGCACCCCAACGAAGAGTAGCCCCTGCTCGCCACTACTAGAGAAAGCCCACGCGCAGCAATGAAGACCCAACACAGCCGAAAGTAATAAATAAAATAAATAAATTCATTAAAAAAAAGAGTGAGCCCTGAGTACATATTGGGGAAGGTCATCCCAGGTAGAAGAACAGTAACTGCTAAGTCTTCAAGGTAGGAATCAAACCTGGAATATTTGAGGAAGTAGGGGGAGTCCATGTAACTGGAGGTGAATAAGAAAAGAGAAGTAGGAGAGGAGGTCATATGGTTGGCAGGGTTGGGAGGGGCAGCTTGTGTAGAGCTGTAGGCTTTGGCCTTTGCTCTAACATGGGAAACCACTGCAGGGTTTTGAGCAGAAGGATTACTTCATCTACTTATGTTTTAATAGGATCACTTGTAGTTTGAGAGTAGACTGAAGGGAGACACTTGGACAGGAGGTAGTGAGAAGTGGTCAGATTCGCCATATGTTTTCAAAAAACACTTGATGGGATGTGTTGATGGTTCAGTCATAGGGTGCAAGCTAAAGCAAATTCACTGCTTTATCTGTGAATCATTTCCAATGTATGGCAGAGTGGCTATAGCATAGGCCTTAGACTCAGACACGTATGTCTTTGAATCTAGCACCATAATAACATCTTGAACAACATATAGAACCCCCTTTTTAGTGTCCTTTACTCCTCCTTAGAATGGGCATCACAACATCCACCACCCAGAGTTGTCATGAGTATTAAATATAATAGTATAAAATAACGTACAAAAATCTCTCAGCACAGTGCCTGATACAGGATCAACCTCTCTCAGGGCCAATTTGTACCCAGTCTTTTCTCTCTTTATTTTCCAAACACATATCTTCTCCTCCAGCCAGACCAGTTTACTTCCATGAGCCCTAAACACTCCATGCTCATCCTCTACTCTAACGCTTTGCTCAGACCCTAGCCACTGTTTGGAATTCAGTCCTACTGCCTTTCTTCTCCTCCTAACTTAAGGTTAAAATCTATCTCCTATCTCCTCCATGAAACTCTCCCCTTCCTCCCTTGAAAGCCAATAGTAATTTCTCCCTTCTCTAAAATTCCTTGTTTCTCCCTGTTTACATTACCCATATCACACATACTTGCTACCTTTTCAGGAAGGTGAGAGGATATAGAGGAAATTGTAGTGTCAACCAGCAGACCAGGCTATGAATAAAGACCCTACCTATTTGGGCTGGGTTGCATTGCCTTGGTCAACTTATTTCATTTCTTCTCCTGTAAGATGATGACAGCAACAACTCTGTGTCTGAGACTGTCATGAGAACTAGATGGGACACCTATGCACCTTGATTGTGGTGAGTGGTGAATAAAACAAATAGTTGTTTCCTTTTCCTCCATGTATCTTATTTCTAACTAGATTTTAAGATTTTGAAGGGCAGGGGTTATATGTGGTTCATATTTATTTGTATCTTTCCTAGGATCTAGCCCAATGGCTTTCAAACTATTAATATTTTGATAAGCTATAATAAGAACAATGCATTTATATCATGTCAGACTATTCATCTCATACATATAATACATTTGCATATACATCTACTCCTAAATGGCTATACACATATAAACATGTATTCACATGTGTGACAGACACACATGCACACAGCTGAAACAAGTTTCATGAAATCATATCCTTAACAATCTGCTGTATTTTATTTTCTTTCACTCTATTCCCTTCTTACTTTATGTCATTAAAAATCCAGTTGCTACCCATAAAATTGATTCCATGACCCACTAATAGGTTTGATTGTGAGATTTAAACAATGAAAAACACTGGAATACAACATAGTAGGCACTACATATTGTATTATTGAATGAGTACTTGTGACAAGGAAATTTTCTTCATAGTCCCTCTCCCAGTTTCCCTGGCAATCTCCCTGCCAAAAAGGATGAGACAAATGAGATACGTGTTTGTCACTTGGTAACTTAAGACTCTGGGTCATTCTGTATTTGGGATGTGTTCTTTCCTATACGCCACACTGGAGCAGTATGTTATGGACTCTGACATATCGCTTACAATTTCAGCGGGTGTCATTACACAGCAGCCTTCTGCTGGCATATGACATGGTGCCTGTGCAGCCAACTACATAAAGCCCTTAGGGTTCTGGACCAGCACTGAGCACTCTGTCCTCTGTACATGCATTTGGCTTTTTTCTTTTCCGAGGACCATTACTGACTCCCTGCTTCTCCTCCCATCTGTATTAGAGGTTCTGACTGGCACAGAATAAACTTGCTCTTTTCATTTTTAATCCCAACTCACCTTGAGAATCAATATTCCTTCAAAAAAAAAAAAAAAAGCATAGGAGAGAACTGCTTCCAGGTGAGGCACAACATCATTTCAGGAACATGGTACCTCTTCCCAATTCCAATGACTAAACTCCAAGGAAAATCTGAGTTTTTCTCCAGAGTTCATCCAAAATCGACCACTGTCTCCAAATGAAACTGCCTCTTAAAGCTTCCTCCTGAGGCTTTTTCCACAGTACAAAGTGAGAAAGAAAGCATTTCAGGCATGCCCACTAATCTCTCCCACACATTTTCAAGAGTTCTACTCATAAAATTACAGCCCCTGGCAGGAGGACCCTGGTACTGTACTGAAAAATGATTGGACTAACAGAAATTAAAGCAATATGTGCCTGGAAATTAACTGCTTCTTGCTGTGCAGTGGAAACATGTAGAAAATTACTGCCCACCTGGCCTGTACCCAATAAGGTATATCAGCAGCTGAAGGAAGCATCGGCAAAAAAACTGTAAATAAGATTTGGGTGTATTTTTGAAATAGGTTCATTTTGACATGAGAAATAAATAGCGTTACAAAATGTAGAATCTTAGGACCAGGTATTCATACACAGCCCTAGCCTGTATAAAACAAATTAAACAGATTTCATCATTTATGTGTTCCTTGCTGTTTATCACACATGAGTAAAATGAGGTTAAAAAGAGAGACCGCTTTTTCTCAACATCCATAAGAGTTATAAAAACTTAATTAAACCTGGGTAGAAATATTTGGAAAAGAGATAAACAAGCTTACACATATAACTGTGCCTTCCAGCGGCATTTATTTTCCTACTTCCATTCCTGTATCTATTTCTTGCTTAGCATGTAGTAGGAACACAATATTGGCTGCCTTTAATGGGTAAGTAACTGTCACATTAAGCTTCTATCAAAAAACCCAGGCATTAGCATTTTATTGACATTAACTGAGGGTCTCCTATGTGTCAACTCTTTGCTGGGGGGAGAGGATACAAAAATGAAGAGACCAATTTCTCTAGCACCCAAGAAACTCTCATTTAGTAAGAAGGGTAAATAAAAACAATTACAGTAAGGTGTGGTAACTGCTCCTGTAGAGCCACAAAGAAAGGTCTAGGGCAACATACAGGAAAAATGATGACAGAATCGGGGAGTACTTCACAGGAGGAAGGGCATTTAGGTCAAGTCTCGCCATAGATGATGCATCTCCCTTTCTGTGGCATCATGTAGAAGTGCAGTGTTTAACAATATGGTCTATTTTGTCACAGTCACTTGACTTCAGTCTAAACTCTGCCCCTTATAAGTCATTTACTGTCTCTGATGTTCTGTTTTCTCATCTGTATAATAGAGATAGCTTCAAGATGGTGGAGGAGTAAGATGTGAAGATCACCTGCCTCCCCACAAATACATCAAAAATACATCTACATGAGGAACAGCTCCTACAGAACACCTACTGAACGCTGGCAACAGACTTCAGACCTTCCAAAACGCAAGAAACTCCCCACGTACCTGGGTAGGGCAAAAGAAAAAGAATAACCAGAGACCAAAGAATAGGGACGGGACATGCACCAGTGGGAGGGAGCTGTGAAGGAGGAAAGGTTTCCACACACTAGAAGCCCCTTCGCAGGCGGAGACTGTGGGGGGCGGAGGGGGGAAGCTTCGGGGCTACGGAGGAGAGCGCAGCCACCGGGGTGTGGGGGGCAAAGTGGAGAGATGCCCGCACAGAGGATTGGTGCCGACCGGCACTCACCAGCCCAAGACTTGTCTGCTCACCCGCTGGGGTGGGCGGGGGCTGGGAGCTGAGGCTCAGGCTTCAGAGGTCGGATCCCAGGGAGAGGACTGGGGTTGGTGGCGTTAACACAGCCTGAAGGGGCTAGTGCGCCACAGCTAGAGGGAGGGAGTCCGGGAAAAGGTCTGGAACTGCCGAAGAGGCAAGAGACCACTGTTTCGGGGTGTGTGAGGAGAGGGGATTCAGAGTGCCGCCTAAACGAGCTCCAGAGACGGGCGTGACCCATGGCTATCAGCGCGGACCTCAGAGACAGGCATGAGACGCTAAGGCCGCTGCTGCCGCCACCAAGAAGCCTGTGTGCGAGCACAGGTCACTATCCACACCTCCCCTCCCGGGAGCCTGTGCAGCCCACCATGCCCCGGGTCCCCTGATCCAGAGACAACTTCCCAGGGAGAACACACGGCGCGCCTCAGGCTGGTGCAACGTCATGCCGGCCTCTGCCGCCGCAGGCTCGCCCCGCACTCCATACCCCTCCCTCCCCCCTGGCCTCAGTGAGCCAGAGCCCCCTAATCAGTTGCTCCTTTAACCCTGTCCCGTCTGGGCAGCGAACAGATGCTCTCAGGTGACCTACACACAGAGGCGGGTCCAGATCCAAAGCTGAACCCCAGGAGCTGTGCGAACAAAGAAGAGAAAGGGAAATCTCTCCCAGCAGCCTCAGGAGCAGCAGATTAAACCTCCACAAACAACCTGATGTACCCTGCATCTCTGGAATACTTGAAAAGACAATGAATCATCCCAAAATTGAGGTGGTGGACTTTGAGAGCACCTGTAGACTTGGGGTTTGCTTTCTGCAACTAATTTGTTTCTAGTTTTACATTTATCTTAGTTTACTGTTTAGAGCTTATTATCATTGGTAGATTTGTTTATTGATTTGGTTGTTCTCTTCCTCATATATATATATATATATATATATATATATATATATATATATATATATACACATATATATATTTCCTTTTTTATCTTTTGTGAGTGTGTCTGTGTATGCTGCTTTGTGTGATTTTGTCTGTATAGCTTTGCTTTTACCATTTGTCCTAGGGTTCTGTTCTGTCTGTCCGTTTTTGTTTTTTTTTTTTAGTATACTTTTTAGCACTTGTTATCATTGGTGGATTTGGTTTTTGGTTTGGTTGCTCTCTTCTTTCTTTCTTTTTTTTAAGTCCTTTTTTATTTTCTTTTTAAAAATAATATATATTTTATTTTAATAAATTTTATTTTATTTTATTTCATTTTTCTTTCTTTCTTTCTTTCTTTCTTTTTCTCCCTTTTCTTCTGAGCCATGTGGCTGCCAGGGTCTTGGTGCTCCAGTCAGGTATCAGGCCTGAGCCTCTGAGCTGGGACAGCCGAGTCCAGGACATTGGTCCATCGGAGACCTGCTGGCCCCACGTAATATCAAACAGTGAAAGCTCTCCCAGAGATCTCCATCTCATTGCTAAGACCCAGTTCCACTCAACGACCAGCAAGCTACTGTGCTGGACACCCCATGACAAACAACTAGCAAGAAAGGAACACAACCCCACCCATTAGCAGAGAGGCTGCCTAAAATCATACTAAGTTCACAGACACCCCAAAACACACAACCGGACATGGCCCTGCCAACCACAAAGACAAGATCCAGCCTCATCCACCAGAACACAGGCACCAGTCCCCTCCACCAGGAAGTCTACAAAACCCACTGAACCAACCTTACACACTGGGGGAAGACATCACGGGCCTCCCTGGTGGCGCAGTGGTTGAGAGTCCGCCTGCCGATGCAGGGGATACGGGTTTGTGCCCTGGTCTGGGAGGATCCCATATGCCGCGGAGCGGCTGGGCCCGTGAGCCATGGCCGCTGGGCCTGCGCGTCCGGAGCCTGTGCTCCGCAACGGAAGAGGCCACGGCAGTGAGAGGCCCGCATACCGAAAAAAAAAAAAAACAAAAAACAAAAAAACAATGGGAACTATGAACCTGCAACCTGCGAAAAGGAGACCTTGAACACAGTAAGTTAAGAAAAATGAGAAGACAGAGAAATACACAGCAGATGAAGGAGCAAGGTAAAAACCCACCAGACCAAACGAATGAAGTGGAAATAGGCAGCCTACCTGAAAAAGAGTTCAGGGTAATGACTGTAAAGATGACACAAATCTTGGAAATAGAATGGAGAAAATACAAGAAACGTTTAACAAGGACCTAGAAGAACAAAAGAGCAAACAAACAATGATGAACAACACAATAAATGAAATTAAAAATTCTCTAGAAGGAATCAATAGCAGAATAACTGAGGCAGAAGAACGGATAAATAACCTGGAAGATAAAATAGTGGAAATAACTACCATAGAGCAGAATAAAGAAAAAAGAATGAAAAGAACTGAGGACAGTCTCAGAGACCTCTGGGACAACATTAAACGCACCAAAATTCGAATTATAGGGGTCACAGAAGAAGAAGAGAAAAAACAGGGACTGAGAAAATATTTGAAGAGATTATAGCTGAAAACTTCACTAATATGGGAAAAGAGATAGTCAATCAAGTCCAGAAAGCACAGAGAGTCCCATACAGGATAAATCCAGGGAGAAACAGGCCAAGACACATATTAATCAAACTATCAAAAGTTAAATACAAAGAAAAAATATTAAAAGCAGCAAATAACATACAAGGGAATCCCCATAAGGTTGACAGCTGATCATTCAGCAGAAACTCTGCAAGCCAGAAGGGAGTGGCAGGACATATTTAAAGTGATGAAAGGGAAAAACCTAGAACAAAGATTACTCTACCCAGCAAGGATCTCATTCAGATTCGATGGAGAAATTAAAATGATTACAGACAAGCAAAAGGTAAGAGAATTCAGCACCACCCAACCAGCTTTACAACAAATGCTAAAGGAACGTCCCTAGGCAGGAAACACAAGAGAAGGAAAAGACCTACAATAACAAACCCAAAACAATTAAGAAAATGGTAAATGGAACACACATATTGATAACTACCTTAAATGTACATGGATTAAGTGCTCCAACCAAAAGACATAGACTGGCTGAATGAATACAAAAAGAAGACCCTGTCTACAAGACACCCACTCAGACCTAGGGACACAGAGAGACTGAAAGTGAGGGGATGCAAAAATATATTCCATGCAAATGGAAATGAAAAGAAAGCTGGAGTAACAATTCTCATATCAGACAAAATGGACTTTAAAATAAAGACTATTACAAGAGACAAAGAAGGACACTACATAATGATCAAGGGATCAATCCAACAAGAAGATATAACAATTGTAACTATTTATTTAGCCATCATAGGAGCACTCAATACGTAAGGCAAATGCTAACAGCCATAAAAGGGGAAATCGACAGTAACACAGTCATAGTAGGGGATTTTAACACCCCACTTTCACAAATGGACAGATCATCAAAAATGAAAATAAATAAGGAAACACTAGCTTTAAATGACACATTAATCGGATGGACTTAATTGATATTTGTAGGACATTCCATCCAACAACAACAGAATAAACTTTCTTCTCAAGTGCTCATGGAATATTCCCCAGGATACATCATATCTTGGGTCAAAAATTAAGCCTTGGTACATTTAAGAAAATTGAAATTGTATCAGGTATCTTTTCCAACCACAACGTTATGAGAATATATATCCATTACAGGAAAAAAAAATCTGTGAAAAATACAAACACATGGAGGCTAAACAATACACTACTAAATAAGCAAGAGATCACTGAAAAAAATCAAAGAGGAAATCAAACAATACCTAGAAATATTCTGACTGGTGTGAGAAGATATCTCATTGTAATTTTGATTTGCATTTCTCTAATGTTTAATGATGTTGATCATTCTTTCATGTGTTTGTTGGCAAACTGTATATCTTCTTTGGAGAAATGTCTGTTTAGGTCTCCTGCCCATTTTTGGATTGGATTGTTTGTTTTTTTGATACTGAGCTGCGTGGAGAAAAGGGAACCTTCTTGCACTGTTGGTGGGAATGTAAACTGATACAGCCACTATGGAGAACAGTAAGGAGGTTCCTTAAAAAACTAAAAATAGAACTATCAAACGACCCAGCAATCCCGCTACTGGGCATATAGGCTGAGAAAACCATAATTCAAAAAGATTCATGTACCATAACGTTCAATGCAGCTCTATTTACAATAGCCAAGACTTGGAAGCAACCTAAGTGTCCATTAACAGATGAATGGATAAAGAAAATGTGGCGCATATATAGAATGGAATATTACTCAGCCATAAAAAGAAACGACATTGAGTTATTTGTAGTGAGGTGGATGGACCTAGAGTCTGTCATACAGAGAGAAGTAAGTCAGAAAGAGAAAAACAAATACCGTATGCTAACATATATATATGGAATCTAAAAAAAACCCAAAAAAACAAAAGGTCATGAAGAACCTAGGGGCAAAACGGGAATAAACACGCAGACCTACTAGAGAATAGACTTGAGGACACGGGGATGGGGAAGGGTAAGCTGGGACAAAGAGAGAGAGTGGCATGGACATATATACACTACCATATGTAAAACCGATAGCTAGTGGGAAGCAGCTGCATCGCACAGAGAGATCAGCTCGGTGCTTTGTGACCACCTAGAGGGGTGGGATAGGGAGGGTGGGATAGGGAGGGTGGGAGGGAGACGCAAGAGGGAAGAGATAAGGGGATATAAGTATATGTATAACTGATTCACTTTGTTATAAAGCAGAAACTAACATACCATTGTAAAGCAATTATACTGCAATAAATATGTTAAAAAAAAACCCTAGAAACAAATGACAATGAAAACACGAAAACCCAAAACATACAGGATGCAGCAGAAGCAGTTCTAAGAGGGAAGTTTATAGCAATACAATCCTATCTCAAGAAACAAGAAACATCTCAAATAAACCACCTAATCTTACACCTAAAGCAGTTAGAGAAAGAAGAACAAAACACCCCAAAGTTAGCAGAAGGAAAGAAATCATAAAGATCAGATCAGAAATAAATGAAAAAGAAATGAAGGAAACGATAGCAAAGATCAATCAAACTAAAAGCTGGTTCTTTGAGCAGATAAACAAAATTGATAAACCATTAGCCAGAAAAAAAGGGAGAAAAAAAGGGAGAAGACTCAAATCAACAGAATGAGAAATGAAAAAGAAGTAACAACTGACACTGCAGAAATTCAAAATATCATGACAGATTACTACAAGCAACTATATGCCAATAAAATGGACAACATGGAAGAAATGGCCAAATTCTTAGAGAAGCACAACCTTCCGAGACTGAACCAGGAAGAAATTGAAAATAAAAACAGACCAATCACAAGTAATAAAATTGAGACTGTGATTAAAAATCTTCCAACAAACAAAAGCCCAGGACCAGATGGCTTAACAGGAGAATTCTATCAATCATTTAGAGAAGAGCTAATACCCATCCTTCTCAAACTCTTCCAAAATATAGCAGAGGGAGGAACACTCCCAAACTCATTCTATGAGGCCACCATCACCCTGATACCAAAACCAGACAAAAATGTCACAAAAAACCCCACTATAGGCCAATATCACTGATGAACATAGATGCAAAAATCATCAACAAAATACTAGCAAACAGAATCTAACAGCACATTAAAAGGATCACACACCATGATCAAGTGGGGGTTTTCCCAGGAATGCAAGGATTCTTCAGTATACGCAAATCAATCAATGTGATAAACCATATTAACAAACTGAAGGAGAAAAACCATATGATCATCTCAATATGTGCAGAAAAGGCTTTTGACAAAATTCAACATCCATTTTTGATAAAAATCCTCCAGAAAGTAGGCACAGAGGGAGCTTACCTCAACATAATAAAGGATATAAATGACAAACGCACAGCCAACATCACTCTCAATGGTGAAAAACTGAAACCATTTCTTCTGAGATCAGGAACAAGACAGGGTTGCCCACTCTCACCACTATTATTCAACATAGTTTTGGAAGTTTTAGCCACAGCAATCAGAGAAGAAAAAGAAATAAAGGGAATCCAAATTGGAATAGAAGAAGTAAAGCTGTCACTGTTTGCAGATGACATGATACTATACATACAGAATCCTAAAGATGTTACCAGAAAACTACTAGAGCTAATCAATGAATTTGGTAAAGTAGCAGGATACAAAATTAATGCACAGAAATCTCTATTCCTACACATTAATGATGAAAAATCTGAAAGAGTAGTTAAGGAAAGAGTCCAATTTACCATTGCAACCAAAAGAATAAAATACCAAGGAATAAACCTACCTGACGAGATGAAAGACCTGTATGCAGAAAACTATAAGACACTGATGAAAGAAATTAAAGATGATACCAACAGATGGAGAGATATACCACGTTCTTGGATTGGAAGAATCAATCTTATGGAAATGACTATACTACCCAAAGAAATCTACATATTCAATGCAATCCCTATCAAACTACCGATGGCATTTTTCAAAGAACTAGAACAAAAATTTCACACTTTGTATGGAAACACAAAAGACCCTGAATAGCCAAGCAATCTTGAGAAAGAAAAATGGAGCTGGAGGAATCAGTCTCCCTGACTTCAGGCTGTACTACAAATATACAGTAATGAAGACAGTATGGTACTGGCACAAGAACAGAAATATAGACCAGTGGAACAGGACAGAAAGCCCAGAGATAAACCCATGCACATATGGTCACCTTATCTTTGATAAAGGAGGCAAGAATATACAATGGAGAAAAGGCAGCCTCTTCAATAAGTGGTGCTGGGAAAACTGGACAGCTACATGTAAAAGAATGAAATTAGAACACTCCCTGACACCATACACAAAAATAACCTCAAAATGGATTAAAGACCTAAATGTAAGACCAGACACTATCAAACTCTTAGAGGAAAACATAAGCAGAACACTCTAAGACATAAATCACAGCAAGATCCTTTTTGACCCACCTTCTAAAGTAATGGAAATAAAAACAAAAATAAACTAATGGGACCTAATAAAAGTTAAAAGCTTTTGCGCACAAAAGGAAACCATAAGCAAGATGAAAAGACAACCCTCAGAATGAGAAAAAATATTTTCAAACAAAGCAACTGACAAAGGATTAATCTCCAAAATATACAAGCAGCTCGTGCAGCTCAATATTAAAAAAAACAAACCGCCCAATCCAAAAATGGGCAGAAGACCTAAATAGACATTTCTCCAAAGAAGATATACAGGCTGCCAAAAATCACATGAAAGGATGCTCAACATCACTAATCATTAGAGAAATGCAAATCAAAACTGCAGTGAGGTATCACCTCACACCAGTCAGAATGGCCATCATGAAAAAAATCTACGATCAATCAATGCTGGACAGGGTGTGAAGAAAAGGGAACCCTCTTGCACTGCTGGTGGGAATGTAAATTGATACAGTCACTATGAGAACAGTATGGAGGTTCCTTAAAAAACTAAAAATAGAACTACCATATGACCCAGCAATCCCACTACTGGGCATATACCCTGAGAAAACCATAATTCAAAAAGAGTCATGCAGCACAATGTTCATGGCAGCTCTATTTACAATAGCCAGGACATGGAAGCAACCTAAGTGTCCATTGACATTGACAGATGAATGGATAAAGAAGATGTGGCACATTATATACAATGGAGTATTACTCGGCCATAAAAGGAAATGAAATTGAGTTATTTGTAGTAGGTCCATCCTCACTAGGTGGATGGACCTAGAGACTGTCATATAGAGTGAAGTAAATCAGAAAGAGAAAAACAAATACTGTATGCTAACACATGTATATGGAATCTAAAAAACAAATGGTCATGAAGAACCTAGGGGCAGGACAGGAATAAAGTCGCAGACCTACGTAGAGAGAGAATGGACCTGAGGATATGGGGAGAGGGAAGGGTAAGCTGGGAGGAAGTGAGAGAGTGGCATGGACATATATACACTACCAAACGTAAAATAGATAGCTAGTGGGAAGTAGCCACATAGCACAGGGAGATCAGCTTGGTGCTTTGTGACCACCTAGAGGGGTGGGATAGGGAGGGTGGGAGGGAGGGAGACGCAAGAGGGAAGAGATATGGGGACATATGTATATGTATAACTGATTCACTTTGTTATAAAGCAGAAACTAACACACCATTGTAAAGCAATTATAGTCCAATAAAGTTGTTAAAAAAATAGAGATAGAAACAGCATCTACCTCAAAGGGCTGTTGTCAGGATTTATTGAGATGATTTTTGTGTAGTGATACCACTGTTACCTTATCCAGATCCTCTTACCTTTCTTTCCCCCTTCAGTGTTGGGTGGCCTGATTTCTAAGCTGCATTTTTCCCTGGAGGGCTTTGCTTTCTCTGGACATCAGTGTTTAGGCCAGAAGCGCTGGGGAATCAACACCTCCTGGGAGTGCGTTCAGTCAGTGACTGATGGGAGTTGTGCCATAAATATCCCAGCTCCCTTGATCCCTAGGAGGGATAAATCTGAGGCATATATTTTACACAGCTGCTTAGAGTATCTCTGCAGGATTAAGCCCCAGTTGCCCACAGTGGTGGCTGTTTTTTTAACACACCTTTTATCAGCTGCTTTCCCTTCCTGGTACCAGGTCTCTATTTCCCTACCAGCATTCCCTGAACCTTCCAAATAAATTACTAGCACTCAAATCCTTGTTTCAGGCTCTGTGAAAACCCAAGCAGTGATCACAGTACCTGGCACATTTAAAAATATGAAGTGGAGAGTGCTGAGTGCTAGAATAGCCAGGCCTTGTTTCCTTCTGATTAGGTAGCTCATACAGGCCTTCAGTTGCCTCCAGGTTAGAGCAGATAAGAAATCAGGCACAGCACAGTAGATATACCCTTTCAGTTTTCTGAACTTTGCCACAATGCTATGGGTCCATTATAAACATGTGTACAAGGCTGCCCGTGAGTAATGCAAACTGCTATCTCTCTAGTTGGCCTTTCCTCATTTCTCATTTTGAAGACTTTTTTGGTGAATTACGTGCTCAAACACAAAATCTCATTACCACTTTTTTGTTTCCTAGCTAATATCTAGGAAAATAGAAACCATCTGGTATTTTATCATGCACCTTTGTTACCATGTCCATGGGAGTATGTAATAAGAGAATCAATGAATAAAAGGATCCTAGAACTGAAAAGAACTTGGAGATCATGTGGTCCTAATCCATCATTTATAAATTGGAAAACTTTTTTTTTTTTGGAAAACTTTGATTAAGAAGTGTCAATGACTTGCCTATGACAATGTGGCCAGTGAATTTATTCTGTGACTTTGTCTAGGACTCAGGCAGACAGTGAAGTCAGATGTGGCACGAAAGTGTTCCACGCTCTCTTCTGTCTCTATCACTGTCCCCATTGTTCCTCTACCTTTTTTGTTTTTTCATTTAAGGTGATCAGTCTGTGAATGCTTCCCTTTCCTCTATCAGATCTGCTTTTAGAAAAGGGCCTAAAATAATTCATAGTGAAAATGACTGGAAACAGCTTCCTCTGTGACACATATCAAGGATATTTTTATTTTAGCAAGAATCAAATTGTTAAGCTGAAGGGATGGAACATTTCAGAAATCCACTAGTGGGCAGGGGACAAGGGAAGTAAACAGGATTCTCCTTTGCATGGTTGAAATCTCTCCATTTATTACATTCTCTGGGTATGTTGCCCAATATTAGGCATACTATGCTTAAACAGTAACACTATGAGATAATGCAGACAAGAAGACATTTAATATAATAACCCACGAAGTGCAAAAGGAATCTCTAATGGGGCATCCGTTTCCAGCACACCCCCCAAGTGGGAGGTGACCTTTCCCATAAAACATATTCTCAATGTTCTTATTACCACAGTCCAGAAAACAGGACTCCTGAAAAGAAACTCCACCAAGCAGAATACAGACACTTTCAATATATAATAGAACTGTTGATAATGGGAAGAAATGAATGTGGCAGAAAATGCACAGATCCTAGACATGAAAGTATTGAATTTTTGAATGGTCACTTAACATTTTTAAGCTTCGGTTTTCTCATTTGGCAATTTCTGCCACTCAGCTTTACCTTCTCTACCTCACAGGTATGTTGCAAGGATGACATTAATTAAAGGATGAAAACATAAGGTGTACATATTGTCTATATATGAGTAGCCATATAGGGTATATATTTGTCCTGTTTTCTGAAAATAGGTTTTTAAGGGCTTTTCAAGGTATATCGGGAATAATGCATTGTTGTTGTTAAGGTCTAACTGTGTTATCAAACAATGCGGAAACTCAAAACTGGAACCGTATGCTGGGAAGGAATGTAATATGTGACTTCCCACTGCTATTTCGAGCATTTTCATTGCCTAAGTTTCTACAGTTTGGAAAGGCATTAAGAAAACCACAAATCGGTCACTAGTGCCAGTTATAAATTTCAGATACCTCTCTCCAAGCTCAAATGAGAAGTGAGGGAAACATTAAAATAATAGAATTTTATAACTAGAAAGAAGCTTTGTCAAATGCTGTCATTTATTACACGAGATACTGAGTAGTTGGCTGACCTTCCTAAGGCCAACAATTATGTGTATTTTGGGTTCCCCCAGAAGGAAAGGAGAAAGTAGGGAAATGAGACACGGAAGTGAGGGGGAAGCCAATACAAGGTGCTTTATCAAGGCAACCACCACTGTGGAAGATTGGAACTTAATTCCCCTGGGGAAACTCTGGAGCTAGCGTAGACCAGGTGTCTCAGCGCTATCCCACTTAGGCTGAGGGAGATGGAGTTTTTATATCCTCATTGTTTGAGGGTTGCTCCCAGGAGGCAATAATACCTCACTCAGCACGTCCAGCCTGTTTCACTGGCAGGGAGGTGAGCTCCAGCAGATGAGAATGCTCGTAAACAAAGAGGTGCGGGTGCTGATAGGTGGAAGTCCGGGCTCAGCCACATATATACCTTCTATGGGTACTCAGATACAGGCAACATGTGTACCTTACATTCTCATCCTTGTCATCCTTTCAACATGCCTGTGAGGTAGAGAGGGCAAAGCCAAGCACCAGAGTGAGGAGACACAAGCAGGGCCCTGAGAGTACCTGCTACATGCTATGAACTGGGGGAGTTAGAACTTGAATCCAGGTTTTTTGATGCCTAGACCAGGCACAAGCCACTCTAGCATGCTGCCTTCTTCTATACCTCATCCGACTTGCCTACCAAGCATGTTAGGTTCTGTATTAAATTCTTGGAAGAAAGCAGGAAATACATAAACAATTTCACAAAAGAGGGAAAATACGGAGTGATGGTTATGCATTGGTATTAGCGTGATGTTTTAAAGCATTTATTTTTGAAGGTGACATTAGTTCAGTTACACTGTTTGGGAATTTATAACTGAATTGCAATAAACAAGTCTATGGTTGCTCTACTGAAGAAAGAGAGTATATTTTTGTTTCTTTAAAAGAATGTTATGCTTATATAAGAATAGGCTCGAGAAATTTGGTAATGCTTCAATTGTATTTCGGGGACATGCACAAGTGTTAAGATATATATATATATTTCTGCCAATGTCAGTGTGCTTCCTGCTGGGACTAGCAAGCCCCTAGGCTGCATCAACAATCCCAACTCTACTGCTGCCTATAAGGGGAATTTATCATCTATATTCCATAAAGAAATAGTACAAACCTGTGGATTTATACTACTTAATTCATCACATAGCTCTAAGTCCCAAGTCATTTTTCTACAGGGAGTGTAGATGACATGGCAACCCAAAGCTCAGTATGGTTAAAAGTCATGCATATGGGTCATATAGTGACTTAATATTGAGGCTGAAATAATAACAACAAGAGGCTTTTAGCTATCATAATTTAACATTATTATTCCCTCCCTGATGAACAATGTGAATGATTTTTTTTTTTGGTATTTTCAATTATTAGTGGCCTCACTGTTACCTAGGAAGAAAGAAGGTGTCTTTATGGGTATGAATCCACCCTCCCCTCATAAGGTGACTCTCTAAGTTAGAACAAACATTTGACTTAAACTAAGATATAACCACCGTGGTAAAAGGGTATCTCCTCTGGCTCCTCCCCTAGCCGTGCAGAGAGAGTAAAGACTGTTCCATTGGTTGAAGAAGCCCTGTTCATGAGTCAGTGGAGGCCCAAGCACATCCTGGCTTTACCTCCTTTTGATGAGCCCAAGAAGCCACACAGAAACAATTTGTGAGAAAGAATTGACTCTCTCTCCTCTTCCCCTTCTCTGACTTTCCCAGAAGTTCAGGCAGATAGATGCTTATTCTCTCAGGAGAGCAAGGTATCAATACTCATAGAGTGTAGGACACTGGCCAAGAAAATAATGTGTGTCCCTTTGAAGCGCTGACTGATAATGATGCAAAATCGTGAAGTAGTGCAAAGGATGATTCCATTATTTTTTAAAATATAAAACTAATCCCATCTCATAAACAAATATTGATAATTTTATCCCTTCAGAACATCCATTTTTTTTTATTGGAGTACAGTTGATTTAGAATATTGCGTTAGTTTCACGTGTACAGCATACTGATTGTTATTTTTTCCAGATTATATTCCATTATATAATAGGCTATTATAAGATATTGAATGTAATTCCCTGTGCTATATAGCAAATCCTTGTTGCTTATCTATTTTATGTATAGTCGTTTGTATCTGTCAATCCCATACTCCCTCCCCCTTCCCTCCCTCTCCCCTTTGATAGCCGTAAGTTTTTTTCTATGTCTGTGAGTCCGCTTCTGTTCTATATATAGATTTATTTTTATCCCTTCTTAATGTTGCTGTAAATTTAATTAGCACTTACTGACTTTTAAAATATACATAACATCTCTGTCAATGAAGAACCCTTTTTTCCTAAGCTGGCACCTTTTATTTTGAACTGTTGATTCTACTTAAAATGATATTGTGGAATCTCTTTTGAGGGATGGAAAAGAGAGTTCAAAAAACGAAGTCCTGTGACACAAATCCAGGTGACTTTCTCTTTAGCTTTTGACAGCACCAGTAGTCAAGAGTGCACATTCCATAAAAGAAGAGAGAAAGCACTGAACTTAAACTCCACTGCCCTTGGGTAATGTTTTCTGCTTAACAAGATGCTTTGGAATCGGCAATGAGTAAAATAAGGCTGTTTTAAAGTGGACAAAATGAAGGTGTGAAGCGGTACAACTATATGGATAATTCAGACAAACTGGATAATTTTAGCATAATCAGCTGCTAACTTTGGGGCATTATTTAGCTGACTAATTGGATCTGTTTCCAGCAACCCCTCAAATCTAATGTATCTATCATTTTTCCTCCCCAATTCAGATTTATAAAAATCAGTCATATTAGCATCCTTTCCCATTAAAAAACAACCTACCTAGTCCCTCCTCTTCGTATATGCTCCTACCAAGGCCAATTAATTCTGCCATCAAAAGGCTTATGAGGAGGTTTCTCATTTGCCTTCCATCCCCTTGGTTACCACCACTGTCTGTCCCTCCTCTTACTTTGCATCATTATTATTGTGTTAAAGTCCTAGGTGCATGGCGCTTTAGATTCCTACCCTTACTTTGCAGTATCCCAAGACCCAATTTCTTAAGGTATTTTTTTTCACTAAAGTCATCCCTTTATTCAGGAACCTATTCCTACCACATCAAATCCAAATTTCTTACTTTTAAAAGTTATTCAAAACATTGTCCCTCTCTGGCCAAACTTGATCTCCTCTAAACAGAACATAATATCTTTTTTCACTTAGGGTCTCCCATTGAAATGCTCATTCAGATGTGGCACATATATACAATGGAATATTACTCAGTCATAAAAAGAAATGAAATTGAGTTATTTGTAGTGAGATGGATGGACCTAGAGACTGTCATACAGAGTGAAGTAAGTCAGAAAGAGAAAAACAAATACCATACGTTAACACATATATATGGAATCTAAAAAAAAAAAAAGGTCATGAAGAACCTAGGGGCAGGATAGGAATAAAGACACAGACCTACAAGAGAATGGACTTGAGGACACGGGGAGGGGGAAGGGTAAGCTGGGAGGAAGTGAGAGAGTGGCATGGACTTATATACACTACCAAACGTAAAATAGCTAGCTAGTGGGAAGCAGCCGCATAGCACAGGGAGATCAGCTCGGTGCTCTGTGACCACCTAGAGGGGTGGGATAGGGAGGGTGGGAGGGAGACGCAAGAGGGAGGAGATATGGGGATATATGTATATGTATAGCTGATTCACTTTGTTATAAAGCAGAAACTAACACACCATTGTGAAGCAATTATACTCCAATAAAGATGTTAAAAAAATTTTTTTTAAGAAAAAAAGCTAAATTATGAGGTTTTAAAGGTAGCTAAGACATAGAAATGAGTTAGAGAAGTAAGCTGGGGCAAGATCTTATAAAGGTCTTGTGAACAATATTAAGACATTTCCTTCTTTTTTTTTCCTATCCTAAAAGGAATGAGAAACTATTGAGGAGTTTTAAGCAGGAGTGATATGATCACATATTTTAATAGAAAGATCTGACTGCATTTTAGAGAACAGGATTGAAGGGTAAGATAATCTGTTGACAACTCCGTATCACTACGACCTCTTCTCAAATTCTCTTCTCCATTACTACACTTCCCAGAGTACTCTTTGACTTATTGTTTCACATTACAGTTTATTAATGAGAGGCAGTCATGCAAGATTTTGAAGGCAGAAAAGAAGGCAAAGCCATTATTTTCTTCAAGGAGTTGCAATAAGACCCAAGGGAAAATGTGACATTCACAGCATCTTCCTGGTGAGCCTATGTGCTGCAGGCTGAGTCTTTAGGTGTCAGCTTCCCTCATCTTTAACATCAGCTTCCTTATCCTTTGCTCTCCCAGTTCTTCCAATACTTATGGAGCACCATTTCCTACATTAAACTCTTTATACCTGGCATAAATAGAGCAACTTCTGTTTCCCTAACCTCTCCCTGACTGATAAGAGGAGGTCAAACAATGAGGTTGAGAGATCTGTTAGGAGGTTGCAGTTGTGATCCAGGTGAGACGAGATGGAAGTTTGAGTTAGTTTAACAGCAATGGGAGTGGTGGTGGCAGTGAGAGATGTTTGGGAAGTGGAATGGTTTGAACTTGCTGGTTGGACAGAAGGGTGAGGTCTCAAGACCTCAGATGATTTCTAGGTTTCTGACTTTAGCCATTAGATAGACAGTAGTGCCATTCACTGCAATAGGGGGCAAAGGAAGAGAAGCAGGTTGGAAGAGAGTTGATGATAATTTCATTAGACTCACTTGAAGTGCCTATGGATCATCCAAGTGCCAATGTCTGGTATGTAGTAGGTCACACAAGTCTGAAGGTAATAAAAAGAATTGGAGCTAAGGGTTTAGGAGTTATCAGCATAAAAACGATAAAGCTGTGTTTAGGGGAGAACTTGCCCATGGGAAATAAGAAGAGGACGAAAGAAGAGGCCCAGGTACAGCCCCGAAAAGATCAACAATTAGAAATGTACTAAAGAAGAGTGGTCCATAAAGGAAATTGAGGAAGAGCAGCCACGGGAGTAATTTCCCAGAAGCCCCACAGGGAAGGATGGTATCAGAACTCTTAACCAAGTAGGACGGACACATCTTCCATTACAAAAGGATAGGAGGAGGAAGGGACTAGACGGAATATAGGACTGATGGCCAGAAGGTAAGGTAATTCCAATCTGATGTCTGTTTTCTGTGAAGTAAGGGACTAGATCAGCTGCAGAGGGTGAGAGGAGCAGGTGATGAGTTAAAGATCCGAGGAGAGTAGAGAAGGTTTGAAGACAGCCTTTGTGGAGAATGCGATAGAGAATTTATCATGAAGGAAGAGAGGACAGAGATTGCGGTGCCAGCTGTGCCAATAACCAGCTGGGAGACCTTGCAAATTCTTTGACTCCCTTCTAAATTTCTCTGTCTTCATAGCCAGGTAGATGACTAAGCTGGGCTACATGATCTCCTAGGTCCTTTGGAGTCCCATGGCGACATTCTTAATTTCCTTTCCAGATACCCAGATGACAGCCACCCTTCAAGGCCCAGTGAAAGTTCTATTTGCCCTGAGAAGAATTCCCACAAGCCCCGGGTTTGGGGATCATTTGTAGCTTAAACTCCTATAGCACATTTTCTGCCACTGTGGTCTGCACATAATTTAGTACACTGGACAAATCATTTCTATTTTTAATCAAACACATTTAAGCACGTAATGCTAGTGCTAAAAGGCTTATAACAAAAAACTCTCTTTTCCATCTATTTTGTCCCCTAGATGCAACCATATTCAACTCTTAGGGGTTTCATTTGTTATTTACCTTAATATTTCTACATCACATGGGCCCTTAATTCTTTGACCTCAATACTTATCTCTTCCTTTGAGTCACTCTTTTACAGTGTAGTGGCTTGCTTGCCGTTCCTCAAACACACGAGGCATGGTGTTCATCAAATGTACCGGGCAAACTGCTTTCCTGAATACACATGATGCCCCCACCTAAGAACCTTTGCACTAACTGTTTCTGTACCTAGAAAGAATAGTCTTCCCAGTACTACATGCAAGACTCACTACCTTACTTCCTTGAGGTCTTCAATTAAAATTCACTATCTCAATGAAGACTTTCTTTTCTAGCTAAAATTGCAACTTACTGAAGCAATGCTTCATACCTTTATTTCGTGCACTTATCCCTGCCTAATACATGCTGTATTTTATTTATTTCTCTTGGTTAATCTCCTTACTATACCCATGTGTAAGTTTCACGAGGGCAGAAAGTTTTGTCTGTGTCATTCACTGGTAGCCGCGGTGCCAGGTACGTAACAGGTACTTAATAAATTTCTGTTAAATTAATTCATGAATGCTGAAATTTATCACTAATAGATGAAATTTAAACTTCATCTACTGACTTTTTTACATAGTAAATGAAGCTTCAACTCTTACAGCTCTCTGCTTTCCCCAGTTTTGTCACTGTTATATATACACATATATATGTATATGTATGATTGCTGTTTACCTTATTATGACTATGTAAATATTGGTCAACGCTGAACCAGTGGAAGACATCTTGATTCAGGCTCTGAAAGTGAAGGTAGAAGAAAAAGGCGCAAAGGGGTTTATGATAGTGGACTGGCCTTGTGGAACTTTCCCTCTCAAAAATACCTCCCAACCATCTGACTTTGATGCTTGAATTCCTTGCATTGACTACTTCTTGGTGTTGTGCATTAACTTTTCTCCCAATCTTCTTTGGAAAAGTGGGAAGGGTGACTCATGTATCCAGCGGCTCCTCAGTGTGAATTATTCTCCCAGTAGACAATGCAGTGGTGCCAGACTGGGAGTGTCGTTACTAACATGGAGGAAATGGGTGCAGAACTGAGAAGAGGAAAGATAAGAAAATCACTCTTTCAATTTTGCTCTGATGGTGGGAGCAGTAGCAACCCCAGGATGAGCACCAATCACTAAACAGGATTCACATGCATGTCGCAGAACTACGTAACAATAAGCTCTCAGAGGTGGGCAGTTTTTACAGAGCATAGTGACCAAGTACCTCCTTCTACAGATGGGGAAATTGCGGCCTGAGGTAGCCCAACACCACGTAGGTGGTAAATGGCAGACTTGGTTCCAGAACCTGGTGTTTCATTCTCCCGGTCTGCTTCGGAATATTCAGTGCTGCCTCATGTGCACTTTCTTTAATGAATGCTATGAATTCTTCATGGGCAAACTCATCCCTCCTTAGGGATCCCAGTAAAGCATACCCTTGCTGAGGGCCCATGCTTCCTTCTAGTTTTCATTCTAAAGAGATTAAATAGAGGGTGTCAACTTTCAAATGTTGCTCCTACCAAACTTCTAGGTACAACCCACCTCTTCCTCACCCCCAACAACCGTAAATATTTAGCTACTAGGAAAGTTACATATTCTGTTATTATCCAGTCAGTAGATGAATAATTGCCAACAGATAATGGTCTTTTCAGCACCTAGTTCCTCAGCTTGCATCATCTGACAGTGATTTTTGTCCATCATTCTTGGTTTTCAACCCTGTAATTACTTTCAAGCCATTTATTTAATGCCATGTAAATGTGTACATGATTGTCATCACATATTAATCTTTTGGGTGGAACGGCATTAAGCTTTTAGGGGAAATAAATGAGGTCCCTTAATTTGCTTTTATCTTGCTTCTTGCGTTGTACTTATTAACATAACACATGCTTATTAAGTTGGGACTTCTTTTTATAAATCAGTAATGATTTGTTAACCATTATGCATTTCTAATGCTGTATAATCCTTTCCCTGAACACTGTTCCACATCTCTTTATGGTTTAAGATGGATTATCTGATCTCTCAACTTCCTGAATTTGCTTTTGACCTTTCATTAATGTGATAAATTCTAGTCGTTTCTCAGAGTGTATTGTTCTATCATTGCATTGTTTGGTGTTGTATTGTGGTCTCAGTGTTACAGCCCAGACACCGTATGTGACCTCCTGTTGGGCAGAAAGAGGGATCAGGCAGCATAGGGAAGGGCTGCACAGCAAATAACTAAGACCTATGTACTAAATAAAGCATGTAGTAAATAAAGCAGTCAGGGCATGGCTAAGAGTAGTCAAATTGTGAGGGTAGAGGAGCCTGGGGTTAAAGTGAGGAAGAAGGAGTAGGGGCTAGTTGCAGAAGGATGTTTGTCAGCCTGCGGTCTTACGGCAGTGACTGCAGATGGAACAGTGGTAGCGTGCACCTCTCTTACAGACCACAATCTCAAGGAGGAAAGGGGTGAATCAACAAAGGATTCTAGACTCCTGCTAGGAAAACAGGCAGGAACCAAAGCAGAGCCCTATACATCAAATGACAAACCAGCAATTATTAATTAAAGAACAGTCTGAAGCCAAGATTCTCGAGCTTTCATCCAAGGTCAGAGTGGGACACAAAGTCAAAAAACGTGGAGCTTCCAAGCTCATGATCTGGGATATTTAATTTGTCCCTGACTTGAGAACATTTCGCTTTCCGCCTCCAAGTGCCCAGGCTGGCTTGGCTGAGCCTGTTGGTCAGAGTTAGGAGGCTTCAGCTGTGATACCTGGATGACTGCCTAAGAGAGAACAGGGCTGGCTGGGATGAAGAGTTATAAAAGGACTCTCAGTCAGATGTTCTTTAACCTCCCTCAATGCATTCTTTAACTTTCACGAGGTAATTCATCTGGATTCAATGGTTTATTGGCCCCTGATAGTTTCATAGGGTTAACTATCTTCTCCAAAGTAAATAAAAAGCCTTTAATATCTTTTGCAGAAAAGAGATTCTGAAATCCCAGGTGTGACCTTCAGCTTTTTTTCTTCCTTCCTTCCTTCCTTCCTTTCTTCCTTCCTTCCCTTCTTTCTTTTCTCTTCTCTCGTCTCTTCTCTTTTGGTAATTCTATAGCAAAACTTCTCAATGGCACAGCCATTAGAAATTAGAAATTATTAGAAATTCTTTGGATTTATGATCTCTCAGTAGCCATGAGATCTTTGATTTGAAAGCTTCTAAAAGGACATCTAGATTATTAACAATTGTCACTGCATCTATGCACCACTTTTGTATAAGTTGTATTTTCTAGAAAGTGTTATTAATATTTCATTATTTCATTTCTACCTCTCTTGGCTTGACACAGTGAAATAGTTAGATTGTTAGACGTAGAAGAGATTAAAGAGGCTTCATCAGAGATTTTAGCTTTTTGTGGGTCAAGGAACACTTTCAGAACCAGGTCCTTTCTTATCTAAAAACACACATATGGATACCAAATTTACAGACATTTACAGAAACTTCAAAGTATCTCTGATCACTGTCCATGGACACTATGTTAAGGATCTCTGTCTGGGAAAAACATGTCAAATGAAGATAGGGAACCACAAAGGTTAAATGGTTTGAAAACCTTGAACTCCACAGTTCAAGGTGGTGAGCTGCTCCCGCTCTGGACTCCCATGTTACTATGGGCATAGCCTTGTCTTTATCCTACCATACGATACTGACCCATTTCCTCAGTGGACTGTAAGCATCTTGAGGCCAAAATCCACATGTCGGTTATTTTTATAGCTCTAGCACATGCAAGGCCTGGCACACAGAAAGCTCAATAAGTGTTTGATAAGTAAGTCCAGATTCAATGATCCATAAGTGAGGACTCAAAAGTCCTGGACTCTGACCATGGGGGTTATCACTTCCTTGTGTTGCCACCATCAGTAGGCAGGTTCTGGGGTCCCCTCTAGCTCCCTCACTTTTTCAAAACCTTTGTACGTGTTACTTAACATTCTGATTTTCAGTCTCTTCATCTTACAAATAGGGATAATAGCATGTACTTGCATTGTTGCCATGAATACAAAATGAATATTGCATGTAAAGCCCCGTGCACATGGTAATTATCTTTTTTATGATCTAGCAATTAAATATTTGGGATGCAGTCTACGTCTGAGAGACTCCACTATGTGGTCTGAGAGCCCAAGCTTCAAGTACCTGTCGAAATAAATAGCACTGAGATTAGAGAAAAAGAGAAAGAATATCTATAGTGTAGATGACTCTTGGAGGTTTCTGAGACAAGCGTCAAAACCAGGCTAAGATTAGAATTGGGTTCCCGAGGCTCTATCTCCTATTCCTCCAGCCTTTCTGTTGGCCAGAGTACTCCTTGAGCTTTTCGTCATGACCGTTTCTGTATTTGTCCTGCCGCTTGTAACCGTCATCTCATTGATGTAAGCAGAAGGAAAAAAACAATAAGGACAGTTGACACTTATGCAGCATTCAAAAGTTTCCCATCTACTGAACTACTTTTTTAAAAGCATCTTCTAACAAGCACTGAGGAAATGAAGCAGCAGGAATAGCTATTAGGTTAGCTATGTGGGAGAAGGTGGCTCCCCTCACCCCCATCTCATCATATTAATTGATCCAAATGATAGCTTTTGCTCCTTCTGTATCATCCATCACAGACCTGGGGGCCAGGAATGCTGAAACAGGGTGACAGCCAATCAGATGCATCTGCCTGTGTACTTCAGCATCTGTGACTCATCAGCAACCAATTAGATGCCTTCAGTGGGGGAAAACTCTCCTCACTAGGGTAGAAACAAGCTCTGCACACTGCTGACCTTTACATCAGCAACTCGTGTTTCTTATCACGATGGTGAAAGGCCAGTGCGGGCTTGGAAGCCCCACCCTGCCACATGAAGAGAATGCCTTTACTTTTGTGCAAGGGGGGTTATGGTATTTGGTGCTGTTTGTGCTTAGCTCTCTCTGCCTCAGACGCAGCTCTGAGGTCTGTCTCAGAAATCCTCATTACTCTTTGTGGGGGAGATCTGTTGGCTGCCTTTTTCTCTGGGGAGTCCACAGCTCTGCCACAGTGTTTAGAGCTGGGACTCACTGTGCCTTTCAAGAGAGGTTTTTCTGCTCATCCCATTGGAGACTGCACAACCCCCATCCACTCTGTGGCCTGGGTTGAAGGAGGTAACTGAGACTTTTGTGTAAAGCACTGGTATTGTAGCCACTGTCCTAGCATCTGTGGATCTGAGCTGAACCCCGGTATTGTGTGCTTTTCTTTTCTTTGTCACTTTTGAATGTGTGAGGGTATGAATGAGAGAGACACAGAGAGACTCCAACTCTAAACCATCTGCATTTCTCTTGATCAGAGAATAAAAACCAGGGCTTTTACTGTAGAATTTTATTCCTTCCAGAGTTTTCTTTTGACTATTTCCTTACCTAGTGCTCCTTTTTCAGCAGCCATGCATTTTGTAGTCCTAAAGTAATGCAGAATATTCAAAGACAAGCATGGGTCACAGAATCCTAGCAAGTTTTACTGATGTCATGCAACCTGCCTCACCCTGAACTTTTCTGATTCAAAGGGATCCATTTCCAGATCAAACTCATATAACTTATGGGAAAATGCCTTAAGTTGCAGTATTTTCCTATGTTTCCCAAATTATCCTCTTCTCCTCACCATAATAATTAGGCCTGTCACTGTGAGAGAAAGAGGACAGGGACTATATTATATCTTATGTACTTTTTGATATCATCCAAAGCATAAGTAGGCCCTCAAGCAATGCTTGTTTATTAACTGATTGGTATAATGTAAAATTATTAAACTTTTCCCCACAAGTCAACTGCATTCATCAGGGTTCTCCAGAGAAACAGAACGAATAGGATGTGTGTGTATGTACGTATGTATGTGTGTGTGTGTGTAATTTGTTTTAAAAGGAACTGGCTCATGTAGTTGTGTAAGTTTGGCAAGTACAAAATCTGATGGCAGAGGCTAGCAGGCTGGAGACACAGGAGGAGCCAATGTTTCAGTTTAAGTCTGAAGGCTGTCTGCTGCAGAATGTTCTGTTGCTTGGGGGAGCTCAGTCTTTTGTTCTATTCATGCCTTCATCTGATTGGATGAGGCCCACCTACACTAAGGAGAACAATTTGCTTTACTCAAAGTCCAATGTTTTAAATATTAATCTCATCAAAACTACATTCACAGAAACATTCAGAATGTTTGACCTCATATCTGGGCACTGTGGCCCAGCCAAGTTGACACATGAAATTAACTATCACAGTCAACAATTTGAAATTTATCACAAATCAGGGATTAGCATGGTTCCATATATCCACATATTCCACACAGTTTCCACTTATTAGGTTTCTATCATTGTGAATTGGAAAATAGGGAAAGATGAAGGGAACCAAAAAAAAAAAAATGGTGGGGAATAGAGATAGGCATCAGTTTTCTATTTGAAAACACCCTAAACTACAACTTGTGCCATAATTTTATGTTTCCCAATGGTGATGATTCCAGGTAGTACATAGAAAAACATTTAAATTACTGAGTATTTATTTTAAGGGATAGTAGAAAAATATAACTAGCAGGTTAAAACTGTGACAATAGATATTTCTTAGGATGAGGCTAAATATAAAAAAGTATCCAATAAAATATTTTATGTAGATAATAGTATAGGACTGACAAAAACACCCAATCATTCTACCAAACATTCAAGGAAGAATTAATAACAATCCTTCTTAAACTGCTCCAAAAAATAGATGAGGAGGGAACACTTCTGATGTCATTTTTCTGAGGCCAGAATTACCCTTATACCAAAACCAGACAAGAATGGCACAGGAAAATAAAATTACAGGCCAATATCCCTAATGAACATAAGTGCAAAAATCCTCAAAAAAATATTAGTGAATCAAATTCAACACTGCCTCAAAAGGATCATACACCATGACCAAGTGGGAGTTATTCCAGGGATGCAAGGATGGTTCAACATCTGCAAATCAACTAATGTGATATACCACATTAACAAAAGATAAATATCATATGATTATCTCAACAGATGCAGAAAAAGCATTTTACAAAATTCAACATCCATTTATGATAAAAACTCCTGGCAAAGAAGGTATAGAGGGAATGTATCTCAGCATAATAAAGGCCATATATGACAAGCCAACAGCTAACATTATACTAAACAGTGAAAAGCAGAAAGCATTTCCTCTAAGATCAGGAACAAGACAAGGATTCCACTTCACTTACCACTATTATTCAACACAGTAGTGGAAGTCCTAGCCAGAGCAAATTGCCACTTTTATTTAACATAGTAATGCAAGTCTTAGCCAGAGCAATTAGGCAAGAAAAAGAAATAAAAGGCATCCAAATTGGAAAGGAAGATGTAAAACTGTTACTACTTGCAGATGACATGATACTGTATATAGAAAACCCTGAAGACTCCACCAAAAAACTGTTAGAACTAATAAGTAAATTCAGTAAAGTTGCAGAATACAAAATCAATACGCAAAAATCTGTTGGTTTCTATACACTAATAATGAAGTAACAGAAAGCAAAATTAAGAAAACAACCCCATTTGCAAATGCATCAAAAAGAATAAAATACTTAGGAATAAATTTAACCAAGGAGGTGAAAGATAATGTACACTGAAAACTATAAGATGTTAATGAAAGAAATTGAAGAAGACACAAATAAATGGAAAGATATCTCATGCTCATGTATTGGAAGAATTAATATTGTTAAAATGTCCATAATACTCACAGCAATCTATAGGTTCAATGCAATCCTTATCAAAATTCCAATGGCACTTTTCACAGAAATAGGACAAACAATCCTAAAATGCATACGGAACCACAAAAGACCCTGAATAGCCTAAGAAGTCTTGAGAAAGAAGAACAAAGCTGGAAGCATCATGCTTCTTGATTTCAAACTATATCACAAAGCTATAATAATCAAAATGGTTTGGTATTGGCATAAAAATAGACATATGGATCAGTGGAACAGAATATAGAGCCCAGAAATAAACCCACATATATATGGTCAATTACTTTATGACAAAGGAGCTAAGAATATATGATGGGCAAAGGAGAGTCTCTTCAATAAATGGTGCTGGGAAAACTGGACAGCCATATGCAAAAGAATGAAATATGATCACTATCTTACACCATTCACAAAAATCAACTCAAAATGGGTTAAAGACTTGAATGCAATATCTGAAACTATAAAACTAGAAGTAAATGTAGGCAGTAAGCTCCTTCTCATTGGTCTTGGAGATGACTTTTTTGGATCTGACACCAAAAGCAAAGGCAGGAAAAGCAAAAATAAACAGGTGGGACTACAAAAAACTAAAAAGCTTCTACATGGCAAAAGAAACCATCAACAAAATGAAAAGGCAACCTACAGAATGAGACAAAATATTTGCAAGTCCTATATGTGGATAAGGGGGTAATATCCAAAATATGTAAAGAACTCATACAACTCAGAGAAAAAAAAATCTGATTTAAAAATGGGTAGAGAGGGCTTCCCTGGTGGCGCAGTGGTTGAGAGTACGCCTGCCGATGCAGGGGACACGGGTTCGTGCCCCTGCCCGGGAAGATCCCACATGCCACGGAGCGGCTGGGCCCGTGAGCCATGGCTGCTGAGCCTGTGTGTCCGGAGCCTGTGCTCCGCAACGGGAGAGGCCACAACAGTGAGAGGCCCACATACAGCAAAAAATAAATACATAAAAAAATAAAAATAAAAATGGGTAGAGAATTTGATTAGATATTTTTCCAGAGAAGACATACATAATGCCAACAGGTACCTGAAAAGGTGCTCAACATCACTAGTCATCAGGGAAATGCAAATGAAAACCACGCTGAGGTATCACCTCACACCTGTTAAAATAGCTATTATAAAAAAGAAAAGGAATAATAAGTCCTGGGCTTCCCTGGTGGTGTAGTGGTTAAGAATCTGCCTGCCAATGCAGGGGACATGGGTTTGAACCCTGGTCTGGGAAGATCTCACGTGCTGCGGAGCAATGAAGCCCATGTGCCACAACTACTGAGCCTGCACGCCACAGCTACTGAGCCCGTGTGCCAAAACTACTGAAGCCCGTGCACGTACAGCCCATGATCCACAACAAGAGAAGCCACCGTGATGAGAACCCTGCATACCTCAACGAGGAGTAGCCCCCATTCGCCTCAACCAGAGAAAAGCCCGCATGCAGCAATGAAGACCCAACGCAGCCAAAAATAAAATAAATAAAATAATAAGTCCTGGTGAGGGTGTGGAGAAAAGGGAACCCTTACGCACTGCTGATGGACATGTAAATTGATACAACCACTATGCAAACCAGTATGGAGGTGCCTCAAAAAATTAAAAATAGAACCACCATACAATCCAGCAAATCTACTTCTAGGTATTTATTTGAAGAAAATGAAAACACTAATTTGAAAAGGTATATGCACCCCCATGTTCACTGAAGTATTATTTACAAGAGCCAAGATATGAAAACAACCTAAGTGTCCATCAATAGACGAATGGATAAAGAAAATGTGGTCTATATATACGATGGAATATTATTCAGCCATAAAAAATGATGAAATCTTGCTAAGTGAAATAAGTCAGGTGAAAAAAGGATAAATACCATATCACTTAGACTCCACATATGGAATCTAACAAACACACAGACAAACAAACAAAACAAAACTGAACTCAGAGACACAGAGAACAGTTTGGTGGTTTCCAGAGGTGGGGGTGGGAGGAGAGTGAAATGGGAAATGGGTGAAGGGAGTCAGAAGGTATAAATTTCCAGTTATAAAAAGAATAAGCCATGGGGATATAATATACAACTTAGTGACTACAGTTAATAATACTGTATTTCATATTTGAAAGTAGCTAGGAGATTGGATCTTGAAAGTTCCCATCACAAGGAAAAAAAACGTAACTATGCATGGTGATAGATATTAACTGGACTTACTGTGGTGGTCATTTTACAATCTATCTAAATGTTGAATCATTACATTGTACACCTGAAAAAAAAAAAACACCCCAACAACTGTTTTTCAAAAGAAAGTCAAGACTCTCGGCCCAAATAGTGAGCCCTGCATGAAAATTTTCCTGCCTAGCAGGGAACCTCATCCAGCACAGGGCTTATGGTCTGGGGAATGAGGCTTGCAGGAGGAAATCTTGGGTACTTTTTTTTCTTTTAGCTGAAAACTGAAAAGTCTCTGTGGCCTCTATTGAGGAAACAAAGTAGTCTCTGAGGTCCTCTGATTGGCTGGCATCATCTGGGCTAATCTCTTTGGCCATGTGTAAGTGCTGAGCTGGTTTTTATTTTTTTATTTTTTTGCGGTACGCGGGCCTCTCACTGTTGTGGCCTCTCCCGTTGCGGAGCACAGGCTCCGGACGCGCAGGCTCAGCGGCCATGGCTCACGGGCCCAGCCGCTCCGCGGCATGTGGAATCTTCCCGGGCAGGGGCACGAACCCGTGTCCCCTGCATCGGCAGGTGGACCCTCAACCACTGCGCCACCAGGGAAGCCCTGAGGTGGTTTTTAATGGGTTTTCCAAGGAGTGGTCTTTGCTGTGGGACTGATTTAGGAATGTGGTGCCCTAGATATTCTCGCTACACACTTGTGGCTCCTGATTTAGTTTTAGGGTGATCAAGAGTCCCTTTAGAGGGAAAGGGGTGTAGGGAGAAATTAGGAGTTTGGGATTAACATATACACACTACTGTCTATAAAATAGATAACCAACAAGGGCCTACTGTATAGCACAGGGAACTATATTCAATATCTTGTTATAACCTATAGTGGAAGAGAACATAAAAAAGAATCTATATCTATATCTATATATCACTGAATCACTTTGCTGTACACCTGAAACTAACACAACATTGTAAATCAAGTATATTTCAATAAAAATTTTTTTAAAAAGAGTCCCTTTAGCACAAGCCAGGCCTATGCCACCGTCAGCAGGCTAGGCAGCCTTACCAGGATTCATCACTGTCCTAAGCATATTCCTTTCCAAGATACTTCTTTTCAGCTGTACACACCCACCTTTGTCTGTCTTTATAACTCTTGCTAAATTTACTGGGTGGTGAGGACTGGACCAAAGCCTTCTTTACTATATGAGATATACCAAGAAATCTTTCCGGAAAGGATGAGGGCTGAAAAGTAGAGAATGGTTGTGTTCAGGCCAGGATCCCCATATTGGGCTATACACATATCACCCGGACCTATGAGTCAATTTTCTTTATTTTGAACGCTGATCCTTCCAACTCTGCTCCTTGCAATCTCCTCAGGCATAGGTAGCAGGAACAAATTTTATAGTTCCAGATATTAAGTGTGCAAACTGTGACATTCTCATATAATTTACTAAAATTAAAGTTATTTTTTATCTTGAACCTCTATTACAGCTAGTGGCCAAAACTTAATATTAGATATTCAGAGTAATTGAGTCATTTCAATACTTTTAAAACCAATTTCAAGTTTTTCCTCTTCTGTCCTCTCTCCGTGAAATGGCAGCTAAGTTCTGGAAACAGAGCGGGGGAATGCTTACGTGGCTTTCAGGCATTAAGGGGAATGGGCATTTTGTCTGCAGCCATCTTCTGTCGTTATCTTTTGCTGGCATATAACTCATTTCCTCTGACTGGGCACCGCCCTTTATTTCTGCTTCATCTGCAGAGATGTCTGTTGCTCTTCTGGGCTCTGATTCTTTTTTTTTTTTTCTTTTTAACAGCTTTATTGGAGTATATTTGCTTTACAATGGTGTGGGCTCTGATTCTTTTTTTTTTTTTTTTTTTGCGGTACACCGGCCTCTCACCGTTGTGGCCTCTCCCGTTGCGGAGCACAGGCTCCGGACGCGCAGGCTCAGCAGCCATGGCTCACGGGCCCAGCCGCTTTGCGGCATGTGGGATCTTCCCGGACTGGGGCACGAACCCGTGTCCCCTGCATCAGCAGGCGGACTCTCAACCACTGCGCCACCAGGGAAGCCCTGGGCTCTGATTCTTAATCTGAGTTTTCTACATCTGAGCGTCAGGTCCCATGGCTGGCTAGCTGACTGGCTGGTTCTCTCTCTCTCTCTTTCTCTCGCTCTCACTCTCGCTCTCTGTCTTGCTCTTTCTTACATCCATGCCCTTTGGAAGGAAGGACTTAGGAAGCATTTACCTGTTTTTTATGTCTGCTCAGGAAACCAGGGACAGGGGCCACCCTTTCTGGCCCTTTCCACCCAGACCTGCCCTGGCATCATATCTACTCTTGGGCTGATAGACCATTTTGGCACCAGTTCTTCCCCAAACTGCCACCCGTTCACCTCCATGATCTCCATTCAATGAATTAAATACGGATCATATACACATGTACAGGGGCACGTCCAATCAAACCTGTCTGGGATTTCTGTACTCCATCTGCCTGCTGCGACAATGAGTTTCGAGTGGTGAGGGCACTGGGCCTCTACTCAGGTAGGTTATAAAGTTAGGTTCCAGGGAAAACATCAGTTGGAAGATGGGTTATAGGATTTTTATGCAAAGTCATGGTTCCACAATGCAATGTTTTTTCTTTCCTGATGGTTTTGCCACAGGGCAGGAAAAATAAATGGGAGTCAAAGGAGGCGCTCCAAAAGCTACTGGGAGCGATAAGGAAATGTAGTATCTTCTCTGTGATAACTGTAAGCAGGCAGTTCAAGTCAGGGAAACAGAAAAAACGACAGGCCAAGAATTCTAAAGCCCTAAATTGTAAGAACCGAAAACCGTTGTTGTCAGTATCTATATAGCAAATAGGCTTCCGGCTTTTTAAAATATTCTAGGATGATTGAGAAATGTGACTTCTACTTTAACTTGGAAAGAGAATAGAAACAAAATTAAGCAGCAATGAAAGTGGTTAAAACTTAATGAGAAAAGTTGCTCCTAGAGTTTCGTATTTCCTTAATGTTGTTCTAGGGCTTGTCAGGATATTTAAGCCTCATATATTAGATTTTGATAGTTACATTTTTGGTTAGAAAAACAGACTGATGTGTGAATTTAGCATACCAAGTAAAAAGAGTTTACCTATTTATACCAGGGGGTGGCAAACTATGGCCAATGGGACAAATGTGGCCTATCACCAGCTTTTGTAAATGAAGTGTTATTGGAACAGTCACCTCAGTTTGTTTACATATTGTCCATGGCTGCAATGGCAGAGTTGAGTAGTTGCAACAGACTGTATGGCTCACAAAGCCTCAAATATTTACTGTCTGGCCCTTTACAGGAGTAATTTCTTGGCCCCTGCTTTATATGATGAGGCCATAATCCAAGCATCATTATCCACCTGGTGGCAAATTATATGAATTACTAGCATAATGCTTGTGAAAATTTAAGAAGCTCTGCAGGACTGGTCTAATAAAATTACACTTCATATTGATAGGAAATACAATTTGTTAGACAGGAAACAATCATTCATCTCTTTCCTCCCCACTGCTAATGAAATACGCTAGTTAATAAGAGAATATCTTAGTTTCCTTTTCCTTAGTCAGTTGATCATAATGAAAAGATGAATCTTTAAAAATTATCAAAGTGAGACCTATGAAAAATAGTTAAATTCTTGTTTCTCAATGAGCACTCGGTCTGAGCACCAGCATTTCTTGTGATTATTACCATTTTTTTCGAAGTTTTCCATTGCTGTCACTAGTATCGGCATGGTATGGTATGAATAGTTTATTTCTAAATTTTATTTTTTCTTCCTTGCAAATACTATATTACGCTATTATTTGATATTGTGCCCTCCATATCTACACCACTGGTTCTCAACCCTGGCTGTGCATGAAAATCATTTGCAGACTTTTCCAAAAGTGCCAAAGCTCCAGCACCACCCCACAGTAATAAAAGGAAAATTTATCAAGGAGGGGACCAAGGCACCAGTAAAATACTCCCTAGGTGATTCTAAGGTATAGCATGGGATGAGAACCAGAGACCTAAACATAAGCAATCTGTGCTTCCCATGAAGTGCATTTCATGAGTTAGAAGATCACCTTTGGTCTTCCCCAGAACAAAGCAAGATTCATTCTGTAGTCCTCCCAATGGCAAACCAGATGGTTACTCAGACACACTAATATGAAAAATATAAGTACTGAGGAAATGCGTCTATGACATTATCAATTAGAAGTGAAAATGAGAAAAACATTTTCATGAATAAGTAACTTTCCTGGAAAAGGGAGGCAGACACGCTTGCATGATTTCATCCTGTATTTCTGAACATTAAAAAGAAACAAAAAGCCCAACTTTGAGGAGTAGCTTTTTTGTTTGTTTGTAATCACAGACATGACTTGGCCCCAGCCTCGTTGTAGGCCCTCCTTCCCCAAGTCTCCTCTCAATCCCCTTGGTCACTTCAGGCGGTTGTCAGATAACCATCTCCAGCTTGTCTGTAAGCTGGGTTGTAGAAACTGGGACTTATCTGCCCCGATTCAAGAGTTCTTGAAATCACTTGTGCCATGGGTACCTGAAGATTTCCTTTACACGCTTTCCTTTCCTTTCTTTGCTCTTCAGTGGTTCAGTTCCAGCGTTTCTTGAAGTCTCTCTTTACCCAGGTCTCATTCAAATTCAGTTGGAGGTTCATGCTGTCAGCCTCCTGGCTTGTCTGCCTGTTTCTCTAGCTCTTCTCCCTCCCAACTCATTCTGACATGCTTTACCTTATCTCACGGTGGTAAATAGTTTTCTTCAGATCTTTCAGCCACATCAGAGTTTAGGTTTCCAGATATTAAGTGTGCAAATTGTGAAATAGGTTTCATTTTTGTTTTCATTCTCAACTAAGTACCTTTCTGTCATATGTACACTTGATTATATTTTTTAACTTCCCTCTAAGTAAGCCCCATGCTCATCTTCAATCTATAGGAATCTGTCTTGTAATTGATAGCGACATCTGGGCAAGAAACATCTTAATTGCTTTCTATTATTTGCATAAATCTTCCATAAAATACAAAATGGGTTTTTAACCTTACTAATGAATAAACATGTCAGCCCATACAGGTGAAGTGTTAATTGCTTTTCTCAGTTAACATTTTGAATGACAGCCCGATACAGGTGAGCTGTCAAATTTGGGCGTGTCTCTAAAATTTGGCTTCTTTACCCATTCAATCCCTCATCTTCCAAATGATCTAACTTGTCACAACAGCGGCTTCGAAAATTTTCATTCTTAAGGACAGAATATTTTTCTAGAGAGATGAGCTAAATTTATTCAAAGATTTTAATAAATCAAACATATATCTTTGTTCATTCAATCCAATACAGGGAGATCTTAAGGTGCTGGTTAATGGCTCAGAATTGTTAAAGGGCATAACATTACACACCTATATTTTTTTCTTGCAGAAATTATGCACACACACACACACTCCATTATATCCATGCCCCAAATGTAAATTCCAAAGAGGTGCTAATTAAGTAATAATATAATTTGACTTTGAAGTATTCTTTACTGTGCTTCTTTAAGATGACATTAAACTAATTAATGATCTCAGGACACACGCAAACTGAGAGTGGAGGAAAGCAACCTAAAACATAATGAAGGATAAATGAGTTTCTAGAGGATCATCCACAAAGTAGGTTAGTCATGTACAGATAATGGAAAGTTGATAGTAAGTTTTTCTGTTTAGAACATGTGAAAAACACGACGCCTGCCATAACCATTATAATTGTAGAACCTTAGGGTTGGAGATGGAACATTTACACTTCTGCTTATTAGCCAGAACCGAATATATCTCTGGGTGCAATGTGCCCACATCTCTCAGCTCACGTGTTTTAGTGGTCATGCTGCATCACCCTTTACTTGAAATAAAACAAAACGCACTAAATGTTTTTTCACTTGTACTTCCTCCAAACTAATTTTCTCCCATCCTGTTTTTGTGCAATCTTCCTTTTTTCCTAACAAGCATCAACATTAGCCTCTAGGGGGAGCTCGTCTACCCTACGTCCTTGCTACTCAACAGGTGGTCTGGAGAACCACAGCACCAGCATCAACAGGGCACCGGGTAGAAAAGCATAACAACTGGTCCCACCCTAGTCAACAGAATCAAGGTTTACATTTTAGTTAAGATCCCCAGTTGACTAATTTTCATACTGAAGTTGGAGAAACACTGCTGTCTACACTCCACCTTCTCTCTCAAGAGAAGACAACTTAAGAGGCAACAGCATCTGATAGTAGATAGACAGAATTTTTCAATGAGAAGAGCAAAATAACTGAAGGGTAACATCTCACATGATAACACTCCTTTTAGATGAACTTCTTTTTTTTTTTTTTTTTTTTTTTTTTCTTTTTGCGGTATGCGGGCCTCTCACTGTTGTGGCCTCTCCCGTTGCGGAGCACAGGCTCCGGATGCGCAGGCCCAGCGGCCATGGCTCACGGGCCCAGCCGCTCCGCGGCATATGGGATCCTCCCAGACCAGGGCACGAACCTGTATCCCCTGCATCGGCAGGCGGACTCCCAACCACTGCGCCACCAGGGAGGCCCAGATGAACTTCTTTTAATGGCACAGGAGGTAAGATAGCTTAGCTATGTGACAACTAGATTCTGAGTTTCAGTCATACTCCTTCCATTATCTTACTGTATAATTTTAGGCAGGGGCACATTGCTGGGTTCCGGTGACAGACAAAAAAATGAAGAGATGTAGTTTATGAAGTAAACTTTATGAAGTAAATTTATGTTGAGATATATTGGGTTGGCCCAAAAGTTCATTTGATAAGATGTTATGGAAAAACCCGAATGAACTTTTGGGCCAACCCAATCGTATAGCATAGTAGTTAAAAGTGTGATTTCTGAAGAAAAGACTTCTGGACTCAAACTCTGGCTCCATCATTCATTAGCTGTGTGACTTGACTTTCTATGCATAATGGGGATGATATTGATGGTACCTACTTCGTGGGTCTGTTATAAGAATAAAGGAGTTGATGTATAAAATATATAGAACCAGTGCCTAGCGTATGATATTTACTTAAATTAAAAAAAAACCCTATTACTATTATTGGGCATTAGGTAACCTCTATTTCCAAGAGGGCAAATAAAATCTATAAAACATTCTTAAGAAAACTCTGTGTTCACCTGGAAGCCAAGTGCTCCCAGGAACTAGAATACTGATAGGAGGCTATTTTAAAAATTGAGATTTTTAGGGCAATTCCCAAGATATAAAAACTTAGTGACGTAATTCCCAACAACATAGAGGCATAATCCGCAAGTATCCACAATCGTCATGAAGTCCCCAAAGAAGGTTAACTTGTTTTCCTTTGTCTGCTCATAACTGAGCTCAGTGGGGGTTCACCATACTTAGTCATCTGTTCCCTGTTCAGTTTACTTCCCAGCTTGTGTGACATCATTTGTTAACTTAAATGAACCAAAGACTCTTTAAACTCTTTGTTTCAACAGGCACAGAAAATCAACAGAATCCTAGTTGTGGTGGACACCGTGTAGCCCCAGCTGCTGGAAGTGCTGCCAGAATACAGCCTTCCACCCTCAGCCCCTTCAGGATTGCCTCAGTTTCAGAGACATGACTCACTCAAGACCAAACTCCTTGTTGTGGTAGCAATGGTGTTCTGGTAAATGTTTAACAATGGTCTCTCCAATAAAACAAGCAAACAAACTCTGATTTGTAACCTTTGCTAATTGATTTTTTATTTTCATGACATAAATACTCCCTCCATTGCTGATTTCAAGCTACTGATGTGACTGACTTCACTGAATACAGAGCTGGGAACGCACACAGTCAGCTCATGGGAGCCAGGGTGAGCTAGCTCCAGCACACTACTGCATAGTGGCCCGTATCCAAAGACTGATTATGTGGGAGTAGAAAGGCCTGGCTAACTCAGGACAACTCAGAAGGTACTTTCCTGGGGTTGGTTGAGGCAACTGTCAGGCTAGCATCATAACTCATCCTTTCCATCCACCCAATTCTGCTTCCATCCCCCACCCCCTTCCTTCCTTCCGAAGGGATTGGTCCCAAGGACACTCCTTAAGAAGCATCCTGCATCCTAAATTCTGTCTGCTTCCTAGGGAACCCAACCTGTGGCAGTAATTTTTTTTTTATCTCTTTGTGTGCTGCCATAGATTCCCTTCTGTTCTAAAGAAAAAACTTTGCATGTTCTTATACTTTTTATACAACAGAGAATCCAATTTAAATATTAATGGCAAGGCACCAGATGTGTAAAGAAGATAACTGGAATTACAATTACAATTTTTTATAAGCTAATAAGAACCTTCATAGGACACAGCAACATTCTCTAAAGTCTGAGTGTCTTCTTTTTGAGACTCCTGAGTCACAAATAACACTATAGGATACTTTTAGAATGCAAAATGCCGTCTGCATTTCTGCAAGTGCAGGAAAGAAGGAACAATTTTTCTCCTTCCTGTTGTGATAAAATTTATTTTATAAACCGTTAGAAGTGCTGGCTATGTCAAGGCAACCACTGGAAGTATATGAACTAACATCATGGAGAAAGATAGCAGGCTGGAGTAGCCCAAAACTTTCAATACAAAATACAGGGCACAAAAAGAATTTTAAATGATCTGTGGCACACCTACTGTTATGTACCTACAATTTTTTAAAAAAGATTTATTTATTTATATAGCTGTGCCAGGTCTTAGTTGCAGCATGTGCAATCTAGTTCCCTGACCAGGGATCGAACCCGGGCCCCCTGCATTGGGAGCATGGAGTCTTAACCACTGGACCACCAGGGAAGTCCCTGTACCTACACTTTGATCTCGTTCACAATACTCTTTTGGACCTGGTGCCAATTCCTGCTATGTCCGTGTCACCTCTGAAGGCACAGATCACTCCCAGCAAATATCTTGAGATTGTTTAAGGTTCTCTCTATGTAGGCTTACCCTTTAGCCACTTGTACTTCCATGTCACTCATGAACACACAAGTGTCATTCTGGAAACTCTGTAAGGCTGTGGCCTCATAACACTAAACATACTCCAAATCTCAATACACAACCCATGGTCACTTCTAATTTGGTGGTTTGCTTCCTTGCTAGGACCCATGAGGCACAAGTACTACCAGATTCATGGATCCCCTTAGGTTTGTTCACAGTCCCACTCATCCCCCACTCCACTCAATCACACTGGTATAAATGGGGCTGTCTGTAGAACATGAGGACATAAAATGGCATAAGAGAAAGAAAGTTGGAGGACTAGTTGAGCTCAGATGGTGCCTGTGTTGGCACATTACAGTAAAACAATAATAAGTTACCCCCTAAAATCTTGTTCTTAATAATGACTGTTGATATTTTGTAGGTGACCCAATGGGTATCTGAATATCTCCTACGGGGACTGTTCCAGAGGAACTAATGTCCTTAAGGGACGTATCAGATATATGGGGATACTGAGGCACACAAAGTAACTTTGTTATTTACTCTGTCAGCATATGTGTGTATAAGGAATGTTGTACCTAAAATTAAGGTTAAAATATCAGGGGGTGAGGGCAGCAGGGGACACACATGATAATAATTCAGACCATTGGACTAATTGCAGTACGCTGCCCCCCAGCTCCAAGCTCAGTTGCCACCTCCATGATTCCCCAGCTAGCAGTTATCCATTTCCCCTGTGAAAATAAACTCCACTCCTTTTGTACTTCTCTTAAGACAGGCAAGTTCCTACCATACACAATATTTACAAGTTTACATTGTTATGCCCTTACTCAATGGTAAGTTTTCCAAGGGCAAGATTCATATCTGATTCTGTATGTGTCAGTCCCCTCATCTAGTATCTTGGCCCCTATATGTAATCAGTGTCTATCTCTGAAAAGTAAAACAATGGCGCTGGTAATTTGGGTCTGAGTGCAATTCAGTTTTGGGGAGTGGCAGGGAGAGGGGATCTCATAACTAGGGTCCAAAGCACTTTTCTGCCGTGAGATCTAAGCACTGGAGCACAATGCCTTAAAGTGGAATTGTCCATTAGAAATGAACCATGCACATCAAAAAGTCTACAAACAATAAATGCTGGACACGGTGTGGAGAAAAGGGAACCCTCCTACACTGTTGGTGGGAATGTAAATTGGTACAACCATTGTGGAGAACAGTCTGGAGATTCCTTAGGAAACTAAAAATAGAACTACCATATGATCCAGCAATCCCACTCCTGGGTATATATCCAGAAAAAACTCTAATTTGAAAAGATACATGTACCCCAATGTTCATAGCAGTACTATTTATAATAGCCAAGACATGGAAGCAACCTAAATGTCCATTGACAGATGAATGGATAAAGAAGATGTGGTACATATATACAATGGAATATTAGTCAGCCATAAAGATAAACAGAATAATACCATTTGCAGCAACATGGATGGAACTAGAGATTATCATACTAAGTAAAGTAAGTCAGACAGAAAGACAAATATCATATGATATCACTTATATGTGAAATCTAAAAAAATGATGCAAATGAACTCATTTACAAAACAGGAATAGAGTCACAGATGTAGAAAACAAACTTATGGTTACCAGGGGGAAAAGGGGGGAGGGATAAACTGGGAGATTGGGATTGGCATATACACATTACTATATATAAAATAGATAACAAATAAGAACCTACTGTATGGCACAGGGAACTCTATTCAATACTCTGTAATGAGCTATATGGGAAAAGAATCTAAAAAAGAGTGAATATATATATATGTATAACTGATTCACTTTGCTGTACATCTGAAACTAACACAACATTGTAAATCAACTATACTCCAATAAAAATTAAAAAACAAAACAAAAACAAAAACAAAAAATAAAGAAAGAAGTGAACCATGCAAATGTTGAAGTCTGGGTCAGTTTGAGTTCTAGAGTTTTGACACGCATTAATTTATTGACCTAGTTACCAATGAAGGAAAACTAAAGGAAGTACTTGCACACTATGTAACCTGATAAAGAATGCATTTAATTTCATGATTATCCATTTGAAAAAAGGAAAAAGGAAGGATCATAAAAATAATAATGGCAACAGCAACCATGTGGCCATCTGTTTTGAGCACCTGTAATGTGCTAGATGATTTACATTAGTTTATTAACGATCAAGAAAAACTTATTAGTTTATCTATTAATATAAACATTATATCATAGACAAGATGGCTTAGGTTTATAAGAGAAAAGTTTACAAAGAGAAAAGGAATCTGGAATACTAATGAAATACTCTCTTGTTGCTCTCTCTCTGGTGTTGGTCTACAACAAGCCTGCCTTGTGGGGCAAACGGACTACACTGTACTTGGGAGCGGCAATTCAATTCCTACAGAAACTCTGCTTCCAAGCTTTACAATTTCACTTCCAATAAGTGGCATAAATCAATCCTACACAAATAAATTAGACACAGCAGGACTGTGTGTGGATAATTGAGAGATAGGAGGCTATAACACTTAATACATATGTGTATAGTTTATTTAGATCAAAACTAATAAATTAATTTGCATTCAGTTTATATACCTGAGTATATCCATAGTAATATAAGAGCTAATAGAAGACCTCTAGGTATAATTAATATACCTTGTTATTAAAGATTTTATTATCACTTTTCTAGTTATCTTTTATGTTTATTCCATGCATGCTTTGTTGCCAGTTTGTTTCTCTTCAGCCTTGGCCCCATTGCTCCTGCTTATACTGTGCTGCTTTCTGAAATGTTAGCTATATCACCGATTTCACACACTTCTACTATTTATTTCCTTGATACTAACGCAGTTCTTCACTTGTTTTTTTACCTCGTCCAATTCTGTTTCCTCACATCAAAAAAATGATCGAAGTACCCTGATTTTCTGTCTCTTCCTGCGATAGGCACAGGAAGGTGATCATGACACAAATAATGTGTTGAGTCACTGTGAAGATTCAATGAGGTACAATGCATGTGACTGACACTAAGGCATTTAACAAATGTTAACCTCCCCTCCCACACCCTCAATTTCCTGTTATGTAAGCTATACTTATTATTACAGTATCTGGCCCTGGCTAATCTCCTCTAGAACAACATTCTTTAGGTGAACAATTAATTCCTGTTGAACTGGTCGCACCCATCAAACAGAGCAAGACCCAAACCAAACAGGTTTGTATTTACATAAGTTCCAAAATGCTTAACAGTCCAGACATCATTTTCTTACACACTGTTCATTTGCACCTCACAACAACCCTCTGAGGGAGGTAATAATCTAAGGAAAACTGAGGCACAATGACATTAATGGCGTGTTAAGGTCACCCACCCAATTACTAGAAGAGTTGGGATATGCTATTTTCCTGTTTCTCAACTGTTTGGTCCATTAGACTGTGATGTTTCCCAAGGAAATGCTTGCAAACAATCCTTTGAAAATGAAAATACACAAAATAGATACAAAATCTCCTAACTTACCCAGTCTATATGGGGCATGGGGATCTCTGTTCTTAGCTGGAAAGAATCCATTTTGCAAAAGACCTGCATGGCATTTAGTGTAAACCCAATTAAAAAAAAACCATACACCTCAATAGTTCCCAGTCAGAAACAGCCAGGCAATAGCCCACTTGACCCAAAGCCAATTTCAAGAGCCAATTTTTCCCAAACCACAGCAAGGCAGGAGAGAGCAGCCATAATTATTTCTATCAGATAATCCTACCACCTCAGGTCTGCTAAGGTGCAAGTGAATACACTTAATTGCTCAGCTGTGTATTTGCTTGAATGTAATCAACCACTTACTGTGAGTTGCTGTCTAACTATTAGGATATTGGCACAAGAAAAGCTAAATAAATTAGAGAGAGTTCACTCTCTATAAAGCTGTCTTTGGAAGGAAAGCATCTTCCATGTTCAGAGCCAGGGGGAATTGGAAGGGAATGGGGTTGGAAGTCAGGCTACAGTCATAACAAAATGCTTCTTCCTCATGGGCACTGTCTCTTCCCTGTTAACACAGGGGAGGGCCCATAGCTGCTGACCTCTGGAGACTGCTCATCGGTCACGCTGCAACAGTGGCCAGTTGATCGAAGGCACGTAATACCCACGGAGCCAGCACTAGCCTGAAATGAGTTGTGTTTGCTGAGTAAGGAGGTCAAAAGGCTTGGCTTTTTATAGCGACATATAGCATGAATAACAGCTGTTCCTTCAAGCATGAATATGACAACAAGGGGAAGAGAGGGCTAGACAAGGCAGAAAAACAAACAGTACGATGTTTGGTGTCCAGAATAATTATGTTGATACCTCAGTGCTTATCTTTTGTCCACAGGGCTTCCTGCAGTGCAGCTTGACCACACTCTGCCCAAGGGAAGGAGCTCAGAGAAAAGCTTCAAACCCACGGGCTGCTACAGTGAAGGTTCCATGTGCTCCCTTAAAACATAATAGCCCCATGCGTTGAGCAACCCTGGTCCCGCCATGTCCATGCCCTGCACGATTTCAGATGGTCAGACTCCACCTTTACTTTCACCTACGTTGGTAGCCCCAAAAGATGGGCATGTCTAAAATATCTTGAGGAGGACCTTAAAGATGGTGGAGGAGTAAGACATGGAGATCGCCTTCCTCCCCACAAACACATCAAAAATACATCTACGGGCTTCCCTGGTGGCGCAGTGGTTGCGAGTCCGCCTGCCGATGTGGGGGACACGGGTTCGTGCCCCGGTCCGGGAGGATCCCACATGCTGCGGAGCGGCTGGGCCTGTGGGCCATGGTTGCTGGGCCTGCACGTCCAGAGCCTGTGCTCCACTGCAGGAGGGGCGACAGCAGTCAGAGGCCCGCGTACCGCAAAAAAAAAAAAAAAAAAAAGGCATCTACATGTGGAACAACTCCTATAAAACACCTACTGAGCACTGGCAGAAGACCTCAGGCTTCCCAAAAGCCGTGTGGCTGACAGGATCTTGGTGCTCCAGCCAGGTGTCTGGCCCGAGCCTCTGAGGTGGGAGTGCTGAGTTCACAACACTGGACCACCAGAGGCCTTCCGGTCCCACATAATATCAATCAGCAAGAACTCTCCCAGAGATCTCCGTCTCAACACTAAGACACAGCTCCACTCAACGACCAGCAAGCTCCAGTGCTGGACACCCCATGCCATACGACTAGCAAGACAGGACCAAAACTCCACCCATTAGCAGAGAGGCTGCCTAAAATCATACTAAGTTCACAGACACCCCAAAACACACAACCGGACATGGCCCTGCCCACCACAAAGACAAGATCCAGCCTCATCCACCAGAACACAGGCACCAGTCCCCTCCACCAGGAAGCCTACACAACCCACTGAACCAACTTTAGCTACTGGGGGCAGACACCAAAAACAACGAGAACTACGAACCTGCAGCCTGCAAAAATGAGACCCCAAACACAGTAAATTAAGCAAAATGAGAATACAGAGAAATACACAGCAGATGAAGGAGGGAAGTAAAAACCCACCAGACCAAACACATGAAGAGGAAATAGGCAGTCTACCTGAAAAAGAATTCAGAGTAATGATAGTAAAGATGATCCAAAATCTTGGAAATAGAATGGAGAAAATACAAGAAATGTTTAACAAGGACCTAGAAGAATGAAAGAACAAACAAACAATGATGAACAACACAATAAATGAAATTTAAAATTCTCTAGAAGGAATCAATAGCAGAATAACTGAGGCAGAAGAATGGCTAAGTGACCTGGAAGATAAATAGTGGAAATAACTACTGCAGAGCAGAATAAAGAAAAAGAATGAAAAGACTTGAAGACAGCCTCAGAGGCCTGTGGGACAACATTAAATGCACCAACATTCAAATTACAGGGGTCCCAGAAGAAGAAGAGAAAAAGAAAGGGACTGAGAAAATATTTCAACAGATTATAGTTGAAAAATTCCCTAATATAGGAAAGGAAGTAGTCAATCAAGTCCAAGAAGAGCACAGAGTCCCATACAGGATAAATCCAAGGAGAAACACTCCAAGAAACATATTAATCAAACTATCAAACATTACATACAAAGAAAAAATATTAAAAGAAGCAAGGGAAAAACAACAAATAACATACAAGGGAATCCCCATAAGGTTAACAGCTGATCTTTCAGCAGACACTCTGCAAGCCAGAAGGGAGTGGCAGGACATATTTAAAGTGATGAAAGGGAAAAAACTAGAACAAAGATTACTCTACCCAGCAAGGATCTCATTGAGATTCAAAGGAGAAATTAAAACCTTTAAAGACAAGCAAAAGCTAAGAGAATTCAGCACCACCAAACCAGCTTTACAACAAATGCTAAAGGAACTTCTCTAGGTAGGAAACACAAGAGAAGGAAAAGACCTACAATAACAAAGCCAAAACAATTTAGAAAATGGAAATAGGAACATACATATCAGTAATTACCTTAAATGTAAACGGATTAAATGCTACAACCAAAAGACGTTGACTGGCTGAATGGATACAAAAAGAAGACCCATACATATGCTGTCTACAAGAGACCCACTTCAGACATAGGGACACATATAGACTGAAAGTGAAGGGACGGAAATAGATATTCCATGCAAATGGAAATCAAAAGAAAGCGGGAGTAGCAATTCTCATATCAGACAAAATGGACCTTAAAATAAAGACTGTTACAAGAGACAAAGAAGGACAGTACATAATGATCAGGGGATCAATCCTAGAAGAAGGTATAACAACTGTAAATATTTATGCACCCAACATAGGAGCACCTCAATACTTAAGGAAAATACTAACAGTCATAAAAGGGGAAATCGACAGTAACACATTCATAGTAGGGGACTTTAACACCCCACTTTCACCAATGGACGGATCATCCAAAATGAAAATAAATAAGGAAACAAAAGCTTTAAATGATACATTAAACAAGATGGACTTCATTGATACTTAAAACACATCCCATCCAAAAACAACAGAATACACTTTCTTCTCAAGTGCTCATGGAACATTCTCCAGGATAGATCATATCTTGGGGGTCACAAATCAAGCCTTGGTAAATTTAAGAAAATTGGAATCGTATCAAGTATCTTTTCCAACCACAACGCTATGAGACTAGATATCAATTACAGGAAAAAAAAACTGTAAAAATACAAACACATGGAGGCTGAACAATACACTACTGAACAACCAAGAGATCACTGAAGAAATCAAAGAGGAAATCAAAAAATACCCAGAAACAAATGACAATCAAAACACGATGACCCAAAATGTATGGGATGCAGCAAAAGCACTTCTAAGAGGGAAGTTCAGAGCAATCCTACCTCAAGAAACAAGAAAAATCTCAAATAAACCACTTAACCTTACATCTAAAACAATGAGAGAAAGAAGAACAAAGAAACCCAAAGTTAGCAGAAGAAAGAAATCATAAAGAACAGATCAGAAATAAATGAAAAAGAAATGAAGGGCTTCCCTGGTGGCGCAGTGGTTGAGAGTCTGCCTGCCGATGCAGGGGACACGGGTTCATGCCCCAGTCTGGAAAGATCGCACATGCCGCGGAGCAGCTGGGCCCATGAGCCATGGCTGCTGAGGCTGTGCATCCGGAGCCTGTGCTCTGCAACGGGAGACGCCACAGCAGTGAGAGGCCCGCGTACTGCCAAAAAACCCCCCAAAAAACAAGAAATGAAGGAAACAATAGCAAAGATCAATAAAACTAAAAGCTGGTTCTTTGAGAAGATAAACAAAATTGATAAACCATTAGCCAGACTTATCAAGAAAAAAAGGGAAAATACTCAAATCAATAGAATTAAAAAAGAAAAAGGAGAAGTAACAACTGGCACTGCAGAAATATGAAGGATCATGAGAGATTACTACAAGCAACTATATGCCAATAAGATGGACAACCTGGAAGAAATGGACAAATTCTTGGAAAAGCACAACCTTCTGAGACTGAACCAGGAAGAAGTAGAAAATATAAACAGACCAATCACAAGCACTGAAATTAAAACTGTGATTAAAAATCTTCCAACAAACAAAAGCTCAGGACCAGATGGCTTCACAGGCATATTCTACCAAGCATTTACAGAAGAGTTAACACGTATCCTTCTCAAACTCCTCCAAAGTATAGCAGAGGGAGGAACACTCCCAAACTCAGTCTATGGGGCCACCATCTCCCTGATACCAAAACCAGACAAAGATGTCACAAAAAAAGAAAACTACAGGTCAATATCACTGATGAACATAGATGCACAATCATCAACAAAATACGAGCAAACAGATCCAATAGCACATTAAAAGGATCATACACCATGATCAAGTGGGGTTTATTTATCCCAGGAATGCAAGGATTCCTCAATATATGCAAGTTAATCAATGTGATACACCATATTGACAAATTGAAGGAGAAAAACCATATGACCATCTCAGCAGAATCAGAAAAGGCTTTCGACAAAACTCAACACCCACTTATGATAAAAAGCCTCCAGAAAGTAGGCATAGAGGGAACTTACCTCAACATGATAAAGGCCATATATGACAAACCCACAGGCAACATCATTCACAATGGTAAAAAACTGAAACCATTTTCACTAAGCTCAGGACAAAGACAAGGTTGTCCACTTTCACCACTATTATTCAACATAATTTTGGAAGTTTTAGCCACAGCAATCAGAGAAGAAGAAGAAATAAAAGGATTCCAAATTGGAAAAGAAAAAGTAAAACTTTCACTGTTTATAGATACATGATACTATAAACACAGAATCCTAAAAATGCTACATGAAAACTACTAGAGTTAATCAATGAATTTGGTAAAGCAGTAGGATACAAAATTAATGCACAGAAAACTCTTGCATTACTATATACTAATGATGAAAAATTTGAAAGAGAAATTAATGAAACACTCCCATTTACCACTGCAACAAAAAGAATAAAATACCTAGGGATAAACCTACCTAGGACACAAAAGACCTGTATGCAGAAAACTATCAGACACTGAAGAAAGAAATTAAAGATGATACAAACAGATGGAGAGATATACCATGTTCTTGGATTGGGAGAACCAACACTGTGAAAATGACTATACACCCAAAGCAATTTACAGATTCAGTGCAATCCCTATCAAACTACCAATGGCGTTTTTCAAAGAACTAGAACAAAAAATTTCACAATTTGTATGGAAACACAAAAGACCCTGAATAGCCAAAGCAATCTTGAGAAAGCAAAATGGAGCTGGAGGAATCAGGTGCCCTGACTTTAGACTATATTACAAAGCTACAGTAATCAAGACAGTATGGTACTGGCACAAAAACAGAAATATAGATCAATGGAACAGGATAGAAAGCCCAGAGATAAACCCATTCACAGATGGTCACCTTATCTTTGATAAAGGAGGCAAGAATATACAATGGAGAAAAGACAGCCTCTTTAATAAGTGGTGCTGGGAAATCTGGACAGCTACATGTAAAAGAATGAAATTAGAACACTCCCTAACACCATACACAAAAATAAACTCAAAATGGATTAAAGACCTAAATGCAAGGCCAGACACTATAAATCTCTTAGAGGAAAGCATAGGTAGAATACTCTAAGACATAAATAACAGCAAGATCCATTTTGACCCACCTCCTAAAGTAATGGAAATAAAAACAAAAATAAACTAATGGGACCTAATGAAACTTAAAAGCTTTTCCACAGCAAAGGAAACCATAAACAAGACAAAAAGACAACCCTCAGAATGGGAGAAAATATTTGCAAATGAAGCAACTGACAAAGGATTAATTTCCAAAACTTATTAGCAGCTCATGCAGCTCAAAATCCAAAAAACAAACAACCCAATCCAAAAATGGGCAGAAGACCTAAAAAGACATTTCTCCAAAGAAGATATACAGATAACCAACAAACACATGAAAGGATGCACAACATCACTAATCATTAGAGAAATGCAAATCAAAACTACAATGAAGTATCACCTCACACCAGTCAGAATGGCCATCATCAAAAAATCTACAAATAAATGCTGGACAGGGTGTGGAGAAAAGGGAACCCTCCTGCACTGTTGGTGGGAATGTAAATTGATACAGCCACTATGGTGAACAGTATGGAGGTTCCTTGGTATTGCTAGGTTACAACCTAGGTATTGCTAGGTTACGACCTAGGTATTGCTAGGTTACGACCCAGCAATCCCAGTACTTGGCCTATACCCTGAGAAAACCATAATTCTAAAAGAGTCATGTACCAAAATGTTCATTGCAGCACTATTTACAATAGCCCGGAGATGGAAACAACCTAAGTGTCCATCAACAGATGAATGGATAAAGAAGATGTGGCACATATATACAATGGAACATTACTCAGCCATAAAAAGAAATGAAATTGAGTTATTTGTAATGAGGTGGGTGGACCTAGAATCTGTCATATAGAGTGAAGTAAGTCAGAAAAAGAAAAACAAATACTGTATGCAAACACATGTATATGGAATCTAAAAAAAAAAAGTGGTTCTGATGAACCTTGGGGGAGGACAGGAATAAAGGCACAGAGGTAGAGAATGGACTTGAGGACATGGGGAGGGGGCAGGATAAGATGGGACGAAGTGAGAGAGTTGCATTGACATACATATACTACCAGATATAAAATAGATAGCTAGTGGGAAGCAGCCGCATAGCACAGGGAGATTAGCTCGGTGCTTTGTGACCACCTAGAGGGGTGGGATAGGGAGGGTGGGAGGGAGGGAGATGTAAGAGGGAAGAGATATGGGAACATATGTATATGTATAACTGATTCACTTTGTTATAAAGCCGAAACTAACACACCATTGTAAAGCAATTATACTCCAATAATGATGTTAAAAATTAATAAAATAAAATATACAACATAATAAAAGTATTACTAGGCCTTTTCTCCCCAAAAGAGTCCTTTCTGAGAAAAGAGTGGAGGGAGAAATCCCCTCAGGTAACAGCCACATTTAAAAGAAAGACTAGGAGCTTCCCTGGTGGCGCAGTGGTTGAGGGTCCACCTGCCGATGCAGGGGACACAGGTTCGTGCCCCAGTCTGGGAGGATCCCACATGCCGCGGAGCGGCTGGGCCCGTGGGCCATGGCTGCTGAGCCTGTGTGTCCGGAGCCTGTGCTCCGCAACGGGGGAGGCCACGGCAGTGAGAGGCCCGCGTACCGCAAACAAAAAAAAAAAAAAAAAAAAAAAAAAAGAAAAGAAAAGAAAGACTGAATGTGAAATGGCGTGTCTTTGAAGATTTAAGGGCCCACTTAAGCCCTTAAGCGACTTTAGATCTTAAGCGACTCTAATATTTTGAAGGGTCTATCAAATGCCACCTTCTTTCACCTATCGTCCCAGCCTCCAGTTCCTCTCTATTTATTATACCTACCGCTCCAGAACTTAAGGTGCTGTTTTGTCTGCTCTTTGCTTGCTTGTTTGCTTGCACGATTGCATTTAGAATGATAACAGTATTTAAAACTGTATCATTAGTATGTATCATAATACATAGGAAGAATTCATCAAAAGATGAACAGAAGCTCAAGGAGGTGCTGGTCCCCTTGGCTTTTGTAATAGATTGTATTCTTTCAAGCTTGGCTTTCAACGGTCGCGTGGTCACATCCTCTTGTCTCCAATCCAATCATGTGTTGTTTCCTGATCTGTTTTAGCCCACAAGCTCACTTAGATTTTCCTTGCTGTTTTCTACCCTCAAGCAGCACCACCTACAATTTGTGGGGCCCAGGGAAAATGAAAGTGTGGGAAATCTTATTCACAAAGCAGGAAAAAAATGCCATGAAAGGTATTAAAATAGTAAGTTGTTCCTTTCTTCTATGGTCTCTCACTCTCTCTCAACTTGGCACGGTGTGTTTAATTAGCTATTTAATGTTATTCTAAGTTAAGCAAAATTAAAAATTTTAATCATTAGCATGCACTTAACTGTTCATCATTATATGATGCAATGCCACTTTTAAATGCAAATAGAGGAGCACTTAACTTGTTTACAGAATCCCAGAAATTACACAATTCATTTTCATAGCTTATACAAGCTTTTAGCAGAAGAGTGGAAATGCTGCACAAAACCAACCCAATTGTTTTTGCTTCACTTCTTGACAGGAGAACGCTTACCAATATTGTCTACCTTCAGCTTACTGGTGAGTAAGGAAGGAGGAGTAAAAGGCAAAGGAGCGGGAACTAGGGCTCGTCCCTGTCTTTCCCTTTCCTTCTATGTCATCATCTCAGTGTCACTGGTTGGCTGATACAGGAAAGTAAATGAATACAAAAGGATATGATAAGGTTCTTTCATTCTACATGTTTCCTAGAACATCCTTACCTTCTTTTTTTAAATTTAAAAAAAAATTTTAACGTCTTTATTGGAGTATAACTGCTTTACAATGGTGTGTTAGTTTCTGCTTTATAAGGAAGTGAATCACTTTGTTATAAAGCAGAAACTAATAAAAAAAAAGGAAGTGAATCAGTTATACATATACATATATCCCCATATCTCCTCCCTCTTGTGTCTCCCTCCCACCCTCCTTATCCCACCCCTCTGGGTGGTCACAAAGCCCCGAGCTGATCTCCCTGTGCTATGCGGCTGCTTCCCACTAGCTATCTATTTTACATTTGGTCGTGTATATATGTCCATGCCACTCTCTCACTTCGTCCAGCTTACCCTTCCCCCTCCCCATGTCCTCAAGTCCATTCTCTACATCTGCGTCTTTATTCCTGTCCTGCCCCTAGGTTCTTCAGAACCTTTTTTTTTTTTAGATTCCATATATATGTGTTAGCATATGGTATTTGTTTTTCTCTTTCTGACTTATTTCACTCTGTATGACAGACTCTAGGTCCACCCACCTCACTACAAATAAATCAGTTTCGTTTCCTTTTATGGCTGAGTAATATTCCATTGTATAAATGTGCCACATCTTCTTTATCCATTCATCTGTCGATGGACACTTAGGTGGCTTCCATGTCCTGGCTATTGTAAACAGAGCTGCCATGAACATTGTGGTACATGACTCTTTTTGAATTATGGTTTTCTCAGGGTATATGCCCAGTAGTGGGATTGCTGGATCATATGGTAGCCCTATACCTAACCTTACACCTAAAGCAATTAGAGAAAGAAGAACAAAAATAAACCCTCTAAAGTTAGCAGAAGGAAAGAAAGCATAAAGATCAGATCAGAAATAAATGAAAAAGAAATGAAGGAAACAATAGCAAAGATCAATAAAACTAAAAGCTGGTTCTTCGAGAAGATAAACAAAATTGATCAACCATTAGCCAGACTCATCAAGAAAAAAAGGGAGAAGACTCAAATCAATAGAATTAGAAATGAAAAAGGAGAAGTAACAATTTATCTTCTTTCTGTGTGTTAGAAGCAAGTTTCTGTTGGAACAGGAAGTGTTCTCTCTCCAGGCTGTAAGCAGCCCCTACTCCCCTGCTTATTCAGTCATAGATGTAACACACTTATGCTTGTTTTGAATCTCACTGAACTCCATGCATCATAGGTCCACTGGAATTCTGTGTCCATGGGGCATCTTGAAGGAAATATGTGAATAGGGGAGCAAGGCATAGTAGACAAACGTATTACCCATGTCTCCTTGGGGTTCATTTACAAAACACAAGGTTGAGGATAAAATTCTTAAATATTTCAAAACAATGACAGCAAGGCATAAATCAAGGGTGGGACAATTCTGAGTATGGGACTTTGTGTGACCACACAGGTTGCATGCCCTCACATCCATGATGATATCTTCACATCAAAGTACCCAATTTAGGTCATCAAAGGAAAATATTTATGAGATCAATGACAGGGTAACTTTTATGAGGGCAGGGACCTCACATAACCTCACACAGGTAGAGTGCAAACGTCCCATAAATAATTGTTGAACAGGTAAAGAAATGACTATAGCTTGACAGGAGAAAAATGAGAGAAATAAAGAAAAGAAAAAGGTAAACCAGAGCTACTACAACAAGGAGTGGAAGGATTAAGAGCACTGATTCTGAAGCCATGTCTCCTGGGTTCAAATCTTGGTTCCACCATATACCAGTTGTGTCACACTGGGTATATGACTTCGCTTGGTCTCAGTTTACTTATCTGTAAAATGGTAAGTGATAATAATATCTTCCTTATAGGGCTGTCGTGAGTATTAAATGAGTCAATGTATATGAAATGTTTAGAAGAGTGCCTGGCACACTAAGCATTATGGAAGTGTGAGGTACTATTATTATTTATCATTGTCAAGTCACTATGTCATATTCTTTCTAGAAGTTTCTAATTTACTCCTCACAACAAGGCTGAGAGGTATGCATCTATGTACTCCTTATACAGATGAGGAAAATGAGGCTCAAAAAAATGTCATTTATCAAGTTTACACAGGTAAGAGAGATCAATACCACAACCTAATATACCCTTACTATGTTCCTCTTATTTCGTAAAATGACCCCATTTTTTTTCATAAAATCTACAGCTTCTACAGCATGCTTCAGTTTATTTAACAGTTGTGTTGCTGAGAAAAAATGACAGGTAAATTTTCGCTCCTGTAACCACTTAAAATATGAAGCAAACTACTTTAGGGAATAAAATGGTGAATGATTTTGTAGGTTAAATGGTCACCTCACTAAAATTTTTCAATTGCAATCATTTATTAGAATTTGTTCAAAAGGGAAACCACCTCTATTGGTATATTGCTGGAGCATAACTGAAGTTTTTCTATTCATGTCCACCTTTTTCTTCCTCCCAAGAAACATGGTGAGAGAACCCATGCACTCCGACACCTCACCAGAAGACAACAACAGCAGCAAACGCCTAACTCTTTTATCTAGGAAGAACATCAGTTTCGGGATAACGAATTTGTCAAAAGGATTGCCTTAGCCCAGCCCTCAGCCTGATGTAAGGGAGAGATCCAGCCAGAGTCATAGTCTCCCAAGCATGGGATTGGATGTATATTATCCTTTAATATGCTTATTGTTTCATGGTGGTAAACAGGACAGTATTTTAAAAGTGTTTCAAAAATTCACTCCCAGTGTTGATGGCTTGAATACTGTTTTTTTCAACAGTGCTGTTTATCTGGGTACTTTCCTTCCATGGGGGTGTGGGTGTCAAGGTCTGATTTAACAATAGGAGAGGAACTTATTGACATGTCCAGGAAGAGATAATTAAAAGAAAAAAGCAAGATGCCACACATGTCCACTGTGATCTAATTGTCGTAAAGAGTAGCTATAGATATAACTAGATATAGGTAGAACCTATTATGGAAAAGAGATGCAATCAAAGGTTAATAGTGATAATCTAGGTTATAGAAATAAAATATCTTTGTTTTCTTATTTTTGCTTATCTGTATTGTCTAATTTTCTACAGTGCACATATACTGCTTTTGTAATGAAGAATATTATTTTTAAATAAAATAAGTCTGGAAGGTATGCTACAAGGGAAGGAGGATAGAAGAAACTGTTTAATAATATTTCTTTGTTGGTGTTTTTCTAGATCTCAGTGCAATCACCCTTTATCTTTTTCTCTTATTTGATACTCCTTTAGGTCCCCGGCCCCTGCAGGTGGCCCAGTAGATACTGGGATCCACTTCTTTTTTGACATAAATGTCTCTTGTGTTCAGACTGTCTTGTTTCCCAGCTCTTACAGTTACAGCTCTGGTTTTGCAAGCACTTAGTCCTTCAGCTTAACTGTCCTTGAGGCTTTGGGTTTCCCCTCTGTCGGCAGGCACTGGTGCTGCCTGTTTAGGATGACATTGGCCTTGATAAAGTCTCTTTGTTCTACAGCAGCTCTAGCTCAAGGCCTGGAGGGAAGTGTCTTTGTAAACACACACACACACACACACACACACACACACACACACACATAATTCAATTATCTGTGGCAGAACAGGCAAATACATAGAAACAGAAAATAGATTAGTGGTTGCCAGGGGCTGGAGAAGTATAGATTAGGGAATAGCTCCTCATGGGTGTGGGGTTTCTTTGGAGGTGATGAAAACTTTTAAATGAAATTGTGGTGATGATTGCACAACTCTGTGAATATACCAAAACCCACCTAACTGTACACTTTAAGTGGGTGAATGGTATGGTATAGGAAATACATATCAATAAAACTGTAGAAAAATACCTGCAGCATTATTTTTTTATGATGAATCAACATGTTCCTTATTCACTTCTTAATGCTGTTGTAAACTTCAAGAATACACACTGAGGTTGGCACAGTGGTCCTTACGAACTTCTCTGTTTCTAAAATTCTTAATATTAGCTTAAAAGAAGAATGGCTTTTCAGAGAATCCGAGGATATTTCCAAAGTAAATAGTTTTTTTTTTTTTTTTGCGGTACGCGGGCCTCTCACCACTGTGGCCTCTCCCGTTGCGGAGCACAGGCTCCAGACGCGCAGGCTCAGCGGCCATGGCTCAGGGGCCCAGCCGCTCTGCGGCATGGGGGATCCTCCTGGACAGGGGCACGAACCCGTGTCCCCTGCATCGGCAGGCGGACTCTCAACCATTGCGCCACCAGGGAAGCCCCAGTAAATAGATATTTGTAGGTATATTTAGTGTTGTGAAAAGAGCAAGGACAAGAAGTCAGGGGTTCTAAGTTCCTCTACTGACCCTCCTACTCCCAATTTGTGTGAACTGTAGCAAGTCATCTCACCCCTTGGGCCTTGGCTTTCTATCCGTAAAATGGGTGGGTCAGACCACAGGACTGCCAAGGTTGCTTTCAGCTTTAAAGCTCTGTGATTCTATATACCTGGTCAAGTATTTGACTATTTTTGGAAGTTAGATTAACCTTCTAGAACATCACTACTAAGTTCTTTCTAAAGAAAATATTTTTGAAAAGTTTAGATCTTATTTTCAAGTCTTCAATAACCTCACACATCTCAGTAGTAAAATGCTTAAAACATAATATGATTAAGCACAGATGGGGGGGTGTGGGAATAGTAAAATAAGTGTGTGTGTGTGTGTGTGTGTGTGTGTGTATTCCTGTTTTTTTTTAACATCTTTATTGGAGTATAATTGCTTTACAATGGTGTGTTAGTTTCGGCTGTATAACAAAGTGAATCAGCTATACATATACATATGTCCCCATATCTCTTCCCTCTTGCGTCTCCCTCCCTCCCACCCTCCCTATCCCACCCCTCTAGGTGGTCACAAAGCACCGAGCTGATCTCCCTGTGCTATGCGGCTGCTTCCCACTAGCTATCTATTTTACGTTTGGTAGTGTATATATGTCCATGCCACTCTCTCACTTCATCCCATCTTATCCTTCCCCCTCCCCATGTCCTCAACTCCATTCTCTACATCTGTGTCTTTATTCCTGTCCTGCCCCTAGGTTCTTCAGAAACATTTTTTTTTTTTAGATTCCATATACATGTGTTAGCATATGGTATTTGTTTTTCTCTTTCTGACTTACTTCACTCTGTATGACAGTCCCTAGGGCCATCCACCTCACTACAAATAACTCAATTTTGTTTCTTTTTATGGCTGAGTAATATTCCATTGTATAAATGTGCCACATCTTCTTTATCCATTCATCTGTTGATGGACACTTAGGTTGCTTCTATGTCCTGGCTATTGTACATAGAGCTGCAATGAACATCGGGGTACATGACTCTTTTTGAATTATGGTTTTCTCAGGGTATATGCCCAGTAGTGGGATTGCTGGTGTATTCTTGGTTTTAATCATGAAAGCTCTGGCATCTCTCCAGAAAGCATCCAGATGCTTTTCATCTAATGGCAAGGACTTTTAAACCAAGCTGTGTTTCTCATGCCTTCCCTCCAAAAGACAGGAGGTAGCAGCCAGCTCAGCAGTGCTAATCTCGGATGGCCAGTCCCATAGTTTGTGATCATGGGCAGCTGAGAGCCAAGGTTGCAGAAACTGCAGGAGATGTCAGTTCTGACACATGGGCCTGCATGGTGCCCAGAGCTTGTACTGGCTGACGCAAGCCTCGCAGGTGCCCTTGGTTATGAAGGCAGAAGCTGAACTCTCAGAAGCAGTTTGTGTTTTCAAGCCCCCTCTGAGGACACTGAGGTAGTGGGGCTAGGACAAGGCTGTAGGGAACAAGGGGTAAATGAGAGGCCTTTTTTGACATTTTTGCTGGAGGGCTTAGTATTTTGAATGGTTTGGACACTTCCAAAATAAGATTTCCATGCTTTCCTTGCCAGAGTTTTTAAACATTTTAAGCAAAAAAAAAGTGCATTTGATTCCGAAATTGAGCTCATAATGTTCAGAGGATTAAGTAATGGAGCACTGTCAAAGAATGGAAAGTAATCCTAAAACAAGCCAAACTAAAATCGTAGGCTGTTCTACTCCTCTCTTTTTAATCTCTCCATCTCCCATTCTTTCCAATTTTGATTAAAGTCATTTCCAAATAAAACAAAATAAAACAGGTCTGGCCTGTTCATGTTGCCCCTCAGACTGTCTTCAGTACTCTATCTGGTCTGTTGCTTTCTAAGATATTCCACTAAATTCTTAGTATTATTCCTTTTCCCTCCCCTAACAAGCTCTCCCTTGGTGAAAATAAGTCCTGATGACAGCAGCTCTGGTAGGATGTTGGCGAGCCTGCTGAATTCAATTTCTCGGCCTTCTAGAGCAAGGCACAAAACATTCAGGGATATAGGGTTACAGGTAAGAAAATCTAAACATTTGATAGTTTTAAAATATAGAATCAAGAAAATCACTATCTTAAGTCAGACAGAGAAAGACAAATATCACATGATATCTCTTATATGCAGAATCTAAAAAAAATAATACAAATGAACTTATTTACAAAACAGAAACAGACTCGCAGACATAGAAAACAAACTTATGGTTTCCAATGGAGAAAGGTGGGGAGGGATAAATCAGGAGGTTGGGATTGACATATACACACTACTATATTTAAAATAACCAACAAGGACCTACTGTATAGCACAGGGAACTCTGCTCAATATTCTGTAATAACCTAAACAGGAAAAGAATTTGAAAAAGAATACATATATGTATATGTATAACTGAATCACTTTGCTGTACGCCTGAAACTAATGCAACACTGTAAGTCAACTATACTCCAATATAAAATAAAAATTTAAAGAAGATGATAACTATATTAATGTTCAAAGGTCAACTTATTCAATGGTCTGAATTTATTAAAATTACTTTGTTTGATTCTTCAAAAAGAGGGAAGAATGATTTCAAAGTTCATTGAATCATTATCACTTCTGGTCAAATGTACACTTAGACTTTTTACTTTGCTTCTCTATGTCTATTACCAGTTGCACAGAAATGTAATTTAGTTTAGGACAATCTCATAGAGTGATGTTAGTGGGAAGAAAGAAGTGGAAAGCAGACTTCTGGGTCAAGTAGGTAGTAATGCCTTAAAGAAAAAATATCCAAATTATTCCTTTAGCCAATTAGCTGTATTTTTTAACATGCTGGTGGTCATCGTATGCAAAGAACTACTCTTAGTAGTTCTATGAAAAGATTTAATAAAGACAAAAAGCACCATTTGGAATACACTGTATTATTGTTCACAAATAATCCAAACCCCTAAATAGGACAATTACACATTCCCACCCTGTTGAACTCAGGCATGGCTGTGTGAGTTTCTTTGGCCAGTGTAACGTCAGAAGTGACATGTATCTCTTATAAAGAAACTTTAAAAGCCAGAACATGGTTCTCCAGTTTATTTTTTCGCTCCCTCTGGAATTACCGAAGCAAGTATCTGGAAACCTCCATCAACCTAGATCAGTGAGAAAAGATAAGCAGAGTCCCCACTTACCTACCAACCCACCCCCTGTGCTGACCTGCAATAGACATGAAATATGAGTGATAAATAAACATCACTCCTTTAAGCTGTTGCTATTCGGTGGATGTTTGTTACTAAACCATAACCTTGTTTGTTGTGACTGATACATCATCCCTGCCCTTGAGACTGCTAACTAATGTAGTAGGTAGGACAAATACACATACTCATGCTTGCATAAATAATACATAAAAAATGCTACAAAGGTACAAATTCAAATTTAATAGTACACGGATGCAGATGAAATTTTTAAAGGATAAAAAGGGAACATGCACATAGGGAAAAATTTCTAGATGACCTAGAGCCAGGTGAAGCTACTTCAGAAAATCCTAGAAATGAACCTTGAAGAAAGTTCTGAAGATGAAGAGGTAAGTGATTCATGGGGGAGGCTGCTCTAAGGAGGTGACAGTTTGTAGGAATGACAGTAATAATTTCAAGAAGTTCCTCACCAGGTTGCTGTGTTCCCATTCCTTCTTCCCCTGGACCTTTAGATCATCTATGGATTCTTTCTGTTCTCTCTCACTAGTGGCCATGTCAGTTCAAATCACATACCTTCATTAAATTTAATCCAGATTGCTATCCTATAAAAAAGTAAATCTTTTGCAGACTTAAGGAAAGGTGTTTATCCAATTAACAAAACTGTGCATCCCTTGGCATACCCCAAAGCACAGAGTGGAACAACTAAAGGTGATTTTCATCAGCAAAGGAAAGAAGCAATACTGTTCATCTACTTGATGGTTTTACTGGGCTTTTGCACCCTAATGCTGGAAGTTTCCCTCCCCATGTTATTCTACCACATTTCCTCATCTGTATTCCAGAAACTTTCACATCAGTCTATTATTTCCTTCAGCCCTAATTTATTTTCTCACTTTTAAATTCACCATTAAAATGAAAAGCAAAGGCATGCGTATTTGCCAGGCAGTTTCTCTGAGGTTCTTAGAGCCCTAATTATTATATGAAAACATGATTTCCAACTTTGCAGATGATGCTAAATTGAGAGAGAATAAAAACAAATGAGGGATAATTAGGTGGTGCAGCCAGATATAAAAGGGTTTACAGCATTTATGTTTCTGGACTAATAGATGGCAAATGCAGGGCTGCGCAGATAAATGGAAGATAATTAGCCCCTACAAAGTATCAGAAATGGGGATCTCTGCTAAACAGGAAGGTGCTGACGAAAAGTGGCGTGAGTGAGAAGAAACACAGTGGGATGTGGGGGTCAGTGAGGGTGATTACAGCCTGGGGATGATTGCATCATGGAAAAACTCCAGAGATCTGGCATATTCTCCAGCTACCCTTTTAGTCTGCATCCCTCCCTCACTCTGTCACACAGAGGCATTCTGCTGTTAACAACGTGCTCCTTTAGAGCCTGACATAGAGCCTGGCTCTCTGCAGTCTTTGCATTGCAGGCAGGCTCTGTAAGAAGGATAACTTCAGAGGAAGAACATTTTCTTTAACCAGGAAATTTTACCTGGCAGTCCATATACAGCACACAAGTTCTAGTAGTTTTTAAATGATTATTCTGGTGGATTAAAACTTAAGTGCCATTCTGAGCACTTAGGAGATGCAAAAGAGAACACATACACATTATCTGTTTAATTCTTGTTCCAGGAGCCACTTTTCATCCAATGGTCGGTCTCTCATGCTCTCTGAGGGTGCCTCACACTTTAGGCTCACGTTTCTGTTCCTAGACCTAAAAGGAAATCCAACTCAACATTTTATCCCTCTCCACTTGTAAGTACTCTAGCTTTGGTCTTCCAATGACAATTAACCAACACTGCCGGAGATGTCGGAACAATAACAATAATCGACCAAATAAAAGAACCATGGGCATGCACCTCCAAAGTCAAAGGCTGGCCAGTCACTGAGAAGCCCTCCCTCCTCACTGCTCTTAACCTTTTTGTGGCATAAGGCATCATTTACCAACCATCCATGGATCTCTTTAATTTTTGGCTTCCATGATGCTATACGATGACCTATACCACTCCTTCCCTCTTTCACTCTTATTCTCCTATTCACCTTCTTGTCCTCCATGGACATTCATCAAAATACAACCCTCTACCCACAGCCTTTTTATACACTCTCTATTTCACAGAAACTATCCATTCTCTTGTTTCCAGCTATCACACCACCATACTATGCTTTGAGTTTCAATTTTAATTCTTTGTGAGCCATGAATCCTTTCTGTTCTTTCCCCAAAGAAGTGATTTCTTGTTGCTTTAAACTTCTCTGATGGGGCTTCCCTGGTGGCACAGTGGTTAAGAATCCGCCTGGCAATGCAGGGGACACAGGTTCTAGCCCTGGTCCGGGAAGATCCCACATGCCACAGAGAAACTAAGCCCATGCACCACAACTACTGAGGCAGTGCTCTAGAGCTCGCGTGCCACAACTACTGAGCCCACATGCCACAACTACTGAAGTCCGCGCGCCTAGAGCCCGTGCTCCACAACAAGAGAAGCCACTGCAATGAGAAGCCCATGCACCTCAACGAAGAGTAGCCCCCGCTCGCCGCAACTAGAGAAAGCCCGCGCCCAGCAACAAAGACCCAACGCAGCCAAAAATAAATAAATTAATTAATTAAAAAAAAAAACACTTCTCTGATGTCATTTTTATACTTAAAATGTAAAACATATCATTGCAATAAAATGAACTCTTGGAGATATGACAATGGAAAGACTGGTCCTCCTTTCCTTCTGTTACGTTAATATCTAAATAGGTCCCTATTCCAGGAACACAGCTGCTTCTCAGAGCTTAGCTCTCATCACCCCATCTAAAAGTCCTTCACGGGCAAAGAATCAAGCTCTTCCAACCTCTTTCTGCTCTCTTCCCACTGGTTTCTCTATGCCACAAAGAAGAGTGACTCACTTTGAGTGTCTCTATGCCCACCTAGCCAGAGTCCCTCATCAGGCTTTGGCTGTGGTAATTTATTTTCGTATTCTCGTACTGCCTCAGTACACCAACTGTCTAGTTTGATTCCTTTAGGAAAGGTGTCTACTACAATCCACTGAAGGGGCCCAGCTTCTTCTCATCCCCTGCCCCTATGTCCAGCTAACTCTGAAACTTCTCAAAGTTTTCTGCCTTCTCCTTTCCAATGCCACTGCTGAGATTTTCACCATCAGCACCACTACTGCTCCTATTCTCTCCCAGACATGATCAAACATCGTGTCTACTCATTTTTTATTCCAGAAGAGCAGAAAACACACAAACACATACATATCTCACCACCATCAGTTTCACCAGCACCCCAAGCCAAACCAACAGCTCCAAGACATACACTGGAGTACTATCCATACTCAGCCCCTCAGGCTGTTGATAAAACAAGGTATCCCTTACGTTGTAAAATTTCTGCTGACTGTCCCTATGGAGGAAGGAGACTAACACAAGCAGGTCAGCTCTCAGCACAGAAAAGGCAAAGTAAATGTTTCTCTCAAATGTTTAGACTTTTTTTATTTTATAACATCTATATTGGAGTATAATTGCTTTACAATGTTGTATTAGTTTCTGCTGTATAACAAACAGAATCAGCTATATGTATACATATATCCCTATATCCCCTCCTCCTGCGCCTCCCTCCGACACTCCCTATCCCACCCCTCTAGGTGGTCAAAAAGCACCAAGCTGATCTCCCTGTGCTATGCAGCTGCTTCCCACTAGCTATCTATTTTACATTTGGTAGTGTATATATGCCCATGCCACTCTCTCACTTCGTCCGAGCTTATCCTTCCCCCACCTCGTGTCCTCAGGTCCATGTTCTACATCTGTCTCTATTCCTATCCTGCCCCAAGGTTCTTCAGAATCTGTTTTTTTTTTTTTTTAGATTCCATATATATGTGTCAGCATACGGTATTTGTTTTTCTCTTTCTGACTTACTTCACTCTGTAGGACAGACTCTAGGTCCACCCACCTCACTACAAATAACTCAATTTCGTTTCTTTTTATGGCTGAGTAATATTCCATTGTATATATGTGCCACATCTTCTTTATCCATTCATGTGTCGATGGACACTAGGGTTGCTTCCATGTCCTGGCTATTGTAAATAGTGCTGCAGTGAACATTGTGGTACATGACTCTTTTTTTTTTTCATTTTTTATTTTTTTAAATTTATTTTTTTATTAGTTTCTGCTTTATAACAAAGTGAATCAGTCATACATATACATCTGTTCCCATATCCCTTCCTTCCCGCGTCGCCCTCCCTCCCACCATCCCCATCCCACCCCTCCAGGCGGTCACAAAGCACCGAGCTGATCTCCCGGTGCTATGCGGCTGCTTCCCACTATCTATCTACCTTACGTTTGGTAGTGTATATATGTCCATGCCTCTCTTTCGCTCTGTCACAGCTTATCCCTCCCCCTCCCCATATCCTCAAGTCCATTCTCAAGTAGGTCTGTGCCTTTATTCCTGTTTTACTCCTAGGTTCTTCATGACATTTTTTTTCTTAAATTCCATATATATGAGTTAGCATACGGTATTTGTTTTTCTCTTTCTGACTTACTTCACTCTGTATGACAGACTCTAGGTCTATCCACCTCACTACAAATAGCTCAATTTTGTTTCTTTTTATGGCTGAGTAATATTCCATTGTATATATGTGCCACATCTTCTTTATCCATTCATCCGATGATGGACACTTAGGTTGTTTCCATCTCTGGGCTATTGTGAATAGAGCTGCAATGAACATTTTGGTACATGTCTCTTTTTGAATTATGGTTTTCTCAGGGTATATGCCCAGTAGTGGGATTGCTGGGTCATATGGTAGTTCTATTTTTAGTTTTTTAAGGAACCTCCATACTGTTCTCCATAGTGGCTGTATCAATTTACATTCCCACCAACAGTGCAAGAGGGTTCCCTTTTCTCCACACCCTCTCCAGCATTTATTGTTTCTAGATTTTTTGATCATGGCCCTTCTGACTGGTGTGAGGTGATACCTCATTGCAGTTTTGATTTGCATTTCTCTAATGATTAGTGATGTTGAGCATTCTTTCATGTGTTTGTTGGCAATCTGTATATCCTTTGGAGAAATGTCTTTTTAGGTCTTCTGCCCATTTTTGGATTGGGTTTTTTTTTTTTTTTTTTTTGATATTGAGCTGCATGAGCTGCTTGTATATTTTGCAGATTAATCCTTTGCCAGTTGCTTCATTTGCAAGTATTTTCTCCCATTCTGAGGGCTGTCTTTTCGTCTTGTTTATGGTTTCCTTTGTTGTGCAGAAGGTTTTAAGTTTCATTAGGTCCCGTTAGCTTATTTTTGTTTTTATTTCCATTACTCTAGGAGGTGGATCAAAAAAGATCTTGCTGTGATTTATGTCATAGATTGTTCTGCCTATGTTTTCCTCTAAGAGTTTTACAGTGTCTGGTCTTACATTTAGGTGTTTAATACATTTTGAGTTTATTTTTGTGTATGGTGTTAGGAAGTGTTCTAATTTCATTCTTTTACATGTAGCTGTCCAGTTTCCCCAGCACCACTTACTGAAGAGGCTGCCTTTTCTCCACTGTATATTCTTGCTTCCTTTATCAAAGATAAGGTGACCATCTGTGCATGAGTTTATCTCTGGGCTTGCTATCCTGTTCCATTGATCTGTATTTCTGTTCTTCTGCCAGAACCATACTGTCTTCATTACTGTAGCTTTGTAGTATAGGCTGAAGTCAGGGAGCCTGATTCCTCCAGCTCCATTTTGCTTTCTCAAGATTGCTTTGGCTATTCAGGGTCTTTTGTGTTTCCATACAAATTGTAAAATTTTTTGTTCTAGTTTTGTGAAAAATGCCATTGGTAGTTTGATAGGGATTGCACTGAATCTGTAGATTCCTTTGGGTGTATAGTCATTTTCACAATGTTGATTCTTCCAATCCAAGAACATGGTATATCTCTTCATCTCTTTGTATCACCTTTAATTTCTTTCACCAGTGTCTTATAGTTTTCCGCATGGAGTTCTTTTGCCTCCTTAGGTAGGTTAATCCCTAGGTATTTTATTCTTTTTGTTGCAATGGTTAATGGGAGTGTTTCCTTAACTTCTCTTTCAGATTTTTCATCGTTAGTGTATAGGAATGCAAGAGATTTTTGTGCATTAAATTTGTATCCTGCTACTTTACCAAATTCATTGATTAGCTCTAGTAGTTTCCTGGTAGCATCCTTAGGATTCTCTATGTATACTATCATGTCATCTGAAAACAGTGACAGTTTTACTTCTACTTTTCCAATTTGTATTCCTTTAATTTGTTTTTCTTCTCTGATTGCTGTGGCTAGGACCTCCAAAACTATGTTGAATAACAGTGACGAGAGTGGACATCCTTGTCTTCTTCATGTCCTAGAGGAAATGCTGTCAGTTTTTCACCATTGAGAATGATGTTTGCTGTGGGGTTGTCGTATACGGCCTTTATTATGTTGAGGTAGATTCCCTCTATGCCCACTTTCTGGAGAGTTTTTATCATAAATGGGTGTTGAATTTTGTCAAAAGCTTTTTCTGCATCTATTGAGATGATCATATGGTTTTTATTCTTCAATTTTTTAACATGGTATATCACACTGATTGATTTGTGTATATTGAAGAATCCTTGCATTCCTGGGATAAACCCCACTTGATCATGGTGTATGATCTTTTTAATGTGCTGTTGGATTCTGTTTTCTAGTATTTTGTTGAGGATATTTGCATCTATATTCATCAGTGATATTGATCTGTAATTTTCTTTTTTTGTAGTATGTTTGTCTGGTTTTGGTATCAGGATGATGGTGGCCTTATAGAATGAGTTTGGGAGTGTTCCTTCCTCTGCCATTTTTTGGACAGACAGAACCCTAGGTCAAATGGTGAAAGCAAAGCTATACAGACAAAATCTCACACAGAAGCATACACATACAAACTCACAAAAAGAGGAGAAGGAGAAAAAATAATAAATCTTGCTCTCAAAGTCCACCTCCTCAATTTGGGACGATTCATTGTCTATTCAGGTATTTCACAGATGCAGGGTACATCAAGTTGATTGTGAAGATTTAATCCACTGCTCCTGAGGCTGCTGGGAGAGATTTCCCTTTCTCTTCTTTGTTCGCACGGCTCCTGGGGTTCAGCTTTGGTTTTGGCCTCACCTCTGAATGTAGGTCGCCCTCAGGCATCTGTTCCCTGGCCAGATGGGGCGGTGGGGGCAGTGTTAAAGCAGTGGCTGATTAGGGCCCTCTTGCTCACTCAGGCCAGGGTGAGGGAGGGGTTCGCTAGTCTTATTTGGAATGCAGGGCGAGCCTGCAGCAGCAGAGGCCAGCATGACGTTGCAATAGCCTAAGTCACGCTGTGTGTTCTCCCGGAGAAGTTGTCTCTGGATCATGGGACCCTGGCAGTGGTGGGTTGCACAGTCTCCCAGGGGAGGAGGCTGTGTGTGGATTGTGACCCGTGCTTGCACACAGGATTCTTGTTGGCAGCAGTAGCAGCCTTAGTGTTTCATGCCTGTCTCTGGGGTCCGAATTAATAGCCGTGGCTTGCGCCCGTCTCTGGAGCTCACTTAGGCATTGCTCTCCCTTCTGTGGGCACACAGGGAAGGAATCCCCTCTCCTCGCACACCTAGAACCAATGTTCTCTTGCTTCTTTGGCAGGTCCACTTTTCCCGGACTCCCTCTGGGCTACCCGTGGCGCACTAGCCCCCTCAGGCTGTCTTCACGCAGCCAACCCCAGTCCTCTCTCTGGGGTCTGAACTCTGGAGCCCAAGCCTCATCTTCCAGCCCCCACCCACCCTGGCGGATGAGCAGACAAGCCTCTCGGGCTGGTGAGTGCTGGCCGGCACCGATCCTCTGTGTGGGCATCTCTCCGCTTTGCCCTCCGCACCCCTGTTGCTGCCCTCTCCTCCGTGGCTCAGAAGCTTCCCCTCTGCCAGTCCCCATCTCCGCCCACGAAGGGGCTTCCTAGTGTATGGAAACCTTTCCTCCTTCACAGCTCCCTCCCACTGGTGCAGGTCCCGTCCCTATTCTTTTGTTTGTTTTTTCTTTTATCTTTTGCCCTACCCAGGTATGTGGGGAGTTTTTTGCCTTTTGGGAGGTCTGAGCTCTTCTGCCAGCATTCAGTAGGTGTTCTGCAGGAGCTGTTCCACAAGTAGATGTATTTCTGATGTATTTGTGGGGAGCAAGCTGATCTCCACATCTTACTGCTCCACCATCTTGAAGGTTCTCCAGGATAGGCTTTCTATTTTCTATGATTGTGGAGGCTTTGTGAATCCAAGATCTGATATAGTAGGCCAGCAGGCCAAACACTCTGGGAAGAGTTGCAACCCAGAAGAAGTTTGCTGGCAGAATCCCAGTTTGTTTCTGTCAAATTTGCAGCACGATAGATGTGGGGACTCCATTGGGTTTAATGCAGACTTAGGGCAACTATTTGGTAGTTTCCTTTTATATACTAAAGCGTGGGCCTATTTTTCTATTCACCCAAACTGCTCAGCATTTCAGCAGCGTGGAAAATGTCCTTGCCACCTACAGTCTTTCATGTCCTGTAGTCCCAGGGTCCCTAGGCATGTGCTGATAACCAGAGAACTTACATCTGAAACAGATCTAAATCTAAATCTCTGGGTTCCTGGCATGGTACCTTGCATGAGTTATGTGAGGATGATTCTTATCTTCCCAAGCCATTTGTAAGGTCCTGCAAGTCAGGATGTTGTATTATACATTTAATAAGCCTGCCTGCTGTTCGTTCAAGTTCTTAAAGACGGTCATTGGGTTGGCCAAAAAGTTCGTTCGGGGTTTTCTGTAACATCTTACAGAAAAATTCGAATGAACTTCTTGGCCAACCCAATACTATAAAGAGCATTAGGCTCAGAAGTGCTAGGTTGGCATTCTACTCATAAGATGTGTCTTCTTTTCTTATTTTTCACTTATTTTTCTACTATTTTTTTATTATGACAATTTAAAAACATATGCAGGGCTTCCCTGGTGGCACAGTGGTTGAGAGTCTGCCTGACGATGCAGGGGACGCAGGTTCGTTCCCCGGTCCGGGAGGATCCCGCGTGCCATGGAGCAGCTGGGCCCGTGAGCCATGGCCGCTGAGCCTGCGCGTCTGGAGCCTGTGCTCCGCAGCGGGAGAGGCCCCAACAGTGAGAGGCCCGCGTACCACACACACACACACTATATATATATATATATATATATATATATATATATATATATATATATATATATATATATATGCAAAAGTAACATGATCCAGCTTCAATATTTAGAAACTGTTTGCCAATCTTGTCTCATATATACACCCTATTTTCCCTTCTACTTGAATATTGTGAAGCAAGCTGAAAACATCAGATGTATGTTTCCCTAATAGACAACACTTTTTAAAATTAGGTTTTGAAAAATTATTAAGATATAATTTACATACAGGAAAATTCATCCATTTTAGCAAGAATGTTTTTAACATATCCTCAGTATAATTATAACCCAACTAAAATTAACAGTAATTACTATGCCATCTAATACTTGATCCACATTCAAATTCCCATAATTGGCTCCAACCTGTCTTTTTCAGTTGATTTGTTCACGTGAGTATCTCAATATGGTCTACACATTATATTTGGTTTTTGTCTCTTAAGCCTCTTTTGTTTTATAACAGTTCCTGCACTCCTTTTTTTACTTTCATGAAATGAATTTGCTAAAGAATGCAGGCCATTTTCCCTGTAGATTTAACTATGTTCTGGATTTGGCTGATTGTATCATCCTGGTATCATTTAACATGTTTCTCCAACCTTTGTATTTTGTGCAAACTCTTAAGTTAGATGTAGAGGCATGATTAAATTTTGACCCCTTCCTCCACCTTTTTTTTGGTCAAGGATATTTCAGGAGTGCTGTATTACTTCCCATTGCATCCCTTCAGGTGGCACGTGAAGACTGGCTGCCCCACTTTTAGTCATGCTAAGATGGATCAGGGGGATTAGGTGCTTTCAGCCTCATCCATTAATTTTAAATTTCCTCATCTACCTTTCACATAACAGTTTCAGCAGCCTTAGATGACTGCTGCCTGGATATAGCATTTCATTAGGAATTGCAAAATCATGATTTTTCTAATATTATCATCCCTTATGAATCTATCAGTTGGAGTTCTAAAAAAGAATGTTCCCTTACAGGCTAGCCAGTTACTCTAAAATACAGTTCAAACACAAATGGCAGGTTAAATGCTGCATTTATTCACATTATTTACCAATTTACAGAAAAGTAAGCTGATTCTTTAATAAACTCCAAAGGAGCCAGACTGATTTTAGTACTATTATTATCCTCTTATGTTCACGTGTCTGTCGCACCTATTAGTCCTATGATACTTAAATTATTCCAGTTTTGAAGGTTGGATTTCCCTGTGTTCCTTTAACAGGACCATAACAGACATTGCTTTTTAGATTTCTGGCACTAGATGCCCCAAAGTTCATCTTGTACATTTCCTGCCTCAGACCTGAAGTCACCCATTTCTCTAGGGAACTCTGGTTTGTTTAACAGGACCTTATATTTAAAGATGACAACTTAGCTGCTAGGGGTAATCATTACTTCTGTGCTTCTCTTCAGAGAACTGAGGTAGGAAATTTGTAATTTTTAGAACAAGAAAACTAAATCCTTAGTTCATAGTGATGTTGCAAATTCACATGTAAGATTATAGGGGTTGTATTTATTTAACTCCTTTGATTTTATAGTTTTATCTTTTTTTTTCTTATGATCAAAATCTTGGTTCCTAAGGACATTTATACAATGCCCCCCATATAGATTCAAAATAACAATACCCATATTATTTCTAACAATAAGATTTTTGAATGCAGTCTAACATTTATTTCTGGTTCTTTTTGTCCTTTGAATAGATACTAGTACGGACAAAGTATCAAAATACTGTGTTTTAAAGTCACTTAAAATAATTCTTCCTTAAGTGTTTATTCTGTGGCTTGATATGTAAAACATTTTAAAGTATGTTTTAAATTTGTAAGGATTAATTTTTTGCTTAATTTTGTATTAAAATAATATAAGCAATTTACATATTTACCAATTCAAAACTATAGTACAAGTTAGTTTCAGAGAAATACAGAGTCCATATTTTTCCCTTCCAATCTGTACTCTTCCTTGTCTCCTATAGGTAAACATTTTTATTAGTTGGTTTACTTTCCATTGTTTCTCTCAAAAAATAAAAATAACACTGCAATACTACTCAGCCATAAAAAGAACAAAATAATACCATTTGCAGAAACATGGATGCAACTAGAGATTATCATACTAAGTGAAGTAAGTCAGAAAGACAAAGACAAATACCATATGATATCATTATATGTGGAATGTAAAATATGACACAAATGAACCTCTCTATGAAACAGAAACAGACTCACAGACAGAGAGAACAGACTTGTGGTTGCCAAAGAGGAGGGGGATGGACTGGCAGTTTGGGGTTAGTAGATGTAAACTATTACATATAGAATGGATGCACAAGAAGGTCCTACTGAATAGCATAGGGAACTATATTAAATGTCCTGGGATAAATCATGATAGAAATGAATATAAAAAAGAATGTATATATGTATAACTGAGTCACTTTGCTATACGGCATAAATTAACACAATATTGTAAATCAACTATACTACAATAAAAATAAATTCTACAATCAAAAACAATAACACAGGGCTTCCCTGGTGGCGCAGTGGGTGGGAATCTGCCTGCCAATGCAGGGGACACGGGTTCGATCCCTGGCCCAGGAAGATTCCCACATGCCGCGGAGCAACTAAGCCCGTGTGCTACAACTACTGAGCCTGCACTCTAGAGCCCATGCTCTGCAACAAGAGAAGCCACGACAATGAGAAGCCCGTGCACCACTCGCTGCAACTAGAGAAAGCCTGCGCACAGAACAAAGACCCAACACAGCCAAAACTAAAAACAAACAAATAAATAAATTTATAAAACAAAAAACCCCCCACAAAACAATAACACCTCTATGAATGAAATATATCATATAGACTGTTCTTCCCCTTGCATTTAACAGTATGTCCTGGAGAGACCACGCCATAGGATATCGAGATCTTTCTCTTTCCTTTTTACAGTGGCATAGTACTCTTTTGGGTGGATGTCCTATAGTTTATTCATTCAGTTCCCTCTTGATAAACACTGACTTATTTCAAACTTCCTGCTATTATAAATAGTGTTAGAATTAATAGCTGTTTACATGGATCATTTCATATTTTTTCCACTTCTGCCTTGAGGCAGATTTCTAGGAGTGAAGTTGCTGGCAAAGGGTAAATGCATACGTAATTTTGTCAGGTATTGTGAACTTGCTACGTGCAGTCTTAGGCAACTCATTTCTGTGTCCCTGGTTCTTCATTTGCAAAATAGAAGTAATACCTCCTTCCAAAAATATCATGAGGATCAAACGGACAATGGAAATCAAAGCACCTTGAAAAAAATGTAAAGCAATAAACAAATGTAAGTGATTAGAATTAATGAGTAACAATTCATTGTTAGAGGGGATTCATGTAGCCATTCCAATGTCTGGCAATTATCTCATGGACTGAAGTAGAGAATCAACCTAAGACACAGGGAGAGAGACATAGAAAAAAACTGAGATCTATGTAAGATGCTATGGGACCATAAGAAAACAATTATTTCCCCAGGTGTGAAGATGTTGAGGAAGCCAACACTGGAGCTGAATTTTGAAGTAGACAAGGAGATTACTAGATGGAGATAATAGGGCATTACAGAATAGGGGGTGGAGAGACTGCACGACCAATAGAGGAGTGAAATTTTACTGGGAGAGTATTATTATCTAAGTAATTATTATCTTAGAGAACACGTGGTGGGGATTGTATGAGGAGATGTTAGAGAAATAAGTCAGAGTCAGAATGTAAAGGGTATTTATGCCATGCAAAGGATTTTCCTCTTTAGAATATATACAGTGTGTGTGTGTGAGTTGGGGGGTGGTTGACCTAGAAGTTTTCTCAAATCTCATACTTTATATATTCCTCATAAATATGAAAGTCAGTAACTGATTATTATCAAATACACACATTATCTATTGTATAAAATGAAATGATATTCAAAACTATTCATAATGAGTTCCTTTTGAAACAAATGTTCCAATGGCCAACTGCAGAAAAATAATTCTTATTATACCAAGTCACATTTTGTCTTTGGTGATACTTTCTAAACACAAAAGGATAAAACAAAACCACATCCCCCCATCTTCTTGCTATCTGGGTGAGTCAACAAACCCAGGGTAGTTGCCTACCAATTCTATTACTAGTTACCTAGCTAAGCCATCTTACAGGTGCGTATGCATTTCCAGAATATTACCTGGGAGTTACGGAGGAACCTGAGAGTGCAGCCAGAAGCAGGCTCTGCTTTCTCCAAAGCTCCAATGCATTCTTCCTTCTGGGGCTCTGCGGTCTAAGACTACCTAAAGCCTGTTTGCAACTATGTAGAAAATTAGGGAAATATGTACTGGGAGTTGGGATTTTAGGGATGTATTTGTTTTAATAGTTTCATATAGTTTAGTCTTTGGAGTGAAGTAAATCTTTAGTTCTAGTATCAAGAATAAACATGCTGGGCTTCCCTGGTGGCGCAGTGGTTAAGAATCCGCCTGCCAATGCAGGGGACACGGGTTCAAGCCCTGGTTTCGGAAGACCCCACATGCTGCGGAGCAACTAAGCCTGTGCGCCACAACTACTGAGCCTGCGCTCTAGAGCCCGTGAGTCACAACTACTGAGCCTGCGTGCCATAACTACTGAAGCCCACGTACCTGAAGCCCATGATCCACAACAAGAGAAGGCACCACAATGAGAAGCCCATGCACCGCAACGAAGAGTAGCCCCCGCTCACCGCAACTAGAGAAAGCCCGTGTGCAGCAACGAAGGCCCAACAGCCAAAAAAAATTTTTTTTTTAATTTTAAAAAAGGAATAAATATGCAATACAAGGAATAGTTGTTTGTCTCTATAAATTTGGTTTCATGAATCTCATGACCCATGTAATCAATTTTTCCCTCTTTGCTTCAATTACCAAGAAGCTTACACCCCAATTTATGGCCTTCTCCAAGCAACTGTACAGGACTTCTTGTATTTGAGATTCTAACTTCCTCTATTTTATATTCGATTTCTTTATTTTCCTGTTACTTTGTTTTCTGCAATTGTTTCTTGGAATTCTATTTTCCCATGTTCTCTTTGCAATGTTCATATAAGAGAATATATGTAACATATATGCAAATCATAATGCATAATATATTTAACACTCAAGAAATAGATCATTACCCATACATTGCATCTATGTGCTTTATCCCCAGTCTCACCTCCCTGTAAGTACTGTCCTGAAATTTATCATTCCCTTGTCTGGGTGCAATAGTTTTTATCACATATCTGTATATGCCTAAACAATACATTTCTTAGTTTTTCTTGTTCTGAAGTTTTTTCTATCATAGTGTATATATCTGTTGGGACTTGATGTTTTTGGTTACCTAACATTGTGTTTCTAAGATTAACTCCTGTTTCTGCATGTAGCTGTGCTCATTCCTTTCTCATTACTGGATAATATTCCATTATGTGAAAAAATGCATATATATTGGGTTGGCCAAAAAGTTCGTTTGGGTTTTTCCATAACATCTTACGGAAAAACCTGAATGAACTTTTTGGCCAATCCAATATTTGAGATTGTATACAGCCTGTGTGTATCTATATATATTCCTCCATTCTCCAATCTCTAGGCATTTGGATTGTTTCTCGTTTTGGACTGCTACAAAGAGTACACCTATGAAAATTCCTATGCAGGTCTCCTGGTGAAAATGTGCAAGAGTTTTTCTAAATCGTATTCCTAGTTATGAAAGTGTTTGGTCATCGGATATGTGAATGTCCTGCTTTGAGAGAGAGAGAAAATTCGTTTGCGAAAGTTGCTCTAATTTACTCTCCCACTAGTTGATCATAACAGTGTTCCTGTTGATACAGATCCTCTGTCAAGTTTCTCAATATTTTGCCATTCTGGTGGGTGTGTAGTGCTATATTATTTCACTCTTAATTTGCATGTACATTAGTAAATATAATGTAATCTTTCCATCTGTTCATTGGCTATAGATATTTCATTTTTTGGGTGAAGTACTTGGTTTCTGTATTTATTCTAATTTCCTTTTGCGCTGTCTTTTTCTTATTCAGTTGTATTTTTCACATAACCTGGACACTAATCCTTTGTTAGTTATATGCTTTATGAATAACTTCATCCAGTTAGTGGTTTCAACTTCCCTCTCTTTCTCCGTATGTTTTAATGAATAATGGTACTTAACTATAGAGCAGTTAAATTTATGCATACCTGATTTTACGCTCAGATCTTTTGTGTCTTAAAAAAACCCTCTCCTGGGCTTCCCTGGTGGCGCAGTGGTTGAGAGTCCGCCTGCCGATGCAGGGGACACGGGTTCGTGCCCCGGTCTGGGAAGATCCCACATGCCGCGGAGCGGCTGGGCCCGTGAGCCATGGCCGTTGAGCCTGCGCGTCCGGAGCCTGTGCTCCGCAATGGGAGAGGCCACAACAGCGAGAGGCCTGCGTACCGCAAAACAAAAAACAAACAAAAAAAAAAACCCTCTCCTATACAGAAGTCAGAAAGATTCTCCTCTATTTTCTTCTGAAAGTTTTGCATTTCACATTTGAGTCCTCTAAGCTTCTAGAATTGATTTTTGTAAATTGTTCAATTTAAGGATATATCCAATTGCTTTAAATTTTCTACATGGATAAACAATTGTTCCCAGTACCATTTACCCAAGAGTCCTCTTCTATGCCCCAGTGATAAGCAAGACCACATCTGTCATACAATCAAAGTTTTGTATATGCATGCACATTTCCTGGACATCTAATTTATATAATCAATTTATTTTAATTCAATCCACTACCACGTTGTCTTAATTTTAAGAACTTTAAATAAATTTTGATATCTAGAAGAGAAAGCTCACCCCAAACTGACAAATACTTGATTAAATTTAAAAACTGACTTCTTGTACTACAGTCTTTGTACTTTATATAATGGAATCATACAGTATATTTTATGCTTGTTTTCTTTTGCTCATCATTATGTTTGTGAGATTTGTACATACTGTTGATGTAGCTATAGCTCATTTATTTTCAGAGCTGTCATAGCTGTACTGTATTTTATTTTATGATCTTATCACACTTTTTTCTCTATTTTACTATTAAAGGGATATTTGGGTTGTTTCCAGTTTCTTTTCAATATATTTGATGTTTAAAAATTCTTGACTTTATCAAGAAAGGTGTGTGAAAATTTTCCACTAAGTTTCTTAATGATGAATGTATCAATTTCCCCGTGTAACTGTGTCGCCTTTTTGCCTTACCAGTTTTGACATATATATCAGGTTCATGCAAGTTTAGAAGTAGGTTATCTTCCTGGTGAACTGAACTTTTTTCAACTTTATGTAGTGACCTTCTTTATTTCTAATAGTGTTTTGGGTCTTAAAGTCTTCAGGGTCAGAAATTAGTATAATGATCCCAGAATTCTTTTCCTTTTAGTCAGTATTTAGTTAGTCTATTTCTCTCTCATACTTTGGTTTTCTACCTTCTGCATCACATGCTTTTGGTTTGCCTGTTAGGAAAATCACAGAGCCAGTTGATTTTTTTTTCTATTTTTACCCCAATATGATAATCTGTTTTTCACTGGCAAGTTTAGTTCATTTATATTCATTCAATATACATTGAGACTTATTTATATTATCTTACTTTAAAATTTCTATTTATCACGCTTTTAAAAATTCTTTCTATTATTCTCTTTTTACCCCAATATGATAATCTGTTTTTCACTGGCAAGTTTAGTTCATTTATATTTATTCAATATACATTGAGACTTATTTATATTATCTTACTTTAAAATTTCTATTTATCACGCTTTTAAAAATTCTTTCTATTCTTCTCTTTCAATTTTGGGTTGAGGTTTTCTCTCCATTGTGCTTTTTGTCTTTACTGTTTTGTTAATTATATTTCTATTCTTTTATGTTCAGCCTTGAAATTTTATCATATGTATTTAACTAAACAATAACTAAATTAAACCATGTCATAACCTGAACAAACAACATCAAGACCTTGGAATATGTTAACTTTGAATATAATCTTCCAAAATTAAATGCTGTTTTTTCTTCCAGTATTGTAATACTGTCATTATTGTTATTATTTTATATTGATTATTCTTGGGTTTATATTTGTTTTTACCTTCTTATTTGCTCAGGTTGTCCTTCTGTGGTAATACTGCTTCTTCCTGAAGAACATCCGTTAGAAGTTCCTTTAGAAAAGTCATTGGTGGTAAAGGTATCACAGTTTATGTTGACCTTCAAATATCTTCATTTCATCTTCCAGATAGTTTTCTGAGTACACAATTCTAGGTTGTGATTTACTTTCTCTAAGCACTCTTTCTGGTTTTGATTTTGCTACTTAGTAGTCTGCTACCAATTTAACTGTCTTGCTTTTGTGAGCAATCTTTCCTACTTTTAGGAGGATACTTTTTAATATACTTTTGTCTTTGAAATTCTGCAGGTTCTCTATAATGAGCCTGGGCATGAGTCTGTTTTATTTATTGTGCTTGAGATTCATTGTGTTTTCCGTATCTGTGGATTCACGTTTTCCATCACTCTTGGAAAATTCATATCCTGGTCAGAATCTCAGAAGAAATAATAGAATGAAGAAAGGCAAATTGGTGATGTGGCTGTAGTTCATGCATTTTCATAGCTTAATAGAATTCTACTTGATGAATATATTATCACTTTTTATTCTATTAGTTATAATTTTTTATTTCTACAAGTTCTAATTTCATTTACAAAATTTTCCAGTCTATTCCTCATAGCCTCTTATTGTTGGCAAACATTTCCTTTTTAAAAAAAATCATTTCAAACATAATTGTTCTATATTATGTGCCTTGCAATCTGTGTATCAGTAATACACAGTCTTAATGTGTGGAGTCTTAATGTGTGGTGGTTTCTCCTAACCTTTATTCATTGCAGTTTTTCTTCTCTTTTCTCTACTGCTATTTGATTGTGAGGTCATCACCTGATACTACTGTGTGAGAGTGCTGCCTAAATTAAGAACATTTTCCCCAAAGAGGATTTGCTTTGCTGCTAATGGCCAATGGCTACCACCAAACTGAATCCACTTTTACCCTCCTTTAAAGTTTCAGTTTAGTACAAATCCTACCTTTAGTTTCCCAACCTTGCTTCTGGACCAAAGCTCATAGTATCCATACAGAAAGTGCTTCTACAATCACCCATACGCAGGACCTCTCTCTTTCCCAGCTTTCTTCCATTTCATACTCCCAGCTCATACTTCAAACCTCTTTTTGGGTTAGAGGGCTTCCTGGGACACTCTCCTACCTTCTTTAAGTCCACTACTATGTGTTCTATCCCATATTTGAATACTCTGTAGTCCCTTGGAACACTTAGTCTGCCATAACATTAGAAGCAATGCCATAAAAAAATAATGAACTAATGCCATTTGCAGCAACATGGATGGACCTAGAGATAATCATACTAAGCAAAGCCAGTCTGACAAAGACAAATATCACATGATATCACTTATATATGGAATCTAATTTAAAAAATGATACAAATGAACTTATTTACAAAAGAGAAACAGCCTCACAGATTTTGAAAACAAACTTATGGTTACCAAAGGGAAAACGTGGTGGGGAGGGATAAATCAGGAGCTTGAGATGAACACACACACACTACCATATATAAAATAGATAACCAACAAGGACCTACTGTATAGCACAGGGAACTCTACTCAATGTTCTGTGATAACCTATATGAGAAAAGAATCTGAAAAAGAACAGATATATGCTTATGTATAACTGAATCACTTTGCTGTATGTCTGAAGCTAACACAACATTCTAAATCAACTATACTCCAATAAAATTTAAAAATAAACAAATAAAAAGGATACACACACACACACACATATATATATATATGTATGTGGTAAAACATCAAAGAAACAGAAAAGGTACAGTAACAATAGTTCCTTACTCCTTACCTCTCTACCACAGTACCATTTTCACAAAACACCTTATTTTAAGTGTTTCTGCTCACACAATTTATGATGGTAATTTCCCTATCTCTAAATAATATACATATACTTATATTTTGTTACCTATGTAAGATGTGGATTTAGTTTACTAATTTTTCCCTTTCTCTTTCCTCCTCCAAATTTTTTATTGAGCTTAGTTTTGTAATTAATTACATTTGTAACATTAAACAAAATATTCAATCCCCTATTCTGCTAATGTCCATCAGTATCTATTGACCTTTCCCTTACTTTGAGGATATGAACATGCTGACCCTTTCTTCCGTGTATCCCATGATCCTCCACTCACATCCTAGCTAACTCGAGTTACATACTTAGTTTTATATTACCAAGTTGTTAACATTTAAATTGTTTGCAACTAATGTCAAAATTTCAACACTATTTTAATAGGATGATTGTAAAACCTCAAAATCAATAAATAGCATTTTCATTTTTAGGACAGCATAAATACCTTCAGTACAGGCCAAGTTCTATTTTGAGACTGCATTTCCTCCATCCTGAGCTCAATGCTATGATCCTTAAGCCATGGGAAGGGGAATGGTTCAAGGGCAAATAGATATTGTCTTCTTATATTTTTTTAACTCCTGGACATCATAGTACAATCTAGTTTGTTTCATAGTTGGATCATTCATGACTTTTTATATAGTTTTCTGTCCATGCCCTACCCCCTGGAGTTTCAAATGGCCTTTCCTTATTTCTTGCATGATTTAGCTCTATCATCCCCTTCTTTTTTTCCAAGTGCTCAATCATACATTCTATTCTATCAATTTCTTCCACCCCTTATCCTACTACCTGGAAACTTTCCTCCTAGAGTCTCTATCTACTAGATCCAAACTGGATCAGTTGTTCTGCATGCCTACCAAACTGCTGTCATGTTGAGATGTCACTTCAGCACTCTCTTGAGTTGGAGCCAGCGTTTCCCAGTTCCCATACATTCCTCCTTATTCGTTTACCCTTAAACTTTTTTTTTTTCTTTTTTGGCAGAGTACATCCTCGAGATACATTTTAGAAAAGGTGTATAGGAAATAAAATTTATGAATCCTTGGATGTTTTTATTCTTTCTTCACATTTGATTTATGTTTTTTCTCAGTATAGGAACATGGGCTATAATTTTGAAAGAACTGCTCCATCATCATCTAGGATGCATGTAGTATGGCTCAGGAATCTTAATACTATTCTGATTATTCATATTCCCTCTTAGGTCACTTTTATAAGTACGCTTTTAAAGTCTGTCCCATTGGCGTACCTTCATGAAGTCATTTTTTGAAATCTCTCATTTTTTCATGACCTCCTCTCCCATTTTCTACACTTTTACAGGTTTATTACTTTTGTATAACTTTTTTCCCTATTATTTTAGAAAGAAATCTAGAGAGATGTGAGACAAAGATACATTCCATAGTCTACCATCTCAAATCTCCATCACTTATTTTCAATATATTATGTTGTCATACTGCATTCACCTTGTCAGGTGCCTAAACTTCTTTTTGGAATGAATAAGGATAAAATATTTATGCAGTCATTCGATACGTTTCTAAAAGTTGAGGGCAGATGAGATGCTCCCTAATTCAGACTAATACATTTTTAATTACATAATCTTGGAAAATATTGGAGTATTGATTCCCTGGGCTAGCTAAGAATAATTTCAGACCCATGGGACTCAGAGAGTCTAACAGTTCAACATCCAAAGGGATGGATGGGATCAAATGGCTGCAAGCAATGAAAAATCTTAAAAGCACCAAGGTAACTGTGATGATAGAAAGTGTTATTGCAGAGATAACTGATAGAATAATTTCTGGTAAATATAGTTGTGAATTATTTTGCCCAAGGCTGCTCTTGGACTGACAGTCAGATCCTGTCTTGCCTGAGGCAAACAGATAATTAGCAATGGCCAGAGATATTTGGGCAACAACCTGTAGTGGAAAAGAAGGAAGGAACACCCAAAGGAAGTAAAAAGGTCCATTAAAAGTTTCTGGTTTATGAAAATACAAGTTACACGGCCTGGCATATCTAATTAGCTCCCACGGTGATAGACCTCATTACATTCTACATACTGTCTGAGGTCACCATACTTGACATTCAAAGAATTGTGAAAACTTCAAAGACAGCTTGTTTTACTTCCTTACCTTTGGCATACTGGTAGGCCTCCACAGAGAGCTACCATTTTACATTCTCACAGGAAGCTGTACACCTTGAATACTTGCATTGTGGAAGTAAATGTCAAGGATGGACTTTGAACATGGCCACCAACCACTCCTATTCTGCTTGTTTCAGGTGAGGACGACCTCTTGCCTAGGGGATGGGTAGGTCTGTGGGAATATAAAGAATGAGTAGTCTTAGCCTTCTTTCTTTTACCAATTTTTCTGAGTACTACCTAATAAGTTTCAGGCTTTGTGCAAGGCATTGGGAAGAAAATGGTCAAGAAAGGGATAGGTCATGACACCCTGCCCCTTGTATACAAGTAGTAGCTTGGCTTTTTATGCACCCTTCCCACAAAGAAAGACAATACCTTAATTTAAGAAAACCCATAGCCTCCATCTTTCTAAAACCAGACACCTGCAAGGCCAGGATAGGCATTCCCATATTCCCTCTAGCATAATCAACACAGTTGTCTTTCCATTTGGTTTATCTCTGACAGTTTCTGGGAAACTTATAACCTTGGCAAAAGATAGGTCCTATTGTTCTATAGCCCCGCTTGGGAAGAAAGGAAGGGATAAAAGAGGGAGGAAGCACTGAGGAAATAAAAAGTTGTATACACTAAAACAGACACACCAGATTCAAATTAATTTATTCATTTGGCAAATATTTATTGAGATCTAACTTTATATCAGGCCCTGTTTTATCGTATGGATTGAGAAGTTAAAATAGGGGCTTCCCTGGTGGTGCAGTGGTTAAGAATCCTCCTGCCAGTGCATGGGACACGGGTTCGAGCCCTGGTCCGGGAAGATCCCACATGCTGCAGAGCAACTAAGCCCCTGCGCCACAACTACTTAGCCTGTGCTCTAGAGCCCGTGAGCCTCAACTACTGAAGCCCACACGCCTAGAGCCCGTGTTCTACAACAAGAGAAACCACCGCAGTGAGAAGCCTGCACACCACAACGAACAGTAGCCCCTGCTCGCCGCAACTAGAGAAAGCCCGCACGCAGCAACAAAGACCCAAATCAGCCAAAAATAAATAAATAAATAAATAAATTTAAAAAAAGTTAAGATAGACAAAAATCTCTGTCTTCATGGAGATTGCATTCGAATTGGGAAGAGGCAGATAATATAAAGACACATAGGTAAAATACACACTATGTAAGACAGTGATAAGGGCTTAAAAGGAAGACAAAGAAACAGAGAAACAGGAAGTGTTGAGGAGAGGGAGGTGCAATTTTTTTATGTGTGTTCAAGAAAACCGTCAGGGAGAAGATGATATTTGAGTAATGTATGGAAGGAAGGGAAGCAATGCATGAAAATAATATAAATAGTTGGGAGTAAAATGCTCTAGGTAGTTTGATGAAACAAGTGCAAAGGCTCAGAGGTATTTTCAATGGATACTGAGTCAGTGTAACTATGTTAGAATGAGAGAAGGTGAGAAAAGTAGATGATGGAGTCAGACAGGAAATGAAAATCTAGATCATGTAGGGCCTTGTAGGTCCTTTTAAGTACTCTGACTCTGGGATAAGTGAGAGCCATTGAATCTCAAGAGTGACATGATCTATCTGGTTTAGGTTTTAAGGGATTATCGTGTAAGGGTGGAAAGGCTAATGCAAATGAACATACTGGAAACTTGCGCCACAAGGACAATAGCAAGAAGAAGAAAAAGAAACATCTCATCATTTAAAATAGTGTTATTTAGGGCTTCCCTGGTGGCACAGTGGTTAAGAATCCACCTGCCAATGCAGGGGACACGGGTTCGAGCCCTGGCCCACATGCCGTGGAGCAACTAAGCCTGTGCGCCACAACTACTGAGCCTGCGCTCTAAAGCCCGTGAGCCACAACTACTGAGCCCACGTGCCACAACTACTGAAGTCTGCGTGCCTAGAGCCAGTGCTCCGCAACAAGAGGAGCCACCACAATGAGAAGCCCGCTCACTGCAATGAAGCGTAGCCCCCGCTCACCGCAACTAGAGAAAGCCCGCACACAGCAACGAAGACCCAACACAGCCACAAATAAATAAATAAATAAATATATAAAAATAAATTAAAAAAAATAAAAATAGTGTTATTTATGCTTTCTCAAGAGGACTGTAAAATGTTGACACCATTTACAAATCTCTGATGTCCAGAGAATGTTATTCTGGATTCCTAAGAGATAGAAAAATTAATGATCAATGAGCTCAAAATGGCTGAATTTCAACCCGTGGATAGCCTTTCCCAAGAAGCCACATCATTTTGTACCTCAGACTTAATTTGCTCCTTCAGCATATGATGAAGCACATCTTTAACAGGGTGTGACAACTGACAAGAGAATTAAACTGATGCAAATTAAAACTTTAACAATAACATTACATGGAGCTTAAAATCCTTTGCACTTTTGACACTGAATTTATGCTAGCTACTAAAAATCACTAGACTAAAAGGTCCTTACAGAACTACCAGTCAAGGACAATCCATTGTCTTTACAAGAAAAATAATACAGAAATTCTTAGTATCCGTAATAGACAGAGTTGATGAGCTGAGGATAGAAGCTTTATATCTCTTTAATCAAACCACAGGATAAAGTTTAAAATTACAGTTCATTACTAGGGAAGACAGCAATTCTGATTGAATCTGGAATAAAGCACATATATGGCTTTTATATTATCTAAGGAATACATCTATGACTTGCCTTTACCTTGTTATCCATGAAGAATTTAGAGCTTATCTCCTTCAAAACAGAACAATGAACAATAACTAGTATTAGGAGCTGAAATGTTACATGTAAGGCAATGTTCCCTTTCACTCCCTATTTTAGTGCAGTTGTAACAAACCTGCCAATGGTCAACCTGTTGCCATATTTGAATCAGTATTGCACATTTAAATTACTTTCTCATTTTGTTATTAATGCTAAACTTATCACTGTGGCTTTCATCAATCTATAGCAAAATGCAGGGCTAAGACAGAGGTACCAAGGTACTAATAGGAGAGCTATTATTTTGGCTGAGCTCCGCATTCCTACTTCCAACTATCTAATGGACACTTTCACGTAGAATTCTCACAAGTATCTCAACTCAACAGCATATCCAAAAGTCCCCTAGTTCCAGTTAATGGGATTGCCAATCTGAAATATCAAAATTAGCATCACCTTTCTTACCCTCACAACCAATGAGTCATTATATTCTGTCAATTCCATCTCAAAAATATCTTTTAAATTCCTGCTGGCTCCATAATGACTCATCAAGATAATGGTAAAGCATATTTTTTACTTCCTTGTCCGTATTTCAGAAGTTACTGCTTTTATAGCCACACATTTGATTATGTTACTTTTCCTCTCAGAAACTTTATCTGTGTTCAATCGCCTTAATAATAGAATCTGTGTTCCTTAATCTTGGGTTCAAAACTCTCTAGAACTTGACCCCAAAGACTTTTCCATCCTTTATGTCTGTCCTGGGTAAACGATACCCAGACACCCTCATTTTTTCCTAGAATAGTTCTTCAATCTTCTTTCCCTTACTTAACCCTGAAGCTTCTCTAAAAATTCATTTCAGTAAAGGGCCAGATAGTAAATATTTTAGGCTCTGTGGGCCATGTGGTCTCCAACGCAATTACTCAGCTCTGCCCCTGTGGCATGAAAGCAGCCAAAGATAATACATAAACAAATTAGCATGGCTGTATCCCAATAAAACTTTAATTACAAAAGCGGGCACAGGCTAGAATTAGGCCTGTGGGTCCTGATTTGCTGGCCAATGACCTAGATCATAGTACAAAGTGACAATTCTTTTATCAAGCAAGCATCAAATGACCATTCTATTGCTCACAAACCATGAGAAGTTACAAAATATCTAATACTTTGAAAATTTCAAACATATTTTGGAATGTGTACATTTACTTTCATTAAAAATAGAAACAAACAAACAAAAAAATAGAAACAAGAAGATAGGGAGGAAAGTACATCCAACATTGTTAGTGACTATGCATCTGGAAATTTCTTTTCCCCAAACTGTACAGAAAGCTATTTCTCAGAAATATTTAACAAAATATAATGCAGGTTAAGAGATTAATTTGCCAGTAAACATATTTCAATTCAACTTGGAATCCATGATGGTAGTTGTGGTCCCTGAGGTTCTCTGTTACATTTCTGTACATATATTCTTTGATTTATAGCTCCCTAAATTTTCTCTCCTATACCCTTTTAATTGGTTTACTGGGTTGCAAAGGATTTTAGTTTGTATACACAAATACATTTGCCATTGTTTGTATTGCTCTTAATAATCTGTGAATTTCTATAGCCTACACATTATATGAATTTTACAATTTAAAAATGATATGTGGAGAAACCAAGTAATCAGAAGAGCACAAACAACTTTGTAAAAGAGGAAAAAAGTTGGATGATTTATGCTATCAGATTTCAAGATTTACTCTCAAGTTACAGTAGCTAAGACTTGCAGTATTGTAATGTTAGACAAACAAATAAACAGAGAGTACAGAAATAGACCTACACATATATGATAAATAGATTTTTGACAAAGATGCAAAGGTAATTCAGTGGATAAGTGATAGTATTTTCAACAAATGGATGAATGGTGTAGGAATACTTGGACATTTGTAAGACAAAGAGAGAAAGAAAGGAAAGAAGGAAGGAAGGAGGAGAGGGAGGGAGGGAGGAAGAAGGAAGCAAAGAGAGAGAAAGAGGAACCTCAGCTCCTTTCTCATACAAGATACAAAAATTAACTTGTAACACTTCAGTATGAAACTTCCACATGAAAACATAGAAGACATTTTTCTGCCTTTGAGTTAGGCAAAGATCTGTTATATAAAATATAAAAACAAAACAAAATTAAAATTGATCAATTGAACATCATAAAATTAAAAATATCTGTTCTTTGAAAGCCATTTCTTAATTTTCTGAAAGAATTAAGAAATAGATTGGGAGAAAATATTTGCAAACACCTATCTGACAAAAGACATATCCAGAATATATAAAGAGCTCTCTCAACTCAATAATAAGAAAATAAATAATGATTTAAAATGTCTGAAAATTTGAATAAACATTTCATGGAAGAAGAGATATGGATAAGAAATAAGCATATGCAACATTAGTCATTAGGGAAATGCAAAACAGAACCACAATGTGATACCATTACAGTCCTATCAGAATGGCTAAAATTCATACAAAACAAAACAACCCAACAAAACCTGTCAATGCCAAGTGCTGATGGAAATGTGGAGCAACTAGAATTTTCTAGATGTGGAGCAACAGGAACTCTCATACTTTGCTAACAGGAATGCAAAATGGTACAACTACTTTAGAAAACAGATTGGCAGTTTCTTACTTCTAGGTATTTACCCAAAAAAGTGAAAATATGTGTCTACACAAAGATTTGTATGCAAATGTCTACAACAGTTTTATTCATAACCGCAAAATATTGGAAACAATTCAAAAGTCTATCAGTCAATGAATGGATATATTCATGCAATGGAATAATAGCAATAAAAAAGGAATGAACTACTGATACATGCAACAACATGGGTGGATGTCAAAAGCATTCTACTAAGTGAAAATACAAAAGGCTATATATAACTATGATTCCATTTATATGACATTTTGGTAAAGGTGAAGATATGAAGACAGAAATCAGATCAGTGGTTGCCTCGGGCTGCAGGTGGGAGGAGGGAACTGAGTACAAAAGAAGATAAGAGAACTTCTTAGGAGTGATGAAAATATTCCATACCTGGAACGTGGTGGTGGTTACACAATGAATATGTTTGTCAAAACTCACTGAACTGTTTATCTAAAAAAGGATGAGTTTTACTGTATATAAATTATACCTCAATAAACCCAACTTTAAAAAGATGATATTACTCTGAGGAACACTCTATCCCTAAACCTTTATGAATTTCCTCTGAATTTTTATACATTCATGAGTCTCTTTCTTGAGCACCTAATCTATGCATGGTTTCATTCTATATCCATGCTTCAGTGATCAGTTTTCCTTCATTAATTTTTCTTTCATTGTAGTATCCTGAATCATTTTTTTGAAATTTCTTCCCATGAGTGAACTCAGAAATTTACATGTTTACTTTCTTGGTAAGTTCTAAATTCAGAGTTTGATGAGAGTCTGCTTTCCAAGTCTGTACCTGAGCATTAAAGTAAATGGTTCATGTCTTAAAACTCCCTAACTCTCATACATCCTGAAGCCTTACTGCAGAATTGCATTCTTCAACCATGCCCCCAGTTAATAAAGTGCTTTTGGCACTTCAGTTATTAAAATACATGGGTTTGAGGAGGATTTAAAATAGACTTTGCTAATATTTAAAATTCCCCTTTATATTTAATAATCCAAGTTCAATGATATTGTTGGCTATTGAAAAATTCAAGTAAACTTGAGGACCCCAAATCTGGTATCTCTCCCTTCAGTGAAGAATCCTAAATGACAGTTATAGGCAGAAGGGTTTACAATGTCTCACAACTTCTTTAGAACAGAGCATTGTTAACAAGGACATTACTTCAGAAATAAAGGAGACAAAGCTTGTTATTGTGCATTGAAAATATTTGCATTCTATCCAGGTTACAGTTCAGGATTAAAGAACTTTGGCAATGACATTACCCTTTCCAAACCTGAACCTAATTTACCAAGCAGTTAGAGTGACAAAGTAGAAAGCATAGGATTTGTAGTTCATTTGCTCTGTCCACAGATCTGGGTCTCTGTGTAAAGTCTGCAAAATTAAAAGCACAATCAAAGTAGATGTTTAAAGAGTAATGGTGCATGCTATATCTCTGAGATGCCACATAAAATCAAGGCCCTTGGGAAAGTTGTTAAGTAAGGAGTATTGATTTAAATTACTTAACAATAGCAAGAGTAAACATACTTTTGCCTCGAAGATTTTTCTTTCTTTTTAAAATAAAAAGTCAGTGATTTGCCAACAGACAACGTTCATTCCAAAAACTTAAGTGTCAACAGTATCAACGGCATAAACATGAATGTAATACATCTTTCAGAAAGTAAATGTTTCCAAAAACTTTGTGACATACACTTTCTGGAATAGTTATGATTTTGTCTGAGATATATATAGATACACACATACACATATTTAATCACTTATGGGACTCCTGAAAAAAAAATAGTAACTCTAAGACATTTTTGCCAAAATGAAATATGAATAATGAATAGTACACTTTTATTGAGGAACTTTTATTGTAGATTAATATTAACCAAAAGTATGTCATAATTAGAAAACAAGGAGAAACAAAAAAATAATTTGTAGTTCAATGATTAGATATAGCCATTTATTTCTTCATTAATTCTGCAAATACCTACTGAATGTGTTCTATGTGCCAGGCAGTGTTTTAGGCACTGCAGGTTCAGCAGTAAACAAAATATATTCAAAATTTCCTGTCCTTATGGGGTTTACAGCAACCTTTACCATTTTGTTGTATAGCCTTCAAGAATTCAGATATGTATCAATATATATATATTACACACACACATACATACATACACACACAAAGAGAAAAGCATAGTGTTATTCTGTAGGTATTATTTGTAACCTGCTTTTTAAGACTACACATGAATGTGATCTTTTAAAAAATTTTTTACTGTGGTAAAATCACTTAACATGAGATCTGCCCTCCTGACAAAATTTTAAGTGTACAATACAGTAATGTTAACTACAGGCACTATATTGTACAGCAGGTCTCTAGAATATATTCATCTTACATAACTGAAATTTTATACCATTGATTAGCAACTTCTTTTCTTACCACCAAATATACACTGATACTTTTTTTTCCAATGACTTCATTATACACCATTGTATGGGTCATCCTAAATTATTTAACAATCCCCTCTCATTGGACATTTAGTTTGTTTCATTTTTTTACATTATAAATGGTGCTATGGTAATATGTAAGCATGACTATTATAGTATATATTATAATTATATACATATATACACACGTCCAATTTTTTTTTATCATGTTCAATTCCTAGAAGTGAAAATTTTGTTTCATAGGGTATTAACAATTTTAAGGCCTGTATGACTTTTCTCTATGATTTGTTCTTTTCTGAAATAGAAAAGCAGAAAGCAAAGTATAGCATATGTGCTTCATTCAAGGTGTGAAAACTCTATAAACAGTATGCCTAGAGTAGTGTTTATCCTCTGAGGTTGTCGTGATGATGCCAGTGTCTTAGAATACCAGCACGACAATCAAAAGGGTAGATCAGGAATGAAAACCAGTGGTTTTGAGATTCTTTTCCACAAGGATAACCAAGCTTTAGATTAAAAAACCAAATTAATTGATATGTTTTGAACATTTCAATGTACATTTCAGACAAAACTTCATTAGACTTCCATTCCAAGTAATAGCCTTGAATTCTTCTTTGCTGTAACAGCAGGGAAGCATCCCAGCTTTCAGAGTTAGTTTTCCTATAACCATTCTTAAAATGCCTATAAACCATTTTATTATCGAAAGTATTTATAAAACATAAACTATAATCTCAAATTTTAAAAATGACATGACCTTTTTCTTTAGGACATCTGATTTTCTAAATACCTCTGGAAAGCTTAGAATAAAATTTGGTTGCTCTAACATAATGTTTTATTCTGCCTACAAGATGTACACTTATTATATATGATTTTAAGAGCCAAATTGATCAATATTTTTTTTTGTTAAATTTTCTAGCTCCTCATTCATAAATTCTGTATGTCACTTATGGGAAAATACGTCGCTAATCATATAAAATCAACAAATACAGGTTTATGGTAAGAAACTAAGATATACCAAAGTAGAAAGGCAAATTTGAGAAAAGTTTGATTTCATATGACAGTTAAATACATTAAAAAAAACCATTTATAATTTAATAGATTTCTTTCTGAATACAGATTTGTAGTAAGAAATCAGCTACAATCAATGATATGAATAAATTATTCTACTTGTTTTAATTCAACATGAGAAAATGGAAATGTGAGAATTATAGTGATCCTTAAATTCAGCTTGATCTTTCAAGGTGCTCAGCATTCTCTGATTCCTCACCTAGGTCACAGCAGGGGAGGGATAGGATGAATCCTTGCACAGATGTAACTGCCTGTCTAGTATTCCTCTAGTTTATAGCATTGTTTGTTCCATATCCTATGGATTTATGTAGATTTTGTAACACGCAGTTCCTCATCTAAGAGCTGGTTGCCAAGTAACATCAGAAGGATTCCAGGACCAAAAGCATTCCATCTTCACAGAGAATTAATTTTTGCCTAATAAGACTTAAGACTTAACAGCTACTCCACCAAGCTGCACAAAAATGAGGTTTGTGAGAGACATCCTTGAAAATATTTAGGGATTTTAAAATTATTATTATTGTATTATTATTATTATTATTATTATTATTGGGTGCCGAGAACTACTCTAGGGATACCTGCAGGGAAGAAACCTCTAGGATTCTTTTTTTTTTTTTTTTTTTTTTTTTTGGCGGTACGCGGGCCTCTCACTGTTGTGGCCGCTCCCGTTGCGGAGCACAGGCTCCGGACGCACAGACTCAGTGGCCATGGCTCGCGGGTCCAGCCGCTCCGTGGCATGTGGGATCTTCCCGGACCGGGGCACGAACTCGTGTCTCCTGCATCGGCAGGCGGACTCTCAACCACTGTGCCACCAGGGAAGCCCCTCTAGGATTCTTTTTCATAGTGTGGGCTCTCTTCAATTCCACTCTCCTTGTGGCTCTACTTTTGTTGGGCTTTATAACAAAATCAAAGTAAAATGAAAAGTATGCAATAGTATTTGTGTAGTTTTAATTACATCTCTGTTACTATGATTGAAATTGAGAACTTTTTACAAGGTAAGGGTCATTTGTGTTTCTTTTTCTGTGAACTATTGCTCATATCTTTTGTTCTTTTTTTAAAAAAAGTCAGACTGTTGATATTTTTCCACTCAATTTTTAGAAACTCTTTAAATGTGAGAGGTATAATTTATGATATTATTTATACATATTTTTCCCAGTTTGTAGTTTGCTTGTGTTATTTTATTTTTCTGTTCAACAGCTTTATATTTATATATATATCTATATCTCTATCTTTCTAATCAAATTATCAGTCTTTCCTTTTATTGCTTCTGTATTTTTTTTTTTTTTTTTGCGGTACGCGGGCCTCTCACTGTTGTGGCCTCTCCCGTTGCAGAGCACAGGCTCCGGATGCGCAGGCTCAGCGGCCATGGCTCACGGGCCCAGCCGCTCCGCGGCATGTAGGATCCTCCCGGACTGGGGCACGAACCCGTGTCCCCTGCATCGGCAGGCGGACTCTCAACCACTGCGCCACCAGGGAAGCCCTGCTTCTGTATTTTTAATCATTGGAAATGTCACAGGTTTGGTTTCCCAGGAAGCTGACTCTGAGATGGAAACTATAGTGCTGGACTTTTATTAAAGAATCTGTCTTAGTCAGCTCTGGCTGCTATAATAAATACCATAGAAGGGGTGGCTTAAATAACAAATCGTTGTTTCTCACAGTTCTGGAAGCTGAGAAATCCAAGACCAAGGTGCCAGCAGACTTGGTTCTTGGTGAGAGTCCTATACCTGGCTTCCAAATGGTTTCCATCTCTCTGTACTCACATGACCTCTTTGTATGCATGCAGAGAGAGAGCTCTGGTCTATCTTCCTCTTCTTATAATGACACTAATACCATCATGGGGCTCCACTCTTAAGACCTCATTTAAGCCTAAGTATTTCCCAGAGCCTCAATCTCCTAATACCATAATCTTGGAGGTTAGGGATTCAACATATGAATCATAGAAGGAACACAAGCATTCAGTCCATAACAGAATCCTTGGGACTAACAGGTGTGGATCAAAGGACTCCCAACACTAGGGTAATAAGCTCTTTATTCCTGAAGAGGATCTAGGTGGCACATCAAAGCATTTACCATGGGAAATTCTCTCCACTCCAAGAAATGAAACAAAGGGATAAAACAACACAGCTAATAAGGTATCCATCTATGGCTTCTTATACTACTTGAATAGTTTTATTTGGTACATTAAATCTCTGATCCATTTGAAATGGTGTGACAAACTGAGCCAATGTTATCTTTTCATACTTTCAGTGGTCCCAGTAATATATTAAAAAGATGATTTGAAAAGTTATCCATTATTCTAAAAGTCTAAATTTCCATATATGTTTAAGTCTGTTTCTGGATTTCTTTTTTGTTCTATTAATATACCCGCTCATGTGTTAATACCACATCATTTTAATTATTTAGGTGTTGTAATGTGTTTTAAACCTTTCACCAGCCATTTCTTTTTTTTACTTTTAAGGTTTTCCCAGATATTTTTCCTAGATAAACTTTATAACTAACTTGTATAGCTATAGAAAAATTGTATTTTATTTGGATTTCATTAGATTCATAGATTAACTTAGGGAAACCTCAACTTTGGAAAAGCTGATATCTTTATTATGTTGTGTTCTCTTTTCAATGAAGATGATATATCCTTCTAAATGCTCAGATCTATTATGTCTTTCAAGAATATTTTATAGTCTATAAGGGTTTTGTGCCCCTTTTTTGTTATGCTTATGCTTAGGTTTAAAAAAATTTTTTGACTTCCTATTATAAATGGAATCTCCTCTTACACTATTTTCTAACTGGTTGTCGTTCAGATTCCCTGTTTCATTAAGTAATTAATAATTTAAATCTACTTTAAAATTATTTTAGTTCTTTAAAAATTTTATACTATTGATATAAAAAATCTCCAACATATACAAAATTGAGAAAAGTGAATGATAAATCCCCATGTGCCCATTACTAGATGCAACAATTATCACTTCATTACTAATCTCATTTCATCTAAAACCCAACCTACTTCCTCTCTCCTAGATTATACTGAAGCAAATCCAAGGTATCATATCATGTAATCTCTATGCATTTCAGTATATATTTCCAAAAGATAAGTACTCTTTTTAAAACATAGCTTCAATGCTATTAGTCCACCAAAAGCCCCCAACTATAATAATTCCATATTATCATATTATTATCAAATATTTAGTCAATGATTAAACTTCTCCAATTATCTCATCAATTTTTTGGAAGTTTGTTTATGCCAATCAGTATACAATGTCCACACATTGCAATTGATTGATATATTTCATTTAATCTATAGGTTACCTCTCCATCTCTTTTTTTTCCTTTGCACTTTATTTCTTGAAGAAACTGGATCATCTGTTCTGTATAGTTTTTCATAGTTTTGCTGACTGCATTCCTGTAGTATTTTTAAGCATGTTCCTCTCTTCACTGAATTTCATGTAAATTAGTAGTGTGAACAAGAGGCTTCATTAGACTCAGATTTGATTTTTTTTTTTTTTTTTGGTTAAGAATATTTCCTAAGTGCTATAGTGAATTTCCATGAGGGAGCACATAAGGTCTGATTGTATCCGTTTTAAATCTAACAATTCATTAGACTTTGCCACTTGATAATATTCTAATTTTACCACTCTTTTATTTATTAGCTAAAACTCTTCTATAAAGAGTAACTTTTCTTTATCATCTATTTGATTACACTGAAATACAGTTCATAGAGGAATGGTAGAATAAACGCTTGATTCTTCTTCTTTATAGCAGCTTTTAAAGTTATGTGTTATATTTGTAGTATGCTCCAAAGGTGACCAATAAGCTTTTCTTATTATCATTATGGATTCATGTATTAAACATATTTGATGTATTTAAATCCTTTGTAAATTTTCCCATTTTGGGTGGTCAGTGGGAGACTCTTCAAGTTAGCTCTTTTTGATATGATCCTAAGAGTGATGATAGCGTCCTTGTTTTCTGCCTGGAAAATATATTCCTTACTGTCTTTTACATTCCCTGTCCCAAACCAGGGATCAGGCACTTCTCCCAGAAGCCCTGGTTCCTTTAGTAGGAAGTAGTATTTTAAGATCATAATCTAGGTACATAAAGTCTCTTTGTTATTAGTTTTTCATTGTTCCCTTTCTTGTTGCAGAGCTAGGAAATGTTTTTTTGCTGTTGTTAAGATGAAATAGATCTTGCACACACACAGATAATTCTAATTCAGATATAGCACTGAAGATTTTTTTTTTGCGGTACACGGGCCTCTCACTGCTGCGGCCCCTCCCGCCGCGGAGCACAGGCTCCGGACGCCCAGGCCCAGCGGCCACGGCTCACGGGCCCAGCCGCTCCGCGGCATGTGGGATCCCCCCAGACCGGGGCACAAACCCGGATCCCCTGTATCGGCAGGTGGACTCCCAACCACTGCGCCACCAGGGAAGCCCAGCACTGAAGATTTTTATTTAACCTCATCGCACTTACCTGTGCTTCTCCTTTTTCACCTAACAGGTATCTGCGTTCTCAATGACATCAATATAATTATTAATTTGCTTTATCCCACAACATACATGACAGTTTCAGGATGATACTAAAAACATTATCACCAACACCATTACATTCATTTCTTTCATCTTGTTTTGATGTTTACGTATTACCTTTTAAAACAGTTCTTTATAATTATGCAGAATATTTACATGGTTCCAAAATCAAACCTACAAAATAAGAAGTCTAGCCAGCTTCTACCATGTCTATTTTCTCCCCTTTCCTCCTATAAATATTTAGATACATAATTTGAGAGAAAAGCTAGAAGGGAACTAAAGGGGAAAAAACTTGGACTCAGAGGTTAAAGTTCAATCTTTGCATGAAAGTTGTGTAACAGGAGTTGGAAATATTCATGTTAGGAAGTTAGAAGAGAAAGTGGAATCATTTAAAATATTTCATTGAATTGGCTAAAAGAGGACAATGATGGAGAATTTTTTAAATGAATATTAGAAAAGAGTGTGCAAGAGGAAACGGTCAACAATGCCAAAGTCAGCAGAAAATCTTGGTAAAGGTTGACAGAGGTAAAGCTATTGGATTTCTCAATAATAAGGCCTTTTAAAAAAATTTCAGAGCGATAAGTTTCTTTGAAGGAGCAAAGCAGAGTTTCAAAGAGCAATAAGGGAATGAATGGAAAGGAAATAGAGAAAGGCAGCCTAAAAACTTACTTGTGATGCTGGAAGTTTGAAAGGTAGGAACACACAGGGCTATTGCTAGCTTGAGAAATACAGTCAAATGGAGATTCTTTATTTTCCCAATAATAAAAATCTTAAAGTCAAAGAGGGAGCTATCAGAAGGAGAAGCTAGAATGAGTGAGGTAGGAGGTAGATGGGCCCCTGGGCAGAGCAGCCGGAGTGTGTCAAGTGGAGTAGATTGGAGCTTTGTTTTCCCTGACACTCCAAAGACAAAGTTAATGGCAGGAGCTGAGCTCTGCTGGAGTAAAGAGGTAAGAGGACCACACCTGTCACTCCTGAGGTCAAGGAAACCTCCCGACTGCACATGAAGAGGAAGGCTCCTCGGGGGTCAAAAAGGGAGGGGGCGTCACCCCACAATAAGTGTGGAATACTCCCTTTAGCCTTTGCGCTGGAATCCATCTTGGCAAAACGATGTGCATGCATATTGGGAGGGACTTGGACAGGTCAGGCGTGGACAAGAAGCGAGATAATTTGCCAGAGGAGAACAAAGACCCAGAAGACCTGCCCCATATAAGTGATTTATTTTTTATAAATGTATTTATCTATCCACTTATTTATTTTTGGCTGTGTTGTGTCTTTGTTGCTGCGCGTGGGCTTTCTCTAGTTGCAGTGAGCGGGGGGCTACTCTTCGTTGCGGTGTGTGGGCTTCTCATTGCGGTGCCTTCTCTTGTGGCAAGTGGGGGCTACTCTTCATTGCAGTGCACGGGCTTCTCGTTGCAGTGGCTTCTCTTGTTGCAGAGCATGGGCTCTAGGTGTGTGGGCTTCAGTAGTTGTGGCACGAGGGCTCAGTAGTTGTGGCTCACGGGCTCTAGAGCGCAGACTTAGTAGATGTGGCGCACGGGCTTAGTTGCTCTGCGGCACGTGGGACCTTCCCAGACCAGGGCTCGAACCTGTGTTCCCTGTGTTGGCAGGTGGATTCTTAACCACTGCACCACCAGGGAAGCCCCATATAAGTGATTTAAATCACCTTGCTGGCACGCCCCTCCTCATTAGGGAGGACAACAACACCCTTTCTCTACGGGTGTGTATTTCTGCCTTGCTTCTGTCTTAAAGAAACTACTTCTCTGTATGTTCTCCCACATGTTGTGCTGTGCTAATAATAATAAACTGTGTACCTGTTTTTATAGTTTTTGCCTCCTTGAAACATTCTTGCTTTCAAATGGGGGCAAGAGCCAGGGCAACTTTGCTTCTAGCCTCTAACTCCTGGTGGACTGGCAGCTAGGATTCCTGGTTTTCATCCAGGCTACTCAGGTTCAATTCCTGAGCAGGGAACAAAGATCCTGCTTCAAGACTGCTCACTGCTGTCTCTCAGAGAACATGAGAACGTGGAAACGCTGGAACAAATCTCTCAAGAGTAAGGAAGGAATGAATCTAAGGCTAGAGAACAGCCAGCAATTCACCCTCCATGCACAGAGACCAGGGCCCTAAGTGAGAATTTTGGGACATGCAGCTTATTCCAAGGAAGCATGTAATAAATCCAGACTTCTGAGTTTTTCCACACCAAAGTTGAATACTTCCACAGAGGCTGATTCCATTCCTCACTTAGATCCCTGGAAATAAAAACATCCCATGGCAGGCTTATTCCCCTGAGCTAGGATTCCCTAAAACAAAATTACTTGAGTTCACTGCTAGTTTATTCTGAGCACACAACCCACACTTTCTAGTCTACTCCTAATACACTGCACGTGATTGTTTTGGAAGCCTTGAAATCAGCTCAACTTGGAATGGTCACATCTTTGTTATCCTTGGTCACTGTCTAGGTTGGACAACCCTTGGATCATCCAAATTCTTTCAAACCCTTATTTCCATATTGCTCCATATAAGCCTATCTTGACCATAAGACCATATCCCCACATTTCTTCTTCCTCTTAAACCTTCCTACTGTGTCCTATGGTAACTCTTATTTCATGGTAAACTATCTTATATCTCAGCCTCTTCATCAGATGTTCCTCCTACCTCCTTTCCCAAATCTGTATTCACCACTGCTATTTCTAAACCATTATTTGTTTTCTTTCTGACAACTGTTCTTTTGAGACATATACTGTCCCACTGAATCTGTCATTCATTAATGTCTCATCTTGTGTCAGTTTCTCAGCTTGGTTTGTCGGTCACTTGACAGGGTCAAGAAGAAAAAAAAAAAAGGATATACAGCAGTTAAATTGCTAAGGAAGAGCACGGAGTGTCTGCAGAGCAGAATTAGACCAGACACGGGAAAGGTGGACTGAGAGGGTAGGCAGAATGTGTGAGCCACATAAAATCCTTAAATAATGGATAAGGTACGTGGTACGTCGGGGCTGGCTCATACTAGTTTACAAGAGCCAGTTGTTAAATTTTCAGGAATTTTGCAAGCTCTTACGTTGATAGCTTGAAATGGGACATCATGGGAGTATTTATACCATGAAAATCTGCAAATGCTACAAATCAGGACTCATTTTCCTCTGAGAGGCAGTTCTTAAATATTTACCAGCACACCACTGGGTGATAGGGAGGAAGAGGAAATGAAATACTGAGTGGATACAAGTTCAGGAAAGTTGAAGACAAATTTTACCTAATTCAAAAATTACGTCTAGGAACACTATCACCAAGAAATAAAGTAGAAGTCCAAGAAATAAAAAATAAGGAAGATTTAAATGGTAGATCCCAAAGTGGCAAAATTAAAGACAGGTTCCAAAGAAAAATAACTGGAACATATCCTTCTTTTAGCTTAATAGATTTCATCTTTATTAATGAGGTTGAACCACAACTGTATGGAAATGAATGGAGATGATATTGGCAGGTTCTCCTATATCACTGGATACTCTTGTGTTGAACTCAGCACACAGCATTTGTTTATTCTGTGCTTAACTAGGCTACTGGGTACAGCTTCAGGCTCCAAAAACTTAGATGGGGTGAAGAACCTAGAAATTGACAAGAATGAGAATATGGAGAAGATACGGCTCTTAGGAGCACCTATACAGTGAAATAAAAAGGGTGGAGTTTATATCCTGTCTACCCTCATCCACTGAATGATATCGTGCAAGTCACACACCGCTCTGAACTCATTTCCTAAGCTATGATGTGGCAATGGAGATACCTATCTCTTAGTGTAGCTGTGAAAATTACTCAAGTTTATGAAGTTTCAAGTGTTGAGTCTGGTGCCTTGCTCGTAGCAGACACTAAAAACATGTGTTTCCATCTCATTCCTAATCCTTTCTTCTCCATGAGGTAAGGCTAAATACATATTCTTGAGAAGATGAAAATAAGAAGTCAGATGAAAGTGTATGAAGGAGTTTCTCAGTAGTTCTCTTTTTTTCACATCGTTGGAAAGCTCTAATCCAGGGGTTGGCAAACTTTCTGTAAAGAGGCAGAGAGTAAGGCTTTGCGGTCCATAGTCTCTGTCCCAACTACTCAACTCTGCTGTTGTAGTATAAAAGCAGCCACAGACAATACATAAATAAATATGTGTGTGGCTGTGTTGTTAATAAAACTCTATTTATGAACACTGAAGTTTAAATTTCAAGTAATTGTTCACGCTATGAATATCTTTTGTTTTTTTCAACCACTTAAAATGTAACAATCTTTCTGAGCTCACAGATCATATAAAAACATGTGGAAGGCTGAATTGTGCCTGTAGACTGTACTTTGCTGACACCTGCTCTTATCTCATACTTCAAGAATCAATTGGGATAGGCCGGTAGTTTTGAAACATATTTTAAAATCTTGGAATCCTTTGTTCAAAGAAAATCTTGCATGACAACCACTTGTTAGCAGAGTTTCTGTGAGGACTGAAATTTAGCATCCCTCCCATTCCCTCAAGAACCTATCTTTCCACCAACACTTACACACACACACACACACAATCTCCTGAAGGGATTTTATGGGACACTTTTCTGGAAGTCTTACAATGAAACATCAAAAAGAAATACTGATAATTTTGCACTATTCGACCCCCTTTAAGGCAAACAAGATCCGAACACAAAAAAGCCAGGGAACAGTAATTAAGAGAGCCCTCCAGGGCTTCCGTGGTGGAGCAGTGGTTGAGAATCTGCCTGCTAATGCAGGGGACACGGGTTCGAGCCCTGGTCTGGGAGGATCCCACATGCCGCGGAGCAACTAGGCCCGTGCGCCACAACTACTGAGCCTACGCGTCTGGAGCTTGTGCTCCGCGACAAGAGAGGCCGCAATAGTGAGAGGCCCGCGCACCACGGTGAAGAGTGGCCCCCGCTTGCCACAACTAGAGAAAGCCCTCGCACAGAAACGAAGACGCAACACAGCAAAAATAAATAAATTAATTAATAAACTCCTACCCCCAACATCAAAAAAAAAAAAAAGAAAAGTTATCTCTACAGGCAAGAAAAACCAATCCTTCCTCTAAGACAAATCAAAGTGAAGAGAAATTCACTATAACATCTAGCTGTGTTCCACCACTGTCTTCCCCTTGTCACTTTCTCTTTAAAAAAAAAAAAAAAAAAGGGCTTCCCTGGTGGCGCAGTGATTGAGAGTCCGCCTGCCGATGCAGAGGACACGGGTTCGTGCCCCGGTCTGGGAGGATCCCACATGCCGCGGAGCGGTTGGGCCCGTGAGCCATGGCCGCTGAGCCTGCGCGTCCGGAGCCTGTGCTCCGCAAGGGGAGAGGCCACAACAGTGAGAGGCCCGCGTACCACACACACACACACACACACACACACACACACACACACACACAAAAGAGAGCCCTCCAAAGGCTACACATCCTTAAAGTTGTTTTTTTTCCCTCCATCAGACTTCTTATTTATGCTTTCAGACACTTGTCTCTCGAATGAATCTTTCTCTCCTCTGATGAGAATCTCCATAAACCGAACACTGTAGTTTATCTCTCTTGTCCACATGATGGTTTGATCCTCTGTCATTTCTTGGCTGTACTGGTGTCTGTTATTGGGATTTGGCCTCTGCTTTGGTCCTGAGCACATGGCACATGCAATTTTCAGTCACCCTGCTATCCCAGATCCCTGACCACACCAGCCAGATCTTAGTTATGAAAAATACCCTCCAATCAATGCAGTAGGAAGAAAACCCATCAAAGCAAAATCTCTGTACAGACATCCATGGAGAACTATCAAATGCCAGGCTACATTAATAAAGGATGTAAAGAAGGAAACAAACACTTAGTTAGGTCTGCTGTGTGCCAAGTGCGGTGCTAATCATTCATGCTAAAATTAAGAAAAATTTGACAAGCATTTTATGAATGGTGTAAAGTGCAACCCAATCTTAGGGAAGAAGTTAAAATGAGTGATTTCCTAAGTCCTCCCCCTTCAGGTAAAGTTTGAGTTCCTTCCTTCATGGAGCTCTGTAGACACATTTTCTAGCAAGGAGAGATACCTGGAGAAAAAAATAGATCCAAGAGAAAACTATTTTGAAAGACTGTTAAAGGCTTCCACTGGCATCTGGGAAAACCAGACTACTTTTGGTACACACACAGACACAGATATTGAAAAGAAAAACACAAATATGTTAAAAAGCTACTCCTCTGTCACTAACATTAGCAGATAGATGAACAGACTTTCCTATGCACGCAATCCAACTGCATGGTTGGGGCCCTTTATACAGGGGCAATTTGAGATGCTATCTTTAGGTTTGAAAATAAACAAACCAAGAAAACAAAAACATAAACAAAACCAAACAAAACCTTTGGCTTGAGCTTTAATTCCAGTGTGGTCATGTTCTGTCACACACATAATCTCAGATAATATGTGTCAAGTGAAACAAAACAACCGAGCATTTACATTAAGAGCTGGCTTTAGCTCCTTTACAAATTCAAATAAGTGTTTTTCAAGGCAATATTTGAAAGTCATTGCTTCTAATATCTTTCATTACCATCTTCCGGTCTGTATCAGAAAAAAACACATACCAGCTGAGACGAGACAAATCAAATGACTTGCATGTATTAATTAACCACCATGTGTCTACTTTCCGAGGACTTGTAGATCTACTCTCCAACTTTCCCCACACTGCTTGATGACCTGGGGAAAGACTTTTAGGGGCTATATCAAATGAGTTTCCTGGGCCTCTACTTTAAGTTGGGTGCAACCAATGGACAGTACCTCCAGGAGATCAGCAAGGAATGTGAGTTGAAGGTTTTTATTTTCCTTGCTCTTTCCTTGTTTGACAAAATTAACAGGGGCTCCATTTCTCTCCTGAACGCTAACACTCTTGTGGGCTAGGAACCATTTCCTGCCCCCTGTATCTTCAGGCCAAGGGGTGGTAATGGCTCCTTACTGTTGCTACTCTTGGGGTACTATATTGTGCCTTGTTAGTTTCCTTTAACCGTGCTCACACATTTGCAGGTAGTACATTCATTAAGCTCTCCTCAATCCTCCCCTTAGAGCTGCTGTCTACTTCCTATGCTGACCCTGAGCGAAAATGCCCCTATTTTTCACTCTTATTTGTGACTGAACAAAGAGAACCAGATTCATTGTTTTCTAGCCAACATTGTATATTGATATTCTTTGTTGTACACCTGTTGCAGCAAGTTCTAGGGAGTGAAAAGCGTCATACGGGGGCCCACAGAGAACTTCAAATGTTGCATTTTTCAAGCACACTACTTCAGGAATATTTATATTACCATCTTTGGATATCTTGCATGTGTATTACATTCTTTCTGTATATGAAATAACTCATCATAAAAATGCAACAGCGAGACAAAATTATTTGAAATAAAGCTTTTATATGTATATATGCATGGGAGAGTTTCTGAAAGGAATTAGAAGAAAATAATATTCGTTTCATGAGATCTTGAGATTCTGGGTGATTATTTTCTTATATTTTTCAAATTTTCTATAGTAAGTCAAAATATATAGCCAATAATAAGCAGTAAAAACTTGGTAAAAAGGGAATAGCTTCAAACAAGCTCTAGACCAGTTACTGTACTAAATCATTTCACTGATAATTGGATCCACTTAAAAGAGGAAACCCCAAATAAAAGTTCAGACATGTGACTAAAAGGCAAAAAGAGGAAAATGCCCTATGAGCCAATGAGAGTGTCACCTCTTGCAACAATTATGTCATAGGAAAAGGATTTCAGGAGACCATTAGGATATGAACTTGCTTATAAAGCTGCCAAAGGTGACCTTAATCATCCAGTCATGTTCTGTTCAGAACCATTATTTGGCTTTCAGTTGCTATGAACAGTAGCTGTGTGATATAGTCATGTTTAAAGGCATAGTGGCTGTTCATTCTCATCGGCAGTCTCTCCTTTAGGCTGTTATTAAGATTTCATGGAGTTTGCCAAACGTCTGTCCCCTGAGACCTTGCAAAATGAGTGGCAAGTACAAAGACTTTTGACGCTCAATGTCAGAAGGATGATTCACTTGGCTGTGCTGCAGCCCAGCAAGGCCAAGACCTGTTACTCAGATGATAATTAATAACAAACATGCCAATTACTGGACTTTTATTAACTGTCTGGATAAGTGAAGTATAGATATATGAAAAATGGTGTTTGATAACATCACGTTGATTAAATAAGGTCTTGCCAGCATTATTCATTATAACACAGTATCCAATTTTGATACTTAGATTTGAGTCAGGTAGCATGATTTTATAACCTATGGTCTCCCTATCATAACCCTTCCCTAGTGTCACTCAAACAATAGACTAGGTAGAGGTCCTTCTTTAGCTTGACTCCTTTTTCTCCCTCAGCACATATGTCTGATCTTTCTCTAACTCTTTATACCACCTTTGTTTGTACTAAAGATATTAATAAGTAAAAATTCCAGTCACTAGTGTTTTTCTGATAGTTTTAGGTACAATATATTTTTAAAAATCTGGTCCCTTAATTAAACTAAATTAAACATTCCCCTATATAACATGGCATGAAACAATGTGAAGCATGATAGGATAATCATTTGCGGACTTAACGTAATTAATTTTTAAATAGGGAACCAAGAAGCGTTCTTTAAGAGGCTGCATATATAAAAAAAATAAATTCACAGAATATTTGGTTTGGAAATGGTCTTAAAGCTCAGCTAGTCCAACCATTCACTCAGTGCTTGAATCCCTTCTAAAACATCTCCATCTGTTTGTCTCTGTCATCCTTGAACTGCTCTAGGAAAGAAGAACATTTTTTTCAAGCAACTGATTTGAAATAGGAGGTACTAATTTCCTTATACGGTCATCTATCGGTATCCACAGGGGATTGGTTCCAGGACTCCTGTGGATAACAAAATCCATGGTGCTCAAGTCCCTTATATAAAATGATACAGTACAGTCAGCATTCCATATCCACTGATATGAAGGGCCAACTGCACATATGTATATAAAAATATTATGCAAACATGATTACTGCTCCTTATTTTAAATTTATTATGAAATATGTGACTGGGAAAAAAGAGAAGAAAAAAATTCTTCCCTAGTTTCCTTACATGTATTCCTTTTTGAAATAAATTTGACAATCCTGGAGGACTCAGAGCTTTCCTCTTCTTTGACCCACAAAATGAAATAATTAAATAATGGCAAAGACCCCAGTTTCTAGGACATGCAAAGATCTAAAACAATACGTCGAATGAAGCATCATTTTCATCTTTTAAATTTCTTTTGACCACCTGTGTTTCATCCAGCAAGTCAAGTCAAATAGGCACAGAGCTTCTTGCCAAGAATATGCTCGAAACAAAAGATACACTGGAAAACTCACACAGTCCTCAAAAAGCTGTACTGTATAAGAAAGCAAGACAACCACCAAAAAATCACTATCAGCTGTTAAGAGTTAACAGGATAATTGTAAGTTTCCTGGTTCAAAAAAAGTTTCATGAAGAAGTGATTTTAGAAATCTTTTGACTCTAGCTATAAAATGTGTTTGGCAAATCTTGGAACATAAAATGCCCTTCTTCCTTAAAAATCTGACTTGCTGCAATGCCTGAAATCCCTCTCTCCCCAATCTGAATTAGAGAAGCATGGCTTTGGGGTTTAAAGGCCTCTTCATTTTCAGGATCCTCTGGCACCAAGCCCCTAACACAGACTCATTATAATGTAAAGCCTTAGTGAAGAGGTGACTGGTCTGTAATGAGATACTGAACAGGCTTTTGGCAGAGAGCAGGGATCTCAGAGCTGAAAGATACAGAAAGAGGAAGAGGGAGGTGAACTAAAGATAAACTTCACTCCCTCCTCAACTTTCTCAGGGCTAGGCCTTCCACTGTACATTACCTTATTTATTCTTACATTTGGATTATTTTGAAAGTCTTGTAGACCTACCTAAGGCCAGGGAAAAGATCATCAAACACTTTTGTTGAACCAAATGTATGGAACTAAGAACCTTTCTTCATAAATCAAATCTGTCCTTAAATCTTGGGAGATATCTTTACAAAATCATGAATAGTCTTAAGGATAAAAGCTCCTTCTTGTTTAGCATTGTGCTGGATACATATTATGTGTTTCATAAAAGTACTTTATTGAGAATAGCTGAACAGCATTTCTAATGATAAAGCAAGTTCCATCGTGAATCATTTACCCAGCAGCTACTGGGTAAATGGAATTAAGTAAGACTCGTTAAGACTTAATCAATTTCTCTATATACTTTCACTTTCTAAATTGGCAAAAGAATCTCAGATAAAGAACAGACTTCAAAATGAGTACATTCAAAGAAACAAATAAGCTGTTTGTTTTACACTCAGTTATGACTATTGTAAATAAATTATTCATCTAAAAGCTGAAAGACTTATGTCACTTAAGTGCTTGGGATAATCAAAAGTAAACTGGGATCAATTAATAAAAATAGGAAAGCAGGGAGAAGAAACCAGAAAAAAAAAGACTTAGTCAATGATAAAATATTGCAAAATCATAATGAAAATATGTAGGACCTTTGAAAAGATTAATGGAATCGATAAACCTTTAGCCAGACTCATCAAGAAAAAAAGGAGAGAGAGGGCCCAAATCCATAAAATCAGAAATGAAAAAGGGAAGTTACAACCAACACGACAGAAATACAAAGGACCATAAGAGACTACTATGAACAACTATATGCCAATAAAATGGAAAACCTAGAAGAAGTGGACAGATTCTTAGAAAGGTACACTCTCCCAAGACTAAACCGGGAAGATACAGAAAATATGAACAGACCAATTACTGGTAATGAAATTGAATCAGTAATTTTGAAACTCCCAACAAAAGACCAGGACCAGCTGGCTTCATAGGTAAATTCTACCAAACATTAAGGGAAAATTTAACACCTATCCTTCTCAAACTATTCCAAAAAATTACAGAGGAAGGAACACTTCCAAACTCATTTTATGAGGCCAGCATCACCCTGATACCAAAATCAGAAAAAGATAACATAAGAAAATTACAGGCCAATATGACTGATGAACATAGATGCAAAAATCCTCAACAAAATACTAGCAAACAGAATCCAACAATACATTAAAAGGATCATACACCATGATCAAGCGGGATTTATCCCAGGGATGCAAGGATTTTTCAATATCCATAAATCAATCAACGTGATACACCACATTAACAAACTAAAGAATAAAAACCATACGATCATCTCAATAGATGCAGAAAAAGCTTCTGACAAAATTCAACACCTACTTACTATAAAAACTCTCCAGAAAGTGGGCAAAGAGAAAACATACCTCAACGTAATACAGGCCATATATGACAAACCCATAGCTAACATCATACTCAACAGTAAAAAGCTGAAAGCATTTCCTCTAAGATCAGGAACAAGACAAGGATGCCCATTCTCGCCACTTTTATTCAACACGGTTTTGGAAGTTCTAGCCACAGCAGTCAGAGAAGAAAAAGAAATAAAAGGAATCCAAATTGGAAAGGAAGAAGTAAAACTGTCACTGTTTGCAGATGACATGATATACATGTCTATATATAGAAAATCCTAAAGACGCTATCAGAAAACTACTAGAGTTCATCGATAAGTCTCGTAAAGTTGCAGGACACCAAATTAATATACAGAAATCTGTTGGATTTCTATATACTAACAATAAAGTATCAGAAAGAGAAATTAAGGAAACAATCCCATTTGCTATCACATCAAACAGAATAAAATACCTAGGAATAAACCTACTTAGGGAGGCAAAAGACCTGTACTTGGAAAACTATAAGACACTGATGAAAGAAATTGAACACAGCACAAACAGGTGGAAAAATATACTGTGTTCCTGGATTGGAAGAACATTGTTAAAATGATCATACTACCCAAGGCAATCTTCAGATTCAATGAGATCTCTATCAAAATACCAATGGCGTTTTTCACAGAACTAGAACAAATAATTTTAAAATTTGTATGGGAACACAAAAGACCCTGAATAGCCAAAACAATCTTGAGAAAGAAGAACAGAGCTGGAGGAATCAGGCTTCCTGACTTCAGCCTATACTACAAAGCTACAGTAATTAAGACAGTATGGTACTGGCACCAAAACAGACACATCAATCAATGGAACAGGATAGAAAGGCCAGAAATAAACCCACACACTTATGGTCAATTAATCTACAGCAAAGGAGGCAAGAGTGTACAACGGAGAAAAGAAAGTCTCTTCAATAAGTGGTACTGGGAAAACTGGACAGCTACATGTAAAAGAATGAAATTAGAATATTCTCTAACACCATATACAAAAATAAACTCAAAGTGGATTAAAGACCTAAATGTAAGACCGCTCTCTTACTTCGAGAGTGGCATGGACATATATACACTACCAAATGTAAAATAGATAGCTAGTGGGAAGCAGACGCATAGCACAGGGAGATCAGCTCGGTGCTTTGTGACCACCTAGAGGGGTGGGATAGGGAGAGTGGGAGGGAGATACAAGAGGGAGGAGATAAGGGGATATACGTATATGTATAGCTGATTCACGTAGTTATAAAGCAGAAACTAACAGACCATTGTAAAGCAATTGTACTCCAATAAAGATGTTAAAAAAAATAAATGTAAGACCAGATACTGTAAAGCTCCTAGAGGAAAGTATAGGCAGAACACTCTTTGGCATAAATCACAGCAATATTTTTTTTGGATCTGTCTCCTAAAGCAAAGGAAATGTAAGCAAAGGTAAACAAATGGGACCTAATTAAAATTAAAAGCTTTTGCACACCAAAGGAAAGCACTGACAAAATGAAAAGACAATCTAATGAATGGGAGAAAATATTTGCAAATGATATGACCAATAAGGGGTTAATATCCAACATATATAAACAGCTTATACAACTCAACATCAAAAAAACAACCCAATTAAAAAATGGGCAGAAGTACTGAATGGAATTTTTTCAAAGAGGAAATGCAGATGGCCAACAGGCACATGAAAAGATGCTCAACATTGCTAATCATCAGGGACATGCAAATCAAAACCACAATGAGATATCACCTCACACCTGTCAGAATGGCTGTCATTAAAAAGAACACAAATAACAAATATGGGTGAGGATGTGTAGAAAAGGGAACCCTCTTACACCATTGGTGGGAATGTAAATTGGTGCAGATACTGTGGAAAACAATATGGAGGTTTCTCAAAAAACTAAAAATAGAACTACCATATGACCAACCAATTCTAGTCCTGAGTATATATCCAAAAATAAAAATAAAAATACTAATTCGAAAAGATACATGCACCTCAATGTTCATAGCAGCATTATTTACAATTGTCAAGATATGGAAGCAACTAAGTGTCCATCAAAGATGAATGGATAAAGAAGATGTGCTATATATATATACAATGGAATACTACTCAGCCATAAAAAAGAATGAAATTTTGCCATGTGCAGCAATGTGGATGGACTTGGAGGGCATTATGCTAAGTGAAATAAGTCAGACAGAGAAAGACAAATGCTGAATGACATCACTTATATGTGGAAGCTAAAAAATACATCAAACTAGTGAATATAACAAAAAAGAAGCAGACTCACAGAAATAGAAAACAAACTAGTGGTTACCAGTGGGGAGAAGGAAGGGAGGACAGACAACATAGGGGTAGGGGGTTAACAGGCACAAACTATTAGGTATAAAATAAGCTACAAAGATATATTGTACAACATGGGGAATATAGCCAATATTTTATAACAACTATAACTGGAGTATAACCTTTAAAAATTGTGCATCACTATATTATACACCTGTAACTTACATAATATTTTACAGCAACTATACTTCAATAAAAAAAGTTTTCCACAACAACAAAAAATCAGCATTAGTCTGAGGCTAAAATCCTTAAAGTACATTCCAAAGAAAGTGATACATCAGGTAGGAGAGAGTTCCTGGGAGGGTACAGATGTTAGAGAGAGAAATGCAGCCACACTGAAGGAATAAGGCAACCCTGTCCGGGAGGGAGAAACACTAAAGATTGCCACTGCCAGAGAAAAGCCCTCCTTATTTTAGCACCTGGGAACTCCCATTTGCCTGCATTGAGAAAAAAAAATGTAGGCTTTTCTAGATTATAAAATCTTAAGTGAATTCAAACTTGCAAGCACAAAGAAAAAAGTAAATATCAAGCAATCTTTTATTGCATTGACCAGAAAGGAAAGCATTAATATTTTATTAAAATGAATTGGCTTTTGCCTTTATCATTGTCTTATTCTGGGGTTGCCCAACATCAGAGTCTGAGACAAAGACTACCCTGTCTCTATAGGTTAAGGGTTGCTACTGGCCTTTGCATTCCAGAATTCTCCTCTTTTTCCCATTGGTATTAGGAAGCCCAATTCCATAGCAGTATCTCTGTCAACCCTGGCCTTCAGAGGACACCACGGAGCATCTCTAAGATGTCACTGCTTATTGCCAGGACATTTCTTATTGCCTTAATGAAGGGACTGTCCTATGACCCTTCTTAGGAATGTGGTCAAGTGGTAGGTTTAGTAGTCTCACAAAATAAATCCATTCTAATATTCCACCTCCCTAATTCTGTTCCTTTCCTCACTATCATGCCCAGGAGTTCCAGCATCACTACCTCATTTACTGCAGGCCATTACTGTGTCAAAACTTCAAAGAGCCACCCCAGAGTATATTAGAGCAAAATTCAAGAAACCAGCCTTCCTTGCCAATATTTTGAACCCCAAGTCACAGGTGAGAGCTTGTAGGTCAATGATTCCCTGGTCTAATACCCTTATTATTCACTCCCACATTAGATCCCCTGGTCCCTGACAATACCAATTACCTGGTCCTGCAATTCCTTCAGGGTGTAAGCTATTTGCTTTCTATACATGGGCTGGGCTGTGACCTAACCTTGGCTCCCAGTCTTGAGGTATGCGGATGGTAGGAGCAGTTTTTGAGAAAGACAGGCATCATATTCAGGTTACATGCCTCAGATAAGGTCTTTCCAATGTATCCAGGCAACAGAAAGTTCTCTCTTCCCGCAAAGAGTAATCCTACCAGCTGGAAAGGTTTAGTGGAATCTGGGATTCGATATTCTAAGGCTGTTCCATCCATATGTGCCCATCCAAGTATCATGATCACACTCACTTCCTCTCAGAGTCCTGACTTTTATATAGGAGACCTGTCAAGACTGTGCTTTCAATTTTCACTGCATCTCTGCCATCTTTAAAATTAGATCTTGGGTCTGATTTCTATCATGATTTTCTCAGAAGCTGGAGGAGATTGAGTTCTCCTTATTTGCTTCCATAGGGACCCTCTGGCTTTCAGTTTCTTGAGCTGCTATTTGGCTGACCTGACCCTGTCATTTTAAAAATATATTTCCTAAGTAATACATTATTTATTTACCTTCATCATATCACTATAACTATCTTTTGCCCCCATACTTTTCCTGTTACATTGCTATCATGTGCCCAATTTTTCACCTTCCACCTGCGCTTTGCCTCAATCCACTATAGGTTAAAGTCTTAGTAGTTGTGATGCTTCTAGAAGCAAGCTGGATATTATCGCTACTCCACTTTGGCACCAACTCTTTTAGTCTGGTTCCCCTAAAAGCAGAATGTGAAAGGAAGGCCTTTCTGCAAATAGTTTATTTGGGAATGTAATCTCATGGAACAGTGGTTAAACAACAGATGAGTGTCCCTCTCCTGGAAAGGAAGGAAGGAAGATACAGGGATGTATTTATTATCAATTGGCCACCAGTAGGGTAAGTTGAACTTGATCTCAGTGGATCTTACGAGAAAACTTATGAGCTCCATCTCAGAACTTTTTTTTTTTTTTTTTTTTGAGGAGGAAATTATCCTTTGGCTCCTGTTTCCCATTGTTTAATGTGGTTTGTTTGGTCAAGGCTTTCTGGCTTGTGCATTCATGAGTGCTGAGGAGTTTCCTGGGGTTGACTGTCACTTGCTGTGGTATCAGAGAAGCGCCAGGGCATAAAGTGAGCCTGAGGCAAGGCACAGTCAGGTTATATCTGTCAGACTGTTTGAAGTCTCTGCTGAACTGGTCACTACAGCAGTAGTATATGGTGGGCTGAGAGGATTTGAGGTGGATATAAGAGGTGTCTGATATAATCATCAGCCATGGTTAGCATTTATTGTGAGTTCTTCATTGACACAGCACTGTGATAAACACTGGGGATTAATATGTTCTACAAACCTGTATGCGATTTATTGAGTTGGCCAAATAGTGCCTTCGGTTTTTAAGTAAAAATCAAAGGCACATTTTCCATTTTCACCAAGAACTTTATTGAACAATGTATTCATCCTTTTGTTCCCCTACATTCTGCCATTTTCCAGGCAACTTCATAATTCCATCTTCCCAAAACGTTTTATCTTTTTGAGCAAAGAACTGTTCCAGGTGCCTTTTACAGTCTTCCAGGGAAATGAAATTTTTTCCATTAAGAGAATTTTGTAAAGACCGAAATAAATGGAAATCTGAAGGTGCAATGTCTGGTGAATACGGCGGATGAATCAGAACTTCCCAGCCAAGCTGTAACAGTTCTTGTCTGGTCATCAAAGAAACATGCGATCTTGTGTTATCCTGATGGAAGATTATGCATTTTCTGTTGACTAATTCTGGATGCTTTTCATCGAGTGCTGCTTTCAGTTGGTCTAACTGGGAGCAGTACTTGTTGGAATTAATCATTTGGTTTTCCAGAAAGAGCTCATAATAGAGGACGCCATTCCACTCCCACCATATACACAACATCACCTCCTTTGGATGAAAACCGGCCTTTGGTGTGGTTGGTGGTGGTTCATTTCACTTGCCCCACAACCTCTCCCATTCCACATAATTGTACAGTATCTGCTTTTCATCGCCTGTCACAATTTGTTTTAAAAACGGAACATTTTCATTACGTTTAAGTAGTGAATCACATGCAGAAATACGGTTAAGAAGGTTTTCATCGCTTAACTTATGTAGAACCCAAACATCAAAGTGATTCACATAACCAAGCTGGTGCAAATGATTTTCAATGCTTGATTTGGATATTTTGAGTATGTTGGCTATCTCCCACGTGGTATAATGTTGATTGTTCTCAATTAATGTCTCGATTTGATCGTTATCAACTTCAACTAGTCTACCCGACCACGGAGCTTCGTCCAGTGAGAGATCTCCAGCACGGAACTTGGCAAACCGCTTTTGACATGTTCAATCAGTCACAGCACCTTCTCCATACACTGCACAAATCTTTTTTTGTGTTTCAGTTGCATTTTTACCTTTCTTGAAATAATAAAGCATAATATGCTGAAAATGTTGCTGTTTTTCTTCTGTCTTCAATATTAAAATGGCTACACAAAAATTCGCCAATTTTGATATCTTTTTTTTTATTTAGTTTCTGCTTTATAACAAAGTGAATCAGTCATACATATACATCTGTTCCCACATCCCTTCCCTCATGCAATGTCTTTTTTTTAAATGCACGCTGACATGACAGCTGTCACATACAATCTAACAAAATTGTTTCGAATGAAGTTAAAGACAACTTTTTTTTTTTTTTCTTTTTGCGGTATGCGGGCCTCTCACTGTCGTGGCCTCTCCCGTTGCGGAGCACAGGCTCCGGACGCGCAGGCCCAGCGGCCATGGCTCACGGGCCCAGCCGCTCCGCGGCACATGGGATCCTCCCAGATCGGGGCACGAACCCGTATCCCCTGCATCGGCAGGCGGACTCCCAACCACTGCGCCACCAGGGAGGCCCTAAAGACAACTTTAAGTGCTACTAGAGCCATCTTATGGAAAAAAAACTAACAGACCTTTTGGCCAACCCAATACAATCTGGTTCGGGGGGGTGGTACAGGCTATATACATGTGCATATATTTTGTAAGTGTATCATATGTATAAAAATATGTGTTTGTGTGTGAAGATTATAAGCATCATTCATCTTTCTGGAGTGGCCAAATATTATTCTTGGATAAAATACAATCATTTGATTGTTCAAAAACTTGTATTGCATTGTTCTGGCAATAGGTACAACTGGTTTTACCGAATATTGTTTTGGCATTATTGCCACAATTCATATTCTTGAAAAAGCAACCATATGGTAAGATGCCCTCAAAATTATCATTAAGATGATGTTGAGGACAACGTGTTTCATATCCTGTAACAGCCCCTTTATTAGAACCATCGAGAGAAATGTATCTCTTAATACTCACACCAGGAAAAAATGGGCTTTTCCTAGACCCAACCTCTAAAAATATTATCAAACTGTAATTCTTGCAAATAATGCTGTTTTCTTTGCTTTCGCCACTGCGAAGCTTGAAGCCAAATCTCTATTCTACTTTTAGTGACTTAAGAAGATTTTATTTTATTTATTTAAAATTTTTTTTAAATTAAATTTAATTTTTTAATATATAGCAGGGTCTTATTAGTTAAGAAGATTTTATAATAGGCATTTCTGTAAACAAATTGTACCTTCTAGTTTCATTTTATTAGTCCACTCTTATGTTCCTCCCCTTTGATCTATTTATCAATTTATATTTTATTTTTATTGTTTATAAGTCACTTCAAGTCTTTATATTTACTGAGATGGGCATAAATTCATCTAATTCAAACAATTTACATAGACAGCCATTAAATATACATTTAAATTTATATCTTATATTAAAGACACATATTAATATACATTTTAATTTATATTGTTAATTAAATGGCAGACAAGCTTATTGAAAGTGAATGATACAGCAGAGGTGGTGGTGTATAAACATGTACATGGAATGGTAAATTTGAAGAGCAGTTTTAACTGATGAAGAATAAGTGGCCCTGAAGCCACTATTCAACAAAGTATATACTTATTATTTTTAAAATGAGGGAACAGCTAAAATCAGCAATAAACATTTGTATTTTCTTACATTGTACTGAGTCACAATGAAGTCTTAAAAGAAACTAGAAACACTGATTTTATTCCCCATGTCTCATTTACTACTAACTATTTAGATCAGGGAATTTATCTTAAATGTATCTATTAAGAACACTAACACTGAGGCTACAGTATGAGTTTAATTTATTAATTGAAACAATTCAATTTAAAACTGTCAAATGCATAATCCTGCCACATAATAGGATTACCCCTATGTCACAACAAAATTAAACTTATAAAAAAACCCGGTGAAACAAATATTATAGCAAAATATAATGGGCTAAAGTACAAATAGCAACTAGTATTAGAATGATTTACCTAAAATGACAAGCTCTATTGAAATACCACCCTGCAACCAGTTAGAATATCTTCATGTTTAAGAAACTATGAAGGAAGCAAAGAAATATGATAAACAAGGATCATGAATTAAGGGGGTGGAGGATAGAAAACAATGTGCACATAACTATCTGAATATTAGAGAACTCTCAACACTTAAGATCCTGAATCATCTTATAGGATGATGCAAGAATATTCCAATCTTAGAATGGAGGTATCTGACTAAAATCTCACAGTGCTTATTCCACACTAGGGGTTAACTCCCAGGAGAAATGATGAACGCAATGCAGCAATTAATGATAGTGATGAGTATAAAGTTACAGTGGCATCTTCGTGACCAACACAGAAAAAGTGCTTTTGGTAGCTGCCTGCCCAGCTGATGGTATTAACTCATGGGGAAGTCAAAATACAAACCCATCCTACAGCCATATGGTGAAACTACTTCCTAGCTATTCACAAAAACATAGACTGGATGGGGCAAAAATACAGTAAAATCTAAGGCAATGATGTTTCTATGTCTCTGAAAAGAATATTAAAAGTAAATTATCAGTGTGTCTGATATGAGGGTCTATAATCCACAATAGGCTAAACAGTAAATTTAGTCCATTCCTAGATAAATATGACTAATTTAAAATCTTAACCATCCGTAGCAGTTTTGAGGGAGAAGGGTAAATTTATAAAAAGTAATAAATAATACCTTTTCAAATGCATAATTTATCAGCATTCAACTGGTAGTAATCATGTGAGCAGCTAGTTCATGCAAGGACTCACCAGCTATTCTGCAAGAGGTGAGTTATATGGGGACAGAATTCTGGTAAACAAAGAATAATTTATTAAACTGCTCTATTCCTGATGGGTTTAGCTTGCTTATAGTAATCAGAAATCTATGGAGCACTTACCACGTGCTAATATATGCTTTCATGTGGCACTTGTTCATTTAATCATCACAACAACACTGTGAAGTAGGTACTATTACTATGCCCATTTATTTATTTATTTTTAAACATCTTCATTGGAGTATAATTGCTTTACAATGGTGTTAGTTTCTGCTCTATAACAAAGTGAATCAGCTATACATATACATATATCCCCATATCTCTTCCCTCTTGTGTCTCCCTCCCACCTTCCCTGTCCCAACCCTCTAGGTGGTCACAAAGCACCGAGCTGATCTCCCTGGGCTATGTGGCTGCTTCCCACTAGCTATCTATTTTACATTTGGGAGTGTATATATCTCCATGCCACTCTCTCACTTCGTCCAGCTTACCCTTCCCCCACCCTGTGTCCTCAAGTCCATTCTCTACATCTGCGTCTTTACTCCTGTCCTGCCCCTAGGTTCTTCAGAACTGTTTTTTTTTTTTTAGATTCCATATATATGTGTTAGCATACGGTATTTGCTCTTTTTGACTTACTTCACTCTGTATGACAGACTCTAGGTACATCCACCTCACTGCAAATAACTCAATTTCGTTTCTTTTTATGGCTTAATAATATTCCATTGTATATATGTGCCACATCTTCTTTATCCATTCATCTGTCGATGGACACTTAGGTTGCTTCCATGTCCTGACTATTGTAAATAGAGCTGCAGTGAACATTGTGGTACATGACTCTTTTTGAATTATGGTTTTCTCAGGGTATATGCCCAGTAGTGGGATTGCTGGGTCATATGGTGGTTCAAATTTTAGTTTCTTAAGGAACCTCCATACTGTTCTCCATAGTGGTTGTACAAATTTACATTCCCACCAGCAGTGTAGGAGGGTTCCCTTTTCTCCACACCCTGTCCAGCATTTATTGTTTGTAGATTTTTTGATGATGGCCCTTCTGACTGGTGTGAGGTGATACCTCATTGTAGTTTTGATTTGCATTTCTCTAATGATTAGTGATGTTGAGCATCCTTTCATGTGTTTGTTGGCAATCTGTATATCTTCTTTGGAGAAATGTCTTTAGTTTTTCTGCCCATTTTTGGGTTGGGTTCTTTGTTTTTTTGATATTGAGCTGCATGAGCTGCTTGTAAATTTTGGAGATTAATCCTTTGTCAGTTGCTTCATTTGCAAATCTTCTCTCCCATTCTGAGGGTTGTCTTTTCATCTTGTTTATGGTTTGCTTTGCTGTGCAAAAGCTTTTAAGTTTCATTAGGTCCCATTTGTTTGTTTTTATTTCCATTTCTCTAGGAGGTGGGTCAAAAAGGATCTTGCTGTGATTTATGTCATAGAGTGTCCTGCCTATGTTTTCCTCTAAGAGTTTGATAGTGTCTGGCCTTACATTTAGGTCTTTAATCCATTTTTGAGTTTATTATTTTTATTTATTTATTTTTTTGCGGTATACAGGCTTCTCACTGTTGTGGCCTCTCCCGTTGCGGAGCACAGGCTCCGGACGCGCAGGCTCAGCGGCCATGGCTCACGGGCCCAGCCGCTCCGCGGCATGTGGGATCCTCCCAGACCGGTGCACGAACCCGCGTCACCTGCATCGGCAGGCGGACCCCCAACCACTGCGCCACCAGGGAAGCCCTTGAGTTTATTTTTGTGTATGGTGTTAGAGAGTGTTCTAATTTTATTCTTTTACAGTAGCTGTCCAGTTTTTCCAGCACCACTTATTGAAGAGGCTGTCTTTTCTCCATTGTATACTCTTGCCTCCTTTATCAAAAATAAGGTGACCATATGTGCACAGTTTTATCTCTGGGCTTTCCATCCTGTTCCATTGATCTATATTTCTGTTTTTGTGCCAGTACCATACTGTCTTGATTACTGGAGCTTTGTAGTATAGTCTGAAGTCAGGGAGCCCGATTCCTCCAGCTCCGTTTCTCTTTCTCAAGATTGCTTTGGCTATTCGGGGTCTTTTGTGTTTCCATACAAATTGTGAAATTTTTTGTTCTAGTTCTGTGAAAAATGTCATTGGTAGTTTGATAGGGATTGCATCGAATCTGTAGACTGCTTTGGGTAATATAGTCATTTTCACAATGTTGGTTCTTCCAATCCAAGAACATGGTATATCTCTCCATCTATTTGTATCATCTTTAATTTCCTTCATCAGTGTCTTATAGTTTACTGCATACAGGTCCTTTTGTCTCCTTAGGTAGGTTTATTCCTAGGTATTTTATTCTTCTTGTTGCAATGGTAAATGGGAGTGTTTCCTTAATTTCTCTTTCAGGTTTTTCCTAGTTAGTGTATAGAAAAGCAAGAGATTTCTGTGCCTTAATTTTGTATCCTGCTACTATACCAAATTCATTGATTAGCTCTAGTAGTTTTCTGGTAGCATCTTTAGGATTCTCTATGTTATTCCCATTTTAAAGATGAGGCAACAATGGCTTCGGGTGGTTAAGTGCATGTCCAATTTATAGGGCCAGTTAGAGAGTGGTTGAGCTGGGATTAAAGCATAGATTTGTCCCCAGAGCCCAAACACCCAACCACTTTTGTGGTTACCTATGTGGATACTGCCTCTGAAACCATTCTTCAATTAATCCTCCAGGGAGTTGATTCCTGATCCTTGAAAAGTCCTAGTCATATACTAGCTGTTCTATTCTACAGCATAAGCTTTTGCACTCTTCCAAAGGAAAAAGGCATAATTTACAATTTTGTACAGGGGAGGCATCTTCTTACCTAGTGTCTAAGACAACATCTATTTCTCTTCTTTCCTTCCTTCCCCATTCTTCCTTGAACCTTAAACTCAATTTTAGATCAGAAAAGGATGCTAGAGGCTATCTTATCATGTCTTCTCATTCTTTTAAAATGAGAAAACCAGGCCCAAAGGGGTTAAATGATTGATAGTTGGTTGGTAGGGCTCCCCAATGTCTGGAATCCCCCTCTACTGTTTGTCCTATTATGTTACAGTAATTTCTATCTCTGTCTCCTGTTTTTCCAGCCACCTGATGCAGGAAAGGTATCATGAAATCACTTTTTCAGTCTCAGTAAAGAGAGGTTTACCACTGATATTTGGACTGCTCTCATGTTATAACAGAAATAACGAAAGAGGCTTTACTGAGCTTCTCTATTGCAACTACAGGCTAACTGTGACACTGGACACAAACAGTCCTGAAAACCAATCTCAATTTTCTATTTGAACTAAAAGGAAGAAAGTAAACACATGAACGTGTCAGACTGGGGATTTAACTTGGAGAAGAAGTAAAAAGCCAGACAGAAATAGAAAAGCAAGAAGGAACATAGGAAATATAAAGGAAAATACCAGCTGTATAAATTAGATTAACACTAGGCCCCCCCAGGTCAATTTTAAGTTTTACATTTCTGATACATTACATAGTTTTCCTATCTCCATTTCCTCTGCCTCCTGACAGCCCTTCTTCCTGGCACAAAATGGAAAAAAAAAATCTATAAACTAATTACTAATTGACACAAAATTAACTAAAAAGGGCAGCCCCACACACACACCTGTACCTCTATACTACATACAAAGTCATGTTAACAATTATTTAAACACATTAGAGGCCGATTATTGGAATACATCATCTTTCTTGCTGTGTTTTTCAGGGTGTTACTGATATCTTGAGTTAAACAATTATTCCTTGGTTAGACTGTCCTGTCCATTGGATACTTCGTAGCACCTCTAGCCTCCTCCTGCCACCAAAGCCCAGTAGCTGCACGTACTCATTGTGATAACCAGAAAACACCCTTAGGCATTTCAAAATCCCCCCTGGGGTGGGACAATACTCCCCCAATTGAGGAACAGTGGGACTAAGAACAACACTCTAGGTCCAACTTAGAGAAATTATTCACATCCTAGATTCATGTATTTCATTCAACACTTATTTATTGAGTATCTGCCACACACAAGGCCCCATGCTAGTTGCTGGGAGGTACTTTAATGAATCCAAACTCCAAACAGATTTTGCTGTAATGGAGCATGTAGGATGGTGTGAGAGACAAATATTGATTAAATCTTTACACACACATACACGCACATAAACACATACATTCAGAACTCCGATAATAGCAACAAAGACACATGGTGTTTTTAGAGCGTCTAACAGGAAGATTTGCTGAGATTAGTGACGAGTCCCCAAGGAACCTTCAGCTTGAGCTGAGATCTGAAGCATAAGTAGGAATTCACTTGTTGATGATGAAATGGTAAAAACATTCTCCGTAGAGGAAACAGCATGTGCAAAGTTACACAGATGAGATGGACACGAAACTAGTATGGCTAAACCTGAGAGAATGAGGGGGGGAGTGTCCTGTGACATGAGGCTACAGAGACAAATAAGGGTGAATCCACACATGGTCTTGTAGCCTATGTCAGAAAGAATAATTTTCAGGTACAACTAAGCAAGTGAAATGTGGTAGAAGGCAGAAGAAGGAGATGGCTCACATGACACATAAATCCGCTGATGGGTGTTGCACCATGAAACTTCAAATCAAATCAACCCCCACCTGAATGGACATCAAGATAGCACAAATAAAAGTACTTCCAGTGGGGTATAATTGTGTGGAATTTACCCAGTCAGTAGATTTGGTGCCATGCAAGGTTGTCTGGAGGTTGTCATATGTAAGAGCAGATGTCTGTCCAGGAGTGTTGTGGGAATCTGGAGACAACCTAGAGAGGGCACAGGTTACAGGGAAAGAAGAACTGGAAGCGCCAGCAATTGGGTCTCACTCCCGGACTTCCCTGCCTCATGGCAACTTTGCCAGTCCCTGATTAGGGCTTTTATCAGTAAAATAAGGACAATAATTCCCCCAGGTTTCTGAGTAGGATTAAATGAAATACCTCAAGGAAGAATGTCTAACCCAATGTCTGGCATATCCGAAGTGCACAATTCACGCTTTTAATGAAACTAAAAGCTTCTTCAGTTGTAAAATAAAGTCAATAATAACTGCCTTGACATCCCAAGGGTGTCATAAGGGCAAATGGGATAAGTTAGTAAAGAAGCAAAGGGTATTATTATTATCAATAAAGGAGTGTGGCATGAATGTCAATCTGAATTCATCATCCCTTAATTGTTCTGTCAGTGGGCTATATTCATAGAGGCAAAATGCTCCATGGAACATCTCTCTTCCTATAGTCCTCAGAAAAATCAGGGATGGGGGAAAGAAGAAATGATAGTATGCAAGTTTTTTTGTGTCCTGATGAAATAACAATTACTGTGATAAGAAAGTTTAAGTGCTTTAGACACCGGTGCACACAATTTTCCTTTGGCTATGTTGTAGAAAATGAAGTATTGTTTAAGATGAATTTTGTACCAGCCTATGCACCAACATTTTGGGACATGCTGACTGACCATGGTTCACACTCACAAAAAGAGAAAAGGAAATATATATATATATATATATGTCGTTGCTCCCAAAGTCCACTGCCTCAATTTTGGGACGATTCATTGTCTATTCAGGTACTCCACAGATGCAGGGTACATCAAGTTGATTGTGGCGGTTTAATCCGCTGCTCCTGAGGCTACTGGGAGAGATTTCCCTTTCTCTTCTTTGTTCGCACAGCTCCCGGGGTTCAGCTTTGGATCTGGGCCCGCCTCTGCGTGTAGGTCGCCTGAGGGCGTCTCTTCTTTGCCCAGACAGAAGGGGGTTAAAGGAGCAGCTGATTCGGGGGCTCTGGCTCACTCAGGCCAGGGGGAGGGAGGGGTACGGAGTGCGGGGCGAGCCTGCGGCGGCAGAGGCCGGCGAGACGTTGCAACAGCCTGGGGCGCGCCGTGCGTTCTCCCGGGGAAGTTGTCTCTGGATCACGGGACCCGGGGCGTGGTGGGCTGCACAGGCTCCCGGGAGGGGAGGTGTGGGGAGTGACCTGTGCTCGCACACAGGCTTCTTGGTGGCGGCAGCAGCAGCCTTAGCGTCTCATGCCCGTCTCTGGAGCTCCTTTAAGCGGCGCTCTGAATCCCCTCTCCTCGCGCACCAGGAAACAAAGAGGGAAGAAAAAGTCTCTTGCCTCTTCGGCAGGTCCAGACTTTTTCCCGGACTCCCTCCCGGCTAGCCGTGGTGCACTAGCCCCTTCAGGCTGTGTTCACGCCGCCAACCCCAGTCCTCTCCCTGGGATCCGACCTCCGAAGCCCGAGCCTCAGCTCCCAGCCCCCGCCCGCCTCGGCAGGTGAGCAGACGAGCCTCTCGGGCTGGTGAGTGCTGGTTGGCGCCGATCCTCTGTGCAGGAATCTCTCCGCTTTGCCCTCTGCACCCCTGTGGCTGCGCTCTCCTCTGCGGCTCCGAAGCTCCCCCTCTCTGCCACCCGCAGTCTCCGCCCCGCGAAGGGCTCCTAGTGTGTGGAAAGCTTTCCTCCTTCACAGCTCCTTCCCCGAGGTGCAGGTCCCGCCCCTATTCTTTTGTCTGTTTATTCTTTTTTCTTCTGCCCTACCCAGATACGTGGGGAGTTTCTTGCCTTTTGGGAGGTCTGAGGTCTGTTGCCAGCGTTCAGTAGGTGTTCTGTAGGAGTTGTTCCACTTGTAGAAGTATTTTTGATGTATTTGTGGGGAGGAAGGTGATCTCCACGTCTTACTCCTCCGCCATCTTGAAGGTCCCCCCTCAGCCCACCTTTAAATGAACCTGCAGCTCTGACGACCAGTTCCCAGTGCATAGACAATTTCCACTTCAGTTGCCTGTTCTCACTGCTTCTCCACCCAAGGTCTTTCTCTGGAACCATGAGCTCTTGCTCAGCCTGCTTGCTGGGAGGCCTAGAAGTCTCTGAGGCTTAACCACCCCAGGGACTACCCTCAACCAATGACAGTTGAGAGGTGGTAGATGAATATTTCATTTTACTTTGTCCTTTGATAGATTAATTCTGAAACATGTTCCACATGGTTCCTCAGAGGGTCTCCAATGATTTGAACCCCAGTTGCCCATGGTGATAACCTGCTCATTAAAACCCTTTTAGTAGATTTGCCCCTTCCTTGTCTCACTTTCTCTACTGTCTTTCATGTACTTTTTATAATTCTCTCTCAAATTAACTACCTGCAACCACTTCATGTGTAGTACATGTAGTACTTTTGGGGAAACTCAAATTTCGTTACAGGATTCCTGGAACTGTCCAGTTCATAATGCAAGATTTGCATTTCTAATGACACAATGGTATGTACTCTAAAAAGACATATGGCCCCATGGTTGGTAGAAGGAGGAAATAGCTATTTTGTAATGCCTCTTAAAGGAAAAAGACAAAAGTCAAGGATACATTCTCTAGGAAAAAAGTATGATCTGTTTAGAATATCAGTATTTTCATTTTAAATTTACTGGAACATTAGGCCATACCAATACCTACTAACTTTTGAGGGTCACTTACTTTACTTTTTTTTTTTTTCAAAGTAGCATCTGCATTTTATTTCAACATCAAATCACATGTGTGTTATAAAAAGGAAAGTGTATCACTCTGATTAAAAAATAACTTTCCTGTTGTGATGTTTATAGTTAACCCATGCCTTCCCTAAGCAACAAATGTAGGTCAGCCACATAAATTACTGGCCGAGAACACAAAAAAGAGAGGGGGTCACTTACTTTAAAAGCAATGAGTTGAAAAGATTAAGTATTTGACAGATGACTTTGTGCCTAAATGTCCTTTACCACCTTTTGATTCCTAATTGCCTATATTGAAGGTATTAAGCTTAACTTGCTAAATAAAGCCTAGAAGGAGTTACATTTCATTTGAGTGACCTACCAGTGCCCATCCACGCCTCTTGGAGTGGTTCCAACAGATGCTAAACTATGCAAACCATGTAATTAGCTATTTTAGGTACTGAATTAGTAAGGACCCTAGACCATAAACTCAGTGATAAAAAGTGCTATAGATGTTTAATCTACCTCAACACTGCTAGTTTCTAACACAGTGCCTTGTACTTACTAAGTGTTCAATAAAATGTTCCTGAATGAACACATAAGCAATCTCCATTTAGATGACTTTTACTATACTTACATGCATTAAGATAGGAGAAAATTTGGTATCTAAATAGTTACAGATCTAAGGAGAAAATACTATCGTACATTTATCATTCATCTTTAGTGTGAAGTTATAAAGCTACAAAGCTACCTGGCTCTTTTCTGGTCCATTTATATGTCCACATCTGGGAAGTTAGGAGCAAGAGAAAGCTGAAAGTATAAGATGTAAGAGTGACCCTCAAAAGAAATATTTTACCCATATAAATACTTGTCTCAGCTCACTATCATCTGTTATGTTAGTAAAGCTGATATAGAGGAATAATGGAACGTCAGGTCAGAATCAACTTCGCAGTATATTCTTTATGCTCTTAGGAAAAAATAGGGAGTTCAGAAGAGTAGCTCCTTGGGGCCTTCCCTGGTGGCGCAGCGGCTGAGAGTCTGCCTGCCATGCAGGGGATGTGGGTTCGTGCCCCGGTTCGGGAGGATCCCACATGCCGCGGAGCGGCTGGGCCCGTGAGCCATGGCCGCTGAGCCTGCACGTCTGGAGCCTGTGCTCCACAACAGGAGAGGCCACAACAGTGAGAGGCCTGTGTACCATATAAAAAAAAAAAAAAAAGAAGAGTAGCTCCTTCACACTTGTAGCAACTAAGCAATAGCTAATCAAATCACTACAGATTATCACCTTTTTTTAAGGAGGTGAACATTATATTATTGGTTTATGAGTGATGTACCCTGGAGCATTTTGGGTTTTAGTCCCAATGTAGGAATGAATTAGCAAAGGAAAAAAAAAGAACTTAGCAATGTAGGTGTGCTTTGCATAATAACTGAATTTCTACAGGACTCAGTATTTTCCTAGAATGTAGGAAACCAGTCCTGACTTGGTCTTGTTAATCTTTTATATCCCCCCTCATTCATCAAGCCTCAAAATTTTTTTATTTTTTTATTTTTATTTTTTTTGCGATACGTGGGCCTCTCACTGTTGTGGCCTCTCCCGTTGTGGAGCACAGGCTCCAGATGTGCAGGCTCAGCGGCCATGGCTCATGGGCCCAGACGCTCCACGGCATGTGGGATCTTCCCAGACCAGGGCACGAACCCGTGTCCCCTGCATCGGCAGGCGGACTCCCAACCACTGCGCCCCACCAGGGAAGCCCAAGCCTCAAAATTTTTGAAATGCTATCTATTAATATCTATGTAATCATAATTCTGTGCTACAGTAAGACCTTTAGAATTTGTTCTTTTTTTTTTTTTTTTTTTGCGGTACGTGGGCCTCTCACTGTTGTGGCCTCTCCCATTGCGGAGCACAGGCTCTGGACGCGCAGGCTCAGTGGCCATGGCTCACAGGCCCAGCCGCTCTGCGGCATGCGGGATCTTCCCAGACCGGGGCACAAACCCGTATCCCCTGCATCGGCAGGCAGACTCTCAACCACTGTGCCACCAGGGAAGCCCTAGAATTTGTTCTTTTGATGTGGTAATTGTTTTTGCCCAGTTCACAGAAACCTAAAGTGTTACCATCAACATCTGATATATGAACCTCAGAGTTTGTTAGAGAAATCTCATTAAGTGTGTGAGATAAAGCAAAGGAGAAACAGGGTGTTGACCCTGCAGGGTACAGACAGTGAAGGAAAGCTCTTCCCATAAATGGAATATACATAAATTGATAATTTTGGCGGTTTAATTGAAGAGAAATGATAAAACCTTAGCAATTAAAAAGTTTCAATTCCCTACTCCTCCTACCTAGTTCAACCGGACTAGTTTTGCTTTCATCTGAGCTCAGGGCATCCTGGGAATTCCCAGGTTGGCTCTCTGATTCTCTGCCATTGCTCTGTGACTAAGGGCTGCTGAGGAATTTTTTCATTCTTAGCACTCACCAGCCCACAGTGACTTACTTTTCTGGCTTGTTGTGACTGTGTGCTGTGCCTGAACCTGGAAAGCACCTTCTCTCCTGCCCTTGCTCCCCTTGCCCTTCACCACTTTCTCTTCTTGTCCAGGCCTACTTTTAAGAGCTCCCCCTGCAGGCAAGCCCTTTCAATCAGTCTGTTGGCCTTCCTAGGTCGTCAGCTACTAGAGCCACTTTGCCTCTGCTAGGGAGCACCCTCTGTGATTCCTTAAGGCCCCAATTTTACCACATTTATAGAAGAACAGGAGCAGAAATGTAGCCTTTAACTATTTACTTGCCAAAATAGAATGCTTTACCAAGAACATCTCTAACACTCAGAATGGTAAGATGCAGCACAGGTCCATTTCAGGGGATGCTGAAGGTATAGAAATGTTGCCTTGTAGGAAATAAAAAGCTTTTCCTTCAGTATCTGTACCCAGCAAGGTCAAACACTTTGTTTTTGACCTTATTTAATAAACAAATGTGACGTTAATAGGTATCAACACTGACATTTTAGGTTTCTCAAAAGTGATTTTAAGAGAAAGATAAATTCTAAAAGTTGTATACTAGCATACAAGTAGGCATGCTTTGCATAATAATTGCATTTCTACAGGACTCAGTATCTTCTCATTATGTAGGAAATCAGTCCTCACTCAGTCTAAGAATACCTATATATTCTTTGAAAAAAATTACAATTTCTGAGGCTGATGGAATGAGATCTTTACTTAGGACGGGGGAGGAACAGGGTACTACCAGTGATGAATGAGATAGGTTTTCAGGACTATTACTAAACATTGCAAATGTGAATGGTTTGACTTTGTTTCATAATCCTTTGCTGAATGAACATTTAACAAATTGATTTATATCTATATAAAAAGCCATTCTGTTCATTTATAAGTTCATAAATGGAACAATACTCCTAATTGTAATAATTATGTGAAAACCACTGAACTGGAAACCAAAAAACCTGTGTTTAGGTTATATCCCAAACTATTTTGGGGGCTTTAAGTCACTTAGTGGGCCTCATTACCCCATTTGAAAGAGGCAAAGTTGATAAATTCTAAGGTCTTTTGCAAATACATAGTTTGGTGAGTCTACAGTCATTATATAATAAAAAGAGTAGTTTATAAAAGAACAGATCCTAAGACACTGCTTCTACTCTATCTAAAGTCAAGTTTCCTAGAAGCAGAGCCTAAGATGAGGATTCTTTAGCAAGTGATTTCCTGAAGAAATGTTCCCAGGAGAAACCTGTAAGGGAGTGAGGGAAGCAAGATGGCAGAGGAAAGCGCTAAGCAAAGGTACACTTTCAGGACCCTGATCCTATAGGGAGCTCTGGAGCATAAATTGTAACACCAAGTTTTTCCCACCTTGAAGCAAGGATCCTGAACTTGTATATCTCCATATTAGTAAGACATTGGCCACAAACCACTTTGGGAAACGGAGGCATACCTTCCTAGGCTTTTCTAGATGGGGCAAACCTCTGGAGAAGGGGATACATGAGCTATAGCAGCCAACACCACAGCAGCCATTGGGCGGCTGGACTGGCATGGTAAAGAGAAACTGGATGGGTGCCAACAGCGTCTGTTATATACTATTTCTTCTTTACCCTATCTAATTTTTATATTGAAGTGGTATTACGAGGTTACAAAACATTCACGTCACTTATCTCATTGGACCTTGATAATTTTTCATATAATTCACATAATAAGCATTTGATAAATACACATAAAAGACTGGTTATTATGTTTTACAAAAAGGAAAAGCTCATATAGCAGTAATTTTATTTTTTGTTAGCATCTCATTTAGATAGCATAGGGTATGAAATGCTTGTTCAATGAAAAAGTACAAAATGGAACTTATCAATTAAGGCTTCTTGGACAAGAAGTACCCCTGAATTTTATTTTACTTCTATCAAGTGACCTTGTTCCAGGAATTCATATTACATTTAGAACTGACTGAATACTGGATAAGATAGTTTATTAGAACTTAACACAAAACAGAGCATATGTAAAGCTGATAATATCTGTTTTGTTTAAAAAATAAAAGTCTGCTCTCTGTGGTAGAGACAATAGGTTTCTACCTATAAAATGTTCCCTTCAAATGGATTACTATTTGAAATATGATATAGGTGTTTAATTCTTTAACACCCAGATAACTTATTAAAAATAGCACAGTTAACCTTTTAAGATGTTATTAGTAGCATCCTCCTTATGATGAACCAAGACTAAAGAATGCATTTTTAAAAAGGAAATTTAGCAGAGCTCACAGGAGAACTGTGGACTTGAGGAAAGCCAAGCACAGGGGAAATGGATGTAGTAAAGACACATGTAGCTGATTTCACCATGTTGTCTTGGAGAGTCTTAAAGGATGCTCAGGAGTAATAAATACTCCTTCATCTTTTTCAGGTCATGGACCTTCTGAGAATTTGATGAAAGTTATGGACTTTCTTTCCAAATGGGAAAATACATATGCACCCGAAATTCTGCTATTAGTTTAGGGTAATTATAGAATACTGAATCCCTCTATGAACCACTGTTGTAAAAAGAATTGGAAGTACGTTTGAGACTATGAAGAAGAAATGACAATAATAGGCCAGAAAAAATTTTCTATTCTGAATACATATTTCCTTTTACTTTCACTTGGAGAAAGTGCATCTCAGGTTTAATGATGTTAATGAAGCTAAAATGAATAAGAAATACAGTTAAGAATATCTAACACAATATTCACAAAGATTTTTTTGTGTGTGAGGAAAAGAAAGTAATTATAGGTGGTTTCATTAGGAGGACCAAGGAGATATTTCATGACTGACTAGGTTGAGATCAGTTTTCTGAACCAATAAGAACTACCCATTAAAGTTATTTTCATGGCAAAATTTTACCTTCCTTTTTACATTATCAAATGACATTCTGTTTAATTACTTACTTTCTTAACATCATTACAGCCTCTCCGTAACTCAGGATGCAGTCTGACAGGAAGCCCTTTACAAACCAAATACTTTTCTACCTCTCCCACTTTTGAGAAATGTAAGAGAGGCTAGTTTGATTTAGATTGATGCTGGTCTTTATGTATTCCAGCTCCATTTTTAACCACCGGTTTTTGGGGACCTCCAAGGTCCATCCCTTGCTTTTTCTTAAAAGCTGTTTATTGCTTTGGCTTCACAGAACCTGGCTGTCTTCCATATATTTATAATTCACCACCATCTACTCTGTTTTGGGGTTTTTATTGACCTCTACTCTCCAGTAAGATATTTAAGCAGGTTTCTGGAAACAGAATAGGCCATCTAAACAGCTCCAATTCAAGATTTTAAAAATCATAATATACTCTTAAAGTACAGTGTTCACATTTAAAGAAAATTTAGTTGCCTCAGATTTTCATTTCTATTTGAATTCCCTGTAAGTGGAGTACTTAATCATTGTGAGATTCACTTATACGCTCCACAGTGCTCACACACTCCATGTGCAGATTAGAAGCCAGACTAATTCATTTTTCCTCCCAAATTATTAAAACAGGTAATGCACTTTTATTAATGTTAGAACCAAGTGAAATAATTCTGGAAAATTAATGCTCCAAATGAATGCAATTTCAGAGCTCGGTGAGTACATTATAGGCTTATTATTCTTACTCTGGGATGTTATATTCAGCGGTTTTGATTTCTACAGAAAACTAGGAATAATTCTCTGTCTCTTCTACATGATAACCTGATGACCTGGCACTTTTCCTGAAATGAAAAGGTATCACTGTAGCTTGGATGCCATAATCTTTTAAGGGCTATTCAGTTAAAATATCAGAGGGCAATGGAAGAAGATTTGGGTTGTTAAATTTTCTGACATAAGCCTAGAGATATAGCATACATGCACCTCTTTTCTTCCGTCTTTCTCTCTCTCACAAGCACACACATACAAATATGAATGATATACATAGATGTTTATTATACCAAGCATTTCACAAGGTATGAGGCATATCGATGGTAAAAACAGAGTAGAGAATATCTGCCCTCGTGGGGTTTATTTTCTAGTGGATGAAACAAAGAACATATGCAGAGGGACTGTCATTCAGTAAGACGCAAGACTCTCCCCAAGACTTAAGAGGAGGGAAGAGAGAAGACGTAGTAGGTTCATAATTTGGTAGTGGTAAAAGGAGAGAATGCTCACTTGATACTTATTATTTTCCTCCATGAAGTGTGGGGTGAGATCATAGGCTCAGAGTAAGGAGAAAAGATCCAAATAAGGAGATTTAAAGAGAGAGGAGAAAGGGTAAACTAGTTATTTTGGAGACTGGGAAACTATAAATTTACTGGGCAGTGCTAAGATCTATTTAGGTTTGTGCTAATGAAATTAAGGTGGAAACAACTTGCCATTTTTTGATTCTTTTCAGTAAAATTAAGTAGCTGGGATGCAGGAATGGAAAAGGCAAATGGGTGGTTTAAACAGAGTAGAGGCTTTTCAAGGAAAATACAATGGAGCGAGATGGGGAAAGGAACTGCAGGGTATTTTCTTTTTTTTTTTTTTTTTTTTTTCTGTACGCGGGCCTCTCACTGCTGTGGCCTCTCCCGTTGCGGAGCACAGGCTCCGGACACACAGGCTCCGCGGCCATGGCTCGCGGGCCCAGCCGCTCCGCGGCATGTGGGATCCTCCGGGATCGGGGCACGAACCCGTGTCCCCTGCATCGGCAGGCGGACTCCCAACCACTGCGCCACCAGGGAAGCCCCTGCAGGGTATTTTCAAGGGGAGACCAATGAGATTCGGATAATCACGAAGGAAATTGATGAAAAGAGGAATGGTGGATAAAGAACTATCAATAGAAACAATGGATTGGAGGTAATAATTGTTTTAATGTGAGTATTAGAGAGAAGAACTTCAAAGGAAAGAAGGCTATATTGAAGAGTGGAATGTTTGCATTTTTGATGTTGAAGTTAGTGCAGTTTTTGAGGACCTGGTTCAGGCTGATGTGGAATGGGGACAAGTCAAAGAATTCAGAGAGAGTTTCTGGTTACATGGATGTTAAAATTGCCAAGAATGATAACAGCAGTTTGAGTGTGAAGAAGGAATATAAACCAGATGAGAAGTTCTTCAGTGAATGAAAGAGAGTGACCAAGAAATCTAAGGGAGGAGCAACAAGAAGGTAGTGAAGGCCTTATGGTGGGGGGCTCCTCAAAGAAATAATTTTTTTAAATAACAGAGTAGGGGGAGCATCATGAGCTGTAATTGTAAATGGAGAGAAAGGTGAGATACCTGTCCTGAAATACTGGAGGAGGGTAATAAAGCTTTGTTTTAAAGGAATTTAGTGATCTACATCCTCTGAAGACAGCCAAGTTTCAGTAAAGGCAAATAGGTAATACAGATGTTTTAGTTGTGCTGAATGTGTGTGTGTGTGTGTGTGTACATATGTGCATAAATATACGTGGCCTTTTAACCATGGCTAAATCCTTTTGGTTTTCAATAATTTGGTAGATAAGAATAGTATTTCACTAATAAAAAAAATATTTCTTGAACACATTTGCATAAGTTTCAAGCAAGAATCATCAGGCATATTTGTAGACAGACCATGTATTTTAATCCTTTGGGATCTTATACTAAAAATGAAAGCAAATAATAACCTAGGTCCCACAAAAAACTTTTTAAAAATTGTGCTTATTTATCTCCAAAGTGGAAGACTTTGCATCTTCACTGATACAGACCAGTGGTTTTCAAACTGAGCACCAAGGATCTTAGGGACATTAGTACTTTAAGGGCCACTCAGGATCTACTCCATTTGTATTTAACCAAAATGGCTCTCTCTTTCATATATTGAGTTTCAAAATTTTAAGAATGTTTTACTCTTTAAAAAAAGTTTGGAAATTTTAGACTGCAGTAATGAGTCTCAGAAGATGCTACTCATCTGTCTAGAATGTGAACTCCAGCATTTATTATCTTTTACCTGGGACTGACACACTTCCTATCTCATCTCTGTAATTTCTTTTAAAATAAACTTATAAAATGGTGAAAATAATGCCAGGGTTGTTGAGAGATCTAATGAGGTAGTACATGGAAAAGTGCTTTGTTTGATGTATATGCAATGGAATTTTATCATAATTAATGTCCAGGAGAAAGGCTTTTATTCATTGACTAATAAGTTGGTGGTCTCTTAGAGACCTGGACATAATGAGGGACAGTGATGAACCACAATATTTGGTCTATCTTTTGAGACCTTTCTTATTTACTGGATATGGGGTAGAAATAATTCTGAAATAAAAGTTCTCCAAAAAGCTTTTTTTTTTTTTTTTTTTTTTTTTTTTTGCGGTACGCGGGCCTCTCACTGTTGTGGCCTCTCCCGTTGCAGAGCACAGCCTCCGGACGCGCAGGCTCAGCGGCCATGGCTCATGGGCCCAGCCGCTCCGCGGCATGTGGGATCCTCCCGGACCGGGACATGAACCCGTGTCCCCTGCATCGGCAGGTGGACTCTCAACCAGTGCACCACCAGGGAAGCCCCCAAAAAGCTTAGTTTTAATAAAGTATGTTTTAATGCTGTGTCTCTGGCTTTAGTCAAATATCCACATATGAAACAGTGAAATGAGGACCACTGAAAGCTTTTTCTACACCAAGTACTGTAAATATTACCTATTATATTGCTCAATATTCCCTGTATAAGGACTTATTAGTTCTTTCAGTACTAGGGAAAAGGTTTGCTCCTTATGAAGAAAGGGTATGTATCTTTTGATCAGATTATATATTCTATCATGTTTTGGTTTTTGCTTTAACTGCTTGCAAATTCAGAACACAGTCTAATGCTCTGTCACGATATCTATATTAGCCTGGGGACTTGAACTATAAATCTCTCTCTCTCCAACACACGCACACACATGCATGCACACACATATACACAAAACACATGCAATTTCAATATCGCTTTCTAGGAATACAATAAAAAGGTCACTTATTTTCAGTCATCTCCCATTATTTTTGAAAATTAAATTCATTTATATATTAATTTGACCTATAACACATTTTAATTTTTACACTGGCAAGATAATGATGTTACGTGTGCGTGTATATAATTTATCAAGACATAATTTATTGAGCTATTTAATAATTTTTGCATCATTAACTTACTTGTCCAGAAAAATTTATTGAATCCCAACTATATGTGTGTGTACGTATATATGTATTACAGAGACCAGTAAGACTTGGCCCTCAGTGAGGCCTCGATGAGTTCACAGCCTAGTTCAATATAATATATAAATAATATACAACCATTATATATGCTCTTGAACAAGGGTCTGTAAACTATTTTTAGAAAAACCCACTTAGGCCATAAAGTTTTATTAGAAAATAGCCAAACTCATTCATTTACATATAGCCTACGACTACTTTAGCACTACAACAGCAGATAGCTGTGACACAGACCTTAGGGCCCACAAAGTCTAAAATGTTTATTATCTGTCTCTCTACAGAAAAGTTTTGCTAAGCCCTGATCTACAGACATTTGTTGGTGTATATATTTTCATCCCAAGGAACAGTGAAAAACAACTCTTCATAAGCTGATTAGACAGTAACTGCTGGGCCTTAGTCTTCATCTCACATGTTCAGGACTGAGTAAACGTGTTTTTCAATGAGCAGATGATGTGTTGTTGGTGGTGGTGCAGCTAGTTTCCCCAGGGTTGGTTTTGGAAGAGCAGTGATTGAGGGGTTAATTACAGTGGCACTGCCTGAAGTACAAAAGGCTGCTTTTAGTTAGCTGGTAAATACAATAGCAATAAAAGTAGCTACAAATTTTGAGCATTTACCACCATATGTTAGGTGCTGTTCTAAGCACTACCCAACCTGGATTTATTCAATCCTCAGAACAGTCATATGATATATCTAGTAGTATTTACATTTAGGAGATGAGAAAAGGGAAGCCCCAGGAGATTCTGTACCTTGCCCATGGATATGCAGCTAGTTAGTGGTGGAAATAAGATTCAAACCTGAGTATTTCTGACTTCAAAACTCAGGCTCTCACATACTAAGTTATACTGTGTCTCTGCTGGAAGAATTCAGCACTTTCGGGTGTGATCTTATTGGAACCTCTCTGAGACCCTCTGAATAATGCCTATCACATTATTATAATGATCATCAGCATCTACTCCCTGTATCTGTGAGCACCTGGAGTTATGACTCTCTAATATTCATCTTGGTATATCTAGCACCTAGCACAGTATTTCTCAATAAAATGGTTCATGGGGAATGAATGAGGAACATCTTCTGAGGGAATATGGGTTGGACCTGGCTGAAGGAGGAGTAAGACTCACCTCCCTAGCCACATCACCTTGTAAAGGAAGGAGGGGAGTGGCTCAGAGAAAGTTCAGAGGGAAAGCAGTCCACATCCTGGAATACACTATGAGTCCCTCTCAAAAATTTCTAACCATGGTAAGAAAATTTCTACCCATAAATCATGCAGTTGGAAGCTACTCCCCGTATTAATGACCATAGTGTTATTTATTCTTATGTCCACAACTCTTCTGCTGATTAAATAGAATTCCAGAAGATGAAAATAAACTTGTCATAATAATGAATATTTTAGTCAGCTTTATATTGGAATTATAAACTATTCCCAACTGTATTTTACCTCATAGTAATTTGCATAAACAACCAGACTACAGTACCCTTATCAATTATATTCTTAGACAAAGAAGATGTTCAGTTTAAAAACCTATTTCCAAATGTCACCATTATAAGATTACACACTCAGTATGAGTTTCAGTATATTCTCATGCACTGGTGAAAAATAAGAAATAATTATATGTATATATATTTAAATAAATTCACAAATTTGTATAGAATCATTAAGGAATATATAAACCAATATACCAAATGCATTTTAACTGATTCTATAAATGATATACATCTGGTTCAATAAAACCTTATTTTCTATGAAAAGAATTCAAATCATATCTGAAGCATTCATTTTAGAGACAGCACACTTATTTGATATGGTTCCTAGCTACTGCAAACTGCTTCTAATATCACGGTTGGAAAATAACCATCAATATCTTTTCTCCAGGAGCTCAATGTAAATTAGTAATTAGAAACAAAGAAAGCAGCAAATAAGAAATGTTATGAAATAAGCAGAGATAATAGGGAAAAGGATAAACCCTGTAGTCACATCTATGGAAAATAGGTGTTTTTTTTTCAAATCTACCCCCTCCAAATGAACAGAATATGAGCAAGCACTCCACACGTGACTAGTACTCACTTATGTCCCCAGAACAAATTTTGGAATTGTCATCTATCTATATATATATATATAATATAATATATGTATTATATATATAATATATATTATATATATAATAAAATGGTTATCTGAAGCATATTTTATATAAAAATAATATTCCTACCTTTTTTTAAATGGTAAGGGACTCTCTTAATATTCTGAATTGCAAGCAATATTACATTGCCATATACTACTTTTAATGTGTTCTAATATTAGACATTAAATCTTACTTTATACAGTAAAATATAAGTACCAACAAGAAAAATTAAGCACATTTGCAAGCATTAAAAATCCACTATCTATAATTTTTGTAGTTATTAAGGATACCTTGCAGTTTATTTTTGTTTTAAACAACATGAAAATGTTGTACAATGTTTCCATTAGCATTTTCATGCTAGTGTCACTGCATCTAATCTTGAGAATAATTTTTTAAAAATACATACCAAGCCAATCCCATACTCTTTCTGTGGTAGCTGTTGGTTTTTATAAATACCCTTGATTAAAAAGCCACCTGAAGAGTGACTCACCTAGGCACAATCAGCTAAAATACAGCAGAGAAAACAGCATGTAATGGCCAAAACAAAGCTAAATTGAGGACAGTGGCTTCTGATTAGACATGAACAAATGGCTGAAGCTAGATCCAGCTGCACATATTTATTAGGAAAAGCAAACACAAACATGGGGAATGTCTTTTTCTGTCCTTTTATAATAAATACATTTTAAATAAATTTTAACAAAGTGAAACAAACAAAACATTCCTTGAGTAAAAAAGAGATTATTTTTGTGGTGGTATGGAGCACTCAAGGCAGGTAGCTTCATGACTGCTATAGGGTCTGAAACAAATGAAAAGTACCTAGTGACTGGACACTGAAAAATGATGCTGTGTAGAACTAAGGGATAATGCAGACCACAAACTGATCAACCTCAATAAACTTCTCAAATTCTTTACAGCAACGTGTATTTTAATCTGGATTACCTTTTACCACGCCTACTCCTTTTCTCAACCAAAACTATAAAAAAGCTACATCATGCTTTCTGATAACCTCCTCATTTTAATATTTATTAGTAGTACCAGCTAGTCCCCCAATTATCCAGTCTTAGACTTGCATCATCTTAGACTTCCCCTTTCTTTCATATGCTTTCAATCACTAAAACCTAACACTTTTCCTTAAAAGGGTTAAGACAGTAGAGATTGGTGTTTAACTTGACGGGCTTTGGAGGTAGACATGAATCATATGAATCCAGGTTGAATCTCTTAATAACAGTGTGACCTTGCCAGACATCATTACTAAACATCAACTTTCTCATCTGTAGAGTTGAGATAACAATACCTGTGGGACAGGACTGTTGAAAGGGTTCAATGAAATATTGTCTGCCCAACAGTGCAGAGCCTGGGGCAAAGAAAATACTCAGTGATAAACATACTAAAGATATACCTACTCCTTCCTTCCCAATCTGCTCCTAGCTTCTATACTACACACACACACACACACACTCACTCTCTCTCTCTCTCTCTCTCTCTCTCTCTCCTGGATAGCATTCTGTACTGCACTATTACTGTCTACAGTGAGTTAAATAGTGGGCCCCTCCAAATTCATGTCTACCCAGAATCTATTAGTGTGACCTTATCTGGAAATAGAGTTTTTGCAGATGTAGTTGGTTGAAGCTATGATGAGGTCATAATGGATTAGGATGGGTCCAATAAGACTGGTGTCCTTATAAAAAGAAGAAATTATGGACATGGAGATATAGAGAGGAGAATGTCATGTGAAGATGGAGGCAGAGATTAGGATGATGCATCTATAAGCCAAGGAGCATCAAGGACCACCAGCAACCATGAGAAACGAGGAGAAAGGCATGGAACAGATCCTTCCCTAGAGCCCTCACAGGAAGCACTGTGCTACTGAAAAATTCATTTCAGAATTCCAGCCTCCAGAATTGTGAGAAAATAAATTTCTGTTGTTTTATGCCACTCAGTTTGTGGCATTTTATTATAGCAGCCCTAGAAACTAATGCATTCTCCTTTCAGTTAATCAATGTAACTTAATCTCTCCTTTACCTCTGCCTGTCCTTCCAATTTTCTTTATCTGATCAAAATAGTAGCATCCAGGGGGGAGAAAAGATAAAAGGGAACAGATGTGAAACAGTTAAGTGTACCTTTCATCCTGGGAGTATGCAGCAATTATAAGTAAAACACTGGGAGGACATTCAAGATGGCAGAAGAGTAAGACATGGAGATCACCTTCCTCCCCATAAATACATCAAAAATTCATCTACTTGTGGAACAAAACCTACAGAACACCGACTGAATGCTGGCAGAAGACCTCAGACTTCCCAAAATGCAAGAAAATCCCCACATACCTGGGTAGGGCAAAAGAAAAAAGAAAAAACAGAAACAAAAGAATAGGGGCGGACCTGCACCAGTGGGAGGGAGCTGTGAAGGAAGAAAGGTTTCCACACACTAGGAAGCCCCTTTGCAGGCAGAGACTGCGGGTGGCGAACGGGGGAAGCTTTGGAGCCGCGGAGGAGAGCGCAGCAAGAGGGGTGTGGAGGGCAAAGCGGAGAGATGCCCACACAGAGGATCGGTGCCGACCAGCACTCACCAGCCTGAGAGGCTTGTCTGCTCACCCACCGGGGCGGGCGGGGCTGGGAGCTGAGGCTCGGGCTTCAGTCGGAGCGCAGGGAGAGGACTGGGGTTGGCGGCGTGAACACAGCCTGAAGGGGCTAGTGTGCCACGGCTAGCCGGGAGGGAGTCCAGGAAAAAGTCTGGAGCTGCCAAAGAGGCAAGAGACCATTGTTTCGGGGTGCACGAGGAGAGGGGATTCAGAGCACCGCCTAAACAAGCTCCAGAGACGGGCGCGAGGTGAGGCTATCAGCGCGGACCCCAGAGACAGGCATGAGACGCTAAGGCTGCTGCTGTTGCCACCAAGAAGCCTGTGTGCGAGCACAGGTCACTATCCACACCTCCCTTCCAGGGAGCCTGTGCAGCCCGCCACTGCCAGGGTCCCAGGGTCCAGGGACAACTTCCCCGGGAGAACGCATGGCGCACCTCAGCCTGTTGCAACGTCCCGCCGGCCTCTGCCACCACAGGCTCGCCCCGCACTCCATACCCCTCCCTCCCCCTGGCCTGAGTGAGCCAGAGCCCCTGAATCAGCTGCTCCTTTAACCCCCTTCTGTCTGAGCAAAGAAGAGACGCCAGAAGGTGACCTACACACAGAGGCAAGGCCAAATCCAAAGCTGAACCCCGGGAGCTGTGCAAACAAAGAAGAGAAAGGGAAATCTCTCCCAGCAGCCTCAGGAGCAGCGGATTAAATCTCCACAATGAACTTGATGTACCCTGCATCTGTGGAATAGCTGAATAGACAATGAATCATCCCAAAATTGAGGTGGTGGATTTGGGAGCAACTGTAGACTTGGGGTTTGATGTCTGCAAATGACTACTTTGTGATTTTTATGCTTATCTTAGTTTAGTTTTTAGTGCTTGTTACCATTGGTGAATTTATTTCTTGGTTTGGTTGCTCCCTTCGTTTTTTCTTTTTTAATTACTTTTTTAATTTTAATATTTTTTATTTTTAATCTTAATAACGTTATATATTTTACATTATTTATTTATTTATTTTTCTTTATTTCTTTTTTTCCTCCCTTTTCTTCTGAGCCTTGTGGCTGACAGGGTCTTGGTGCTCCGACAGGGTGTCAGGCCTGAGCCTCTAAGGTGGGAGAGACGAGTTCAGGATACTGGACCAAAAGAGACCTCCTGGCCCCATATAATATCAATCAGCAAGAGCTCTCCCAGAGATCTCCACCTCAACGCTAGGACCCAGCACCACTCAATGACCAGCAAGCTCCAGTGTTGGACACCCCATGCCAAACAACCAGCAAGACAGGAACACAACTCCACCCATCAGCAGAGAGGCTGCCTAAAATCATAATAAGGTCACAGACACTCCAAAACACACGACAGGGCATGGTCCTGCCCACCAGAAATAAAAGATTCAAACTCAACCACCAGAACATAGGCACCAGTCCCCTCTACCAGGAAGCCTACACAGCCCACTGAACCAACCATTCCCAATTGGGTCAGACACCAAAAACAATGGGATCTACAAACCTGCAGCCTGTGCAAAGGAGACCCCACATACAGTAAGTTAAGCAAAATGAGAACACAGAGAAATATGCAAGAGATGAAGGAGCAGGGTAAAAACCAACCAGACCAAACAAATGAAGAGGAAATAGGCAGCTTACATGAAAAAGAATTCAGAGTAATGATTGTAAAGATGACCCAAAATCTTGGAAATAGAATGGAGAAAATATAAGAAACGTTTAAAAAGGAACTAGAAGAACTAAAGAGGAAACAAACAATGATAAACAACACAATAAATGAAATTTAAAATTCTCTAGGAGGGATCAAGAGCAGAATAACTGAGGCAGAAGAATGGATAAGTGACCTGGAAGATAAAATAGTGGAAATAACTACCATAGAGCAGAATAAAGAAAAAAGAATGAAAAGACATGAGGACCGTCTCAGAGACCTCTGGGACAACATTAAACACACCAACATTCCAAATACAGGGGTCCCAGAAGAAGAAGAGAAAAAGAAAGGGACTGTGAAAATAGTTGAAGAGATTATAGTTGAAAACTTCCTTAACATGGGAAAGGAAATAGTCAATCAAGTCCAGGAAGCACAAAGAGTCCCATACGGGATAAATCCAGTGAGAAACAGGCCAAGACACATATTAACTGACACTGCAGAAATACAAAGGATCATGAGAGATTACTACAAGCAACTATATGTAAATAAAATGGACAACCTGGAAGAAATGGACAAATTCTTAGAAAAACACAACCTCCTAGACTGAACCAGGAAGAAATAGAAAATATAAACAGACCAATCACAAGCACTGAAGTTGAAACTGCGATTGGAAATCTTCTTCCAGCAAACAAAAGCCCCCGACCAGATGGCTTCACACGTGAATTCTATCAAATATTTAGAGAAGAGCTAACACCTATCATTCTCAAACTCTTCCCAAATACAGCAGAGGGAGGAAAAATCCCAAACTCATTCTATGAGAACACCATCACCCTGATACCAAAACCAGACACAGATGTCACAAAGAAAGAAAACTACAGGCCAATATCACTGATGAACATGGATGCAAAAATCCTCAACAAAATACTAGCAAACAGAATCCAACAGCACATTAAAAGGATCATACACCATGATCAAGTGGGGTTTATCCCAGGAATGCAAGGATTCTTCAATAAATGCAAATCAATGTGATATACCATATTAACAAATTGAAGGATAAAAACCATATGATCATCTCAATAGATGTAGAAAAAGCTTTTCACAAAATTCAACACCCATTTATGATAAAAACTCTCCAGAAAGCAGGCATAGAGGGAACTTACCTCAACATAATAAAGGACATATATGACAGACCCAAAGCCAACATCATTCTCAATGGTGAAAAACTGAAACCATTTCCACTAACATCAGGAACAAGACAAGGGTGAACATTCTCACTGCTATTATTCAACATAGTTTTGGAAGTTTTAGCCACAGCAATCAGAGAAGAAAAAAGAAATAAAAGGAATCCAAATCGGAAAAGAAATAAAATTGTCACTGTTTGCAGATGACATGATACTATACATAGATAACCGTAAAGATGTCACCAGAAAATGACTAGAGCTAATCAATGAATTTGGTAAAGTATCAGGATACAAAATTAATGCACAGAAATCTCTTGCATTCCTATATACTAATGATGAAAAATCTGAAAGAGAAATTAAGGAAGCCCTCCCATTTACCACTGCAACAAAAAGAATAAAATACCTAGGGATAAACCTACCTAAGGAGACAAAAGACCTGTATGCAGAAAACTATAAGACACTGATGAAAGAAATTAAAGATGATACAAACAGATGGAGAGATATACCATGTTCTTGGATTGGAAGAAGCAACATTGTGAAAATCACTCTACTACCGAAAGCAACCTACAGATTCAGTGCAATCCCTATCAAACTACCAATAGCATTTTTCACACAACTAGAACAAAAAATTTCACAAATTGTGTGGAAACACAAAAGACCCCAAATAGCCAAAGCAATCTTGAGAAAGAAAAACGGAGCTGGAGGAATCAGGCTCTGGCCAGACTTCAGACTATACTAAAAAGCCACAGTAATCAAGGTAGTATGGTACTGGCACAAAAACAGAAATATAGATCAATGGAACAGGATAGAAAGCCCAGAGATAAACCCACGCACATATGGTCACCTTATCTTTGATAAAGGAGGCAAGAATATACAATGGAGAAAAGAAAGCCTCTTCAATAAGTGGTGCTGGGAAAACTGGACAGCTACATGTAAAAGAATGAAATTAGAACACTCCCTAACACTATACACAAAAATAAACTCAAAATGGATTAGAGACCTAAATGTAAGACCGGACACTATAAAACTCTTAGAGGAAAACATAGGCAGAACACTCTATGACATAAATCACAGCAAGATCCTTTTTGACCCACCTCCTAGAGAAATGGAAATAAAAACAAAAATAAACAAATGGAACCCAGTGAAACTTAAAAGCATTTACACAGCAAAGGAAACCATAAACAAGACAAAAAGACAACCCTTAGAATGGGAGAAAATATTTGCAAATGAAGCAACTGACAAAGGATTAATCTCCAAAATATACAAGCAGCTCATGCAGCTCAATATCAGAAAAACAAACAACCCAATCCAAAAATGGGCAGAAGACCTAAATAGACATTTCTCCGAAGAAGATATACAGATTGCCAACGAACACATGAAAGGATGCTCAACATCACTAATCATCAGAGAAATGCAAATCAAAACTACAATCAGGTATCACCTCACACCAGTCAGAATGGCTATCATCAAAAAATCTACAAACAATAAATGCTGGGGAGGGTGTGGAGAAAAAGGAACCCTGTTGCACTGTTGGTGGGAATGTAAATTGATACAGCCACTATGGAGAATAGTATGGAGGTTCGTTAAAAAACTAAAAACAGAACTACCATAAGACCCAGCAATCCCACTACTGGGCATATACCCTGAGAAAACCATAGTTCAAAGAGTCATGTACCACAATGTTCATTGCAGCTCTATTTACAACAGCCAGGACATGGAAGCAACCTAAGTGCCCATCGACAGATGAATGGATAAAGAAGGTGTGGTACATATATATAATGGAATATTATTCAGCCATAAAAAGAAATGAAATTGAGTTATTTGTAGTGAGGTGGATGGACCTAGAGCCTGTCATACAGAGTGAAGTAAGTAGAAAGAGAAAAAGAAATACCACATGCTAACACATATACATGGAATCTAAAAAAACAAAAAGTGGTCCTGAAGAACCTAGGGGCAGGACAGGAATCAAGACACAGATGTAGAGAATGGACTTGAGGACAGGGGGAGGGGGAAGAGTAAGCTGGGACGAAGTGAGAGAGTGGCATGGACTTATATACACTACCAAATGTAAAACAGACAGCTAGTGGGAAGCAGCTGCATAGCACAAGGAGATCACCTCATAGTTTTGTGACCACCTAGAGGGGTGGGATAGGGAGGGTGGGAGGGAGGCCAAGAGGGAGGAGAAATGGGGATATATGTATATGTATAGCTGATTCACCTTGTTATACAGCAGAAGCTAACATACCATTGTAAAGCAATTATACTCCAATAAGGATGTTAAAAAAAATTGAGAAGCTTAAGAAATAACCTGACACAGAACTAGGGTATTCCACATGCTCTATTTCTTTTAGAAGATAATCCAAAAGGAATATATGATGATCACCACATTTATTTAGCCACTTAAAGAGATAAGCAAAATGAAAGTACATTAACAGGGAAAGAATTCCATCTAAAAGCATCTGATAATATAATGTACTTTAACTGATTATACTGAGTATATGTTCACCCTTATTTTCTTTTGAGGATACAACTTCTGTTTTCTCAGTGTTGACTCCATCCTTTAAAACCAGGGATGAGACAATGACCCAAACAAGGCCAATTAGAGCACTAAAACCTAGCCACAGAGATTATTTTACTGATATGCCTACATTGTGACCTACATCGGACCAATCGGAGTTCTCTTTTATTTTGTCTAGGACAATTTGAGAAAAAGAAAGATTGCTGGCTAAAAGACTTATATAAACCAGAGTTTGTGAATGTAATTATCTTTGATACTAACTTTGCATGGGAAAAGCATGCCTGAGAATGAAGCAAACATAAAGGAGGAATACAGAGCTAAGGGCTGAAAAGGGTCAGATATGTGATGACACTGATCAAACCTGGGATTGAGCCATACCTGATGCTAGTTGATCCTAGGATGTTCCAAATTATGCTAGCTAATAAATACTCTGCCTCAAGCATTTTGAAATTGATTTTCTATCATCTGCAGCAAAACGGTTATCACAAATATATTAATATAGAATATAGGCAGATCAAGATTTTCTCTGCTTATTTATTTATAATCAAGCATAAATGATCATTAAATCACATGAGGACTGGATTGTAATCAAAGTATCTGAAAAACTATCCTATGTAAATTTGAAGGTGAAGATTAAAGAATAGTGCAATAGGGTTTAAAGGTACTATTAGGTACAAAAAATGTAATTATATAATTATATTGTTTTAGCTAATTATATAATTCTATTTAGTTTCAAGTTTAGGCCACATAAAAATCAAATTTAATATTATACAAATGGAATATGAATTATTAAAATAAGAGGTAAAATTATCTCAACACTCTAAGAAAGCAAAAATAATCAGTTCATTTATTTAAACTTATAAAGTTATTGATTTTTTAACAAAGGATTAAGAAGAAACATGAACAACTGCAACAACTGCTAAGGAAAATTCTAATTATAGAAGTGCCTTATAGAGTTAGAATGAAGAGATTAAAGGGATTCCTTTTTAAAATTCTACTGTTAAACCATACCTAATTTAAAGCTTTTCTAGAAACCTTAGGTGTACGTAGCTTCATTAGGAAAATGAAAGAACAGAGTGTTCCATTTTTATGGCTTTTTGCCTAAGGACAGGGCCAGGCACAGTGCTGGTCATCCAGAATTCACATAAAATGCCACAATTTACTGGCTTAATAAATTAGAGGACAGAAGTTTGGTGAGCCACAGCAGCTGAAAAGTAAAAGTAATAACCACAGATGGGAAGGCCCAGATTTTGTATATAAATCTCTGCACCAATTTCTGGTTGATTCTTGAATCACATGTACAACACATGTGCAAGGCCTCCCTACCACAGGGGAGACAGAGCTTGAAATTTGAGCTCAACCAAGTGCACTGCTTGTTTAAAGCAAAAAAGTCAACACTACTCACGGGAACATGATAGAATACAGAGTCTATGAAATGTATCAGTAAAATTTCCATGATGCAATTCAAAGTTACAAGGCCTAACAACTATACTGAAAATATGCTCATAATAAATAGGCCAAAAGGAAATTTCAACAAAGAAATAAAAACTACTTAAAACCTGAAACAAATAGAGATTCTAGGACTTAAAATTATAATATCTGAGCTACAAAAATTCACTTAATAGAGGATTGGGGATGACAGAAAAAGAGTAAGTAAATTCAGTGATAGATGAACAGGAATTTTCTAGCATCATTAGCTACCTGAAGGATAATACAGCAAATCTAATTTTTTTGGATGTGGAAGCCTAGACAGACAGGATAGAAAGAATGGCACAAAAAATATTTGAATGGACTTCAAGAAATATGTAATGCTATATTCTTATTTTTCAAAATTGTTTTAGCTATTCTAGTTCTGTTGACTTTCCATATAAAGTTTAGAATTATCTTGTCTACATCTACAAATAAACCTTGCTAGGATTTCGATAGGAATTGCATTAGGCCTATATATAAATTTGGAGAGAACTGATTTTACTATGTTGATCTACAACCTAACATAGTGGTTTATCTCTCCATCTAGTTGTTCTTCTTTGGTTTCTTTCATCAGAGTTGTGCAGTTTTCCTTATACAAACCCTGTATATTTGTTAAATTTATATATAAATATCTCATTTTTGAGTGAATGTAAATTGTATTGTTTTAAATTTTAGTTTTTACGTGTTCATTGCTCATCCACAGAAATACAACTAGCTGATTTCTGTGTGTTGACCTTGTATCTTTTGACCTTGCTGAAATGACTTTTTTTTTTTTTTTATCCTAAATGTAACAGGAAGCCATTCAAGGGTTTTGAGCAAGGAAGTTGCATGATCACTTTAGCTATCAGGTTACACTGAAGGAGGACAGGTGTGGAAGCTTAGGAGTCTCTGCAACCGTCCAGGTGAGAGATGACTGATGGTATCCCCCCCCCCCCCCCGGTACACGGGCCTCTCACTGTTGTGGCCTCTCCCGTTGCAGAGTACAGGCTCCAGACGCGCAGGCTCAGCAGCCATGGCTCACGGGCCCAGCCGCTCCGCGGCACGTAGGATCTTCCCGGACCGGGAAACAAACCTGCGTCCCCTGCATCGGCAGGCGGACTCTCAACCACTGCACCACCAGGGAAGCCCTGAAATGACTTCTTGTAGTAGCTTTTTCTTTTTCTTTTCCTTTTTTTGGGAGATTCCCTGGATTTTTCTATGTAGACAATCATACCATTTGCAAGTAGGGACAGTTTTACTTCTTTATTTCTCAACTGCATGCCTTTAAATTTCCTTTTCTTGCCTCATTTTGCTCTCTCTGATTTCCTGTACTACGCTGAATAAAAATGGTGAGAGAGGGCATCTGTTTATTGCTCCCTTCTTAGGGAGAAAAGATTCAGTCTTTGGCATTAAGTATGATACTGGGTTTAGGTTTTAGATAGATGCTCTTTATCAACTTGAGAAAGTTCCATTCTATTCTTAGTTTGCTGAGATTATTTTATATCATGAATGAGAGTTGAATTTTGTCAAGTTACTATTCTGTATCATTTGGTATAATCCTATGGTTTTTCTTCTAAGTTAGTTAATACGTGGATGACATTGATTGGTTATTTCAATTGAAGTATAGTTGATTTACAATGTTGTGTGATTGATTTTTGAATACTGAACCAGCCTAGCATTCCTGAAATAAACCTCACTTGATCACTGTATTTATTTTAAAATATACTGTTGAATTCATTTGCTAATATATGTTGAGGATTTTTGGATCTATGGTCATCAGAAAAGCTGGTCTTTGATTTTTGTTTTTGCTTTTGACTTTGTCTGGTTTTGGTATCAAGGTAAATACTGGCCTCATAAAGTGAAATGGTGGTATTTCCTCCTCTTCTATTTTCAATTCAACACAAGGGAATGTGTTGAACTGGTATTCATTCCTCTGTAAATATTTGATAGAATTCCCAATAAAAGTGTCTGAGGCTGAAGATATCTTTTTCAGAAGGTTTTAAATTATGAATTAATTTTCTTTATTCATTACTGGACTACTCAAATTTTTTGGTTGGTGTCTATTTTAAGGTCAGAAATTTTACTACCTTTGCACTTTCTTTTATGGCTTTGATCTATTACTGTTTCTACATTTTCTCCTGTCAATTTGGGTAATTTATGCTTTCCTAGAAGATGTAGCCATACAATCCCATCTGTTTTCCTTTTTTCAGCTTTCTCCAAATTTTCTTGCCCACTGGTGATCATTTAAGTTCTAGGGGTATGTGTGTGTACACACACACACACACACACATATACATATATACATATATATGTACACATATATACATATATTATGGATATATTCAGTGTCATATAGTTTATATATTTTGTTTTGTGTTCAGGATTTTAAGTGTGTTTCAGTATGTTCATGTCTATTAAAAAGTATACGAGTTTAGTGGCTTCCCTGGTGGCACAGTGGTTAAGATTCCGCCTGCCAATGCAGGGGACACGGTTCAATCCCTGGTCCAGGAAGATCCTACATCCCGTGGAGCAACTAAGCCCGTGCGCCACAACTACTGAGCATGCGAACCACAACTACTGAGCCTGCGTGCCACAACTACTGAAGCCTGTGTGCCTAGAGCCCATGCTCTACAACAAGAGAAGCCACTGCAATGAGAAGCCCGCACTCCGCAATGAAGAGTGGCCCCCGCTTGCCACAACCAGAGATAGCCTGCACACAGCAACAAAGACCCAACGCAGCCAAAAATAAATAATTTTTAAAAAGTATACGTGTTTATCTCCACCTTTATCTGTTTTAAACATGTATAAACTGTAGTAAACAGAGATAATGAAGGTAACGTCACAGGAATGCTTACAATAGCAGGTAAAATCAATACTTGCAATAAATTCTTAATTAATAAGGCTTTAATAAAATAAAAACCTGTCTAGCTGAAGAACCTGATAGAATAGTTTTTCAGAGCACTCACATTAGACTGCTGCTAAAGTCCTTAATTCTGTTAATATTTACAGCTGTTGAAGCATAAAGCATCCCAATGAATAAAACAGCATAATTTAGCTCCCCAAACAGTCACCTTCAACAAGAAAACAAATCAGTCCAACTTAATGGAAATTAGTAGTTTTCTGTTTTGTAAATGTAATATGGAAACCTTTTATTGTGTTTGTTTTAATTGATATTTGTGCTTATAATTCCCCCAGAGAAACACTTTTGTTATAATATTATGAAATGCTGCAGGGTCTAGAGGTATGACAGAATTAACAAATGCTTTAAGGACTAATTGGGTTTGAATGTTGCTGGTTCAATAATTTATTCAGTGGGTGCCCATGGCCACATTAGTTGACCTTCCTGAAACTTGGTTTATTCAGCTGTGAAATGGGTGTAGAAAATACGTGACCTTATTGGATTATGGTGAGCATTCAGTGAGAAAACATTTCATTTGTGGTGAATACATTTATCATCTAATGACTGCCTAACCTTGGTAAAGGGAGAGCAGGAATGGAGGAGAGAAAATTAAAATTCAGTCAGCTACTGGCTTGTTTACAGGACTCTCCCCCCTTCAAATGGTTTCTCTCACACATAGAAAAAATAGAAGAAGAACATTCAGATAATAACACATTGCTTTGAATCTAAGATGCCAACAGTTATAAAATATTTCCTAATTTTATAGAAGTCAAAATGTGATAAAATATGCACCCTAGAATTTATGATTTTTGGTAATACAGTACTCCCATTAACCATGTGGGGTACATTCCAAGACCTCCAGTAGATACCTCAAACCATGGATAGTACTGAATTCTCTCTCTAAATATATGTATGCTTTTCCTACACATACATACATATGATAAATTCATAAATAGGCCCAGTAAGATAGTAACAATAACTAATAATAAAATAGAATAATTACTAATGATATACTGTAATATACTACACTTATAACAATATACTGTAAAAATATACTATTAAATTTTAGAGAGTGCTATAGTAAGTTATGTGAATGTGTTCTCTCTCTCTGTCAAAAAATCTAACTGTAAAAATTTAATGCTTTTTCCATCCTAACTAAGCACTTACCATGCACTATTGCCATAACTTTTGCAGTTTGAGGTGTGACAGCAAAACTAGCAGGAATTTCTTTTTCTTTCTTTACATTTTCATGGATAGAAGATCTTAGCAACCTCAGCATACAATTTTCTCCTTTCCTTATTAAGTTGAGAACTTTTACCTTTTCACTTAAAAGGAGCACTTTCTGACTTCTCTTTGGCATATCCAAATTGCCAGCATCATTTTGCACAGAAAAGGAAACCACAAACAAAACGAAACGACAACCCACAGAATGGGAGAAAATATTTGCAAACGAAGCAACCAACAAGGGGTTAATCTCCAAAATACACAAACAGCTCATGAAACTCAATATAAAAAGAAAAAAAAAAACCCAAACAACCCAATAAAAAAATGGGCAGATCTAAATAGACATTTCTCCAAAGCAGACAAACATTTGGCCAAAAAGCACATGAAAAGATGCTCAGACATCAGTAATTATTAGAGAACTACAAATCCAAACTACAACGAGGTATCACTTCACACCGGTCAGAAAGGCCATCATCAAAAAATCTGCAAACAATAAATGCTGGAAAGGGTGTGGAGAAAAGGGAACCCTCCTACACTGTTGGTGGGAATGTAAATTGGCACAACCATTATGGAGAACAGTATGGAGGTTCCTTAAAAAACTAAATATAGAACTACCATATGACCCAGCAATCCCACTGCTGGGCATATACCCTGAGAAAATCATAATTCAAAAAGAGTCATGTACCACAATGTTCATTGCAGCTCTATTTACAATAGCCAGGACATGGAAGCAACCTAGCTGTCCACTGACAGATGAATGGATAAAGATGTGACACATATATACAGTGGAATATTACTCAGCCATAAAAAGAAATGAAACTGAGTTATTTGTAATGAGGTGGATGGACCTAGAGTCTGTCATACAGAGTGAAGTAAGTCAGAAAGAGAAAAACAAATACTGTATGCTAACAGGTATATATGGAATCTAAAAAAAAAAAAATGGTTCTGGTGAACCTAGGGGCAGGACAGGAATAAAGACGCAGACGTAGAGAATGGACTTGAGGACACGGAGAAGGGGAAGGGTAAGCTGGGATGAAGTGAGAGAGTAGCCTGAACATATATACACTACCAAATGTAAAATAGCTAGCTAGTGGGAAGCAGCTTCATTGCATGGGGAGATCAGCTCGGTGCTCTGTGATCACCTAGAGGCGTGGGATAGGGAGGTTGGAAGGGAGATGCAAGAGGGAGGGTATATATATATGCATACACCTGATTCACTTTGTTATACAGCAGAAACTAACACACCATTGTAAAGCAATTATACTCCAATAAAGATGTTAAAAAAAATAAATAAAATAGCCCTAAAAAAAAGTACACAATTTCAGTGTCATGTCTTTAAAAGGAACTCCTTGCTCTCTATATCACCTTCCCACTTCCAATAGTGAAAAATCTAGATATTATGGTGATAAGCCAGTTTTAACCATGTTGATTAAGTCAACTTTCTTGGTGATGGAAGAAGAACTAGATAGATGGTATCCGAGTCCTGTTGTTACTGCTTGTACTGACCTGAGTTTCATTTCTGGACAATTTGGCTATCATTACAAAGTTATGTGAAAGGAAGAAAATCTATCTTAGACACTATATATTTAAGATCTCTTTGTTATATCATATGAGTGATTCTCAGAGTATTTTTTTCTTGCTTTTTTTTTGATGTTTGTATAATGTTAGAACATTCAAGATGTAATAGTAAATTTTAAGGGCATGAAGCAGAAAAAAAGAAAAAAAGAACTACCGTATGATCCAGCAATCCTGCTCCTGAGCATATATCTGGAGAAAACCATAATTCGAAAAGATGCATGCACCCCAGTGTTCAGTGCAGCACTATTTACAATAGCCAGGTCATGGAAGCAACCTAAATGTCCATCAACAGAGGAATGAATAAAGAAGATGTGGCATATATATACAGTGGAATATTACTCAGCAATAAAAAAAAGAACGAAATAACGCCATTTGCATCAACATGGATGGATCTAGAGATTATCATACTAAGCGAAGTAAGTCAGAGAAAGACAAATATCATATGATATCTCTTATATGTGGACTCTAATAAAAATGATAAAAATGCACTTTTTTAGAAAACAGGAACAGATTCACAGATCTCGAAATCAAATTTATGGTTACCAAAGGGGAAAGGAGGGGGAGAAATAAATTAGGAGATTGGGATTAACATATACAGAGTATTATATATAAAATAGATAACAAGGACCTACTGTATAGCACAGGGAACTCTACTCAATATTTTGTAATAACCAATATGGGAAAAGATTCTGAAAAAGAATGTGTATACATATGTGTGTATATATGTGTGTGTGTGTGAATAACTGATTCACTTTGCTGTACACCTGAAACTAACACAACATTGCAAATCAACTATACTCCAATAAAATTTTTTAAAAAAATTTCTAGCATCAGATCTCTTCTGCTGCCTTGGGGCCATTTTTAAGTAAAATCAGGATTACCTGAATACGAGTACCACGATACTCATGCTGATGTCACAACAGTCAATCTGATAACTGAGATGGTTACTAACTGACTAACAGGTGGGATATGCTGGACAAAGGGATGACTCATGTCTTGGGCAGAAGTGACCAGGAATGAGCACGATTTCATTACGCTACTCAGAATGGTGTGCAATTTTAAACTTAGGAATTGTTTATTTCTGGAATTTTCCATTTAATATTTTCAGACTGTGATTGACCATGGGTAACTAAGTCTGCAGAAAGTGAAACCATGGATAAGGGAGGACTGCAATAATTAACAAATATTGAGCACTTACAGTACAATTGGTACTATTCCAAATGTTGTACAGACATTAACTTATTTACTCTTCATTAAAACATCAAGTAATTGCTATTGTTATCTCTATTTTGCAGAGATAAAGTAAGTCCTCAGCTAGTACAAACAGCTGAGCCATAACTGGGGAGGAGCCCTGGGTACTGAAGCTACCTACACCAATCCATGGCCACTCCCAAGAGAAGCACACACGGCCATGAGATTCTTTCACGTAAGAGTCAAGGGTGGGAGAACTGAAGAAAGGGGTAATGGGGAACAGGAACTGGTATCACGTCGGTGTTTCCCACCATGCTCAAGTGTCTGTTATTTACTGATAACGCCTAGTGTTAGGGCTGAAATAAGTGTAACCTTATAAGTGAGTTAGGGAGACCTGAAATGAGAATCAAGTATTAAAATTATTCAAGTGAAGCCATTCCGGAAAAGAAAAAAAAAAAAAAAAACAACTCACTGAGGGGCAGTTGCAAAACCCCTGGCAATCACTGATTTGTTTACTGTCTCTACAGTTTTGTCTTTTCCAGAATGTCATACAAATGGAAGCAGACAGTAGGTAGCCTTTTCAGATTGTCTTCTTTCACTTAGCAATATGCAATTAAGAATCATCCTTGTCTTTGGCTTGATAGCTCATTCCTTTTTATCACTGAATATTATTGAATTGTATGAATAAACCACGGCTTGTTTATCCATTCACCTGGTGAAGGATATGTTGGTTGCTTTCAGTTTTTGGCGATTATGAATGAAGCTGATATCAATATTTATGTGCAGGTTTTTGTGTAGATATGTTTTTAAATCAGTTGGGTAAACATCTGGAGGTATGACTGCTAAACTGCATGGTAAGATTATGTTTAGCTTTGCATTGGTTTCCTTCTTTTAGCTTGGTAACTTAAAATAAATCACTGAGCCTTAGTTTCTTCATCTGTAAAAAGGAAATAAATTTTTATTAACACCAAAAGCTGTTGTGAGATTTAAGAGAACATTTAACACAGTTCTTCACTCAGCAGGAATTAATCAGTGCTAGGTTAAGCATATTTATTATTATCTTTGATTTTATTATAAAAATAAATATAAATTGACCCAAGTTATTCAATCCAGAAACCCAAAACTTGTCCTTACATCACTCTCTCCTAAGTTGATCAGTCAAGAAGTCTCAGTGAGTCCATATCTCAAATATCTCTTAAATTTATTCTTTATTCTTCCTTTTCCTCAATCAATGGTTTGACTCTTCCATTGTTTTTCCTATGGATTACTACAGACCCTACAACTCCCCTCTCTGCCTTCTTCTTCATCATTTCCCCATCTATTGTCTATGCTACTTGTTCCCAAATGCTGATCATATAGGCCTAGAATAGTGCTGGACATATAGTAGGCATTCAATAAATATTTATTGAATAAATGAATACCCTCCAATTAGTGCTCAGAATGATAAAATGTCCAACACTCCTTTGTAAATAATGAAAATTAATGACAACTTGTGTGTACATGTACACATAAATATTACAAATACTTTTACACATTTTTCACGTATGCATCCTGTGTTATCACCACTTCAAATGTATCTTAATGCTCCTGTGCTATTGCCTATGCTGTTTATCTCTGTCTGGAACTTACCATATGCATCCCTTCACCCTACTGCACACTTTACCCATACCCAGATTCTACTGGGTGCCCCTCCCATATTTGTCTATACTATTGCTTATCAAGCTTTAACATGTACATTACACACCTGCAGATCTTTTTTTAAAATGCAGAGCCTGATTCAGTGTGTCTGGGGTGGAGCCTGAGAAGTCTGAATTTCTAACAAGTTCCCAGGGGATGCTGCTGCAGCTGGTACTTTATAACACACTGTGTTACAGTTGTTCTTCTGGGCTATTTCCTCTAGACAAGGAAATCCTCTAATGTTATCTTTTATAGAAGTTATCATGTGATAACTTTCTTTAGTAAAGTAACTCAGGGTATTAGAAGGGACAGTACACTGGAAGTCAAGAAATCTGGGATCATTTTTGCCTGTTTTTTGCCACTATGAAAATTTACTTGTGGAACTAAACATCAACTGGACCAATCAAACTACCTGATTTGTCACTGGTACTGAAAATACACTTCAGGTTCAATTTGCTTTTCTCTAGTTTATTTTTCAGGTATGTAATAGCTATCAGACACATACAATCATTAGAAAAACATACATGTTGCATGATGTAACTTCATCTCCTGCAACTTCTAATGCAATATGCAATATTATGAGTTTATTTTTACTCATTTTTGCATATATATATCTTTTATTTGCTGCTGAATTCAGTCCTATTCTATGATTCTGTTCATGTTATTATTTCCACACTCACATGCTTAAGCCAATATTCTTAAACTCCATTGTTTCTGGTGGTAGGTAGCAAAAATGGAAACAGAGAAAAATAAAATATTCACTAGATTTCTAAAGTACATTACTGTTTCTTCTCATTTATGAATATATTACAATTTTCCTCTAATCTAATTACTACAGTTTATTCCAAGTTTTTTCTAAAACTAAACTGAAAACACTATTTTCATTTATATTTTTCATATGTTGCTCATGAGATTCTGGCATAGTGGTTTTGTTTATAATGGATTTTATTTTGTCAATATCAGCATCATCATTAAGTGACTGAAATTTTGGCAACACAGTAAAGAGTATAGCAGGGATGGAATCACAAATTATGTCTACGGATTAAGTTACAGGGGTCCTATAATAGAAGTTGATGAAGACTGATTATTTAAGAATAATAATAGAGAGAGACAACAGACAAAACTAACCAGAAAAACAGAAGTTTGACTGTTCCCTCCTTCCTCACCAAATGCTCACACACCATTTCTATAAATACAGATTCCTTTACAACATCATTAAGAGCAGAATATGGATTTTCTGTAATTTATACACAGACTTTCTTTTTTGACTTTGGAAAAAGGGGCAGAAAGCAGAATTCTCTCTTGGGGGTGATAATACCCAGCATAACCCATGTTAGAGGTACAAAAGGAAAAAACAAAAAACGTAATTTTTTAAGTTGGATTTTTAAGCTTTTTTTTTCTCGTTAGTCACCAATTTACAGGAGCCCCAAACTAATAAATACATCTTTCTAAAATGCTTGTTCCTGATGTACTGGGTTGGCCAAAAAGTGCCTTCGGTTTTTAAGTAAAAGACATTTTTCATTTTCACCAAGAATTTTATTGAACAACGTATTCACCCTTTTGTTCCACTACCTGCTGCCATTTTTCAGGTAACTTCATAATTCCATCTTCCCAAAACTTTTTATCTTTTTGAGCAAAGACCTCTTCCAGGTGCCTTTTACAGCCATCCAGGGAACTGAAAATTTTTCCATTAAGAAAATTTTGTAAAGACCTAAATAAATGGAAATCCAAGGGTGCACTGTCTAGTGAATACAGCAGATGAATCAGAATTTCCCAGCCAAGCTGTAACAGTTTTTGCCTGTTCATCAAAGAAACATGCGATCTTGCGTTATCCTGATGGAAGATTATGCATTTTCTGTTGACTAATTCTGGATGCTTTTCATCGAGTGCTTTCGGTTGGCCTAATTGGGAACAGTACTTGGAACTAATAGTTCGGTTTTCCAGAAGGAGCTCATAATAGAGGACTCCCTTCCAATCCCACCATATACACAACACCACCTTCTTTGGATGAAAACCAGCCTTTGGTGTGGTTGGTGGTGGATCATTTCACTTGCCCCACGATCTCTTCCGTTCCACATTATTGTACAGTATCCACTCTTCGTCGCCCATCACAATTTGTTTTAAAAACAGAACGTTTTCATTATGTTTAAATAGAGAATCACATGCGGAAATATGGTCAAGAAGGGTTTTTTTTGCTTAACTTATGTGGAACCCAAACATCAAAGCGATTCACATAACCAAGCTGGTGCAAACGATTTTCAATGCTTAATTTGGATATTTTGAGTATGTCGGCTATCTCCTGCGTGATATAACGTTGATCGTTCTCACTTAATGTCTCAATTTGATTGCCATCAACTTCAACTGGTCTGCTCGACAGTGGAGCACCGTCCAGTGAGAGATCTCCAGCACGAAACTTAACAAATGACTTTCGACACGTTCAATCAGTCACAATACCTTCTCCATACACTGTGCAAATCTTTTCTTGTGTGTTTCAGTTGCATTTTTACCTTTCTTGAAATAATAAAGCATAATACGCTGAAAATGTTGCTCTTTTTCTTCCATCTTCAATATTAAAATGGCTACACAAAAATTCACCAATTTTGATGTCTTTTTTAAAATGCACACTGATATGACAGCTGTCATATACAATCTAACAAAATTGTTTTGAATGAAGTTAAAAACAACTAAGTGCTACTAGAGTCATCTTATTGAAAAAAAACGAATGAACTTTTTGGCCAGCCCAATATTTTGTACCACTGGGATGTCCCATCACTCTTATGTTTTTGCAGGTTATACTAAGTGACTTTTTATTCTCCCACCCAGAAATCCCACTGGCTAATGTTGACCAGTTAGTTTGTATTCCTCCCTTGAAAGAGCTAGTCCATGTTAATAAGGAGGGAGTCCATGTTAATTTATTAACTCACTCAACAAATATTTTGGGCACCAAGAACATGCCCAGGAGTGTGGTAGGTGCTGGAGACACAGTAGTGAATAAAATAAAGGCCCCACCCACCTGAAACTTACACTGTAAGCAATATTCTTAATAGGTCTAAAGTAGAGTGCAAGCAGCTTTCAGCTCTTTCTTGGGTATGGAAGGAGTACCATAAGGATCACAGTTCTAGATAACCTCTCCACTCTAGTCTTGCAAAAAGAATCTAGCAATCATAGGCACTAGTGTCTGAGTTTACAAATCTAGCCACTACTCTTGTCCCAAATTCTTTCCTGATGGTAGGTAAAGGGGAGAGAACACTGCATGATTGTAGATCCATGGATATTTCTTACATTTCCTTCCAAATTACTCAGTCTCTGACATCAAAATACTTCTAGCTGCTTAATGTTTTCAATCAACCCAGTGCCATCCTCCCAATATCATATGTATTTTTTACAATTTCTCTGGGTTTATTTGACTAGAACACCCTAGACCATACAGTCAGTTAGCTTCATAAAGTTAGTGTTAAGGAAGTTCATATTATTTTACAAAGGCTTCTAAGCAGTTTTTTAATCTCTTACATATTCAGTGAAACTATCATAGACAATCCCCAGTTCCCATCATGGCTCTAAATTCAGTTGAGAGCTTATGTCAAAACATGTTATAGAATGATGAACCCACTACTTATAAGGACAGAGGATTCTCATGACTACCTCTTACTGTGTATATTTAAGTTAATCAGGAGTTGGGACTTCCCTGGTGGCGCAGTGGTTAAGAATCCGCCTGCTAATGCAGGGGACGTGGGTTTGAGTCCTGGTCTAGGAAGATTCCACATGTCACAGAGCAACTAGGCCTGTGTGCCGTAACTACTGAGCCTGCGCTCTAGAGCCTGCGAGCCACAACTAGTGAGCCTGCGTACCCCAACTACTGAAGCCCGCGCACCTAGAGCCTGTGCTCCACAACAAAGAGAAGCCTGCGCACCGCAACAAAGAGTAGCCCCCACACGTTGCAACTAGAGAAAGCCTGCACAGAGCAACGAAGACCCAACGTAGCCAAAAATAAATAAATAAAAAATTAAAAAATTAATTAATTAATTCATCAGGGGTCATAAAAGAGGTTCTACTAAGATTCTCCAAATAGGGATCCATGAGATTCTACATATGTCTTTCTTATCATGAACTCGGTGTTCCTGATCACCCAAAACAACTCTCCAGTTTTTTGTTTTAGCTTGTAAAATATAGAGGATAATCTCATAATTCTTATCAGCTGATTAGTTTCCCTTTCATTTAAACCTCATGTGGGCTCTTCTTGGACTTAATCTTTGAATAGTATGCTTACAGTGTTTCAATTAAGAAATAAAATTAAGAACTAGATTTCTTAATAAATTGATGTTTTCCCAAAGATGTGAACTTAAGAAATGCTGGTATCACTTAACCTTCCATAAACAATAAAACACACATTCAATTAATAAAATATAGATGGTGACATAAGGTAACATATAATTACTAAGGATTCTTGAGCTTAAACTCAGTATAAAAATACTGACATGTACCTATTTGTAACAGTTTCTTAAATGTACATTAAAGTTTATGGTAATTGCTAATGCTACACTGGCTTATAGACAATAACTTCATTAAGCTGCCCCACATTCTCATACAGCTACACTTAGTAGCTACACTTAGCTACATGCATTAGTGTATCTGTAATTGCCAAACAAATTACAGAAATGTTTTTAGGCAAAAAAGGCACTTTCCAGGTCTAATTTTAAGAATTGTCACTACCAAGTATGGTATACATACAAAGACCCAGGAAGAAAGTTTGTGTCTAAAACATGTATGTCTTTCAGAGGCCTGAAATTACAAATTTATGCATTCTGTTATCATAAGCTAAATCATTATTTTGCCTTCTACCAAATATCAAACATCTTTTGAATAAAATACACTCATTCTAGTTGGTCAATAATAACATTGTGGTTATGCTTTAGATTATTTACTGTGTGAAGTTTTCACTACTACTAAGTAAAGGCAACATTAAAAATGCATTTATCTTGGTCCTTGTACATATTAAGGGATTAATAAATATTTGTTCAATGAATTCAGTAAACTCTTATTACCTGTCAGCTCTGTGCCTGACACAATACTAAGAACCGAGGAAACAAAGTTACCTAAAAGATAAGCCTTGACATTAAACTCTAGAGGCAGACACATGTGCAAGTAAGTGGATTAGTCTAGCAATATGTACAGGACTCTACTCAAAAAAAGGAATTCTTCTGAGATGGGTGTCAGAGGAAACAGTAATTAATTTGGGCCTTGGAGTATCACTGGATAGGTTTATTAAGGCTGAATTCATAGTTAAAGACATAATAATTCTAGTATATATTCAAACTAATTTTCAGATCTAAAGCTTATCTTAAACTGGAAGTAACAGTGCTTAACTCCTTGGTTTTTTAATCATCAGACTAAACTTTGCAAAGAAATCTGACCTACCTCTAAGTAGCAGATTTATATACGTTTAAAAAATTAACTGTGGTAAAATGCACATAACAAAATTTTAATTAGGTTTAAGTGTATAGTTCCGTAGTATTAAGAATATTCACATACATACAAAGGAATATTACTCAGCCATATAAAAAGAAACGAAATTGAGTTATTTGTAGTGAGGTGGATGGACCTAGAGTCTGTCATACAGAGTGAAGTAAGTCAGAAAGAGAAAAACAAATACCGTATGCTAACACATATATATGGAATCTAAGAAAAAAAGGTTCTGAAGAACCTAGGGGCAGGACAGGAATAATGACACAGATGTAGAAAATGGACTTCAGGACACGGGGAGGGGGAAAGGTAAGCTAGGATGAAGTGAGAGAGTGGCATGGACATATATACAGTACCAAATGTAAAATAGATAGCTAGTGGGAAGCAGCCACATAGCACAGGGAGATCAGCTCGGTGCTTTGTGACCACCTAGAGGGGTGGGATAGGGAGGGTGGGGAGGGAGATGGAAGAGGGAGGAGATATGGGAATATATGTATATGTATAGCTGATTCACTTTGTTATAAAGCAGAAACTAACATACCACTGTAAAGCAATTATACTCCAATAAAGATGTTAAAAATATAAATAAAATAAACATAGAACTAAAAAAAAACCCAGAATATTCACATTGTTGTGCAACCAATCTTTTAATCTTGCAAAACTAAAACTCTATACCCACTAAACAACAACTTCCCATTTTCCTCTCCCCCTAGTCCCTGGCAACCAGCATTCTACTTGCTATGGGTTTGACTACTGTAAGTGCCTAATGTAAGTGGAATGATACACTATTTATCTTTTTGTGACTGGCACAGACTAAATGGCTTCACTGGTAAATTCTACCAAACATTTAAAGAAGAATTAATGCCAAACCTTTTTTCAAACTTTTCCAAAAAATTGAAGAGGAGGGAAGACACATTTCCAAACTCATTTTATGAATCCAGCATTACTCTGAAACTGAAGCCAGACAAAGACATCATGAAAAAATAAAACTACAGGAAAATATCCCCAGTGAATTCAGATGCAAAAATCCTCAACAAAATACTAGCAAAATGAATCCAACAGCACATTAAAAGGATTATACAACATAACCAAGTGGGATTTGCCCCTTGGATGCAAGGATAGTTCGAAATACAAAAATCAATTAATGTGATACATCATACTAACAGAATAAAGGAATAAAATCACAAGATCATCTCAACAGATGTGGAAAAAGTGTTTGACAAAATTAAGTACGCTTTCATGATGTAAACTCTCAAAAAATTAGGAAAAGAAGAAAAATACCTCAACATAATGAAGGTCATACATGGAAAGCCCACAGTTAGCATCACACTCAATGGTGAAAAACTGAAAGCTTTTCCTCTAAGATCAGGAAAAAGACAATGATGCTTACTGTCATCACTTTTATTCAACAAGTAGTGAAAGTCCTAGCCAGAGTAATTAGGCAAGAAAAAGAAATAAAAGGCATCCAAATTGGAAAGGAATCAGTAAAACTGTCCCTGTTTGCAGACAACATCTTATATAAAGAAAATCCTAAAAACTCTATATAAAAATTGTTAGAATTAATAAACAAATTCAGTAAAGTTGCAGGGTACAAAATCAACATGCAAAAACCAGTTACACTATGAATTAGATGGAAAGGAAATCAGGAAAATAATTCCAATTACAATAGCACCAAAAATAATAAAATACTTAGGAATAAATTTGATTAAAGAGCTGAAAGACTTGCATACTAAAAACTATAAAAAAAACTGATGAAAGAAATTAAAGAAGACACAAACAAATCGAATGGCATCCCAAGTTCACGGATTGGAAGACTTAATATTGTTAAAATGTACATACAACCTAAAGTGATCTACATATTCAGTGCAATCCCCATAAAAACCCCAATGCCATTTTTTTACAAAAATAGAAAAAAAATCTAAAATTCACATGGAACCATAAAAGACCACAAACAGCCAAGTCAATATTGGGAAAGTAGAACAAAGCTGGAAGCATCACATTTCCTGATTTCAAAATATATAACAAAGTCACAGTAATCATAAAAGTATAGAACTGCCATAAAGACAGATATAATTGTGGTTATTACATACAATTTCCTATCTCATAAGGATTTAGATAAATTAACACACATAAACACTTAGAATGATGTCTGATATAGTGTAAACGGACAGCAAGTGTTTGCTGTGGTAATCACAGAGTTGTCACGAGGACCAAATTAGATTTTTAGTTTATCCTTCATTCAAATAGTTGTTACTAAGCACATACTATGTGCCAGGCACTGTTTTAGTCTATGGAAACAGAGCAGGAAATAGAAAAGAGAAAAACCCTTGTTCTCATGGAGCTCATCTTCAGCATGAATTTTCCTTGTACCACATTACTGTTTAAACGCTTCTCTATTTCAATGCATGGAAATTCCTATTTAAATGAATATAAATTATAATTCACCCTTTGGGTTACAAGAAATGAAGGAAAGTCTGGCTAGAGCAAATTACTATCCCACCCATAGATTTCTGCCACATATTAAACAAGTATTTATAGCATTTTCCAAATAATGACATGCTTCAATCTCGATCAGTGTCATCGTCGACACTCCCTCCCATAAAACCAACCATACTAAGCTTGATTCTCAAAATATACCCATGTTAGTTCATATCCCAGCTGAACTGTTTGGTTTTATATTTTTCATCAATTATATTAAGGCTCATTATCTTATCTTTGTAGAAATAATTAGGCTTATATAAACTAACAATGAAACATTCTAAAACTTACATTGATGTAAAGGATATTCCCAATATCTTTGAAAAATTAAATGAAATGAATAAATAATCTATAAATTATAAATGCCAAAAGTAACTCAAGAATAAATAGAGAGGAGCTTCAAGATGGTCGAACAGTAAGACGTGGATATCACCTTCCTCCCCACAAATACATCAGAAATACATCTACATGTGGAACAACTCCTACAGAACACCTACTGAATACTGGCAGAAGACCTCAGGCCTCCCAAAAGGCAAGAAACTCCCCCACGTACCTAGGTTGGGCAAAAGAAAAAAGAAAAAACAGAGACAAAAGAATAGGGATGGGACCTGCACCAGTGGGAGGGCGCTGTGAAGGAGGAAAGGTTTCCACACACTAGGAAGCCCCTTCACGGTTGGAGACTGTGGGTGGCGGAGGGGGGGAAGCTTCGGAGCCACAGAGGAGAGCACAGCAAGAGGGGTGCGGAGGGCAAAGCGGAGAGATTCGCACACAGAGGATCGGTGCTGACTGGCACTCACCAGCCCGAGAGGCTTGTCTGCTCACCCGCCAGGGTGGGGGGTGCTGGGAGCTGAGGCTTGGGCTTTGGAGGTTGGATCGCAGGAGAGGACTGCGGTTGGCGGTGTGAACACAGCCTGAAGGGGGCTAGTGCGCCACGGCTAGCCAGGAGGGAGTCCGGGAAAAGGTCTGCAGCTGACGAAGGGGCAAGAGACTTTTTCTTCCCTCTTTGTTTCCTGGTGCGCGTGGAGAGGGGATTCAGAGCGCCGCTTAAAGGAGCTCCAGAGACGGGCGAGAGCCGCGGTTATCAGCGCCGACCACAGAGACGGGCATGAGACGCTAAGGCTGCTGCCGCCACCACCAAGAAGCCTGTGTGAGAGCACAGCTCACTCTCGACACCTCCCCTCCCAGGAGTCTGTGCAGCCTGTCACTGCCAGGGGCCCGTGATCCAGGGACAACTTACCCGGGAGAACGCACGGTGCGCCTCAGGCTGGTGCAACGTCACGCTGGCCTCTGTTGCCGCAGGCTCACCTCGCATCTGTACCCCTCCTTCCCCCCGGCCTGAGAGAGCCAGAGTCCCTGAAGCAGCTGCTCCTTTAACCTAGACCTGTCTGAGCAAAGAACAGACACCCTCAGGCAATTTACACACAGAGGGGGGCCAAATCCAAAGCTGAACCCCGGGAGCTGTGCGAACAAAGAAGAGAAAGGGAAACCTCTCCCAGCAGCCTCAGGAGCAGGGGATTAAATCTCCACGATCAACTTGATATACCCTGCATCTGTGGAAAACCTGAAGTGACAATGAATCATCCCAAATTGAGGAGGTGGACTTTTGGAACAACGATATATATTTTTCTTTTCCCTTTTTCTCTTTTTGTGAGTGTGTATGTGTATGCTCCTGTGTGCGATTTTGTCTGTATAGCTTTGCTTTTACCATTTGTCTTAGGGTTCTGTCTCTCCATTTTTTGTTTGTTTGTTTGTTTGCTTGTTTGTTTTTGTGGTACGCGGGCCTCTCACTGCTGTGGCCCCTCCCGCTGTGGAGCACAGGCTCCAGATGCACAGGCTCAGTGGCCATGGCTCACGGGCCCAGCCGCTCCACGGCATGTGGGATCTTCCCGAACCAGGGCATGAACCCGTGTCCCCTCCATCAGCAGGCGGACTCTCAACCACTGCGCCACCAGGGAAGCACCCTGTTTGTTTGTTTTTTGTGTTTTTTAGTACAGTTTTTAGCACTTGTTATCATTGGTGGATTTCTTTTTTGGTTTGGTTGCTCTCTTCTTTCTTCCTTTCTTTTTTTTATTACTTAAAAAATTTTTTTTAATAATTATTTTTTATTTTAATAACTTTATTTTATTTTATCTTCTTCTGTCTTTCATTTTTTTCCTCCCTTTTATTCACAACCATGTGGATAACAGCCTCTTGGTGCTCCAGCCAGGCGTCAGGGCTGTGCCTCTGAGGTACGAGAGCCAAGCTTAGGACACTGGTCCACAAGAGACCTCCCAGCTCCACATAATATCAAATGGCGAAAATCTCCCAGAGATCTCCATCTCAATGCCAAGACCCAGCTCCACTCAATGACCAGCAAGCTACAGTGCTGGACAACCTATGCCAAACAACTAGCAAGACAGGAACACAACCCCATCCATTAGCAGACAGGTTGCCTAAAATCATAATAAGGCCACAGACACCCCAAAACACACCACCAGACGTGGACCTCTCCATCAGAAAGACAAGATCAGGCCTCATCCACCAGAACACAGGCACCATGCCCCTCCACCAGGAAGCCTACACAACCCACTGAACCAACCTTAAACACTGGGGACAGACACCAAAAACAACGAGAACTATAAACCTGCAGCCTGCGAAAAGGAGACCCCAAACATAGTAAGTTAAGCAAAATGAGAAGACAAAGAAAGACACAGCTGATGAAGGAGCAAGGCAAAAACCCACCAGACCTTACAAATGAAGAGGAAATAGGCAGTCTACCTGAAAAAGAATTCAGAATAATGATAGTGAAGATGATCCAAAATCTTGGAAATAGAATGGAGAAAATACAAGAAACATTTAACAAGGACCTAGAAGAACTAAAGAGCAAACAAACAGTGATGAACAACACAATAAATGAAATTAAAAATTCTCTAGAAGGGATCAAGAGCAGAATAACTAAGGCAGAAGAACGGATAAGTGACCTGGAAGATAAAATAGTGGAAATAACTACTGCAGAGCAGAATAAAGAAAAAAGAATGAAGAGAATTGAGGACAGTCTCAGAGACCTCTGGGACAACATTAAATGCACCAGCATTTGAATTATAGGGGTCCCAGAAGAAGAAGAGGAAGAGAAAGGGACTGAGAAAATATCTGAAGAGATTATAGTTGAAAACTTCCCTAATATGGGAAAGGAAATAGTTAATCAAGTCCAGGAAGCACAGAGAGTCCCATACAGGATAAATCCAAGGAGAAACACACCAAGACACATATTAATCAAACTATCAAAAACTTAAAACAAAGAGAAACTATTAAAAGCAGCAAGGGAAAAACAACAAATAACACACAAGGGAATCCCCATAAGGTTAATAGCTGATCTTTCAGCAGAAAGTGGCAGGACATATTTAAAGTGATGAAAGAGAAAAACCTACAACCAAGATTACTCTACCCAGCAAGGAGAAGTAACAACTGACACTGCAGAAATACAAAGGATCATGAGAGATTACTACAAGCAACTCTATGCCAATAAAATGGACAACCTGGAAGAAATGGACAAATTCTTAGAAATGCACAACATTGCGAGACTGAACGAGGAAGAAATAGAAAATATGAACAGACCAATCACAAGCACTGAAATTGAAACTATGATTTAAAATATTCCAACAAACAAAAGCCCAGGACCAGATGGCTTCACAGGCGAATTCTATCAAACATTTAGAGAAGAACTAAAACCTATCCTTCTCAAACTCTTCCAAAATATAGCAGAGGGCGGGACACTCCCAAACTCATTCTACGAGGCCACCATCCCCCTGATACCAAAACCAGACAAAGATGTCACAAAGAAAGAAAAGTACAGGGCAGTATCACTGATGAACAGAGATGCAAAAATCCTCAACAACATACTAGCAAACAGAATCCAACAACACATTAAAAGGATCATGCACCATGATCAAGTGGGATTTATCCCAGAGATGCAGGGATTCTTCAATATACACAAATCAATCAATGTGATACACCATATTAACAAATTGAAGGAGAAAAACCATATGGTTATCTCAATAGATGCAGAGAAAGCTTTTGACAAAATTCAACACCCATCTATGATAAAAAACCCTCCAGAAAGTAGGCATAGAGGGAACTTTCCTCAACATAATAAAGGCCATATATGACAAACCCACAGCCAACATCGTCCTCAATGATGAAAAACTGAAAGCATTTCCACTAAGATCAGGAACGAGACAAGGTTGCCCACTCGCACCACTCTTATTCAACATAGTTTTGGAAGTTTTAGCCATGGCAATCAGAGAAGACAAAGAAATAAAAGGAATCCAAATCAAAAGGAAGAAGTAAAGCTGTCACTGTTTGCAGATGATATGATACTATACATAGAGAATCCCAAAGATGCTACCAGAAAACTACTACAGCTAATCAAGGAATGTGGTAAAGTAGCAGGATACAAAACAAATGCATGGAAATCTCTTGCATTCCTATACGCTAATGATGAAAAATCTGAAAGTGAAATTAAGAAAACACTCCCATTTACCACTGCAACAAAAAGAATAAAACATCTAGGAATAAACCTACATAAGGAGACAAAAGACTTGTATGCAGAAAATTATAAGACACTGATGAAAGAAATTAAAGATGATACCAACAGATGGAGAGATATACCATGTTCTTGGACTGGAAGAATCAACATTGTGAAAATGACTCTACTACCCAAAGCAATCTACAGATTCAATGCAATCCCTATCAAACCACCAATGGCATTTTTCACAGAACTAGAACAAAAAATTTCACAATTTGTATGGAAACAAAAAAGACCCCAAATAGCCAAAGCAATCTTGAGAACGAAAAACGGAGCTGGAGGAATCAGGCTCCCTGACTTCAGACTATACTACAAAGCTCCAGTAATCAAGACAGTATGGTACTGGCACAAAAACAGAAATATAGATCAATGGAACAGGATAGAAAGCCCAGAGATAAACCCACGCACATACGGTCAGCTTATCTTTGATAAAGGAGGCAAGAATACAGAGTGGAGAGAAGACAGCCTCTTCAATAAATGGTGCTGGGAAAACAGGACAGCTACATGTAAAAGAATGAAATTAGAACACTCCCTAACACCAGACACAAAAATAAAGTCAAAATGGATTAAAGACCTAAAGGTAAGGCCAGACACTATCAAACTCTTAGAGGAGAATACAGGCAGAACACTCTATGACATAAATCACAGCACGATCCTTTTTGACCCACCTCCTAGAGAAATGGACATAAAAACAAAAATAAACAAATGGGACCTAATGAAACTTAAAAGTTTTGCACAGCAAAGGAAACCATAAACAAGATGAAAAGACAGCCCTCAGAATGGGAGAAAATTGTTGCAAATGAAGCAACAGACAAAGGATTAATCTCCGAAACATACAAGCAACTCATGCAGCTCAATATGAAAAAAACAAACACCCCAATCCAAACATGGGCAGAAGACCTAAATAGACATTTCTCCAAAGAAGACATACAGATCACCAAAAGACACATGAAAGAATGCTCAACATCATTAATCATTAAAGAAATGTAAATCAAAACTAAAATGCGATATCATCTCACACTGGTCAGAATGGCCATCATCAAAAAATCTACAAACAGTAAATGCTGGAGAGGGTGTGGAGAAAAGGGAACCCTCTTGCACTGTTGGTGGGAATGTAAATTGATACAGCCACTATGGAGAACAGTATGGAGGTTCCCTAAAAAACTAAAAACAAAACTACCATAAGACCCAGCATTCCCACTACTGGGCATATACCCTGAGAAAACCGTAATTCAAAGAGTCATGTACCAAAATGTGCATTGCACCTCTATTTACAATAGCCAGGAAATGGAATCAACCTGTGTCCATCAACAGATGAAGGGATAAAGAATATGTGGCACATATATACAACGGAATATTACTCAGCCATAAAAAGGAACAAAACTGTGGTATTTGTAGTGAGGTGGATGGACCTAGAGTCCGTCATACAGAGTGAAGTAAGTCAGAGAAAAACAAATACCGTATGCTAACACATATATACGGAATCTAAAAAAAAAAATGGTCATGAAGAACCTAGGGGCAAGACGGGAATAAAAATGCAGACCTACTGGAGAATGGACTTGAGGATACGGGGAGGGGGAAGGGTAAGCTGTGAGAAAGTGAGAGAGTGGCATGGACATATATACACTACCAAACATAAAATAGATAGCTAGTGGGAAGCAGCCGCAAAGCACAGGGAGATCAGCTTGGTGCTTTGTGACCACCTAGAGTGGTGGGATAGGGAGGGTGGGAGGGAGGGAGATGCAAGAGGGAAGAGATATGGGGACATATGTATATGTATAACTGAATCACTTTGTTATAAAGCAGAAACAAACACACCATTGTAAAGCAATTATACTCCAATAAAAATGTTAAAAAAATCAAAAAAAAGAAAAAAAAGAAAAAAGAAAATACACCATAGACAAAAGCAACAATATAAAAATACATACCTAGAAAGAAACCATACAAAAATGTATATAATCTACATGGAGGCAACAATAAGAATTTCCTGATTGACTTAGGAAAAAGAAGTCTCAACCAGAATAGTATGTTATGCGTATTCGTGAGGCACAGATATTTTAAGAATATCGATTTTCCTTAATTCATTTACAGATTTAGTACCTTTTCCATAGCAGCTGATGACAATTAAACATGGGCTACTGTTTCCTGTACCCAAAATCAACCATGGAAACATTACAGAAGGAATAAAGAAAAAACATTAACAAACGCAAAAACACAAAACTAAATAATCCCTGAGGGGCAATAAGTCGCCACTGAACTAGAACCTGAGTGTGGGCAGGTAGGGGGATGCCCTGAATTCGAGACAGGTCTGTAGCCTGCAAGAGAGGCAGATGACAGGATTGATTAGAGGAAAGCCTTTAAACTTGAGCCCTTGATTCTTCCACTGTGCTCTGGGACCATGACTCTCCACTGCTTCACTGAAGGAACCTGAGGCAGCATTTCAGAGCCCGCATGCCAGGAGCATGGGACACCAAAGATTGGGCTGGATGTGGCAGTGTGGTCCACAGGCTGTGAAACAACCATCTGAAACTTTGTTCGTGGATGACGACTGGCCTTTTTAAATGATCATCTTAATAGACTATCACACACGGACTCAAAGAGAAAAGCAAGTAACACAGTACTTGTACAAAAGGACAGAAATTCATTTCTGAACTTCTGGGCAATGCCCCTGATGTCAACAAAGAGAGACCACAGTGAGAACTGTCAGGCTAAGGCGCCCCTTCACTAACTCCTCTGGGATTCTGTGGGGCATGGTTGGGGACAGGGATGGATTCATACCAGAGAAGGAAGGAATCGCAGGCCCTGCCAGCAGTCAACGTGACGACCTTGAGTGAGACCTGACGGGCTCCGAACCACAGAAGAGAGTCTCGCCTCCTTTCCCCTCAGCTCATCTTACCTGCAGCAGCCATCTCTGGGAGGCTCCAGGCAGAAGTGTCCAGATGAGACGTGCCTGCACTTCACACCAGCAGTCTCAGGGAGTTGATGTCTTTGATGTGAGGCCTTGGCCTCAGGTCAGCAGACGGGAGGTAGCCCAGCACCTACAGGGAGTCAAGAGAAGACACTGAGAGAGGATTGAGAGCACCATCCACCATAGAAGAGGGGGCCCCAAAGATACCTCACTGTCAGTCTCGGGGGACCCAGGCATGGCTGTGAGGCTCAGGCCCCCAGATACCTCCGGCTGGGGGTGCCGACAGAAATGAGAGCCAAGGTGTGACGCCTGCTGACTCAGCTCAGCAGAGGGAAAAGTCCCAGTACCTGCCAAGAGTCAACAAAAGGGCCTCGTGCCAGGCCTGTGGGAAGCTCCCCCGGAACCACCCCGCCCCTCCCGTCCCGCCCGTCCCCCCCGTCCCCGCCCCACCCCTGCTGTGCTCCTGGAGCCCAGATGCGCATGACCGGATGTGACGTCCTCCTACACACGCGGTGGGGGCGACGCCATTGTTGAGAGCTGCCGTCCGGTGAGGGTGAGCCGCGGGAGGCATCCCACGTCTCTTCAGGTGTCAAAGTGTGAGATAACCCCAGTTAGAAGTGCGGGGACGCCCGTGACACCCCCAATCCCCTTTCCCTCTGAAAAGAGGCGGCCACACAGGCCCCGCCCACCCCGCCCCTGCTCTCGGCCCGAGAGGCTCGGGCCTGGCCGTTAGGCCCGAAGTCCATCCGCTTCCCCCGCGGGGTCTCGGGCAAGGAAGGCCTCGCTCTGAGGCTGGTGGACCCTGGCTCACCTCAGTTGAGGGAGCGTCCCAGGCCCCGTGGAGTGAAGGATGGGACCCCTGTGGGGACGGAGGGGCTCCACACCCCAAAATGGCGGCCACGCAGACGCCGCCCCTGACGTCGGCCTGGGCAGGTCTAAAGACTGAGAGACTCCCTCAGTGCGAACGCGGACGGACGGACGGACGCGGGAGACCCAGGGAGGACGGGGCCTTGTTCTGAGGGGCTGGCCGCAGGTCAGCAGAGGGAGGATTTCCAGGGCACGGGAGGAGTCAGGGTGAGGACCGTCCTCCCCGTCGCAAGGGCACCTCAGAACCCCTCCCCTGTTGTCAGCCGCTTCCTCCTGGCCACACGCGGAGAAGGGAGGGCTGCTGTCTGAGAGGGGAGGTGCAGGCCAGCAGAAGGCGCGTCCCTAAGCACCGCCAAGAGTCAGCCCAAGCCCTTGAGTGAGGGCCAGTGGGGCTGCCAGCCACAGGGCCTCGACCTGTCTGCCGCACGCTGCAGGCTTGGTACAACTCTGCCACGTGCGGCCGCCTGGTCACCCTCACTGCCTCCTAGTGAGACTCAGGCAGGTGCCGGCACTGGTGCGAGCAGATGGCCCTCGGGGCAAGAGAGGAGGTCCAGGCTGCACCGGCCGTCCAGGGAGGACCCCGAGTGAGGACTAAGGGAGTCACCCACCCCGAGGAGAAGGGGCCAGAGAGAACACGGCCTGTCCCCTCCTGCCAACCCTTAAACTCCCAAGAAAGGACTGTCAGGCCGAGCCTGCCCGTAATTTCCTCTGCCAGGTCCAAGGGAGGTTAGAGCTTTGTTCTGAAGGGGCAGCCACGAGGCAGCAGAAGGGAGGGTCCCAGGGCCCTTCGGTGGTGGGCTGAACGCTCCCTCCTTTCCTCCTCCTGGGTGTCACGGAGGATGGTGGTGTCAACTTCAGAGCAGCAGAGGGCATGGGGTGGGGGGTGGGGTGGGGAGTCTTGCCAACAACTGTCATCCTGACTCTGAATGGGAACCGCGGGGACCTACCTCCCCTGCCAGCCCCCACTGTCACCCCCGTACCGCCCAGGCAGGGCTGGCTGGCTGTGCCCCAAGGCTCACTCGACCGTCCTCCACAGGGCTCTCAGGGGACAGGCTGAGCAGGAGAACAGGAGCCCTGTGGGCCCTCGGGCAGTGCCCTCAAGGACCCTGCAGAGGCGGCCTTGGTTAAAGCCAGGGAGGACTCTCCCCGCTGAAGGTGCTCACAGCATCTCCTTGTCCCTCCCCCAGGTGCCCTCGTTGCCTGCCTTCCTGCCCACGCTCCCGCCTGCTGGCCCTGACCTGTGTCATCATGCCTCGGGGCCAGAAGAGGAAGCGCTGTGCCCGGGAGAAACGCCGCCAGGCCCTGGGGGAGACTCAGAGGCTCAAGGGTGCCCAGGCCACTGAGGCGGCGGCGGCAGAGATAGAAGAGTCGCCCTCCTCCCCCGCTTCTGTGTCTCGGGGTACTTCCCCGAGCTCCCCTGCTGCTGGCACTCGCCAGGAGCCTCAGGGAGCCCTAGCCACGAGCTCTCGTGCTGCAGGGGTTTCATACCCAGGATATGAAGAGGGTGCCCAGAGCCAAGACAAGGAAAGTGCAAGTACCGCCCAGGCAGCACCTTCCGTTTACAGCACTTACATCAATCCTCTGACCAGGAAGGTCTGCAAGTTGGTGCAGTTCCTGGTGGATAAGTACGTGATGAAGGAGCCCATCCTGAAGGCTACACTGCTGAAGATTGTCAACAAGACGTACACCAAGCACTTCCCTGATATCCTCAGGAGAGCCTCTGAGTGTGTGGAGCTGGTCTTTGGCCTCGATCTGAAGGAAGTCGACCCCAGCAGTCACTCCTACACCCTCATCAGCAAGCTGGGCCTCCGCAGCGAGGGAAGTCTGACTGATGTGTCAGGGCTGCCCGTGTGCGGTTTCCTGATGACCCTCCTGGGCATGATCTTCAAGAAGGGCAACCGGGCCACTGAGGAGGAGTTCTGGGATTTCCTCAGTGCGTTGGGTTTGTATGCTGGGAGGAGGCACTCGATCTTGGGGGAGCCCAGGAGGTTCATCAGAGATCTCGTACAACAGAAGTACCTGACGTACAGCCAGGTGCCCAACAGCGATCCTCCGTGCTATGAGTTCCTGTGGGGCCCGAGAGCCCACGCTGAAACCAGCAAGATGAAAGTGCTGGAGTATATGGCCAAGCTCACTGATACCGTCCCCAGGGCCTTACCAGATCTCTATGAGGAGGCTATGAAAGATGAGGTAGAGAGAGCAAGAGTGAGAGCCAAGGCCAGGGCTGCAGCTATTGCTGAGTGCAGAGCACGTTCCAGGGCCCAGGCCTGCAGCTCCTCCCACATGTAGGGAGGGAGGCTGCGGGCAGATTGCTCACTTTGTTTTGGAAGAGAGCAGTCAGGCTCCTAAATAGTGCAGAGTAGTAGGGGTGGAGGGAACAAAGTATAGATCTCATTTATCTTCCTGTTTTAAACTAGTAACGTCTATATATTATTCATTGATTTATTTAGATTTTTTCAAATGTTTTCTTATTGTAATAGATAGTGTGTTTTCTTAAGAATATGAATTCGTGAATGACATTGCTTGCATACTTATTGCTGTTCAAAGAGTTCTAAAGTTACAGTTTTGGTATATATAAAAGAAATTCACAAACCATCTGTATTTTCTGTGTGATCCAGAAGTAGAAAACATGGCAGTGCAATAGAGATTTTCATGGAAATGTGAAAGGCGACCACAGAAAATATTTAGAAACAAAAAATGGAGAAAACAGAGTAAAAGGTATTAATTCGTAGTTTGCCTTATTTCTTTGAAACTTTCTTTTGGTAGAAATAAAAGATACTTTGACTGATTTAGCTCATTTGTGAGTATTTGTTTCTTTTGTCCTAGTGTACTGCATATTCTTTGCCACCTACTGGATTAAAAATAAACTCTGATGGGAGGGTGGTATTTTGGGGGTTCATAATAATCATATCATAACTGCCATTCATCAAAAACCCAATATTTCTTAATGAGTATGCCACTGCTTTCCATGTAGTACATAACATTCCAGCATTCATGCAGGATAGGATTTAGCAGACTCCCTTTATAGGTGAATAACTTGCAAATTTCTCAAGTTCACAAGACTGATTAAGGGACCTTGCTGGGTCTAGTCCCCTGGTCTGGAATCGTCTAGAGCCTACACTCTTCCACTCCTCCCAGCCTAAGCCAGACCTTACGTCTTTTAATTCATTTTTCTTCTCACCACTCCAAAATGTATCTCATGGGATAAAAGGGGCCCTGTTCCCAAAGCACTGTTTTGGATTACAGTAACAGTAATGCTGAATAAGTGAATGCTATGAATAAAAAAAATTATTTTGGTGACAATGGGGTCTTCTACATATGCACCGTCAGATACCCTGAAAAGATCAGCATCTCCTCATTTACTCTTCAAGTTTCTCAGGGACATAAAAGCCTTGGTTTAAGAGCTGTGTCCTCAGGTCAGTGGAGGGAGGAGTCCCAGCCTCTGAGAGTTACTCAAGGTGAGGGCCTTAGAACAGAAGGGGGCCCCACAAGGTATACCCTGCTTTCTCCCTTCTGTGGCCATGCGCAGAGCTGTTTGTCTGAAGGTACCCCTTCTTCTCCTCCGGGGCAAGGGTGGAGAGGTTCTCAGGGAGGTGGGTTCCTTGGTTTTGTGGCAGCATCTCCAATTCTGCCCAGGTAGGAGATCCTAACAGGCCTTAATTTGCTTCAGGGTGAGGACACTGGGTGCTGATGAGTGGACTCCCCATAACAAAGGGGGACCACACAGAGGCCCCTGGCAGGGGTAGCCAGGGAATAGGTCTCTTACCTCCCCTTCTGGTGTCTCAGGAAGGTGAAAGCCTTGGCCTGAGGCTGGCAGACAGTAGGGAGGGTGGAGTCCCATATGCTACCTGAAGTCAAGGTAAGAAACCTGAGTTAGGACTGAGGGGCCACTGACTCCAGAAGAGTGGGGCCTTGTAAAATCCTGCTCCTCAGAAGACCCCAACAGCTTCGGACAGATCTGGTTCATCCTGACTTCCAATTCAGAATTTCCAAGAAGGTAATGCCTTTGTTCCGACGAGCACAGCTTCAGGGGAGTGGAGGGTGGAGGCCTGGGTCTGGTCAGGCCTCACGATGAGGACCCTGAATGAGGAGCAAGAGGACCACTCACTCCAGAACAGAGGAGAATGCAGAGTCTCACCCCTGACGTCAGCCCCAGGAGGCCCAGGACAACGCTTTCTGGCTGACGTGCCCCCTCTTTCCACCGGGGGTGGTCTCAGGGAGGCGAGGGCCTTGGTCTATGGGGAACAGCCTCACTCAGTAGAGACTGGAAATCTAGTGTCTCTAAATGGGGATAGAGGGACTCCACGTAGAACACAGCCCTGCCACTGGACGCCTCCCCTTGGCAAAGCCAGGAATGTTGGCATGATGCGCCCCACACCTTTCCTTTTAGAGCGTCTCAGGTAGATGAGGCACTTGGTCTCAGGGGCCAGCCTCAGGTGAGCACAGGGAGGAATTCCAGGTCATGCCAAGAGCCAAGCACAGGACCACGAGGACTGAGGGAACCACCCAAATCATAAAAGTGGGGACGCCACAGAATCCCTCCCTTACTGTCAGCCATGAGTGACCACAGGCAGTCATGCCCACGTGAGGCAACCCTCACATCCTCTTAGGTGGTCTCAGGGAATTAAAGGCTGCAGTATGAGAGCACAGGCCTCTCTAGGTCACGGGAAGAGTCAGCGTAAGGGCTCCGAGTGCGGACCAAGGGGAACACTCAACCGAAAAGAGAGAGGAACACATGCACGGCCCCACCACCCTCTCGGCCCTGGGAAGCCCCAGGCAGGGGCAGTTCCATGTGTCACCCACTTGCTTCCAGCTCCGGAGGACTCGGGTCAGTAGAGGGAAGAGTCCCAGATCCTGACAGACTGAGGACTACTGAGGTCACAGACCCCAGCAGAGTGGAGCCCGGAGAATCCTGCCCTCTGCTGTTAGTCCTCAGAAGCCCCTGAGAAATAGCTGTGGCTACACGTGGCCTACTCTGACTTCTACTTCTGGGGACTCAGGGTGGTGAGGACTTTGCTCTGAGGCTGGCTGACTCAGCATAGGGGAAATTTCCAGGTTGTGCTAGGAGTTGGGGTGAGGACCTAAGGCTGGAGTGGAGCGTGAAAACCATAACAATGGGGGCAGCACATCATCTCTCCCCTGCTGTCAGTCCTGGGAGACGCCTGGATAGATGTCAGGCCGAGCAGAGGCAACCCTTAACTCCTCCCGGGGTGACAGAGAAGTGAGCACAGTAATAGGTGAAGAGAGGGAGAAATTATAGGTCTTCCCAGGAGTCAAACCGAGGAGGCTGCGTGAGGACTGGTGCGGCCGACCATCATAAGGCCTGGGTTTGCCTGCCACAGCTTTCTGCCTTCAGAGACCGCAGGTAGATGTGGGAAATCAGGCTACCCTCACCTTCTTCTATTGGGTCTCAGAGAGCTGTGGGCCTTTCTATGAGCACATGTCCTCAGGTAAAGAGAGAGGAGCCACAGGCCTTCCCAGGAGTCAAACTGAGAACCCTGAGTGACGACTAAGGGGAACATGCCCCACCCCCTGAGCTGTGGGGACGACAAAGAGTCTAGCCTTGCCCCTGCTTTCAGCACTTGAAGGCTCAGGACAGGGCAGTCGGGCCGAGGCTCCTTTACATCAGGTCTAAGGGAGGTGAGATCCTCAGCCTGAAGGTAAAGCCATTAGAGGGCAGAAGGGTGGGTCCCAGGCCCTACGTGAAGCCAACTGAGAGCAGTGAATAGGGACTGAGGACCCAGTGATCCCAGGAGAGAAAGGACTCCACAGAGCTGTCAGCACTGGGTTCCCCCCGTCAGGGCGGTGAGCTGGGGCACCCCTCACTTCCTCCTCATGGGTCCCCGGGACCACCGAGGTGTCAACGGCAGAGCAACAGAGGGGAGGAAGCCCAGGCCCTGGCTGCCGTCCACCTAAAGATCCTGAAGATGAACTGAGCGGACTCCCCGCCCTAGAACACGGAAGGTCCCACTGGCAGCCCCTTCTGTCACCCCAGTGACACTCAGGTAGGCTGGCTGGCTGTGCCCCAAGGCTCACCCGACCGTCCTCCACAGGGCTCTCAGGGGACAGGCTGAGCAGGAGAACAGGAGCCCTGTGGGCCCTCGGGCAGTGCCCTCACGGACCCTGCAGAGGCGGCCTTGGTTAAAGCCAGGGAGGACTCTCCCCGCTGAAGGTGCTCACAGCATCTCCTTGTCCCTCCCCCAGGTGCCCTCGTTGCCTGCCTTCCTGCCCACGCTCCTGCCTGCTGGCCCTGACCTGTGTCATCATGCCTTGGGGCCAGAAGAGCAAGCGCCGTGCCCGGGAGAAACGCCGCCAGGCCCGGGGGGAGACTCAGAGGCTCAAGGGTGCCCAGGCCACTGAGGCAGCGGCGGCGGCAGAGATAGAAGAGTCGCCCTCCTCCCCTGCTTCTGTTTCTCGGGGTACTTCCCCGAGCTCCCCTGCTGCTGGCACTCGCCAGGAGCCTCAGGGAGGCCCAGCCACGAGCTCTCGTGATGCAGGGGTTTCATGCCCAGGATCTGAAGAGGGTGCCCAGAGCCAAGGTGAGGATAGCGAGTCACAGATGAGCGGGCCTGCCCCATCCTGGACGGTTCGCCTTTCCCTCCCCTACCTGGACACTGGTGGTTGCAGCATGCCCAGAGATCCTCCCTCTCGTGGGCAAGGACCACTGCTAGGTTTCCAGCCGTACCTGGACCAAGCAAGACAAAACCGCCAGCACAGGTTGACGCAGGCGCACCAAGACCTAAAAGGTGACTCAAGGTAACCCCGGGTTCATTATGCCTCATTTGCAATTACTTAGCATTGCGGCTTTTGCTTCCCCGCCCCACCCCATGGATTCTGCTTGGGTGCTTACGGGTAAGTGCCTGCATACTAGCAGGAAACTTATATAACCTAAAGCTGTCAATCGATTTGTCAGTCAAATAACACAGGACACAGGGAGGGACCACCACTCTACAAAACACAGCCCTACCCCATTGCGGGGCTGCTTCTGGTTTCCAGACAGCCCGCTCTCCTGCTTTCTCGGGAGTGTACTTTTTTTTTTTTCTTTTTTGCGGTATGCGGGCCTCTCACTGTTGTGGCCTCTCCCGTTGCGGAGCACAGGCTCCGGATGCACAGGCCCAGCGGCCATGGCTCACGGGCCCAGCCGCTCCGCGGCATATGGGATCCTCCCAGACCGGGGCACGAACCCGTATCCCCTGCATCGGCAGGCGGACTCTTAACCACTGCGCCACCAGGGAGGCCCGGGAGTGTACTTTTGCTCTGCTTAACTGAACTCTTGCTACTTAAAACTGCTCTACGCCTCTCGATTGAATTCTTCCTCCTTGGGAGGGCAAGAACCAAGGAAATCGCCATTCTGCTGGTGACAAGATGGATCACATATCCATTACTTTTATCAGGTACAAGTTAAAGTTTTGATATTTCATAAAACAAATTTAGAAACCTTCCATTTTTTTTTATGACCCAGAACAAGAAAACACAGCAATGCAAGAGGGATTTCCATGGAACTGTGAATAGACTCGGCAGTAAAATAATGTGGGTCAAGTAAAAAGGAAAAGAAAAAGAGTAAATGGTGGTACATTTTTGGTTTCTCTTATTCTTTTAGTGCTTCTTTTTGTAAAATTGAAGGATGTTTTCTTAGGTTATTCAAGATTGTGAGAGAAATTAAACAATAATAAAGTAGACATCCTTCCCGTTGCCACTCTTATTCCCAACCATTAATTGAGCACCTACTCTTTGGAAGGCTCCATGGCAGAACTGGGGATGGTAAGAAAAAGAAGACTGAGCCACTGTCCATATAACTTTAGAGCCTAGGAGCTGCTGCCATATCAAGAAGATGGTGAGACACGCTCTAAGACCTAAATAAATGACAAGTTAAAACAAGGGGTGAGAAAGAGGAGGTTCCAGATGAGAGCAGTCAAGCGTAAATGCTCTGAAGCAAGGAAGTCTGGAGCTTTGGGACACTGCAGTTCCCTTGAGGAGGTGACTTTAAGTTAGGCGGGATGGTGGGCTAAATGAGGCTGAGTGAATTGTGGTGGGGGAGGGTGGGACCCTTAGATGGTGGGCCTCAGAGTTGAGAGACTCAAGACTGGAATGGAAGATTAACCTGAATTTTTACTTTGGGACTGTGGGTAAAACAGAGAGAATCTCCACCCGGGGCAGGAATAAAATGGGTTCCCTGTCCCAGTCCCAGTGCAGGTGAACACAGTGCACAAACTAGGTGTTTGAATCCCATCGCCTCCAGGGAGTTTCCGAGAAACAAGGAGGATACTTCCTTGAAGTGAGATGTCAAGAAGCCACTGTGATAGCACTCTTTGCACTGGGGTCAAAGGGCCAGAGGCCACGCCATTAAAGGGATATTCTACTACTTATCTTAAGTGTAATCTGGGGAACTCCAAATGAAGGCTACATTTTTGGTGGTGGTGGTGAAATTATAATGAAAATAGGGGTGGTTTGGATGAAAAGGCACCTGGGAGGGAAGTTGTTGGTCCTTGACGCAAATTCTAGAACCTCTGAGTAGCATCCAGCTGGGAGAGATTGCTCTACACTCAAATGACATATTTACAAATGGGGAAATCTTACATAGTTTTACTGTCTAAGCAGTTTTGTTCGTTCCAAAGGTGCTGCGTAGTTTCTGACATCTCATGAGATTAAAGAAAAAAATCCCCAAGAGTTGGTATTATGGTCTGGGGTCACAGTTATCGCAGTAATAAATGCCATTCTTGAGAGGCCATTGTTGCAAGTGCTTTACAAACATCACGTATATTACAATAGCTCTATATGATCAGACTCACTTTGCAGATGATGAACTTGCGATTTTCTCAAGTTCACAAGACTTGTGACAGAGCTGGGAATAGACCCTTGGTCTGAATTCCTCTAGAGGCCACACTGTTCCTCTCTTCGCAGCCTGAGGCAGATCTAGTATCCTTTAATTCACTTGTCTCCTCACTACTTCAAACTCTATTTCAGGCAATTTAAAAAAAAAAAAAGGAAGCAAGCAAACAAAAAACCCTGCAGCCGAAGTACTATAAACAGTCCTGATGAAGGAAGGTTAATACAAGAATCAACCATAATTTGGGGATTGTCTGTGGGCTTCGTTTATCTAGAGTCCTCCTGCCCCTCACTACTTCAAACTCTATTTCAGGCAATTTAAAAAAAAAAAAAAAAAAGGAAGCAAGCAAACAAAAAACCCTGCAGCCAAAGTACTATAAACAGTCCTGATGAAGGAAGGTTAATACAAGAATCAACCATAATTTGGGGATTGTCTGTGGGCTTCGTTTATCTAGAGTCCTCCTGCCCCTCGCTCCAGGGTTCCTTGAAAGCTCACTGCCCTGGTCCCAGCACGTGTGTTCAGCTCCAGCACGTTCCCACGTTAGAGCTCCTTTCTCCTGAGACTTCCCCAGTGTGCCCTCAGGTCCAACTCTGGAATCTGTTAATGGTGCATTGAGACTGGCCTCTGAATAAATACACCAATGAGTGAGCTTACCTAGGGGATCAATATCCAAAGCCTCCCTCATAAGTTGGAGATGAGGACCTGAACAGACATTTCTACAAAGAGGATATACCAGTGTCCAAACAGTACATGAAAGATGCTCCATATCATTAGTCATTAGGGTAATGTATAAAAAAAAAAAAGTGGGATACCATTTCACTAGGTTGGTTATAAAAATGGAAAATAACAAGTGTTTGCGAGGATATGAAGAAACTGGATCCCTCATACATTGCTGGGAAGAATGTAAAATGGTTCAGCCTCTTTGGAAAACAGTTTGGTAGTTCCTCAAATTTAAACAAAGAATTACCGTATGACCCAGCAATTCCATTCCTAGGTATATAACCAAAATAACTTAAAAATTGTATTCAAACAAATCTTTGTACCCAAATATTCAAAGGAGCATTATTCATAAAAGCCAAAAAATGCAAACAACCGAAAATTTCCATCACTGAATGAACGGACAGGCAAAATGTGGTATATTCTTACAATGGAATATTATTCAGTCATAAAAAGCAATGACGTACGGATAACTGAGAGACCATGGATGAACCTTGGAGACATTATGATAAATGATAAATGAAAGGAGTCAGAAACAAAAGGTCACATATTGTATGACACCATTTACATGAATTATCCAGGATAAGCAAATTCACAGAGACAGAGAGCAGATTGATGGTTGCCCGGCGCTAGGGAGAGCTATGAATGAGAAGTAACTTTTTGAAGGGTAAGAGGTTATGTAAGCAGATAGGGTAGGCGGTCCCTGGAGAAAGAGAACCAGGCATGGCTTTCTTGACATAAGAGAAGCCATTTTTCGCCTAAGCCATTTTGTGATCTAAGCCATTTTAAGATCATTTCGTGAAACAATGTTTGCCCTTGAACACACCTCCGTAGTAATGATCTTAAGGGAATAAAAGAATGCAGCAACAAAAGACTGTTATCAGGCAGGAGTAGTAACAGTAGCAAAGGTAATAAGTCAGTTGTTAAGACTCCCAGTCTTTTCAAGGATAAAGATTAGCCTGAAGCACATTCTTCAGCTGTTCTGCAGAATTCAAACCCCCCTCGAATGATCAACCACCACCAGATCAACTGGAACTGAAGGAATGATGACCGTAATCTTTTCTGACCCTTGTGACTTCAAACCCCTATAAAGCTGGGACTCTGTTGACCTTTGCCCCAACTCTACGCTGAATTCTCCTCTGCTCAAGCCCCTTCATGAATATGCATGTACCCTTAGCTTCAAACTTCCCCAGTTCTGCTGTCCAGGGAAACACTGCTTTGGGAAAGATCCCCAGGGTTCTCCTGCCTTGCTGCAAGTAATAAATCCTTCCTTCTCCTGCTCTTTGACTTGGCTGTGTATTTGGCTCGACACCCACCAAGAGGCAAACCCAGTTTTCGGGGAGCAGTTACCTTTTGGAATGAGGAATAGGTTTGGAACAAGAGAGAGGCGGTGATTGTACAACATTGTGAATGCAGTTATGCCACTGAATTATTCACTTTTAAATGTTATGTGGATATATATCAGAGTTATATTTTTAATATTATATATAATACAATCAATAGATTGATTGATCCCACTATACATATACTATGTATAATATATAGGTATATGTATGTATGTAAAATCAGTGGAATGATAGAATCAGATAGAATGAGAGAATTACCATTCTACAGCCCCTAATGGATTAATGGATAAGGGGAAAGACCCTCACCAACTGTCAATACCACCAGGAAGCAGAAAACAGACACTATGTGTCTCTTAATGGAAGCACACAGCTTTGTCTCAGGAGTGAACTTGCCAATAAACAAACTGGTAAATCAATAAGCCTTAATCTGAACAAGCTGTTTCCAACAATTATTGAGGATTCTTGATGCTGAGGTTCCAGGTATATTGGGTTCATTACTTTATTCTCTGTAATGTTGTATATGATTGTTTTATTATAAATATCATGCCTTTAAATTTGAAAACCCAAGTAAAATGGAACAATTTTTAGCAAACTATAAATCACTAAAGTGAAAATGTAGTCCAAACCCAGAGCACCATCAGAATGTTCCAGGACAATCCAGGTTTGGAGCCCCCTCACACCAAATGATCAGGGAAAAACTAATCACCACCTTATTTGAATTCTTCCAAACCATACAAAAAGATAGAAAACGGATCAACCATTTTAATAGGGTAGCCCTCCTTGATACAAAGTCCAGATAAGAATGCCCCAATATAAGGATACTCACACATAACCATGTGATTAAATGAAGAAATGGGCTCTGACTAAGGAACACAAAGATATCATATTAGAAAATACTGACCGTTGGAAATCACTGCATTAATAGAGAAAGGAGAAAATGCATTTCTAAAGGGAAAGAATATTTATCTCTACACTTCTGTTCTCAAGCCTGTTGACACCAAATGTATGGGTTTTTTGTTTTGTTTTGTTTTGCTCACACAAACCAATTCTCTACCACCAGCTGAGTATCCTACAATTTAATTCAATTCTGACAATATCTACCTGCAGTTAGCATCAGATCCCACAGGGTAAGGGCTCATTCCCGCAAGATTGCCCTACACTTAATCCAAACCCAGGTCTCCCATAATTCTGACTGACAGGCTATAAATTGGGGGCTCCCACACCCCGCCTCCCTGGGTTCGGTAATTTTCTAAAATGGCTCAAAGAACTCAAGGAAACAGTGTACTTACTAGATTACTGGATTATTATAAAAGGATGTGACTCCCTAACAGCCAAATGGAAGAGATGCCTAGAAGTGAGGTGTGGGGAAGGGGTGTGGAGCTTTTATGCCCTCTCCAGCTGCATCACCCTCATAGCACCTACATGCGTTCAGCAAACTGGAAACTCTCCAGACCATTTTGGTTAGGATTCTTAGGCAGGCTTCATTACACAGGCATAATTAATTAAATCATTGGCCACTGGTAATTAAGTCAATCTCCAGCCCTCCTTCCCTCAGAGGTCAGAGGGTAGGACTGAAAGTTCCTAGCCCCTGATCACATCGTGGGTCCCCCAGGCAGCCCCCCACCCTTAGGGGCTTTCCAAAAGTCACCTCATTAACATAAACTCAGGTGTGGTTGAAAGGGGCTTGTTACCAGTAACATGAAACACTCCTTTCACCTTTCTTGCTCTTTTCACTTTGGAAACCCCAACAGTTTTAGCAGCTCTGGGGACGAAGACCACATATATATTTCTTAGTATAAATCACAATATCACAATTTAAGTATATGCAGGGGTAAAGAAAGGGCCTTTGATAAAAATTTTACACCAGTCCATGGTAATAACTTTTCGCAAACTCACATTAGTAGGGAATTTCTCTTCTGTAAAATCTATACGTATTAAGCATACTTAAATGTGGAATGTTATGAGAATTCCCAATAAAATAAAAAACAAGACACGGATATACGGTACCGTCTCTACTATTTGACAAGAATTTTCCTGCACTGCCACGTGAACATCTTGGAAGTCATCACTCCCATCCTCACAATGACAAAAAGCTGAACAAACTGAACATCAACAACTCTTCTTAGATCCATCAGAGAATTGAAGTTATAGGGAAAACCAATGCTTCAAAACTGAAGATGCAGGCAAATACAGGGAATCACAGCTCTCTGGGAGCAGAAAGTCCTGGATCCAGGAAGGAGTAGAAAAATTTACATTGTACTTGATGCAACACTGGAAGCTATGTGTGACAAACTTCAGAGCCCAAAACTCCTCAGAGCCTAGTCTTAGGGGAGTCCACACACTTCTGTGAGTTTTACCTTCTGGGGTTCTCACCGTAAAGATCCAAGAAAAATTTCCTCATGCTTCTGGCATGAGGGGGACATAAACCCTTTTGAAATACACCTAGGAAAAAGGAACCATTTTGAAACACAGGCCCAGATGTTTCTGTTCTGTGTACTTTCCTAAACCAACTACCTTGGATGAAGGGAAAATCCTAACTCCAGCCCCCTCCAGACTTCCTATGTCACGTAACAGGGGGGATAAAAGCTGAGAAGCATTTGTGAAGGCAATAGCCCAGGGGCACAGAGCCACTAAAACATGGACAGCTAATCACAGGATTATAGAACACTGCCCGTACACCTTACCACTGCATCAACAAGGTTCCAATATAACACCAGAGGATTCCTGCTGAAAGAACTGCAAGGCTTAGACTACTTATGAAGATGTTGCTAGGGAAAACCAAAGACAACAAGAACACTCAAGGAAATTGAAATCTCAGGCGCCTACAGTAAGAGCAAACAGTAAACATGACATAACTCTTATGCAGATAAACACAAACTCTCATGCTAAAGGCCCTTTAAGTCGGTTCCTATTACCCAATACATTAAGTCCAGCCTTCAACGAAAAATTATAAGATACGCTAAAAGGCAGAAAAGCACAGTCTGATTAAACAAAGCAAGTAAATGAACCATACTCAGATACAGGAGATAATTTGGAATATCAGACTAGGATTTTAGAATACTTATGATTCATACGCTAGGTCTCTAATGGAAAAAGTGAACGACATGCAAGAATAGTAGGTATACATAGAGAATCCTAAAGATGCTACCAGAAAACTACTAGAGCTAATCAATGAATTTGGTAAAGTAGCAGGATACAAAATTAATGCACAGAAATCTCTGGCATTCCTGTACACTAATGATGAAAAATCTGAAAGTGAAATCAAGAAAACACTCCCATTTACAATTGCAACAAAAAGAATAAAATATCTAGGAATAAACCTACCTAAGGAGACAAAAGACATGTATGCAGAAAATTATAAGACACTGATGAAAGAAATTAAAGATGATACAAATAGATGGAGAGATATACCATGTTCTTGGATTGGAAGAATCAAAATTGTGAAAATGACTCTACTACCCAAAGCAATCTACAGATTCAATGCAATCCCTATCAAACTACCACTGGCATTTTTCACAGAACTAGAACCAAAAATTTCAAAATTTGTTTGGAAAAACAAAAGACCCCAAATAGCCAAAGCAATCTTGAGAACGAAAAACGGAGCTGGAGGAATCAGGCTCCCTGACTTCAGACTATACTACAAAGCTACAGTAATCAAGACAGTGTGGTACTGGCATAAAAACAGAAAGATATATCAATGGAACAGGATAGAAAGCCCAGAGATAAACCCACGCACATATGGTCACCTTATCTTTGATAAAGGAGGCAGGAATGTACAGTGGAGAAAGGACAGCCTCTTCAATAAGTGGTGCTGGGAAAACTGGACAGGGACATGTAAAAGTATGAGATTAGATCATTCCCTAACACCATACACAAAAATAAGCTCAAAATGGATTAAAGACCTAAATGTAAGGCCAGAAACTATCAAACTCTTAGAGGAAAACATAGGCAGAACACTCTATGACATAAATCACAGCAAGATCCTTTTGGACCCACCTCCTAGAGAAATGGAAATAAAAACAAAGATAAACAAATGGGACCTAATGAAACTTCAAAGCTTTTGCACAGCAAAGGAAACCATAAACAAGACCAAAAGAGAACCGTCAGAATGGGAGAAAATATTTGCAAATGAAGCAACTGACAAAGGATTAATCTCCAAAATTTATAAACAGCTCATGCAGCTCAATAGCAAAAAAACAAACAACCCAATCCAAAAATGCGCAGAAGACTTAAATAGGCATTTCTCCAAAGAAGATATACAGACTGCCAACAAACACATGAAAGAATGCTCAACATCATTAATCATTAGAGAAATGCAAATCAAAACTACAATGAGATATCATCTCACACCAGTCAGAATGGCCAGCATCAAGAAATCTAGAAACAATAAATGCTGGAGAGGGTGTGGAGAAAAGGGAACACTCTTGCACTGCTGGTGGGAATGTGAATTGGTACAGCCACTATGGAGAACAGTATGGAGGTTCCTTAAAAAACTAAAAATAGAACTACCATATGACCCAGCAATCCCACTACTAGGCATATACCCTGAGAAAACCATAATTCAAAAAGAGACATGTACCAAAATGTTCATTGCAGCTCTATTCACAATAGCCCGGAGCTGGAAACAACCTAAATATCCATCATCGGATGAATGGATAAAGAAGATGTGGCACATATATACAATGGAATATTACTCAGCCATAAAAAGAAACGAAACTGAGCTATTTGTAATGAGGTGGATAGACCTAGAGTCTGTCATACAGACTGAAGTAAGTCAGAAAGAGAAAGACAAATACCGTATGCTAACACATATATATGGAATTAAAAAAAAATGTCATGAAGAACCTAGGGGTAAAACGGGAATAAAGACACAGACCTACTTGAGAATGGACTTGAGGATATGGGGAGGGGGAAGTGTAAGCTGTGACAAAGCGAAAGAGAGGCATGGACATGTATACACTACCAAACGTGAGGTAGATAGATAGTGGGAAGCAGCCACAGAGCACGGGAAGATCAGCTCGGTGCTTTGTGACCGCCTGGAGGGGTGGGATGGGGAGGGTGGGAGAGAGGGAGATGCATGAGGGAAGGGATGTGGGAACGGATGTATATGTATGACTGATTTACTTTGTTATAAAGCAGAAACTAATAATAAAAAAAATATAAATAAATAAAGAAAGAAAGAAAGAAAGAAAGAAAGAAAGAAAGAAAGAAAAAAAGAATAGTAGGTAATGTACGTAGAGAGACGGAAACTGTAGGAAGGCATCAAAAGGAAATGTGAGAAATCAAAAACATCATAACTGACATGAAGAATACCACTGATAGGCTCACCAGTAGACTGCACATGGCCAAGGAAAGACTTAACAAAATTAAAGATATACGTTGATAGAAACACCTCAAACTAAAAAACAAAGAGAAAACAAAATAATTTTTAAAAAAGAAAAGAGTAACCAAGGATTGTGGAACAATTACAAGAGATGTAACATATGCATAGTGGGAATAATCTGATAAGAAACAGAGAAAGAAGCAGAATTTTCAAAGTGATAATGACTGAGAATTTCCCCAAATTAATGACAGACACTAAACTACAGATCTAGGAAGCTCAGAGAACACCAAGCAGGATAAATAGAAAAAAAATCTACACCTAGGCATATCATACACAATCTTCAGACAACCAAACAGAAAGAATTCTTGAGACGGGTTAGAGAAGAAAAGAACTTACTATACAGGAACAAGGGTAAAAATTACCAAGATTTCTCTTCACAAACGATGCTATCAAGAAAAGACTACAGTTAATTTTTTAAAGCATTGAAATGAAAAAACCCAACAACAACAACAACAAAAACACTACCACCAACCTGAATTCTGTAGCCAGGGGGAGAAAATCCTTCAACGGTAATGAGAAATAAAGACTTTCTCTGACAGACAAAAAGTGATGGAAATTTGTCACACAGATCTACTGTGCAAGAAATGTTAAAAGAAGTTCTTCTGGGAAAAGGAAAATGATATAGGTCAGAAGCTTTGGCCGACGTAAAGAAACGAAGAGAGTAACACAAGGAATAAATGAAGATAAAATAAAGCCTTTTATTTTTTATTATTTTCTACTGATCAAAAAGATAACTATTTCTTCAAAATAATAATATAACAGCAATGCATCCAGTGATTATACATTATGGATAAGAGAAATAAATGGCAGAAATGGTATACTTGCACTGTTACGAGATACTTGCACTAACCGTGAAGCAGGATGCTGTTATTTGAAAGAGGACTTGAATACGTTGGAAATGTATAACGCAAACGCTACAGAAACCACTAGAAATTTTTTAAAAGTATAACTGATATGCTAAAGAGGAGGGAAAATGGAATAACATTAAATCTTGAATTAAAACTAGAGAAGGCAGAAAAAGAGCAGGAGATTAAACAAGAAACAAAGAGTAAGCTCAATGAGTTAGAAAACAGTTACAAATGTGGTCAATGTTAATCCAACTATATCAATAATCACTTTTAACGTGAATGGTCTAAATATACCAATTAAAAGGCAGAGATTGATAAAAAGAATGAAAACAAAGGAGACCTAATACTATGCTCTTTATAAGAAATCCACTTTAAATATAAAGATATGAAATGATTAAAAGTAAAGGAATGGATACAATAGCCAGGTCATGGAAGCAACCTAAATGCCCATCGACAGATGAATGGATAAAGCAGATGTGGTACATATATACAATGGACTATTACTCAGCCATAAAAAGGAACGAAATTGGGTCATTTGTAGAGATGTGGATGGACCTAGGGACTATCATGCAGAGTGAAGTGAGTCAGAAAGAGAAAAACAAATATCGTATATTAATGCATACATGTGGAATCTAGAAAAATGGTACAGATGAACCAGTCTGCAAGGCGGAAATAGAGACACAGATGTAGAGAACGAATGTATGGACACCAAGGCGGGCAAAGCAGGGGTGGGATGAATGGGGAGATTGAGATAGACATATATACACCAATATGTACAAAACAGATACCTAATAAGAACCTGCTGTATAAGAAAATAAAATAAAATAAAATTCAAAAAAAAGTAAAGGGATGGAGAAAACTCTACCATGCTAATATGAGTGAAAAAAAATCTGCTCTAGCTATATTTATTTCAGACAAAGCAGTATTCAGAACAAGAAAGTAAGGAATAAAGATGGGCATTACTTAATGATTAAGTGGCCAGTTCTTAAAGAAATCATGGCAACCCTTAATGTGTATGCACCAAAAAATTCTGTTAAGATATACGAGGCAAACACTGATGAGACAAATCTACTCTTATAGAAGATGTCAACACATCTCTTTTCATAATTGACAAATCCACTAGGCAGAAAATCAGTAAGGTGCAGTTGAACTGAAAAGCAACATCAATTAACTAGATCTAAATGACCTTCATAGAATACTTAACAACAGCAGAAAGCACATTATTTTCAAGTCCACATGGAACATACACCAAGATAGATCACATTCTATGCCATAAAACACACATCATCAAATTTAAAAGAATATAAATGATACAAAGAATGATCTCATTCTGTGATGGAAATAAACTAGAAACTGATAACAAAACAATAGCAAGAAAGTCAAGGGTATTTGGAGATTAAACAATATACTTCTAAATAACACATGGGCCAAAGAGAAAATCTAATGAGGAATTTTAAAATATATTTAACTAAATGAAAACAAAATTACAACTTATCAAAAGTTGTGCAATATAGCAAAACCAGTACTTAAAGGGACATGTATGGCATTGAATGTCTATACTAGAAAAATCTAAAGTCAATAATTTAAGCTTCTACCTTAGTGAACTGGTGAAAGAAGAGAAAAAAAGCAGAGGAAAAGGAAATAATAAATCAAAGCAGAAATCAATGACACTGAAGAAAGGGAAAAAAAAAATAGAGAAAAACAACAAAACCAGAAGCTGTTTCTTTGAACATATCCAAAAGAAAAAAAAAGAAAAAACAAGATAACATTCTAACCAGGCTACTCAAGGAAAATAAAAAGAGAGAAAACACCAATTAAATCGCTAATAGCAGAAATGAAAGAAGGGCCATCACTACTGATTCCATGGACATTAAAAGGATAATAAATGAATGTTATAAACAACTCTATGCCTACAAATTTGAAAAGTTAAATCGACAAATTGCTTGAAGATGCAATTTCCCAAAACTATACAAGGATAAATAGATAATCAGAATAGGTCTGTATCTATTAAAGAAATTTAATCTATAATTAACAAACTTCCAATAAAGACAGCACCAGGCCCAGATGATTCCACTGATGAATTCTAACAAAAATTTAAGGAAGAAATGAAAACAATTCTCTACAATCTCTTCCAGAAAACAGAAGCAGAGGGGACACTTCCTAATTCATTCTATGAGGCCAGCATCACTCTAATGTCAAAAGCAGAAAAAGAAATTAAAAGAAAGGAGAATTGACCACCAGTATCTCTCATGAACACAGATGCAAATTCCCCAACAAAATATAAGCAAAACAAATCTAACAAGGTATAAAAGGAATTATATACCACAACTAAGTGGACCTTATTTCAGGTGTGCAACATTTGAAAATCAGTAATGATAACTCATCATATCCCTAGTCTAAAGAAAATAATCACATGATCATATCAATAGAAGAAAAAAATTTTGATAAAATCCAATACCCATTCATCATAAAATTTCCCAGCAAACTAGAAGTAGAGAGGCATTGGCTCAGCTTCATATACTGAATAGAACATCTAAAAATACCCACCACAATGACAGGTAAAACATCCTACTTCATACTGAGAAGACAGATGCTCTCACACTAAGATCAGGAACAAGGCTAAGATACCCCTTCTCACCATGCCTATTCAACACTGTACTGGAAGTCGTACCCAATGCAATAAGGTAAGAGAAGGAAGCAAAAGATATACAGATTGGAAAGGAAAAAAATAAAACTGTTTTTGCTCACAGATGACCTAATTGTCTATGTAGGAAATCTCAAATAATCAACAACAAGAAAACTCCTGGTATTAATAAGCCAAGGTTAATATTCAACAGTCAATTGTTTTCCAATAAACAAATGGAATTTGCAATCAAAAACCCTAATGCCATTTACATTACCACCAAAAAAAGATTGATTATAAATAATTCTTAGAAAAATATGTATAAGATTTATATGAGAAATACAAATGTCACTGGAAAAAATTAAAGAAGATCTAAATAAATAAACACTCCATGTTCATGGATAGGAGGATGCAAGATTGTTGAGATGTCAGTTACTCCCAACTTGATTTATATACTCAATACAATTCTGCTCAAAACTGCAGCAAGTTATTTTATAGAGAGCAACAAACAATCTAAAGTTTATATAAAACATGAAAAGATCCATAATAACCAACTCAAATCAATACCGAAGAAGATCAAAGTCAGAGAACTGATATTACTGGATTTCAAAACGGACTTTAAAGCTACAATAATCAAGACCACATACTATTAGCAAAAGAAGAGACAAATAGACCACGGCACAGAATAGAAAACCTAGAAACAGACCCCTCATACAGTCAACTGATCTTTAACAAAGGAGCAAAGGCAATTCAATAGAGAAAGGAGTCTTTTAACTCACAGTGCTGGGACAACTAGACATCCACATACAACAAACAAGAATGTTGATACAGACTTTACATGTTGCAAAATAATTAACTCAAAATGGATCACAGATCTGAATGGAACACTCAAAATTAAAAAAAATCCAGGGACTCCCCTCGCGGTCCAGCGGTTAAGACTGCACTTCCACTGCAGGGGGCATGGGTTTGATCCCTGGTCAGGGAACTAAGATCCTGCCTGCCATGCGGAGTGTGAAAACAAACAAACAAACAAACAAACAAAACAGAAGGTAATATAGGAGAAAGTCTTGGGGTTGGCAACGAGATTTTAGACACAACACCAAAAGCACAATCCATGAAATAGAAAAATGATAAGCTGAACTTCATTAAAATTAAAAACTTCTACTCTGTAAAAGGTACTATTAAGAGAATGAAAAGCCGCAGACTGTGAAAAAATAATTGTAAGACACATATCTGATAATGAACATGAATCAAAAATATACAATGAACTCCAAAAAAAACTCAACAATAAGAGAACAAAAAAGTCAATTTAACAGTGGTTAAAAGAGCTGAACAGACGCCTCACCACAAATATACACAGATGGCAAATAGCACACGAAAAGATAATCAACATCACATGTCTTCAGGGAATTTGGGATTAAAACAACAATGAGATACCTATTAATATGGCTAAAACAAAAACAAACACCTGACAATACCAAATGCTGGCAAGGATGGGGACCAATAGGAGCTCTCATTCAGTGCTAAAGGGAATGCAAAGTGATAGAGACACACTGGAAGCTGTCTGGAAGTTTCTTTTAAGCTAAACATAATCTTATCATATGATCTAGCAATTAAATGCCTAGGTATTTACTCAAAAGAGTTGAAAACTTATGTCCATCCAAAAGCCTTCAAACAAATGTTAATAGTACACTAATTCATAGTTGCCAGAAATGGAAATCAACCAAGATGACCTTCAGCAGATGAATGGGTAAACAAACTGTGGTAGTCCACATGATGGAATGCTATTCAGCCATGAAGAGAAATGACATTTCAAACCACAAACAGATATAGAGGAACTTACATGTATATTGATTAGCAAAAGGAGCTAGTTTAAAAAGCCTACATATTGAGTTATTTGTAGTGAGGTGGATGGACCTAGAGTCTCTCATACAGAGTGAAGTAAGTTAGAAAGAGAAAAACAAATACTGTATGCTAACACATACACAAATATACACAAATATAGATCAATGAAACAGGATAGAAAGTCCAGAGATAAACCCATGCACATATGGTCACCTTATCTTTGATAAAGGAGGCAAGAATATACAGTGGAGAAAAGACAGCCTCTTCAATAAGTGGTGCTGGGAAAACTGGACAGCTACATGTAAAAGAATGAAATTAGAACACTCCCTAACACGATACACTAAAATAAACTCAAAATGGATTAAAGACCTAAATGTAAGGCCAGACACCATCAAACTCTTAGAGGAAAACATAGGCAGAACACTCTATGACATAAATCACAGCAAGATCCTTTTTGACCCACCTCCTAGAGAAATGGACATAAAAACAAAAATAAACAAATGGGACCTAATGAAACTTAAAAGGTTTTTCACAGCAAAGGAAACCATAAACAAGATGAAAAGACAGCCCTCAGAATGGGAGAAAATATTTTCAAACAAAGCAACTGACAAAGGATTAATCTCCAAAACATACAAGCAACTCATGCAGCTCAATATCAAAAAAAAAAACAAACAACCCAATCCAAACACTGGCAGAAGACCTAAACAGACATTTCTCCAAAGAAGACATACAGATTGCCAACAGACACATGAAAAAATGCTCAACGTCACTGATCATTAGAGAAATGCAAATCAAAACTACAATGCGATATCATCTCACACTGGTCAGAATGGCCATCATCAAAAAATCTACAAACAGTAAATGCTGGAGAGGGTGTGGAGAAAAGGGAACCCTCTTGCCTTGCTGGTGGGAATGTAAATTGATACAGCCACTATGGAGAACAGTATGGAGGTTCCTTAAAAAACTAAAAACAGAACTACCATATGACCCAGCAATCCCACTACTGGGTATATACCCTGAGAAAACCATAATTCAAAAAGAAAAAAAAAAAAAGAGTCATGTAGCAAAATGTTCATTGCAGCTCTATTTACAATAGCCAGGACATGGAAGCAACCTAAGTGTCCATCAACAGATGAATGCATAAAGATGATGTGGCACATATATACAATGGAATATTACTCAGCCATAAAAAGGAACGAAACAGAGGTATTTGTAGCGAGGTGAATGGACCTAGAGACTGTCATACAGAGTGAAGTAAGTCAGAAAGAGAAAAACAAATACCGTATGCTAACACATATATACGAAATCTAAAAAAAAAAAAAAAAAACAATGGTCATGAAGAACCTAGGGGCAATACAGGAATAAAAATGCAGACCTACCGGAGAATGGACTTGAGGATATTGGGAGGGGGAAGGGTAAGCTCGGACAAAGTGAAAGAGTGGCATGGACATATATACAGTACTAAACGTAAAATAGATAGCTAGTGGGAAGCAGCCACAAAGCACAGGGAGATCAGCTCGGTGCTTTGTGACCACCTAGAGGGGTGGGATAGGGAGGGTGGGAGGGAGGGAGATGCAAGAGGGAAGAGATATGGGGACATATGTTATATATAACTGATTCGCTTTGTTATAAAGCAGAAACTAACACACCACTGTAAAGCAATTATACTCCAATAAAGATGTTAAAAAAATAAATAAAATAGAATGGATAACTAGGAAGAACCTACTGTATAGCACAGGGAACTCTGCTCAATGTTATATGGCAGCCTGAATGGGAGGGGAGGTTGGGGGAGAATGGATATGTATATGTATGGCTGAGTCCCTTTGCTGTGCACCTGAAACTATCACAACATTGTTAATTGCCTATACTCCAATGTAAAATAAAAAGTTAAAAAAAGAAGTATAAATAGAAAATAGCCAAATACCAGTAACATTTGAAGAAAGTGAATTGTAGGGATAAAGAACAATCCCGATTCCTATTTCATAAAAGATAACAAGGCCAGATGATTTTGCAGGTAAATCTTTAATGAATATTCAGGAAATGTTACAAGCCCTGTCTTACACAAATGTTTCATAGAACAAAAATGAGAGAAAGCTAATTATATCATTTGATTTGGCTAATAACAACCTTAATAGCCAAACTGAACAAGGACAGTAAGAGAAAAAAATAATTATAAACATTGGTACAAAAATCCCAAATACACTTCTAGCAAAGGGAATTGGGCTAGTGTGCTTGACTTCTTTTTTATTTTTATTTTTATTTATTTTTTTTGAATTTTTGAATTTTATTTATTTTTTTTATTCAGCAGATTCTTATTAGTCATCAGTTTTATATACATCAGTGTATACATGTCAATCCCAATCGCCCAATTCATCACACCACCATCCCCACCCAACGACGGCTTTCCCCCCGCTTGGTGTCCATACGTTTGTTCTCTACATCTGTGTCTCAACTTCTGCCCTGCAAAGCGGTTCATCTGTACCATTTTTCTAGGTTCCACACATATGCGTTAATATACGATATTTGTTTTTCTCTTTCTGACTTACTTTACTCTGTATGACAGTCTCTATATCCATCCACGTCTCAACAAACGACCCAATTTCGTTCCTTTTTATGGCTGAGTAATATTGCATTGTATATATGTACCACAACTTCTTTATCCATTCGTCTGTCAATGGGCATTTAGGTTGCTTCCATGACCTGGCTATTGTAAATAGTGCTGCAATGAACATTGGGGTGCATGTGTTTTTTTGAATTAAGGTTTTCTCCAGGTATATGCCCAGTAGTGGGATTGCTGGCTAATATGGTAATTCTATATTTCATTTTTTAAGGACCCTCCATACTGTTCTCCATAGTGGATGTATCAATTTACATTCCTACCAACAGTGCAAGAGGGTTCCCTTTTCTCCACACCCTCTCCAGCATTTGTTGTTTGTAGATTTTCTGATGACGCCCATTCTAACTGGTGTGAAGTGATACCTCACTGTAGTTTTGATTTGCATTTCTCTAATAATTAGTGATGTTGGGCAGCTTTTCATGTGCTTCTTGGCCATCTGTATGTCTTCTTTGGAGAAATGTCTGTTTAGGTCTTCTGCCCATTTTTGGATTGGGTTGTTTGTTTCATTAATATTGAGCTGCATGAGCTGTTTATATATTTTGGAGATTAATCCTTTGTCCACTGATTCATTTGCAAATATTTTCTCCCATTCTGAGGGTTGTCTTTTCATCTTGTTTATGGTTTCCTTTGCTGTGCAAAAGCTTTTAAGCTTCATTAGGTCCCATTTGTTTATTTTTATTTTTATTTCCATTGTGCTTGACTTCTTGAGGTGCTAAAACATCACAGTTATTTGGGTTTTCTTGTGCAAATAGGTAGAATAAGCCTCTCCTCACTATGTGTTACACTGTCTTCTGGGTATGAAAGCAGGGCATTTTCTACCCTAGTGTTTTACAGAGTGATCAACCTGTACGTCAATAGCCCCTTAGAAGTACACTGTCAAATCTGGGAATTGCTAGCCTCCTGCAGCTCCACAATTCAATTAACCCCATCCTTCCCTCTCTCCCAATTTTAGACTCACTCATTTTTCCAGCCTGAGTCAATCTCTGGAACTCTAACAGCTTATCTTCCTTAACCCAAACCCCAACTTCAAAGCCTGATCCCAACTCCTTACCCACACGATGCCCTCAGTCTCCCAACCTAACATCAATATCACGTTTTCACACTGCAGAAACACACAATGTAAAAATATCCACAATGCTAAGGTTTCTTTTTATAAAAAACAAAAGAAAACAAAAACAAAAACATGATTCAGGCCAGCCCCTAAAGATGGTTCTTGATTGGACTGATCCCATAGTGGTGGCACCATTTTGTTTGCTTTGGACTTGTTGCATAATTCTGGTCAATTAAATGGTGAGAGGAAGTCTTCTGAGTGGCGAAGGAGAAGGCAACTTTGAGGGAAGTGTTACTTGTTTTTTTTTAAGGAGACCAAAGAAGGCCAAGGGATGTTTCTCTGGACATTGTCATGTTTAGATGTGATGCTTGGAACAGTGGCAGCCATGTTACTATTATGAGGGAAATTAGCCTGAGGACCTCCTTGAAACAGGAAGGATGGCAGAACATATGTTGGAAAAATGTGTCCCTTACAGGTGTCCTTGAGACTGAATAAAACAACCCTGGAGCTGTCTTTTTGGTCTTCTTGATCAGTGAAATAAAATGTGTCCTTACTTTTAGAATTTTAGTATATTCCTGTTCTATCTGCCATCAAAGATAGTCACACTGATACAACAGTTTTATTTTTATTTTATTATTATTATTTTTTAAACTTTTGGCCACACTGCACAGCACGTGGAATCTTAGTTCCCCGACCAGGGATTGAACCCATGCCGTCTGCAGTGGAAGCGCGGAGTCTTAAACACTGCACCACCAGGGAAGTCCCTATATAGCAGTTTCAGAATGGAAATATTATTCTGCCTTCCTTTCTTCATCTGTGCTTTCAGATTACCGAGTTAATGATACATGTTTAGTTTTGAGGCAAAGATGTTTGATTATGAAATATTTGAGTTTTCATTTAAGTGATTTTGTTTTTCTTAAACAATAGGAGCAAGAATAAGAACTTGATGTCCATAAAGAAAGGCATGATTAATAACCCTGCCTGATGTTGGGCTATCTCCACAAGGCAGGCTAGGGAAATTCCCTTTGGATAGTTCAGGTTTTATCTATTTCTTTCTCGGTAACTCACTATCAAAGACAGAATTCTTGATTAAAAAATAAAAATGGATTCTGCCGTTAACAAGATCAGAGGCACTAACTAAAAATGATGCCAGGAACATTCAAAGCAAATGAACGCTATTTAGATGTACGGTTCACCAGAAAAAAACGAATAAGAAGAGTTCAGCATGTTTATTCCCAACTTTTAAAAAGTTATAATGGAAAATAAAGCCATTAAAGTAAGATCAAATTTAGAGCCTGCAGAACACCATCTTTTTTTCATCTTGGCTTAGAACACTAAATCAAAAATGACAATTACTTTTGCCTGTGCTTATCTCAAAGACAGCCAAGTAATGCGACTGAATGTAAGCTTATTCACCCTCATGAATGTAAATCCAAGGTTTAGAGATATTGTACTATCTTGTGCTTTTGTCTCCTCTTAAGGTGGTAGTTTATTCAATTTCACAAATTCATACCTAATATCTACTACATTCAAGTCTCTGTACTAAGTTTTTGAGGGGCAGGGAGAAGGATGGAAAGGAGGCAAAGACAAACCAGGCGACTAATGTGTGAGAAAGACGGTTCAAAGTTGTTTGCAAAGTTAATTAGAATGTTAATTTCTGATGCTATTTAACGCTGTATCTAAACAAGACATCAAAGGGCAAAGAGAGACAAGAGGTTACCTTCAGCTGAGGAAGGAGGTTAATACTTCAAGAAAAGATAGCGCTTGAACCTGGGAAAAATATTTCTGGCTCCAGTAAGTAAAACCTGGAGCGAGGTCTTTTCCTGTTTCAGGAAACAGGTGAAAGATTATACTTGGGAAAAATACTCACCAGCAGGAAACTTTTTAAAACCTAATGCCAAGTCTGCGCCCCCAAACCAGAATCTCTAAGAAGGGAAGCAGGCAACGGGATTTTATAAAAGTCTAAATGATTCCAATGTGCAGCCGAGACCAAGATTCTTTGGACTCTAAGGACTTCCCTGATCTGGACTCTACTCTCTCCTCAACACTTATCACCCAGCACTATCACGCAGTGTGCTCCACACATATGGGCTTTCTCTCTGCTCCAGAATAAGATTTATTTCCTTTCCTAAGAGCTTCACAGGTGCTTCTCCCTCTGCCTACAGTATTTTCCCTCCCAAACATTCCTACACTGGCTAATTCTACTAGTCTCTGGGACTCAAATATCAATTATTCTGAAAGCATTCTTAACTCTTGAATCAAAATTAGATCCTGATGTTAAATACCCAGAGCTTCCCATTCAGTTCCTTCTTAGTACTTAGCACAATTTACCATTATAAATGTATTTGTGTGATTGTTGGTCCAAGTTTTCTTTTTTGCACCTAACTATAAGAACCATGACAGTGGAGAGTATGTGAGTTTCACTCACTCTTTCCTCACCAATTTCTAAACCCATGTCTAGTGGATAGTAGGTCTTGCAATAAAACTTGTGGTGTGAATTAATACGTTAATGAATGCATGAAAAGAATGAACTGGATATTTTAGGGCACTTGAGGAGATATGCAAGCTATTAATTGTAGAATATATGAAGTTTCATCAGAGAGAATGTCCCTCTTCTCCTGTAAAAATATTACCTACCCACCACCTACTTCTTCACTGTCTCCTTTATTTTTCTTCACAGCAGATATCACCACTGAAATAGATATAGATAAAGATGTACATATACATATACATATACATATCTAGAGTGAGAGAAAGAGGGAGAGGGAGAGAGAAAGGACCAGATCATTCCAAGTGGAATAGACTACCACCTTAAGAGGAGACAAATGTACAAGACAGTACATCCATCCATCCATTTATCTATCTGTCTATCTATCTTTTATTTGTGCAACATCTGTCTCTTCCTATTAGCATTTTGAGGCCTACAAGAAAAGACCTTGTCTTTTTGTTTACTGCTGTATCTGTAGTATCGAGAAAAGTGCATGGTACATGTTAAGTACTCAATACGTATTTGTTAAATACATTACGTGGGGTGTGTGTGGTGTATTTATGAGTTAGAGTGATCAACCATCCAGGTTTGTCTGGAACTGATATGGGACTTTCATACTAAAACCTGTAAAAATCCAGGCACACTGGTATGAGCAGGTCAGTCTAGACTGTGAGTACGTTACTAGGGGTTGGGAGATTTAACTGGGAAAAAAGGAAGGGTCCAGAATAAAGCCAGGATATGCAGAACCACAGAAGAGCTTGGACTTGCATGTGCATGTGTTTTGGGGGAGGAGGTTGATTAGACTATGGGAATAGTATACAGCATTAGATTAGAAGAGTAGGGTGAGGGGAAAGGTTCTCTTGAGGACATTTTTTCAATAGCCCAAGAAATGGTAATGAGGACCCAAGCAAGAGAAAGGGGCTGGAATGCAGAGGGGATGCACTGAGAGAATAGATAAGCAATGACTGAAGGTCAAGGCTGAAGGAGAAAAAATTATTTGATGAGTAACCTCTGCCTTCTGTGATTGGGCTGGGAAGGGCGGTGAGATTTGGCAGCATTGCAGAACACGGTGTGATTCTTATAGTTCTGTGAGACTTGGTGATTTATCTCAGCTCTGAAGAATTGGAAGTGTCACACTGGCAACGTTAAGGAGTGACTCAGGTAACTGAGCAAGGCTGGGTAGAGATTTCCTTAGAGGCATTTACTCATCCATCTCTTCGCAATACATGGATTCTGAGAAAGATATGCCTACTGAGTGTGTGGGCATTTTTCCCTCTATGTTGCTGATTTATTCAAAGCAATTTCCTAATGCCATCTCTAAAACAACTGAAATGTATTTTACCTTTTTTTTTTTGGTAAAAAGAAATGAGGATTATCTATATGCCAGGTATAGTCAAAGACCGTACAGAAAAATGTCTTATCTAAGAAGGTTATTTGGTTATTTAAAGGTCCTTATGCACTACAACTTCAAATATGTGTGTGTGTGTGTGTGTGTGTGTGTGTGTAGGGAAGAGAAGAGAAGACAAAGGAAGAGAATCCCCTGTTCACAAGAATTGATTCAGGTTGTCTGGCTAGTTTGTCTGCTGTTACCTTCCTCCCTTACCAATTAGTTTCCTCTCAAAGTTGTACGTTTAGTTGAGAAAAATGACTTTTCTACATAAGAAAATACTACTGTTTAATTAAATATATTGTGTACATACACGTATATCTTTATGTATACATAAGTATGCATGTATATCTGAAAAGCGAAATGGAGAAGACATGTCATATTTGAGTTTACAAGATATAGTATATTACATTAATGGCTCCAATTCTTCTTCCCTCTTTGATTTCAGGCCATTTTCCATATGACTTTGTATTCCCGCTGTTAAAGTCTTTTTCCCCACCCCTTTATTTTGCATTCGACCATATGACTTGTTTTGGCCAAAGGAACGATAGCAGAATTTATGTGTGCAAATTCTGGACAAGCTCTTTCATAACTGGGCTTACTCTCTTGCACTTCTGCTATTATGAGAAAACATGCCCAGGTTAGTGTGTTGACCTCAGGAGGGAGATGAAAGACATATGGAGCAGAGCAGCCCCAGAAAATCACAACAGTCAGGCTTAGCCCAGGTGATCCAACCTACAGTCCACCCTCAGACATGTGAGGAAAAAATGCTTATTATCATATGCCACCAAGATATTTGTGGTTGGTTGTTAGGCCGCATATTTCAATAGTTGACCACTCAAGAAAATTAAATATAGTGGTTTCAAGAGTGAGTTAATAATCCGTATCAACCAAATAAAAATTACTAACTCTAGATGTTTAGAATTCATATAAAAGAAGAGAATAAGAAGCAGCAATCTACTTTTATTTTCATGTATCAACTGTGCCTTATAGAAATGCAGGTAATTTCCAAAATGTATTTCTTGACAGCTTAGAGCATTACAAGTTCAATTTACTTGGAGGAAGAAGTTATAGAAAAGGTTTCTGTGAAGGATTTTAATTTTAAAAAGAAAATAGGGGCCTCCCTGGTGGTGCAGTGGTTGAGAGTCCGCCTGCCGATGCAGGGGATACGGGTTCGTGCCCCGGTCTGGGAGGATCCCATATGCCGCGGAGCGGCTGGGCCCGTGAGCCATGGCCGCTGGGCCTGCGCGTCCGGAGCCTGTGCTCCGCAACGGGAGAGGCCACAACAGTGAGAGGCCCGCATACCGCAAAAAAGAAAAAAAAAAAAAAAAAAAAGAAAATAGGATGTTTGATAGCAAAATGCCTAAGAGCCAGTTCCCCATACATAATTAATTTGCTTACCAGGTATGTGTCAACAAAATCCCTATTTCCATGTCAGCTAGGAATTTCCTTTTCTTCCTTTCCTTCTCCCACTTTCTCAGTTGATCTCACTAGAGTATGGGTACCCCCAGGGTCATGAATCCCCACGTAAATCACCTAAGTCTGGTATGCGTCAATAAGACCCTAAAGTGATGAAAATAAAAGCAGTGATGACTGAAGGAAAAGAACACATCATAAAAATAAAGACAAAGCTCCACTTGATTACCAGTCTTCATTTCTTTTCATCAGTGCTCATAAGTCCCCCTGCTCATTTCAGCTTTATAATCCCTATCTTCTCTCATTCTTCTCTCCCCAACTCCCTTCATTCCTAGTTTGGCCCCTTGTTTTTCTACACCTTACTCTTCTTAAGTCCATATCTAAGATGTGGAAACCCCCCTATGAGGCTTAGAAACGGGGAGATGAGTGAACCTACCTATCGTAGTTGGTATTGATGCATTTTTGGAATGGAACTCAGTTTTACTTTCTTATAGATAACCATAGGTTAAAACTTATCCATCTACGATTTGGCTATTTGTGCCTGAAGTCAGAAATCCAGAAGGTATAAAAATAACACACTGACATTCAGATATATTGTTTCTGATGTGCTATGAAAATGGAATCCAGAATATTGCAAAAACAAAAATTAAAACTGAGAAAAATAACAGCTCTCTGTGAAGATCCAGGTAAATCACGTTCCTAAATAGACTGAGAGGTGCCTTGAGGTTCAACATGTGCCCCATTCCTAAGTGTACATGGGACTTCTCCATGATAGACAATTACTTGAATGTTGAACAAAACTGAATGTTGAGATTTTACTTTTGTGAGGATGGCTTTTAATTTTTACCCCAAATCATAGCAGAACAATATTATAATTACTACATTGGTTATGGTTGCAAGCCATATAACATGAACAACAGGAAATGTCTTATGTTATAGATCCAGAACATACCCTGGCTTCTATATAAATACAAGTGTTATATGAGGATGTTAATTGAAATCTAAAAAGACTAACTATTCTTGTTATAAATTCTTATTTCCCTACACATTCTATTAAGATATTAGGCAACACACCAATTTCAAAAAATTCATCAACTCCAATTAAATTTGCGTTAGTGATATCCCCATTTATCAAAGTGAATATCTCTTACTACAGCTATCGTCTTCTACTCTACTGCTTCTCCTTACATTTAGATGAATATCAGTATACAGCCAATATACTCTGTCTACTGTCAAACGTGCATTTCAATGAAAGCCTTAAAAACTAAGAGAAATTGACAAAGACAAGCCCATTCTGTAGGTCCATGACATGCCCACCTTTTCATAACCCTGTTCTCAGACTCAACGGGGTCTAAACTATGAGTTAGAATTCAAGGTTACCACAACCAGTCAGTCCACAACGGAAGGTTTAGGGACTTCCAATTCGAAGTGGTTTTTGTTGTTTTAGTGAAAAATTATTATTCTTTCTTATTGTGAATCGTACTGATATGCCAATATAAAATTAAATCTCCTTATGCATAAGAGAAGGTACTAACACAAGTTACAATGCCATAGGAAACCACAGACCTTGAGTTTCCTGAGTTCAAAGCCATTTATGCTCCCAGGGAAGGTTCTTGCCAACAAGAAATTCTGCTGATAGTTCCTGTCAGTGAACTGTTGTCCAAAGCACTTGATATGGCCACTTGATCATGGTGTGTGATCCTTTTAATATGCTGATGGATTCTGTTTGCTAGTATTTTGTTGAGGATTTTTGCATCTATGTTCATCAGTGATATTGGCCTGTAGTTTTCTTTCTTTGTGACACCTTTGTCTGGTTTTAGTATCAGGGTGATGGTGGCCTCATAGAATGAGTTTGGGAGTGTTCCTCCCTTTGCTATATTTTGGAAGAGTTTGGGAAGGATAGGTATTAGCTCTTCTCCAAATGTTTGATAGAATTCACCCGTGAAGCCATCTGGTCTTGGGCTTATGTTTGTTGGAAGATTTATAATCACAGTTTCAATTTCAGTGCTTGTGATTGGTCTGTTTATATTTTCTATTTCTTCCTGATTCAGTCTTGGCAGGTTGTGCTTCTCTAAGAATTTGTCCATTTCTTCCAAGTTGTCCATTTTATTGGCATAGAGTTGCTTGTAGTAATCTCTCATGATCCTTTGCATTTCTGCAGAGTCAGTTGTTACTTCTCCTTTTTCATTTCTAATTCTATTGATTTGAGTCTTCTCCCTTTTTTTCTTGATGAGTCTGGCTAATGGTTTATCAATTTTGTTTATCTTCTCAAAGAACCAGCTTTTAGTTTTACTGATCTTTGCTATCATTTCCTTCATTTCTTTTTCATTTATTTCTGATCTGATCTTTATGATTTCTTACCTTCTACTAACTTTGGGATGTTTTTGTTCTTCTTTCTCTAATTGCTTTAGGTGTAAGGTTAGGTTTATTTAATATTTTTCTTGTTTCTTGAGGTAGGATTGTATTGCTATAAACCTTCCTCTTAGAACTGCTTGTGCTATATCCCATAGGTTTTAGGTCGATGTGTTTTCATTGTTATTTTTTTCTAGGGATTTTTTGATTTCCACTTTGATTTCTTCAGTGATCTCTTGGTTATTTAGTAGTGTATTGTTCAGCCTCCATGTGTTTGTATTTTTTACAGATTTTTTCCTGTAATTGATATCTAGTCTCATAGCACTGTGGTCAGAAAAGATACTTGATACGATTCCAATTTTCTTAAATTTACCAAGACTTGATGTGTGACCCAAGATATGATCTGTCCCGGAGAATGTTCCATATTTGGGAAGAAAGTGTATTCTGTTGTTTTTGGATGGAATGTCCTACAAATATCAATTAAGTCCATCTTGTCTAATGTGTCATTTAAAGCTTGTGTTTCCTTATTTATTTTCATTTTGGATGATCTGTCCATTGGTGAAAGTGGGGTGCTAATGTCCCCCTACTATGACTGTGTTACTGTCAATTTCCACTTTTATGGCTGTTAGCATTTCCCTTATGTATTGAGGTGCTCCCATGTTGGGTGCATAAATATTTACAATTGTTATATCTTCTTCTTGGATTGATCCCTTGATCTTTATGTAGTGTCCTTCTTTGTCTCTTGTAATAGTCATTATTTTAAAGTCTATTTTGCCTGATATGAGAATTGCTACTCCAGCTTTCTTTTGATTTCCATTTGCATGGAATATCTGTTACCATTCCCTCACTTTCAGTCTGTATGTGTCCCTAGGTCTGAAGTGGGTCTCTTGTAGACAGCATATGTACGGGTCTTCTTCTTGTATCCATTCAGCCAGTGTATGTCTTTTAGTTGGAGCATTTAACCCATTTACATTTAAGGTAGTTATCAATACGTATGTTCCTATTTCCATTTTCTTAATTGTTTTGGCTTTGTTATTGTAGGTCTTTTCCTTCTCTTGTGTTTCCGGCCTAGAGAAGTTCCTTTACCATTTGCTGTAAAGCTGGTTTGCTGGTGCTGAATTCTCTTAGCTTTTGCTTGTCTATAAAGGTTTTAATTTCTCCATCAACTCTGAGTGAGATCCTTGCTGGGTAGAGTAATCTTGGTTGTAGGTTTTTCTCTTTCATCACTTTAAATATGTCCTGCCACTCCCTTCTGGCTTGCAGAGTTTCTGATGAAAGATTAGCTGTTAATCTTATGGGGGTTACCTTGTATGTTATTTGGTGTTTTTCCATTCCTGCTTTTAATATTTTTTCTCTGTATTTAATATTTGATAGTTTGATTAATATGTGCCTTGGTGTGTTTCTCATTGGATTTATCCTGTATGGGACTCTGTACTTCCTGGACTTGACTCTTTCCTTTCCCATATTAGGGAAGTTTTCACCTATAATATCTTCAAATATTTTCTCAGTCCCTTTCATTTTCTCTTATTCTGGGACCCCTATAATTCGAATGTCGGTGCATTTAATGTTGTCCCAGAGGTCTCTGAGACTGTCTTCAACTCTTTTCATTCTTTCTTCTTTATTCTGTTATGTAGTAGTTATTTCCACTATTTTATCTTCCAGGTCACTTCTCTGTTCTTCTGCCTCAGTTATTCTGCTATTGATTCCTTCCAGAGAATTTTTAATTTCATTTATTGTGTTGTTCATCATTGTTTGCTTGCTCTTTAGTTCTTCTAGGTTCTTGTTAAACATTTCTTGTATTTTCTCCATTCTATTTCCAAGATTTTGGATCATATTAACTATCATTATTCTGAATTCTTTTTCAGGTAGACTGCCTATTTCTCCTTCATATGTTTGGTCTGGTGGGTTTTTACCATGTTCCTTCATCTGCTATGTGTTTCCCTGTCTTCTCATTTTGCTTAACTTACTGCGTTTGGGGTCTCCTTTTTGCAGGCTGCAGGTTCATAGTTCCCATTGTTTTTGGTGTCTGCCCTCAGTGGGTAAGGCTGTTTCCGTGGGTTGTGTAAACTTCTTGGTGGAGGGGATTGGTGCCTGTGTTCTGGTGGATGAGCCTGGATCTTGTCTTTCTGGTGGGCAGGACCATGTCTGGTGATGTGTTTGGGGGTGTCTGTGACCTTATTATGATTTTAGGCAGCCTCTCTGCTAATCGGTTGGGTTGTGTTCCTGCCTTGCTGGTTGTTTGGCATAGGGTGTCTAGCACTGTAGCTTGCTAGTCGTTGAGTGGAGCTGGGTCTTAGCATTGAGATGGAGATCTCTGGGAGAGCTTTTGCCATTTGATATTACATGGAGCCGGGGGATCTCTGGTGGACCAATGTCCTGAACTCGGCACACAGGTTTCTTGGTGGCGGCAGCAGCAGCCTTAGCGTCTCATGCTCGTCTCTGGGGTCCGCACTGATAGCCGCAGCTCGCGCCCATCTCTGGAGCTCCTTTAAGCAGCGCTCTGAATCCCCTCTCCTCGCACACCCGGAAACAATGGCTTATGGCCTCTTCGGCAGCTCCAGACTTTTTCCGGACTCCCTCCTGGATAGCTGTGGCACACTAGCTCCCTTCAGGCTCTGTTCACGCAGCCAACCCCAGTCCTCTCCCTGGGGTCCGACCTCAGAAGCCCGAGCCTCAGCTCCCAGCCCCCACCCATCCTGGCGGGTGAGCAGACAAGCCTCTCGGGCTGGTGAGTGCCGGTTGGCACTGGTCCTCTGTGCAGGAATCTCTCCGCTTTGCCCTCCGCACCCCTGTTGCTGTGCTCTCCTCCATGGCTCCAAAGCTTCCCCCCCACCCCGCCCACCCCCATTTTCCACCAGTGAAGGGGCTTCTTAGTGTGTGGAAACTTTTCCTCCTTCCCAGCTCCCTCCCAGATGTGCAGGTCCCATCCCTATTCTTTTGTCTCTGTTTTTTCTTTTTTCTTTTGCCCTACCCAGGTACACAGGGTGTTTCTTGCCTTTTGGGAAGTCTGAGGTCTTCTGCCAGCGTTCAGTGCGTGCTCTATAGGAGTTGTTCCACATGTAGATGTATTTCTGATGTATTTGTGGGGAGGAAGGTGATCTCCACGTCTTATTCCTCTGCCATCTCTTGAAGGTCTCCTTTATATGAATTTGTAAAAATTGAAGTGTAGTTGATTTACATTTTGTGTTTGTTTCAGTTGTACAACAAAGCAATTCAGTTATACATATATTTCAGATTATCTTCCATTGTAAATTATTACAAGACATTGAATATAGCTCCCTGTGCTATACAGTAAATCCTTGTTGCTTATCTATTTTATGTATAGTACTTCATATCTATTAATCCCAATCTCCCTATTCCCCTTTGGTAACCATACATTTGTTTTTTATGTTGATAAGCCTGTTTCTTTTTTGTATATAGATTGATTTGTTGTATTTTTTTAGTTTCCACACATAAGTGATAGCATATAATATTTGTCTTTCTCTCTTACTTACTTCACTGAATATGATATTCTCTAAGTCCCTCCATGCTGTTGCAAAGAGTGATATTTCTTTTTTATGGCCAAGTAATATTCCATTATCTGTATGTCGTGTGTGTGTGTGTGTGTATCACATCTTAAACCAATCGTGTATTGATGGGCACTTGGGTTTTTCCCATGTCTTCGCTGTTGTAAATAGTGCTGGTATGAACACTGGGGTGCATGTATCTTTTTGAATTAGAGTTTTCATCTTTTCTGAATATATGCCCAGGAGTGGGATTGCTGGATCAAACAGCAGCTCTATTTTTAGTTTTTTAAGGAACCCCCATACTGTTATCCATAGTGGCTGCACCAATTTACATTCCCACCAATAGTGTAGGAGGGTACCCTTTCCTCCACACTGTCTCCAGCATTTATTACTTCTTGACTTTTTGATGATGGCCATTCTGACTGTTGTGAGTTGATACTTCACTGTGGTTTTCATTTGGATTTCTCTAATTATTAGCGTGTTGAGCATCTTTTCATGTGCCTGTTGGCCAACTGTAGGTCTTCTTTGTAAAAATGTCTACTTAGGTCTTCTGTCCACCTTTTGATTGGGTTTTTTTAAAATAAATTTATTTATTTAATTTATTTATTATTTTTGGCTGCGTTGGGTCTTTGTTGCTGCACGTGGGCTTTTCTCTAGTTGTGGTGAGCGGGGGCTACTCTTCATTGCAATGCACAGGCTTCTCATTGCGGTGGCTTCTCTTGTTACAGAGCACAAGCTCTAGGCATGCGGGCTTCAGTAGTTGCAGGACTTGGGTTCAGTAGTTGTGGCCCATGGGCTTAGTTGCTCCGCAGCATGTGGGATCTTCCTAGATGTGGGCTCGAACCCGTGTCCCCGGCAATGGCAGGCAGATTCTTAACCATTGCACCACTAGGGAAGCCTGGGTTATTTTTTTGATATTGAGTTTTATGAGCTCCTTGTCTATTTTGGATATTAATTCCTTGTCAGTCACATCGTTTGCAAAAACTTTCTCCCATTCCTTATGTTGTCTTTTCCTTTTGTTGGTGGTTTCCTTTGCTGTGCAAATCTTTTAATTTGATTAGGTCCCACTTGTCTATTTTTACTTTTATTTCTTTTGCCTTGGGGAGTAAGAAAATATTGCTATGATTCATGTCTGAGAATGTTTTGCCTATGTTCTCTTTTAGGACTTTTATGCTGTCATGTCTTAAATTTAGGTCTTTAAACAATTTTGAGTTTATTTTTATATATAGTGTGAGGGAATATTCTCATTTCACTGATTTACATGAGGCTGTCCAGCTTTCTCAACACCACTTGCTGAAGAAACTGTCTTTTCAGTATTGTATAGTCTTGCCTCCATGGGCTTCCCTGGTGACACAGTGGTTGAGAGTCCGCCTGCCGATGCAGGGGACATGGGTTTGTGCCCCAGTCCAGGAGGATCCCACATGCCACGGAGTGGCTGGGCCCGTGAGCCATGGCCGCTGAGCCTGTGCGTCTGGAGCCTGTGCTCCGCAACGGGAGAGGCCACAACAGTGAGAGGCCCGCGTACCGCAAAAAGAGAGAGAGAGAGAGAGAGAGAGAGAGAGAGAGAGAGAGAGAGAGAGAGAAATGGCTCTATATAATTGATTTTCAAATAAACTCTAAAACCAAAAAGCATTAGGAACCTCACTATATACTGAGGGATATACTTTGTTCATTGGTAGAAAGATTCAATATTACATAGATGTCAGTTATCCTCAAATTGATCTACAGAAAAATACTGAAGCAGTGAGAGGAATTTGTTCTCTAGGCAAGATTTTATACTTCAGGCAACAATATTCCTAGGTTCTTGGTTTACTTTGATATATAACATCAAGGTGATTCAGTAGGGCAATATGATCTTACATTCACTTTACCAACAGGCTTCCTAGAATTTTTATTAAAGACTCAAGATCCTCATGTACTAGACTGCATCATTGACTCTAATGCTTAACTCTTCCTGGTATCCAAACCCTTTGCCATGTGACTTTGCAGTTCGTACCTGGCAGGTACATGAGTCAGCAGAGCAGATTCATGAGAATAAGTGCTGTTTTGAGCCACTGAGTTTTGGGGTGGTTGTTGTGCAACATCATTGTGGCAACAGTTAACTGATATACCTACATGAATAATGTCTAGATTGCATAGCTTCTGCTTATATTAAAACAGGGAGTGTTTTAACACATGTGTGTCTAACATTGTGACAGATGCCATGCTATGTGAAATAAAAGAAAAATTCCTGTCCTTGATGAAGTTTTAATCTGAGGGTAAGCATCTTTCTTAATCTAACCGATACTTAAATAGAGGCAGCAGTTTTCTGTGCTATTTCATGTGATGGTTCATGAGTACTAATGTCTGGCTGTTTTTAAATATTTCAGTTAGTTATCCATTTTACTGTACTTCTGCCCTGAGGCTTCAAGCTAACAGCAAAATTTAAAGAGAAAGAAAAAAGACACTGAAACATTACTCTTGCTGAAGCAATGATGGAGATCATCGTAACTGTGTCAAGGACACTTCTGTCAGATATTCTGAATTCTAACCAAATAGCCTTAAGTCAGTTGGAACAACCCTGGGGAGGAAAGCAATCACCATATAATGTTTATCAGTGGGCACTTTCTTTTATGAACTTTTCTCTGCCAATGTCCTGTGTCCAAAAAATTAGTTATTTTTTGAAAAGCTTGACTTGCTCACTATCTCTTTGACTTACACAGATAATGTTGGTGAGCTTTTAAGTGTTCCATAATATTTTTTGCAAATTTCAAAACTCATGAGGCCAATAAATTGGTCAATAATAATAGCCTCAGTAACAGTAATTTATTGAGGTATAATTTACATAAAGCACAGAGATCTTAAGTATTTAGTTTGATGAATTTTAACGATTGCATAAACCCATATAATAACCACTCAAAACAAAATACAGAAAGTTTCTATTACTCTAGAAACTCCTCTTTTGTCCCTTTAGAGACAATCATCCTAGAGGCAACCACTTCTGATTTCAATCAACATAGCTTAGTTTTGCTGTTCTTGGACTTCACATAAGTTAAATAATAGAGTGTGTATTTGTTTGTCTCTGGCTTCATTTTGCTCAACCTTATGTTTTTGCTTTTAGATTCATCCATGTTTTTGTCTTTCAGCAATTTTCTCCTGTTACATTGCTATATTAGTATACCATTATAAGAATATATTTTACTTATCCATCCTTCTGTAGATAGATACCTGGGTTCTTCCAGATTTTGGCTATCATGGAAAGGCTGCTATTAACATTCCTAAATGTCCATCAACAGAGGAATGAATAAAGAAGATGTGGTAGATATATATAATGGAATATTACTCAGCCATAAAAAAGAATGAAATAATGCCATTTTCAGCAACATGGATGGACCTAGAGATTGTCATACTGAGTGAAGCAAGTTAGACAGAGAAAGACATTTATCATATGATACCACTTATATGTGGAATCTTAAAAAAGGGTACAAATGAACTGATCTACAAAAAAGAAATAGAGTTACAGATGTAGAAAATAAACTTATGGTTACCAGGGGTAAGGAAGGCAGAGATAAACTGGAAGATTGGGACTGACATAAACACACTGCTATATATAAAACAGGAAACTAATAAAGACCTACTGTATAGCACAGGCAATTCTACTCAATGCTCTGTAATGGCCTATATAGGAAAAGAATCTAAAAAGGAGTGGATATATGTATAAAATTTTTTTAAAAATCCATCTAAACATCAAAAAAACCCATTCTGTGTATATAATTTTCATTGTGTGTGTGTCTGTGTGTGTGTGCAGATACCTGTAAGTTAAACTTTGATTGAGAATGTGTTGCATATATAGATGAATTTAGAAAGAAGGGATACCTCAAAAATAGATTCTTCAAATCCATGAATGTGGTATTTTGCTCCATTTATTTAGATGTACTTTCATTTCTCTCAGCAACTGAGAGAAATACATCTTTTTCATTAACTATATTCTAGGTATTTTATCATTTTGATCTTGTGGATTTTTAAAAATTATTTCTCAAATATTTATTTACAGTACATAGAAATACAATGGCTGTATATAATGAGTTTGTATCCTGTTACCTTAATAAATTATTAGTTCTAGAAATTTTCTTTGAAGATTCTATAGTGTTTTCTACATATATAATCATGTAATCCGTAAACAGTGACAGTTTTCTCATTTCTAATCATTATGCCTTTTTGTTTCTTTTTATTGCCTCATTATGGGGCCTAAGATCTCTAGTACAATATTAAATAGAAATGTTGAAAGCTGATATCCATGCCTTCCTCCCTATCCTAGGGGGAAAATATTTAATCTTTCATCATTAAGCATTATGTTAGCTGTGGGTTTTTCATAAATGCCCTTTATCAAGTTAAGGACATTTCCTTCTATTCTTAGTTTGTAGAGGATTTCTTTTTTTCAAAAATCTTGAATATCTGTTGAATTTTATCAAATGTTTTTTCTACATCTTTTATCTGATGATCTTATGGATTTTCTCCTTTATTGGACAATATTGTACTTATATTGATTTCTTCCAAATGTCAAACCAAATTTGCATTCCTAGCATCAGAACAATGAACATTATTAGGTAAAAAGAGAGAGATTAGCTAGTAACAAAGGAGTCACTCTGTCAAGAATTATCAATCCCCAATTTGTATGCACCTAACAGCAGAACTTCAAAATTATCAGCCAATTTGAATTAATTGGTATGTTTAAAACTCTCCACCCAAGCAATATTGTGAAAATGACTATACTACCCAAAGCAATCTACAGGTTCAATGCAATCCCTAACAACTCACCGATAGCATTTTTCACAGAATTAAAACAAAAATTTTTACAATTTGTATGGAAACATAAAACAGCCCAAAGAGCCAAAGCAATCTTGAGAAAGAAAAACGGAGCTGGAGGAATCAGGCTCCCTGACTTCAGACTATGCTACAAAGCTATAGTCATCAAAACAGTATGGTACTGGCACAAAAATAGAAATATAGATCAATGGAACAGGAAAGCCCAGAGATAAACCCACACACCTATAGTCACCTAATCTGTGACAAAGGAGGCAAGAATAAGTGGTGCTGGGAAAACTGGACAGCTACATGTAAAAGAATGAAATTAGAACACTCCCTAACACCATACACAAAAATAAACTCAAAATGGATTAAAGACCTAAATGTAAGGCTGGACGCTATAAGACTCTTAGAGGAAAACATAGATCACTCTATGACATAAATCACAGCAAGATCTTTTTTGATCCACCTCCTAGAGTAATGAAAATAAAAACAAAAAAATGGGACCTAATGAAAGTTAAAAGCTTTTGCACAGCAAAGGAAACCATAAACAAAACAAAAAGACCACCCTCAGAAAGGGAGAAAATATTTGCAAACGAAGCAAGTGACAAGGGATTAATCTCCAAAATATACAAACAGCTCATGCAGCTCAACATCAAAAAAACACAAGCAATCCAATCCAAAAATGGTTGGAAGATCTAAATAGACATTTCTCCAAGGAAGACATACAGATGGCCAAAAAGCACAAAAAAAGATGCTCCACATCACTAATTATTAGAGAAATGCAAATCAAAACTATAATGAGGTATTACCTCACACCATTCAGAATGGCCATCATCAAAAAGTCTATAAACAATAAATGCCGGGCCTCTCTGGTGGCGCAAGTGGTTGAGAGTCCGCCTGCCGATGCAGGGGATACGGGTTCGTGCCCCGGTCTGGGAGGATCCCATATGCCGCGGAGCGGCTGGGCCCATGAGCCATGGCCGCTGAGCCTGCGCGTCCGGAGCCTGCGCGTCCGGAGCCTGTGCTCCGCAACGGGGGAGGCCGCAGCAGTGAGAGGCCCGCATACCGCAAAAAAAAAAAAAAACAATAAATGCCAGAGAGGGTGTGGAGAAAAGGGAACCCTCCTACACTGTTGGTGGGAATGTAAATTGATATGGAGGTTCCTTAGAAAACTAAAAATAGAACTACTGGATGACCCAGCAATCCCACTCCTGGGCATATACTCAGAGAAAACCATAAGTTGAAAAGATACATGCACCCCAATGTTCACTGCAGCACTATGTATAGTAGCCAGGAAGTGGAAGCCACCTAAATGTCCATTGACAGAGAAATGGATAAAGAAGTTGTGGTACATATATACAATGGAATATTACTCAGCCATAAAAAAGAACAAAATAATGCCATTCGCAGCAAGATGAATGGAGCTAGAGACTGTCATACTGACTGAAGTAAGTCAGAGAAAGATATTTATCATATGATACCGCTTATAAGTGGAATCTAAAAAAGGCTACAAATAAAGTTACTTACAAAACAGGAGTAGAGTCACAGATGTAGAAAACAAACTTATGGTTACCAGGGGATAAGCTGGGGAGGGATAAATCAGGAGATTGGGATTGACATATACATATTACTATGTATAAAATAGATAACTAATAAGAACCTACTGTATAGCATAGGGAACTCTACTCAATACTCTGTAATGGCCTGTATGGGAAAAGAATATTAAAAATAAGAGTGGGTATATGTATATGTATATGTATAATTTATTCACTTTGCTGTACACCTGAAACTAACACAACATTGTAAATCAACTATACTCCAAAATAATTTTTAAAAAAAGTCTCTCACCAGTAATAGTAGAATATACGTTCTATTTGTGGTGGTGTTGATATTTTATGTATGTAGGTATTTTTTTCCTACCAAAATCAGAAGAAATGTCAATCCAATGGTAGATTTTGACCTGCATATTTTATTTGACTAATGAATATTTTATGAAAATAATTTGAAAATTAAAAATATACCTAAACAGTGTAAAGATTGCATGGGACTTCTCTGTATTATTTCACACAAGTCCATGCATATCCACAGCTATTCCAAAATTAAGAGTTCAATTCAAAAGTTAAATAATTCTAAACTTTTCTAGAGCGACTGTAACTTTAACATTTCCACCATGAATGTATGAATTTCTCCACATCTTTGCTGGCATTTGGTGCTGTGACTTTTTTTTTTTAATTTTGGCCATTCTGATAGGCACATAGTGATATATTACTGTGGATTTAATTTACTTTTCCCTAATGACTAAAGATGTTGAACATCTTTTCACATGCTTATTTGTCAACTATATTTTTTTTCACTGAAATGTCTCATTATGTCTTTTGGTCATGTACTGACTGGATGGTTTGCTTTTTTACGGTTATGAGTTTTTTATACATTCTAGATACTAGACCTTTGTCATACATGTGAATTGAAAAAGTTTTCTCCCACTCTGTAGCTTATTGTATTAAGGCCTTTCACAAAGCAAAAGTTAACAGTTTTGATAAAGTACAATTTGTCAAATTTTCCTTTTATGGATCATGCTTTTGCTATCAAGTCTAAAAATGCTTTGCCTAGTCTTAGATCCTGAAGATTTTCTATGACTTCTTTTCCTAGAAGTTTTATAGTTAAGACTATGATCCATTTTTAGTTAATTTTAGTTAAGGTATAAGACTTAAATGGAAGTTCTTTTTTTTTTTTAAACTGATCCAGCACCATTTGTTGAAAAGGCTTGAATTGCCTTCTTACCCTTGTCAAAAATCAATTGGGCATACTTGTGTTGGCCTACTTCTGGATTCTCTATTATGTTCCATTGATCTATGTAATCTATACCACATAGCCTTGATTACTGTAGTTCTAGAATAAGTTTTGAAATAAGGTAGACTGATTTCTCCCACAATTCTTTCTCTTTTTTTCAAAAAAATCATCCTGATCTTTTGATAAAATTGCATTAAACCTACGTATCAAATTTGGGGAGAACTGACATCTTTGATATTCTGAGTCTTCCTATCTATGGACATTGTATGTTTATCCTTTTATTTAGATCTTCAATTTCTTTCATAAACAATGTGTAGATGCAAGCATACAAGTCTTGTGTATGTTTTGTTAAATTTTCACTTAAGCATTTTTTGAGCATTTGTAAATAGGATTATATTCTTAATTTCAATGTTCAAGTGTTCATTGCTAGTATATAAAATGCAATTAATTTTTGCATGTTTATCTTATATCCTGTGACATTGTTGAACTTATTTATTAGTTCTAGGAAGTTCATATTTCATGACTTTCTATGTAGACAATCATGCCATGTACAAGTACACTTCTGTTTCTCCATTTTGTATCTCTATGCCTTTTATTTCAATTTCTTGCCTTGTTACACAGGTTAAAACTTTTATCACTCGGTTGAATAAGACTGGTGAAAATGGACACTTTTTCTCAGTCTTAAGGGGAAAGCATTGTATTTTGTAATACTTTTTGAAAGTATTTTGCCAGTAAGTATGTTACCTGTAGATTTTTAGTAGATATTCTTTATCAAGATGAGTAAGTTCTACTCTATTCGTAGTTTGCTGAGAGCTTCTCTCATAAATGGGTGTTGACTTTCGTCAAATGTGTTTCTTGCACTGATTTACATAATTATGTGATTTTTCTTCTTTAGCCTGAATTATATTGTTTAATTTTTGAATGCTGAACACACCTTTACTCCTGGAATAAATTCCACTTGGTTATATGGTAAAATTCTATTTACACATTTTGAATTTTATGTGCTAATATTTTGTTAAGGATTTTTGTGTCTATATTCATGAAGTATACTGGTCTGTATTTTTCTTGTTTTGGCTTGTGTTTTTCTTGTTTTCATGTCAGGGTATTACTAGCTTCATAAAATGAATTGTAAAGTGTTTTATCCTCTTCTGTTTCTGAAAGAAATTGTAGAGAATTGCTGTTAATTGTTCTTTAAATGTTGGATAGAATTTTCCATTGAAGTCATCTGGTCCTGAGAGTTTCCAGTGGTAACTTGTTTAAGTACTAATTCAGTTTTCTTGTTAGTTATAGGGCTAGTCAAACTATATATTTTATGTTGGGTGAATTGTGGTAGTCTGTGTGTTTTGAGGTAGAGGTCTATTTCACTTAGTTTGTCAAATTTATGTGTACACTTATTTGTAGTATTCCCTTGTTACCCTTTTATGTCTACAGGGTCTGTAGTGATACGTCCTGTCATTCCTGATATTGGTAATTTGTGTCATCTCCACTTTTCTTTGTTAATCTTTCTAGAAGTTTGTCAACCTTATTGATCTTTTAAAAAAACTAGCTTTTTGTTTCATTGATTTTTGCTATTATTTTTCTGTTTTCACTTTCATTTTTACTTCTCTTTATTATTTCCTTCTTTCTGTTTTGGGGAATATATTCTTCTTTTCCTAGGTTATAGAAGTTGAAGCTTATGTTATTGATTTGGGATTTTTTCTTCTTTTCTGATGTATAAATTTAGTGCTGTAAGATTCCCTCTCAGCATTGCTTTAGTTGTGTCTCACAAATTTTAATGTGCTGCATTTTCATTTTTAGTTAATGCATTTTTATTGTCCTTGATACTTTGACCTATGGATAATTTAGAAGTGTGTTGCTTAGTTTTCAAGTAATTGGAGAGTTTCTTGTTATCTTTCCGTTATTTATTTCTAGTTTAATTACACTGTGGTCAGAGAAGCACATGATTTCAATTCTTTGAAATTTGTTGATGGTTGTTTTACGGTCTAGGACATAATCTATAGAGATATATATTCCATGGGGACTTGAAAACAATGAATATTTTTGCTGTTGTTGTGTTTACTGTTTTATAAATGTCAATTAGATCCTGTTTCTCATATTATTGAACTCTTTTCTTATCCTTGCTGATTTTCTGTCTAGTCATTCTATCAATTGTTAAGAGATAGAGGTGTTGAAGTCTCTAATAATAATTGTGCTTTGTCTGTTTCTCCTTTCATTTCCATCACTTTTTGCTTCAAGTAGGTATTAATTTCCTATTTAAACTTAGTGGTTGAAAACCCATAAATTAATTTTCTTATACTTCTGGATGTCAGAATTCCAAAATGTGTCTTACTGGGCTCTAATCAAGGTGTTAGCAGGATTTAGTTCCTTCTGGAGGCTCTAGAGGACAATCCATTTCCTTGCCTTTTCCAGCTTCTAGAGGGTTCCCAGTTCCCTTGGCTTGTGGTCAGCAATCCTATCACTCTGACTTCTGGTTCCATTACATCTCCATCTCTTACTTTAACTCTCCTGCCTCCCTCTTTCCCTTATACAGACTCATTGTGATGACATTGGGCCCACCTAGAAAACCAGAGTAATCTCCTCATTAAGAAGTTCTTAATTTAATCACTTCTGCAAAGTCCCTTCTGCCATGTAAGGTAAGATGTTAACATGCTAGGGGCATTAGAACTTGGACCTCTTTGGGGGGCAATTATTCTATCAACCATAGTCCACCCTCTGGCCACCAAAGACACACATCCCTATGCACAAAATATATTCACCCTGAGTAATATCCCACTGTATACATGTGCCACATCTGAAAAGAAACGAAATTGAGTTATTTGTAGTGAGGTGGATGGACCCAGAGTCTGTCATACAGAGTGAAGTAAGTCAGAAAGAGAAAAACAAATACTGTATGCTAACATATATATATGGAATCTAAAAAAAAAAAACAAAAAAAGGTCATGAAGAACCTAGGAGCAAAATGGGAATAAAGATGCAGACCTACTAGAGAATGGACTTGAAGACATGGGGAGGGGGAAGGGTAAGCTGGAACAAAGTGAGAGAGTGGTAGTGTATATATGGACATATATACACTACCAAATGTAAAATAGATAGCTAGTGGGAAGCAGTCACATAGCACAAGGAGATCAGCTCGGTGCTTTGTGACCAGATAGAAGGGTGGGTTAGGGAGGGTGGGAGGGAAGGAGACGCAAGAGGGAAGAGATATGGGGATATATGTATTTGTATAACTGATTCACTTTGTTATAAAGCAGAAAGTAACACACCATTGTAAAGCAATTATACTCCAATAAAAATGTTAAATATATATATATATATATATATATATATATATATATATATATATATATATATATATATATACACCCTATCCTAGGGTCCCCAAAAGTCTCAATCCATCACAACATTCACTCAAGCCCAAATTCTTATCTAAATCTTGTTAGCTTAAAAGTCCAAATTCTCATTATCTAAAACAACTAAATTAGGTATGGGTGAGGCTGTGTGTATAATCCATCCTGTGGGTTCAGCTCCAACTCTGGGATATATCAGGGGAAAACAAAAACAAAAACAAAAACAAGGAACTCACCACCATGCTGCTCCTCAGGTCCTGAGATCCCTAGCAGATCTGCATTCTTCTTTCATTCTAAATGAGTCTTATTATGTTTGTGTATATATAATATCCAGGGTTCTTAGCTGAATTTAGTGGGAAGAATAGGAAAAGTAGATCTCCATATTCCAGGAATCGTTAAGTCCAGAAAATATATATGTAAAAGCTATCCAAGATACTTTACATATGAGTATCTATTCCTGTAATTTTCCTGTCAAATTCTATGTAGCTATATTTTTCCCAATAAGTAGTTCCAGTTTGTTCTATTAGTCATCAGTATCTAAGTATATATTAAAATTTTGATCAATAGGATAAAAAACACTTTATCTTGTCATAAGTATACGTCAGAGCATTTTGAAAAGGCTTCTGTAGATGGTAAGGAAATCATATTTAATTCATCTAGGTCTTTAATGTAAGCATCTTGGTTAATGTAGATTAAATTAATTTTGAGAAATCTATGTTACCTTTTAAATTTATCTGGAATTTATTCTGTAAACTAATTTTTAAATAATTATGGCCAATACCAACTAACAGCTCCTCCATTCATCATTAATTGAAAAAAATTATAAAAGTAGAATTACTGATCAAAGTAAGTATCCCAATCTAGAGAGAAATGTACTTTTTAAAAAGTTTTGCACACGGTATGCATATAGGCTTAAGGAATAACCCTTATTTGGGCTCACTTTCTAAGAATGGATAAATGAGCCACAAAATTTATCCAATTAGTGTATATTTGGCTTAAGTTATTTTTCAAGGTCTTTAGAGATACCGAGTAGGTGCCAATTATTACAGAATGTATTAAGTCCCAGGCATAGTGTTTGGTTGTGTTTCAAAAAGCATTGAGAAATTTTTGAAAAAAATTTTTAAATATTCAATTACAGATAAATTTGTCTCTGAAGTATTTTCCTTTAACTTTTAAGTTTTTATTTTGAAAAAACTTCAAAGTTCAAACCTACATAAATGTTGTAGGAATAATATAGTGAATTCCCAAATACCCTTCACCTAGAATAATTAATTGTTCTCACTTTGCCACATCTACTTCCCCCTTGTATATAACAACAAACATTATATTTTATATTATAAATAATATAGTACATTTATATATTATATATTATTATAGTATAATAATTATTGTTCTTAGTTTTGCTGAGTTATTGATTTCAATCATTTGTCAGCAACATGACCCTTTACCCCTTAATACTTCAACGCATATAGCCTTAAGCAAGAGCACATTCTCTTAACAGTACTATCATCAGATTTGGAACTTTTATACTAATGCAATATTATCTAATATACTGAGTGTGTGTCCATATTCAAACTTTGTCAATTGTACCAACAATATTCTTTTTTTTTTTTTTTTTCCAACAATATTCTTTAAATTGTTTTTCCTCCATGGTCCAGGACGTTGTCCAGGATCATTGCATTTAGGTGTCATGTGTCTTTAGTCTCTTTTTAAATGTAAGAGATCCCCAGAGTATAGACCAGTTATTTTGTAGAATGATCCTCTATTTTTGTTTATCTGAGGCTTTCTCATATTTAGATTCAGGTTATGCATTCTTGGTAGGGAGACTACATGTATATTGTCCTGTTCCTGGTGCTTCATAACGGGAGCTGCATAATGTCTCTTTGTCTCATTATTGGCAATGTTAGCCATAATTTGAAAAGATACAGGCACCCCAATGTTCACTGCAGCACTGTTTACAATAGCCAAGACATGGAAGCAACCTAAATGTCCAATGACAGAGGAGTGGATAAAGAAGACATGTATACATAAATACAATGGAATATTACTCAGTCATAAAAAAGAACGAAGTAATGACATTTGCAGCAACATGGATGGACCTAGAGATTGTCATATTGAGTGAAGTAAGTCAGAGAAGGACAAACATCATATGACATCGCTTATATGTGGAATTAAAAAATCTAAAAAATGTTATAAATGAACTTATTTACAAAACAGAAATAGAGTCACAGATGTAGAAAACAAACTTATGGTTAGCGGGGGGAGGGATAATTTGGGAGACTGGGATTGACATATACACACTATTATATATAAAACAGATAACTAATAAGGACCTACTATATAGCACAGGGAACTCTACTCAATACTCTGTAATGACCTATATGGGACCTATGCAATGACCTATATGGGAAAAGAATCTTAAAAAGAGTGGAGATATATATATATATATATATAACTGAATATAACTGATTCATTTTACATACACCGGAAACTAACACAACATTGTAAATCAGCTATACTCCAATAAAAATTAGAAGAAAAAAACAACTTTGATTACGTGGAAAGGGTAAATCTACCCAGTTTCTCCACTGTAAATTTCTTTCTTTTTTTTTTTTGCGGTATGCGGGCCTCTCACTGTCGTGGCCTCCCCCGTTGCGGAGCACAGGCTCCGGACGCGCAGGCTCAGCGGCCATGGCTCACGGGCCCAGCCGCTCCGCGGCATATGGGATCCTCCCAGACCGGGGCACGAACCCGTATCCCCTGCATCGGCAGGCGGACTCTCAACCACTTGCGCCACCAGGGAGGCCCTCCACTGTAAATTTCTTTCGTAATTAATAAGAAATCAATAGGGAAATATTTTAGACTGTGTAAATATCCTAATGTCCATCACACTTTCAGCTAATAGCATTAATATCCACTGATGATTCTTGTCTGAATAAATGATTACAATAAGGTTGCAAAATGGCCATTGCTTAGCTCTGTCATTTCCTCTGTATTTATTAGTTGGTATTCTCCTGCAAGGGAGAGTGTTCCCCCCTCCCCATTTATTTGTTTGTTTTTTGCGAGTGTTAATATTGCTGTGGACTCATAAATTCTCATCTTGTACAATGGGTTATGCTTAATTTCTGTCATCATTCATTTTGTTGCTCAAAGTCCCCAAATTTGGCTAGCATGAGCCCCTTCAGGCTGGCTTCTATGTCTTTTTGAAATGTCATTCTCTTTTTTTGAGTGCTTCCTTAATTTCTGGCACAAAAAGGTGGTCCAGAAGCATCTTATATTTTCCTTGCTGCAGCACTAGAACCAGCCATTTCCCCTTTTAGTGTGAAATGGTATTTGCAAAGCAAGATCCAGGCATTAATTGTCACACTGATATTTCTAACTCGAATTCAATGCCATGAATTTTTTTGTCTTGCTTACTTCTAATTCATATTATATTTCTTTCATCTTAAAATGAGAGAACTCTGGCTTCCTAAGACATCAATATAGTTTTTTTTTCATTTCTAAAATACGTATAAAATAATTCCAGAATTGCTATACTCATGTCACTATGGAAAACAAACATACATTGAGGAGTTCAAGATTTCTTTCCAGTTCTTTTCTGTATTTAGATTGAAGACTTACACTCAAAGAACTATCTTCAAAATTATTTTGAATAATTTGTTCTTTTCCTTCTCTGTAAATTATGTTATTCACTTGAAAAACAGTTACATTTGTTTCTGTTTACTTTTATTGTTTTTCAACCTATCCTTGTTGATTCAATTTTATTTTCCAATATGTAATACATTAACAAATTTCCAAAAGTAAAACTATACAAAAATATATTCAAAGAGGTATCACTCCTTCTCCTATCCATTTCACCCTGTTATCACCCACCCTCATGAATAACTAATTTCATTAGTTTCTGCTCACTATTCCTGTGATCCTTCTTGCAAATATAAGCAGATATCTTCTTACCTCTGCTCTATCTTATACAGAACTATCATATAACATATGTTCTTTTGTATTTTGTGCTTTTAACTTAACAACATATCCTGAAAACTATGCCATATCAATTCACGGAGATAATTCTCATTCTTTTCTATGGCTTCACAGTACTCCATTGTGTAGATGTACTATACATAGTTTATTCAGCCAACTCCTGTGGATGGGAATTTAGTTGTTCACAATATTTTGCAATTGTAAATAATGCTGGAATAATTAACCTAGTGTATATATTTATTTTTGTGTTTCTGGAGGTATAAAATATTTTAAAAATCAGTTTAGTTACAAGGTCTGTAACAATTAGAAATAAATCTTGGATTGCTACTGTTAGAATTTTAAGAAATCCAAGCCAAATAACACTACTCACTCCCTTGCAATCCTAAATCAACTCAATAATAGATAAGGAGTAACGTATATGGAGACCAAATATCAGCTTTATTACTGATAAATTAGATATTGGAAAAGGTGATTAAAGCAGACACTTTTGGTACCCTAGACCAAATCCCCTCAGCCTACCTCCAATTTTAGCTGCACCTGTGGCAAGTTCAGTTGAACAACTTGAGTTTGAACTGTGTGGTCCACTTATACACGGATTTTTTTCAGTAGTAAATACTACAGTACTATGCTATCTGCAGTTGGTTTAATCTGTGGACACAGAGGAACCACGAAGAGAGAGGAAACATGTATATGCAAAGACAACTACATGTCATACAGTTTTTTGACTGTGTGTAGGGTGGATGCCCCTAATTCCTGTGTTGTTCAAGTGGGTACTTGTACTTTCTGTGTCTTAACAACATCCTGCCTTAATGAGTCACATTTTCTGGAAAACCCCAAGAGCTTACTCAGAAGTCCGGTGGAGCAGCCAGGAGGAGTGAGAGTTTCTAGGAGTAAACCCTTGACCAACTAAGATAGGAGTTGGTGGATAAATGCTGCATCTCAGAGGGACAATTCTAAATACATTCTACACGGTTTCTCAAAGGGCCCCAAAAAAGGATTGAGCCTCAGTGGCCCAAATCATTTACCAGTCCAATAACACATTCTTTATTGATTTTTCTTCCTCCACTGTCCCATTCTACTCGTTCCTTCCCTCCTGCTTCCTGGAGTCAACTCCCAAATAAACTATCTCACACAAGTCCTTGTCTAAGACTCTGCTTTAGGAAGAAACTGAATTAAGACACTTGCTTAGATGTGCAGCAACTAGATGGAATGCCAGTATTAGAATGATTTACCCACCCAAGCAGGTACTGTTGAACCAATGCAGTACCAATGATGTGAGTTGCTACCCCTGTAAAACATTTGGTGTGGATAAAAAGAACACGTGTGCAGCAGGTCAGCTGGTTGAAAACAGAAGAGCCTGAATGGCTCCTGCACTGTTTCCTTCCCAAACTATGCAGTCTGACAAGTCACCACACATCTTTGAGTAAGCCTAAGTGTGGAAGAGGAGGTCAGTAAGATTAATGAATATCCTCACAATGAAAGTCAGAAGAGTGGAGATATAAATTCCCCCTCTCCCCTCCACACACTAATAATTTCTAATCAAAATCTTAGGGAATAAGACACTTAATATGTATAAGATATTGATGAATATGCCTAATTTTACCTTTGAAAAGCTTAATAAGGAGGCAAACCTTAAGTTTTTAAAAAATAAACTTTCCTACAGGTGCACATACAGATGAATTTTGCATAAAGAAAAACAAACCCACAAAACAAGCATCCAGATCAAGATATAGAAGCCCAGAAGCCCCTGTCATTGCTCTACCCTCCCAGGTACTATCGCCTAAATATACCTATTAGGTCAGCTGACACTGGGAAGTCTGAAGTTAGAATGACTCTTAAGAATTGTTACCAGTTGGGTAAGGGGGCCGGGCCCTTACATCTCCTCATCAATCAGTCACTGGCTCTCTTCAGCAAAGTCATCCTTGCAGGAGGATGACAGCTGAGGACTTCCTACAGGCAGCACTTCCACAGCTGAGGGTATTAGTCTTTCATTTCTAAATCAGGATTTCAGTAGTATATCACAGTACCCACCACAGACCAGGTATACATGGATCAAAGAAATTTTAAAAATAATCATCATCGATTCCCTTTTGCCTTAAATCTTTTTTTTTGAAACTTTAAAGCTTTTTATACTTCTCTATCATAACAAATGCCATATTGAATTAATCTTGTTTCTTTACTTGCCTGTTGTCTGTGAGTCCTTGAGCAAGGGACACAAGTTTTATTAGTTGTTGTATCCCCAGTATCTACCTTAGTCCCTGGCTGGGAGACAGTGTTCAATTATTACCTGATGAAAGAATACACTCAAATGTATAACTGTTTGAATGACCTTACAAAATGATTAATGATTATACATACCTGTCTGCATGTAGATTTTAGTGTCTAGCTATAGGCTCTGTATTCATGCCAATCCAAAATTATAGTTTTTTTTTTATCAGTGGTAAAGAGGAAGGGGTAGCAAGTAAATGTTCCATTTGTGAATGGCATGAGACTAAGGACAGCAATTTCATTGGATGACAGAGTCAGTATCCAAAAAGAATGAAAATAGGCTAAAATAATGGTCTGAATCTAATGAGATGAAATTTAAGAGGAAATGGTGTGAGGCACTGTCAGTAGATTCAAATAAACCACCTGGACAGGTTTTCAATTGGCTAAACAGAAGTCTGTAGGAAAGAATGAGGGCTTTAGATGATTATAATACTAACAAAAGCCAACACCATTATGTGGCTATGAGAAAAAGCCAGTATCATCTTAGACCTTATCAGTAGAAATATATAATCTAGAAGTCAGGAAGCAATGGCCCTGTTCTAGGTGAGATTGTGATTATCATCCCAGTATTTCCAAGAACTGCCACTGAAGTATAAGGACCAGACAATTTAGAATGCATTTGGAGGAAAGCAAGTAAGGTAGTGGAAAAACTCTGTAATTTGCAAGATGACCAATGGCTAAAGGGAGGTTTTACCAAAACTTCAGGGGAAAGTTTTACCAAATCTTTTAGGCACAAAAATTAGCTTAATACAAAACCTGACAAATATGAAAACAATAATTAATAGCACTCATTAATATAGCTGAAGAAATCCTAAAAAGGTATTTGCAAATTGAATCTAGCAACATGTTAAAAAAAACCCACCACTACATATCATACACTTTTTGTAATGATGTAATGTGTTTCAGTATTAGAAAGGCTACAGATCACATCGCTATGTCATAGAAAAATTATGATTATTCAATAGGAGACTTAAATGGCTATTGGTGAAGTGAAAGTTACATTCATGTTTTGAAAACTAAAAAAGTCCAAAACTCATTAAATTAGGAATAGATGGGCAGGTTATAAACATGATGGTTTATATATTTCTCATTTATATGTATTTATTTATATGTTTTTATTATATATTATATGTCATATATACATCATATATACTTCTCCTTATGCTAAATGGTAAAACAATATATGCTTTCCCACTAGAGTCAGGAATATGAGAAATATAATTACTCTCATTACCTTTACTTAACATTACTCATGTTCTAAAACCGGAGAAATAAATAGGCTATATGTAAGAAAAAGAATAGGCAACATTACCTGTCATATAACAACTACAACAAAACTTGGCTGGAAAACATCTGAATTATTAAAATGTTGATAAGGGAGAGTGTTACATACTAAGTATATAAACTGCAAATACGGCAGAAAAACCTAGTTAGAAGGTATAATGTAAAATATACTGTCTTCAGGGCCTCCCTGGTGGCGCAGTGGTTGGGAGTCCGCCTGCCGATGCAGGGGATACGGGTTCGTGTCCCGGTCTGGGAGGATCCCATATGCCGCGGAGCGGCTGGGCCCGTGAGCCATGGCCGCTGGGCCTGTGCGTCCGGAGCCTGTGCTCCGCAACGGGAGGGGCCACAACAGTGAGAGGCCCACATACCGCAAAAAGGAAAAAAAAAAAAAAAAAAATATACTGTCTTCAGATTTAATAATAAAATATAAGTACTTAAGAGTAAACTAGATTAAAAATGTGCAGGATTCATAGGCAGAAAACTATAAAACTTGACTAAAGACCATAAAGAACACTTAAATAAATTGAAGAGAGACACACTATGCTGTTGGTTAGAAAGACGCAATATTTTAAAGATGCCGACCCTCTCCAAAGTATTCTCTAAATCAAATTTAACATCAAGAAGCCAGGGATTTTTACTTCAAACTTTGCAAGATGTTCACTTAGACCAAGAAAGAAGAAAGAATAAGGAAAAAAATTTTTAACGTAGGACTTGCCTAATAAGATATCATAATGTGTTCAAAAGTTAGAGTAGATAAAACTCTGCAGTGCTATTATGGGAACAGACAAACCAAAGAAACAGGGTAAAAATTCTAGGGGAAATGTATATTTAAGAATTTATGATAACAATATAAACTGACCCAATAAAGAAATAAAAGATGGTATAATAAATGATGCTGAAGAAGCAGTACTGGAGAAAAATAAGTTAATTTCTACTTAACCCCCAATAAATTACAGGTGAATGAGAGATTTACATTTTTAAACAGAACCTTATAATTTCTAGAAAAATAGTGTATTATCTCAGGTCCAGGAAGATCTTTCCCAGCATTAAAAACAAAGAGAGAAACCATTTTTAAACACATCAATTTAACTTCACAATATTCATTTTTAAGTTATAAGAAAAAGTAAGCAGAAATTAAAAACAAAATGGATGCCAGGGAAATATTTGAAAAATGACAAAGGATGAATAGCTTTACACATAAATAATTCTTAAAATCAAAAACGTAAATATCCTTAAACAGAAAAGAAGGGCAAATAACATTAGTGGGTGATCAACAAAAGAAAAACTATAATGGCCAATAAAAAACACATAAAATTATTTCAATTCACTAATATTGAAATAAGTTAAGATGTTTTACCTACATCCACTCATTCATTCAAAATATATTTATTTATGACCAATCTTGTCCCAGGTACTTCTGTGGGTCACTAAGAACAGAGAGGTGAATGAGACAATACGTCTGCTCTCATGAAAAAGAAATAGACAGTAATCAAATAAAAGAGTAACAGCATGATTTCAGATAGGGATAAGTATATGAGGAATATAAAGTAGGCTAAATGGCTCTCTAGCCATTGCGGATACTATTAAAATGGGAGAAAATCAACATGATCTTCTTGAAGGCTAATTTGGCAATGTGTATCAATAATTTAGGAATGTTCATACCTTATGAAAACTTTTTACCTTGAAATAATTTAAGACTCACAACAAGTGGCAAATATAGTAGAGAATTCCTATGGTGGATTCACCTGCCTTTGCCCAATGATAACATCTGACATAGTCAAAGTAAAATGCCAAAACCCAGAAACTGACATTGGCACAATACTATTAACTAAACTGCAGACCTTATTTCATTTTCTTCAGTTTTTACATGGACTCATCTGTGGGTTTGGTGTGTAATACTGTGAAATCTTTTCACATGTATAGATTCACGTAACAGCCACCACAATCAAGATACAGAAGTGTTCCATCACCACAAAAAACTGTCCTAATACCCCTTTATAATTTTATCTCCTTCAACTCTAACCCTTGACAACCACTGATCCACTTTTCATCACTATAATTTTGTCATTTTGAGACTGTTATATAAATGGAATCATAGAGTATGTAATCTTATGAGATTGGCCTTTTTTTCCCCCTCGCTCGGCATAATGCCCTGGAGATCCATCCAAGTTTTTGTGGGCATCAGTAATTGGTTTCTCTTCATGGCTGAGCAATATTCCCATTACATGGATGAACAAGTTTCTTTATCCATTCACCCATCAAAGGGCATCTGAGTTGTTCCCAGTTTGGGGCTATTACAAATAAAGCTGCTGTGAACATTTGTATACAGACTTTGTGTGGATATATGTTTTCAGCTGAGAATCGTGATTGCTGGGTCCTACGCCAAGTATGCGGTGTAACTTTATAAGAAAGTACCACATTGTTTTCAGAGGGTTGTAGCATTTTACATCTCCACCAGGAATGTCTGAGGGATGCAGTTTATCCACATCCTGACAGCATTTGGTGTTGTCACTATCTTCTCTTTTAGTCATTCCGATAGATGTGTACTGGTATCGTGGCTTTAATTTGCATTTATCTAATGGCTAATGGTGTCATACTTTTAGTGACTACTGACCCTCTGTATATGCCCTTTGGATGTATGTCTGGTCAAGCCTTTGGCCTACTTTATAATGGGAATATCTTAGTATTGAATTTTCTGAATATAAGTCCTATGTTGAATATGTGACGCGTGAATATTCGTTATAATCAGTGGCTTATCTTCTCATCCTCTTAATAGATTCTCTCATAAAGGAAAAGTTTAAAACTTTTGATCGAGACCACCTCGTTATTTTTTCTCTTATGGATTGTAGTTTTGGTGCCACGTCTAAAAACTCTGCCTCACACAAATCATAAACATTTTCTTTTATATTTTTCTATAAAAATTTAACAGTTTTACAGTTTACATTTAGATCTATGATACATTTCGAGTGCATTTTGATGTAAGGTGTAAGGCTGAGGTTTAGTTTTTGATCTATGGATGTTAATTGTCCCAGCATGGTTTATTGAAAAGATCATCCTTTCTCCATTAAATTGCTTTATTGTCAACGACAAAAAATCAGTTGCATGTACTTTCGTGGGTCAATTTCTGGATGCTATTCTGTTCCACTGATCTATGTGCCTATTCATTTTTCTATAAGACACTGTCTTGTGTTCATATCTTTTTGACTCAATTTTATTTCTGGGAATTTACCCGTAAGAGCTAAAGAGAAGAATTCTCCATAAGAGAGAAGACATACGTGGAAAAATGCACATATGAGGATGTTCACTGCAGCAGTTTTTATATAATGAATAACTGAAAACAATCTAATATTTACTGACAGAAAGAAGGTTAAAGAAATTACGATAGATTTCAGATTCCAGAAAAATGATTCACTTGGCTAGTGCAGAAACTCTCTCCCTATAAAACCTAGTTATGTTAAACATAGTACTTTTTAATATATACAGTACTTGACTTCAAAAAAATGTGAACTCTCAAGGAACCCGAATTGGAGAGGTTCCTTAAAGCCAGAATTCCAGGCGTACATGCTGATTTTTCTGTAGCCCTGGACACGTTACTAGCCCAATAATAGTAGGGTCTTGATTTTAATGCACACAAAGGCACAGGTGATAAGAGCCTGGCTCATTCATGGTGGGACAGTGGAACTGAGACCTGGGAATAAGGCTGAGACCCTGAAAAGACTGTAATCCTAGGGAATGGGAAATAAGAATGTTCCATGCACCTACCCGGTGTGATGACAATAAACATTCAGAGAGAAATTAAATCCTATGACAGTGCCCCACACAGGTAGAGTCTACTGATCCTAAACTTACAGTCTAGGATTCCTCAATTCAATAAATTAACATAAACATTTGTACTGGGCTTTTGACACCCTAGACAGTCTAGAAAGCCTAACAGGAACAAAAACAAACTCTCTGGAAAAATAACCCAGGCCACAAGGAATTCCTCCTACAAAAACAAGCTCCCCTTAAGACAGACTAACAACAAAAGTTAAAAAATATAGATGGAATCAACAACCATAGCAAAGCCAGCAGATACTACAAACAAGAGAATTAACAATGCAATAATTTGGGAAAAAGCCTATACGCTTTTCTGTTATGCGTCTACAATCACACTATTATAAACACAACACAAACCACAAGTGTGACTCACCTATATAATTTTAAATGTAATTAAAATTTCACATTAAAAAAGTAAGGGCTTCCCTGGTGGAGCAGTGGTTGAGAGTCCGCCTGCCGATGCAGGGGACACGGGTTCGTGCCCCGGTCCGGGAAGATCCCACATGCCACGGAGCGGCTGGGCCCGTGAGCCATGGCCGCTGAGCCTGCGTGTCCAGAGCCTGTGCTCCGCAACGCGAGAGGCCACAACAGTGAGAGGCCCGTGTACCGCAAAAAAAAAAAAAAAAAAAAAGTAAAACAAGTAAACTTAATTTCAATAGTTTAATATTATTTTATTTTTTACTTTACTTAACTTTAACATCCTTTTTTAAAATACGAAGTCTTTGAAATCCAGTGTATATTTTACATTACAGCACATCTTACTTTGGGTTAGCTACATTTCAAGTGCTCAATAGCCATATGTGGTTAGTGACTATCATATTGGATATCGCCTGCAGGTTATGAAATAAGTATGTATAAAATGAGTGATATGGCTCATTCATTCAACTGTGAATCAGTGAGCACCTACTATGAATCAGTGAGCACCTACTATGTATGTGCCACTAAGAAAACTGCAGTGCACTGAATAGACAAAGTCCTTGTATTCATGTGGCTTAAGTACTGATGTGTGTGGAAGAGGAGAAGCGGCCATGGAGAAGCAGATAATGAACAAGAAAACCTATATTAAGGTAGATGGTGATATGTGCTGTAGGGGAAAAAAATTAAGCAGGGCAAAAAAGATAAGGAGGGCTCCAGCGTGTGTGTGTGTCTGTGTGGTGTAGGGGGTATTATTTTTTTAACAGGTGATCAATGAAGGTCTCACTAATAAGGTAATATATGAGCAGGGACTTGTAAACCAAGAACATAATACTGGTATATAGAATATCTGCAAACAAATATAGTCACTGAGATTTTTAAAAAACCAAACAAACTCAATGCATGGATTAAACAGAGGATTAGACATAGCTGAAAAAAGATTAGGATTCAATTCAGAAAATACAGAGTAAATATGTTGAAAAGTTTTCCAGCTACAGAGTAGTTATATTCTGTACAAATAACTACAAATAGCCTTTTAAATTTATGAGCCTATTATAAGAGAATGTAGATCAGCACAGTCTAATCTAAATGTAATATAAGAAATACAAATATTGGTATCCCTTATACGTGGCATCTAAATAAAAGTCAAAGTCATAGAAACAGAGAGTAGAAAAGTGGCTTCTGGGGGCTGATGGGTGGGAGAAATAGGGAGATGTTAGTAAAAGGGTACAAACTTTCAGCTATAAGATAAATAAGTTATGAGTATCTAATGTAATATATAATGACTATAGTTGGTAACAATGTATTTTTAAAATAATAAAAATAAATATAATATGAGCTACATATATAATTTTATCTTTTCTAGTAGCCACGTTAAAAAGTAAAAATAAACAGATGAAATTATTTTAATAATATACTTTATTAGTAATTGAATAATATTTTTAACTCAATATATCCAAAATATTATTTCAACACGTGGCATCAGCCACCTTTTACATGCTTAGTAGCCACAAGTACCTGGTAGCTATCGTATTAGACAGCACAGCCTTTCATACTTCATATAATACTGCAGGCAGCCTTTTCCATGCTTAGCTAAACTCTAGGTAGATTAAACCAAGAACTAAAAAAACAAAAAAGAAACTGATACTGTGGGAATGCTAGGAAATTTTTCCTTTCTCAGGTACTTCTAACTCCTTGGGCTTTTATGGCCACACAGGGATCAAGTGATATAACCTTGGGATAACCCCGGAAATGAGAGAATTACCATTTTTATTCTGGAGAGACATCCAGAAAGAGAACGGTGTGTATAGGGGGACACAGTGAAACACTAAGAGCAAGAGAGACACAAAGACTGTGTGTGTGTGTGTGTGTATGTGTGTGCATGCACACAGGCACACACAGGAGGAATGACAAGGGAATTGGAGACAGAGAGAAGAGGCTCTTCTCTCCAGTCCAGATTAGAAATTGAACATGGATCCTCCTTCCTCCCCTTGAAACAGTAGGGTCCTCCATTTCAAGCTGTGTTTCCATGAGCCCCATTCCACGGTAGAGGACGTCACTGGCTACAGAGACCAGGGCTAGGGCTTAAAACCCATGAATCTGAGCCCATTCATTTCAACCTTCTACCAAGGCTTTACTTCTCCAGAGAGAGCAGGCTTGAAATCAGTCACTCCAGAGAGCAAACAAAGAAGCTGAATTCAGCAGAGACATGGACACGGTAGCAAAGGTACTCCGTACCAGGCCTTAAAAATGTAGAGTGTGATGAGCTGTTTTTGCCTGAGAACTGTCTAAAAAGAAAAGACGGATCTTATATCCTGGGTTTCTCAGCAGGAAATGTGCACTATTTGTATACTAAAATGATGGACACAAGCACTGTGTATGCCCGTTTTTAATCTCAGTTACATTTTGACAGCTACCAACTGAATCAACAAGTACATACCACTTTGATATCATTCAAAAGTGTGATGGGGCTTCCCTGGTGGTGCAGTGGTTGGGAGTCCGCCTGCCAATGCAGGGGACGCGGGTTCGTGCCCCAGTCTGGGAGAATCCCACATGCCGCGGAGTGGCTGGGCCCGTGAGCCATGGCCGCTGAGCCTGCGTGTCCAGAGCCTGTGCTCTGCAGCGGGAGAGGCCACAGCAGTGAGAGGCCCACGTACCGCAAAAAAAAAAAAAAAAAAAAAAAAAAAAGTGTGATGTAGGTCTGGTCAGTAATCCTAAAATGCTACGACTCTAAGTAAGGACCTTGTTTAAAGAGACAAAGTAACACTATAGTAAGAGTCCATGGACTGTGAATCTGAACCCTGTATCCTGGGTCTGGTTCTACTGTTAAATAGCGACATGACCCTAATCAGCCAATTATCCTTACATGTAAAACCTTCCCCCATTTCCTTACGTGTGAAATTATCACACTGGATGATAGAGTCGCTCTCATTCTATAACCTATTATTTCACTTTTATAGAGGAAAAATGATGAAATGCTTTTATTTTATTTTACATACAATGAACTGGAATGAGAATTGTTTGATTCAATAAGGACTTTCTAGATCTTTCCAGGTCTGTCCATGGAAAGGCAACAAGATAATTTCACAAGAACTGGATTCTCAAGAAATTAAATGAACTCCAATTCCCCTACTTTGATCAATCGATATCCCTATGAGGGTGGAATTTATGTGTCTGTGTATGATGGTGTTTTAGAGAAGGCTGGTCCTTAAATAATATATACATATAAAATTTCACAATTATTTAGTTTTGAAACACCAGTGGTCAAGTAATTTCATAATGAATCTTGAGGGCATTAAAATATCTGTATGTACAGAATCAGGGTTCCCTCTCAGTTTGCCAACATCATTCATAGTGGCCATGCACATTAATTTCAAGTGTCACCTTTTATGAGACCACTTGCTACCAGGTCACACCTTACAGGTAAATCATCCTCAGCTTTTCCCTTATATCTGACAAATTCTGGACCTAATATGTCACTAACACATATTGATAGATACTTGATCACAGAGTAGCTTTGTTTGCCACCTTCCTGGGGGACAAAAGCTGGGATACACATTTCATTTAAATAATTCTGTTCTTGCAGCTGCTCAATACCAAATACAATAACATATACAATTTGGTGGCTTGTTTCAATGTGCAGACTTCACAGAAGCCTCTGCCTAGAACCAGTAATCAGCAGGACCAGCACAACACTGCCAAAGATGCTACAAAGGCAATTCAAACAACCCTATAATTTAACTTTCATTTTTATTTAATAATGTTTGTGTATTATTTCAAATTGAAATTTAATTAGTTTAGAGACTTATTAATACAGATTTTGGGGTAAGCATCACTGATTTTACGAAGACAGGCAAAAGCCACCTAATATTGTTCACTACAATTAGTTTTCCGATTGATGGTTAAATCCTCCTATTTACTCAGGTTATTGACACTTCCACATGTCAAGCTGAAATACTGTTATTCTCCGAACCATAAAATTTCAACGAGATTTTTTTGACTCTGCAACCAAATAACCATATTAGAGAAGAACACTTGAAGGCTACCTACTTTATTTCCAATACTCACAAATTCTTAAGTTTGGTTCAAATGAAACTCCTGATAATGGGTAATAATTGTATAAATATTTTATCACTACACACAGTTGGAAAGCAGTGGATTTTGGAAATCTATGGGTTTTGGCGTTAAGCAGCTGGAGTTTGAATTATGGCTCCAAGCCTACTCTGCACGATGCCGCATATAAAGTATATGCTCAATAAATATTACTTTCCTCCCCTTGTTGGTTTTCCCTAAAGTCAACTAGGAGAATGAGTTTGGAATTCATTTCATGGGCAATGAGGAACTATTGAAAATGCTGCTTTAAATTGGGGAAATTAATATGATCTTTTAGATAAGTGATAAAGAAAGAGGTAGAGGCAAGGAGATTGGATATGAACCTGTTTCAAAAGGCTAGATAGATACATTCTAATTCATGGACTGATTGACAGGATCAGAACTATGATGGGGGCAGGAAGGAACATTTCAAATTATCTGCTTACCTACCTACCTACCTATTCTATAACCATTTGTTAGTTCAAAAAAAAACTTTCACATCATCAACCAGAAGTCTATGAAATAGCTATTATCATTCAATTTTCACAGATGAGAAAAGTGATGCTCAAAGGGGTCATGTATTTTTCCCAAGGATAATATAACTATACAGTTAGTTAGTATTGGACCCAGAGCTTGAAGACAAATGAATTATCTGTGATCATTTCTACCCCACGAAAACATCAGAGAGTATAAGACTGCTTATTGGATAAGGATTGCTTATCGGATAAGGATTGGCAGCTGAGGGAAGAACCAAGTAACAGTGAAAGTTTAATAGTGGTAACATTAAGAGAAAGAGTAAAGTCAGAGAAGGAACTGATACAGTATGGGGAACGTGACAAGGAGACGGATAGAATATGTAGCTTGGAGGTACTGATTTTAGAGTGGGATTGGACATCCAAATGGAGCTTCCACTAGGTATTTGGAAAAGTGGGGAAGTTGGGAGTATCTGGCCTAGCTCTGTAGAGGTGTCGAGTGAGACAGGAGACCTTAAGAATGGATATAAACTCAGAGAGAGACATTTTCAAGTAGAAGATCACTAACAGTACCCATGGAACAGCCCTATTTCGGCTATGAAATGCGGTACATTAATCGACCAGAGCGATAGTGATGAAGCAAGCAGAGGTATAACAAAACATGTGCAGCTCAGAAACTAAGAGAAGTATCACAGGATTGTCATTTTTGAGCATCAAGTGCCAGATACTTTACCTATGTGTTAGCATTCTATTCTAATAAAACTCATTAGATCCATGTGGTGTATTATTTCCATTTTCTTTTAGATTTAGACACTAAGGTCAAAGAGGAAATCTAATTTGTTGAAGAACACACAAATAAGGAAATGACAAAATGAGGATTCTAAGTTAGTTCTGTGAGGCTCCAAATCCCTGTTCTTTCCATGGTAAGGAAGAGGGAATAGTCACTATTGATTAAGGGCTGCTGTATTATTAAGAAGCAGTATCATGGGATTTGGCAAGTAGAAGATTTTGAGAGAGCATCTGGGATGGGGCTAAGATTTCAAGTGTGTTGGAGACCACTCTCTGGAGAAGTTAGGCACTGATGGCAAGGGGAAAGAAGAGAAAATAAATGCAGGAGAAATCTGATCTGAAGATGCCTCCTCTCACTTTACTTTCTATAGTGGGTATTCCAGTTCTTTTGTAATTTTATGACTTAATGAAACTTTTCAAGTTGGAAGGTCCTTGCCTATCCTCTAACCCCCTTAGGTGATACATGAGGAAAACAGTTCTAGAGAAGTTAAATGGCAGGCCCAGACAGCCCAGTCCCCTGCAAAACAGCGTCAATAAACCCATGTCTCTTGGTAGGTGCTGACTTTAGCATAATAATGTATCCATTCTTCTTCTTGTTAAATATAGCTCACACTTGGTTAACATGTACTTTGCCTGTAAGTCCTCTAGCCCATATCTCCATCTATCTACAGTCCATATAGAAACTGGAAGATTTCCTACAAGTAGCAGGGAAAAATGATTAACAGTATACACCTTTGAAAATGCACAGTACATACTTCAGATAACTTTCAGAATTACACAATTCTCTTTTCTGAGCCTCAATATTAATAGAATCCATTACGTTATTTAGCAGAGAAGTTCCATAATTTTTCTCCTATGTGCCAGTTGTTTTACCTACTGTTTTTCTTCTTTAGGACTTGAACTTCCTTGAAGGTAGAGATGATTTTATGTGTTTGTTTGTTATTACAAGAGATAGCACAGTGTAGAGTATACGGTAAACAATGAATACATATGTGTTGAAAGACAAGTCTGTACCAATACACAGATTTAAGAACTCTTTGGAACAAAATTTCCAAAGGCATGTTTTTAAGCAGTCATGATTCAATTGCCCCCTGGAAAATGCTATGTGAAATCCAATTACTTTCACATTTGGGCACCTGCTTCTTATTTGATGACTCAAATGGCCAATTCTGAATGCACTGAGACAGGGTCAAGGAGGAATTTAGGTAAAATTCTTAGTATATTATCTATTCCTTTAGTTTATCATTTTCTACTAACAAAAATAAAACATGTTCATTACAGATAATGTGAGCAATCCAAGACTAAAACAAGGAAGAAAATAATCACTGATGAAACCATAATCCATGGATAACTGTAGCTGATATTTTATTTCCTTTTATTCTTCTTTTTACCCATAAACACACATGTATGTTTACACAGTAGGGGGGAAAATGCATGTAAATATTGTATATATTTTTAATTTAATATTGCAGAGTGTTTGTCTATATCACTAAATATACTTCAACAACATCATTTTAAAATATGAATTATATAACATGAATGACATCATTTAAACTATTTTGCTATTGCTGGTTATTTAAGTTGCTATCAAGTTTTCACTGTTCCAAACACTTTTGTGAATAAAATTTTTGTGCCTAAGATTGTTAAATTTCTGGCCATTTCCTTAGACCAGATTCTGAGAAGTTGAATTATAAGGTCATTGAAACTTAATTCTATTTGCTGTTTGTAGAACTATAAAAAATGGATTTTCCTGTTCAAACACTTCATACACAAAAGAGGAGTCAAATACAATTATGTGAATGGTTTTCTCCAACGACGTGGCAAACCTGATCATTCATCTGGTACCTACAGCATAGGGAGTATTTTAAAATTCATTTTATTTTCATTGTCATGCAATTATGATAAGGAATGACTGATCCATTCTTTTTTGAGTTGTTTTGCTATTAGCAGTGAGAAGGGGGCGTGTCAGGTGGTGGATTTGGATTCACTCTTCTCACAAGTATATTACAGGACTATGACATTGGAGAGGTAGGCTGTGGCTAAGAAACTGTCTCTCCATATGTTTCGTGCCATATTCCACAAACCTCACCACTCTAGCCTTCTCCAGAGTCATTCTTAATAATTTATCACTGTCTCCAGTGTTGGCAGTACTAAGATGATGTTACCATAAGAAATAGCATATGTTGTATACAAACAGGTCAATAACCAGCTCATTTTGATATATGTCAGAAGCTTATTTTATCTAGGGACACAGTTTATCTGCTTGCAAAAACTCATTTTCAGGGGAATCCTACAGGCTAAATCACAACATCATTCCAGGTAGGCAGAGAAAATAACTTTAGCTGCAATCTGCCTTATTACATTCAAAGCACATACATGTTTGCAATCAAGTTCTCCCAAAGATTATACATATTTCTACTCTAAGAAAAAGAAATGTGGGATGCTCTTGTGTGTAACTGCTAGATTTAGAATCTAACTTGCAATTATACATAAAAAACCAATAGAATTTCAGGTTTGACAGTGCCAATATTAAAATAGGTTACTTTTGCTTTAAAATTGCACTTAATGATTTTTCTAGTTATAAAACTAATGTTTATTGCATAAAATTTAGAAAAGCATTAATAAGGGAATTTAAATTACCTCTCAACCTATAACCAAGCGATAACTACTGTTAATTATTTTGTGTAATGTTTCAGCCATTTTTCTTGTCTATGCATGTGTGTGTGTGTGTATAACTAGGGTTATACTGTATATTATCTTTTACAACCTGTTTTATGCTTATGAATGCACCATGGACATTCTATACACATTACACATGCGATGCATATATGTAATGTACATATGTAATTATTCATAATCGTGTTTTCTATTGACTGTGTATTATTTAATAAGCATATATGGAACTTATTTAACCAATACTCTTATTTTTGGAATTAGGTTGTTCTTTATGGCCTACAATTATAAATAATATTACATTTAGTATTTTGCCTGTCTCTGTTTCCTTAAAGTAAATTTCCAGAAAGTTAATTGTAAAGTTAAAAGGATATAACCTATTTAAAGGATTTTGATACATATTCCTATATTGTCATTTAAATATATATTTAGGTTGACACTCAAACTATGTTTAGTAGTCAGCTATAGCAGATGGTGTTGGTACCCTATTCATAACCCACTGCCTACACCAGAGACAGTTTTCATGCACAGGTTCTTGCATCTCTCTGCCCAGGACTTTTTCCTGCCTCAGAATCCTGCTCAGTCCATTGGTGGAGCAGGCAAGAAGTCTGTAGAGGGTACCATCCTGAGAATTGCTCTCAACCCTTAAGGAGTAGGAGTCTATACATACGTACCCTAGATTTTTTTACCTCTCTGTGAAGCAAATGAGCTGTGTTCTACACAGTCTCTTTTTTTTTTTTTTTTTGCAGTACGCAGGCCTCTCTCTCTCACTGTTGTGGCCTCTCCCATTGTGGAGCACAGGCTCCGGACGCACAGGCTCAGTGGCCATGGCTCACGGGCCCAGCTGCTCCGTGGCACGTGGGATCTTCCCGACTGGGGCACGAACCCGTGCCCCCTGCATCGGCAGGCGGACTCTCAACCACTGCGCCACCAGGGAAGCCCTCTACACAGTCTCTTAAAGGTCCCCAGCAGGTTGAACCCCAGTTGCTCACAGAAAAGTACTTACTGACTTTCTCTATACTGTCTTTATACCCTTCCCTGTCTCACTTTCTCACTCGCTCATAGTCCTTCCTGGGATTACCTCCCAAATAAACTACTTGTATCCAAATCCCTGCCTCAGAGTCTGTTTTTAAGGAAAACCAGGTTTTCCTTAAATGGAAGGTTATTAGAATAACCTTCCATTTTCTCTTACTTCTAGTTTCAGGATTATTTTTAGAAATGATAACACCTCTAAAATATATGTAAAAGACTTAATGGTAAAATTTCAGAGAACTATGTGAGAGTAGGGAAGGGAGAGGGACTTAGGTCATTAGATAGGAAAATAGCATAATATTTTTAATTAACCTGAATTTGAACAAAATTGTCCTCTATTTTCAATGCAAAAATTCACTCCAAATGTTTATATTGTAATTCTCTATTGATTAGAAAATGCAAAATCTAAAAACCTGACTATCTAGACAATATGATGAGAAGTCTCAGCGCTCTTTCCTTGCTTCACAGAGGGGTTAAGAGTGTCCAGTTCAAAGAGGAGGTATCTTGCTTAGGTTCAGCAAATCTGCTTCTTTATAATGTGAGTAATTCCTAGAAGACTAATACACTGTGAAGGAGAGAAGGGTTGCAGAAGAGAAAAGTGGGAAGGATTGAAGAGGTACCTTGACCAGGTAGATTTATATGATAACCTGGACAAAAATGAGTGTCACTGTTTGTTGTTCAGGAGGAAAGAACACACAAACAGAGCATCAGAAACTGATCATTAGCACTGTCCAAAGAGCTTTCTGCAATGATGGAAACGTTTTATATCTGTGCCACCCAATGCAGTAGCTACTTACTACATGTGGCTATTGAATACTTGAAATATGGCTATTGTGACTAGTGCAACTAAGGAACTAAATTTTTAATTTTAATTAATTCAAATAGCCATATTTGACTAGCAGTTACCCTATTGGACAGTGCAAATCTAGGCTCTACACTGACTGCATTTCACCACAGTAACTTTCCAAAGATTAAATTTCAGTTGTTAACTTAATTACAATCAACTACTGGAAAGAAAAGAAATAGTGTCTTTTAAGTCCTAGTCTACAAAGGGTTACTTTAAATTCTCATACTGTTTTGGGGGGAGGAGCTAAAATGGGGAGAGACGTTAGTAATATCAAGTATTTACATCGTGCTGTCAGTCACTCTTCTAAGCACTTGATGTATTTTAACTGGTTTAAAACTCATCACAATAGCATCAAAAAGTACTTAGGTATAAATTTAACCAAAGAGATAAAAGATATGTGCAATGAAAAATGCAAGACATTGATGAAAGAAATTGAAAGACACAAATAAATAGATATCCTCTGTTCATGAATCAGAAGAATTAATACTGTTAAAATGTCCATACCACCCAAAGCCATTTATAGATTCAATGCAATCCCTATCAAAATCCCAATGTCATTTTTCACAGAAATAGAAAAAACAATCTTAAAATTTTTATAGAACTACAAAAGACCCCAAATAACCAATGCAATCCTGAGAAAGAAGAAAAAAGCTGGAGGCATCACAATTCCTGATTTCAAACTCTATTACAAAGGTATAGTAATCAAAACAGTATGACTCTGGCATAAAAAGAGACACATACACCAATGGAAGAGAATCGAGAGTCCCAAAATAAACTATGCATATGTAGCCAACTTGACAACTTGACAACGGAGCCAAGAATACTCAAATAGTGTATGTTCTCACTTATAGGTAGAATCTAAAAAAGCAGAACTCACAACAATAGACAGTAGAATGGTGGCTGCCAGGGGCTGAGAGTTGGATGAAATGTGGAGGTATTGGTCAAAGGAGACAAACTCCCAGCTATAAGATAAATAAGTTCTGGGGATCTAATGTACAGTATGGTGACTATAATTAACAATACTATATTATATACTTGAGAGTGTTAAGAGAGCTGATTTTAAATATTACACACCACACCATAATTGACACAAAAGTGTTAATTACATGAGGGGATGGAGGTGTTAACTAACCTTTATGTGGTAATAATTTTGCAATATATAAGTGCATCAAATCATCACATTGTACACCTTAAACTTACATGTGTTGTATGTCAATAATAGATCAACAAAGCTGGAACAAAAAGAAAACCTATCACAACCTTATGAAGTATATACCATTATTATCTCCACTTTACAGTTAAAGAAACTGAGGCACAGAGAGGTTAAGTGATTTGCCCACACAGCTAGGAAATCGCAGAGCTGGGAATTAAATCTGAGTCTGTGCTCTCTAACATTATACTACACTGGCTCTTAGGATTTCAGAGTTATTAGAGAGGACTATTCCCAGTCATCCAACATATACTAAAAAAGCAATGCTAAGTCGTATGTCTTGACACAATAAAAGGAAGTCTTTATGACTCTTTTCTGGTGAAAAAAATCTGGGAAACACTGGGTGGGTACCTTGGTATTCTAAATAGACCACTTCTGCCTAAAAATGTTCTCCAGCATCAAATGTGAAAGGAGTCTTTCTTTCTGATCCTAAGTGATGTGTTCCTGGATGAATGATATCTATTTTTATTACTCTGGCTGGAAAAAAAAAGATAACTTAGACACAAAGTTCTTTCTCTGATCTCTTTTCTGTTCCTCTATGACACACTTTTTGATTCAACTTTCATGGAACAAGTGCATAATTAACAATGGAAATCCTCAAAGAGACTCACAAAGAGGAAAATGTTACATTTCTTTTGGGGTGATGAGAAGATGGTGAGGTTGTAAGAAAAGGATATTCCAATTGAAAAGAAAATACAATGTTAAAGATGGAATACTATCTGAGCATAATTGAAATACATTAGTAAAATCTGGATATCTCACTGTTGAGTAAATTATGCATTTTAATGTTTGAACTCTGGCAATATTTAGCTAACCCAGATCAGGAGAGAAAAATATCCTCTCACATAAGTATAATGGAGTACTTCAGTATAAACACAGGTAATCCTACTAACTCGTATCTTCAAGCTAGAGGTAGGGTTATTATACACATAATGGTTCTATTTCAAAATATTAGATTTTTAAGCAGTCACTAAGCTTGACACTATCAGCAGCAGATGGACTCCATGCTATACTTTAATCTCTAGACAGGGCTTTCTAAGAGTAATGAGGTACCTACTGTTTAGAATATATTAGACTTGCTTTAAAGGTTGAGTATTTGTTGGCCATGGAAAGAAAAATCATAGGACCACTGAGACAAGAGATTTTCTTCAGGGTCTCAGTGCTTGAGATTATTTACCAACACACACCAATTTCATTATTATTATTATTATTATTTTTTTTTTGCGGTACGCGGGCCTCTCAATGTTGTGGCCTCTCCCGTTGGGGAGTAAGGCTCCGGAGGCGCAGGCTCAGTGGCCATGGCTCACGGGCCCAGCCGCTTCGCGGCATGTGGGATCTTCCCAGACTGGGGCACGAACCCATGTCCTCTGCATCGGCAGGCGGACTCTCAACCACTGCGCCACCAGGGAAGCCCCCAATTTCATTATTGAAAATAATTATAGCAAACAAATTTCCAGTTTCTTGATGAAGGAAGATGCTTGATAAGATGACAGGGTAAGAAGAGGAAAGGAAATAGCAGAATCATATGGCTAGAGTTTAGAGTCTGAGTGAGGTTGTGTGCCTCGTGTTGCTACCAGACACATAGGCTGAGGCCATATCATGGAAATCTTTGTGGCCCATGTTAAAAGGTTTTACCGTTTATCCTGAAAATGGATGAAATACATCAAAGGGTTTAAACAGGATATAATTTACTTACATTTGCAGTTTAGAATATAATTCTGGCAGCATTCTGAGAGCTTAAGTATTGGATTCAACGAAATGGATTAAGAAAGTTTTGCAAATGAGAGTTAAGTAGTGTTCAGCTATCACACTACTAAAATTGAAAACCACTTTCTTAAATGAATATGTTTGGGTCCAGGTGATACACTTGAGCATAATTTCTAAACAATCTTTAGTATCAAACTAGTCTTTGACATGCAAGAATGACTTCTAAGTCAACTCAATATACAGAATTTTGATCTGATATAACTGGTAAATTAGGTAACAGGTTCTAAACCTAAAAAGTATCCAATATAAGAAATATTTAAATCCAGATTATCTGTGTTCACTGTACCTACCACAAAAGCAAAAATGCTTCCTAAGTATATAAGACACTGAGAAAGTCCCAGTATTGAAGAGGCCTGCCGTTTTCCCTCAGCCTCTTCATTTAGGGTTGCATAAGCCGTTTCCGTGCAAAGCTGCCAGCCGCGATGTACAGGATTAAGAAGGTGATTTACAGGGGTTAAAAGAAAATAAACTGTGTACTAGACGAAGATAATAGTAAAAAGGTTCTAGGAACAGTGTATGCTTAATAAAAATGGATCCTGAAAAAAATTTACAAAAATATCACAATATTCAGAGAGAAGTTAATATATCTCAATATATGTCAGTGAGAAAGTAGGACAAGAGAAAAAGGACTTTGGCTAGTCACAGTAGGTGGTCTGGATGGGGAAATGTGGTGAGTGAGGAAGAGTGAGCAATAAATAGGAGGAGAAGACTTTAAAAAACATTATTGAGACTTCCAGGGAAGATGGCGGAAGAGTAAGATGCGGAGATCACCTTCCTCCCCACAGGTACACCAGAAATACAGCTACACATGGAACAACTCCTACAGAACACCTACTGAACGCTGGCAGAAGACCTCAGACCTCCAAAAAGGCAAGAAACTCCCCACGTACCTGGGTAGGGCAAAGCGGAGAGATTCCCGGACAGAGGATCAGTGCCGACTGGCACTCACCAGCCCAAGAGGCCTGTCTGCTCGCCTGCTGGGGCGGGCGGTGCTGGAAGCTGAGGCTCGGGCTTCGGTCAGAGCGCAGGGAGAGGACTGGGGCTGGCGGTGAGAACTCAGCCTGAAGGGGGCTAATGTGCCACAGCTAGCCAGGAGGGACTCCAGGAAAACTCTGGAGCAGCCGAAGAGGCAAGAGACTTTTTCTTCCCTCTTGGCTTCCTGGTGTGTGAGGAGAGGGGATTAAGAGCGCTGCTTAAAGGAGTTCCAGAGACGGGTGCGAGCTGGGCTAAAAGCGCGGACCCCAGAGACGGGCGTGGGACGCTGGGGCTGCTGCTGCCGCCGCCAAGAGGCCTGTGTGCGAGTGCAGGTCACTGTCCACGCCGCCCTTCCGGGAGCCTGTGCAGCCCGCCACTGCCGGGGTCCCGGGATCCAGGGGCGGCTTCCCTGGGAGAACGCACGGCGCGCCTCGGGCTGGTGCAACGTCACGCCGGCCTCTGCCGCTGCAGGCTCGCCCCGCACTCCGTGCCCCTCCCTCCCCCCCGGCCTGAGTGAGTCAGAGTCCCCGAAGCGGCTGCTCCTTTAACCCTGTCCTCTCTGAGCGAAGAACAGAGGCCCTCCGGCGACCTACATGCAGAGGCGGGGCCAAATCCAAAGCTGAGACCCGGGAGCTGTGAGAACAAAGAGAAAGGGAAATCTCTCCCAGCAGCCTCAGAAGCAGCGGATTAAAGCTCCACAATCAACTTGATGTACCCTGCATCTGTGGAATACATGAATAGACAACAAATCATCCCAAATTGAGGAGCCAGGAGTCAGTGCTGTGCCTCTGAGGTGGGAGAGCCAACTTCAGGACACTGGTCCACAAGAGACCTCCCAGCTCCACATAATATCAAATGGCGAAAATCTTCCAGAGATCTCCATCTCAACACCAACACCCAGCTTCACTCAACGAGCAGCAAGCTACAGTGCTGGACACGCTATGCCAAACAACTAGCAAGACAGGAACATAAAGCCACCCATTAGCAGAGAGGCTGCCTAAAATCATAAAAAGTCCACAGACACCCCAAAACACACCACCAGACGTGGACCTGCCCACCAGAAAGACAAGATCCAGCCTCATCCACCAGAACACAGGCACTAGTTCCCTCCACCAGGAAGCCTACACAACCCACTAAACCAACCTTAGCCACTGGGGACAGACACCAAAAACAACGGGAACTACGAACCTGAAGCCTGCAAAAAGGAGACCCCAAACACAGTAACATAAGCAAAATGAGAAGACAGAAAAACACACAGCAGGAGAAGGAGCAAGATAAAAACCCACCAGACCTAACAAATGAAGAGGTACTAGGCAGTCTACCTGAAAAAGAATTCAGAATAATGATGGTAAAGATGATCCAAGATTCTATTTCCAAGATCCAAAATCTTGGAAACAGAATAGACAAAATGCAAGAAACAGTTAACAAGGACCTAGAAGAACTAAAGACGAATCAAGCATTGATTAAAAACACAATAAATGAAATGAAAAATACTCTAGATGGGATCAATAGCAGAATAACTGAGGCAGAAGAACGGATAAGTGACGTGGAAGAAAAAATAGTGGAAATAACTGCTGCAGAGCAAAATAAAGAAAAAAGAATGAAAAGAACAGAGGACAGTCTCAGAGACCTCTGGGACAACATTAAACGCACCAACATTCGAATGATAGGGGTTCCAGAAGAAGAAGAGAAAAAGAAAGGGACTGAGAAAATATTTGAAGAGATTATAGTTGAAAACTTCCCTAATATGGGAAAGGAAATAGTTAATCAAGTCCAGGAGGCACAGAGAGTCCCATACAGAATAAATCTAAGGAGAAATACGCCAAGACACATATTAATCAAACTGTCAAAAATTAAACACAAAGAAATCATATTAAAAGCAGCAAGGCAAAAACAACAAATAACACACAAGGGAATCCCCATCAGGATAACAGCTGATCTCTCAGCAGAAACTCTACAAGCCAGAAGGGAGTGGCAGGACATAATTAAGGTGATGAAGGAGAAAAACCTGCAACCAAGATTACCCTACCCAGCAAGGATCTCATTCAGATTTGATGGAGAAATTAAAACGTTTACAGACAAGCAAAAGCTGAGAGAGTTCAGCACCACCAAACCAGCTTTACAACAAATGCTAAAGGAACTTCTCTAGGCAAGAAACACAGCAGAAGGAAAAGACCTACAATAACGAACCCAAAACAATTAAGGAAATGGGAATAGGAACATACATATCAATAATTACCTTAAATGTAAATGGACTAAATGCTCCCACCAAAAGACACAGATTGGCCGAATGGATACAAAAACAAGACCCATATATATGCTGTCTACAAGAGACCCACTTCAGACCTAGAGACACATACAGACTGAAAGTAAGGGGATGGAAAAAGATATTCCATGCAAATGGAAACCAAAATAAAGCTGGAGTAGCAATTCTCATATCAGACAAAATAGACTTTAAAATAAAGACTACTAAAAGAGACAAAGAAGGACACTACATAATGATCAAGGGATCGATCCAAGAAGAAGATATAACAATTGTAAATATTTATGCACCCAACATAGGAGCACCTCAATACATAAGGCAAATACTAATAGCCATAAAAGGAGAAATCGACAGTAACACACTCATAGTAGGGGACTTTAACACCCCACTTTCACCAATGGACAGATCATCCAAAATGAAAATAAATAAGGAAACACAAGCTTTAAATGATACATTAAACAAGATGGACTTAATTGATATTTATAGGACATTCCATCCAAAAACAACAGAATACACATTTTTCTCAAGTGCTCATGGAACATTCTCCAGGATAGATCATATCTTGGGTCACAAATCAAGCCTTGGTAAATTTAAGAAAATTGAAATTGTATCAAGTATCTTTTCTGACCACAATGCTATGAGACTAGATATCAATTACAGGAAAAGAGCTGTAAAAAATACAAACACATGGAGGCTAAACAATACACTACTTAATAACGAAGTGATCACTGAAGAAATCAAAGAGGAAATTTAAAAATACCTAGAAACAAATGACAATGGAGACACGACGACCCAAAACCTATGGGATGCAGCAAAAGCAGTTCTAAGAGGGAAGTTTATAGCAATACAATCCTACCTTAAGAAACAGGAAACATCTCGAATAAACAACCTAACCTTGCACCTAATGCAATTAGAGAAAGAAGAACAAAAACATCCCAAAGTTAGCAGAAGGAAAGAAATCATAAAAATCAGATCAGAAATAAATGAAAAAGAAACGAAGGAAATGATAGCAAAGATCAATAAAACTAAAAGCTGGTTCTTTGAGAAGATAAACAAAATTGATAAACCATTAGCCAGACTCAGCAAGAAAAAAAGGGAGAAGACTCAAATCAATAGAATTAGAAATGAAAAAGGAGAAGTAACAACTGACTCTGCAGAAATACAAAAGATCATGAGAGATTACTACAAGCAACTCTATGCCAATAAAATGAACAACCTGGAAGAAATGGACAAATTCTTAGAAATGCACAACCTGCCAAGACTGAATCAGGAAGAAAAAGAAAATATGAACAGACCAATCACAAGCACTGAAATTGAAACCGTGATTTAAAATCTTCCAACAAACAAAAGGCCAGGACCAGATGGCTTCACAGGCGAATTCTATGAAGCATTTAGAGAAGAGCTAACACCTATCCTTCTCAAACTCTTCCAAAATATAGCAGAGGGAGGAACACTCCCAAACTCATTCTATGAGGCCACCATCACCTTGATACCAAAACCAGACAAGGATGTCACAAAGAAAGAAAACTACAGGCCAATATCACTGATGAACATAGATGCAAAAATCCTCAACAAAATACTAGCAAACAGAATCCAACAGCACATTAAAAGGATTATACACCATGATCAAGTGGGGTTTATTCCAGGAATGCGAGGATTCTTCAATATACGCAAATCAATCATCGTGATACACATTAACAAATAGAAGGAGAAAAACCATATGATCATCTCAATAGATGCAGAGAAAGCTTTTGACAAAATTCAACACCCATTTATGATAAAAACCCTGCAGAAAGTAGGCATAGAGGGAACTTTCCTCAACATAATAAAGGCCATATATGAAAAACCCACAGCCAGCATCGTCCTCAATGGTGAAAAACTGCAACCATTTCCACTAAGATCAGGAACAAGACAAGGCTGCCCACTCTCACCACTCTTATTCAACATAGTTTTGGAAGTTTTAGCCACAGCAATCAGAGAAGAAAAGGAAATAAAAGGAATCCAAATCGGAAAAGAAGAAGTAAAGCTGTCACTGTTTGCAGATGTCATGATACTATACATAGAGAATCCTAAAGGTGCTACCAGAAAACTACTAGAGCTAATCAATGAATTTGGTAAAGTAGCAGGATACAAAATTAATGCACAGAAATCTCTGGCATTCCTATACACTAATGATGAAAAATCGGAAACTGAAATCAAGGAAACACTCCCATTTACCATTGCAACAAAAAGAATAAAATATCGAGGAATAAACCTACCTACGGAGACAAAAGACCTGTATGCAGAAAACTATAAGACACTGATGAAAGAAATTAAAGATGATACAAATAGATGGAGAGATGTACCATGTTCTTGGATTGGAAGAATCAACATTGTGAAAATGACTGTACTACCCAAAGCAATCTACAGATTCAATGCAATCCCTATCAAACTACCACTGGCATTTTTCACAGAACTAGAACAAAAAATTTCACAATTTGTATGGAAACACAAAAGACCCCGAATAGCCAAAGCAATCTTGAGAACGAAAAATGGAGCTTGAGGAATCAGGCTCCATGACTTCAGACTATACTACAAAGCTACAGTAATCAAGACAGTATGGTACTGGCACAAAAACAGAAATATAGATCAATGGAACAGGATAGAAAGCTCAGAGATAAACCCACGCACATATGGTCACCTTATCTTTGATAAAGGAGGCAGGAACGTACAGTGGAGAAAGGACAGTGTCTTCAATAAGTGGTGCTGGGAAAACTGGACAGGGACATGTAGAAGTATGAGATTAGATCACTCCCTAACACCATACACAAAAATAAGCTCAAAATGGATTAAAGACCTAAATGTAAGGCCAGAAACTATCAAACTCTTAGAGGAAAACATAGGCAGAACACTCTATGACATAAATCACAGCAAGATCCTTTTTGACCCACCTCCTAGAGAAATGGAAATAAAGACAAAAATAAACACATGGGACCTAATGAAACTTAAAAGCTTTTGCACAGCAAAGGAAACCATGAACAAGACCAAAAGACAACCCTCAGAATGGGAGAAAATATTTGCAAATGAAGCAACTGACAAAGGATTAATCTCCAAAATTTATAAGCATCTCATGCAGCTCAATAACAAAAAAACAAAGAACCCAATCCAAAAATGGGCAGAAGACCTAAATAGACATTTCTCCACAGAAGATATACAGACTGCCAACAAACACATGAAAGGATGCTCAACATCTTTACTCATTAGAGAAATGCAAATCAAAACTACAATGAGATATCATCTCACACCAGTCAGAATGGCCATCATCAAAAAATCTACAATGCTGGAGAGGGTGTGGAAAAAAGGGAACACTCTTGCACTGCTGGTGGGAATGTGAATTAGTACAGCCACTATGGAGAACGGTATGGAGGTTCCTTAAAAAACTACAAATAGAACTACCATATGACCCAGCAATCCCACTACTGGGCATATACCCTGAGAAAACCATAATTCAAAAAGAGTCATGTACCAAAATGTTCATAGCAGCCCTATTTACAATAGCCTGGAGATGGAAACAACCTAAGTGTCCATCATCAGATGAATGGATAAAGAAGATGTGGCACATATATACAATGGAATATTACTCAGCCATAAAAAGAAACGAAATTGAGCTATTTGTAATGAGGTGGATGGACCTAGAGTCTGTCATACAGAGTGAAGTAAGTCAGAAAGAGAAAGACAAATACTGTATGCTGACACATATATATGGAACTTAAGAAAAAAAATGTCATGAAGAACATAGGGGTAAGACAGGAATAAAGACACAGACCTACTAGAGAATGGACTTGAGGATATGGGGAGGGGGAAGGGTAAGCTGTGACAAAGCGAAAGAGCGGCATGGACATATACATGCTACCAAACGTAAGGTAGATAGCTAGTGGGAAGCAGCCGCATAGCACAGGGAGATCAGCTCGGTGCTTTGTGACCGCCTGGAGGGGTGGGATAGGGAGGGTGGGAGGGAGATGCAAAAGGGAGGGGATATGGGAACATATGTATATGTATAACTGATTAAATTTGTTATAAAGCAGAAAAAAAATAAAATTAAAAAAATAAAAAAATATTATTACACTTGCAGGTGGTTTTATTTTTGTCAAATTGAGGGCAGGCCATAACCCTTCCCACCTACTACAGTCCAGATAAGACCATGTAAAGCATTGAAACACAGAGAACAAGCAGCAGACAGGAAATAGAGGGAGAGGAGCCCTTCCTGGGGTAACAAACGATAGATGCTCCTTCAAGGACACAATGGAAGATCCAGCAGTGGATGAAGGATCTGTGAATTAGGAAATTCAGAGCAGCAGTAGCTGGAGCTATAGAAAATCAGTTGAAGACTATGTATTAAAGATCAAGCTTTGAGAAATATTGGATTTGGATATTAAGAATCTTTGCAGTTAGTACAAAAACTTGGTAAAAAGGAGAGGCAATCTGGTGCAGATCACTGCAGACACTGGAATGGCAAAGAAAATCTGTATAACGCTAGATCAGAGACATTTCCCTTTAACTATTTTAAGTAATTCACCAAAAGTTTTGTAGGAGTGATTTAAAAGGAGTATCAGAACCAAAAGTTATGCTATCTATAGTTTGTAATATATTTTAATGTAGTTATACACATACACACCCCCTCACCCACTACTCTATTTGAGTCAACTATTTCAGGGACCATCTCATCTTAACACCATAGTGTGGACAGTGTCATTTTAAACTAATCCTTTCCCTGGTTCTATATAAGAATACGATTAAGGGCTATCAAGGTAAATATTCAAACTAAATGGCTTCATTGATCATTGCCTTCAAGATTCTGCTGGCCAGAGAGCACATACAAGTTGAACAGTAAATCTTCAATACATTGACATTTCTCCAGTGCCTGGAACAGTGCCTGCAATAGTGCTTGCCACATGGTAAGTTCTCAAGATAACTTCCAAATGAATGAATGAATCTGTTAATGAATAGTACTTTAATAAAGCTGATTCTTGGCCAGTCGTGCCACGTAAGCTATTTATGCATGGCACATTACAACCAGACCCCGGGGAGAGTCCCAGAGAATATTTTACTCCTCATTTAAATAAAAATTCATTATTTTGTACCTAATTAAAATAAGGAACATGTCAGCATTCAAAACCTAGAAGTCCCATAAACCTGATCAAATGTCTGATCTGAACTTGTGCCATAATGCTCTCTGACCGGGAAAGTGGATTTTCTTCTACATATCATGAGCCATCACAAGGGTTAAGATCCTTGAAATATCCTTCAGCATGAATTCTTCATCAGGATTGTAGATCTTCTAGTGATATAAATCAAGAGTGGGAAATAGCTTCCAAAGGGAATAATGATGCTTTAAATTGTATCAATATGCAAACTTATGGTTACCAAGGGGGAAGGAGGGGGAGGGATAAAGTAGGAGACTGGGATTGACACATACACACTATTATATATAAAACAGATAACTAATAAGAACCTGCTGGACAGCACAGGGAACTCTACTCAATACTCTGTAATGACCTATATGGGAATAGAATCTAAAAAAGAGTGGATATATGTATACGTATAACTGATTCACTTTGCTGTACACCTGAAACTAACATAACATTGGAAATCAACTATACCCCAATAAAAATAATTTAAAAAAAGAAATGGTATTTGCCTTTTAAAAAAAAGTAATCAACACCTTTTAGCTCAATAAAAGTAAATTATTTTAAGGATACATAAATAAATTGTATCAATAACATAGTGTGTTAAAAATAAGAGAGGCATGGTCCTAGTGGACAATGTGTTAACACTGTTTTCACTTCTGGACAACAAAGTTTAAATGGGAAAATGACAAACTAGAGTTTGTGGAGAAAATGTGGCCAGGATATCAAGAAGACTTTAAATCTTGTCATATATGGAAAACTTAGAAGAACTCATGATTTGCTCCCCCACCCCAAATATTTCCTTATCAGTTTCCCATATTTCAGTAAATGACACCCCTATTTACCAAAATACTAAAAGCCTAAGAACAAATTAGGATCTTCTTCCGAACTGAATTAAATATCAGTCCTAATACCAATTACAGTATTAATGCTAATGCAATTACTGCTAATAAGCTGGGTATTACTGAATATTTATGCTTTGCCAGGCATGATGCTAGGAGGTTTACATGTATTCTCTTGCTTAATTTTCACAACAATTATACCTTCCATCTTTCAGATGATGAATCTGAAACTTAGAACTATTAATACAGTTGCACATACTCATAAATGGTAAAGCCAGGATTTAAACCTAACTCTTGTCAGATTTCACAACCTGAACCAAATCCTGTCATGTCAATCTCCAAAGAACATCTTAGCTCTGCCCACTTCTGCCCTTCTTCACTGTTACTAATCTCATCAAAGCCAACATCATCTCTTACCTATACTACTCTGGTAGTATCTTACTCAAGGCTGTGTTAAGTGTTTACATAGTATTATTCCATGAATCCTGCCTATAAGATGAGTATTATATCATCCAAAGGTGAAAAAACTTAAACCAAAGAGGTTAAGTAAGATGCCCAAAGTAGCATAACTGGTAAACAGAAGAAAGAACGGAATATGCCATATAATACTTGCTTAAATTCACTTTGGAGAGGGTCAACTGGATTAGCAGAGTGGAATGAAAGTAAATTAGTTTCCTCTTCCAACATTTAATAAAATTAATTGAAATAATAGTAAACATTGGCACAAAAATAGTTATAAGCTCCAGTCAAAGAAAGAAAGGAACGTGACTTTAAGCCCTAAGCTTCAAAAACTGTTATCAAGGGAAAGAGGCAGAATCTATAAGAGCAGTACTGAAAGTTTCCTGACCAGAGACCTACTCCTGAGCCAGATGGATGAGTTGGCAAAGTCAGAGCAACTCTCAAAAAATACCCCTGATCTGGGAGAGAAGCAAACTTAGTAGATGTTATCTCCTTCCTCTCTGACTGGGGATGAGTGATGAAATAAAGTATAAAATAGAATTAAAAACTCTTTCTAAAGGAAGTGAAGTTTCCAGCATTTACACAATTGGGAAAGTGATACGAAGCTTAACTGTATCTCTCTAAGGAAGCAGGACACAACCCCAAGTGGAGAAAACTAACCCTGACTCAAGAAGGTGAAGGAAATCTCAAGAGAGAGAGAGTAAAGACCATATTTTCTAAAAAAGATTGCAGATTCTCAACTGAATTTTCCTGTCTTCCAAGATACCACATACCCTCAATATCTAGTCCTCAAATGGATGTTCAGATATTGTGAAAAGAGTCAGGCAAAGAAAAAATGGAAGCCTGCATCTCATGCCTAAACATGGGCAAGATGAATAAAAAGAAAAAAACCCTCCAGGTATGTAAAACATGTAACAACAAACATATTACTAAGTGAAAGAAACTAATCTGAAAAGGCTGCATACTGTACGACTGCAGCTACACGACATTCTAAAAAAGGCAAAACTATGAAGACTGTAAAAATATCGGTGGTTGTCAAGGGTTAGGGGAAATGGAGGGATAAACAGGCAGAGCACAGAGGGTTTTTAGGGCAGTGAAACTATCCTGTATACATGTCATTATATATTTGTAAAAACCCATAGAACATACAACATCGACAGTGAACTCCCATGTAAACTGAATTTGGGGTGATAATGCTGTGTCAATGTAAGGTCACTGATTGTAACAAATCTGTGTGTGTGCGTGTGTAGGATATGCAGGAAATCTTTCTACTTTCTGATCAGTTTTGTTGTGAACCTAAAACTTCTCTAAATAAAGAAAGTCTAAAAATGAATGAGATAAAACCTAACAAAAGGAGTAGATATGATTATTTATTAATATCATAAAATTTCTCTGAATTGTAGAAAAAGTTGAATCTAGGTTAAAGGTGCAAGAAACGTTCTAGGAAAGGACAAAAGACCATACCCTGGTAAAATTACTGAACTTCAACTATGAATAAAGAATCTCAAGTATCCAGCAACAGTACCTCATTTAGAGGTAAGACAACTTATCCTTAGATTTCTCAACAACAATCTTTGATGCCAGAAGACAATGGGGGGGACTTCCCTAGTGGTCCAGTGGTTAAGACTCTGTGCTCCCAATGCAGGGGGCCCAGGTTCAACCCCTGTTCAGGGAACTAGATCCTGCATGCATGCTGCAACTAAAGATCCCTCATGCCGCAACAAAGATCCCACGTGCCACAACTAAGACCCGGTGCAGCCAAAATTAAAAATAAATAAATAAAATAAATAAATAAATATTAAAAGAAAAAGAAGGCAATGGGACACGGGCACACATTTTTAGGGAAAGAAATTATGTCCCAAGAACATTATAATAAGTCAAGAAGTTTTACAAATATACAGGCAACAAGCATTAATTCTCAAAGAGTAAAGATCTAGGGAAGACAGTACTCCAAGCCCTTCTTGAAAGAACTACTTAACAACAAAATCCAGACAATTAAGAAATTACTCAGAACAAAGAATTCAGTAGTGGTCATGGCAAAATTCCAGGTGATGAACACTGCATTCATGTATAGAATAATACTAAGCTGCTGCCCAAATTACTGGTGCTGAACAGAATAAAATTGTTATGAATTGTAATGTATTTTGAAACAGTAAAATTTAAAAATAAAACAGAAAATGGGGATGGGGTAGGAGGAAATGTGAGAGAACAAATTAACTCTTTTTTTCAAGCTATAAATTTAATCAACCCTGCCTAAAATTTAACCACATAGTTAAATAAAAGACCATAGCTCTAACACTTTAATACATTCAACATTTATTTAATCTCTAAAGAGATCGTTTAGAAAATAAAATATATTGTAATGAAGAACCATTTATCTGAATTCCTTCAGTTTCTTTTTCTTCTGTTCAAGAAAAATAAAATTGAATACTATATATTCTAAAATTACATTTGTAATATAATTCTGTTTTATAAATAATTTGTAGTGGCTTGTACTGTGTCAACTCAGCTAAGCCGGACACACATTTCCAAGAATTCCTCTCCCTGTATGGTCTGGGTTCTAGTTGTCCAAACAATAAATGTGCACAGGATTTGGAAGGCAGAAGTGACGCAGAAGCCACTCTTCTCTGAAGGTCAGTGTGATTAGGTATAGTGATAGATACAAGGGTACTGGTTTCTAGCTTGTCCTTGATCCCCTCTGCTCTGCATCCAATTCTTCCTACTGACCAACAGCAATCCTGAATTCACCGCCAGACACTTGGTGACAGACCACTGATGCAGAAGCTACACAGAGACATAGGCCCCCACTTAATCGGATCTCCTTGGCTTTTCAGATTGGTTGGTTGCTCCCACAACTATGCAAAGTCTAATTCCTGTAATAAAACCTCTACCCAGTGACTCATAGAGATTTTGATTCTGATTCTTTAATTAAACCCTGTCGGATACAAATATTTTCTATCTTTCTGCTATATGTGTACAAAAATATCTAAAATGACAGTCTCCTAGTATGAATGATGGTTATTTCCAAATAGTTTAATTTCTGTGATTTTTAAGTATTTTTGTTATTTTATGCATTTTGGGGACTTTGTTCTCAGGAACAGACCACCACTCAGCCTGGCTCTTTCTGTGAAGATCGCTACTCAAAAGAAAACGTGTGGAATCTCTTCTCCCCATTAAACATTATCTGCCTCTGTTCTATCTTCTCAGGATTTTTTGCAGGGATTAGGAAGCTAATTCCTACTAAGCTGTAATAATTATAGGGCCTACCGTATTATTCCTCCCAGATAACATGTTTGCAATTAGTGTAAACTAACTTTCAGCATCTTAACCCCAAGAAAAACTGTATGGGATTCCAGATAAGATAGTTGGCAAGTATTTCACTTACGAAAGCACTTGCTTATGAATTAAAAACAAGGCAGGGCCTCCCTGAATTCTGAGGGGGATGCACAGTCATTAATAACCTACTGTGATGAATGCTTAGGTGAGAATTGAACTAAGTGCAACAAGGTAATTGGTTTTCAGAATTTGAGGATTTTAGAATTTTGCTATGATGATTTTGAAAGGCAGAGAAAGAATATAAACAGTGACCAGTTTCTTAAAATGTATTTGTCACAGTTAGGTGCTCAATAAATATTTTCTGACTTCATAGATGAAACTAGTTAGAATTCAGGCATTCAAAATTTGTTAAGTCTGCATACCTCAGAGTTAGCATTTCCTAAACTGTAAGCATGAAAGGGGTATTTTGCCTGAACAAAGTGCCAAGTTCAAAAAAACTTATGAAACATTCACTTAAACACAATTTAACAGGTAGCTTTAAATAGCAGGGATTCTCAGTATTTCCAAGGTAGAGTCTCTAAATTTGGTGACAATGGGACAGAGACATTTTGTTTTTGCATTTGTTTGTGTTATTTTCCTAAGGACCTATACAACCCTGAAGTAGTTCAGAGACCAAACTTTAGCAGAGCAATTGTATGCTCCTCTGTTTCCCTTTATAGGTGGCTTTGTCTGTGGATATTTCAGGGGTGATGTAGACACTGCAAGTTGGAACAACTGTTTTGCAAATATTATAGAGTACACATAAGTCCACAAGGATAAAATTAATTAACATTCAATTATTGCTCTACCTTTAAAAATTTTCTATTATAATTTTTAGCATAACTTTTAGATGTTAATGGATAGTTCACAAACATAACAATGGAACACATGGAAGAATGAGCAGAAGCATCTATCTTGCCTTCTGTACAATGAAACTGCATTTTCTATTTTCTTTGCGAACTAACAATAATCATAGATGACATTTTTAACAGAAGCTAGAAGTGTCGTCTGTCTGCTCAGGAGGTATGAAAGCAAGAGAGCTATATATTATTCTTAGAAAAACCTGATATTTTAATAAAAACCTTCTCTTGATTCTTAGTTTTCAATAAAGTTCTGTGTTGTGAGAGTAAAGATCGTTTCATCATAATATAAGTACACAGGAGCTACATTCCTATTGGCTCAACACAAACGTATTTATACTCTTGATATACAAATAGCTAGCCTTCATTCCTTTCCATGCACAAAATTTATCAAGGAAATGATAGCATCATTAAATTAAGCTATAAATGGCAAATGAAATGACTTATTGTTACAATCCATTTTATAGAATTTCATGAAAGCACTTGACCACATCACACCATTAAACCATTTCCTTTGGAAATTAACTCTGATTTTGACATTATTGTATCTTAAATTGAGGTTTTTTCTCTGCATATAATCATTAGTATCACATATCACAGAGATATCTTGCCTCTTAAGGGAAAATAAAATGGCATTATTAATCACTAACTTAGGTATAAATTCTGGATTTTTATATTTTTATACTTTTAGAGTAAAAATAAAGTTGAAATATTACAAGAGATTTTTTTCTGTAATCATTTCAAATGTCTAACTTTAATTTTTTCAGCTGGTAACAGAAGTGGTCTCCAAAAACAAATCAATTGATTGCCATATCCACGTTCACCAAATTTAACCCAAAATCTGTTTATAGAAGTGTTCTAGAGTGAAACAGTGAACTATCACAGTCTGAAAGTGTCTCCTGAGATACTGGGGTGAAGAGAAATGAACACCTTACTTTAGAGCTGAATGATTAATTTGCAACTTAGCACTAACTAGTGACTTTTAAAAAGGCACTAAACCTCTAAGGTATTCATTTTCCTTATTTGTAAAATTAGGGGTTTGAGTTTATTATTATGTCTAAGATTCCATTCAACTGTAACATGATTAGTTCTGTTAAAGTATACTTTTTAAAACAGTGAAATTGTGTTGTACAGTCTATGGGTTTGGACAAATGTATGATGACATATATCCATTATTATAATATCATACAGAGTATTTTCTCTTCCCTAAAAAATCCTCTGTGCTCTGCCTATTCATCTGTCTCCAAGCCACCGCCCATGGAAACCACTTATCTTTTTAATGGTTCCATAGTTTTGCGTTTTCCAGAATGTTATACTGAAGAACACTTTGATTTCCACGAGCAGCGAATAAGAGTTCCTGTTGCTCCACATTCTCCCGGCATGTGGTGGTGTTGGTGTTTTGGATTTTGGCCATCTAACAGGTTTTAATGGTATCTCATTTTTGTCTTAATTTCTAATTCTCTAATAACATATGATGTGGAATATCTTTTCATATGCTTATTTGCCATCTGTATATTTTCTTTGGTGAGATGTCTGTTCAAGTCTTTGGTCCTTTTTTTTTTTTTTTTGCGGTACGCGGGCCCCTCACTGTTGTGGCCTCTCCCGTTGCGGAGCACAGGCTCCAGACACGCAGGCTCAGCGGCCATGGCTCACGGGCCCAGCCGCTCCGCGGCATGTGAAATATTCCCGGACCAGGGCATGAACCCGTGTCCCCTGCATCGGGAGGCGGACTCTCAACCACTGCGCCACCAGGGAAGCCCTGGTCCATTTTTTAATTGAGTTGTTCACTTTCTTATTGTTGAGCTTTAAGTCTTTGTATATTTTGATTAATAGTTCTTTATTAGATGTGTATTTTGCGAATATTTTTCCCAGTCTATAGCTTGTCTTCTCATTCTCTTGATATTGTATTTTACAGAGCAGAAGTTTTTAATTTTCATGAAGTCTAGCTTATCAATTCATTCTTTCATGAATTATGCCTTTGGTGTTGTATGTAAAACATAACTGCACTAAACTTGTTTATTAACTGTAATAGTTTCTTGGTTATTTAGGATTTTCTATACATAAGATCATGCCATCTGCAAATAGAGATAGTTTTACTCCTTCCTTTCCAATCTCAATGTCTTTTATTTATTGTTCTTCCCTAATTGAGCTAATTAGAACCTTCACTACAATGCTGAATAGAAGCAGCAAGAATGAACATTCCATTTTTTTGTTTCTGATCTTAGCTTTCTGTCTTTTGCCATTAAGTATGTTAGCTATGGGTTTTTCATAGATGCCCTTCACAGGAGTTCCCTTCTAGTTTTACTTTGTTGAGTGCTTTTATCAAGAAAGGGTGTTAGATTATGGCAATGCTTTTTCTGCATCTATTGGGATGCTGATGTGGTTTTTGGCCTTTACTGTATTTATATGGCTTATCAAACTGACTGATTTTTATATGTTCAACCAATCTTGAATTCTTGGAATAAATCCCACTTGTTTGTGAGATATATATATCTATATATCGATATATAGACATATAGATATATCCGGGTTCAATATGCTAGTATTTTGTTGTGAATTTTTATAACTATATTCTTAAGGGAAATTTTTCTATAGTTTTCTTTTCATGTGACACCTTTTCTGATTTTGGTATCAGAATAATATTGGCTTCATAAAATGAGCAGTTATGTGTTCTATTTTTTGGAAGTTTGCCAAGGACTGGTGTTAACTCTTTAGATGTTTGGTAGAATTCTAGTCCTGGCCATTTCTTTGTGGGAAGTTTTTGATTACTAATTAAATCTCTTTGTTATAGGTCAATTAGGATTTTCCATTTCTTCTTGAATCAGATTCAGTAGTTTGTGTCTTTCCCAGAATTTTTCCATTTCCTCTAGGTTATCTAAATTTTTTTGGCATACAATTGTTCATAGTATCCTTTATAATATCTTTTATTTCTGTAAAGTCGGTAACCATGCCTCTCTTTCATTCCTGATTTTAGAATTTGATCATCTATTTTTCTTCATCTAGCTAACGATTTGTCAATTTTGTTGTTATTTCAAAGAACAAACTTGAGGTTTTGATTTTCTCCACTGCTTTTCTATTCTATATTTCATTTATTTATTCTCTAATCCTATTTCTTTCCTTCTGCTTGAAGTTTGGTTTTCTTTTTCCATTTTCTTAAGGTGGAAGGTTAGGTTATTGATTTGAAATCTTTCTTCTTTTATAATATACGGATTTATAGCTATGTATTTCATTCTGAACACTGCATTGGCGGCTGCATTCCATAAATTTTCGTTATGCTGTGTTTTTATTTTCCATAATCTCAATGCATTTCCTAATTTCCCTTGTCATTTCTTCTTTTTCTTCCTGATTACTTAGGACTGTTCTTAATTTCCACATATTTGTGAATTTCTCCAAAGACTATTCTCGATCACAATGCAACAGGTGTCATTATGTTTGGTCTGATTATTTACATAGGTGCAACAAGAGTAATAATTAACCATAAGGTTCCTTGGGCAATAACATTAGTAAATTAAGTCCAAAGACCTTCTCTCTAAAAATTTTGAAAAGGAATTTTGGATTGGACTTATAAAATTATCTACTTTTGTCATTATATTCTAGGGCTAGGAAACTAAGCCTAACATACTTTCCTCCAAAGTTCACCTGCAGTACCTATAATTTGAGTTATGTCCTCCCTCTTGAGGTCCCCCAGATTTGCTAAGGTCTACTGCCTGACAGAAATTGACCTTCTTCAGCACTTATAAGACTGAGACCCCATATAAGCCAAGTACCAAACCAGTTTTCTTGGGAGGACTTAGTAAGCATTGGATACATACATAAAGTCAATTTCTTTAGTGAGATTTCCATACTTGATCAGATTAGTATAATTTTTAAATGTGACACTCAAGATATGGCATGGCCTTGGTTGAACAATTGATATATCCAATTATATCCTGGGAAAAACGGGGACAGTTTCTATTTGAGCCTGTGTAAATAATTATATTCCCATAAAAAGTAACAAGTCTCAGTAAAAATGTGTTTTGAATTGCGAGAGGGATTCAGTGAGACGCAAATACCGCTAAAGATATGTTCAGTTTACAGAATCATAATCTACTAAATTTAGAGTTAAGAACAGCTTGAGAAGAAAAGGGCTTCTTCAAATATCGAAAAAAAGAAAATCCAAAACGATATCAACGTCATTCCAAGCAAACAACCACAGTTATATTTTCCTCATGAGATTACTTAGTCCTGTGTCATTAATTTCTCTGATCTTATCAGCAATCTGCATTCATGAAATACAGGGGCTGTTCACCTACCTGTCATTGAGACACATGCATATATGTCAACTGTATCTGAAAGGTTCCTTCTAACCCAGGATCTTAAAATGAAAAATTAAAATGGAATCTACCTCACGGAAATAATTATTCACAGTGTACTAAATAATGTGCATTTTCTCTCTCTCCCTTTCCTTCTTCTTCTCCCTCTTTCTAGATTTTTCTACCTACACACATATTACTAAAGTATAATTTTCAAAATTTTAAAATTATAACTCATGTCAAAAATTTTATTTAAAAAATTAATGAAGGAACCAATAAAATGTTAAGATTGATTCAAAGAACATGTGAGGAGCTAACTAATCGTAGGCAATGTAATAAGAATGTTAGGATAAGATTACTGGGTTAAACACAAAAGTGGTAATTGTCTACAGAGCAATAAACAGTAAGCTGTGGCATCACCCTTTCTACAAGATAGAAATTATTTGCACCTCTACTCGATAAAAATGTGCAATTTAAAATGTAACCTCAATGCATCCAGATTCTTTAATCGATAGTCTTGATAGTATATTTGTGTACAAGATATACAAATTATATCTCATATAAATATATAAATATAAAATAAATATATTTAAATATAATATATTTGAATATAAATATATGATAAATATAAATATATAATAAATATATGAGATATAATTATTAACAAGTATTGCTGTGGTGTAAATGGTATTGACTACAATCCAGACTTTCTGGGAGCTAGAAAAAGCCTTAGCTGAAGGAAACATTATGTCCTGATTTGCTTCTATCCTCGTTTTGGTTCTTCGTTATCCACTGATCCTTATCTGTATCACAGCTCAGTTTACCATCCATGACCTTCTACAGGGAAAAGATCTCTTTGGTTGCCTCAGAGAAAATTCCATTGACATCTTAGTTGTACTGTAAGCAACTGCTCAAAAGTGGAGACTAAATAACAGACTATGCCCATTGCATTTTTCTATACAATTTCTATTACCTCTGTATCTCAACTGCTAATTGTTACTTAGCATATATATAACAATTCTGTTAATTAATATGGACTTTGTCAATTCCAACTCACACTTTGCAAAACAGGCTAACTGTAGCTACATTTTATATATAGGTAGGTGCCTTTTTCTCTCAGTTGTTGGTGCAAAACTTGAAGAGACCACCCTGGATTTTGGAGGAACAAAATTTTGTTAGGGAATACTGCCTCAAAACTCCCCACTCATTGTTTAAAATACCATAGCCCCAAATCAACCTCTGGCTATGGCTGAGTGAGGAGTTTGGCAAATCCTCTCCCCTAAAAACAACTAAAATGCTGAAGAAAATTGAGAAAAACAACCATTTCTGTACCATGGAAGTAGTCCAAAGACATATAACAATGTAAGAAGCATTTATGCTTGAAAACTACTGAATACTGAGTAGAAATAGTAGGAGTCTGTGGCATTTTTGCCTGGGATGTTCCCAACAGCCTTCCAGCTCCATTGGCATGGATGTTCTGCCAGAGCAGGGCAGGCCATGAGGGCTGACAGCTTCACTGATGCAGTCAAAATAGAGTGAGCCTCTTTAACTCTTCAGTGATGGAATACACATTCTTTCCAAGTGAAAAGGGAACATTTACAAAGATAGACCATACTCGAGGTCATAAAATAAGTCTCAAAAACATTAAAAGAATTCAAGTCACATTAAATAGAATCTCTGGCCACTATGAAATTTAATTAGACATCAATAACAAAAAGATTTCTTAAAAATACCCAAATTTGGGCTTCCCTGGTGGCACAGTGGTTGAGAGTCCGCCTGCCGATGCAGGGGACATGGGTTCGTGCCCCGGTCTGGGAAGGTCCCACATGCCGCGGAGCGGCTGGGCCCGTGAGCCATGGCCGCTGAGCCTGCGCATCCAGAGCCTGTGCTCTGCGACGGGAGAGGCCACAACAGTGAGAGGCCCGTGTACCGCAAAAAAAAAAAAAAAAAAATCCCTAAATTTTTGGAAACTAAATATCATATTTCTAAATAGCCCATGGATCTAAAAGTTAACCCAAAAGTTAAATCAGAAGTATTTTGAAATGGATGAAAATGAAAACACAATATATTAAAATGTGCAGGATGCCCCTAAATATGGTTTAAAGACAAAAATGCTTATATTAGAAAATAAGAACATTCTCAAATCAATGCCTTCAATTTCCACTTTTAGATACTAGGACAGGAATAGCAAGTTAAACCCAAAATTAATAGAAGTCAAACAATAAAGTTTGTAGTAGAAATCAGTGAAATAGTAACAGAAAATAGACAAAAATCAACAAAGCTGAAAAGTGATTCTTTGAGAAGATCAATAACTGTGATAAGCCTTTAGCCAGACAGGTCAAGGAAAAATTATGAATATCAGGAATTAAAGGAGTGTCATCACTACAGAGTCTAGAAAAATTTTAAAGAATAATGAAATTTTTATTTATTTATTTTTTTGCGGTACGCAGGCCTCTCACTGTTGTGGCCTCTCCCGTTGCGGAGCACAGGCTCCAGACGCACAGGCTCAGCGGCCATGGCTCACGGGCCTAGCCGCTCCACGGCATGTGGGATCTTCCCGGACGGGGGCACAAACCCGTGTCCCCTGCATCGGCAGGCAGACTCTCAACCACTGCGCCACCAGGGAAGCCCGAATAATGAAATATTTTGAAGAACTATGCACCAAAACATTTTAAAACTTAGATAAAATGGACAAATTGCTTGACAGCACAAACTACCAGAGCTCTCTGAAGAAAAGGTAATCTGAATAAACCTTTATTTGTTAAAGAACTTGAAATTGTAGTTAAAATCCTTTCTACAAACATAATTTCAAGATCAGATGGCTTCAATGGTAACCAAACAGTTAATGAAGGAAAAATGCCAATTCTATACAAACTCTTCCAGAAACTGAAGAGGAGGGAATCCTTTCCAACTCACACACTAATACCAACATTATGCTACTAACAAAACCAGCTGAATTGTTTTAAGAAAAGAAAACTAAGGACCAATATCCCTCATGGACATAAATGCAATAATTCTAAACAAAGTTTTAGCAAATCTAATCCAGCAGTACTAACAACAATAATAAAAGAATAGGCAAAGGATTTCAACAAACACTTCATCAAAGAAGACATAAGAGCGATAAATAAGCACATGAAACGGCATTCAACATCATTAGTCATGAGGAAAATAACAATTAGAACTACAGTGAGATACCACTACAGACCAATTAGTAAGTCTTAAATTAAAAAGACTGACCTTACCAAGTGTTAGCAAGGATTTAGAACAAGTGTAATTCTCATCCACTGATGGTTGGAATGCAAAATGGTGTGGCTACTTTGGAAAACGGTTTAGCAGTTTCTTAAATAGTTAAGCATCCACCTAACATATGATCCAGCCATCCCCCTCCTAGGTATAACCCAAGAAAAATGAAAGCATATGTCCATACAAAGACTCCTATATGACTATTTATAACAGCTTTAGTTATAATGGCCCAAAACAGGAAAGAGATCTAAATGCACATCAACAGATGAATGTATTAAAACAAAACAAGAGGGGCTTCCCGCTAAGCCTGTGCATCCGGAGCCTGTGCTCCGCAACGGGAGAGGCCACAGCAGTGAGAGGCCCACGTACCGCAAAAAAAAAAAAAAAAAAAAAATGTGTAGATCACAAATGTTCTCACCACAAAAAAGAAATGGTAATTATGTGACATGAATGAGGTGTCAGCTAAGGCTATGGTGGTTATCATTTTGCAGTATATTAAGTGTATCAAATCAACACATATACTTTATTTTTTTTCTTTCAGAGAATCTTTTTAAACTGAAATATAGTTGATTTACAATGTTGTGTTAGTTTCTGGTATATAGCAAAGTGATTCAGTTATTTATATATATGTATACATATATATTCTTTTTCATATTCTTTTTCATTATAGTTTATTACAAGATACTGAATAATATCGTTCCCTGTATATAAAAGGACCTTGTTATTTATCTATTTTATATATAGTACTATGTATCTACTGACCCCAAACTCCTAATTTACCCCTCCCTCCCTCCCTTTCCCCTTTAGTAACCATAAGTTTGTTTTCTATGTCTGTGAGTCTGTTTCTGTTTTGTAAATAAGTTCATTTGTATCATTTTTCAGATTTCACATATAAGTGATACCATATTTGTCTTTCTCTGATTTACTTCACTTAGTATGATAATCTCTAGGCCCATCCATGTTGCTGCAAATGGCATGATTTCATTCTTTTTTGTTCTTTAGCTGAGTAGTATTCCATTGTGTGTATGTGTATATATATGTATGTGTGTGTGTGTGTATATACACACACACACACACACACACATCTTCTTTATCCATTCATCTGTCAATGGACATTTAGGTTGCTTCCATGTCTTGGCTATTGTAAACAGTGCTGCAGAGAACATTAGGGTGCATGTATCTTTTCAAATTAGAGTTTTCTCTGGATATATGCCCAAGAGTGGGCATATACACATACACACTCATACCTTCATGAAATTATGAGCTAAACTGTATTCTTGGATATTTATATGGTATTAATAAAAGAAATCTCATTAGAGAAGTTTTAGTAACTTCTTCAGCCCAGGAGTGGGATTGCTGGATCATATGGTAGCTCTATGTTTAGTTTTTAAGGAACCTCCATAGTAGTTGCACCAATTTACATTCCCACCAACAGTGTAGGAGGGTTCCCTTTTCCCCACACCCTCTCCAGCATTTATTATTTATAGACTTTTTGTTGATGGCTATTCTGACTGGTGTGAGATGATACTCCATTGTAGTTTTGATTTGCATCTCTCTAATAATTAGCGATGTTGAGCATCTTTTTATATGCCTATTGGCCACCTGGATATCTTCTTTGGAAAAATGTCTATTTTGGTATTCTGCGCATTTTTTGATTGGGTGGTTTTTCTTTTTGTTAGTGAGTTGTATGACCTGTTTTCAACACATGCACTTTAAACTTATACAATGTTATATGTCAGTTTTGTCTCAATAAATGTGTAAATTAAAAAATAACATTTTTTTTCAGAACTAAACAGGGCTCCACCACACATTCATTAAGAGAGCAAAGATCCTAGAGTATATTGGTCTTATGTGCCAGAACAACACATACATGAACACATACACACTCATACCTTCACGAAATTATGAGCTAAACTGTATTCTTGGATATTTATATGGTATTAATAAAAGAAATCTCATTAGAGAAGTTCTAGTAACTTCTTCAGCCATCGTTTGGGATAACGTGCACTATTACATTCAGTGTTCCTTTTAGAAAGTTCTATATCAGGAGGTGGCAAACTATTTCTGTCAAGGGTCAGATACCAAATATTTTAGGCTGTGAGGACCATGGGGTCTCTGTAACAACTACTCAACTCTGCTATTGTAATAAAGTGTCCATAGACAATAGGTAGTCAAATAGGCATGACTATGTTCTAATAAAACCTTATTTACAAGAAGAGGTGAAGGACTAGATTTGACTCATGAGCTGTAGTTTGCTGGCCTGTGCTCTATATAATAAATTCTTTGTAAAAGGAAATTTTTAAAAATTGGTCTCCTTACTTTAACTTACATATGTCTTTCTATCTAAGTGAAAACTATAACTCATCCTATTCTGCCCTTTTCTTTGCTACCAGGAAGCTCAGAGCTAAATTTAGTGCTCACTTTAGTAAGAACTGCTTTGCATTTTCTGTGGTATATGAAACTCTTTCTTTCTATGTGGTCTCCTATTTCTGCTTTTATACCATATACCTTTCTGATTCTGGGTGATTTTAATATTATGAAATCTTCAAATCATTCCTGGAAACAGATGAAGCATAAATTATATTTAAATCTTTCAGCTTTTTCGATCACACAGATACACATATATGCAAACACATGCCAAAGTCTCAGTCTCATCCAAAACCCATTTGACAAATGAGCAAACTGAGACCCAGATATGACCATAATTACAAAGCAAAGAACTACTAGTTCCTTGACAAGCAGTTTGGTCTCCTGTGTCTGGGCCCAGTTTATTCTAGAAATAAAATAATAGAAATACAAATACAAATGAATAAAAGTAGTCCAGAGTTGTCCAACTGCCACAAAGCCAATTGTTCTAGTTTTTTTTTTTTTTTTTTTTTTTGCGGTATGTGGGCCTCTCACTGTTGTGGCCTCTCCCGTTGCGGAGCACAGGCTCCGGATGCGCAGGCCCAGCGGCCATGGCTCACGGGCCCAGCCGCTCCGCGGCATATGGGATCCTCCCAGACCGGGGCACGAACCCGTATCCCCTGCATCGGCAGGCGGACTCTCAACCACTGCGCCACCAGGGAGGCCCAATTGTTCTAGTTTTACCTTAGGTAACACACCACTAGTCATTACTCTCTTCTTCCTGCTCTTTCCCTCTCTCTGGATTTTGGCTTTGATCTATGGCTGCAAACTTCATCCTCTTTCCTGTCCTTAGCTCCAGTAGCTCTAGTTCAAAGCCACATTTTTTTTTTAATAACCTTAGGCTAAAGATCTACCACAGGTAGTGCTCAAAATTGACGCTTAGTTGCCCTGGAAGCCAAAATTAAAGGCAGAGAGAAAACAACTAAACAGAAGAGTAAATCAAACAAATGCAGTCATGTTGGTAAGCACTGAGTTTAGTTCATTAGCTTCTGCTCACCACCAAGTCAGCTGGAAACTGTATAAGCCTCCCCAAAAAGACAACCGCAAGCCTATAAAACACTAGGCATTAATGTGCAGCAAGAACAAATTTAATGGAGAAACTCATAATAGTCTCCCCATACTAGGCTCTACGAGATTATCCAAGAACAATAATTATCTAGGAAACGAGCACTTTAATTTTTCTTTCAGGATTATTATTGGAAAGTTCTTCAACTCTATGGTTTGGACTTTTTCACTACAGGTATTTTATTTTGGTTTAAAAATAAGTGCAGTCAAATATTTCTTTTTTTTTTTTTTGGCTGTGTTGGGTCTTCATTGCTGTGCGTGGACTTTCTCTAGTTGTGGCGAGTGGGGGCTACTCTTCCTTGCGGTATGCAGGCTTCTCATTGCAGTGGCCTCTCTTGTTGTGGAGCACAGGCTCTAGGCACGTGGGCTTCAGTAGTTGCGGCACGTGGGCTCAGTAGTTGTGGCTCACGGGCTTAGTTGCTCCGCAGTATGTGGGATCTTCCTGGACCAGGGCTTGAACCCGTATCTCTTGCGTTGGCAGGCGGATTCTTAACTGCTGAGCCACCAGGGAAGCCCCAAATATTTCTTTTTAATGCTAAAAATTTTCCAAAACATTAAGCCTTTTCGAGTACAAATTTCATTAGGGACCAAACAAGAAGCTGAGCACATATTTCACTGAAATTTTCTCCTTCCCACTGAGACTAAGAGGATAAATTAGGTTAACAACAAACACTTATAAAATCAAGTAGCTTGGGGCTTCCTTGGTGGCGCAGTGGTTGAGAGTCCGCCTGCCGATGCGGGAGACACGGGTTCGTGCCCCGGTCCGGGAGGATCCTGCGTGCCGCGGAGCGGCTGGGCCCGTGAGCCATGGCCGCTGAGCCTGCGTGTCCGGAGCCTGTGCTCCGCAACGGGAGAGGCCGCAACAGTGAGAGGCCCGCGTACTGCAAAAAAAAAAAAAAAAAAATCAAGTAGCTTGAAAGCTCCGAAGCTTTGCTTAGAGTTGAGGCAGAGGTTTGTCAATATGTGGTTAATTTTATTAAAACCGAGCAATCTTGATGCAGGTACCTACATTCACACAATGCCATGTGCTTAGGGCATCAGTAAAGCAATGCCCTGTGAAGAAGATATTTGTTGAAAAAAAGTACAAACTATATTTCAAAGAAAGCTTTAGTTATTATCATCGTAACAAAAATCAGAATTTTCTATTAGTTAATATTGTTTTTATTTTGAATTATATATAGGGGTGGCAGCCATAAAGCTTTTCAGGGACAGGACCTCTAATAGACTTATTTTGACCCAGCTTACACACACGCACATGCACACACACACACCTGAGCTAAGTAAAACTTACGTCTTCAATTTTTTATTCATAAGAATTTAAATTAAGTCATCCAATTAAAAGAACCACATTGCAAATTTTTCTAGTCCAATTTCAATACAACTCAATTAAAAAATAAACACAGCTCTTTGGGAACACTTCTGTTACATGAAGAAAGCAATATTGATATTATAGGTTGCTTTATTAATAACTTTAATCCTATTGAGTATTTGAGATCACATTTTCAAATTGCTTCATGAGTTTTTCTTCAAAAAATAAAGCCATGATATGAGCCAGGTTTATTACTGGCTAGTTTAAGAAGAGAGATGAGAATTTCAAAGAGGTGAACTGACTAAAATTCCCACATACAGGCCCATGACCTAACCAGGATTACAAAGCACTTTCTCAGCACTGGAAACATTCAAAAATATTATCAGTGCATAAAAATAATGAATCTCTGATATCAGAGATGGAATCAAAAAAGAAAACCTCCCAAGAGACTACATTGGAAGAGTGTGAGATGAAAATCCAAGTAGCTTTATGTTCTGTTATCATGACATTAACAACTTTCAGCCCTTAAAGTTTTATCACACAAGAATAGAGAATCCAGTGGTCCAGGATAAGCTAACAGAATTCACCTTTACTCCTGGCTTAACCATATTAAGAAATCTGGCAAATTACTAAAACAATTCTGTTTATACACCAAGATCATGAGATGCATCTGATAGTTTTCTGTTTCATTACAGGGAAAGAGCTTCTAAAACAGCCATCTGATTAAGTTTGAAAACACAGAGTGTTGTTTCCTTTTTTAGCTGGATACATGACAACAGAGGCAGAAGCAACATTCACTTTCAATAAGTATTTTAATAACATAATGCAGACATACCTGGGAGGGTCTTCTTACAAATTCCTGGGTCATAGTGTTCAGTATCTCATGACCATATGAAAGTCCTAATAATGTGAGACGTGCTTGTATTTCTCATTCATATACTAAAGCCATAAAGAGTGGCTGAGATACTGGGAGAATTATGTGAAAAACCTATGGTACATTCAATCCATTTTTTTCTCTCTGACAGCAGCACTAAGCACGTTTATTCTTTTAAACATATACCTCAGATAATCTACTCGCATGCACTTAAATGTGCCCATTCATTTATATGTCTGTAATGGCATATAAAATCTCCAGATAACCGTTATATATGCCAAGGCCTGCTCTCCCCATTATTTTTTAAACCTCTTGAGAGACTGGTTCCTTTCATGACATTTAAAATGAAAATAACAGGGGCACGGAAAAGTTACCTTGCATTTCACTCCCTATGTCTTGACAGATGTTCCTTTTTCTCCGTGTGGAAAATATTCCCCTTCTCTTCTGCTTCTCTCTCCCTAAAACTGCTCTCCCTACACCATCTCCTCGTTAATAGGATGTTCCTGTAATTGAAAAGAGGAATGACTAAGCCTAGTGACCCCAGAGCTGCCAGCTGGCTCTCAAAGGGTAGGACTATCAAGGAAAAGAAAAGGGCACCACCCTTTCTTTTCACATTCCCCTCTACAATTTAAGTGCTTCCTCTTTTTAATTTTCCTGCCCAGAGGAAATACTAGATAGTACTTCTTTTTACTCCGTTTTCTGCCTCTGTTGCCTGGTGCTTCTACTTCAGCTGAGGTCAAAGAGATGAATGCCCACACCATTAATCTAGTACAGGGAGCAGCAAGTCCCCTCTCTAATGATGACGTATCATCACCATGAGTTAAGAGGAAATCTTCTGCTTTATGCTTTATTAACTACACTTCATTTTTTATACTTACAAACTTAGTCCAACTTAGAAATTTATCAATATTTCTTTCCCTCCTATTATCTCCTCTTCCTTTTAACTAATAAGGTAACCACTTAAAATAATTAATTGTTGGAAATTGGCTTTGAGTATGACTAGTTGCTCTAAGCTTAGTTTCAGTTCAATTCTATCTTCAAATGCATGATCCTTCTAAAGGCATAGGACTGTGGAGGACCTGACTGAAATTAACAGCAAGGAGCATTATTCTAGAAGTCCACCAGTCTAACTCCATGAAGAGAGAGATGATCTGTGTCTCATTCAGTGTTATATTCCCAGGGCCTAGTACTGTTCAGGCACTTGATATGTATCTTTTTTTTTTTTTTTTTTTTTTGCGGTACACGGGCCTCTCACCGTCGTGGCCTCTCCCGTTGCGGAGCACGGGCTCCGGACGTGCAGGCTCAGCGGCCATGGCTCACGGGCCCACGGCACGTGGGATCCTCCTGGACCGGGGCACGAACCCGCGTCCCCTGAATCGGCAGGCGGACTCTCAACCACTGCGCCACCAGGGAAGCCCAATATGTATCTTTTGAGTGAACAAACAAATGCCTTTTTTCCAGCAAGCCATCAAAAATTATTCAAAATAGTGTTTGTAATCTTACTACATAGAACTAAATATCAATAAATAGCTGACTTAACTTTGAGGAGTTGGACATTCAGAGGGAATTCTGTGTGATTATTATTATTATTACAAATGCTGTTGTCGTGACAAGAAGGTATTACTCTCTCACCTAAATCATAATCTACATCAGGAAATTAGAGCAGAATGGTCTCTCAACTGAGCTGTCGTTTGCTTATTATTATTATTATTTTTTTTTTTTTTTATTTTTGCGGTATGCGGGCCTCTCACTGTTGTGGCCTCTCCCGTTGCGGAGCACAGGCTCCGGATGCGCAGGCCCAGCGGCCATGGCTCACGGGCCCAGCCGCTCCGCGGCATATGGGATCCTCCCAGACCGGGGCACGAACCCGCATCCCCTGCATCGGCAGGCGGACTCTCAACCACTGCGCCACCAGGGAGGCCCTCGTTTGCTTATTATTACTGGTATTCCACATTTGAACAATATCCAACCTCCACTTTACTGTGGGGGGGTAGTACTGTGATTTCAATGAATATTCAGTTCCTGGAAACATATTCCTAAGAGACCTACTACTCAGCCATTGTAAAGAGTAAATTATATCTAATTGTTTCCATAAGCATTTGCTGACCTCCATTTTGTGTATGATAATGTACTAGGTCCTATTAAATTTATCCAATGATTAGGAAAGAAACAAGCGAGTCATCAAAGTAAGGAAAGAAAGAGAAAATGCATCTGTCCACAACAAAAACTGCTCCACCTTCTTCAATACATTTTGGAATATTTTTATTCAAACTCATTCTTGCAATAGTTGAAAAACTTGTATGAAGGGAAAAAATGGAAAGTTTGGAAAAGTTTACTATTACTCAGCTAGGGTATGCAAGCATGTTTGTGTTATACAGCAGCTACCTGTAATTATAGGTAAGTTTAAACTATTCATCATTCTCTTATTTTAACTCTTTTGTTCCCTCCTAAGGCTTTGGTGTGACCATGTCCTGGAATTCCTCCCTGTTGTAGCAGGAAACATAGGCAGCTTCCTGACAGAGACAGGAGCCCTCACTGTTGGTCCATTTTCTTTTTTTAAACATCTTTGTTGGAGTATAACTGCTTTACAAGGGTGTGTTAGTTTCTGCTTTACAACAAAGTGAATCAGCTATACATATACATGTATCCCCATATCTCTTCCCTTTTGCGTCTCCCTCCCACCCTCTCTATCCCACCCCTCCTCAAATTTATCCTAGTCTGAGCTCCAGTTATCTGTTGGCCCAAGTTTGACTGGCCTTCTTTCATACTTTATTGTATTACAAAGTCTAGCATGCGATTAGCTCTGTCTCAACTATGTAAAAATTATTAGAGAAACGCAAATCAAAACCACAATGAGGGGCTTCCCTGATGGCGCAGTGGTTGAGAGTCCGCCTGCCGATGCAGGGGACATGGGTTCGTGTCCCGGAGCGGCTGGGCCCATGAGCCATGGCCGCGGAGCCTGCGCGTCCGGAGCCTGTGCTCCACAACGGGAGAGGCCACAACAGTGAGAGGCCCGCGTACCGCCAAAAAAAAAAAAAAGTCTACAAACAACAAACGTGGGAGAGGATGTGGAGAAAAGGGAACCCTCCTACACTGTTGGTAGAAATGCAAATTGGTGCAGTCACTGTGGAAAACAGTATGGAGGTTCTTCAACAAACTAAAAATAGAACTACCACATGATCCAGAAATTCCGCTCCTGGGTATATATCCGAAAAAAACCAAAAACACTCATTTGAAGAGATACGTACACTCCAATGTTCACAGCAGCACTGTTTACAATAGCCAAGACATGGAAACAACCCAAGTGCCCATCAACAGATGACTGGATTACAAGATGTGGTACATATATACAATGGAATATTACTCAGCCATAAAACATGAAATACTGCCATCTGCAGCAATATGGATGGACCAAGAGAATATTATGCTTAGTGAAACAGGTCAGAGAAAGATAAGTACTGCATGAAGTCACTTATATGTGGAATCTAAAAAATAACACAAATGAATGTATATGCAAAACAGAAACAGACTTAAAGACATAGAAAACAAACTTGTGGTTACCAAAGGGGAGAGGGAGGCAGGGAGGGACAGATTAGGGGTACGGAATTAATAGATACGAACTACTATATATAAAATAGATAAGTAACAAGGATATACTGTAGAGCACAGGGAATTATACTCATTATCTTGTAATAACCTATAATGGAGTATAATCTGCAAAAATACTGAATCACTATGCTGTACACCTGAAACTAACACAATATTGTAAATCAACTATACTCCAATATAAAATAAAATAAAATAAAATGCTGAAGAGAACAATGGTTAATTTTCTAACACTTCCACTCTCTAAGGCAGGGCTGACTTCATGGGAAGTACAATCAATCTGAGCAGTCATACAGGCCCCACACTCAGGCCTCTTGCTGTCACCATCTTGAAATTCTTAATTGTATCTCTGAACTTGTGTTTTGTAAGTAAACTTCAATGGGACAATGGAGCATGCAAACGAGCAAAGAGAATATGTGGAGGAGGAAAAAACCTTTACATGTTAGTATCTTTATAGCACTTTCTTTGTTCTTCGTGAAAAAAAGGTCCAGCACTTTCATTTTGAACTGAGTTCTCCACATTATGTAGCCTTGCTCTGAGGAGAAATATCTGAAAGTTGGATCCAAACTCTGATTTCTCAAAAAAACGAACAAAAAATACCTCCATAAAACTTAATTTTCAAAACTGCTCTTTGAGTACCTTTAAAAAAGTTTTACTATAGTGAATCTTTATGATAAATACAGTACCTATCTAGTAGAGCGATTTAATTATCACAGGTTGTATTAATTACCATAATAAACTCCACTCCAATAGGACTCTAGGTAGACAAGTCTTCTAGCCTCAGGCCTCTCCTCATTAAACTGCAATTAGGATGATAAATGGGGAGTGTGGTTTTGCGGCAGCCAGTAGCAGCCCTACTTACTCATGAGGTGACAGGGGAAGCCATCAGAGACAAGAATTAAAGATACTTAAATAAAAATGAAAATGGTAGGGTTTCCTGTCATAGAGCCATTAGGCCTACATTTGCATGCAGGGATATTTTACACATTTCAGCTGTAAATGGTGAAGACCTCAAATAACTACCAACGTTAGTATCAGTTAATGCAATCTGATGACTAAATGCAGTCTGTCCTAGGAAGATTCCTAAGTTGTGTGAGAACTCAAGATGACTATAATCTTATAAAGCATTAATGGGAAATATTACTAAATAAGATGGCTGTTAAGGATGGCCTCTGAAACAGTGTGCACTCTTAATCAAGTAATGGTATATTTCACACTTACCAATGGTACAGCTTCAACAGCACTCCACTACTGCATGCATTAACATTTGTTTAATTTGAAAATCATACCTTAAGAAGAAAACTTCCATGTATATGTTTATTGAAACCTAAAGCAAAGACCAATTACAATATCAGATTTTAATCTGGGACGATATGCTGTAACTCCAGCAATCAGATTCCAGGAGAAACCCTGTACCCTTTAGGCATACTCACTATTAACCTGAGTTTCTTTAAATGAGTTTCAGTTCCCTAATATTAAATATTCCCCAAGACAAGATGTTTTGAAAATTGCCATTTTAATAAATGAATTCTCAGGGGAAGGATACCTTACACAAAATACTATATCATGCTCTGCTAGCATTTTAAATTATTTTAAAATAATACCATCTACTATATTTGATTTTACCTAGTCAACTCTAGAAAGGATGGTTATTCTTACTTCTCTGTTCTCATCCACATACTCCATCACCTTCAACCAAGGAAGAGAAATATCTATATACTGAAAATCATAAAACATTGAGGAAAGAAACTGAAGACAGAAATAAATGGAATAATATTCCATGTTCATGGGTTGGAATAGTTAATATTTTTTAAATGTCCATACTACCGAAAGCCATCTATAGATTCAGTGCAATCCATATCAAAATTCAAATGGCATTTTTAACAGAACTAGAAAAAATAATCCTAAAATTTGTATTAAACCACACACAAAAAATGAATAGTCAAAACAATCTTGAAAAAGAAGAAAGCGGGTGGCACACTTCCTGATTTCAAACCATATTATAAAAGAGTATGATACTGGCATAAAAACAGACACATACACCAATGGAAGAGAATCGAGAACCCAGAAATAAATTATGCATATGTAGTCAACTAATATTTGACAAAGGAGCCAAGAATACTCAATGGGGAGAGGATGGTCTGTTCAATAAATGGTGTTGGGGAAGCTGGATATCCACAGGGAGAAGAATGAAATTAGATCACTATCTTATACCACTCATAAAAATTAACTCAAAATAGATTAAGAACTTAAGTGTAAGACCTGAAACTATGAAACTCCTAGAAGATAACACAGGGGAAAAGTTCCTTGACATTGGTCTTGGTGATGACCTTTTGGATATGACACCAAAAGTGCAAGCACAAAAGCAAAAATAAACAGGTGGGACTACATCAAACTAAAAAGCCTGTGCACAGAAACAGAAACAATCAACAGCATAAAAAGGCAACCTACAGAAGGGGAGAAGATATTTGCAAACCATCTATCTGATAAGGGGTTAGTATCCAAGGTATATAAGGAACTCATACAACTCAAAAGCAAAAAAATCAATATGATTTTAAAATTGACAGAAGACAAACAGACATTTTTCCAAGCAAGACGTACAAACGGCCAATAAGTACATGAAAAGGTGCTCAACATCACTAACCATCAGGGAAATGTAAATCAGAACCACAATGAGATATCACCTCACACTTGTTAGGACATCTATTGCCAAAAAGGCAAGAGATAAATGCTGGCAAGGATGTGGAGAAAAGGGAAGCCTGGTGCACTGTTGGTGGGAATGTAAAACCACTATGGAAAGCCATATGAAAGTTCTTAAAAAAAAATAAAAACAGAACTTCCATATGATCCAGAAATCCCACTTCTGGGTATATATCTGAGAAGATGAAATCACTGTCTCAAAGAGATATTTGAACTCCCATGTCCATGGTAGTATTATTCACAATAGCCAAGATAGGGAAGCAACCAAGAGTCCAACATAGGATGAATGGTTAAAGAAAACGTGATACACACACACACATACACACACACAGAATAAAAAAAGGATGAAATCTTGTTAGTTAGGACAACATGGATGGACCTGAAGGGCATTATGCTATGTGAAATAAGTTAGACAGAGAAAAACAAATACTACGTGATCTCACTTTTATGTGAAATCTAAAAACACTGAACTCATAGAAACAGGGAGCAGAAGGGTGGTTGCCAGGGGCTGAGGGGTGGGGGAAATGAGATGTTGGTCGAAGAGTATAAACTTTCAATTATAAGATGAATAAGTTCCCAGGATCTAAGGTACATTATGGTGACTATGGTTGACAGTATTGTATTGTATACTTGAAAGATGCTAAGAGAGTAGAGCTTTAATGATTTCACCATAACAACAGAAGCAAAATGGTCATTAAGGGAGATGACAGAGGTGTTAACTAACCTCAGTGTGATAAACATTTCTCAATATATACGTGTATCAAATCCTCACATTTTACCCCTTAAACTTACACAATGTTATATCAATTATGTCTCAATAAAGCTGGAAACAATTAAAATAAAAAATATTCCATTAGTAAATGGAGAGGGATGTCTTGGGTTTCGTTGTACTGATTAACCATGACAGCTTATTCTAGGTGTGATAAAATAGCATAAATATATTATTCAGATTTTTATGTCCTTTAAAATAAAACATGAAAACCTAATATGTCAGGGACTGTCATGTGTTGCACATGACCCTCAGTCGGCATGGGCAGCCCTGAGATTTGTTTGAGATCTACACCCAGTCCCAAGCCCTCTACCAGTGTCTCCATTTGTGTAAACTAGAAGAAGAACCCAAACAATCCTTTGCTCTCTCAGCTCAGTAAAAAGTCATATGCTAAGATTCATCTTGATTGCCCCCTTTCTCAAAAATTATATTCATCTCATCATTAAATCCTGTCCATTCTGCCTCTACAACATCTATCAAATCCTCCTCTTTTCCAGTCCCACAGCCATAGTGAGCACCTACCTCTCTAGTTTTTGTTTTTGTTTATTAACATTTGCCTCCCTCACAAAATTGTAATCCCTCGCATTGCTTATTAATCTGGATATCACCCCCTACTGCCATATCATTACTTTGTGCTTATGGGAGGCTCAAATATTTTAATTAAATACAACTTCAAGGTTAATATATAGATTGTTTAATTGCATTATTACTTAGGTTTTATAAATTAACATCATTAGAGTATACGAAATATTTATCAAATTAGAAAAATTTCTGCACATATTGATACGATTTCTTACTTTCAGCCTCGACTCTTAAAATAAAAACAGCAAAAAATAATAGTAGGATGAAGAATAAGATGATATCTATTAAGGAGAAGGAGCACTTGCTTTGTGCCAGGCACTGTGCTATTTCATGTAATGTTCATAAAAATTCAGTTAAGTAGGTTATCAATCCAGTGTACATTTTAACTCTTCTGTGTCTTCTACAAATGAGGAGACACTAGCTGATCTGAAACATCAGACCATGTTCTGAAAATGTGCCACTTCTGGGGCCAAACATCTCTAATCACGTGCTTCCTATCATTATTCTAGCTAGGGTCCTATCTCTTTATATCCTGCTGACCTTAGTGAAACAAAGTTCCCACCAGAGGCCAACCGGCTTTATTTTTTTCATTCATTCATTTATCCATCCATCCATTCATTCATTCATTTGGCTCCGCCGGGTCTTAGTTTCGGCACGTGGGATCTTCGTTGCCCTGTGCAGGATGTTTTAGTTGCGGCATGCGGGATCTGGTTCCCCACCCAGGGATGGAACCTGGGCCCCCTGCATTGGGAGCACAGAGTCTTAACCCCTGGACCGTCAAGGAAGTCCCAAGTTGGCTTTCTTTGTACGCCTTCATTCCATGAGCTCTCACATCCTACTCTTCCTCTGGTACCTGACAGTGGGGTTAAAAAAAGAGGGGGACATAGTGCCAGGTACATGGTGTAACTCATCCTCTGAGAGTTGCGTTTTGCTAAGTAGACAGCTTGGCACTACGGAAGATCTGCTGCTGCCACTTGTTCCTCTGTCTCCGTAAGGGTGACGAATCGGCATAGATGGATCTCTTGCTGTAGCAGGCCTAGAGCATATTTGTTTCTTTTTTTCCAATTTGCTTCTGAAATGATTTTTTACTTTTTATCTTCTTGAATATGTTAAGAAACAATCTGAACAGAATAGGTTCAGATATACTTTACTGATGTTTTCTTATGGTCTCAAATGTATCATGCCTACCCATGTTCTATGAACATCTTCAAACTACTTGTTACTACATTTTATTAGGCGACGACACTTAGTATTGACTCATAAGTACAAATGCATTGGAAAACAAATGGGGTGGAAAGGGAAGAAAATACTGGCTATGGTTGATTGCTAGCATTCCTTCTTAATGCTCCTCAGACCAACCTTGAGTAGATTTTTCAGGCCCCTAGCAATAGGTTATACACTGTACTTAATTTTCCATTTATTGTCCTTCACACTTTTACCCTCTAAGAACACTGAACTGCTATATTATAGTGTTTCTAACATATCAAGCTACTTCGCATTCTGATGCCTCTGCACATACTTTTTCCTTCTTCTGGGATTTTTTAAAATTAATTTTTATTGGAGTATAGTTGTTTTACAATGTTGTGTTCTGGGATTTTGTTTTTTCATTCCCTTGTCCACCTGACAAAATTAAAGATACTTCCAAACCTAGTGTGGGTGACTTCCCTGTTAATCTACTTCATCCTGGAACGTTAATCACTTTTTCAGGAATTTGTATGTATAGAACTACTGCTACATTTATCACACTGGTTATAACTGTCCTTTTTGTATTGACATTTCTTTTTATCCTAGAGAGTGGAACCCATGCCTAGCATAATTTCCTAGCACTTAGTAATTTCAAAGTTTATGAAAACCTGTTGTTGAATATTAACTAAAAAAGTCTCGACTTGCAGCAATTTTAGGTTACAGATTTTTCTTTTCCTGTGCTGGATAATATAACCTCTTTCAGTGCAGGGACACTGTTTCCCCTCTACTAGCTACACCCACTAGAACTAAAGTACATGCAATGTCCATGAGGACTGCTGATGGGTAATTACTCTTGTCAGATGCTTTTGACTAGCATCAAAATTGGGCCCTTTATAGCACATATTCATAAAAATGACAGCTCAAGTCAAACCTATCTATCTCCCTAAATAGATGGAACCATTTCCCACCCTTCAAACATTCTTTTCTCTCTTCTAAGTTTATGTCAAAAATCATCATGATTAATAGTCAACATGTCCACTCCATTCAATGCAACTTCTGAGGAATTTGTTACCTTTCTTTAAGAATTCTCTAGGTAATAAAATCCTTCCAAAGCAACTAAAGAGCTCCGAAGAAATCTTGGAGGAAAATATAGCTGTCATTAGCAGATATCTAATAAAATTATCATCAGCATTATCACTGTTATCATCATATAATAAAGTCCTTTGTGATCAATCTACTTCGTTTGAATATAAAATCATTTATTGCATTAAAAAAATCTATCCTAGGGAGCTCAGCTCAGTGCTGTGTGATGACCTAGATGGGTGGGATGGGGGGGGGTGGGAGGGAGGTCCAAGAGGGAGGGGATACATGTATACATATAGCTGATTCACTTCATTGCACAGCAGAAACTAAAACAACGTTGTAAAGAAATTTTACTCCAATTAAAAAAAAATCTGTCCTACAAGATCTTTCAACGTGAGCAAATAGACCTAACTATGCCTCATTCAAGAGCATATATGTGTGTATACAGATATATTTCATGGTATTTTTCCCTTAATTTTTGACTGTTTAGATAACAAGAAAAAAGTTAAAGTAATAATTTATATCACTGATTTATACTACATGCATGTCGCATATATTACATATATGCTATATACAAATTATATATCACATATACATATTATATATAATATATACATATTGTACATGTGTGCCTGTGTGTGTCAAGTCAGGAGACAGAAAGCACAATAGCTATTCTCAACAGAGAGAATATAAATATTATTTAAGATAAAGAACTGTTAACTAGGCATAAAATTGTTAACTAGGTAACTGAAAGGACAGAAAGAAAATTCTAAGGTATCACAGACGTAGAAAGTTCAAGAATTACCACCTATAGGGCTGGCAGAACAAAGAGAAGAGACTCAAACTGTGAAAACACAGTTGCTTAGTGGAGGACCCTCACAGAGAGCTCAGCTGGTGTTGACGCCTCTAATGGTGGTAGGATGAAGCCGGCTCTACACGAATATTGAAAAAACTGCACATTGTTCCTATAGGTAGGAACTACCGCTCCTTGGGTAAAGAAGAGTTGTTGCACTGATGCTGACAGGAAAAAAGCAAATGGACAGAAGTCCCTTCCCCCGGATCCAGCCTTGCAAACAGGCAGAGTCTGCCAGAGTCTCCCTCTCTCCCGCCCACCCTCCTCTATAGGGAGAGCCTATCAGAGAGCAGCTGGCAACGCAGAAATGTGTTTTTGCAGAGTCCCAGCCCTGGCTAAGAGAGCAGAGCACGGAATGGCAGGCTGGAGCTGAGAGACAGTAACTTGATAGCTCGTATGCTTCCTCTCTTTCTCAGGAAGACAATGACATTCCACAGATTATTTCAGTAAAACAACCAAAGTCTTCATATGCCTGGGAGTTTCAACAGATTTAATATTAATGTAGGATCTTCTTTTCCATATTTGACCTAGAATAGTCTTCCTCAAAAGGAAGGATTATCCTTGGAAGATCACATATATATACAAGAAGATTTTCAATAGGCCATATTTGAAGTAAAGGATGTGATTTTCCTACATATTTCAGTTTCCATGTTCCTTCTTTCCTTCCCTTCCCTTCCTTTTCTTTTCTTTTTTTCCTGATTCGTTGCAGGAAGGGAAACTGCCTGCGACATGTCCCAGGTATAAACTTTTTCTGTGTATCAGGTCAGAATGAGCAGGAGGATCTTGCAAAAAGAAATAAGTGAAAATCAAGTTGATGAGAAAGATAGGGGAGAGATGGATACCATGTTAAAATTCAGTTCTGGTAAAAAGCAAATGTTTTGACTATGAAATGCATTTTTGGAATTCTGAAAAGTCTCTGTAAGATGTAACATAATCAAGCAAGACTCTTAAAAACCAAATAGGACATTTAGTTAAGTAAAGGGAAAAGAGAAGATTTATCTTTATAAAATGGGAAAACTGACATTATCTACTGATTAAATAGTACTTCCTCTTGTAAGAGCAGATGTTATTCTAAGAGAAATAAATGAAAATAGCATTCATCCTTTATCATGAACAAACTACAATTTATCGGGGGGGGGGAGATGTTCCCTCATGTTCTCCTAATCAACTTCACATAGGAATGTCTCCACTACACAGAAAAATTGCACTTTAAGAAGGCAATTTGAATAAGGCTGAAAATCTGCCATGTTACGGCCACTGTGATTTCTCAAATCAGCAGCCATGCGCAGAAGAGAGGGCTAAATGCGAACCGTTCTCTCTTCCCCACCCTCATCCATTTCTCTCTCGACTATTTGGAAGCTGACAGACAGTAAATATCTACACAACAGAGCAACAGCAAATGACAGATTGACTAGAGATGAGTTTCTCTCATTTGCCAGGGAAGATTTAGAAAATGTACCATAAATCTATGGTAATACTAGAGCAGCAGGTGAGTCTAGAAAATAATTTTGTATTTTTATTCCAGACATAATTCCACTTTATACTGGCAGATTACCATTCTTCCAAAGATGACCCCCCAAATTCCTTAAATAAAATCATTTTCCTCTTCCCCTGACTCTTTTTCTGTCTTGCTAAATTTTATAATGATTGCTCCCCAACATTCCACTAAAAGTATTGCCAATTTTGTAGGTCTACAAATCAGAAAGAAAAAGACACACCACCCAACAGCAAAATGGGTATTTAAATAGGCATGAAAAAGGACATCTAAATACTCAATAAATATATGGAAAGGTGTTCCACCTCATTAGTCAGAGAAATGTAAATTAAAACCACCATAAAATATCACTATATAACCAAGAGAATGATCAATTTTTAAAAACACTGATAATATAAAATATTATGAGGATATGGAACAAGTAGGATTTCCATAAACTCTTGGTAAGAGTGTATGTAAATAAACTAAACTGCTTTGTAAAACGGAGAGTGTCTATACAAGTGGATCACAGGCATATCTAACTAGATTTCCAACTGAAATATATGCCCCCCAAATCCATGTACTAGAATGTTAATGGCAGCTTCATTCATTACAAGCAAAAATTGGAAACAGAAGTCCTGGCACAGTAGAATGTATAAATAATTTTGATACGACCAAACAATGGAATATTACATGAAAATTAATGATATCTTGCTATAAAGAGCAAAATACATGAATCTTGCAACATGTTGTGGGGAAATCCAGACCTGAAAGAATATATACTCTATTATTCCATTTATATAAAATCCAAAAGGGCAAAACTCTCCCATGATGTTAGAAGTCAGGATAGTGGTTATCTTTGGACAGGAAGGAAGTGGTGGTGGTGACCAGAAGGGGCAACAGTGGAGGCTTCTAGAATCCTGTTTATGGTCTGTTTCTTCTTCTGGGTGGTATGGTTACAAGGGTGTATTCACTTTATAGACCTCATTGAGTGGAACACTTGGTTTTCACTACTCTCTATGCATGTTACATTTCAATTTAAAAGTTTATAAAATTCCTACCAACGACATACAAGAGTTCCAATTTCTCCATATCCTCGCCAACACTCGTCTTTTTTTCTTTTTGATAATAACCATTATAACTGGTATGAAGTGATATCTCATTGTGATTTTGACTTGCATTTATTTCACTGAGAATTAATGATGCTTAGCACCTTTCTATAAACCTGTTGACCATTTATATGTATTCTTTGGAGAAATGTCTGTTCAAATCCTTTGCCCATTTTGTAATCAGATTGTTTATTTTTTTGTTACTGAGTTTTAGGAGTCCGTTACATTTTTTGGATATTAACCCCTTATTAGATTTATGTTTTTCAAATAGTTTCTCCCATTCAGTAGGTTGCTTTTCATTCTGTTAATTGTTTTCTCTGCTGTGCAAAAGCTTTTTAGTTGGATATAGATGGTGCTGTCACTATGGGGAACAGTATGGAGGTTCCCCACCAAAAGTAAAAATAGAACTACCATATGATTGAGCAATTACAGTTATGGGCATCTATCCAAAATAATTAAAATCAGTATATGGAAGAGGCATCTACACTCCCATGTTCACTGCCACATTATTCACAATAGCCAAGATATGGAAATAACCTAAATGTCTATCGACAGATGAATGGACAAAGAAAATGTGGTATGTACATACAAGGGAATATTATTCAGCCTTAACAAAAGAAGGAAATCCTGTCATATTTGACGACATGAATGAACCTGGATGATATTATGCTAAGTGAAATAAGCCAGTCACAAAGTAGAAGTACTGCATGAGTCCACTTATGAAGCATCTAGAATAGTCAAATTCGTAGAAATAGAAAGTAGAATGGTGGTTTTCAGGGGCTGGGGTGAGGGGCAAATGGAGAGTTGTTTAATGAGCATCAAGTTTCAATATGTAAAATGAAAGAGTTAAAGAGATCTGCTGTACAACATGGTGCTTATAGTTTATAGTTCAGTATTGTACACTTAAAAATTTGTTAAGAGGGTAGATCTCATGTTAATATTCTTACCACAAAAAAGGGGGGCAGAAATCAGGAGGAATCCTTCTGAGGTGATGGATGTGTTTATTACCTTGACTGTGGTGATGGTTTCACGGTGTACAGATATTGCCAAACTCATCAAAGTGTACACATTAAATACGTTCAGTATTTTATATATCAATTATACCTCATACAGCTTTCAAAAAATATTTTCAAAAGAGAAAGAGAATGAGAGACCATGACAAGTAGTACTTATGAATTAAGTTTGTTGGAAATAACTTTTTTTTTTTACATCTTTAGTGGAGTATAATTGCTTTACAATGGTGTGTTAGTTTCTGCTTTACAACACAGTGAATCAGCTATACATATACATATATCCCCATATCTCTTCCCTCTTGCATCTCCCTCCCTCCCACCCTCCCTATCCCACCCCTCTAGGTGGTCACAAAGCCCAGAGCTGATCTCCCTGTGTTATGCGGCTGCTTCCCACTAGCTATCGGTTTTACATTTGGTAGTGTATATATGTCCATGCCACCCTCTCACTTTGTTCCAGCTTACCCTTTCTCCCTCCCCGTGTCCTCAAGTCCGTTCTCTAGTAGGTCTGCGTCTTTATTCCCGTCCTGCCCCTAGGTTCTTCATGACCATTTTTTTTTTTTAGGTTCCATATATATGTGTTAGCACACGGTATTTGTTTTTCTCTTTCTAACTTACCTCACTCTGTATGACAGACTCTAGGTCCATGAAAGTGAAATTAAGGAAACACTCCCATTTACCATTGCAACAAAAAGAATAAAATACCTAGGAATAAACCTACCTAAGGAGACAAAAGACCTGTATGCAGAAAACTATAAGACACTGATGAAAGAAATTAAAGATGATACCAACAGATGGAGAGATATACCATGTTCTTGGATTGGAAGAATCAATATTGTGAAAATGACTGTACTACCCAAAGCAATCTACAGATTCAGTGCAATCCCTATCAAACTACCACTGGCAGTTTTCACAGAACTAGAACAAAAAATTTCATAATTTGTAACTTTTTTTATGTGACTCAGCTTGTCATCATTTCTCCCCTTGCAGCAGCCCAACCAGTCTTTCTGCCTCCAGTCTGGTCTCACTTCCATTTGTTCTCATTCTTTACTTTTATAATAGCATATTTGTATTTTTAAATAGACCATTTATACAAAATAGTATGATAATAAATGAACAGCTTAGGAGATAAGAATAAACAGGAAAAAAATTAACAAAATGAACACCCATATATATACCCATACCACCGTGATTAAGAAATGAACATTACTTTGGATTCTTTCCTAGTTCCTTGCCAATTCCAACCCCCACCCCATCAGAGATAATCATTATACTTAATTTTATGTTAAACATGTCCTTGTTTGTATTTTTTACAACATAGCATAGTTATAAAATAAACACTAAACTAAAAATAATTTAAGCAATATTTTGTTTGGTTTTTCTGATTTTAAAAATTTAAATTAACGGTGTGAACTTTTTCATTCTGACCTGTTACTAAGATTTATCTACACAGATGCCTGTATCTTTATTTTGGTTTTCACTGTTGAATAATATCCATTGTATATCAGCAATTATTTATTCTATTTTTGATAGACAGTTTCATTGTTCACAGTTCTTTTGTTACTGCAAAGACTAATCTTAAGAGCATTCTTTTGTATATGTATGAGAGTTTGTAGGGAATATATCTAGGAGCAGAGCCACTGGGTCATCAAGTATGCATATTTTTCAGATTTACGAGGTAATGCCAAAATATTTTCCAAGGTGATCAAACTAAAACAATTTCCTTTTGCTTCACATCTTTGTTTAGTACTGTCATTACTTTAATCATTCAAGCTAGTGTGTAATTTTATCTTCATGTTTTCATATGTCTCATGGCCATTTTTATTTCCTCTTCCATGAAAATATAGATCATGCCATTTGCTCATCTCTTTTATTTTTGAGGGAAGGGTGTCTTTTTCTTATTGATTTCTGATTGGGTTTATTCCTTTTAGTAATCAGTGTTGCAAATGTCATTCATTTCCCACTATAGCTTGCCTTTTACTCTCTTTTTGTGTCTTTTGATGAAGAGAAGTTCTTAAATTTTATATAGACTTAATTATCAATATTTCCTATATGGTTTCTGCTTTTTACATCTTAAGTCCTTCCTACCCAAAGATCACAAAGATTTCTCTTTTATTTCTTAAAAAAATTTAAAGCATTTTCTTTCACATTTAAGATCTTGATGAATCTGGAATTGATTTTTGTATATGGATGCAGTTAGGTGTCTAATTTTATATATTTTTTCTCATATAGATAACTGACTCTCTTTACCATTTAATGAAGAGTCCATCCTTGTTCCATTGTCTTAAAATGATTCTCTGTTACATATCAATTTCCAATCACATGTGGACTTATTTTGGGATCATTTATCACTGAACCAATGCCATAGTGTTTTAAGACATTACCTTTTTAAAAGAGAAACTACAACTATTTTTATTCATTCAGTTAAGCCAAATTAGAATTATTAAGCAAAAATTTAGTGATTAAATATTTGTGTTTTGCAGTGAAGACCTATGAAACAAACAATAAAAATGATATACAAAGCACAAAAATAGTGTCCTTAGCAGTAAAGTTTATCAGAAAACTTTCATTGCATATAGGAAGAACTTCTATCTACTCATTTAGAAATTCAGTTAATTACACTTTTGGAGAGCTTTCAGTGCTCTCATATAAACTGCATAATCTAGGATACTTTTTACTACAATATGGTTTTGTTAAAATTCTTTCTGGGTCAAGTTATCCTTTGATTAATCCAAGACATATCTAATTAGGAAAAATATGAAAATATACACGTTTAGTTCTTAACAAATTTATTCAATAAAATGCTTTTACTTTTAGCTGTGACTCAACAGTGAAATGTTGCAAATATTAATCATTATTTTCATAAAGAAAGTAAGTTATTTTTCTCTTCCTTGAAAGACACTCAAAGAGTCTTCCACTCATATTTCCTAAATCCTCATACATCTCAGGCTTATGATTTGCTATTTCCGATTGGGACCAGATCAGTGGTTCTCAACCTTGGTTGTACCTTAGAATTGCCCTACACTATCAGAATCTGTCAGCATGGGAATCAGATATCAGTAGTTAATAAAGTTCTCCAGGTAATTCCAATGTGTAGCCAGGGCTGAGAACCACTGGCCTACAGTAATACATTCATTAGCCAAACCTCACTGAAAATGCTAAGTGCACAAATTTTTTTTTTCACTTAACATTTCATTCACTGATATCCACCCATGTATCAGGGACTGCGTGAAGTGTTAGGTGTTAATGAACACAGTCCCTGCTTTAGAGAAGTTTACAGTCTAATGTAGGAAGCTGACATTAATCAAGTAACTACTGGTTAATGTATAATTACAAATTGAGATTGGGATGCTAAAGGAGAGGTAAGACTCTACCAGATGCTACAACAAAGGAACCTCACCTAATTAGGATATCAAGGAGGCTTCTCTAAAGAAGTGATCCTAGAGCTGAGAGCTGATGAATGAGCAGGAGTTACTAGGGAAAGTGAGGAGAGATGGAGACAGCACTCCAGTCTGAACGGGCAGCAAGTGTGAAGCCTCTCCTGCAAAACGAACCGAAATCTTCTGGAGGGACGAAAGAGGCCTAGGAGCTACTAGGCAGAAAGCCAGGGGTGAGCAGTATGAGAGGGGACCAAAGAGGTAGCAGGCCAAACCATGTCAGACATTTCTGGAACAAAATTTAATTTTCATATATTTTTCTACCTTTTTATTTTATATTGGACTATAGTTGATTAACAATGTTGTGTTCGTTTCAGGTGTACAGCAAAGTGATTCAGTTATACATATACCTGTATCCATTCTTGTTCAAATTCTTTTCCCATTTACGTTGTCACATAATACTGAGCAGAATTCCCTATGCTATACAGTGGGTCCTTGTTGGTTATCTATTTTAAATATGGCAGTGTGGACATGTCAATCCCAACCTCCTTAGAAAAGTTTTAGGTCACGGCAGAACTGAGAGGAGGGTAAAGAGAGTTCCTGTATACCCCCTGCTTCCACACATGCGTAGCCTTCGCCATTATTCACATCCCCCACCAGAGCGGCATAGTCGTTACTATCAGTGAACCTACACTGACACATCATCGTCAACCGAAGTCCATAGTTTCCATTAGGGTTCATGCTTGGTGTTGTACATTCTATGGTTTTGGACATATGTATGATGACATGTATTCATCATTATAGTACCATACAGGATAGTTTCATAGCCCTAAAAATCCTCTGTGCTCCACCTATTCATCCTCCCACCCCTCACCCCTGGCAGGCCACTGATCTCTTTAACTGTCTCCACAGTTTTGCCTTTTCCAGAATGTCATGTAGTTGGAATCATACAGTATGTAGCCTTTTCAGATTGGTTTCTTTCACTTAGTAAGATGCACTTAAGGGTCCCCCATGTCTTCTCATGACTTGATAGTTCATTTCTTTTTAGTGCTGAATAATATTCCATTGTCTAGATGTACCACAGTTTATTTATCCATTCACCTACTGAAGGACACCTTGATTGTTTGCAAGTTTTAGCAATCATGACTAAAGCTGCTATAAACATCTATGTGTAGGTTTTTGTGTGGATGTAAGTTTTCAACTCTTTGGGTACATACCAAGGAGTGCAACTGCTGGATCATATGGTACAGATGATACAATTTTAAAGACTATATCAATTCCTTTCCATACATACTCTCATGGTTTGTAACCTAAATAGTTGCCTCAAATCTTTTATTTTGCAGTGGACATCTAATAATATAGGGAATGCCCAATCATTAGATCTCAAACAGTATGAAATCAGTAAACCCTACATACCCAAAGTATAATGCATCACACTGTACTGTCTTTTCTAGTAGACCATAAGTTTGCGAGCAGGGACTGCATATAGTTCAACTTTGTATCTCTGGAGTCTAGTACAGCGACTTGGATATAGCTGACATCTCAAAAAGATGTGTGAATTATTAAGTTATTCAAGATCCATTTCCAGTCATGGAAGAACAGGTTATTCAGACCACCCTCCCACTTAAAACAAAATACTGGATAAAATTTTTAAAGAAAATTATTCAAAGCATCATAATGCTAGAAAGATACCAATAAATTCCAAGGCTAAACTTTGAGGGCAAGGCTGACCTCCTTTCCTTATATCTTTAATGAACATGAAACTTCTGTTTCAATTAATTAATCTCTTCAGTCATTGAAATACTATTTGTGCTTTCTCCAAGTCTTCAGTGTCCCCCCCTCACTTTCCCTCTAACCTTCAAACTTCCATTCAAAACCTTCATAACAGTCCTAATCATCATGTCCTCCTAGCAGTCTTCCTTAATCCTAACAGGAGTAAGTGATCTTTCCTTCTTCTGCAAGTGCATTAGGAATATTCAGTTCCATGAAATTGGCAGTTAAACTAAACCCTGACTCCTCTATACCATCTTCCTTATTGTTGCTTTGGATTTTAAAAATATCTGTAAATTATGTTTTGTTTCTTAACCAAATTTTATGACCCTAAAGAGCATGGCTTTTGTTGTATGCCTCTTTTATCTCTGTGGATTCTTAAACCTAGACAACTAGCCAATGTTTGTTCATATAAGTAAAGTCATTTATAAATTGTCTCTAAACCAGTGGTTCTCAATTTTAAGCATGTATCAGAATGACAAGGAGGGTGATTAACAGAGATTAAACATTGATTTCTGCCCACCCCCCACCCCCGAAGTTTCTGATTCATTAGGTCCGGGGAACAATATCAGAATTTGCACATCTAACAAATTCCCAGGTAATGCTGCTGGGTCCAGGATCATAGTTTGAGAACCACTGCTCTAAATCTTTGTGTCCTGAGAATAGTTGCTATAATACGGTTCTTATGATTTGTCCCAACATTTCTACATCAGTATCCTTATCTCTGGGGAAGTTTACAGAGGATATCACTCAGACAGAACTAATATATATTTTACTGGCCATTCAGCTGCGATCAGTAGCTATTTCAAAACCACATTGGTCTATTTCTTTTAACCTCTTGGCTAAAGAGTATACTATTACAAGTCAGAAACATCCTGCAATCTTAACAACATGCTACATCCCTTTTTATCGTGTTATCTTCTTTTGTGATTAATGTTTTAAAACTTAGCTAGAATTCTTTACCTTACTCATATTTCCTCAAAATGTGGATGCTCATCTTATCCACTGATACTATGCTTTTAAGAGGATGTCTGTAATTCCTCTGTTTTGTGGAGGAAGGTCCTATTTATGGTTTCATTCTTCCTTTTCTCTTGACAGGCAGTGGGGATACAAGCACGACTATAATGTGGATTGCTAGGGTGATGGGAGTAAGGGTATGAATTTGGAGGGAGTTGAACTTGGAAGGAATTAAAGAAAATGTTTTAATATAGACATTTAACCTCTATGAGCTTTTATGAAAAGTGACTCCTTTGAAGAAAAAAAAAACTAACGTACTCCCATGATGTTGAGGTGGACCGTGGATTCAATAAGTCTTCTAAGAACCTGTAAGCCTTGTTGGTCTCTGGACTTACTATATTTTCAGTTGTTTTGTGATTGTCTTGGCTATGTTATATCTATCAAGTTTGAAATGAAGGTCAGATACTGACATATTGGAGCTCCCAACCGACAGAGTTGGCTTTGGGTAAATAAGGCAAAGCATGAAGTCATTTTAAACATGAATTGAGCATGAGAGGAGGGTACGATAGTAAAGAGAAACTCCCTACTTGTTCAAGTGTCTCAACAGCAGTGGGTAAGGCTACTAAGAATTAATTAGTTTATTTGTAAGCCACACTTTGGCTAAAGATATGGGATTTGCTGTGGGGCAGGGTACTCATCCTTTGGGGGTTGTAGGAATTGCTATGGTAAAGGCCAGATGGTATTTTGTCTAAAATATTAATTTCCAAGCCAAAATGCATAGTGACATGCCAGCTCTTATGTGAGTGGGACAGAGACACATGAAGTGATATAATTTGTTTTTATGAGGGATTCTGAGTGACAATGGTACCAAAAGAAACACTGCTTTGATGCCTTGTGACAAAATGTGAAACAGAAGAGGTAATCATCATTCTCCTCATCTCAGTTCCCAGAGGACTCTCAGGAACATGAAACCTTGGCACCTTGAGGAACCCTCATTGTGAATCCTAGGTGACACCCGTCTTGGTCCAGATATCAGTGTTCTTGTGAAAGACACTGAAAACAATGGCAGAGATGAGGTGCCACCTTCAAGTGACTTCAGAGAAAACCTCTAGTTATAGGAAAGAAGGTAGCTGAGGAAAGATGAGGGGAACCCAAGACATGCTCCCAAATCTATTGTTCCTGAGCTTCCAGAGAAGTCCCAGGCACTTCTAGAAAATACGTGGACAAGAAAATTAGAGAGGCAAAGGGGATGACTTGTGGCTAAAGGTGCTGCATTATCAGTGATAGAAGAAGCCATCAACAATCGATAGATACTGTTCACCTACAGTCACAGACTGGTGTGACTTAGGGAAGCTCAGATCTGATTATATAGGGCATTGTTAGGAGAATCTGGAGGTCAGCTGAAGACAAGGAAATATTTGTGTTCACTTACTTCCTTTACTTTGCAAGGAAGCCTTATAACCTAAAGTAACAAAAATGAATACCAATTTTCCAAAAGATTTTGTTCACAATGACCAATGAAGAAAAAACTATCAAAAAGATTACCAAGTGAAAATAACAGAACATTACATATTATTTAACATGAGGCAAATATAACCATATATAACAGGTTGTGAAGTTCCGAGGTGTCAAATGCACCTCAGAAAAGGATTTGAGACAGTAAAAAAAAAAGGGGGGGGTGATGAATGCCTGATTAAATATTTCCTCATAGGGACTTCCCTGGTGGCACAGTGGTTAAGAATCCGCCTGCCAATGCAGGGGACACGGGTTCGATCCCTGGTCCAGGAAGATCCCACATGCCACGGAGCAACTAAGCCTGTGTGCCACAACTACTGAGCCTGCACTCTAGAGCCTGCCAGCCACAAGTGCTGAGCCCACATGCCACAACTACTGAAGCCCATGCGCCTGGAGCCTGTGCTCCGCGACAAGAAGAGTCACCGCAATGAGAAGCCCAAGCACCACAACAAAGAATAGCCCCTGCTCGCCGCAACTAGAGAAAACCTGCACACAGCAATGAAGACCCAACAAAGCCAAAATAAATAAATTAATTAATTAAAAAAATCTTCCCATAAACTTGTTTGTGATCAGTGGATAATATTTTACTGCTTAAAATTTACATATTGTTTTAATAGCAAGAATCATGACATTTTAGCAAGTAAAGCAAAAATAGATGCCCAATGAACTTGAATTTTGATCAACCAACTTATGTTTTCAGTGAGTAAACCCAGAATAAATCATCGGGAGAAAATGTAATTCTGAATTTACAATTTGGGAATTTGTGCCCGTCTTCAATTATTAATCCTTTAACTGTCTTTATTTCTAAGAAATCTGTAATTGCTTGAGATAAATATCCTATGGAGTGGATTTCTTGAGAATTTGGAAAATACAGTGATTAAAAAGTACTTCTTTTAGGATTTTGTTTTTTCCTTAGGTTGAAAGCAGAATAATGTAAAAATTCTTCATTTGTGGAGAAGCATTTTTCAGCAATACATTACATTTAACTAGAAAATAAACATGAAGCCAAGCTAGGAGTTCATTTTTGAAAAACTAACTTTAACGCTGACTCATTTAGAAATTAAGTCAGTTAACTGGCAAAACTATTGATTCTTGCCAAATTGCAACCTCCCTGTCAACTAAGGACAACTGATCCAAATAAATATCTTGTGGCTATGGCAACACAACTTTCACAATAATATAAACAGAAATACATTTTTAAAAAGAGAAAGAATTTTCTTCATATCATCAGATATACAGTAATAGATATGCGATGCTATTAGTACTAACATACCTCTTTGACACACACACACACACACAAATAAAGAACACTGACTGTAATAGTAAAGATTCGCTGTGTGGCATTTTTCTTTGTAATTTATTTAAAAAATCTGAATCTAAGGTTATAATATCCAGTGCTTTTTAAACACCATTTCCTCAAAGAAATCAAGTAGAGTCATCCCTCAGTATCTGTGGGGAATTGGTTCCAGGACTCCTGTGGGTACCAAAATCCGCAGATACTCAAGTCCCTCATAGTACAGTCTGCCCTCAGTATCTGCAGGTTCTGCATCTCTGGATGCGGAAGGTCAACTGTGCTTACGCTTTGCTTTACAGCATTAATCAGGCTTATAATGATTTGGGTGACAATTTTTTAATGGCCTCCCTTGCCAAATCTAAGATTCCATGAGAGAAGAGACTGTCCCTCATGTTTTGTTCATCACACTGTCCGTAGTGACTGGGACTTTATAAGTCCTCAATGGGAAATTTGTTGGATGATTAAGTTCCTGTACATTCTATTCAAAACATTTGTGACAATGGTCATAATTCCTTGTTTTTATTTACTCAACTATTTATACTCAAATATATTAATTTATACATAAATATTTATAAGAATTGGGGGTTTTGGTCTATATTAAAACTCTACTAAGTATAGAAAAGGTTAATCTGTAGCAAAGCAGAGTAAGTGTTCAATATCTACCCTTGTGGTGCCTCATATTCCATCATCTAAGGATTTCTTTGTTTTCCTGCACTGCTTTTCCCAGTGGTCTTATTTTAGAATTCAGATTCTCTAGGGAGGGAATGTTCAGAGTATAGAATATACTAGGGCAAATTAGTTTTTCCATTTCTCTTTTCAATTGGGTTTCCCTGACAAAAACTCTAGACTGAAATAATCTCGGTGCAGTTTTTAGTCTCTTAATTGGTACTATATATATACACACATACATATACATATACAGGATACAGAGGATAAAAGTCTCAAATAAGCTGGAGGGGTGGGTCATCAAAGTTTTAGGCACTTTATATTTGATTGACAACTCTCTACCTTAATGATTTTATTCAGTACCATTTTAAAATATTTAATCTTCGCTTATATATCCTGGAGGTGACTGAAGTTGTTGTAGCTTAAACTTTCCGATATATTTTTTGGTAAAAATTTTATCCACATACAACATAAATATAGAAAACTGCTCAACTCACAATTGTACAGCTCAGTGAATTTCTGCAGTTAACACAGTCATATAACCAGCACCCAAAATACTAGCACCCCAGGAAAGCTCCCCTCATGCTCCCTTCCAGTCACTGACTTTTCACACCAAATATTAGTTTTCTGAGATGTTTTTAGCTAACAGCTCTTTATAGAATGTGTGGGCACTTAAAGCCTATTTTTTTTTCTGTTTCTGAGCTTTAGCCAAAATTCTGAGAAACTAAAAACAATCCCATTTGACATCCTCTGACGTATCTTTAAGATTACAAGGCCAAACCTCTCAGAATAATTTTGAGATTCAATCAAAGGAGAAATAACTCTAATTTATACATTTAATGTTTGCTATCTTTCATTAAAATCATATCAAGGAATTGATTTCTTTGTTCTCATTACCTTTTGCCTTTAAAAACTGGCCAGGTTAGCAATGAAATTTTCTCATAGAAGTAAATCTTTTCAGAGACAGGTTCTAGTTGATTCTTCACTTCCAATGAGTTAAAGAGAAAAGACATCCAAATTTTCAAAGGACTGCAGATTTAGAGGATTAAATCTGAAAAAGCCCTTATTGACCATTCCATCCAGACAACCCAATTTACCGATGAGAAAGTGGAGGCCCAGGAAAGCAAAGTGTTTCATCACAATATTAAGTAAGGCAGACCTGTACTAGGATCTAATCCCTCCATATCCAGTGGATAGCTCTTTCCAAACTATAAGTAGAGCTGCTTCTATGGAGTGAGATGGCCTGAATGGAAGCTCTGATTCCACCACTGACTGGCTAGGTGAGCTTAGGCATACTGCTAGTGTCTCTTAAGCCTTAGTTTACTCACCTTCACAATGAGTTACTGTGTGTACTTGGCAAACAGTCAACAACACATAGTCACAATAACTATTGTTACTGCCGCTGTTGTTCCTGTTGCTGAGAGAGGGAAAGAAACCCAGATGTGACCCCACTGCATACACTCTCATAAATATGGGGCATCTGACATTTTACAAAACTCTTAGGGATGCCATAATGGGGGGTGGAATTCATTGTCTGGCAGGCTTCTGAAACATTCTGTAGTTACTCCCTAAAAGTAGTTTGATTGAAGGAAAGTAAAACGAGACCAACAAACATGTTGCTAAGTCACTAGTCCTGACCAACAGTTAGATACTTTGGTATGGCTGTCAAGATATCTCAGAATGGTACCTTTGGGGGGTACAGTAAAAATTGGTTATAAATGGATTGGTCAGAGTACGGACGATCACCAGAAAGAGAGAATACCTCTCATTGCTACTTCACATATGAAGAGCTGTGAGACTCTTTTCTCCCTTGATTTGGACACCAGCACAATGTAGCCAAAGTAGAAGTGACTTTATTAGTAGACACATTCCATCATCAAATCATTTTGCTCTGCGAGTCAGTTATTTTGCAAAAGTTCCATTATTCAATCGTATCTCCCAGGTTTCACATTTTTCTTTTGTATTTATCCCACTAAAATTCATCTTGATTAACTCTCATCATTCCAAACTACCAAGATTATTTTAGACACTGGTTTGACATCCAGTGTTAGCCATTCATCCCAGGTGTTTAACATCTGAGAAGTGATCATCGTTATCTTTTAGGAATACTCTGGGATGTCTAAATCTACCCCCATCACACAAATACTGAGATGGTCCACTGTCCAATGTGCTTTGAATATAGCCATTCAAAACACCTACAGATAAACTTAAGTGTACGATTATCCAGTTCTTATATTATCCTCTTTTTCAAGACAACGTGATAAAGAATTTTGGCTTTCCCCTACAGAAATAACAGGAAGGCTAACTCTCCACTCAATTTCCTCAAATATATGCATAGTTGCTAAAATATCAACCAATTGATAATGGCTAATCACTTTAAGTTACCTCAGGTCAGGTTCCTTTTCCTAAAACTCTTTTAGTTAGTCTCAATATTTGTCTTGCCAACTTAGAGAGACAGAAGTTTACTAAACTCTTTCAGGTTTTTTAATTGAAATCCAAATATACAACCCCTGGAATAAGGAAATCATTGAAAGTATTACTGATCAGGTTTGCATACTGGAAATAATTTTATACTCCATTCAGTCTAGCTGCCCAACAGAACACTAGATTATTCAATGGAGTAGACATCAGGAAAATGTCCTAAGATTCTATTACACAGTTCTCAAAGGAAATATGTACATGCCTCAACATCATTGTTTTTCAGTAAATAAATGAGAGTCCTAGTAATCTGAGAATCGCTCTGCTCACAGGGAAGCTTGCTTGTTCAACAATCTCCTTGGGAGTTTCAAGACACCCATCTGCAGCTGTTCTTTTTATTGGGCTTTATGAAACACATGCCTCATACAGAAAAACCAATCTGTGCATTTAGAGGCATAGTAATACTGGAACATACTTCTTTTAGGAAGGGGAAGAGAAAGTGACCAATAGAAATGGATTTGGTTTTATGGGGGTTAGTATAAGAATTATATAACAACCCATTTCCTATCATTATTAAAAGCCTCAATTCATATAAGAAATTTAACTTAATCATCATATACTGATGGATTTGGATAGACTTCACAAAGGTTATCTGAAACCCGAAGGAATTTTTGTGGTTACTGTTATTTTTTCTTTTTTAGTTATGTATGCCAGTTATTTATATTTTGTCTCTCAGCTACAAATGTATCCTTTTGTATTCTACAATGCAAGTGCTGAACTCTAAAAACTGTATTTTCCAGACTCCTTTGCCAGTTGGCTTCCTGTTAGATTCAACTAATAGAAGACACTAGAGAGACGCTGGAAAGCAGGGGTAAAGACTGTGGTTTTGTTTCATGTCCCAGAATCAGCAGTTCCTTTCAGTTTAATTTATTTTTGGCATTCCTAGAACACCTGCCTCATTATGCCTACTCAAAGGTACCAGAAGTAGCCAGGGTCAGAAGTCTGAGCTCCAGCTCTGTAGAGTCCCTCCTCTAAGATCCTAGGTTACCAGAAACAGCTGGATGGTAACCTAAGTCTGAGTTCCAATTCAGCCAGTCTCCTCCTCCCAGTTCCTACGTTCTGGTCACCCCAATTTCTACTCTTTAATATTCTCAGACTTAGAGGTGGTAGATGCCTCTTGCAGTTATTATCTTTGGGTTACCTGTCTTCTTTTTGCTCTTTTAGCCCTCCAACACCTGTATACTCAATTCCCTATACTAAATTCCTTCTGTTGAATACATAGTGTGGTTTCTATTTAACTAACTGGATCATAACTGATACATTATAAAATGACTGTTTTTCCCAGAATGCCCTCTAATAACATTTGTGAAGTACCTCTTCTTAATAACAAGTAGCTTCTGTGCACATTTGTCTCTTGAAAAAGAGGGGACATTCAACATTTGCAAGTGACCAAGTCATTGAAATGATTATTTGAACCCTAAAAATGTAAACAGACATACCTGTTCAATAACTATAAATATCTGCTTCAGGGAAATGAATTTTGTTAAAGAAAATTCTGTAATAAAGTTTGTTCTTGCTGATTATGCAAATACACTGCCAATAAACAAAATTTGCTGGCCACCCATCATGAGTAATAAGTCCCATACTGACAGCCTGGGTTTATATGAGCAATTGGAAGATGAGACTGATGGAGACTGATGTTGGTTAACATCCTATATGTGAGCTGAGTACTTTCAACATATGTTTCTTTGGTTTATCATCATAGAAGTGTATGAGGTAAATATTATCTCCATTTTGTAGAAGAGGAATACAGGCTCAAGAGGATAAATTACTGCTCAAGGTCATATAACTGGTATGAGACAGAGGCATAACTTTAATCCAAAGGTCTACCATCACTTGTGTCATACTTCCTTCCTGCTTACAAGCCATGATCTCTGGCTTCAATAACTTTATAGACAAATCACACTATCATAAAAATTACTTAATATTTACAAAATTAAATATATATAAATATTGTGGAGTAAAGACTTGATCATTTAGCTTCTGATCATCACATATTACATATTTTAAAATCTAGTTTTACTAGGTAAAATGAAAGAGTGAAAGAGTTAGAAAGGTATAAGGCAATAATTTAATGCATCCTTCTGCTATTAGACAAGTCTTCACCTAATGCCCATGATAAAGTTATGTAAACAAAAAAGCAATAATTAGTATGAGAGAAGGGAGATAAAACACCGAACAATTTAATTGGATTTTGTTGAAGTAAGAAATGACAGACTCAACAATAAACAGGGAAACGGTACAGTTATCTGGGTAGAACAGAAATAATAGCTGATCAGGGACAAAGACACAGGGATTTCAAATCCCATTTTGCCACTGACTCACTTGGTAACATCTGACAAGTTATAAACTGCCTGCTTTTTACTTCTCCCAAAAGAAAACAGTGGGAAGATGATATGAGAGTCATGCACCATATCACAGGATCACTGTGAGGAATAACTATTCAAAGAAATTTTCATAAAGTATTTAGACAATATCAAATACTACATAGTAATAGTTTAATAGACAAAATGATTCAAATTCCCAGATTACTGTAGTGACTAAGCTTTTTTTTTTACTTTTTTAAAATTTATTTATTTTTATTAGTTTCTGCTTTATAACAAAGTGAATCAGTCATACATATACATCTGTTCCCACATCCCTTCCCTCCTGCGTCTCCCTCCCTCCCACCCTCCCCATCCCACCCCTCCAGGTGGTCACAAAGCACCTAGCCGATCTAAGCTTTAATGTGATCCTTTGAAAACAGGACAAGAGGTTATATATGAAATTAAGTGAGGAATTTATTTCTATTTGCATGCCAGTCATTCCAATGGCAAAGTCTGGCTTATATAGGTGTAAACAAACAGGAATTGGGCAAACATTCAGTTGATCTAGTTCTTCAGAGGCCAATGAGCTAAGTTTCAGTGAATGAGATCCCCTGAATGTTAAGTTTTGTCCAACCCAGATACATTTCTACAAACAAAGCCAAAGGCTACACAGAGGCATCAAGAGTATAGGGTCTATGAAAGTTTCACAGGGGAGCTCCAACATACTATAGCCGGCACATAGCATGCTCACAGAGAAGACGTATCAAGCTAGGGGGAATACGTCAGTTGGCATGCAGGGAAGTCCTTGACAAAAACAGTAACCCCAAAGTAATGGATAATTATAATCTGAACCAGAATATAAACAAGTCTTAACTGAAATGTAAGCCTAAAGCAAAATGTAACATCCAACACTCAATACAACTCAACTGGATTCAGAATCTAGTATAATTTTAGACAGATGTTGAAATCAAACAGGTGTTATAATCTGGAAGAATGGGCTAATGGCATGAGTTTAGATATAACTGTAGTGTGTCTTGATAAGTAGGGCTGCATCTAGGAAAATTTGTCTGAGATAAGAGAGGAAGATGTGGAGCCAAGGACTCAATTCTGGGAAATAAGGCTAGTTTTGTAAAGGCAGAAAATCAGGCTCTGATCAGTAAGCCAGGGTAGAATCTTTTGTCCCCTTCCACGCTCTACAAACCTCAGAGACTCAAGTAGACAGGGAGATAAACCTCTAACCTCTCAATGGGAAATCAAAGGGATTAGATTCCAAAAGTGCCACCAGGGTATTGAGAATGCCTACGGTTAGTTGTTTTCCAGTCACCTCAAACTCCCACCCCCTGGATTTCTGAGGATCATTATAAGACTTCTATTTACCCTCTCACCAGGTATTTGGAGGAATTGCCTAATGTTTTCTCAGTCTGGGCTACACTTATACCAAGGTCAAGGAGAGGAAGGTGGCAGATTACTGGAAGATTAATTTGTTCAACTGAGCTGCAAAATGCAATGAAAAGGAGATTGACACACAGGATTCTTTTGTAAGTGAAGTACACACTTATAAAATTATTTAAATGTTCCATTGAGTACTGAATTTAAAAATATGAAAAAGAAGCACTACCTTAACTTAGCAGAACTTTTACAAAGAATTAACACAATTGATCTAGCAATTGGCCAAGAGGAAAGAAATATGTACATGTGGGAAACAAATACATAGAATTCATTAATACCAGAGAAGGATTACCAGCTGAAAACATTTTAGCAAGCTCATGAAAAGTTTGAATAAAAGTATGTTATAGAGGGCTCACTCTTAGCCACAGGAGAGGCCATGCCACAGAAGGATACAAGGCAAGTATCTCTTAACAAAGCAATGTTACGACAGTGAAGTCTTAACAAAACACTTCGCATTTACTGTGTGCCAAAAATTTTCTAAATTTTTTACAAGTACTTATTTAATAAATCCTCAAAATCACCCTATGAGATGGGTATCATTTTTATTCCCATTTTACAGGTGAACAAACTGAATCACAGAAAGGTTAACTAACTGGCCCAAGATGACACCATTTATAAATTGTGGTTCTAAAGTTCCAACTCAGGCAGCCTGATCCCAGAGTCCATGTTCTTAACTAATACATTATTCAGCCTATTCAAGAGCTGACTCCAGACTGACAATTCTAGTTGTAAGGCAAGTTTCTCCAGTACCTGACTCTATGCTGATTATTCTTGTTCTAGGGCAAGTTAAAACATGTCTATCCTTTTTCCTTCTCACTCATAGTATATTTTGAATTATTCTAGGATAAAAAGAAATTTCAGGTGAATTTAAAAATCCAAGGTATTAGCGACTACAGCTTTCTAGCTTTTTTGGGGGTTAAACTAATACCTCTGGAAAAAAGGATAATTGAAAACAATAATCCACTGAGCAATCTCCTCCTTGGGGTTTAAAATTCTGTATTTAATCTATATAGGTATGATATAGAGTCTTGTTTAGAAAAATAGATAATATGAAATTACTGCGTTTGGTTACTTTCAAAAATATTCTAGATACATAAAGGTAGGCAGTCCTAAATATAGTGTCATTTTTGAATCTCAGCATATTCCATCTTCCTTACCAGTCATGTTAGAAGAACATGTACTTGTGTTTAATAATGTATTTAAAAGCTTTAATAATTATATGAAAATAAACCAAATAGAAAGCAAAAAATATAAATATATATATCTATCAGGACAATCTTGGCAAAAGCCATGATTCTGTCAATAATTAAATTTAATTGCCAGATGCTTCTGCTGTGGCACGTGAGAATAATGCTAGTATTTGGGACCACAACTGGCATTCTAATAACAGGCAAACCCTATTCAAATATGGCTTTTATGGGTTTCATTAGTAGATGCTGTGAAGCAAACTTTGATCTGTCTTATATTTAAATCACGGAGGAGTGGAACTCAACTTCAATGTCTTAGAAGGTCAGATGGAAACAATATTTTACCCAAGTATCTGTACCCACATGAAACTGACTGAAAAGCAATCAGTGCAAATGCTCACAGATGTTCAGGATTCACTTGCCAACTTAACCAGTGACCACAATGTTAAGGTCACGTGGGATTCTGTGCCTCATGCACAGAGATTATCAGTGTCCTCGTTTTTCAGGTACAAAAACAGCCTGAGAATGAGGAACTGACTCGTCTGAGGTCACACAAGTGGTTAGAAGCTGAGCTGTATGTAGACCAAGCCCATCACCTGATCTCTGTTCTTTGACTCTTAAGCCTGCTTCCCCACTCACTTCAGTTTAATGTTGGCAAAAAGTGATGTCAAAAGAGAGAATGAAGATAAAAATATCAGAAGAATCTCTTCTTAGAACAAACTTTAGCACTGAAAGCTAGATGGCAACAGCACTTTTTTAGCTCATGATTTAAAGAATGACTCTATTTAATACCATCTTTGGCAATACTAACAATTTATAACTATGTATTTGCAGTTATCCATTGTAAATAATTCACTGGTGTAAGATTTACCCTCTAAACGTCAGGGACAACAGGGAAAAAAACTGCTGCCATGAAGTATTTATAATGTGTTTGTATAAGTCAGGATTCTGAGCAGGAAACACAAATCATTCTAGCTATTTTAAGAAAGAAAAGACTTAAATCAGGGACTTAGGTGTTACGAAATCATTGGAAGCCCTAAAGGAGCAGAAATCAGGGGCCATCACTCAAATTCTTGGGTTTAAAACATGCTACCATAGATGTGATCCAAGGATTAGGAGGCTGCCTCTGGACAACTGCCTCTGCATACCCACAAAGTTGGTTATTTCATTCTGAAACCCTGATTTTCACTGTCACAGTTTTTTCTAGACACTCTCTTGGCTTCACCACCTCTGCAGGCCATGAGAAAGAGCATCTGGAATTTGGCCTCTGCCTGAAGTCTGCATTCCAAGTCTCTTAATGAATGAATCTAATTGAAGGGAGAGTTAATTCATATGTAGAATCCTAGCTGCAAGGGAGTCTAGGAAATAGTCTTTAGTTTCTAGCCTTTGCAGAATTGGATGGTACATAGAAAAAGGGGGGAATTAATAGGGAGTTCCAATCATGTTCATCATGGTGTTAGTATTTTATAATTTAATAACAGGAAAAACACATCTTAAGGTTTTGAAAAACCAAAGTGTTATAGTAAGACCCTTTTTGTTCAACCTTTTCATGCAAGGAGAGAGGGTAGAGGGAGAGTGAAGAAGGAAAACATAGTCTGAATGTTATCTTGTGCATTTAATTCCTGTTGTCCAGCTGTGTAGCAAGGTGAAGAGCCAAAAACTAAAGGATGGTCTTTTTAAATTACTAATTTTAAAAATGTTAACATCCCTGGATGAAGCCACGTTTTAAAAACCTATCAGTTAATACCTTTAAAGTTACTAGCAGGATTGATGGCAGGGTTCAGGGGTGGGTTTCAGAGACAAATTTCACCCATTTTTTTTGCCCTAAAGGAAATTTAAAGCCAAGTGTAGCTCAGACCCAGGTCTGAATACCAGCTCCTCTATTTTTGTGATCTTAAGCAAGCTGCTTGGATTTCCAATGTCTTAAGGATTTTGTATGATAAGGATGAAAATAGCATACTTACCAGGTTTTCTGAAGATTAACTAATTTTGTGATGTTTCCAGTATAAATGCTAAATGACAGGATGAAGACAACAAATACAATAGTAATTCAAAGTTCAAAGAAATTACCAGGAGCTAGAATAAATTGGGGCCATCATAGAGCAAATGGGACTGAGGTTGGGGTTTTATAGGTAGTAGAACTGATGGAGAAACTTTGTAGACAGAGGGAGTAAGTTTCAGAACTGGAAGATGGGAAGGAGATTGTGAGGATCTGAGCTAGGGACACCTTCAGGAGAGAAAGGGAAAAAAAAAAGAAGGGACCATTGAAATCTCTTTGTGACATGCAATTCTAATCAGACCTCATGATGGTATTTACTAGAGGAGAAATATGGGGAGTTCTTTTCTGTAGGATGCTTTTATCAGGATATACCTGGTCTCTCTAAGTTGCTTACAGAAAACAAATCTGGAATTTTTTTTATTTATTAGGCATAGCAAACTGGAAAAAGTCAGTGTTAACTATGTAAATATCATTGTAATGGGAAACCTGAACGAACTTTTTGGCCAAGCCAATATAATGGAGATGCTTATGACTGAAAAAACTCACTGTGTAACTGATGTCTCATATGGATTACTTAGACAACTTATACATAAAATCTGATCCAGGGCAAATACTAAGATAGAGAAGAAGAACTTGGCAGTTGTATTGGCAGTCTCAGATTTCATGCTTCACCTGTGTCTACCAATTGCCCATGTCCTTAGAGTTATTATTCTGATACAAGGTAAGATCTCTAGTTCTACAGAGTGTGATTCAACAATCTGACCCCTTACTTTACCCCAGTAGCATAAATGATTCATTTAGCGGATAGTGGGTGGAACACATCCATTGAGGCAAGGACTTGTATTTGATGTAATGAAAGGCAGTTGTTGGAAAAGGGAGTTGTACTTAAATTTGAGAGTTTTAAATTAGAGGTTTTGGAATTTGGATTTCATGTCATAATAAGGGAATGATAGTGGTGGATTAAATAAGATGATATAAGTGTGTTAATCCAGTAAAACAGTACGTAGGAGAACAGGAAAGAAATGAGATTTTAGGTAAAGGATTTGTAGATGACTGTGGTAATTCAGGCAAAAGTGGTGAGAAGACTGTAAAGGCTTGAACAGATGCTTGAGATATAATTAAAGTGTTCTTGGAGATTTATTAGTCATGAAAAATAAGGAGTTAAAAGTAGTAGCTTTTAGGCTGACTGACAGGTGCTGTCTGGGACAGAAACAGGTAAGTTTAGAGTTAGTTTGACATAGAATTTTTTAAGGACCAATGAATCAAAGGAGCTAGGAGAATACACAGGCACACACCCACACTATCTCACATATACATACACACACACAATCCATGTTTGGAGATGAAGAGACATACAGACATGCAGTCAATCTCATAGTGTAAATCAGTTACCAAGGTAATTACCAAGTCCTCTGAGAGTGAATAGGACATAAAGAGAATTTATGCTTGATTGAAAGGATAACCAAAAAAAAATCACAGAAGTGGTTCCAATGATCCCTCTCCTGTTCTCCCTCCTCTGGTCACAAAGTGTGACAAATGTGTATAGTGACAGATTTTATATTCTTGACCCATTTTGAACCATGATTTTTCTGTGCCAAGACCCCAGTATATTGGTTCCTTGGCTTGTTTCAAGGGGGGAATATCTGGGGTTTAAGTTGAGATTCAAACCATCATTTGAAGCAAGATATACCTTTCAGTAACTCCAAAACTCTGACTGAGGGACTCCCTCCTTTTGATGACCATTCTTGTCTGTCAAGAGCACAAGCAGTTCATCTTCCCAAAGGTGTTTCATCAGAAGTGGGTCTCTCGCCACTTGGTATATGAGGACCAGTCAGAAGAGTAGGGCATTGTAGCAAGCTGAATAACAGTCCCCCAAAGATGGCCATGTCCTAATCCCTGGTACCTAGGAATATGTTACCTTATGTGGACAAAGGGACTTTACAGATGTGACTAAGTTAAGGATCTTGACATGGGGAGAGTATCCTAGATTTTCCAGGTGAATCGAATGTAACCACAAGGGTCCTTAAGAAAGGGAGGCAGTAGAATTCAAGTGATAGAGAAGATGTGATGATGGAAGCACAGACTGGAGTAATGCCATGTAGAGGAAGGAGTCATGAGCCAAGGAAAGCAGGCAGCCTCTAGAAGCTGCAAAAGGCAAGGAAAAAGATTCTCCCCTAGAGCCTCCAGAAGGAACCAGTCCTGCTGACACTTCTATTTAGCTTAGTGAGACTGATTTTAGACGTCTGACGTCCGAACTGTAAGATTATAAATTTCTGTTGTTTTGAGTCAATAAATGTGTGGTAATTTTTTTAGCAGTGATAGGAAACTAATAGAGGTTTCTAATCATTCTTGGAGCACCTATGTCACCATGGTTAGGAAGACAGTGTTTGGCTTACTTACAAAGAAAGAGATAAAACATTTTTATAGCCAGATTGTTCTGATGTGTATAAAGTTATCTCTGATCTAGGGTACATTTTACATGCCAAACAGTCACATTTTAAGCCCTGGATATAACGTAATCCTTGCTACTTCCCTCAAGGGGAGGAAAACATGGCATTATTCTATAAGAAAGTTCCCAATTCACAGACTAACCCAAATTTATCTTTTAGAATCACAGCTCCCTAGGTGATTATCACAAATGGAAACTATTTAGAAATATCCTCTGGGATAAAGCAGAGGTATTAAGATAAAAAGACCCAAGAAAGTATCATTAATATGGCAACTGAAATTTTACTGATGACTTTAGAGAGAACAGTTCAAGTTGAGGGTGAAAGATCACCTCGATCAAGGAGAAGTGGTTCTCCACTGGGGACAATCTGTCCCCCGGGAGATGCTTAGTAATGTATGGAAACACCTTTCGTTGTCCCAAGTCTGGGAATGCTACTGGCATCTAGTGGATAGAGGCCAGGGATGCTACTGAACATCCTACAATACACAGGACAGTCCCCTCCCCCACCAGAAAAGAATTATCCAGTCCAAAATATCAAGAGTAGGAAATGCTGAGGTAGGAAACCCAGGCATAGAGTAAACGAGAAAAGTCTGCGTGACCATGCTTATTTTTCAGAAAAGGAAACAGGAACTAAGAGAAAAGAAATGATCAAATTGATACCATCTGACTCCTAATTAGATAACTTTTGATAACATACCCTCTCTAAAATATGTCTCTATCAATAGAGGAGAATGCATATATTCTCATATATACCAAGTGTATGTAAATGTTGAGGCCCTTTCAAGTATAGAATGAATCTCAGTGTAACCCTTCAAAAAGTTCTACTGGAAATTTGTAACTTAAGGAAAGAGTAAGCCTTTCTAAGTACTTCAAATCATCTGTATCATTAGTTTATACAAACAAATAGCTTTTGTTTAAATATAAGCCTACCTTCAGAAAGAAATACTAAGCCTAACTTCAGAAAGAAATCACTTAATCACTTGCAGATTTTATTCTGGAGGAAAAAATTAAGTTCTTTGGAAATTCCCAAAGAGAGTTGAGGGCTGAAGGCTGTCAGTGGCAGCATTCTCCGCAGATAGGGGAAATAAATCATTCAGTCCTAAAGGAGAATCTAAACAAAAAGCACAGCCTCCACAAGTGGTTTGGACAGAGAATGCTATGGGGCTTAGTTGAAGGGAATGAACTAATTGTGTGATGTGTGTAGAAAGTACAGGTTGGGTATAATGTTATTGAATTGGAATTTAAGCTGAAGCTTGGACTATGATGAGGATTATTCCAAGTAAAAAAAGCTAGGGAATCACCTTCCAGGCAGAGGGAACAACATATATAAAGTAACGGAGTCGAAACAGCAAAGCATAATCGGAGGAAGGTCAAAGTTTAATCAAACTGGAGCTTAGAATAAATGTTAGAGGAGGAGAAGCAGGGGCTAAAGAAGGGACTTGGGAAATAATTTTAAAATAAATTTTAAAAGATAAATTTTTTAAATAAATAAATTTTAAAGTAAACAAGAGATATGGAATTTCTCCTATTGAGAAATCTATCTGTAACAAGGGCTTTAAGAGGAGGAAGTAGGGCTTCCCTGGTGGCACAGTGGTTGAGAGTCCGCCTGCCGATGCAGGGGACACGAGTTTGTGCCCCGGTCCGGGAAGATCCCACATGCCACGGAGCGGCTGGGCCCGTGAGCCATGGCCGCTGAGCCTGCGCGTCCGGAGCCTGTGCTCTGCAGCGGGCGAGGCCACAGCAATGAGAGGCCCGCGTACCGGAAAAAAAAAAAAAAAAAGAGGAGGAAGTAATAGGATTTTACTTAAAGAAGATAATTCTGCAAGTACTGATGATGGGTGATTGAAATAGAGGGAACCCCAGAGCAGGACAATGTACTTACAGTAACTTGGACACTAAATTGTGATAATAAGTTGAAATTGTTTTCTCTTCAGGGAAGGAAAAGTGTCTGAGATGAGGTAGATGATAAAGCACAGATTCCATGAAATTATCAAGAAATCAATTTACTCCCTTCTACCTACATACACCTCATATGTCACTACCTACGGAGCAGGCACACTTACTAGTTTTAGTACCAACATGAAATAATAACTTTAGCATTGAAGAATTCAAGTAGAAGCTTTGAACATACAAATGCCTTCTAGTTCAGACCAGAAAGGTAGTTTTGAATGGCAACCAGGTGAACCTGGAGGGCAACCAGTGATGATCAGTCAACCCTATTAAATGGCAACCAATGGCATGGATTGAATGTCTTTCATTCAATGACAGGTAAAAAAGCTAACAAAACCCCACAGCATAGGACATGAGAATATTCTATAGTAGAGGTTAACACTTGTGAAGCAGAAAAATATTTGCTATTAAGTACATTATATAATGAATTATTTTGTGACTTTAATAAAATTTAAAAAATAGTCTTTAAAACAAGAGATAAAATATGAGCTGGCACAACAGTCTGACAAGAAGAGTTTGAAGACAGAGAGAAATTTATTGATTGATTCAACAAATATTTATTGAGCAGTCTTAGGTTGGCAGACCTAAGAGGCAGGCCCTGAACCAAGGATTCCCATGCAAGTCAGTTTTTAAGGAACAGCTTCCAGAAAGACCAGTGAGCAAGTGGCGGAAGCCAGACATGGAAAGGGGAGAACTCTGAGCTTCAGAGAGAAGTGTAAGTTGCACTTCCCTTATTCTCACACAGTCTTTGGCTAAAGTCCACCCAGAGTGGCTATGTAAACTCCCAGGCTGTTCCAGCCCTCTGTGTGCATCAAAGCAGCTCCAGTAGCCAAAGGGTTCAGACACTGTGCAGGTGTTAGAAACAAAGCATAGAGTAGCTGGGGGAATAGACACACAGAAATAGTAGAAGGGATTCTAGGGGATCTGAGCACCCACTGTGAAGTCACCACTGGGATGGGTACTAAGAACACAGGGATGAACAAGACAGAAAGTGTCCCTGCACTAATAGAACTTATATTCTAGGTTGGAAGATGCAGACTATAATCAAAGAAACAAAAAATATAAACAGGATAATGATGGTTTACATTAAGTACGATCAAGTGAATTAACATATAAAAGAAAGAGAATGGGGAGAGGGCATCTTATATTATGGAGTCAGGAAAGGCCTCTCAGACAAAGGAATATTTGTTCAGATACATTAAGCTTGAGTCTTAATGAAAAAAGGAGATAGATACCAAGGAAATATTGCAAAAAAAAGAAAGAAAATCTCTATTAAAAGCATAAAAGAAAAAATCAACTATGTAAAACATAGACCCCCAAGTCCAACATAGCAAGCTTTCTTGGACAGTGATTTAAAGCCTGAGTTTTAGTGGTTACATGTGTGGGAATATGAAATAAAGCCTGGGATCCAAGAAGGATGGGGATTCAGATCAAAGATCCCTCATATAGCTACCATTCCTTAAGGGGCATATCTTCAGTGGGAAAATTAGGAAAAAAATGGTAGAGACAGGTAGATGCCTGTCCGTATTAGTCACAACTTTGCATAGAATAGGGGGGGGCAAACAAAACCCCCAAATGTTTAACCACCTGTCTGTATTCAAGTGGGCTTGGGGTCTAAATTCACACTATCTGTATGGCCCAAAAAATTTAAGATGAAAAATTAGACTATATAATCCTGAGATGATAGTGTCTCTGGGTTCCTGGAAGAAGAAAATACAAATTCTCATTGGAACAATGCACCACAGAGATAGGCACCAAATTTTCAAGAAACATGAGCTCACAATCAAAAGGAAATATATGAGTAAGACAAGTAAACCATGCGAAAGAACTAAGAAACAGCAAAGTGCAACATCAGACCCACTAAGTTTGGAGATTCTGGTTTTATCAGACATAGGATATAATGTTCATTTGCTTATTGTATTTATAGGCCTGAAAGATTAACCAAAAAAAAGATTATAAAAATCACCAGTATTTCTGATGCCAGTTTGATAAAAACAGGCTTATCTAGTTACTTCCCAAATATATTTTGAATGATTGGGCAAAAACATTATTGATATACTTGAAAAACCAGCTACTGTTTGTTGATTTTAGGAACCATTCCCATCTCTCTCTAACTCTCCCCTGTATGATGGGAGCATAAAGCCTGAAAACTACATTTCCCAGACCCCATTGCTAACAGAGTTTCATCTACATCCTGTCAATGAAAGGCATCTGCAGGAGCTTTGGATGGCACAAGACAAGGAGAGCATTATTTTTCTCTGGCAACTGCATCTAGGAACATGGACATCAGAAGACAGTAGATTTCCTGAAATCTACCCTCCTGACTTAGTTCCCCCAGGATTCAGTAGTTGTGTGAGCCTCTAATTCCCAATATTAAACCTCTTCCTGCTGGAAATACCTAGAGTAGCCACTATTTTCCTGAGCAAGGCTTAGCCAGTGACCTATGAGGCATAGTCAAGGACAGGAAGTAAGGATGAATAACAGCATCCACAAGAGCTTTTAAATGGAGTCCTGACAACAGTGATTTATAGCCAGAGCTGAATTTTGACAATTGGATTAAATATTGAGATTTCAGAAACATGTGAATGGAACAGCTGAGCAAACTCTTGCTGAATATCTTCCTTGATGCCAAGACAAAACAGGGATGAATAAACGAATTCTGCAATATAATTAGTGGAATTTTTCAACTTATAAAAATGGATCATCATAAATACTGTAAAACCTAGACAAGACGTCAGACCCCCATCAAAGTAATGTGATCACAAACAAGATGATCAATTAGGCAGATGTCAAGCTTAAGAGCCTAACTCACTGCCAAAATAGGCTTATTCCTATAATGAAGGACTCTGGTGGCCATGTTAACTGATGACTCCCCTGAGATTATTTCATTTCAAGAATTTAATAATTTGCAGCCTTCCAGACTTCAGGAAATGTGGACTATTTTTAGATGCTGCAAATGTTGCTGAACATGGAACCTGAAATCTTAGGAAATATACTCAAGTTTTCCTTAATACGTTCACTCACAGAAACAAGTCAACTCCATAATATTCAGTCATCTGGATTGTGTATTTTTTTAACAAAGACACAGTAAAACACTTTAAGCTTTTAGAGTCTTCAGTTACAAAGGACATAGAAATCATTTGGCAATAGAGTAATCTGAAAATCTAGGTAGGCTCTAAACCATCTTAACTTAGAGTTTCCATCCCACATAATACCAAATGTATTAGAATGCACTCATATCCCACAGTCGTTATGTTTTGCTGTATAATATTTAAAGAATATTTGCAATTTAGGTTTTGAAATTATTTGTCTTTGCATAACTTACTTAATTTATAATTGGACATGACCTCTCAACACTCATGCTGCATGCTCAACAACTCTAACAAAATGAGAGTTTTTCTTTTCATATTTTAGAGTTAATAATTCTTTTTTTCGTATCTCGGACAATTTCATAAGCCCTTGAGAAGCTATGGTTGGTATGAAATGTGAGACTAACAATAAGCAATTTGCAACTTGGGCTGAGAGTATGAACACATATGGTCATCTAACTGTTGATAAGTTTTCTTCTTCCCAGTACAAGATACTAGAAAGGGATGAGGAGAAAGACTTGATTTATCTGTCCATTCCTCTTTGAATTTAGAAGCCCACCTAGGCTCTGGTATTGTCAAGCCATCGATCTCTCCACTCCCACATCCCATGAGTCAGAGGTGCTCTTCCTCCTACCTGACTACTTACCTGACACCCAGGAATCTTGTGGCTACTTCCTGTCAGGCTTTAGAGAGTCACTGAGCCCAGTCTGGCTATTAAGGAGTTAGAGTGAGCATCAACAAGGGTCCGGAGTCCAGAACATTGTCACTACTCAGATGAAAGTGCCTAGTTAAGGTGACAGTCCTCCTGGCTAACACCACTGGCCTTTTCTGCTATTTAACTACCCATAGAGAGAAGGTGTTTTGATAACTGTCTTCCAGGGTAGGGCAAATTGGTTTCTCCACTAGTAATCTCGGCTTTTACAGGAAGAATGCCTAGATGAAGATCAGTTTCAACAGGAAATATTATTCTTCTCCAACAATTTACTCATCTTTCTAACACAATAGCAGCTAATAGGATGTCTGTCCTTCATGAGAGAGAACTAACTTTTATCAAAAAGCTACTTTGTGCCAGACACTGTGCTAGGTGCTTCATATACATTCTAATCTAATTATCATAAAATTACATCAGGTAGGTACTTTCATTGTCCCTATTCTTTAAAAAAAAGACAACATGGGACTTCCCTGGTGGTCCAGTGGTTAAGACTCAGCACTTTCGATGCAGAGGGTGTGGGTTCCATTCCTGGTCAGGGAACTAAGATCCCATATGCCGCGCAGTGTAGCCAAAAAAAAAAGTTATCAGCTTACAAGAAGCTATTTTCCAGTCCTTGGTTACGAATCCAAACCCTCTGATATCACAGCCTGTCTGTGTCCCACCACCTCACCCAGTGCTTCTGTTTACAAAGCACTTTCTATGCACTCTTTTACAACAAAGCCGAGCCCATCATTTAAAGGGGTTGGGAGTAGTAATTAAAGTAGTAGTGTTTAATTAACCCTTTTACATGTTCTGACCTAAAAGGTACTGTATAGACTCGCCAGAACTGTCCATTAAAAACCTTTAGGCTGATAAAGTACATTACAGAGTGATTTCCTTCCTGAACGTTGTTTAGTCAGATACAGAGGAAACTTAAATAGAGTCTGAGTGAAGAAAAATGTTTTGCTCTTCAGCAAGTCAAGGTGTTATAATAACCTCATAAACCACTATAAAGATAGCACTGCCATACTGCAGATGCTGTACGAGAAACAAAGAAACTGACTTGATGAAGTCTATTTTAAAATTATTATCAGTGGATGGAACCAGTATGTGCTACTGGAAGGCAATTATCAAGAGGCCTGCTCCCTTCGAAAAGTGGTGAAAGAGCAGGAAAGGCGAGTTTCGAAAACCTGGAGGGCCATCAGCTTAACTCTTATATACTTATTATCAATAGTATTATTTTAGTATATTTATTTATATTTCTATTATTATACATAAGATATATTTTAATATCTTACAAATATATTTTTAAGTATTTACATAAAATGAAAAAATCAGGCTAGCGTCAGACATATGTCACACTAAAGAGTAAGACAAAGAAGTAATTTCTACTAAGTTTTATGAAGAAACATTATGATTTCAAATTTTATAGTCAACTAAATACTGATTTATGGGTAAGGGCATCAGAAAGATATTTGCAGGTATTCAAGGGAAGATGACATGGAGTATTACATGCCATTTCTGAAGAAAATATTTTATTTTTCCAACTTATGAAAAATTAAATAAAAAATAGAAGTTTAAAATTGAGGAGAACATGGAATAAAGCATTTGAAAATGAAAAAGCTAGTTAATACAGAAATATATAAATAATTGTTTACAATAGTTATAAGTTGGAACATAAAAGTCAAATATAACTGTTGAAAGAAAATACCTTTAAAGTAAAAATATACCAATAACCTCATACTGAAAATGCTTTTAACAAAGACCAAGAAGATGTAAACAAGTAGGAAAAGTGGAGCATATTAAAAGTCTAGTCTCAAAGACAGAAGAGGAAAACGCAAAAAAAAAAAAAATTCAGCTCACCATGACTAATAAACAGAGGAAATAAGAAATGATTTTTAAATAACTGAAGTTAACTACTAGAAAAATTAGAATGAAAAATAATTTTCCATGTAATTTTTTACACAAACAATATTCAAAGCCAAACATATAAGATAAGTAAAAGACATTTTAAAATAAAAAAGTTCACAATTTATAATGTTATTTTAAATGTTATGAACCTTTAGTGGAAATTCTAACTTAAAGCTCTATATGTGTCTTGATAGGGCATATAAATTGTCCACCTTCACTTTAAGGTATTAGAAAAAGAAGGCAATGTCAGTCTTAGGAACCTCCATGTGCTAGACTTGAGACTGACTTGACTTAGGGTCAGCAACATGCATACTGGAAGCCCCAAACATTTCAGTCTATTTCATTAGACAAGCCTTCCAACATTTGGATTCTAACTCTCTTTTCCAGTAACTACCTTTCATTACATCAAACACTAGCCCTTGCCCTCAAAGAATGTGGTCAACCCACTATCCCCTAAATAAATCATATAAGCTACTTAGGTATCTTAAATGGTTCCCTATTTGTCCTTCATTCATATTCATATTCATATTCTCTCTCCCTCCCCCTCTCCCTTCCCTTCCCCCTCTAGGTGTGTGTGTTGTTGGGGGGGAGGTGTGAGTCAGGGAGGACAGGTTAGGTAAAGAAGCTTCAGTTGTTCTTCAATTAACTCTCCAATTTTCATACCCACTTTTCACTTTTGCCCTCTACTCTGTCTGCTGATGCAAAGTCCAGGGTTTGTCTGCTAATCCTCTGAAGCCCCTTACAGCATGTTATCATCTGTGCTTATTTCATCTTTTGACTTACTCCCATATGCTTTCTGATTCCCAGATGTTCACAGATATCCAGCCAGCCAGCCATCCTTTCTCTAGGTCCCATTTGGTTATTTTTGTTTTTATTTCCCTTTCTCTAGGAGGTGGGTCAAAAAGGATTTTGCTGTGATTTATGTTATACAGTGTTCTGCCTATGTTTTCCTCTAAGAGTTTTATAGTGTCTGGCCTTACATCTAGGTCTTTAATCCATTTTGAGTTTATTTTTGCATATGGTGTTAGGGAGTGTTCTAATTTCATTCTTTTACATGGAGCTGTCTAGTTTTCCCAGCACCACTTATTGAAGAGGCTGTCTTCTCTCCATTGTATATTCTTGCCTCCTTTATCAAAGATAAGGTAACCTTATGTGTGTGGGTTTATCTCTGGGCTTTGTATAATGTTCCATTGATCTATATTTCTGTTTTTGTGCCAGTGCCATACTGTCTTCATTACTGTAGCTTTATAGTATAGTCTAAAGTCAGGGTGCATGATTCCTCCAGCTCCATTTTTCTTTCTCAAGATTGCTTTGGCTATTCGGGGTCTTTTGTGTTTCCAGATAAATTTGAAATTTCTCGCTCATTTCTGTGAAAAATGCCATTGGTAGTTTGATGGGGATTGCCTCGAATCTGTAGATTGCTTTGGGTAGTATAGTCGTTTGCACAATGTTGATTCTTCCAATGTAACAGACCTGATGCAAGGCACTTTATTGTATGATTTATTCCTCACAACAGTGTTAAGAGGCATTATTTTAAAGATCAGAAAACTGAGGCAGAGAGAGATTAATCAATTTGCTTAAGATCACAGAATATTTTTATTGCAGTATAGTTGATTTACAATATTATATTAGTATCAGGTGTACAACACAGAATATTGAGTATTAATGTCTGCCTAACTCTTCACTTGATAGCATACAAACTTCTACAAGAGTCTGAACATGTGATAATTAACTGCATCAGAGCTTACAGTCTATGAGTAATAAATTATTATATTTGAAAAGTACTCTTGTGTCATGTTCATTGTACTTACCACACAGGCCGTATAGCATCATATTTAAGAGCTGGCTGTGGGGCTATAGTCAGACTAACCAGGTTCTAATCCTAGCTTTAACATTTTACTAGCTAGTGATCTTGGAAAATTGCTTAACCTCTCTAGGCCTTGGGTTCCCTTTGTAAAATGAGCATGATAATATCAACCTCAGAGGGTTATTTATTCTGAAAACCAAATGAGATCAAACATGGGTGACATGCTTAGGAAAATGCCTACTGCATTCAAAGCTCAATAAAAGAAAGCTGTCATCCACCATCAACCTTATTTATTTTATGAGTTTCTGTTTTGCATTGTAGAATTTTTTAATCTTATTTAGAAATTCTAGTGATTTACCCTATTTTTCAAAGTATTTCCCTGAACAATACTACCTCCCTCTTAGGCTGACTTAGGCATACCTTCTGCTATGCTCCCACTACACTTAAAATATACCTCTATTCAGAAGCAGGTAATTTTTGGAACAGGAACAGATCCTTGGGTTTCTCCCCTTATCTATGACAGGGGAAGAAGAAAAAACATTTTTAAGCACCCAAATGCATAATGAGGCATCCACGTGCCATTTCAATAGCTTTGATCTGTGTCCTTGGAACTCAGGCTGCTTGCCCTAGGGAATACGGCACCAGCAATACTGCAGTCTGCATATCAATATGCAGCCAATCATGGGAGAGTGGTGTGCTGGTAAACATGTGAAAATAAACTCTCCAGAAGAAAAGAAAGCCCCGATTTGTAGTTTACCAATTTCTATGGTGTAAATATTCTTACCATGGCCAAGTTCATATTATCAACGTATGTCAACGTGATGTCTATAATGTACACAGAGTTGGGAAGAGACGTACAGTCACTCCATTATGTAGTATTTCTACCACACAGGTAAAAGAGACTTAAATAACCTCAAGAGCACAGATAATAGTAAAATGTAGTAAAATAATTAGTAATTAATGAGTTTTAAATAGTCACTATATTTTATAATATAATTATTGGACGTTTATATAATTCAATTCTTATTGGCTGTGTTTACAACCTCCTCACAAAATTCCTGATAATGTAACATCGGCTCTCACAACATATACAAACTGACCCCGGCATAATATTGCCTTTAGAGGTAACAATGAAGCGTCCTGAGCAGAGGGAGATTGAAGCTTATACAATGTAGGGGCTCTCTTTAAGAAAGAACAATGCTTAAATGGATGCAAAATGAGTATTTAGAAGAGAATATTTATTTTGAATGCCCAGAGCCACTCCAACACCCCTAGTATAAGGGAGTATGTAGGAAAGGAACGCAGAATGGAAAGAGACAACATTAACCAACTGCAGTTAAAATAGCTGACTTTTCCAAAGTTTTTCAAAAACATATGATCATGTGAACATTGCTAGAACCTCTCCTAGAAGGGAAGGTCACACAAGAGATGAGCCCTAAAGCTTAAGCTTCATCAGCACAATGTTAAGTCTGTCTCTGATTCAGAGTGACCAGGACAAAGCTACTTGAATTATTTAGGTATCAGTGAGGCTACTACATGCCCTGATAAATTATGAACCCCTGGGGAACCTTGCACCCTTAGAAAAAGCAGCTTGCAAAAACTGATACACCTACAGGGACTAACAGGTCACATGAATGAGCGAGGCATGTCTGTTGGGTCCTATAATTAACAGAGGGGCCTTTGCCCTTCTTCTTTTTTTTTTTTTTTTTTTTTTTGCAGTAGGCGGGCCTCTCACTGTTGTGGCCTTTCCCGTTGTGGAGCACAGGCTCCGGACGCGCAGGCTCAGTGGCCATGGCTCACGGGCCCAGCCGCTCCGTGGCATGTGAGATCTTCCCGAACCGGGGCACGAACCCGTGTCCCCTGCATCGGCAGGCGGACTCTCTTACCACTGCGCCACCAGAGAAGCCCCGCCTTTGCCCTTCTTAAAGAAGGTACCAGCTGCTCAACTCAGGGTGAGTTTTGCCAGGGTTTACTGTGGGCCCAGTATTATCAGGTATTCTAGTTTTTCAGAGGAAACTAGAAATCTGGAATTTTATGAAAAATCTTATTTTTATATGCTGGCAAGTAATTCAATTGAAAAAAACCTGAAGGTCAAACAAAACTGGGGCTACCGTTTTGTAAACTCTGCCGTAGATAATATAGGGCATATTACCTGAGTGCATTGTTTATATATTTCACCCTGAATATCCTCACCCCCAGCATCTGGGGAAATAAAGAGTATATTAGTAATTATTAGGGAGTACCATAATTGCTTGTCAGTGGGTTTGTCTCTCAATTAGATCTTGTATTGTTGTAGGTCACAGTTCATATATTCTCCTCTTTGTTGTCCTAATGTACAGAATACCTGGCAGATAGCATCGGCCATGTTGAGCTGCACATGGCATCTAGGATCACATACAGTGGCAGTGTAATGTAGAGGTAATGAGTATAGGCTCTGGGACCAAATTGCCTGGGTTATAATTCCAGCTACTATGTTTATTAGCTGAGTGTTTTTAGACAAGTTACCTTACCTCTCAATGGCTCAGTTTCCTCATATAAAATGGAAATAATCATAATAGTCATCTCCTAGGATTGATGTGTGGATTAAATGAGGTAACACAAATAAAGCACTTAGCATACAGCCACGCATATATGAAGCTTTCAGTAAATATCAGTAAATATTAGGCTGTTTACATATTTGTTGCTAAAATGCAAATATTACTTTTACAATGTGGATCAAACATGAAGAGGCTATTCAAGTGTTTCTAAAGCACAAATATTACTCATAATGCTATTATTACTAATATAGTAGGTTCTCAATAAATATTGTCGATCCATACTTTTCAGTCTCTACCTGGTATTAGTTATTTATACTTATCTACTTTTTCAAACAGAATTACATACTTCCCCTAACGTGTTTTATATGGAATTAGTAGAGGTAGCTTTATTTGGATTGAACTGTGGCACCTATAAACTTGACCTGAATAAAAGATTCAATGGAACTATAAAAACATTCTCATTGGGCACCTCTATGGCTCCTTTCAAAACTCCTGCTTGGGCTTCCTTGGTGGTGCAGTGGTTGAGAGTCCGCCTGCCGATGCAGGGGACACGGGTTCGTGCCCCGGTCCAGGAAGATCCCACATGCCCCGGAGTGGCTAGGCCCGTGAGCTATGGCCGCTGAGCCTGCACATCCGGAGCCTGTGCTCCGCAATGGGAGAGGCCACAACAGTGAGAGGCCCGCGTACCGCAAAAAAAAAAAAAAAAAAAAAAACTCCTGCTTGTCTGATTAATCTGGGACATGATCAAAATCTTCTTCCAAAGACACTAAGCCAAAATGTGGCGCTATTCCCTGTCCCATGAGGGAAGGCTAGGGATTGGAGAAGAAAAAAAATTAGCTTATTTTTTACACTACATCTTTCTATCCCACTAGGCTGAGTTTTATGACAGATGCTAATTCATATTCCCTTCCTTAATTCCTCACAAGCATGATGTTCACCATGTGGTAGTTCTTACTAAGTTTTTCATATAAAATAAAGAGAAATATCAAATGGTTTCCATTTCCTACTAAAGAGAAAAGAGTCTTTGAAAGAGGAGAAAAGGAACTAATATTTATTAAGCCCATACTGTGTGTGAGACCATTTGCTAGATATGTTATAAAAAGTCATTCTAATCCTTACAAGAACCCTGATTTATTGTCTTCATTTTCCAGAAGAGAGACTGAAGCATAGAGAGGTCAAATGAATTACTCAAGCCCTCGCTGTTAACAATTAAGGAGCTCCTGTGCTAGTATGCATCCAAATCTATGCACTTTCCAATGAACTTGGCTGTTCTTTCATACTAACTCAGCACTGAACAATTTTACTGATCAGCAACTGTACTTTTTTAAAAAAACACATTATTGAGGATATCAGCAAGTTAATTACAAAAATAATTAGAGGCAGTAACTTTTTTCAATTTTCATCAATGCTACCTCAAACAGTTATGGTCTATCTCTGCTGAAAAAACACTAAAATGTGTTGAATTGGTTAGGAGTATCTGCTAGCTATAATAAAATAAAAGTCATCATTTCATGTTTAAGTCAGATACAAATGATCTTAGATTATGTCAGAAGTCTGTGTTGGATTTCAATGGCTGGAACACAAAACATGAAAGGACTGTTGAAGTGTTTTTTAAAAAAATACAAATATGATCATGTTATCCTTCCCACCCTCTAGTGGCTTTCACACTCCTTAAAAGATACACTACCAAACGTAAAATGGATGGCTCGTGGGAGGCAGCCACATAGCACAGGGAGATCAGCTCGGTGCTTTGTGACCGCCTGGAGGGGTGGGATAGGGAGGGTGGGAGGGAGGGAGACGCCAAGAGGGAAGAGATATGGGAACATATGTATATGTATAACTGATTCACTTTGTTATAAAGCAGAAACTAACACACCATTATAAAGTAATTATGCTCCAATAAAGATGTAAAAAAAAAAAAAAAAGAAGTTCTAACGTTCTTTAATGGCCTGACTTTTGGCCCATCTCTGCATCTCATGGCTCACCTAAAATTCTCACTCAAAATCTTCAAAATCATTCCAAATCTCACTCCAGACCTAATTGGAATTCCTTCAGTATCTACACTCTCTCCTACTTCAAGGATCTTTTCATAGGTTGTGCTTCTGCTCTCCCACTCCAACTGGCTGAGACCCATCGTAATCGTCAAGTCATCTTAGAGCAAATATCACTAGCAAGCAAGGCTTCCAGAAGCCCAGGAGACAGGGGTGGGCACTCAGACATGTGCCCCGATAACTGGGTCCCCACTCCCAGCATAGCCTTCATCTCCTTTTGTAGCTATTGCTTAATTATCCATCTTCCTTTATCCCTTGCTAATGATCTGTAGGCTTCCTTTACCCCTTGCTTATCATCTGTAGGCTTCCTTTATCCCTTGCTAATCATCCGTGGGCTATGTTTACATTGCTTACCAGTAACTCTTCAGCATCTCCTAAAATACCTGGCCCACAGTATGTGCATACTGGTTGAAATAGTTTTGTGGATAGCTGGATGAATTAAGTAATATGCTGGCTTTACAATTAAGAAAAATACCAGGGGCTTCCTTGGTGGCGCAGTGGTTGAGAGTCCGCCTGCTGATGCAGGGGACACAGGTTCGTGCCCCGGTCCGGGAAGATCCCACATGCCGCGGAGCGGCTGGGCCCGTGAGCCATGGCCGCTGAGCCTGCGCGTCCAGAGCCTGTGCTTCGCAACGGGAGAGGCCACAGCAGTGAGAGGCCCGCGAACCACACAAAAAAAGAAAAATACCAGATATATGTATAATATTAATATCTGATTATGGATGTTAATAGTAGATTTATTCTACCCGGTAAAATACAAGCAGATTAAAGTCTTAATTAAAGATCCTCAGGGACAGAAAAGGCCTTAGAAATCACCAAGTTTACCTCTGTTATTTTCCAGAAAAGGAAACCAGGGCTGAAGAAGTCAAATAACTGAGCCTGATTACATGGCCCCTTAGACCATCAACAAGTGTGTATTCACAGGACACTTAAGAGCTGCCTACTAATCACTCCACTGGGCATGAATAGATGAGGAGAGAGTAGACAAGACAAGAACAAAGTCCCTGCCCTTAGGGAGAATACAGTCTGGCTGGGGACAGATGACTTTCATTTATCAAACAAGTAGAGGACAATGAGAAACTATGTTATTAAGTGCTAACTTAGGGCATACGATAAATGCTATAGCCGTTCAAAGTGAAGGGAGAGATAAATTACCAAATGAGCTCACACTGATCGCTTATTCTTCCTTGGGCTTATGACTAACTGTCTACTATGTCATGGCCAACTCCTTCGGGACAGGGACATTTTTGTTGCCTTAATACTTCCTCTGCCGTGGATAATTAATTATCAGTTGAAGAAAACAAACTTATACTGTCACTTGGATTTGCTAAAGGAACCCTTCAGAAATCACAATATTCTCTCCCATTCAACGATGTCAAGAATTTATCAAAATAAATGAATAAACTATAGGATTAATATTGTATTCAAGTTTTCTGAACCTTTTTTCAAAGCACCAGCAGAAATGATTTTATTCTGATTCCCTACGCAAAGACACACACTCTCTCTCTCTCTCTCTCTCACACTCCTCTTGCAAGCCTATGCATCTTTTAAAAGATCACAATGACTAGCTGCTTTTGTCTACTTAACGAATACATTGCTCTTTCGAGCTGTCACCTCAAGTTCTCCTGCAGATTTTTTCTACCTGATCCTTCAATAGGAATATCTCACTCTCCTCAGTAAGCTCCAGATAGTATCCCTGCTCATCTTCCTAATTCCCCAGGAGGCCTGTAGGTGTTCCTATCACTTCCAGAAGCTATGGCAGGTGAGGAAGGACCCGGGAGGTAACAGATGGTTTCTTCTCTGTGCATATGTGATTCCTCCCTACTTCACAATGTCTCAAAGCCAAACAAGAAAATGGCTCATACTGTCTCTTAAACCCAGTTCTTGCTCTTTTCTACCTTTCCTAAACTTCCCAGGCAGAATTAGTTATTTCCTGCGCTGTACATCTCCAGCTCTCTATGGAAACATCTAGAGGCGTTCCATATAGAAGTGAACTGTAATCATTTGTCATCAAGTTTTTCCTTCACTGATCTATAACTTCTTCAAAGAGGATCTCTTCAGTTTACATTTTACTGCAGCTAACTTCCTACACATAGTAGGCCCCAAACATGTTTTCTATGCATGAAACTAGAAGTCATTAAAACTTAATTTTCATTGTGTTTATCTAATTTTTAAGCAAATTTCTTAAAACAGTAGTCCAAGCTAATTGCTTTTCTGACACAGGCAGTCTACTTTTGAATGGATCATACTCCTTTTCAGAAAAGTATTTTTAAAGGGGACTATAACATGGGTATTTAAACAAACATAAAATGAGAGTTCTAAAATTATGAGCCCTAGGCCACCAGTAAAAATGGTACAAGTTTATAGAGTGAACCAGATTTTATCTAAGCTTTCCCTTGGAAAACAGTGGCTTCCTTCCCTCCTGGAAGCTCTGTTCAGTGGCCTGGTACCTTGAACACGGGCTTGACCTATTTTGAGTTGTTAGCCTGACCCTGAAGTAGAACCAATAAAATATTCATAACCTCCTTTAAGGTACATAGATTTTTATTAGTCTTATATGGTATATATGCAGCACATAGGAAAAACACAACGGCATGACTCAGATGGATTGTTACCTCATGGTGACCTGACCAATAAACCAAGAATGCAATTTAACGCAGACAAATGTAAAATAATAAGTCTAGAGACAATGAACCAAAACAGAGGATCCGTATTAAGTGGTAGCAATGCAATGCAATGATCAGGAAAATGATTTAGGGATTCTTGAGTAATAATACTAGAAGCTAGAAGCTCAGTACTGTTTGCTAGCTGAGCAAAAGGCTTATGCGATGCACAGAATACAAATCAAATTATACGGCACCATATTGTGAAAATAACAGCGGTAACATACCAAAACCTCCGCATGTGACCCTGTCACCATTTTACCACAGGGAAACAGACACAACCAATTTCAAGTTGGCTGGTTAGAGAGAGCTGTGGCAAACGAACACATTTAAGTCAGATATTAGGAAGAGCTTCTTATCCCTATGGGCCATAAAACATTACAATTATTTAGAAGAACAACAGCAATATCTCATTTTTATGTGGCATTTTCTCACAGTGTTTCATACTAACAACCTCATTTGCTCCTCAACATAAAGCCATGGGATGCATAGGAGAAATAGTATTTCCATTTTACAGAGTTAAACTGAGATTCAGTAGCCAAAGATAGTCACAAGAATAGGTTATAACTGCAGAGCTTATGAATATCAATCCAGCAGTCTTTCTTTACCATAAAATCTCTATGCATCACCAAAGAAAACTTTGGAGCCCAGCCTTCAGCCGATTTTTAAAAAATCATATAGAAAGCTCTCTTTCCTTTACAAAAGCAGGAGAAAGACTGATTTCATTTTTTTTTTTTTTCTTTTTTTGCGGTATGCGGGCCTCTCACTGTTGTGGCCTCTCCCGTTGCGGAGCACAGGCTCCGGATGCGCAGGCCCAGCGGCCATGGCTCACGGGCCCAGCCACTCCGCGGCATATGGGATCCTCCCAGATCGGGGCACGAACCCGTATCCCCTGCATCGGCAGGCGGACTCTCAACCACTGCGCCACCAGGGAGGCCCGACTGATTTCATTTTTAAAGACATCCTCCGACAAAAGGCTTTTAATTCAGTGTACTGACTTACATACACATTTTGAGTCCAGAAGAACTGAAATTTCCTAATTATAGAGAAAAAGTGTAGCTGTTTATATACTCCGAAGATGGCTACAACAATATCTCCCATCCCATGTGCCTTTGCTTGCAACATGATCTTGATGTTTTTCCCATTGAGAGATGGGTTATCTATCTCATCTCCTTGAATCTGGGTAGGCTTGTGACTTGCCTATAACCACTAGAATGAGGTAGAAGTAACACTAAATGTAGGTCACAGAAGGCAATGAAATTTCTGGCTTGTCAATATTCTCTCTTGAAGACTTCAACCATCATGAGACTGCCATGCTATAAGGACCAGACCAGTCCATGAATAGAGACCACATAGAGAAACCCAAGACTACATGAAGAGATTCCTGGGAGGCCCCAGATTGCTCTAGCCCCCACTGTTTCAGCTCCATCTGATTGCAAATATGAGACCAGAGCCAGGACCACCCAACCTATCTCCTTCTAAATTCTTGACCCACATGGGAAATAATAAAATGATTTGTTGTGCTAAGCTACTAAGTTTAGGACTGATTAGTTATACACCAATTTACTAGTAGCTGGATATACATTTGTCCAAACCCATAGAAAGTATAACACCAAGAGTGAACCCTAAAATAAACTATGGACCTTGGGTGGTTACAATGTGCCACTGTAGGTTCACCAGTAACAAATGCACCACTCTGGTGAAGGATGTTTATGAAGGGACAGGTTGTTGGGTGGCGGAGGGGGGCGGGAGGTAGTATATGGGAAATCTGACCGTTCCTTAATTTTGCTATAAACCTAAAATTGCTCTAAAAGAATAAAGTATTAATTTTTTTAAAGTGGGTTGATATCTAATCAATCAACTTTAAACATCCCATACTGCAAAAACGGTTGGTGTGATGGAGGTGTTCCCGATAGCTGAAGTGTGGGAAGCACTGAATTCAAAGGACATACTGGAATTTATGTCCAATTATTTCTCTGTATAATTGTGAAGATTAACTGAAAAATAAAAATGTTCATTAAACATACATAACCTATGTCAAAAAATTAATGAATTTTAAAAGTGATTGCTTCTTGGTAGTGAGTCTATGAATGATTTGTTTTCTTTCTTCTAGTCTTCCAGTTATTATCCAAATAGTCTATAATGAGTATATATTAATATTACAGTGCAAAACAACTATATTAATTTATTTCCATTTTAAAAACACTGTTTTTAGGTAGTTCTGTTTGGTTATTAATAAATTAATATTAATCCCACAAAAAAAGAATAGTAACCAGAACAGAAAACAAAAGTCCTTGAGTGGCAGGCATTTGATTTTTATGATACTCAGCATTCCTTCTTCTGTCCTAATAACACTCTAATTTCCTTTAAAAAATTAGCTATAACCTCTTTCCCCCAGCCAAGGGGAATACTCCTCTCTGGAATCCTACTCTTGAACAGAATAATAATGGTATAAGTCCATTATCCCATTTCCCCAGCCTGAAAATGGTAGAATCTATTCACTGAGCAGAGGAGACATCCTAACCAGATGCTGTCAGGTATGACGTACTTCTTTCTGCTTCCTGGGCCTCTGAAGTTGTCTTAGGTCCTGCTCCATTACAGGTCTGGCTCTTTCAGCCTTCCTTACAGTTCTGTTAAGTTCCCTTTATCCTTTCCATGAATTCTCTTTAATTTATACCAAGTCACTTTCTGTGATTTACAACCAATGAGCCATGACTGATATATTCAGCCTCATCCAAGGAAGACTATGTCTTTACAGCTTTTGTGAGCTACAACTGACATACAATAAACGGCACATGTTTAAGGTGTACGACTGGACAGATTTTGGTGTATGTATATACTTATGAGATTGTCACTACAAAGGAGGATATTGAACATATCCATCAACCCCAAGTTTCCTCATATCCCTTTGTAATCCTTCCATCCTGCCCCTCTATAACCCCTAACTCCAAGAACCACTGTGTTTTTTCATTAGAGATTAGCTTGCATTTTCTAGAATTTTATATAAACGAAATCACACGCTATGTACTCTTCCCTCTGGCTTCTGTCAGTCAGTATAAATATTATGAGATTCATACAAATTGTTGTGTGTATTCCATTGTACGGATATACCACAGTGGTGTAGATTGAATGCTTGTGCGTCCCCCAAATTCTTATGTTGAGAACCTAATGCCCAAGGTGATGATGGTATTAGAAGGCAGGAACTCTGGGAGGTGATTAGGTCATGAGGGTAGAGCCCTCCTGAATGGGACTAATGCTCTGATGGAAGAGGCCTGAAAGAGTTCTCTAGCCCCTTTCACCACGTGAAGAAACTACAGAAAGTCTGTGACCCAGAAGAGGGCCCTCAGCTAACCATGCTGGCTGGCATCCTGCCTGACTCCAAGAAATGGATGCAGCTTAGGGTCAAACAACAACTTTTGTTACATATCTACATAAAGCAACACACAGAAAAAGAACAAGAGAAAATATGCCAAAAATGATAAATTATTACCTCTGGGTGTTAGGATTTTAGGCAAGTCTTTTATTTTCTGCTTCTTCAAACTTTTCTGCTTTTCCTGAATGTTTATAGTGAATATGTATTATTGTGCTCTTCAGATAAAATAATCAAATGGGGACAAATGTAACTATACTCCTTGGTTACACACATGTCCCAAGAGCAGGCATGTTTTTGCTGTTCTTTTCTACCATGAGGAAACCAAGTAGAGAATGACCATGCGTTAAGCCAATACTAACTCATTTCCATAGCCAGTCACCTGTAATCAGGGCAACACTGGGCACAACACGCTTTTCTCCCAGAGAACTGGATGGTGGGTGTGGGGTTCTGTTTTTCAACAAAATCTCAGATTAGATGAGGTTTCGAAGAGCAGCAGTAACACCAACTCTTCTATGTGGAAGAGTTTCAGTCTGAAGGCAATCATCAAATTTAAAAATTATAAAAGCAAGGAACTTTTCTGGAACCTCAGAGATGTGCATATAATATGTATGCTGCATGCATATCTCAATAGAGAGGTGACATCCTTCTCCCCCACAAATATTTGAAACAGTCTCCTGAGACCAGATTTCAGAAGATGCTATCCTTGAAGATTATTTATAATATTTCACACACGTTTAGCTAAATTTTGAACAAAATAACTCTCTAATGGGATCTCAAGTAATTTCAACCCAAAGTTGCATAGGGCTAGGCAGGCATTTGACTTCCTTGGTTTTGCAAGTGCAGCCTTCAAGGAAAAGTTTTCTCCTCTCCACACCCCCAGAGTGTATGGTTCGACTGTCATCCTCCAAAGGGACGATGGATTGCTCCAATTCAGATTGTTACTAATGAGGCTAATATATTCTAAAATGAATATGAAATTTTCTAAGATAAAATTATGACCTACTTTTCTGTTGGATATCACTTGAATTATGAAGGGGAAAATATTTGTCTGAGCAAAATTGAAATATATTTTCATTTATTTAGAACCCATACATACAGAATTGGATTCATTATAACCCTTCCTTCATGACACACTCACATGACTGGCCACCTCGTATTTAGTTTATCAGTATTTTAGCCATTTCCATTTATTTAATAAGCATGCAAATCCACCACCCATTCCTAAAACAATTTTTCACATGAATCCAGAAATATGCAAATGTGATCATAACCCAATACTGAGTATAATAGTAAAATAAGGACCAAAACTGGTGAGTCAAGAACAGAAACTGGTGTTGGGGAATGGTCATAAGTCAAATTTAGGGGCTAGAATTTATTACCTACATGAAGAGGAAAACAGAAAGTAAATCTAGTCCAAGAAAATAGGCATAGCTAGATCCATAAATGTGTTGTTAACAAAAAATATATCAGCATATGGCTTATGATGGAAGCTCCTTCAGACCCTAGTAGTGGTGATATTTGGAGAGAAGAGATAAGCATATGAGTATGAACCTAAAGAGCTGTTGCTTTGGAGACCAAGTCTGGAACAAACACCACTGTAGCCTATGCGGGAACCTGGACCAGTGGATATACTACCTGAGGGGAAACAAACACTCATGGGATATCATAGGATAATTTTTCATACAATACCATATCATACTATATAATAGCAAAAAGCAGTAGCAATAGTACAGATACAATTTCTCCCTCCCTCTAGCATGTAGAAAAGGACTGAGTCCCTGCCCCTAGAAGATAGGTAAGCCCCCTTAGTTTGGAGATAATTCACAGATAAAGGAGAACAATCAAGTAGGAGGTATACTGATAGTGCTAATACCTGTGGACCTACAGAACTTAGTTGGAGAAATTAATGAGATATGAATTGACGTATACTTTGAGTAGGTTGAAAAAGCCATAGCACTGAAGCAAGCATAGGGAGAAATACCAGAATAGTGCAATTTAGTACAGCCACCTCAGCAAAGCCCTAAGGCTCTTGATAAAAATACTATTGTCTCTTTCCTGCCAAAATGGACCAACTCTCCTAGCACCTGGTCAAGCCACAATTGGCCAGTCTGTAGTCCCCACGTCACTGACCTCCAAGTTAGTCTCAAGGACTGCATTTCTCTATAACAAGCTCAACCAGGAGCCATATGGAAAAAGCAGAATAATTGAAGAACTGGGTTCAAAGGAAACAACCTAGCCATGTTGTGCGTGCATATGTGTTTGTGGACCGCATTGACTAGCAGTGTAAACTGCAGTGTCCAAAATAGCTGTGTTGGTGATCATAGGTAACATCTCTATCCAGGTAGGGTGGCTGGTTAAACCATAAGACAGAAGGAAAAGGAGATTTCAAACCAAGCATAGAGATGAATTTAATTTTACACGCTAAGCACACACAGTGAGATTAGGAGGGGGCGGGAATAGGGAGAAGGGAGCATATTGGCAGGCACACAGGGCTCAGAGCTCACACCAGGCTGAGTTCATGTCAACGGTAATTCCAGACATGAATATATGGTGGGTGTGATGTTAATATAAGCTGTTTGCCTTGGTCAAGACTGGATATGAAAATAAATAAGGCTAAAGTTGCCAGATGAAGGTATCAGTGACTTCTGCTGAAAAGGACAAAGGAGAGCACATGCTGGCACCCTCTAACTAAGCTTATTCATTTCTGTATTCTACTTTTTGTCTTTTAAATAGAAATTCTAATATCTACAAAGTAAAGTGCTGGCTGGAGACGAATGAATGAGGCATGGTTATTGCACTCAAGAGCTTTAAATGTAGTAGTTTCTCATGCACCCAGGTCACTAAAAAGAAAAGGAAATTAGAGTTTTATGAGAGTGGTATGCCAAACACAGCATCAAAGCTGTGAAGAAGGAAAGGGTCCTCATATTCAAAGTTGGGAAAATCAGTAAAGAATTCAGGACAAAAACATTTGAACAAAGGCTTGAAGGATGAATCAAAAGAGAAAAGGGAAGAGTTGACATGCATAGAAAGATCAAAGCAAAAGGAGGAGCAGAAAAGGCTGGAAAGAGTTAGAATAAAGTTCTTACACTTTAATGTGCCTATGAATCAATTGGAGAATCTTATTAAAAGGCAGACTGGGAGTAAGTTAGGCCTGTGGGTGGGGCCTGAAATCCTGCATCTCCAACAAGCTCCCAGGGGATTCCAATGCTACAGGTCCATGGTGGGCCACCTTTTCTGGGGCAATGTAGTAGAGAAAATGTATATTAACATGGCTATACCGCAGGGTACAGGAATTAAGAGTATGTAATAAGGCTGGCAACAGAGGTTAAGACTGGATCACGAGTAACCTAGAATACCACGCTAAGGAATGTAAAGGTTGTTACTATGAGTCCTGGGGAAGTGCTTACACACTGAGTAGTTTTCACTTGCTTCATCAATATCTCTTTCATATTGTTGCCAGAAGTGTTTTTGTATAATACAGATATGAGCCAGCCATTTCTCTTCAAAAACATCCTTTGGATTTAAAGAGTGCTAGGTAAGGAAGAGTCAAATGACTAAAGTAGCTAGCTTGAGTGACAGGGCAAATAAATATAATATAGTTGCCTGAGATGAGAGCATGGAAAAGGGGAGGGAGGAAGGAAACAATTAACCCACATCCTCCAAGTTCTTTGGTTCCTAAACTCGGCTGCACATTGGAATCCATCTAGGGGGTTTTAAAAAGTGTTGCCGCGTGAGTACCACCTGCAGAGATTCTGCTGTAATTAATATAGGGAAGGGACTGCACGTCAAAATGCCTTAAAGTTCTTCAGGTGATTACAATATGTATCCAATGTTGATAAACACTATAATAGCTATGTAGCATCCCTTAAGTATCATAATCTTGAAAATTATTCTCTCATTTTACGTTCATAATAACCTGGTGTAGGAACCAATCTCAAAAGGGCTCCCATCGACCAAAAATAAGACAATCTGAGTCTCAGAAGAATATTAAAATGGACTGAAACACATCAAATATGTTCTAAAAATTCCATGCATTCATAAGGTTTCTTTTTCAGATGATGGAAATTAGACTGTAGTGCTGGTGGCACATCTGTGTAAATATACTAAAAACCATTGAATTGTACATTTTAAAAGAGTTAATTATATGGTATGTAAATTCAATTTCAATAAAGCTGTTAAAAACAATTCAGGCATTCATATGATACTTAAAAAAAATCCAATGGTTATCTTTGGAAGTATTAGTCTACTCATTATTCTGAAAGTGGCAACTAAAGGGACAGAATCAATCATTCATCCAGCCTTTCTTTCACCAAACTATACATCGAAGTAACCAAGTAATTGATGAGGAAAAGTTCTCATTTATAAAATAGTTTTAGCTAATAAGTTAAAAGGAATGATAAAATTACCATATAATCATTTTGTAATGCCTAATGAAATAATGAATCTAGGCAATGATGATTAACAGCTATTAAAATCATTAGGTGAAAACCTGATTATGAACTTGAAAATACATGGATCTGATTGATAACACTTGAACCCACTAATCAAATCTTGCCGAAGTATCGAACCTGAATCTGTTCAAGCCTTTTGGTCTGTGTATCAGTTTATAAGAAATACAGGGGACAGAGAAACATGATAAATAACAATGGGGGGGATGCAATCATCAAAATCTAGAATATGAGAAACGCTGTAGGAAAAATGACCTGGTTTCTTCAGCAAATGTGTTCAAAGAAAAAATAGGAGAAGGAAGAGCATAGGGGCAAGTGCTTAGCAAACATTTTCTGTAAAGGAACAAATAGGAAATACTTTTTACTCTGCAGGCCTTATAGCCCACAATGCAACCACTCAACTCCACTGTTGTAGTTGGAAAACAGCCATGAACAATCTTAAATGAATGAGTATGGCTGTATCCCAACAAAACTTTATATACAAATACAGGATATGGATCATAGTTTGTAGACCCCTACAATGGAAGTAAAAAAGAATTTAGAGGCATATCAATCAAATACAATGAGTAGAGCTTATTTGGATTGAATGACCAATTGTAAAAGTATTCATGAGACAGGCAAATTTGAGCACTAACTAGGTATTCAATGATATTAGAATAAATAATATTTTGATGAGAAAATGGCATCATAAATGTTTTTTAAACTCCTTATATTTAGGGTTACACACTGAGTATTTAAAGATAAAATAATATGATACCTGAGATTTATTTTGCTTTCAAAATAATTTACTTTCAACATAATGAAGTAGAAGTGGGAGAGCTAATAGGTCAGTGGTCCTCAAAGTGTGGTTCCCCAGACCAACAGCAGCATCTGGAAACTTGTTAGAGATGCAAATTCTCTGGGCACCAATCCAGACTTACTGAATCGAAACTCTAAGGTGAAGTCCAGAAATCTGTGTTTTAACAAGGCCTCCAAGTGATTCTGATGCATGCTAAAATTTGAAAACACCCATATAGATAAAACAAGAATGAGCACGATATGTATCGAAGTTTTGTGCTGAGTACGTAAGGATTCACTATATTATTCTGTGTATTTCTTATATGTTTGAATTTTCAAAATACAAAAGTAAAAGAAGAAAGAAAAAATAAAAGCAAAGAAAAAAATTACCTACATGACTTCATTCCAAAGAATACAGTACTAAAAAGAAAAAGAGTGACTTTATAGTGGAGAAACCTGGCAAGGACTACCTTAGTCAGGTGATTAAGGTCAACTTCCTCAGTAGTAAGTCATGTTGATAGCACGCATCCTTGACATGATGTGATGAGAATGGCATCATTTACCTGTGATCTTCCTTCCAGAAACGCATAACCACAATTTAACCATAAGAACAACATCAGATAAACCCCATTCAAGGGACATTCTACAAAATTTTTGATGAGTACTCCTCAAAATTGTCAAGGTCATCAAAAACAAGGAAAGTCTGAGAAACTGTCACAACTAAGAGGGACCTAAGGAAATATGATGACTAAATATAATGTAGTATCCTGAAAGGAACCTGGAACAGAAAAAGGACATTGAGGAAATCTGAAAAAGTATAGGCTTTAGTGACTAATAATGTACAAATATTGGTTCATTAACTGTGATAAATATGCCACACAAATGTAAGATGTTAATAGTGGAAATTAGGTGTGAAGTATATGGGAATTATGTACTATGTCACATTTTTTTCTGTAAGTCTAAAACAATTCTAAAATAAAAATGTATTTAAAAATGAAAGAAATATGCCTGGATAGAATTACCTTGGCATGTCCAAGGATCAAAACCACTTAGGCACTTGGAGTTTGAATAAAAAGAAATAGTGAAGGTCAGAACAGTCACATGGACTGGTTTCCAAGCAGCCAGGCAAGACTGGACAACTAGGAAGGTTGGGAATGCCAAGGAAAGCCATAGGCCCAACATTCAGCATTCAGATCAACAAGCACCCACAGAGAACAGGTCCCACAAGAGAATTAAAACAGGAGTCAGCACCCAAAAACTTTGGGAGGTGAAATGACCTGGTTTCTCCCCCTCACTGCCACTTGCACTCTTCTTTAACCCTCCACAGTGTTCCAGCTACACACCTATGACCAGTTAGCCACTTCCTTAAGGGAGTCCTCTTAAGGTCTTTGGATAACCATGAACTTAATAAGGGTTCAGTCAAACAGCCTTGTATTTGGCACCCTAGCCTCAGGGAGACACTCATTTAACTTCCTCATCCCTATTGGAAAACTCCTTTGCAGTGTTTCCTCAAGGACCTCCCCGCATCAAGTATCACCTCTCTGACTCTCTGTCTCCCTCTAGCCCAGTGGTCCTAAACCTGGTTGCATATTTCAGTTACCTTGGAAATCGTTTAAAGTTCCTGATGCCCAGGACACACCGAGATATATCAATCGTAATTTCTGGGGAGGAGATAAATATTTTTAAAAACTCCTCAGTGATTCCAATGTGCAGCCGACGTTGAGAACCATTCACTGCTGACCCTTCTCAAAAACACTTCCAGCTAGAGGAGTTCACACCAGCCAAACTTCTCAACTCATCCTCAGCCATCACCTCCTATTTTTCCCACTGCCCCTTCTTTGGGAATGACCTCTTAGCTTCTGGATCCAAAAGACACTTTTTAGAGGGTTTTTTCCTTACATGTTCTGTAACACTGAATTGTCTACTTCCTTCTTCTTAAATGCTTCCCTTTTTTTGTCACAGTACTCCCTTGTTTTTATCCTGCCTCTGATTGCCCTTTTCCCTTTCTTTTGCAAGACTCTCTTCCTCATCACATCCATAAATGTTCTTTTCTATAAGCCCTGCCCTAAATATCCCTTATCATCTCATTCTATGCATTTACCTTGGGTCATCTCATCTTCTCCCCTGGCTTCAACTACCTATACACGGAAGATCCACAAATACATTATTTTCATCCCAAATCCAGCAGTGTGCTTCAGACTCACGTGGCCAATTCCCTGGTAAACCTCTCCAGCTGCATCTCCCATAGACAGTCCATCACACTACGTCAAAAATTAAACTCTCCCTCTTCTCTTCAACCTGCTAGTGTGTCAGTGTGAGCATGGACTCTGTGCCGAGCTGCTTGGGTTTGAAATCCTGATTGAGCTACATAACAAGCTTGGGCAAATGAATTAACCTCTCTGCAACTCCATTTCCTCATGTGTAAAATAGGTATCATAATGATAACTTCCTCATAAGATTATTGTTAGTATGAAAATTAAATAATATGTGTAAAGGGCTTAAAGTAGTGCCTGGCACACAGTAAGCATTCTATTTGATGAAGCACTACTTCATCAATATTATCATTATTCTAAATTCCCTACCTCAGTGAAGGGCGCCATCACCTAATTAGATACAGAAGGCAAGTATCTGAGTGTCATTCCTTTTGCCTCATTATATCTCATCCCCTCTATCAGTTATTATTCTACTCAATTTTTCTTCAGATACTTTCCTTATTCTTCATACCACCACCACTGCTTCAGTTCAGGCCCGTGGTGTGCTGGAGTGAGAGCTGACTATGCACATCTCCTCCCAGCTCAGTAGTCCGTAACATCACATTAGTAGCTTGAAACTGGCTATTATGGGAGTATTTATACCATGGGAAACAGCAAACTTTACAAATGAGGAATCTTGTTTCTTTTTTTTGAAGAGTCCGTTGCTAAATACTCAGGCCCTCATGATTCCTCCTCCAAGTGTCTGCAAAACATCCAGTCTATTTCTACCACTGTTGTGCCACTCTAGTCCATTCTTATTGTTGATACCAGGAAAACATTTTCTAAAATGCCAATCTCATCATATTACCACTCCCCAGATGAAAATAATTCAGTAGCTCCCCCTTTTCCTTAAGCTAAAAGCCTAAATCCTTAGCACACGGCATACATGGCCAATAGTAGATGCCATATGTGTCCCATTCTTATCCCCTTGAAAGGCACCTTTCTTGTACATGCCAACAGCTTGTTACCACAAGCACCTGTAAGTGTCTTCCTGAGAGCTTTCTTCAGTCTCAGGACAAAGCCCAAAGAGCCAGGGAGTTAACTCTCCTGGAAGCAGCCCTCACCCAATAACAGACGAGAGCTGGCTGGATACATATCCCAGCTCCTGCCCCTCAGATAGGACAACTCAGAGATGGAGTCACTCCAGAGATCCCCAGTGGACTGAGCCCCAATTGCCCAAAGCAGTAACCTGCTCTCATTTCCTTCTCCTCTACCAGTGCTTCCTGGGATCACCTCCCAAATTAACCACTGACCCTCAAGTCCTTATCTCAGGGTCTGTTTCTGGGGGAACCCAACCTAACACATGGCCATTCATGATCTGCCTTTTCTCCACTTCAGCCTTGCCATTTCTCCCTTCAAGCTGCAGCTATACTGAACAATTTTACATATAGTTCTCCAAAGGTAACATGGTGTCTCACACTTTGTTCTCTTGCAGATCATGCTCACTTTATATGGAATAAGCCATATGAATTCCACCTTTCTTCACCCAGAAAACTCTAACCTGTTCTTCCAAGTCCAACTCAGTATCCAGCTTTTCCCCTGATCACTGTCATCCCCCTCCCCCACATGAGAGAGGAAGGGTCTCTCATGTGTTCTTATGTCATCCAGTGCTTACAAAGCTGCTCTCTAATCCACTGTGGGTTCTCTCAGGTCCTCCTCAACCATATACCCATCCCCCATCCTACCAACACCCCTGGCATGACACATACTAGCAAGTTAATAAAGGTGTGTTGAAGGGATATAGCTTTCATGATGCATTATCCCTTATGTTCTCACCCCTGGAGAAAATGTTCAACAAGGAGTTTACCATCTAGGTTGACAGACAAATCTGTTTTCTCGTATTTCCCAATAATTGTTGTGTAATTACAAGCATTATCAGAAACTAAGCTATTTGCATAAATATAGCCAAACACCAATTTTGGTTTAGCACTGTTGATATGTTTCACCAAGATCCTTAGCTTTCTAGCCTTGACGTTTTCTTATTATCTCTGCATTTCAATGTTACCTTCCAGGCTCTGCAATTAAGCATATTCTTAGGGTTTTAAGCAAATATGCTTGCACTGTTTTTAAAGTGCCAAAACACCCAGGGGCACTACTTGATCCTCTGATTCTCCCTTTCGAAGGGTTTTCTCAGCTGCGGCTGACAGCTTTGTGACTGCAGAGCCTCCTTGTCCAACAGTGCTGAGCTTTCTCTTATCCGCACCACAGTATTCTGCATCCTCTGCAGAATATATTTATTTGCAGCGTTTCAGGAGGGAGACCCTGGAAAGATGAGTCATCGTCCTTATCCAGAGAGTTACCCTTGAGGCCACACTGAGAAAACTCTCTCCCTCTTATTGTATAGAACAGGCCCTGATCAGAAAGCAAGTGCTCTGTTTATAGAAAAGTTTCCCACCTAGGCAGGAAATGACACTTCAGAAACGTTAAAAAATAAATGCAGGGGGGATATAATGTAATTTCTTGGACCCAAATGCATTGCAAGGTAATAAATTCAGTTAAAAATGCACCGAGCACCCACTACATGTAGGAATCTATGGCAAGTACAAAGGAAGCTAGGGCATACAAGGGAAGGTCCCTGCACCTGGTCCCCACCCCCGGGGGAAATTATTAGTTTAATATTTTAAGGATATTTTAGGATTTGCAGAGAGAGAATTTACATCAAATGACTAAATATGAAACTGTAGCACTATCATGCTTGCATATAAGAGGACAAATGTGTGAACACTTGAATCTATCTCTGTATTCTATACTTATATGATACAGAGTGGTATGCTAGTCAGAATCCCCTTGGAGGCAGTTTTCTAGGAATCCCATTGTTACAAATCCTTCTTGATATCACTATCAGTATCTAGAACACTGAGACAACAAAGGAATTATACAGGGGAAGCGGAAGTCAGACACAGAAAGCCAAGATAAGGCTGAGGATAAGCTGGGGTTGGGGGGGGGCGGTTAGTTGCAAGGAGTGGGAGTAGGTCAGGCCTGAGGCTTGACCCTGGACTTCAAGAGCCTGGAAGAGCAGAGTAAATGGGCACAGCACACAGGTATCAATGGTATGAGGTGCAGAAAATCCAAGAAGTTATGCTAATATAAGTAATAAAGCTTAGAGCAGCCAAATGTGCCAGGATCCAGTCAGCATGGGAAGCTAAGAGTAAGGGATACAGTCAGTCATGGAGCTTGTACAGAGCTTACAGCAGTCTGGGGCACTGGGTGTGAGCCAAAACTCTGGTGACAGACCACCTGGTTTCAAATCTTTATTCTACCAACTAGTAGTTGTGAGTTATTTAGTATCTCTCTGCCTCAGGTTTCTCTTCTATAAATGACAACAAAACAATACATTATTTACTCAATTCTAACATCCCCTTGATTGTAAGATGCACTACCTTACAATTTTATCTATTCTTTAAAATATCCCAAAATAGATAATTCCCAGGATATACAAGCTATTCCAAATGACAGAAAAAAATAGAGAGCTACCCAATTCATCTTATAAAGTAAAACAACTCTCCTACTTAAACCCGAAAAAGGCAACACAAAAGAGAATTAAAGCCCAATCCTACTTGTGAAAATTATAAAAATTCTACATTAAGTACTAGGAAAAATTTTAATAACAGCTTCGAACCTTATACAATATGACAAGTAGAGTTATCACTAGAATGCACTATGACTTAAGACAAGTATTAAATATGTATCACACCAAAGAGTCAAAGAAGAAACACCATATATGTCAGAGGCATTTAATAAAATTCAGTATCTATTTCAGAGATATTTTTTGTTAAGTAAAAATGAGAAGAATGTGACCTCACAGAAGTAGTTTAATGTTTTTCCTTTTACCTAAACGATGAACACAAAAATCACCCCATTACTTCCTAAATAAAAGTGTCTTTTTAAAATCATATTCTTACTTTTGTCAGTGATCTGGAGGTGCTGGTCAGTGCAGTAAAACAGGAAACAGTAATAATAATTATATCACTTAGGGAAAAAGAGACAAACTTTTCCTTATAAAACTCAAGATAATCCATTGAAAAGTCACAAAATGCAGAAAAGATATAGAAAACATAAAATGTTTTATTTATCAAAAAGTAATAGCTATATGATAAAAGCAACAAAATACACTTATACCTCAGATAATCTATGATCCACCTTTAATGAGTAAAATATGAAAATAGGTCAATTGCTTCAGATTAATTTATAGATTTAAGTAATCACAATATAGATTTTGTTATGAACAAAATGAAATGCAAATGGAAGAATATACTATTAAGTAACTAATTTTTTGATAAAAGAATGATTTCAAAAAAGAGAACTTGCCCTATGTTTAACACATTATAAAACTCCAACAATTAAACCAGTGTGTCCAACTCACAATAGGCATTCTATAAATTTTCTTTAAATAAATAGAATATGAATCAATGTATGGATCAATATAATGGAAGAATTCACTTAAAAATGAACCCTAAAATATATGAGAATGTAGATTTTTTTAATAAAAGAAAAACTTAACAAGCAGTGAAAAGGGAATATGTGTTAAAAGTTTGTGGAAATATATCAATATATATTTACACATATATAGTGGATATATAAAGCAAATACTAACAGAACTAAAAGGAGAAATAAACAGCAATACAATAATAGTTGGAGATTTTAATACCCCACTCTCAACAATGGACAGTTCATCCAGATAGAGAATCAATAAGGAAACAGTGGAACTGCATGAAACTACAGACCAAATAAACCTAACAGACATATACAGAACACTCCATCCTACAGCAGGAATGTACACATTCTTCTCAAGTGCACACGGAACATTTTCAAGGATGGATCATATGATAGGGCACAAATCAAGTCACAACAAATTCAAAAACAAATTATATCAAGTATCTTTTCCTATCATGATGGTATAAAACTAAAAATCAATAACAGAAGGAAAACTGGAAAATTCACAAATAATTGGAAGTTAAACAGGTCAACCTATACAACTAGTGGGACAAAGCAGAAATCAAAAGGAAAATCAAAAAAATATCTTGAGACGAATAAAAATGTAAATACAACATACGAACACTTATGGGATGCAACAAAAGCAACATAATTTATAGCTATAAATGCACACATTAAGAAAAGAAATCTCAAAAAAAGAACCTAATGCTACACCTAAAGGAACTAAAAAATAAAACTAAGCGAAAAGTTGGCAGAAGAAGGAAATAACAAAGATTACAGCAGAAATAGGGACTTCCCTGGTGGTGTAGTGTTTAAGACTCCACACTCCCAATGCAGGGGGCCCAGGTTCCATCCGTAGTCAGGGAACTAGATCCCACATGCATGCTGCAACTAAGAGTTCACATGCCACAACTAAGGAGCCCACATGCTGCAACTAAGGAGCCCGCCTGCCATAACTAAGACCCAGCACAACCAAATAAATAAATATTAAAAAGATTAGAGCAGAAATAAATGAAATAGAGACTAGAAAAACAATAAAAAAAAATTAACAAACCTAAGAGCTGGTTCTTTGAAAAGGTAAACAAAATTGACAAATCTTTGGCTAGGTTAATCAAGAAAAAAAGAGAGACCTCAAGTAAATAAAACTATAAATGAAAGAGGAGCTATTACAATTGATACCACAGAAATACAAAGGGTCCTAAGAGACTACTATGAACAGTTTTATGCCAACGAACTGAACAACCTAGAAGAAATGTATAGATTCCTAGAAACATACAACCTGTCAAGACTGAATCATGAAGATATAGATAATCTGAATAGATCAATAATGAACAAGGAGATTGAGTCAGTAATCAAAAATCTCCCAACAAAGAAAAGCACAAAATGAAATCATTTCACAGATGAATTCTACCAAATATTTAAAGAAGAATTAACACCAATTCTTCTCAAACACTTTTAAAAAATTGAAAAGAAGAGAACAGCTCCAAACTGATTTTACAATGCCAGCATTACCTTGATATTAAAGACAGATACAAGTTAAGAAAATTACAGGCCAATATCCCTAATAAATATAGATGCAAAAATTCCCAACAGAATATTAGTAAACTGAAGTCAACAGTGTATTAAAAGGATGGTACACCATGATCAGGTGGGATTCATCCCTGGGACACAAGGATGGTTCAACATATGCAAATCAATAAATGTGATAAACCACATTAATAGAATGAAAGATATATTACATATGATCATCTCAATAGATATAGAAAAAGCATTTGACAAAATCCACTCATGATAAAAACTCAACAAGACGGGTTTAGAAGAAATGTAACTCAACATAATAAAGGCAATACACGACAAGCTCCCAGCTACCATCTTACTCAATGGTCAAAGTTTGAAAAAATTTAAGACTAGAGTGCCTACTCTCACTACTCCAGTTCAGCATAGTACTCAAAGTCCTAGCCAGAGCTATCAGGCAAGAAAAATAAATAAAAACTATCAAAACCAGAAAGGAAGGGCTTCCCTGGTGGCGCAGTGGTTGAGAGTCTGCCTGCCGGTGCAGGGGACACGGGTTCGTGCCCCGGTCTGGGAGGATCCCACATGCCGCGGAGCGGCTGGGCCCGTGAGCCATGGCCGCTGAGCCTGCACGTCTGGAGCCTGTGCTCCGCAGGGGGAGAGGCCACAACAGTGAGAGGCCCGCCTACCGCAAAAACAAAACAAAACAAAAAACCAGAAAGGAAGAACTTACATTGTCTCTGTTTGCAGATGACATATTTTATATATAGAAAATCCTAATGACTTGACAAAAATCTATTAGAACAAATAAATGAATTCAGTAAAGGTGCAGGGTACAAAATCAACATATAAAAATGAGTTGCATTTCTATACACTAACAACAAACTAGCTGAAAAAGAAATAAACAATCCCATTTATAATAACAGCAAAAGTATTTAGGAATACTTTAACCAAGGTGAAGTATCTATACACTGAAACCGTAGATACTGATGAAAAAAAAAATGAAGACACAAATAAATGGGAAGATACACCATGTTCATGCATCAGGAGAATTAATATTGTTAAAATGTCCATACTACCCAAGCCCATCTATCAATTCAATGCAACCCCATCAATATTCCAATAGCATTTTTTTACAGAAGTAGAAAAACATAGTTCTATAATCCATATGGAACTACAAAAGACCCCAAATTGACCAAGCAGTGATGGGAATGAACAAATATAGAGGCAACATATTTCCTGGTTTTGAATTATACCACAAAGTTAGTAATCAAAACAGTATGGCACGAGAATGAAAACAAACACAAAGACAAATGGAACAGACTTGAGAGCCCCCTAATAAAGCTATGTGTATGTGGTCAACTAATATTTGACAAGAAAGTCAAGAATAGTTCATGGGAAAAGATATTCTCTTCAACAAATTGCACTGTGAGAACTGGATATTCACATGCTAAAGAAACTGGACCCCTATCTTATAACACATGCAAAATTAACTCAAAATGGACTAAAGACTTAAATGTAAGACTTAAAACTGTAAAACTCCTGGAAAAAAAAAAAGGGAAAAATTTCCTTGACATTGGTCTCGGTAATGATTTTTTGATATGATACCAAAAGCACAAGCATCAGAAGCAAATATCAACAAGTAGGGCTACAGCAAACTAAAAAGTTTCTGCACAGCAAAATAAGTGATCAACAAAATGAAAAGGAAACAAAGAGAATGGGAGAAAATATTTGCAAATCATATCCCTGATAAAGGGTTAATATCCAAAGTATTTAAGGAACTCATACAACTCAATAGCAAAAAAAACCCAAAAACAAACACCAAAAAACAAATAATCTGATTTAAAAATTAGCAAAGATCTGCCTGAATAGACATTTTTTCCAAAGAAGATACACAAACGGCCAACAGGTACGTGAAAGCATGGTCAATGTCACTAATCATCAGGGAAATACAAACCAAAACCATAATGAGATATCACCTCACACCTGTTGGAATGGCTGTTATCAAAGACAAGAGAGTTCTGGTGATAATGTGGAGAAAAGGGAACCCTTGTGCACTGTTGGGAATTCAAATTGGTACTGCCACTATGGAAAACAGTACAGCGGTTCCTCAAAAAATTAAAAATAGAACTATCATATGATCCAGCAATACACTTCTGGGTATACATCCAAAGAAAATGAAAACAGGATATCGAAGAGATATCTGCACCCCACGTTCATTGCAGCATTATTTATAATAGCCAAGACATGCAAACAATCTAAATGTCTATAGAAGGATGAACAAATAAAGAAAATCTGTGTGTATACACACACATCCACACACACAGTAGAATATTAATACACTTGCTGATGAGAATACTGTGACATGGAGATATTAAGTAATTGCCAGTTATTAAACAACAAGAAGAGGATATAATTCCATTAGACTGGGCTCCAAAGTTTGCAGTTCTCTTGTATCCTGACTGTAGAGAGAGATGCTGAAGAGAGGGACGATGAAGTTAAATGTCAACACTGGTAACCTTAGTGATAATTTTACTGGTTATTTACTTCTTTATTCTTTTGTGAATGTCTAAAATGTTTGTTTGATGACTATTTATTTTAAGAATGAGAATGATAAAAGAAAACTCAAATGTTACCAGCATGTACTACATCAACTCATGCTGCAGACTATTTAACTTGTTTATAATTCTGCATTTATGTATAATTTATTATGCATTATGTAAAGAAATGTTAGCTGTACTATGGCTGCCCATGGGAAAGGGGAAAAATATAACTCCCACTTCACTGTTAAGTTATGCTTCTAATATTCTCATCAAAATGCCTGACAGATAAGAACTGTGGCTATTCATAGACACATGCATTTACTATACTAATACCCAGTGTCCTGAATGTAGGATATTTGTGGTGTAAGATGAATGACAAGTTAATGAGTTTTTCTCCCGAGTAGCTGACATCACTTCCAGTAAACATTTTTTTTTTGTTTTTGCACAATGCAGAACACATAGTAGGCATATGATACCTATACGCTGAATAAAAGAAATCAAGCCCTCTAAAACTCAACTTGGGATTCCTGCTATGCTGAATAATTTTAAAATGGCAATAGTATTTCATTCCACCAACATTTGTGAGTGTAGGCTCTGTGTCAGGGCTAAAGAACCAAGAGTAAGGCCAAGACATGGTCTCTGTCCTCACATGCCTTATCAGCAATTCAAACCCTGGAGCAGGAGTTGGCAAACTATGACAGGCAGGGCAAATCCAGCACACTGTCTGCTTTTGTACATCCCATGAGCTAAGAATGATTCTTACCTGGTTAAATCACAGAAAAAAAATTAAGAATATATCATGAAACTTGAGAAATATATGAAGTTCAAATTGTGCCCATAAATAAAGTTTTACTGGAACACAGTCACGCCCATTTATTTACATATTACCCATGGCTTTTTTCACTCTAGAAGGTTGAGTAGTTGTGGCCCAGACCATGTGGCCCAGAAAGCCTCAAATATTTGGGATCCGGCCCTTTACAGAAAAGGTTTGACTGACCCTTGGATCTATTTTAGGCAAAGACCTGTGAGGACTGACTGGGTCTTACTGTTTTTTGGGGGTTTGTTTTGTTTTGTTTTGCTTCCTTTTACCAAAGGAAAAAAAGTAGTAAATGGAATGTCAGCCCTGCTTCTCAGACTTTGTTATGTACATGAATCCCCTGAGGTTCTTATTAAAATGCAGATTCAGGTGCAGCTCTGGCCAGAGCACAGGTTCTGTATTTCTAACCAGCTAGCTCCTAGGTAGGGATTTCTAGCTAGGTCTAGAGACTGGGTGTTTTAAATCTCTTCAGGAACTTGAGTCAAAAAGAAAAAGATTTCATAGCAAAAAAAAAAGTAGCTTTGAAACCCAGCTTAATGCAATTGGTGATTTTCTGTCACAGATTTATCAGGGCAAAGATAAATGACAGAGATGTTAATGCTCATTTCTCAATTGTCTTTGGTCATTGTGCTTTTTAAGCAAAGCTTAGGTGAACCATTTTCCAAAGAGTAAAGAGAGATAGCAGCTGGTTAGTTGTTACTATTAGCTATTTGTGAAGTGAATATTGGGGAAAACTAATATTTGTGTCTGAATTCTGTTCAGAGGAAAGGAAAAAAGACAAACTCATATAAACACTATTGATTTATTTATTTTTTTTTTTTGCGGTACGCGGGCCTCTCACTGCTGTGGTCTCTCCCATTGCGACGCGCAGGCTCAGCGGCCATGGCTCACGGGCCCAGCCGCTCCGCGGCATGTAGGATCCTCCCGGACCGGGGCACGAACCCGTGTCCCCTGCATCGGCAGGCGGACTCTCAACCACTGTGCCACCAGGGAAGCCCAACACTATTGATTTTTGAAATAACTTCTTTGCATCTTTAATAAGAATGGAATATTAAGAAAGTATCTAGTTTTGTGTCCTCTGATTAAACATTACTAATAAAAAAGATGATTTAAAGTTCTCTAAACATACTGTCCCAAATTTTGAATCTTGATTATTTCCTATAAACACTATAAACAAAAGCTATATGCCCAGTATCAAGCACTGGCAAGGACATGGAGCAACTAGAACTCTCATGCCCTGCTTGTGAGAGTGTAAGTTGGTAAAACAGTACTATAGTAGAACTGTTTGAAAAATGGTATCTACCAAAGCTTAATATATGCAGTCCTCATGACTCAATAATTCTGCTCCTAGTGTATACTCAACAGAAAAGCATGTATATTGTATGTCAAAGGACTTCTACAAGCATTTTTGTTTTGTTTTGTTTTGTTTTTTTTCTGTACGTCACTGTTGTGGCCTCTCCCGTTGCGGAGCACAGGCTCCGGACGCGCAGGCCCAGCGGCCATGGCTCACGGGCCCAGCCGCTCCGCGGCATGTGGGATCCTCCCGGACCGGGGCACGAACCTGCGTCCCCTGCATCGGCAGGCGGACTCTCAACCACTGCGCCACCAGGGAAGCCCTACAAGCATTTTTATTGCAGCATTCTTTTTTTTTTCTTTTTTTGTGTTCTCAAATTAATTTAATGACATACCACGGTTGGGGCTCAGGGCAGGCTGCCCCCAAAATATGCCTCAGTAGCATATGGATTATTTTGAATTAAAGTTTTCTAAGAAACAGCCAGTCAGGGGAAATGATTAAAACAAACAACACTCTGACCCCGATCTTTCCCCTTGAAAGCTGGAAATAAATCTCCCACGTGAAGATATCCTCCTTATACCAGGGGGATAGAAAGCATCCTCAGCACCACAAGCGGGGAATTCAAGGCTAAGAGAGCTGCATAAACAAGCTTTGTTAATTCTTCATTGGTCTGCTACCCCAAGTACAAGCCCCTTTGTTTTGTTAAATATTCACAAATAATTGCTTCTTTGTCTAAAAATGATATATAAACAGCCTTCTTTGGTCACTTTGGGGGTGCCATTTCTACGAGACCTCAGTGGGTACAAATAAAATTGTTTTTTCTCCTGTTAATCTGTCTTTGGTTCCCTATCTCCACTCCCACTGAGAATCCTCATCACATTACTGGGGCTATTGACATAGCTCTCCAACTAGTTTCTCTGTCAAGACCATCATACATATCATCTCTAGATTTCCTTTCTTCAAAAGAAAAACAACTGATCACACTGCTTCTCAGGTTGAAAGCCTGTGCTGCCCACAGAATAAAATCCAAACTCGCCAGCATGATGTACAAGATTTTTCAAACTCCGCCTCCACCATATACCATCTCCTGCCACTTCCCTCAATGCTCCTGCCACACTGAACTTCTAAATGCCCAGCAAATACACCAAATTCCTGTAATGCCCAAGTCTTTACACAGCCTGAAAGCTTTTTTTTCATATATGATCCTGAGTCCTAGTTATTCTTTAAAATTCAGCTCAAGCACTAATACTTCTTCAAGCCTTTCCCGATTCCCCTAGGGAATTTGTCATTCTCCCTTTAATGATTCCATTGAGATTTGTTCCTATCTCTTAATGACATCTATAAGGTGGCACTATTTTTACTCTTTACCTGTATCTCTCTTCCATTAAGTACAGTAAGTTCTTTAATCACAGGGACTCCCTCCCCTTCCACAAAGCCTGACCAGTGCTAGATACTCAAAAAATGACTACTAAACTCATCGCCAAATCCAATCAATCTACCTAACAGATATTTTCTGCATCTAATCTTTATTAGACACTGTACTGGAGCTTTAGCTAGAAAATTAAAATGTTCCCCTAGGTAAAGTAAATCCAAACTGCTTGATCATAAAACAAAGAGATTTCCTATCCTTTTCTTTCAATTACAGGAAATAGGTTGGTGAAGGAAAACAAGATTCCTAGGAAGGTGGATAGGAGTGTAGAGAGGAGGTGATGATGGGGACAATTTTTTTGTTCCAGTGAGGAGGTGAGATTACCAAAAAATGACAGGCAGGTACTGTGAGTCGAAGACAATGAATTTATTTCTAGCCCAAGATACCGACAGGGTTTCTATACACTGAAGTCATTTGCTGGGGTTTCTTTTCCCTTCCTCCTGGGCACTTCCTGTATCTCCCCTCTTCATTTTCCCCCATTTCTCAGTGCTGGACACTATCTGTAGCAAGAATAAGAAAGACAAAAAGGAACCTGAAGGGCAATGGTAGGGAAATGCCTAATGGATTACAATGAAGGAATAATTGCTCTTGCAGATTCTGCATCAATCATGAGTTTTTATCCCCAGACATATGTATGTATGGCTATGTAATAATGGTCGCTGGCTTCAATGCAACACCAAAGCTTAGTTTTGCAATTCCACACACAGGACACAGAAAAAACCAGCCAGGGCTACTGGGTGCCTTCCATCTTCCTTTTCCTTAGTGACAGCCAGCAGAGAATTTCCCCTCTCCTTTTTGCATTGCCCTTTTAGAAAAAAAGATTATGAGAAACTCAAGGTAAAATAAATTTAAAGGCTTGTCTATCCAAATTTACAGTCAATGAAATGGAAGAATGTTGCAGTGGGAGGGGCCCTAGATTAAATTCCAAGCACTGCTAACTGTGGGACCATGGTTGAAGCACTTCTTTTCTCTATGCCTCAGTTTTCTTCTCTAAAGACAAGAGTATAATCATATGAACACTTCTTTCTGCTTACAATCCAGTCAGGAACAAGCCTGAACAAAGTGTAGAATTCTACTAATTAAAAAAAAATGTAGAGCATGTTGAAAAAAATCTGAACATAATAAAGTCCAAGTTTAGGCAAATGATAATTAAACATATAATGGCCACATTAAAACCTCAGGTCAAGGGCTTCCCTGGTGGCGCAGTGGTTGAGAGTCCGCCTGCCGATGCAGGGGATGCGGGTTCGTGCCCTGGTCCGGGAAGATCCCACATGCCGTGGAGCGGCTGGGCCCGTGAGCCATGGCCGCTGAGCCTGCGCATCCGGAGCCTGTGCTCCGCAACGGGAGAGGCCACAACGGTGAGAGGCCCGAGTACGGCAAAAAAAAAAAAAAAAAAAAAAAAAAAAAAAAAAAAAAAAAATTAGAGAAGACCTCTATGCTGGGTCTTTCCACACTGCTGTTGTCATCAGTGAGAAGTGGAATATTTCCTGCCATATCAGTAAACAAATGATGTCACAGTCATCAGCGATTGCAGCCACCAGTTTATGGTGAGCTGACGAGCCCTGGGGGAACTCAGGAAGGAAACAAAGAATACCTGCCATCTGGCAGCCATCAGACTGCAGCCACTCCCTATGGTAAGCCCTGAGGGAACTCAGGATGTGAAAACACAGGATACTGGCCCCAGATAGCTGAGGCGCATATCAAAGGAATGGTTTCAGTGAGCCCAGACTCTTGCATCTTCCCATACAAAGAAGAGTGCTAAATTCCTTAACTTGAGGTACCTAGTTTTCATTTATTAACAGTACTCTTTTGTTTCTACTACCTGCCCTTTGTTGCAAAGCTCCTCCTATATATCCTAGCTCCCCCCTCACCTCCTCGGAGCAGTTTTTTCAGGGTTACCTGAGATGCTGCCTACGGGCTTGAAGTCCTCAGTACGTCCCCCGAATAAAACATAACTCTCAACTTTTAGGCTGCGAATATTTTTTTAGTCAACATCAGGAAGTTAGCATGACCTCTCTTTGGGTTATTCCAGTTTACAAAGGATTTAAAGAGGACAGGCCAGGACAAAACCGGGAACATTTCTGATGTACCCCTCTGTGCTCAGTAGTGTTTATATAAAGAAATATAAACCACAAACAACGCTTACTTCAAGCATGAAGACATGGTCAATGAGACATCACTGGGAACGACCTCTAATTCCAATAATATTTATGAGATGGAGTCCTAATGACATAATCCTCAAGAAAGCTGAAATTGGCTCTGTCCTGTTTACATCTGTAACCTCAGCATCTAGCAAAGTGCCAGACACATAATAGAAATCGGCTGAGTGAAAAGGAATTTTGCCATTAAAAAAAAATCATGTTTTTGAAAACTAATGATTTAGGGAAATGCTCACAACATAAAATTAAGTGAAACAAACCAGGGCACATACATAATAAATAAATAGATGTATATATTTTATGATACCACTGTTTTAAAACCCCAAAAAGCATATGTATGTATCAAAGGGGAAGAAAGAGGAAAAATCATTAACTAACAACATGGGGTTATTGGTGATTTGTTTACTTGTTTTTGCTTACCCATATTCAAATTTTTAATAATTAAAATGTATTACTTTAAAAATAATTTTTAAAAAAGATGAAAGGACAGAAGTTTGATGGACTCACAGAAATATCAACAACAGAGAAGAATAAAAGGTGAAAGACGTCAAGTGTCTGACACATTCACTGACTCAAAGTTGACCTTTAAGCCACCATCCTGTGTCCCTTTCTACTAATGTTGACAAGTGCTCTCCTTTTTCTCCCCTCTTTGGGCCAATAGCCTGAGGCCAGGTCTCCATCTGGACACCCCCTTTCTCTTCCTTTCTGGGAGAGCAAGCAGGTCACAGGTAGCATTTTCCTCCTCCCACATTGGAGGCAATGGTTTAGTGCTCGGGTAGACTCCCAGGGTGCTGTGTTACCTGTTTGCTTACAAGTCTACAGATATATTTCTTTTGTCTCCTTGCTTTAGATTTCTGAAGCTCAGCTTACTATGTGAGGAAAAGTGTTCAAGCCTCCGAGCACCTCAGTTTGGGGCCTCTCCTGAATCCGCATCGTCTGCCTCCTTATTTCCCAGAGCAATAGGCTTCTGCTCAGATTTTCTCTGCCTCAAGTCGGCATTTCTTCTGGAACCAACTTCTGAGTGCTAGCTCGCCTTGGGCCCCATGTCCCACTCAGCTCTAGACCAACTCAGCCTGTCTCTACCAAATGACTCTGATACACAGTTTGAAAATGTCATAATTATTTCACATCAAATAAATACCCCCTTCCCCCAATATCACACATTAAAGGATGATTAAGAGATGCTGATGCTCATATCCAGAATGCATATGTTTATTAGAAAAAACAGCTGAATGGGGTTTAAGACAGGCCTTGGAGAAGCATAAAGATGTGAACAGGAAAGACAAAAGGCCACCAAAGAGAAAATCTGGTTTTACAGTCTGAAAGGCCTTGCAGCCAGAGAAATCAAAGATTATTAGACCTTATGAGAAGCCTCTGAGGTCACTGTCACCCTTGCTTTACTCAGAAGAGCTTAATGGATTTTCTCACAAATATGTAGCCAGCAATCATGGAAATATCTATACACTTTCTGTGTCCTTGCATCTTCCATGACAATTGTGTTCTAAGACTTTTAGATTTTTACAGACAAGTTCAATTTTAAAAAAGGAAAATTGCTGGTTTCTGGGTATATTACACAGTTGCCAACCTATCATTCTGTGAGTAATTTTATTTTTAAAAAGGAAAGAAAAAGAAAAAATGCCATCTATTGTGACTATCATTTTATAAAAGACATAAACTCAGAGAAAAGGACATTGATTTAAATTGTAGAGATGTGGACTAGTGCCGGGGACCTACTGGCTTTCTGTATCCTGTCCCAGTCTATCAGTCAATTGCTACGCATATGGGTTCTACCTGAATACTAAGACCTGGGAATACTGGTACTAGCTCCATGGGCACATCTTAATATCCGGTAGGAAATTATATTGACTGTCCATGTCTGTTTCTAGTCAGTGTCTTAGTTTAACTTCCCCAGAAGTAGACCCTGAGCCAAGGATCTGAAGATAGTTTATTAGGGAGGTGAGCCCAGGAAGCACTGGAAGGTAAGTGGGGAGATAAGGCAGGGGAGGGAAAGAGGCAACTACAGCAGGCACTGTGGACCACTGGGCACAAGAAAGAAGTGCTGGAGACTTCTAGGCACACCATGGATATGTATCAATTCACTCCCTACCCACCATTTGGTCTACTCCTGTCACTGATCAAGCCTGCTCCTGCAACCAAAGTCCTCAAGTAGAGAGATACAGCCACTGGTGTGAGAGGTCTCTGGCACGTGAGTGTTTGTGGAAAATACGGTCCTGGCACCAACAGCATCTGCCACACCACTTTATCAAGGGTTCTCAAGCCCACTCGTTAACTGAGTTCACAATGAGACCATTTCTTTATTTAACACTAGCATCAAATAAAGATATAGAGAAGAATTTGTAGGCTTCAAAATAAGAGCATTTCTCATCTTCCCTGGAGTTGCCAGAAGGCATTCTGGACACAGTGTGATCTCTTTTTTAGTAAGGACTGACACATCCAAGAGAAGACAAGAGTAAGAACTAAGGAAGCCTCTAGAGCACAGATGGTGATAGGACTGACTTATGTCGGCTTTTGCCTCCTCGGGCAGTTAGATAATGGGAAAAAAACATTTAGTACATGAGGGATTTAGGAACTGTCAGAAAAAGTTTGTAAAAAAAAGTTAGTTTCACCGTTCTAATAAGCTAAAATTAGTCACCACTGAATAAACCACAAAGGATACTGGAACCTCTTCTCAGAAGCTTGCCAACATACGATGCGTAAGGCTTTGTTATTTGTGTTTTATTTTAACTCTGGATTCATATTCATTTATAGCATACTTTTACCCATGCTATCTCTTCAAAGAGACATCTATAGTTATACAGACGGCCATAATAAGATTTCCGTTTTCTGATAGTTCTTCTAATATTAGTGATTTTAATCAAACATCCAGCATTGACACTGGGTATGTTTTGAATTTAGGCCACAATAGATGTATGAGCCACATAACCCACTGGCAAGAACAAGTGCAAAGGTCACAATTCATGTTGGAATCATTTCTGCCACTTCCTCTCCAGTCACCTTCTAGTTGAAGCGACAGAGATTAGATGGAATCTATAAAGTTTCAACAGCTGCTGGCACACAAATGCCATGTTATTATTTTGAAATTTTAGCTGCTAATCCACAGCGTTGTAAATCCAAGACAGGCCTCTCTGGACCAGCTGGCTGGCTGCATGGCCTTGAGGCCTGCTGGTAAGGCCTTGGCAGAATTTGCTTCTCCCAGGATTTGCCCAGTGCTAGGCAATCTCCCTCCATCCCAATAACCTCATCTTAGTTTCCCATCTCTGAGTTTCACCAACCAATCAGATGTGGCACCACGGTCCATTATAAAGAATGATGCACAAACAGAAACTCCATCTAAGGGTTGAATGAAGAGTTTGGGTACTTCCCAGGACCGTGATCTGAATCAACAGATAATAATTTATTCTAGGCTTCTCTTCCATTGATCTTTGGTCTTATTCTTAAATTGTAACCATTCAAAAAATAGCATGCATTGACAACAATTCTGATACTGATACTTAAAACTCTAAATATAACCAAGGGTCAAAAAGATAATTTATATAATTACTATCAATCATACAGTTTGGGGTGATGATATTCTAGTGTATGCAACGATCTGTATGGTCATATTCTGCTAATATTTCTCTGTTCCATATGTCTTCCAGTCCTCTGTAGTTGCCTCTAAGATGAGAGCAATTCATTCTTGCCTAAACACTAGGGGAAAACAGCAATACGTGAAGTAAACCATCATTAGATTTGGGGGCTGAGGGGAGTAGTAGGGAATGAAACAAGCATTTGAACATGAGAGCAAGATGACTTCTCTTTGTGATGCACACATACCTTCCCTCCCCCTACCCTACCCCCGCCCCCCCCCCCCATATACACACACTCCAAAAACAACTGTCTGAGCAGACTTGAGGCCATAATCCTACCTCCTTACAGGGAAGCACAGAGAACAAAGCAATTTTCTCTGTCCTTACCTAGCTGCACTGACAACACTTAGAGTCATTCCAGGGAAAACCTCAACCCTGTTGCTACAGATGTTTCAACTTATAATTTAATAATACAAACAGGGACTTCCCTGGTGGTCCAGTGGTTAGGACTCCACGCTCCCAATGCAGGGGACCCGGGTTCTATCACTGGTCGGGGAACTAGAGCCCGCATGCGGCAACTAAGAGATCCCACATGGCGCATTAAAAAAAAAAAAAAGAAAAAAGAAAAAAATAATAATACAAACAAACAAGTGACTTCCCTGGTGGTCCAGTGGTTAGGACTCTGCGCTTCCACTTCAGGGGACACAGGTTTGATCCCTGGTCGGGGAACCAAGATCCCCACATGCTGTGCAGTTCAGCCAAATAAATAAATAAAGTAAGTAAGTAAGAACAGTGATTCTTATTTAAAAAGAAAAAACAAACAAGATCTCCTGTTACTGTGCTTTCCTTTTCACTACTAATCATCCATGTACCAAGCAAGTTAAAAGCATTAAAAGTAATCACATCACCCTTCCGCTCTTGAACTGTTAACAGCAACAGTGTATACAATATATAATTTTAAAATTTCAAATCCTTTTAAAATAGGACTTCCCATCATTTTCCCCTCACCATATTACTGGCCCATGACACATGCAAACACACACACATACACACACAGACATATTCGCCCATTCTTATCCCCTTGAACACATACACACAAGCTCACAAAAACACACCTACCCTCTGTGCCGCCCCCCCGCCCTGCCCCACTCACATGCTCGGAGGCAAGAATAGGAAGTGTCAGAGAAGCAGCAATTTATCTGAAAGAATCTTGTCTTTTGGAGATTTGGGTTCCCAGGAGTATCGGAAAGAAAATGTGATGTTATAGTAAGTAAAGGAATATTTAGGGCTAAGGAAACATTACTATAAAAATTAGAAGATATGTGCATATGTTTCAGTTTGCGCTCACCCAGAAGCAGAACCTGAGATAAGGATTTGAGGGCAGGTAGTTTATTGGGGAGGGAAACAGAAATGAGTGGGGAAGGAAGGCAGCCAATAAAGAGTACACGAATGAGTATGTTTACCGTGTAAGACACTGGAGCTTGAGCCCTATGGAAAAAGCAGGGATGGGCAACTCAGGATAATCACCCTTAACCCAGGGGTGAAAGAGGTGAGGGGTTTATACATCAATTCCCTTCCATCACTGGTTGACGGCTAGGGGTGGGGAGTGAGTAATTCCATGACACTTTTTATGGTCTGCTACAGGTGGGCAAATAAGACCCTGGAAGCCAGAGAGAACCCTCAGACCAATAAATATGGTTGCTGTCAATTTGCATGAAATGGTGAGGAACACAAATGACACACGCTACAGAAAAGTTTGCTTCTGTGTGTATTTTAGTATGTTCTATAGTGTGAGTTTTAGTATGTAGGTATGTGAGGAAAATGCTCCTGTAAATGTGTACCACAGGAAAAAAAAAAGAGTAGGCCAACAGCGCAATGAAAAAGACTTTCCAAATGGCAAGGGAAAAACCTACTGAAAAGAAAGACAGAGTGACTGAACTGTACAGCATGAACACCAGATGTTGGCTTAAAAATGCCACAATGATAAAATGTTTCTGCAGTAGACAGAAATAGCCTTAGTTCATTCCACTCATGAAAATGATGAAGAAAAACACATGCCAGCATCACCTAGAAGCAACAGCTATCTGGATTTAAAATATCTTACATGTTTCAAAATTAATCTACAAAAAAGGCCAGGTAAAAAAATTATATATCAGAGCAATTGGTGATATCTAGCGGTTTTATGGAGAGATATAACCTTCCAGAGAATAGTATAAAAAGTTTGCACTAGATAATATTCAGATGGAGAAGATAATTCACTGTCTAGGAATAGTCATGTGGCTCAATAAAAGAGAGATCAACCAATTACACAAGGAACAACAAAGAGCTGGGGCAGAATGCAAAAATGGCCACTAATCTTCCCCTCCCCATCACTACACTCTTACAATAAAGGTGTCTTTGTAACTCTACCCATCTTGGGGTTCTCTATCACTAGAACCTGGGCTGGTTCTCAGAATCCTGGCCAATGGGATAGAAACCTAACACAAGCAGAAACCTGCAGGATGAAGACCAACACTGAACTCAGTTCTCTTCCCACGTGTCCCCATCTCCAAACAGTCAGACCTGGCAGACACACCTATGACAAAGGCCCAGGAGATATGTTGAGCCTGACCCAGATCAGAGGAATGGCTTGGCAGATGGTGGCTGTCCTAAGTCACTAAGATTTGGGATGGGTTTGTCATACAGCAAAAGCTTACCATTCTCAAGACCCTGATAGACCTTCAGGATCAACATACATTTTATGCTTTATAAATATGTGTTCATGGCTTACCATGGCTTGCCACTGTTCTGGGTTTAGGGAATATATAAATGATAAAAGGAGTAAAAGTATCTATTCTCATGGAACTTATATCCAGATGTGAAGAAACATCTAAGTAAATAATAAACATAGAACATGCCAGACAGTGTTAAGTGCCAAGGAGTAAAGAAAAAGGGGTAAGAGAGTTAGCGAGTGGCAGAGGTTGGGGGTCACCATTTTAGATAAGGGTTGGCAAGGCCTCTCTGTGGACATGACATTTGTTCTGGCCTTCAGCTTCCTCCCCACTCCATGTCCCACTTCTCTCCCTGTAGCTCACTTCACTCCAGTCATACTGGCCTCTTCTTGTAAGCAGCCACATACACTGTTGTCTCAGGGCCTTTGCACTCACCACTGCTTCTACTTCATTCAATGAGGTATGTTCAAGAGCCTTCGGAATGGAGGGAACAGTGAGTGGAGTTACTATTACCTGAGATGGGGACACTGGTGAGGAGTGACTAAAAATGGTTTCCGTTGTTCTCTTCTCCAGAGTCTAAGCTAAAATGATCTGGCAAGCAGGGAAGATCACACGAGCCTTAACCCTGAAGGGAAGATGGTGCAGCATCCATGTGGCCACATGGGCAATAAAGATGGCATGAAATGATCGCATTTCCTAAGGTGAATATATGGATGCTTTCAGTATACCCACCTTCTTAAAGTGAGGCAATCTGGAGCCAGGAATGGAGTCTCTTGATCAAAAGAATCTGATGTGCAATAAATACTACAGATTTAAGCTCTATTTAAATACAGAGTGTCACAGTTTTTCCTTCACAAGGTTACCAAGGACACTGTTTACAATCTTCAGTCATTATACAGTTTGGGAAGGGGGATGAGATTCTGTATTCTATATGTTCAGCCCCAGGAGGTAGGACTACTGTTCCTTTTTCCAAATGGGAAAATCCAAGCCCAGAAAGTTTACATAGTAAATTATCTATGTGAGATTCCAAGTCCTGTTTGTCTCATTCCAACTATTCTATGAGTGTTAAATTCCTTTCTCTGGAGCCCCTGATCAGTCCTTCTTTGGCTGAACAATTCAAAATAAGCCCGCTTCCTCTTCCTTTCCAATTATAGGACAGCTCTGATGTCTCACGTTTTCTTTCTTTTCCTTTACAGGATGAATGTCTCCAATTCCCTTAACCCTTTCTCAGGTGACATGGTGACCATATCTTTTAATCTCCCTTGGTGATGCTTTTCTTACAGCGAGGGGCCTCGTCTTACTCACACATACAGCTTGAACGATAATAACTGTAAAATCTTGCTTGATCTGGACACTAGTTTTCCATTTTTGGAATCTGAGATGGGAATAATTTCCTCTCCCACATCACAAAGAGTCATAAGTTTACAGTAAAATAATACCCCCAGGTCTTTCACCCTAAACTGTATTCCCCGATCTCCTTCTCAGTCTCCTGCAATGTATTTTTTATTGATATGTCTTTTGTTTGGGTTCCTCTAGAAGCTGACTCTGCAACAGAGATTCAAGTATGAGTGGTATTGTAGGAGGTGACCCCAGGAAACCTTGGTAAGAGAATGAGGAAATTAGGCAGGGAAGGGGAAGTATGTAATAAAACACTATGGATCACGTTTCCTCTTGGGCAACCCAAGCAAAATCCCTCTAGAGAACTCCAGGAGTGACCTACAGAGTACATCTCACAGGTATGGCAGCTGAGCACTAAGGAACTGGAGTATTTGTCCACCAACAACCATTACTGTGATAAACAGACCATTATACTGCCACCCCAGCCTCTGACAAAAAGGTCCACAAGGGCAGGCATAAAGCACCAGGCCATGTGAGTCGTCTGTCTTCAAATGCTATTAAGTAAATTCAAGTTAACCATTCATTAAGCAGACCCCCAATCATGCCTATTTTATGGCTAGTTATAGTACCTGAAAACAACAAAACTGCTGTTTAAAAATGCCCTTTTCTCCTCAATAGTTTATTGTTCAGAACTATATAGACTACTAATACCCTTTCTTCCAGTGAGTTAGAACTAGTGCATGCTGGCCATAAGTTATCATCTAATCCCCTTCACCAGGAAAATGTCCCTGCATTCAAGAAAACACTGCCTTTGGGGCCTGCTTCCTTCTGGCATGAAGATTTCAGCTGGGAATCTTTACTGTCTCGTTTCCAGAGGGCTTCTGGTCTTACACACATTTCCCAATACTTCAAGATCAGAGGTACTTTGCAGTAAATAAATGCGGGGAGGAACAATAGGGTTTACTGTGCCAAATTTTGTTCTCACTAAGGTTTTAAAAAAGGACTTTTAACTTCATCCTATTTCCTAGGCTGGATGCTTTTCTGACATACAACAGACATGCTGGAAAGACAGACATAAACAGGATCAATCTCTTTCCTTCCACAAGAAAAGTATTCTTTCTCAAGGAAAGACAAGGCTGGATAGTGGCTCAATTTCATCAGGACATGCATTCCATTAAGGAAAGAAGCTCCATGGAGAGAGATCATTGCTGAGGCAGACCTCCTAGGAGGAAACACCTCTGCCATGGCTTTTGCTAGACGCTCCTTCGCATTTTCATAAAGGTATTAGATTGTTACACAGATTACAATATTAGACAGTATTCAATCATGTGCTGGGATTTAAAATTTCTTTCAGTGAACTACGGGTCTCAATGAACACTAAGCTCTGAACATATCAAATCCCCATGAAGCATTTTGTGGTTTGAGTTCTCACTTTCATGTATGAACTTTTCCCTAGAGCAATGCATTTCTTGGTTCCTTTCAAATATTTTGGTCATTAACTTTTGATCATCTCCTTTGCAACAAGGTTAAAAATTATTGGGCCATGACAGCACTAAGTAGGACTGTTCAATGAACAGTATATAAATTTTCATGTTCAAAATATTGATGGTTCCTTCATGCCCCAAAATATCCAGAGAACAATGCAGTAGGGTAGTTGGAAGAAGACTTACCAAGTTAATCTAATATAACCCCTCAGCAGCCAGACTTCTATCAAACTGTCCAGTTAAAATGATTTCCTTAAGGCAGGGGGTGGGGGGGCGGGGGGGGATGGTGGTGTGATGAATTTGGCGATTGGGATTGACACGTATACACTGATGTGTATAAAATGGATGACTAATAAGAACCTGCTGTATAAAAGAATAAAATAAAATTCAAAAAAAACCATGACTTCCTTAAGACAGAGATGACAAATACATGGTATCCATGGGCTCCCCCCTTCATCAACATGTGAGAGACACCACGAATCAATCAGAGCCCTAATAATTTTTCTCAATTAGCCCCTGTAGGCAGCCACAACTAACTGACCCATGTGGGCAACAAAATGAAATCAGCAGATCCCTGTTTTTGGTAGTGTGATCCAATATCTAGATATATTTCCCACCAGGCAACTTGTATTCACTTCCAAGCCAAATACACTCAGCCCATAAAGTCAAAGTATTGGTTACATATGATGCTCAAACGTTTCATCCACGTAGGAAAACATGAACGAAGAATTGCAAAGGTCTTGAGCAATGGACTCAACTTCACAGGTGTCTCATCAACTACAAAATGTAAAATACAATTACAGCCCCACAATTTATAGGGGAAAACTTCTTCTTGGACAGAGAGTATGACCTTCTCTAGCATAAGCCTAAGCACACAGTCAACATTAATAACATTTTTTAGTCAATGAGTCATTGAATTGAACAATTCATCCAAAGATTTGAAGGGCAAGGCATGACATCTCTCCATAAAACAAGTAAATGAGACTTAACCTCGTCTTACCTGGGGTATACAATGTAGCTAAAACTGACAAAATCTTCATAATTTTATCTGTGTCCCTCCATAAAGAAAAGAAAACCTAATTTGGTTCCCTGTTTTTTTAATGATATGTACTTGTATTTCTAATATGGGTTCACATCATCTCATAATCCTGAGTGGTGGTGACCTCAAGACTTCAAGCAGCCTGTCATGATGCTTTATAAAGGAGCTCTCTGTGCAACCAGCATACTTTGGAAATCCACTCTGCCTTAGTTCCCATTGCTACCTATCAGCTAACATTGTCAAGAAACAGGCAAATATGCAGAGAAAATTATGCTCTTTTGGACTCTTTACTTCCCCTACTTCTGTCCAACAGTTTTTCTTTGCAGCACCATGTCACCAAATAGAAAATGTTTATGTCTCTACTGTCTACCCTTCTATAGTTTTCATTTTTCCCCATGGACATGATCTAAACCAGTAATTCCTAACCTTTTCAGGCAATCCTAACAGTCCAGTCAACCAACTGATGGCACATAACCTTTTGTTTTTCATTTCAGGAATGACACCTCACACTGCAGACCAATCTTGCAATTACTACACTGGCCAGTATATTGCTGCTTCCCTTGGAAATTGTATCCTCCATTTCTGACATCATTTGTACTCTTTACAGCTTCAGTGAGAGTCTTTTCCTGTGGTTCTGAAAAAATGCTCCCAAGCTTTAGCAGAACAAAGGGACACAGGTGAATAGGAATTTCCTAACATTTAAGGAATCAGAGGCTTTTGCTTCTCCCCCAATTTTGCCTGCAACCACACGTATCACTGATGCGATGCAGTGTGATATATGGCAGATGGATATTGAATATATGTAATTTAGATACTGTTCTGTAGGGGGCAATTATTACTTGGTTTAATCATTCAGGGCATTAGAACTTAACTGCAACTGTCATGAGTGACAGCACGAGGCATGGAGCTTATTTTGAGATTCCAGAGGGATGATTTAAGAAATGTCTGATGCTACTCCTCTGACCTCTGTTGGGGCAGGGATCCACTGGGATGCGCATGTACTCCTTACCTCTTGTCACAGGTCAGAGGGGACAATCAAGGAGGGCTACTGTCTGAAAAGGGTCAGTTAGGTAATAAAGCCAGGAGTGACCATCAGTAATGAGCGATCAGGAACATCATGATGCAGAGCCAACTAGAAGTGAGGAAGTCAGTGTAAATTAAGAGAAGCTGTAATTACAACATAGTAGGAGAAAAAATGAATCTGAATTTATTCCACACAGAGTGTCTGGGACTGAGAGTCATTTTTCTGAACTTGTAGAATCACTTTTCAAAGAATAAGCTAGATGTGCTGAAAGACAAAGGATGAGGTCAAGAACAATGGACTACGCGATTAACAATGTCTGATTTATAAGACAGTTAATTGATGTAACCAAACACATACACACTAAAAATAAATAATACGCATGGTAAATCTGGCATCAACTCTAATTGTTCCTCAAAAAGAAAAGGTGAAAACCTTAGCCAGTGCTATCTTAGTCCTCCTCTTTTCTCAGTGCTGGGGTCTATGGTTCATTACTCTACTTCTGTGTCCTTTGCTTATTTACATAGCAATTTAGGATGGTCTCATCTTTGTAACAGAGATAATTTAAAAGCTCTACAAAACCCTCGGTCTACCGTCAATAGTCTTGCAATCTCTAGCTCTTACCATTTCCAATCGGCTCTAACTCAGCTCTGTCCTCTAAGCAGATTTTCTCTCTTTCAATGTATTACTTGCAAGTATGGGCTGCCAATAACCTCATGGTTATCTCAGAATGGTTCCTCTAACTGAGCACTAGTATATGAAATGGAGTTCTCAATGACTGCCCTGAATTTCTGAAAGAGGTAGAACACATTCTAACACATGTGTTATTCTAAATGACTCCCCAGCAGAAATCATTGCCTCTTATTTTCTTGTCACATAATCAAACATTTCCTCTGGCTACACTGAAGTGTGCCGTGTAGTCATTTCCTACCAGATCGTGTGTGGGCTAAAGTTGCATGACTTTTACTTTTCTGGAAAACAAGATAAAGGTAGAAAATTCTGTCCTTGCATTCATTCCCATCACCAAGAACAGAGAATTCCAGAGCCCTAATTTCATCTTTTTTTTTCTTTGTCTTTATTGGAGTAAAATTGCTTTACAACGGTGTGTCAGTTTCTGCCTTATAACAAAGTCAATCAGCTATACATATACATATATCCCCATATCCCCTCCCTCTTGTGTCTCCCTCCCACCCTCCCTATCCCACCCCTCTAGGTGGTCACAAAGCACCAAGCTGATCTCCCTGTGCTATGCGGCTGCTTCCCACTAGCTATCTATTTAACGTTTGGTAGTGTATATATGTCCATGCCACTCTCTCCCTTCGTCCCAGCTTACCCTTCCCCACCCTGTGTCCTCAAGTCCATTCTCTACATCTGCGTCTTTATTCCTGTCCTGCCCCTAGGTTCATCAGAACCATTTTTTTTTTAGATTCCATATGTATGTGTTAGTATACAGTATTTTTCTCTTTCTGACTTACTTCACTCTGTATGACAGACTCTAGGTCCGTCCACCTCACTACAAATAACTCAATTTCGTTTCTTTTTATGGCTGAGTAATATTCCATTGTATATATGTGCCACATCTTCTTTATCCATTCATCTGTTGATGGACACTTGGGTTGCTTCCACGTCCTAATTTCGTCTTGTCTGTCACTCAATCCGCAGCTCCCTGAGCACACAGCATGGGATTCTCTGTGGATCGCTGCACAGGCGCTGGGGAAGGAGTAGGATACAGATGCTGGCTGGCAAGGTTCTCCTGAGTCATTCTGCATCCCAGTGGACAGACAGGCCCAGCAAACCCACAACGCTTGTCCCAGACCAGCAGACAAGCACTGTGGGTTATTAATTTATCCTCTCTCCGTTCCTAACCGCCCCCCTCCTTCCCTGGGCTGCTGTGTGATGTGCTTTGCTGGCTGGAGCCCTGTGAGGCTCTAGAGGGGACTGCAGGGCTGGAGGGAGGAGGAGGGACTTGCTCCTTCCTGTCTGCTTCCGGTGAGGATTTCTCCACTAACACTTCTTCTCCACTGCGGCACCAGGGCCATCCCGTGACAGCAGCTGCATGCACTTTGCAGTTTTTCCAACCCTGGTAGAACCAGCTTCATGAGTCTACCCCTCAGAAAAATCAGAACTAGCCATCTGCAGGGATCTGGGTTTAACTCCATGGAGACCCTCCTCTGAGCTGCTAAATTGTAAAAATAAGCTTCGAGAATTCCAACCTCTTCTTTTTGCTCCCCTAGCCCCAGAGGTGGATGGTGTTTCCTGTAGTTTCTCCTTCCCTGATCCCCTAGTGTTTTCTTTTCCTCTGTTTAGTGTCTTAGTTAACAATGTTATACATTTTAAAAAATTCTCTATACCTAGGTGCAGATTTTTCCTGTTAAAAGAAATGATGAGGCTCCTCACTGGAGCCCAACTGATATACAATTCCAACAGTACCCAGCCTTGACAATGCAACAGGTTTTTGGAAACCCTCTGAACAGTCAGACTGCTACAAAAGGCCACTGGCCACTCACATAGGTGAATTTCCCTTTTTCTTACCAAACACAACATCCTCAGCAATCTTTGAATGAGTAGGGAAAGTCATGAGACTTAAAATCTGTACTGTAACTTGTAGCATCCAGTAATGTACAAAACCTCAACATTACATATACAAATCTGGGACTTTGTGCCAACCAGTCCCTACTAGATACTCCCGTGCTCTGCAGTGGACACAGAAGCCTTACAACCTGTCTTCAATGAGAACATGCTTGATGGTGGTTCTAGGAGCCTCCTGGAGCTGCAGTGCCCCCTGGCTCCCACTGGCATACCCACCATTCCCTATCCCTGGGCTTCAGCTCCAGTACTGGGTTTGCTTCACCTTGGCTCGGGGCCAAAACCCTTGCCAGCTCCCTTTCCTGAAGAGCTGGAGCCTAGTCTTTCCACTTGCTCAGGTTCTGCCTCAATCTCAGTCAACTCCCCTGGAAAGAAAAATAGCAACCCAGACATTCCTGTTGCCAAGACCCTACCGACTCCCTGAACTCTCTGGGTAAATGGCAGTCTAACTCTTAACAGAAATTTACAAAAGCCTAAGACATTGATTCAACAGCTGGGTCAATCCTTCGAGGGCCCTCAGGTCTCTGCTTAACTTTGAGCAGGAAAGGACAGAGGCATAGAGGCCCAGCAGGCCTGCCAACTAGAAACACACGGTTTAGGACAACACATTCCTTTGCTGAGTTCTCCTTTAAACCAAAGGCTCATATTTGGAGCCACTGGAATATGCAGCGTGTGGCCATGGCAAAATCATCCATGTGTGATCCATGCTGTTCAAAGATTGTTTCCAGGGAATATGACGTGATTCTCTGGCAAGTTTTTAGCAGAGTGAACTGGGGTCAGGAAGGCTCCAGGCATGAGCAAACACTAAAATGAGGGGGCATTGCCCGCCCGGGAAGAGATCCACTCCCAAGCACAACCTTGGTGGTAACTGAGAAGCAATACTCATCTCACCCAAAAGATGTATCTTCCTCCTCACCCCACACTTCTCAGCTCACAGAGACAGCCAACGCTATGATCATCTCTGCTTCCTTCCTAGGTCTCCAAAGACCTCGAGTGAAAAGCTTGGAATGAACTTCAAGAGCTGCCTCACTTTTTTCTTTTGTTTCCTTATGATCTGCTATGCCATGCCAACTATTTTGTATTTTTTTTTCCCGTGCCTATTCATTTACATTATGTCTGTAGCTGCTTTTTCACTAAAAGGGCAGAGTGGAGTAGTCCCAACAGAGAACGTGTAGCCCACAAAACCAAAAATAGTCACTATCTGGCCCTTAAAGAAAAAGTTTGCCAAATCCTATTCATAATCACTTTGGAATATATATTAACCATGTGAGGCCATGGTGTGTTAACTAACTTGATTGTGGTAATCATTTCACAATATATACGTGTATCAAATCATCACATTGTATACCTTAAGTATATATAATTTTATTTGTCAATTATACTTCAATAAAGCTGGAAAAATTAGGAATTAGTTTATTTAGTTTAGTAAAGCTCAACTGTTATCTGTTTTAGGATCATGGTGGGGGACGTACAAAGTCAAAGGCCTAGCAATAGCTGACCACATCTGAAGCCCTGAAAATTACTTGTCATTATTATTTCCCAGAAATCAGAGACTGTACCTTGTTAGAGTACTGTTAAGTACACTAATGTATTATTTCCTACACTCTTCACCATCAAAACACATATTAATTATTCTATCTTTATAGATGGGGAGTTAGAGCAGTTAAGTAACTTGAACAACTTTATACAGCCAATAAGTGGTGACAGCAGGTTACAAAATCTTAAGGTAACCCATTGTACATGTCTTCTCAAATCTTTTTATCCCAGTTTTATTGAGGTATAATTAAGACCCGGCACTGTATAAGTTTGAGGTATACAGCATAATGAATTGACTTACATTCATCATGAAATGATGATCACAATAAGTTTAGTGAACATCCATCATCTCATACAGTTACAGAATTTTAAAAATAGAAAAAAAATGTTCTTTCCTTAGGGTGAGAACTCTCGTAACAACTTTCACACAGAACGCACAGGAGTGTTACTTATATTTATCATGCTGTACGCTACCATCCTGAGTACTTATTTCTCTTATACCTAGAAGTTTATATCTTTTGACTGCCTTCATCCAATTCCTCCTCCCCCCATCCCCACCACAAATCTGATTTCTCTTTCTATGAGTTCATTTGTTCCTTTTGGAACTATAGTCGACCTATAACACTATGTTAGTTCCTGGTACACAACACAACATAGTGATTCAATATTTCTATACATTTCAAAATGATCACCACACAAAGCTATTACGTAATTATTGACTATATTCCTCACACTGTACATTTCATACCCGTGACATTTATTTTGCAACTGGAAGTTTTTACCTCTTAATCTCCCTCACCTATTTCTCTCCTCCTCCCACCCCGCCCGCTCTGGCAACCACCTGCTTGTTCTTTGTATCTATGACTCTGTTTAGTTATGTTTGTTCACTTGTTTTTTAAGATTCCATATATAACTGAAATCATATAGTATTTGTCTTTGTCTGACTTACTTCACTTAGCATAATACCCTCTAGGTCCATCCATGTTGTTGCAAATGGCAATATTTCATTCTTTCTTATGGCTGAGTAATATTCCATTGTATGTGTGTGTGTGTGTGCGTGTGTGTGTGTGTGTGTGTGTGTGTAGACATCTTCTTTATCCATTCAGCTATTGATGGACACTTAGGTTGCTTCCCCATCTTGGCTATTATAAGTAATGATGCAGTTAACACAGGGGTGCATACATCTTTCCAAATTAGTGTTTTCATTTTCTTCAGATAAATACTCAGGAGTGGAATTGCTGGATCAGATGGGAGTTCTATTTTTAATTTTTTGAGGAATCTCCTTACTGGAGATTTATATTCCCACCAACCATGTATGAGGGTTCCCTTCCCTCCACACCTCACCAACACTTGTTGTCTTATTGACAATAACCATTCTGACAGGTGTGAGGTGATATCTCATTGTGGTTTTAATTTGCATTTCCCTGATGATTAGTGATGGTGAGCATCTTTTCTAGTGCCTGTTGGCCATCTGTAGGTCTTCTTTGGAGAAATGTCTATTCAGGTACTCTGCCCATTTTTTTAATCAGGTTGTTTGTTTTCTGATGTTGAGTTATCTGAGTTCTTTGTATATTTTGGATATTAATCCTTATCAGATAAATCATTTGCAAATATCTTCTCCCATTGAGCAGGTGGCCTTTTCATTTTGTTGATAGTTGCCTTCACTGTGAAAGAGCTTTTTTAGTTTGATGTAGTCCCATTTGTTTATTTTTGGTTTTTGTTTCCCTTGCCTGAGAAGACATAGCCAAAAAACTATTACTGAGACTGACATCAAAGAGCATACTGTCTGTATTATCTTCTAGAAGTTTTATGGTTTCAGGTCTTACATTTAAGTCTTTAATCCATTTTGAATTTATTTTTGTGCATGGTATGAGAAAGTAATTCAGTTTTATTATTTTACATGCAGCTGTTCAGTTTTCCAAACACCATTTATTGAAGAGGCTGTCTTTTCCCCACTGGATATTCTAGCCTCCTTTGTCACAGATCTTCTCAAATCTTAATGTACATAAGAATTATCTGGTGGCCCTTATTAAAATGCAGATTCTGATTCATGAGGACTGGTATGGAGCCTGAGATTCTGCCTTTCTAACAGTTCTCAGGTGATGCTGTTGGTTTGTCAACCATACTGAGTAGCAAGGCATTACATCATACTGCACCATGTTGAGCTGATTTAATTGAAAAAATTCCATCTTTCTAGCTAGATCAAAGCCTGAGTGACAAAATCAGTGACCAGAATTGGAAGGACTAACATAATAACAGTAGCAGTGAGGATAGCTAACATTTACTGACGTCCTATTTTGTGCACATGATGTGAACTGTCTCATTTTACCCTCACAACCCTAGGAGATAAATAGCGGTTTAACTCCATTTTACAACAGAGGAAACTGAAGCACAGAGCAGTTAAGTAACTTACCCAATGTCATACAAAGAGCAAGTAGAAGAGGTGAAACTCAGATCTCAGTCTATATGATACAGTCTCTACTCATGATCACTACACTCTACTGGGTCTTATTGCATGTGTCTGGTTACATAACAATGATGACCGCTGACGCCATCTGTGGGTGGGTATCAGCCCCTGTCTTTCCCTGACACTCCTACCTGGACTCACCAAAAGTTGGCCTCCATAATGCCTGATCATGGCATGAATTTTATCAGCAACCTTGGCCCACCTCCTTCCACTGGGGCTGGAATCAGCCTTGTTGTCACTGAGACGGTATCAAGTGTACCACCTGGGCTGTGCCTCACATAAGCCCCACCCCATGTTGCAACAGTCCACACAATCAACTTTCATTCTGTTTCCTCCTGTCCAACATTGCCATCTTCTATTGGCAACAAAATCCCACCCTGAACCACAGCCTGCTTGGGTGGGGCCCTGAGACTTCACCAATTACTTGTTCCTGAGAGCTGGATAACCTCTAAGGCTCTCTGCCTGGCAAGTTGCCCAAACCACAGCAGCCTCTCATACCAGACATCTTGTACTGCCAGCTGCATGAATTACAGCTATAGGATTAGAAGACCTTTATCTGCCATGTAACTGGACCTGGTCTGATAAGCATCCTTCTTGGACACTGCGTATTAGAAAGGCTGACTCTCTTCTGGAGTCATCCTCAACAGCCAAGCTAGTTTCCCTCACCTCCATCCCCCTTCCTCTCAGCTGCTTCCCCTTCCCACTGGCCCATCTGTGAGGACCCCAGTGTGTTGGAGCCAATACATGCAAGCCTCAAAAATTTCCAGGTTTTAACTCCCAGCTGCCATCCACAAGATCTGTGTCATTCCAAGAAGAGACTATTCAGATCAAAGTCAGACAGTCTAAAAAATACCACTTGATGTTCTCCCTGAATGATCTTTAAATAGCCACACACATCAATTAATTTTCTGCCATACTTCACTAGGGCTGCAATCTTTTTCAGCAAATTGGAACAGAGACTCCATAATGAGAAGAAAACTATATCAAATACCATTTCAGCAAAAATTGAAAAATCAAAAGTGATAATATTTCTGAAGTAATGGCTGGGTTGAAAAGAGTAAATGCCATCAAATGCGTCTATTTTCCTGTCAAGTGCTATAATGAGACTGACAGAAAAACAAGATGCCGAATTAATCCACCCTTAAAGGCTGTTGCCTTTTCTTCCATCAATTTTCTACTCCTATCATTTAGGAATATCAATAATCTCCCAAAGAGAAGCTGTGGCAGTTGTTAACATTGTCATTTGTGTTTCTCTTCCTCTACAATGATTTGTACTAAAGACTTAAGTCACCTGCTATCTCCCTCAGTGGTAATGCACACTGCAAAGAATTGAGCATAAGCCCTTGCCCCAAATCCTTAGCTTGAATGGTTTTATCAACTACAAGCAGTCCTGAAGCCCCTGAGGAAGGCAATAAAAACTTGTTACACCGGATTGCATTTTTTATCCCAGATTATCACAACTGAATATGTTTATTGAAACTGGTTTCCTTTTCTTGCCTTCCCCATGTTTCCCCAGCTACTGTTAATCATCCTTGTGTGTAATCGGGAAATCTGTTTACATTTGCTTCGTGGAGCTCAGGAGACAGCTGTGTGACCTTGGGAAAAAAACAAATTCTTCGTGCCTCAGTTTTCTCCTGTGTAAACTATATTGCCTTTAGAGGGGAAAATTAGATGATAAAATTAAATGACATATAAAAGGAGACAAAGTGCTTACAAGCCTAAAAGTCATGTAGTTCCATGTATTATTTAATAATTTATTGAGACAGAAGTCCATACCAGGCAATCTGTGCATTTAAAATGAACCATTCAATGGTTCTTAGTATATTTACAGAGTTTCGAAACCATCACCACAACTTAATTTTATAATATTTCATAATCTAAAAAGAAACTCAGTAGCAGTCACTACCCATCATCCCTCCCATCTCACTCCCAAGTCCACCTCACCTCCCGCTGCCATTCTCAGCCCTAGGAAACCACTCATCCACTTTCTCTGTATGTATTTGCCTATTCTGGACATTTCATATAAATGGAATAATAAAATAAGTGGTCCTTTGTGACTGGCTTCTTTCACTTCACGTAATGTTTTCAAGGTTCATCTACATTATTGCATTTATCAGTACCTCACTCCTTTTTATTGCTGAATAGAATTCCATTGTATGGATATAACACTTTTTCCTTATCCACTCATCAGCTGATGAACATTTGGGTTATTTTCACTTTCTGATTACTGTGAATAATGTTATTTACATCTAGGTACAAGTTTATGTGTGAACATGTTTTCATTTCTTTCGGATAGATACCTAAGAGGGGAAATGCTGGGTCATATGGTTATGTATGTATGTATGTATGTATGTATGTATGTATGTACATCTTTATTGGAGTATAATTGCTTTACAATGGTGTGTCAGTTTCTGCCTTATAACAAAGTGAATCAGCTATACGTATACATATATCCCCATATCCCCTCCCTCTTGATTCTCCCTCCCACCCTCCCTATCCCACCCCTCTAGGTGGTCACAAAGCACCGAGCTGATCTCCCTGTGCTACGTGGCTGCTTCCCACTAGCTATCTATTTTATGTTTGGTAGTGTATATATGGAATCTTAAAAAAAAATGTTTCTGAGGAATCTAGGGGCAGGACAGGAACTTTTAATTAATTAATTTCTTTACTTATGTTTGTAAAAATCATCTATTGTGCTTTTTTAACATCTTTATTGGAGTATAATTGCTTTACAATGGTGTGTTAGTTTCATGAAATTGGGAAAATTTCAGTCCTTATTCTGTTAAATATATGTTCATACTCATATTCTTTCTCCTTTTCTGGAACTCCAGTTACATGAATATTAGAACTTTTGTTACTGTCCACAGGTCCCTGAGGCGCTGTTAATTTTCTCTCAGTCTATTTTCTCTAGGTTATTAAGATTGGGTAATTTTTAATGTTATATCTTCAAGTTCACTGCTTCATAACTCTCTCTTATCTATCCTTTTTTGAGCCCATGCAGGAATTTTATTTTGATTATTGTATTTTTCAGTTCTAAAATTTCTATTTGGTTCTTCCTTGTACCTTCTACTTCTTGCTAAGACTTTTTTTCTCATTTGTTTCAAGTATGTTCATAATTCCTCACTGAAGCTTCCCCCCCCCCAATAATGGTTGCCTTTACATTCTTTTCAGATAATTCCAATGTCTGTTTCTTCTCAGTGTTGCATCTATTAATGTCTTTTTCTAATTCAAGCTGAGATTTTTCCGGTTCTTGATACGATGAGTGATTTTCAATTCTTAGATGTTTTGTATATAACAAGACTTCGGATGTTATTTAAATCTTTTATTTTAGCAGACTTCCACTGACACCATGCTGGTGTGGGAAGTTGAGACCTGACTCATTACGGCTAGGCAGATGCAGAAGTCCTGGCTCCCCAATCAGACTTCTCATGCTCTGTGGAGAAAGTAAGGTATGCCTCATTACTGCTAGGTGAGGGTGGAAGTCGAGGCTCCCCACGTGTTTCATGGGTTTCTATTGACATGATGGGGGGTGGCGATGGGGAAGGCATCTCATTACCTCTGGACGATGTTTAAAACATACACTTGAAGACTGGAGCTACTGGGACACCACCCCAGTGTGGAGAGGTAGTGTATCTCATTACCAATGGATGAGGATGGAAATCTAGGCTTCACACTTGGCTTCTGTTGACAGAGCCAGGAGAGGTACATTGTGGTTTTGGTTTTGTTTTTTCTGTGATGTGGGAGCAGGGCAGTTATTATCAAAAAGATTTCTTTCTTGCCAGGCTGCTCCTTTCCCAGTCCTTTGGCTTAACAAAACAACAAAAACAAACAAACAAAAACCACAAGTTTTTCTTGGGACTTTTTTCTGGCTGGGTTGCAGGCTTCTCCAGCACCCAATCCAGGATATAAGGGAGAAAAAAGCAAACCCAAGGAACTCACCATTTTGTCATTCTTCACATCATTCCTCAGTTGGTCTGCCTTCTCTCCAGATTTCAGACTTATTATTTGTTTTATATATAAAATAAATGAGGAGAAATAGGGAGAAATGTGCCTATATCTCCCTGTCCAGAATCAGAAGTCTCCCCTTTTTACTTTTTTAATAATGTGGCCACCCTAGAAAGTTTAAAATTGTATCTGTGACTCACACCATGTTTCCAGGGGACGGAGCTGCTATAGATCTTAGCTTTCTCACTTGCAAATGAGAGGTTATGAGGGATGCTCTCCAAAGTCAGTCCTTTCCACCTCTAAAATCCCATGATTCTAGGGACTGTTGTTTGGCTTCTGTACATAATGCAAATGATGTAGATAATACTCTTGTTCTTTCCACTTACCTACACCATAGCTATCAGAATTGAAATAGTCCTGGAAAGCCCTTCAAACGCCTCAAAATAGAGCCAAGGGATAATTGAAGGTTATTATTATTTTTAAAATGAATGTCAATATGTTAAAAACTTTCATGGGAAATAGTTGGTAAGCAAGAATTTCTCCAAAGGTGCTTATTGCAGGTGCGAATCTGCTTACAGTATTTTTTTTTTTTTTTTTTACTGTTTGTGCTGAAAGAAGAATTAATTACCTCAACAGCCTCACTTCTTCATATACCTAAATAATGCATCCCCTCACTCTGTGGAGAATAAACCAACTTTGATAGAGAAAGATTTAATGGGTAGCTAAAAATAGCACTATAATCTCCTTGAAAGAACTCCCAGCACTCCCTCTTCTCTCTCCTTTTAGAAAGACTTTCCTTTTCTGAAACAGCTCATGAATGGTTCTTGTTTCCTTGCGATTCTCTCCCTCATCCTATCCTCTCACACATTTTGAAAGACTATTAAAGTTCATTTTCTTCCAATATTCATGATAAGCAATCTTCTCGAAATCCACGGCATCATTCACAGAACAATCCCGGTAACTTGCTCAGGAAACCCTGGTTTCCTAGAATCCTTATTTAAACATCAAGACAGTGGCTTTCAGCCTCAGTACAAGATGTAAAGTTCTCCCTGCAGCACTGCAAAGTACCCCAGTGGTCCAGCTGTGTCTCATCCCAATTGCTCCCCTTGCAATATGTGTTTCTCTATCACTCCACAAAAAGGGCCTTCTTGAAAGTTATTGCTAATTTCTTCCTATCAAATTCAGTAGTCTATTTACCTCCTGTCCTTTATGAAGCATTTTACACTGTTTGCCAGGCCTTGTCAACATGTTCTCTTGCCTTATTTCCTATTATCATGCTTTCTTCAGATTCTCTTGAAGTTTTCTTGTTTCTTCGCTGGGCTCCCTGTCCTCCTATTCTCATTATCTCATCATATGAATTCTCTGATGCCTAAAGATATTTGTAAACCTGACTTTCATTACTCTCTACTTATTGGGAAGAAGAGCTAAGTTATTTACCATGCCTTGCATGAACGTGAATATACTATGTAGCATCTACCAATTTTAGTGTTTCCACATGAAAGAGGAGGAAAATACCTACTATGAAGTTGCTGTGATGATTAAATGAGATAATACATTTTAAGTGTTGGACATACGGTAGGACTAAAACATATTAGTACCTTCTTGGATCCCTTTTCTTTTTAGCTATTCCTTTCTATGAATTACTACTGCCACAGTGTGTCAATGTCAATGTGTCAGTCCAAGGTACTTAAAATACCACAAACACAGCCCCACCCTTTACTTCACTGCATCCTGCTTTCTCCATATGGACCTGCTTCCCTAATTAATACTGACAGTGTCCCATGACTCCTTCACTCTAGGTTCACTCCCCGACTTCTTTTTTTTTTTTTACCATATTAATTTGAAACTCATTTGACTGTCTTTATGGTCCCTGAAAGTTCCCTTTTCCCTTCCCCTAACCCGAACTATCTTTCTCCACTTCCCCTTTCTCTGTAACCTGAGTTTTCTGTCCCAGTCCTTCAGGCTGCCCTCATCTCTTTCCCAAGGCCACATCGGTTTCTTCCCCTGAAACTTTAACATCTTTCGATCTTTAATTCCACGCCTTCTAGTGGAAGATCAAACCTCCAGCCCTTATAGGACTTTGTCTCAACTCTCCAGCCTCCCAGCCCTTCTTGCTTGCCATCATGATCAGTACCTGATAACATCCTGAATTGTGTCTATTGGCTAATGTGCTAGACGAGTGCTTCTAATTTGGGGGGTTTCACATACCAATAACTTTTGAAAACCATATCTAGCTACTGGCATTCGTTTAACACTTTTTGCCCTAGTAAAGACCCTTAAAAATCATTTGTGATCCTCACTTCCTTTCTAAAAGGATATTTTACAAAAAAATAGAAAGGTACAAGCTTAAAAAAAAGTTTAAATCGAATAAATTTAGACCTATGAAAAAATGTATCGCCCTTATTTTTTTCATTTTGATATGGACCAGAGGAAACTATCAGGGAAATTCTTGAACAGGCATTTGGGAACCTCCATAATTGTCTCTATACACCTACTGTTTCTGTGATATGAGTAATTAAGATTTGGAGAGTTCCTATTCTGAACGAGGTAGTGTAACTATGTGTATGTCTCTGTGTGTATGAGATAGGTAATGGTATGTCATTCTACTGATAGCAGAACCAAGGAATAAGAAGTTTGGAACTTGCTCAAGGATTCACAGCTAGTAAGTGGTAGAATTTAGAGTCAAACTCAGTTATTTAGGCTCCAGTGTTCTTGGCCACTGAGCCATACTGCTGCCATATCTTTAGACTTTACAGTATTTAGTATGGTTCTGTGTACAAGGTAAATGCACCAATATGTGCAATGATGATGACAGCTTCTGCCATAATATATAGCATCTGCAGAACATAATAATGGCTGTGTGTGTGTGTGTGTGTGTGTGTGTATGTATATAACATCCAAGTAGACCATTTCTACAGGTACTTACAAATGGTACTACAAAGAAGATTACTAGTTGTACAAAATGTAACAACAATTGCAACTAAACAGGAGGTGGGCCTTTGAGGGGCATCTGGACTTGGTGACTCGCTTCCAAAGAAGAGAGTACAGAAAGGGAGAAATAATAATTTTACAGTGGGGAAAACCTGGGTAATACCACTTGACCAAGTGACCAAGGTTAACAATACCAGTGACAGGTCATGTTCCATCAGGCACCCTTCCCCTCACCCCATACGACTGATAAGAAGGGAACCTCATTTCTGTGATATTTTTTCCCAAAAATCCATAACCCAAGTCTAATCATGAGAAATTATATCAGGCATACCCAATCTGAAGGACATTCTACAAAATACCTGACCATTATTCCTCAAAATTGGCAAGGTTGTGAAAAATAAGGAAAGACAAAGACTGTCACAAATCATACATAACAGCTAAATGGTGTCCTGGACTGGATCCTGGAACAGAAAATATACTGATGGAGTTTAGTTAATATTAACAGACCAATGTTGATTTCTTATGTGTAACGTGTACCATAGTAGTTTGAGATAAGATTAGAGGAAACAAACTGGTTGAGGAGTATATGGGAAGCCCTTGTACTATCTGTAACTTTTCTATAAATCTAAAATTATTCCATGTTAAAAGTTTATTGAAAGCACTGAGAAGAGGTTCCATTGGCAAATTCCTTTGAAAACTTTGGGTTAAACAATGCCAACTGCTTTACACCTGGAACTAACACAACAACGTAAGTCAAGTATACTCCAATAAAAATTAAAAACAAAACAAAACAATGCCCAACTGAGTTTCTCAGTTCCTGTAATCATCAGAGCTTCTGAGACATCTAATGCATATTGTGACTCTGAGAAGATGCAAGGTGCTGTATTTCCAAGACATATTTGGCCAGCAACCTTTTTGTTCCTTCCAAAAGCATCTTTGCAGGATAAATACTGACATAGAGAAGGCTTTTCCCAATGTGTCACAGACTTTTACACCTGATATCCAACCGTGTTCAAGTTTTAATCGGCAACTTTGGCTGAAGAGAGAAGATACCATGAACATTTAATTGGCAGAAGACTTGAAACTAGAGGGTAATATAATGGAAGAGAGAATCAGCATTAAAATTATATTTAATATGCTGCATCAATTGACCAAACTTAACGGGTTGAATATATAAGGATAAATATTTAGTGTACTTTTATTTAAACAAAGAAAAAACCAAAAATCAACCTCTGGAACCATACAAATAAAAGCTGGATGTCCACCTGCCCAGATTGCTGCCAGGGTGTCTTCTACACTGCACCTAACAAATTACTTTTACATAGCCTTCCAGTGCTAAGATGTCTGAATCTACGAAACCACAGGGAAGGGAGAAAATTTAAGAGGCACTGAGAAAAGTGGCAAATTGTTGAAAACACCTCCAGAGTTAACGTCGACCCCACTCTACCTCTCTTCTAACCAGCATCCCTGAGATAATAACCAGAAACCATCTGAACAAATGTTGGAGTTTAGCTGAAGGATCAGAGGCAACAATGCCATCCCTAAACATGCACCTAAGAGATTTCTGATGTTATAATTTAAGAGGACAGGGAATTGATGATTTTATCTAGCCCCAGTATTGTTGTTACTCAAAAAGAAATTTACCGAAATAAATAAACATACAAATATATAAACAAGTAAGTTGATTTTTTAAAATTCACTATTTTTTTCCTCCTATGGAAATAACTGGCATATTAAAAAAAAAAAGACTATGTGGTTCAGTTCAAGGTGTGCTTCAAGTTGGCTCCCACACTGAGCCAAAACCAGCATGAGGCCAGCCACTGAAGCACCCAGGACACAAAAGTTGGGCAAACACTCTGGATCCTCTAAGTGCCCGTAGAGTCAACCCCTGAGAGCATGTGTCACTTTAACGTTTGTGCAGAGGTGTCTGCTCACCTCACTGTAGTCCCAGTCCTGTGACTGGTCAGCCCAGCCAAAGCCCCTCCCTGACACTACATCATAGACTAATTCCTTAGCTGACTGCTGCATAGCTAGCTACCTACCGGTGGCGGCCTGCCTGGTGGTTACCAGCCTGACCTGATGAGAAAGAGGTTCGAGGCCACATATTTTCCCAACGCTAGGTAGGCGAGAGACCAGCACCAACTTTACCATTATCCTGAAATGGCGGGGGTCCCAGAGCGGAAGAGGGCGGAGCCAAATTGGAGAGCTCTCAGGGCCAGCCAGGATGGGATGGGTGGCAGAGACAGGGGCTGCAGCAGCACCTTCAGCCACCTGGAGCCCCGGGCTTTCGGCTCCCAAGAACAACCGCTCTGCTTTCAAATAAGGAACAGTATGGTTGGTGAGGTGATTGGTCATGGTGGATCAAAAATAAAAGACATTCAGGATATGACAAGCACCAAAATACAGATCATAAAAGGTGATTCTGAAGCAGAGGTAAAAATTTTTGGCAACAAAGACATGAAAGCCAAGGCCAAAGCAGCTACAGAAACTCTTGTTAAGAAACAAGAAAGACACTACAGTTCACAATCCAGTGTTGATAATGCTGCATCCCAACCCTCTGTTGGAAGAGGCTCAAGCAGAGATAACACTGCTAGAGGAGCTCAGCCACTGACAGACTAGGATCAAGTAAAGGCCGAAGTTGTACAGTGGGAAAAAAGAAAATGGGCAGATTTATCACCAATTAAGAAAAACTTTTACATAGAATCCAAAGCAACAAGGTCATTGTCTCAAGTGCAAGTAGACACTTGGAGAAAGGAAATTTCAACATAATGTGTGATGACTTGAAAGATGGTGAAAAACGTCCCATCCCCAATCCGATTTGCAAATTTGAAGATGCTTTCCAGCATTATCCTGAACTTATGAAAAGCATTGAAAAAGCTGGTTTTTGAAACCCAATGCCAATTCAGTCACAGGCATGGCCTATTATTCTACAAGGAATAGATCTTACAGGAATTGCCCAAACTGGAACGGGCAAAAACACTGTCCTATTTAATGCATGGGTTTATTCATCTCCGTTCTCAACCAATATCTAGAGAACAAAGGAATGGACCCGGCATGCTAGTCCTTACACCCACTAGAGAATTATCTCTTCAGGTGGAAGCTGAATGTTCTAAGTATTCGTATAAAGGTCTTAAAAGTGTTTGTAAATATGGCGGTGGAAACAGAAAAGGACAAATTCAAGATGTTACTAAAGGCGTAGACATCATCATTGCAACTCCTGGAAGACTGAAAGATCTGCAAATGAACAACTTTGTCAACCTAAGAAGCATAACCTACTTAGTCTTAGATGAGGCAGGTAAAGTGCTGGATCTGGAGTATGAACACCAAATAATGAAGATTTTATTAGCTGTGCGCCCAGACTGGCAGACTGTTATGACAACTGCAACTCGGCCAGGTACCATTTGTCGACTTGCACAATCTTATTTGAAAGAGCCTATGATTGTTTATACTGGTACTCTGGATCTAGTTAATGTAAACACAGTGAAGCAAAATATAATTGTTACCACAGACGAAGAAAAACGATCTCTTGTCTGAGAATTCCTACAGAGCTTGTCACCCAAAGACAAAGTCATCGTGTCTGTCAGCAGAAAACTTGTTGCTGATGACTTATCAAGCGATTTAAGTAACCAAGGCATAACTATACAATCCCTGCACAGTGACAAAGAACAGAGTGATCATGAGCCAGCATTAGAGGACTTAAAAAGTGGAAAAGTGAAAATACTGATTGCTACTGATTTAGCATCCCGGGGCCTCGATATTAGTGATGTCACACACATATATAATTACAATTCTCCATGGAATATTGAAGAACATGTAAACAGAGTAGGGCGTACTGGAAGAGCAGGAGAGATGGGCATATCAGTTACCCTTATGACTCAAGGTGATTGGAAGATTGCCGCTAAACTGATTAAAGTTCTGCAAAGAGCAAATCAGAGTGTCCCAGAAGATCCTGTATCGATGCTGAACGATACAAATTACCTAGACAAAAAAGGGATCCAAAAAATAAATCAAGAAAATCTTAAGAAAAATCCAGAAAGTTTTACTGATGGCTACATTGAAAAGTTGTACCAGGCTGCTAGAAGATTCAAGATATGTTCAAGGGCCTCCCTGGTGGCGCAAGTGGTTGAGAGTCCGCCTGCCGATGCAGGGGATACGGGTTCGTGCCCCGGTCTGGGGGGATCCCATATGCCGCGGAGCGGCTGGGCCCGTGAGCCATGGCCGCTGAGCCTGCGCGTCCGGAGCCTGCGCGTCCGGAGCCTGTGCTCCGCGACGGGGGAGGCCACAACAGTGAGAGGCCCGCATACCGCAAAAAAAAAAAAAAAAAAAAGATATGTTCAAGTTATGCAGTATTCATGTTACATAAGGAAGTACTGGAAACCTACTGGCAGTTAGAAAACATTTAACCAAATTCTTAATAAATACCACCACCAAGCTTTCAATGCATGTTCCTTAATAAAATCAAAAGTTTTTGAAAATGAGAGAGTGTTTTGTGCTGGTTAAAGTCTACTTTCTTTTAGAGCCTGCCATGTCCAGCTGTGTCTTCTCTAAAAGACTTGGTAGAAGACAACAATGGTGCTTTTCTTGCTTTAAAATAGTTGTACTGGCGGCCTCCCTGGTGGCGCAGTGGTTAGGAGTCCGCCTGCTGATGCAGGGGATACGGGTTCGTGCCCCAGTCTGGGAGGATCCCATATGCCGCGGAGCGGCTGGGCCCGTGAGCCATGGCCGCTGGGCCTGCGCATCCGGAGCCTGTGCTCCGCAACGGGAGAGGCCACAACAGTGAGAGGCCTGCATACCGCAAAAAGAAAAAAAAAAAAAAAGTTGTACTGGATTGAAACATAGTTTTCATCAAGCTTATCCCAGTCAAAATATTTTATTTCCCCCAGTGGTTGGTGACACGATTCCTAAAAATATTTCCACTATCATTCCCTAATTTTAAACATTCATTAGAAAATAAATGCTCAATCTTTTAGAAGATTCCATAATTCTCTTTTTTCCGATAGGTGTGACTAATAGAGCAGAGTGTCTGACTCACTGGGAATCAGATCCTCAAATGAATTCTCACTAACAACTGGTTAAAAATTCTGGGGAGGTCACTTGCCTTCTGTAGGCCACACTTTTTTACACTAATAAATTGGGGTGGTTATATGAAATAATTTGGGGGTCTCCTTCACCACTAACTTCTATGATATTATAACCAAACTGTGTATCCCAGCCTTATATTAACACTTTATTTTCTAATCTAGGGGAAAATCACACCTTGGTGTAACAAACTGAACAATGAAACCCCTTTTAATGTCCAGAACAGTGCATTCTGCACTTCTATTGATTTTTGAAATGTGACTCACAGGTTGTCTTTACTTTCTTTTCATCTTATTTTTCAATTTGCCTCGAAAAGGTCAAAACCACATATACACATCAGAAGAAAAATTAATGTGAAAGAAAAATCTCTCTTCTGTACTGGGAAAAACATTAAAAACTAAATGACATTTTTGGCATAGGAACCAAGTTTAGTACAATTCCTAAATCTATAAATCTCTCTCTTACCTTTCATTTAGAAGCAATATGCATCTTCTCACATTGCAAGAAAATATCCTCGCAATGACACTGAATTTTATAATTCAGTGTTTATGAGAACATTATAATTAGTCAAGCCTTAAAACTTCTGGCAAAAAAAAAATCATCCAGCAATCTTTATTCCCAACATTCCTTAGCTGTAACTGCAGCAAAAATTCTGAAATTAAGTGAAATAAAGAGGTAAACATTCTAGGTATAGGTGGTTAAGGTTTAGAGTCTGACTTTAAAGGCCTGTTATAAAGACCTCGATATCTCTTGATAAAATTAAGAACAATGGTAAATATTTTTGAGTGTCGAATATATACCAGGTGCTTTGTTTTGTAATTGATAATCTTTATTTAAAACCCACTTAGAGGGTAACCTTACCCCTATTTTGCAGAAGATGAAAACAATGTCAGAGGAACTAACTTGCCTAAGGTTACTAAATCTGGTTAAAGAGGAATTATGTGCTATTTTAACCCTGATGTGCCAGATTCCAATATTTCCATTCTTTTTACGCCAATACAAGTTACTATGTGCAAGGCAATATGCTTGTCTTGAGATTGCCCACATGTTCAGATTTAGTGAAATAGAGAAGTATGTGCCAATTTACCCTAATGCAAAAGCAGTCTAAGGCAGAACCTGAGAGAGAAGCTCAAATGGCCTGTTCCTGTTCACTCGGAGGAGAAATGATGAATGTTTAGCAAGTTGGAGTATATGTTATTTGCCAGAATTCCTCTTAGGGGCAATGCTGTATTTGTGAGAGAAAAGGGTAACAATTAAGCCATTTGAGATAGAAAGTGAGGTTCCTCAGTCACGTTCAAGTAACAACAAAAAGTATCACTCAATGAGGAAGAAGAGGAAAGAAACAAGAAAAGGCTGAAAAGAAGAGCTACTGTACAGGGAAAGCTAAGTAGAAATATTAATAGAACAGTGGTTCTCAACCAGGGGCATTTTTGCCCCTTCCCTCCAGGACACATTTAACCACATGTGAAGACAGTATGGGTTGTTTTAACTACTGGGGGTGTGGGGTGGTGTTGGCAATGTGCTGCTGGCGCCTAGTGGGTAGAAGCCAGGGATGCTGCTAAACACCCTACAATCTACAGGACAGCGCCCACACAACAGAGGATTATTTGGTCCACAACATCAATAATGCTGAGATGGAGAATCCCTGAGAGAGCATAAGCAAAACAAAACAAATCTCATAGTAACCAAGAAAGAACTTCAGAGGAAAAAATAGAGGATTTTAAAATTATATCGTGTGGGTTGTACAGAATATAACCCTACAACTTTGCTATCCTTGGTATAGTATGCATCAGTGGTTCTCCACCAAGGCCAATTTTGCCAGTATCTGGAGACAGATTTGGCTGGCACAGCTCAGGGGGAGGGGTATTGGCATCTCCTGGGTGGAGACCAATGGTGCTGCTAAACATCCCATAATGCACAGGACGACCCCTCAAACAAAGAATTATGTGGTCAAAATGTCAGCAGTGCCGTAGTTAAACCTTGCAATACATTAAGCAAAACATCCCCCCCTCCAAAGTCAACTGCGGAGAAACCAAGAAGGGAGTTCATCCAGGAAAACAAAAAGAACTCGTATTTCTTGTACACTCTTCAATATAAAATTCTCCATCAACTTTCATTATCTTTGGTATAATCTGTATCAATGACTGTCAATCAGAGTCGCTTTTGCCCCCTAGGGGATATTTAGCAATGACTGGAAACATTTTTGGTTGTCCCATGTAGGCAGCAAGATTGCTACTATCATGTAGTGGGTAGAGGTCAGGAATAAACATCCTATAATACACAGAACAACACCCTACAACGATGGATTTTTTTTTAGCCCAAAAAGTCTATGGTATTGAGGTCAAGAAACTGTGGTTTACATCGACCAACAAAGTTTTTGTGAGTGAACTGTTTTTTAGAAACTCAAATAAATATTGAGTTGTGTGTCTAAATTGGAACGGAGTAAACGCAGGGCACTGACACCAGAGACAAGGTATGAGGATTCAGCTGACCTCAGAGTTATTCCTATAAAATGCTTAGCATGATAATTAACATTCAGTAGGTACTCAACACCTATTAGATCCCGTCCATCTTGCCTCTCCCATCACCCGTTATATAATGCTTGTTTACAATCCTGGGTGCCATCACTCACATTGCTTCCCCCTGTCTGGAATGTCCTTTCTTCTTCCACTCTGCCAGGTCAAATCAGATTCATCATTCTGGGTCCAGCCCAAGTGCTACATCTTCCCCAAGATCCTATCTGCTCTCCTCCATTTCAAAACTTCTGTAGCTCTCTCTACCTACCAATAATGTTGACATGTGCACCATACTAGTTTGCATACCTACAGAGACAATTTGAAAAATTCAAACTAATTAAGAGGAATTGTATTATCAAATATTTAAATACATTATAAATATATAACAGTTTAAACAGCTTTATCCTATATAACTAACAAATCATGAGAGAACCATCCAGAGCTAAATCTGCATAAGAAGCTAGTATAAGGGTGGAATTTTTTTAATCAGTGAAGAAAGAAAAGTCTGTCCCAAAACAAATTTTTTTTTTTTTTTTTTTTTTTTTTTTGCGGTATGCGGGCCTCTCACTGTTGTGGCCTCCCCCGTTGCGGAGCACAGGCTCCGGACGCGCAGGCTCCGGACGCGCAGGCTCAGCGGCCATGGCTCACGGGCCCAGCCGCTCCGCGGCATATGGGATCCTCCCAGACCGGGGCACGAACCCGTATCCCCTGCATCGGCAGGCGGACTCTCAACCACTTGCGCCACCAGGGAGGCCCCCAAAACAAATTTTTAAAAATTAAAAAATATATAATACATACATACATATGATACGTATCAGGACCAATGATCAACCATAGAACTCCTACTATTAAAAAACATCCCACTAGATTCTGGCTTTTTATAAAAATTAAAAACTTGAAGATCATATAGGAATATAATTTCTGATATCAAAGTGGAAAAAATTTTAAACATAGAAGCAACCACAGAAAATGCAAGGTAAATATTAATAGGTTTAACAATGTAAACATGAAATGCCAAAAATACTATAAAAGGCAAAGGAAACATAAGAAAAATAATTTAAAATATATCACACACTCATAGTTATTTATATTTAATGTACAGAGATTTTTACAAACAATAAATGAAGGATGAATTTCAAAATAGATATATGGGCAGAAATGTAAAGGACAAGTCACCAAACACATAAGTGAACAATAAACATGTAAAAAAGTGCTTAACTTCTTTATAAACAACAGAATGAAAATTAAAGCAATGATACAACTTTTTTCTCTAGAAAAATTGGCTGTAATTAGAAAAAACTGGGAATACCTAATACTAGTAGCGACACAGGGAAATAAACATTAATAAATTATAATTTTGTAAAAGTACGTTCCTTGGAGGGACAGTTGAGATTATGCATAAAATTTGCACATGTTTAATAGACTTGGACCCTATAAATCCCTAAGGATTATATATACATACCAAGATGTATATACAAGGCTATTTACCATAGGGTTGCTTAAAATAATTAATTTTTGAAAAAAACCTCAAAGTGCAATGATAGGGAACTAGTTAATTGCAGCATATCTATTCCTGATTTGGAATAGTAGAAATCATGTTCTTAAAGAATATTTAAAGGAAAGTAGTTTATAAAATCAACTCATTTTTAGAAAATTACATCGGTCCATATATCAATACAGGAAAAAAAACAGATGAGCTGGATGCACATAGACACACACCACTGACAGTCATAATTTTCTACATTATGCAATTATAGGTGGGTTTAATTCTTATTTTATTTTCTAAAATTTCTACAAAATAACATTACCTTTATTATAATAAAAATGATGCTGATATATCCGGAGAAAATGCTTAATTTGAAAAGATACATGCACCCCATTGTTCATAGCAGCACTATTTACAATAGTCAAGACATGGAAGCTACCTAAATGTCTATCGCCAGAGGAGTGGATAAAGAAGATGTGGTGTATATATATAGAACGGAATACTATTCAACCATAAAAAAGAATGAAATAATGCCATTTGCAGCAACACAGATGGACCTAGAGATTGTCAGACTAAGTGAAGTAAGTAAGACAGAGAAAGACAGATATCATATGATACCACATATGTGGAATCTAAAATATGACAGAAAAGAATTTTGACAGAAATGAACTTATCTACAACACAGAAACAGACTCACAGATATAGAGAACAGACTTATGTTTACCAAAGGGGAAAGGAGAGGGGAGGGATAAATTAGGAATTTGGGATTAGCATACACAAACTACTATATAAATAAAGAACTCCTGTATAGCACAGGAGACTACAGTCAATATCCTGTAATAAACCATAATGGAAAAGAATATGAAAAAAATACATATAACTGAATCACTTTGCTGTGCACCAGAAACTAACACAACATTCATTGTAAATCAACTATACCTCAATAAAAATTTTTAGATGACGTTAACATAATTTTTGAATAACTGAAGAAATTAATTCAAGAGGCATTGTAGTTGAAGGTATTCAAAATACAATCATCTGTTCTGTTTCACACGTTCAAATGTAAAAATCATTAACAGGAAACTTGTCTCTTTTCCACCACTGCATCTGAAGTGCTAAAAACGATGCCTGTGGAACACAGTAGGAGCACAGTAAATATCTGAATGAATTAATAAGGGGGGAAGGAAGAAAGGAAGGAAGGAAAGGAGGAAGGGAGGAAGAGAGGGAGAGAGGGAGGGAGGAAGGGAGGAAGGGAGGAAGGGAGGGAGGAAGGGAGGAAGGGAGGGAGGAAGGGAGGGAGGAAGGGAGGGAGGAAGGGAGGAAGCAAGGGAAATAGTGCATTGTTTTATTTTCATTGATCAAAAGTAAGCTTTTCTATTTCTGTTCCCTGTTTTGTGTGGTAACATCTACTTGCCTACACCTCACCTTCTGTTCAGTATAAGAATAATGTTGTGTTCTTACCACAAAAAAACAAAAACAAATAAACAAAGGGACACAGGAAATTTTAGGTGTCGGGTGTGTCTATTTCCCTGTTTGTGGTAAGAGTATCACTGGGTGTTTGCATATGTCCAAACTCATCAAATTGTATGCATTATATATGTGCAATTCTTTGTATATCAATAATACCTCAATAAAACTGTTAATAAAAAAGAAAGAAAAGGGCCTCCCTGGTGGCGCAAGTGGTTGAGAGTCCGCCTGCCGATGCAGGGGATACGGGTTCGTGCCCCGGTCTGGGAGGATCCCATATGCCGCGGAGCGGCTGGGCCCGTGAGCCATGGCCGCTGAGCCTGCGCGTCCAGAGCCTGTGCTCCGCAACGGGAGAGGCCACAACAGTGAGAGGCCCGCATACCGCAAAAAAAAAAAAAAAAAAAAAAAGAAAGAAAAGAATAGAATGTGGCTTCCAACTTAGAGATCCTTTTTTATGTTGTCCTTTTACATGTGACCAATGGGAACTCCAGTTCTGTTTCTTTGTTTTTTGTTTGTATAATTACATGGATTTCACCATCAGGATTGCTAACTCATAATCAAAATAAAAACTCAAAAATGATCAGATGATGTTGTTAAAAGAAAAAGATGATGTTGCAGTACTGTTGAAGAATATGACTCCACTTTTATTTAAAAATACTAACTGTATGTGTAAATATCTCATGCGTGTTTGTCAGTACTTAGGGACAAATTTGCCAGGATACACCAAATTATTAATAATGGGGAGCAAGGTTGGGAAAAAGAATCAATTATGAAGTTCTCTTACATTTGTAATAAAAAGTATTTTATGTATGAATCCTGGAGATGGTATATGTATTATCAAGATTAAGTCTGAGATTTGACCATTCCACCTTCTTTTTCAAGAAAAAAAACTGGAGAATCTCACAGAAATCTACATTTGCACAGAAATAAAATTTGTGGGTTCTTTTTGATTTTACTTGCAAAATTTGGAATTGTTTTCTTTTTAGGAAAAATCCAATAACTGCATGAAAAAGTAAAAAAAGAAAGACATAATTACTTATACAGATATTATGAATTCTGTCCATGTAAAGAAATATCTTTCTGATGCCATTATGTAAATGAGCAAGAAAAAGAGGAGGAGGAGGAGAAGGACATGATGATTATGGTTTGTGCATGGCACCCACATGAAGGGGCATTTTTATCTCATTTTACAGGTCAGGAGACAAATGTTCAGAGAGGTCACATAGCTTTCCCAAGTTCAAACAGTAGGTAAATAGTAGAGCTAACTAGCTCTGGGCTGAAAATTAGAGATCAATAAAGAAGCAAGGTAAAGTACATAGAAACAAAGGACAGATGAGAGAAGCATTATTAGGGAAAGCACAGGGGTACCTCATTTTGTACAAAAAAGTACCCTGAGCAGGTATTTTCACACTAGGTAAAGTTTTCCTTACTCTTCTCCCCAGGCCTAGTGTCTCTGTAGTTTTCTAGCAATGGAGAAACCTGCATGGTAAACTGGAAGTTGAAAATGACAGAACTACAAACATTGATTAATGCAATCAAGCTTTTCAGAAGTCCTTTTAAAAGATGAGTCTCAATAGTATGGTTGGCATCTGTTCACTTAGGCATTTAGTACACTATGAGCCACAACAACAATACAGGAAAAGTAAGAAATGATATGAAGAAAGACTGCAATAAAGCCTTCATACTCCCATCTGAGGGGAATGGATGGGAGTGCAAGATAAACAAGAGAATCTGTCAGTATAACAAGTCATAAATTCAGTAATCAATTTATAACCTCTAACATCTGAACTTCTGGCAATAAAATTATGAAGTGCCACCTTAGCAATACTCAGGGTGGCAGCCTCTGGTGGTTTACCTACCCAGTAATTACCCACACCACCTCCTTCCTATGCCCCTTTCTATCTGCTGGCATGACCCACTGCCCATTATTAAGTTGAAAAAGCCAGGAATTCACTTTCCTAGCCTCCCCTGCAGCTAAAGCATAGGCATGTGACTCAAACTTGGCCTATGGGACTGACAGGAAAGTCTTCTTGGCAAATTTAAAGAAAGATCTTCCCCCCTTAAGAGGCATGTAAGGATGAACTCTCCTTCCTGCTTTTGTACATAGTTGTGCAAAGACATGAGGTTGTGACAGTCATTTTTAGACAAGAGGAAATAAGTCTGAAGACTACCAACATGCTAAGCATGGCCGGATGTAAATTTGGAAAGCTCCTGGATCCCGGATGACATAACTGCTGCTGAATGAAAAGCCATGTGGCAGCTATGGAGGTGTGCTGCTCAGATTCTCTGTTTGAGAAAGAGCTTGCTGGTCAGTTGCAAGGAGTGTAGTTAGTTGATGGCCCCCAGGTATGAGCAATCAATGGCAGCATCTGAGCTGAGGCCAAGCCCTTCCAGAAAGTCCTAGCCAATAACTGAGCACAGTGGGGCACTGGGGCCCAGTCATTTCTGCCCAACATGGGACTCTTCTATGGGCCATATTTCCATGCTCTGCTGGGCTGGCTGTGGGTTTCTCGGAGCCTCACTGCAGTCTTCTTCCTTTTCGCTCTGCTTTCAAGGTATCAGACGTGGGCCGTGGTCAACGATCATCTCTGACTACTCCTGATCCTTCTCCTCTGTATCTTTCAGAGGTGTTACATCCAGTAAATACTGGACCCAACAAGAACACCCAGGAATCTCCTACCTCTGAACTTTGCATAATATGAAATAATAAATGTTTAAGTCATTATTCGTTGAGTATTATATTATCCAAAGCATCTTAACTGATAAATAGGAAAAATTGCCCGACAGTACCTCCTGTTGAGACAGTGAATTTTCCATTACTAACAGCCTCCAATGAGGTGTACTTTACTAGGATGAGAGTTGACTACAATAAGCAAATTGAACGCTTCCTCTAGATGCTTATTTAATGGGGACACTAAAAACACAGGATTCTACAGGGAATTGCTGTAATTTTATTTTTAAAAATTGGAAGCATATCAAGCAAGCTCAGCTTTTGAACGGTCGGCAGCAACTAGAGGAAGAGGTGAGAAACCAGCACAGTAGAGAACTTGAGACCCAACATCAAGGTCATCTGAACCAACAGCTTTAACAGCACTCACACTTGGATGCACCTGGAGTACCATCATTGGCTCTGACAGATTTGAAATGTAGCTGACCAGAGAATTCCTTGCAATCAACAACCTTGAGGGACTCAGAGTGAATAATTCTACCTAATGGAGATACATAGACAAAAGCAACGGGAATCTTCTCTTGAACACAAGGGATGTTTAAAAAATCTTTTCACACAGAAGGGAAGAAGGAGAGAGGAATTGATGGACCATCTTGGCTTTTCCACCTGAGCTGGAAAATCCAATTCAAAAAAAACCAAGCAAAGGGCAAGTATTTTCTAAAAGATTAAGAAATTCAGCAAAACGTTTCTCTCCCTCTCCCCTCCCTTCCTGTACCCTAAGCACCTTGCCCTTAATTTTTAAAAAAAAAAGGTAATTCAGGATTTCTTGGTGTATTCATTGGATAAAAATCTATAAATAAGTGGAAAGATGGAAGAACTGGTCCTCTCTCTTTATGCTGACTCCTCCATTTCACTTCCCAAGTATTGCTGAAGCTGGTCAGTGCCATTCAAGTTCACAAAACTGTAATCTTTGACATCTCCTCCTCACCTAGCACACAAACAATAGTGCAAGCCTGTTACTGCTTACCACTACCTGTAAATGTTCCCTTTCAGGTCCCTTCTACTGCAAACTTCTGTTTTCTTCGAGCCCTTCCAACAGGGTAAAATGTCTGCACTGATGTTTCCCCAGGTTAAATAAAGTCCATACAATCATCCAAAGCTTGCAATTTGTGGTGAACTTTCAGCAATAAGTTCACTGATGTGTTTTGGGGTCCTAATTAAAGTTTCAATTGGAACCCATTTCTCAGAGTCAGCAAAATCTCTTTGAAGCCTGAACTAATTGCTTTTACGCTTGTGTCCTCTGAAGACCCATATGGTATTTTCCATAAATATTTTAATTTTCTGTGGAGTCAATGAACGTGGCCTTGTCACGTCTCTTCCCAGGCATTTGTTTTTGTCATGTTTGTAGGCCTTTCCTACAACATACACACTCTTTTATAATGCCTTCCCATGAAGCACCATGAGACATTCCATTTCAACTTTACTCTCTCGTGGATAAGACACTGTAAAATGATGTTAACCAAAGGGAATAAGCATTTTCTGCATCTGGGAAAGAGTCTCCTCCTTACCCCTTCTTCTGTGTGCGTGTGTCCAGTTCTGCTGAGAACACACAGCCTGCCTGACCACTACCTACTCCAGACCTCACTCTGTCATTCAGGGCTCAGAACATCATGCATAATATGCAGAATAAGCTGAACTTACTATTCCTATAGATGAGAGACAAACATCTTTCCCCCTTTATAGAAGATACTGGTTGCTGCCCCCAGATTCAAGCATAACATAATGGTTAAGCGTGAAGTCTTAGGAGTCTGAAAGACCTGCATATGAGTCTCAGTTCCATGAATTTGGGTAAGTCCTATAAAGGCCCGAAGTCTTGGTTTTAACAGCTATAAAAGATGGACGGTTTTAATTCCTACTTCATGAAGATTAGATTATATAAAGCACCCAAGATTAAAAAATATTAACATTATACTCAATGTTTTTTTAAAATAGGAGAAGATGGTATGGGGAAATGATGGTCACACTTAGACCAATTCAACCCATCAGTCTCACCAATAAATGTTAATGTATCACAAAAGAATTTCCAAAATCTGGTAGTTTTGTTTTGGGAAGTGCTTCCATGGAGAGGACACTTGTTTGGTCTACCTGTGGAACATGTATGCTCTTGACCTTTCTTTCTCTCTGCATGCCTGCCCCAGCCTTCTCTCTCCACAGGCTGCCTTTTGCTGTTTTTCCATGCACATGGTGGAAGCTGGCTGATTCCACAACTCTCTGGTTTAAATTACAACTGTTCATGATATCAGTCTAGATTGAGCTAGACTGTCTCAGCTCCCAGTTTATATTTCTGTAACAGAGGATCTGATGGGTCCAATTTGGATCAGGTGTCCCCTGTGGTCCAAACAAATGTTGCAGGTGGGAGGGCTGGTGGTAACAGGGCTCTCTATCAAAAACGTAGCTGCTAAAACCCCATCCCTGTATTTGAGGGATGATGAACTTAAGAGAAAAGGGACCTTAAAGGCTACAGTATTATATTGTTTTCCTTACTAAAAAAACCTCATACATTTATCAAGTTACAGATCCAGTTAGCAGCTCTAGTTGTCATGCAGAGACTATCAAAGTTCTTTTTAGGCATTTATTTGAAATATGAGCATTTTCATACTATCCAGACAATCAACTCATTGGTTTAATCATGATTATTTATTTTATCACATATTTTATTTATCCCACTTCTGGAAACTTTCGTAAGATCATCTGATGAGCAATACCTACTTCTAATGAATTTTAATAACTATTTTCCAAGGACAGTGCTCACAATAACTTTTATATCATTTCCCAAGCCTATTCTTTGTAAAATCTGAAACTTTTCAATTAATAAACTTTCATGTCTAAAATAAGACAACTCATATCACTTAAATTTATCTGCCCCCATAACATGAAAGTTAGTTTCATTATCATATAATCATACTTAGATATTTATATATTAGCACTAAAAATATATGTTGAGCTTTACACTGGTGATTTAGGTAAGACAAAGCTGTTTCTTGGCACTATCTACTTTTTATATCATCCTAACCCACAAAGAAATTGATTTAGGGTACTCTCTCAAATACAACATAGATTTGTTTTCTTCTTTACTACAGATCTAATTCATTATCATATCTTGTTCATTTATTATTGATGGGTTAGCTCAATATATCAGTTTGCAATGATAAGATTTAAGTAGTCCATGTAGAAAACTAAATAAATATTAATCACACTGGCTGCTTCAGAAAATATCTTAGAGTACAACCTTGGCTGTGCCCGAAAATATAAATCTCAAAATTGTACAAAATATCACTTGAGGTCAAAGAACCTTGAAAAGAAGGAAAATAAACTATGTGGTTAAATGTGGATTAAACCTCTGAAGGAATGATGTTTCAAAGGCAAAATTGGTTGGTTCACAGGAACGGTTTCATGGAATTTTTCTTGCAAAATATTTTCTTTGCTATCATATAGACAGCCCGTATGTCAGTCATACCGAGTATTATGGTAGGGCTAGGAGTTGAACGGCTTTTTCCCCAGCTTTATTGAGATATAATTGGCATACAGCATCGTGTAAGTTTAAGGTATACAATGTGTTGATTTGATACACTTATATGTTGCAAAATGATTACCACCATGGCGATACCTAACACTTCATCACATCACATAATTACCACTTCTTTTTTGTGGTGAGAACATTTAATATCCACTCTCTTAGCAGCTTTCATGTATATAGTACATTATTATTAACTATAATCACCATGCTGTACATTAGCTCCTCAGAACTTCTTCATCTTATAACTGGAAGTTTATACTCTTTGACCAACATCTCCCCATTTCTCTGACCCTAAACATTTTATATACATCCTGTCCATCCCAACTCTAAACAGAGGAAAACTCTAAACTCAACCAAAATTTTGTGCAGAGAAAAGAAGAAATGACCTAGGTCACTGGTTTTACATGCTTAGATTGCCAGGGCAAATGATCTCCATCACTGGTGGCAAGGCCCACTGTTTATTCAGAAACCTAATTCTGTAGGTTTTCATGGCAAGCCATAGTGCTTCCTGAGCCCTCAGCCATGAGCTGGTGCAGACTGCTTTACCTAGCAGTAGCAAAGTGAGAAAATGTACATGCAGAGGCAAAGCCCTATGTTTAGAGTGATGACAGAACTTCCAAAATATGGAGTCTCTGGCAAGTATACACATCCCAGTCTCGTACCTGGGCCCTAATTCGTTTGACTCTGGAGTATGCAAAGAAAGCATTCATTATTCTGTCAGCAATTCCACCATTTGACCACCTGAACTACCCTTGGATATCAGATCACATGGCCTAGGATAGATCAGGGGCCTCCAGGGAGATTATCACCAAAAAATGACCATTGTGACACTGGTATCTAACCATGCCCCTGACAGTACTGGGAAGGGACAGCTGCACTTGTGAGGTCAGGCTAGGGTCTTTCTTCTGGAGCTTAGGTAATGAAAAGCTCTCTGGCTTTGAAAGCAAACTGATCTGGGTCCAGTACCAGCTCTACCATGTTACTGATACACTTTAAAAAAAAAAATGAGGGAATTCCCTGGCGATCCAGTGGTTAGGACTCCACATTCTCACTGCCGAGGGCCCAGGTTCAACTCCTGGTCAGGGAACTAAAATCCACAAGCAGCACAGTGTGGCCAAAAGAAAAGAAACATACAGAACATTTTTTAAAAATAACAGACATATACACCTAAATTTAGCAAATGTTAATATTTTATCACATTTATTTTGCAAAGAAATTTAAGGGACTTCCCTGGCGGTCCAGTGGTTAAAACTCTGCACTCCCAATGCAGAGGGCAAGGGTTCGATCCCTGGTCGGGGAGCTAAGATCTCGCATGCATGCTGCACTGGTGTGGCCAAAAAATAAAAATAAAGATGTGAAAATTTTTTAAAAATGAAGATGAAATTTAAGATTATGGAGTGCTACAATTCTTCTACTTTATCGTATCTCCCTTCTTTGTACTCCAGGTTAACTACTCGAAGTCGGTGTGTATTCTTCCCATGTATAGTTTAATGTTTATTACATAGACATGTGCTCACAAACAATATATAGTATTTTCTCCATGCTTTAAATTTTACAAAAAAGGTGTCATGCCATATGAATTCTTTTGAACTTTTTTCCTCATTGTGCAGTAAAATTTAGCAAAGCTGATTTATGTAGATCTGGTTCATTCATCTAAATTGCTGAATAGCATGCCATTCTATCTATGCCTATGTGACAATTTATTCATTACTCTAGAGACAGATATATAGATTATTTGCAGGGTTTTTTTTTTTTTGGTATTACAAACAATGTTCTTCCGAATATTCTTATACTTGTCTCTGCACACGTGTGTAGAAGTTTCTCTAAGGCATATACAGGACTGTTATTCAAATAAAATACACCAATATGACCATGCCAGTAATTTGCAGCATGTTTAATTCTGACTGGTTGGTGCCTCTGAAAGCAGTTACCAAGTATTTTGAATATCACCTAGAAGAGCAACCTCTGGGTCATAAACTATGCACAGCTTCACCTTCACTATATATTACCAATAGCTCTTCAAAGTGGTTAAACCAACTTACACCCCAACTAGTAGCTTAATATCTGCATTCTTGTTTCCCCACAATTCATACTGTTAGGCTTTCTTTCAGTGGTCTGATGAGTATGAAATGTTATCTTGTTTTAATTTGTGGTTTCCTGATTACTAATCAGGTGAAACATCATCTGTTTATCAACCAGTCAGAACTCTTCTTTTGTAAATTGCCTCTCCTTTTGTAAAATGGAGTCTTTACTCCATTTTCTTTGGGGCTAAATTTCTCTAGTTGATTTTTAGGTGTTCTGTATTGATTCTGCATATTAATCCTTTGTCAAGTTTAAGGATGCTAGTATCTTCTTGCCATCTGTCCTTTATATTTCATTTTCTTTATGGTGACACTCTATAGAATACCCTCTTTTTTTGCTCTCTATATTTGGGTAAACCATGTAAACTCTCAAAGTCTCCATTTACTCATTTATAAAATGAGGACAATAATGCCTTCTTCACAAGATTGTTGTGAGTAAAAATAATAAGATAATAAATGTACAGGGCAATATTCAATAAATAAATAGTTTTCTTCCTGTGGTCCTACCCTCAGACAGAAGGAAGAAACAAGAGCCCACTACTATGCAAATATCTTCATTGAGCTATGATGTGTCAAAAAAGAAATCATGTGGATACTTAAACAGAATGATGAGTTAACTGGATTACATAACTCACTCAATAAATATTTATTAAACCCTTTCTATGTGCCAGGCATAGTATTAGAATGGGATGCAAAACAGATCAAGGCTTGTCTAGTGAAAGAGAGAGACAACAAGCAAATTTACTACCACGTCCAGATGAATAAAACAAAGTTCAAGAGGATTACAAAAATAGAGGGGTACAACTTCTGATTGGGTGGCCAGAGAAGTCCCAACATGAAGGCGAATGGAGCAGAAACCTAGAAGAACTGAGGAAGGGAGCCATGTGAAGAAGTACATGCAAAGACCCTGAGGCTCTACCATACTTGTCAATCAAGGAGAACAAGGATAGTGTGAGGGAAGGAAATAGCAAGAGCGACAGAAGTAACCAGGGACCCGACAATGACCTTGGAGGTCATGGTAAGAATTCTGAATTTTAAGTGCAATGGAATGACCCTGGAGGGTTTTCAGCAGAGGAATGGCATGTTATAACTTACATTTTTAAAACCATCCCTCCAGATGGATTGGGAGTTTGGAATTAGCACATGCAAACTATTATATATAGAATGGATAAACAACAAGGTCCTACTGTATAGCACAGGGAACTATATTCAATATCCTGTGATAAACCACAATGGAAAATTAAGAAAAAGAGAAAAAAGACAATAAAAGGATCCCTCCAACTACAGGATGAAGAGAGGGCTGTATGAGTAGAGGAGGGGAAGTAGGGAGACCACAGGAGACAGTCTTTGTCACACTGAAGCTTTATAAAGCCATTCTGATAATTTCCCAGGACTCATAAAAATAAGCTACTCTGAACTGAAATCTCAAATGCAGCAAATGGTGTTATTTCTATTTACTATTACTGGACAAGCCACATTTAACCCAAACCCAGCAAAACATAAGAAATAGTGGAAAAACCAAGTGACAGATAAATAGTGCTAAACTTGTTTACCTCTCATTTGCCCTGGCCAGTTTGTACATTTTTCTTTAACTCAAAGAAATCAAGACCTATTTAGGACAGTTACTATCTGTGGATAAAATGGTGTCAAATGGCTTAGGTAAAAGCAGTAGTTTCCCCATGATTAGTTTTTGAGCATTACTCCTTGGTGATGTGCAGAGGTCATACCTTACCTTCCCTCTCAAGATACGCTGGCTATCTGATAATGAATTTTCCCAATACTGTCTCACTCTCCAAGGTGTTCTAATTGATTTTTCTCCCTGTTGTTTAGAATCTCAGGCTATTTAATTAATGCATTTCTTTTACACAAATAGAAAAACTCAGCATGACCAAAGTCAGAGTGGTCAATCGCTCAGTGCTTCCCTGCCTCCTAGCTATAACACCTTATTAGGTCTGATAACCCCAGCCTGCCTGCCAATCCACAGTTGCTTCCCATTGTGTTCTTCAAAAAGTTTCTGCTTCTGCATTGAGATCACCAGTTCGATTTATTATGAAGTTATTCCTAGAACTGATCTTCCCAAACCGTGCTGTGAAAATGAATAACCTAGAGATCTTGGTAAAATGCAGATTTGAATTTAGTCAATCAGGGGCAGGGCTCAGGATGGAGCATTTCTCAGGTGATGCTGATGCTGGTGATCTGAGGACCACACTTTAGTAGTGAGGTCCTAGGCTAAAGGCAACCACAACATTTAACACTATTAAATTTTTTTCTTATATATAAAAAATATATAACATATACATATATAATATATGTGATGTATATATAAAATATATGTTCATATAAAAAGAGTGTATTTAGAGCAGTTACAACTCATGGATAAAGAAGCATCAAATGGCTTGGGTGGTAGTTAGTGCCATAATTTTTTTTTTTAGAGCATCATTATTTGCTGAAAGAGGGACTCAACGCTGAAATTGAAATTCTGAAAACATATCTAAGTATGGTATACATAGTAATGATATACCACCTTGCATTAATAACCTAAATAGCTATTTCTCCTATGAAGTAAGATCTTTTTACGAAAGATCTTTGGTAGAATTTCTTCAAAGTCAATAGCTCAGAATGCTGAATGCGTAAAACCCTCAGCCCTGGCTATCAAAGTACACCCCCAAAACCAGCAGCATCAGAATCACCTGGAAACTTGTTAAAATGTCAAACCTGGGGCCTCACCCGAAGTTTACTAAATGAGAAATGCTGTTCATAGGGCCCAGCTATTTTTGTTTGAACAAACCCTCCAAGTGATTCTGAATTTTGAGACCTACAGCTCTATAGGACTAGTTGTTTTATTTCCATTTCTAGATATATAACATTCATATGAGTTTCTTAAATACACAGGAATGGTAGAAAGAAAATACGACCTCCATAAACTTCATCTTGATAGTGCTTTGCACATATAAATGAATTAATACAAACCTGGCAAAAGGGGAAGATTTGTATAATTTTCCCCACAATTTACAATATAGCTACCTTCTTTACTATTGCAACTATTAAGTATTCATTGCATGAAGGAGGAAACCCAGGATGTGATACAGACATTAACATTTTAAATTTGGGGTAATTTATAGCAAGCAGTAAGCTCTCTGGAGGCCAGCTTGATATTGCTTTGAGGGCCACTTCTCAATTTCTTATACAAAGAATATCTAGTCATTGTTCTTTTCTCATCTCAAAGTTTATTCCTCCTGAGAAGATTCCATTTGAACCATCCCCTCTATATAATTGACTATTTATATGCAGCTATTACTGGCAAACTTCACCCTCTTGAGGGCCACTACTCATGCCCGGGCCTGACTGTGGGATACTTTTATGATGAAATGTCACCAGAAGATGAGAATCTAACTATGGAACAACTCCAGGCTGGTTTTCTAAAGCCTTCTATGGAAAAATGCCATCAGGTGCCACACATGGGTCCACTTCAGTCCTGGGACCTATTAAAAAAAAGCTCCTCAGAATTAACTGGTAAATTCTAATAAATTTCTAGGTGAGAGAGTTCCCCTGAGTTTTCATCATCACATCTAGGGCTAGCAGTGGCCCTAGAAAGTAGCTAGAAATAATTTCATGTCATCATTTAGGATTAGAATCTATAACATTTCAACAGCAAATACACTTCATAAATCACAAATATCTCTGCACTGCATTTTAATCTGGACTTTTCTGAAAAGTTGTATTTCATGTCCTAACTTTTGCTCACCTTTTACATGGTATGTTTTCAATATTTTTTTTTTTTTTTTTTCTTTTTGCGGTATGCGGGCCTCTCACTGTTGTGGCCTCTCCCGTTGCGGAGCACAGGCTCCGGACGCGCAGGCCCAGCGGCCATGGCTCACGGGCCCAGCCGCTCCGCGGCATATGGGATCCTCCCAGACCGGGGCACGAACCCGTATCCCCTGCATCGGCAGGCGGACTCTTAACCACTGCGCCACCAGGGAGGCCCTTCAATATTTTTTAACCAAGATATAGCTACTCATTTAAAAATTTTTTTTTAATCTCCTGAAAATTGACATTAAATAACCTAACAAAAGGAATAAATCAAGCTAACAGCTTTTCTAAGAACATAAATAATATTAATGAACAATTTAAGCCAAATTATTAATAAACTTATGAAGGTTAATTTTATGTGTCAACTTGGCTAGGCTACAGTGCCCAAATATTTGGTCAAACATTACTCTTGCTGTTTCTGTGTGAAGGTGGTTTTTGGATAAGATTGACATTTAAATAGATGGTCTTTAAGGAAAACAGATTAATTCCATAATGTAAGTGGGTCTCATCCAATAAGTTGAAGGCCTTTAATAAAAAAAAAAAAAGAATGAATGTCCCTCAAGCAAGAAGGAATTGTGCCAGCATACTTCCTTTGCACCAAACTGCAATTCTTCTTTGGGTCTTCCCTATCAGATTTTAGATTTGCCAAGCCTCCACAATTGTGTGAGCCAATTCCTTGATATCTCTCTCTTGCTCTTGCTCTCTGGTGCGCACGAGCTCTTGCTCTCTGGTGCGCACAATGTATGTATATATGTTTGTAAATATCCTATCATAAACCATAATGGAAAATAATATTAAAAAAAGAATGTATATATACGTATAACTGAATCACTGTGCTGTACAGCGGTAATCCACACAACATGGTAAATCAACTATACTTCAACTAAAAAAAATTTTTAATTCAATGCTAGATACAATATATAGCCTATATATATATATATGTATATCCAATGTATACCCTATATATATATCATATATCTATACATCTGTATGTATAGATATATGATATCAGCAGGAAACTATATGTAAAACCTCATCTTTTCTTTTAGCATTTAATGAAAACCAATCTGAAAAGTTTATCTGATAGAATTCCCAAAGAGAAAACGTTCTCTCTAAAGCAGCCATTGTGGTGTGCTTATTTAATGATCCAAGGGCAATACCCCTCCCATAAAGAAATTCTTCCTGGGAGAAGAAACAGGCTTTAAAAATAAGATAGGCTCTTATCTCTCTGGCATATACCCAGCATGGGACAGTCTGAAGAGAAGGAGATGAATGTACTAAATGGATCTGTAAGGATTTTGCCTCCCCTTCAGTGTGGTGATAGTTAATTTCTTGAATTAGAACCTACCACTGTCAAGAATAAGGTCCCGCACATCTTCCTTGGCAATAAAAGACATCCCCAACAGTCCATTCAGGACTGCTTCAGCTCTGGAAGATGGGAAAGTAGACCTTTATCTTCTTGACACATGTTGTTTTTAGCACTTAGTGAAATAAATGGTTTATATATTGCACATCATTATTCATATACTAAAGCTGTTTTTTATAAAACATCTGAAAAAGATTTTCAACTTGGATCATCTCTTATCATTTTGATTTTTTTCAGCTACATTGAGGGAGTTCCATGTATTAAAAAATCATAAATATTCAGCATTAAGTCTGCAAAAAGAGCAGAGGAAAAACTAATATTCTGTCACTGACAAGTCCAACTAACACACCACTGTAAAGCAATTATACCCAATAAAGATGTTAAGAAAAAAAAGAAATACTGAGAGAAAAAAAAAGAAAGAAATACTAAGGAAAAAAAAAAAAAAGAACCAGCACACTGTGTTCACCTCAGGTAGCATTTTTTTTTCCCTTTTTGGCCACGCCACATGTGGGATCTTAGTTCCCCAACCAGGGATCGAACTCACACCCCATGCAGTGGAAGCATGGAGTCTTAACCACTGGACCACCAGGGAAGCCCCCTCAGGTAGCAGTTTCAAGAGCTGAGTATCAATTAAAAAATTAACTATCCCTAAAGCTGGTAAAATATCCCTTTCCTCATGAAAGTTCAGGCTTTTTTATTAACTAAAAATACATGGGCTTTACTTTTGTGTTCTTCAAACTTGCAAGAGAATATTTTGGTCATTGGGCTTCCCTGGTGGCACGGTGGTTGAGAGTCCGCCTGCCCACGCAGGGGACGCGGGTTCGTGCCCCGGTCTGGGAGGATCCCGTTTGAGAAGAATGTGTATTCTACTGTTGATTGGTTGAATAGTCTACAAATCTCAATTATACCCAGTTTATTGATGACATTGCTCATTCTTCTACATATTTGCTGACTTTCTATGAGTTTTTATCAATTACTGAGAGAAGAGCATTGAGGTCTCCAACTATAAATGTAGTTTGTTTTCAGTTTTTCCATCTATTTTTCATTCCTCTGTTCTCTTTTCTGCTTTATTTTAGGTTATCTTTAACATTTTTAGTGCTCCATTTTAACCTTTCTCTTTTCTTTTTTAATATATTTCCTTGTGTAGGTTTTTTCTGAGTGGCTTTAGGAATTGTAATATACATACCGAACTTTTTTGTCTACAGAGAGTCCATATTTTGCCACTTCAAATGGTATGAAAAACTCTTTCCATCATATACGTTCCTTTACCCTCTCCCTTTATGTTGTATTTGTCTTATGTTTAACACTGACTGACACTGAAAACCCATCAGACATTAATAATTTTTGCTTTCAACCATCAAACATTTTAAACAGCTCAATGGAAAAGACTAGTTTATTATATAGACACAGATATTTACCATTTATGTTTCTCTTCATTCCTCATGTTCCAAGTTTCCTTCCAGAATCATGTCTCTCTTTCTGAACATCTTTCTTTAGCAATGCTTTCATAGCAGGTCTTCTGGCAACAAGTTTTCTTAGGTTTCCTTCATCTGAGAGTATCTTTATTTCACCTTTATTGATGAAGAATTATTTTTGCTAGATATAGAATTATGGGTTGAACAATTCTTTTATCACTTTAAAAATGTTCAAATTCCTTCTGCCATCCATGGTTTCTGATGAGAGATCAGCTCTCAAATGAATAATTGTTCCCCGATAAATAAGGTTATGTTTTTCTCTGGTTGCTTCCAAGATTCTTTCTTTGACTTCAGTTTTCAGTAGTTTGATTATGATGTGTCTGGGTTTGGATTTCTTTGGCTTTATCTTGTTTTGAGTTTCCTCAGCTTCTGAATCTGTAGTAGGTTCATGTCTTTTAACAAATCTGGGATCCATTATTTCCTCAAATGTTTTTCTGCACATCATTCTTTCTTCACTCTTTCTGGGCTTCCAGTGACACAAGGACTTCTTTGATATTATCTCAGAGGTCCCTGACACTCTGTTCACTTTTTTTCATCTTTTTTAAACTCAACTGCTCAAACTGGATAATTTTTACTGACCTACCTACAAATTCAGATTCTTTCCTCTCTCATTTTCATTCTATTAAACTCTTCCAGTTATTTTTCAATTCTAAAATTTCCATTTGTTCTTCAATTCTATTTGTTTGCTATCATTTCTGTCTTGCCTTTTTTTTTTCAAGAGTGGCCATCCCTACATATTGAAGCAGTTTTATAATAGCTGCTTTAAAGTCTTTGTCAGAGAATTCTAACAATTGTGTAATCTCAATGTTGGTGTCTGTTGATTCTGTTTTCCCATGCAAGTAAGATTTTCCTGGGTTTTTCTGGATACTGCATAATTTTGGATTTTATCCTGGACATTTGGAATGTCATGTTATAGGACTTGGGATCATGTTTAAACCATATGGAGAATTTTTGTTATTGCTTTAGTAGGTAATTGACCCATTTGGGTTCAGGCCACAAGTTTTGACCAGGCTTCTGTAGATTGCAGTGTCAATGTTCCAATTTCAAAGCCTTTTCTGTGCTGTTTGGATCTGTCCTCATGTGCACCACCCAGTGGCCAGTCTGGGATCTAGGCAGTGGTCTATCCTGTTCAGTCCTCAAAGTCTATGGTATGCTGCATGGGTTAGATCCATGCACACACAGTCATGGATGAGTTTGGGAGCTCAACAAACATTAAGAGGCTGATTTCCCAAATTCCTGTCTCTACAGTCTTCCCAGGACTTTCTGGTGCCCTGGCGCTCTTTTTTTTGGTGATACTTTAGCCAAAAAGCTGTGGGTTTATTTATCTTACTTTGCCACACACTTCCTGCCACCTGTGTTGTGTTTAGGGCCAAGTGACAGGAGTACAGAGAAAGAAAATTTTCAAAAGGTGTTTGCTCCCACCCTCTTGGGATCTCGACTCTTTCCATCAGAGAGAAGGATTCTCCTCTCTCAATGTCTTAGTGTGTTCTCGTTGTTACTCTCACATCTGCTGCTATGGGATTGCTTGGGCTGAGACATGAGAGAAGGGAGAAAAGAAAAGAAAAACTGTGGGAGATGGCCCAACTCTGAGCATTAAGAGACCTCTTTCCGGCTTCTAGAGCCAAAAACAGAGGTCCTCTCATAGAGCTCTCCCTCTTCACCCCAAGCCTGCTTCTGAGTTTTAGGCTGCATTATCCTCATGCTGGGGAATACTCAGAAGAAAAAGTGGTAAACTAACGGCCAGCAGTGCCACTTTTAATTCTGATCTTCTTTCCCCTTCTGCCTGCTACTGTTTACATTTCAGAGCCCTCAAATAACTGCTCCATACATTATGTCCCAGTTTTATAGTTGTATTCAGCAGGAGACACAGAGTGGAGTTGCTTATTCAACCTTACCTAGTACCAGAACTCCCCAGATATTTTATGGTCTTTGGCTCTTTGCTTAGGACTTACTTTTTATGAGTTAGACTAAAAAGATAGTGGGATAATGGATTTTGTCTTTTTCACCACTGTATCTCCAAACTCACGCATAGTAGGCTTAATACAAATTTTGATGATTTACTGAATAAATAATTAATTTGGATTATTAGTCTCTTAAATCCCAAAGCTATTGGTTTATTCCTAAGTAGTAATTAATAATTTTTCATTTTTCTTTAAGGAGGTAGATGTAATACCTTATTAAGAGTCATATTTAATTCAGATGTATAATTGTAGCTACACATGAAAAAGCATTTTACATTTCTTATAGAAATATTCAACTACGTAAACTAATTTCACCTGCCCATTTCCTACTGAAGAAAATGCTAATTTAAACTACAAAATAATTTGTATTTAAAAGTACAATAACTACCAACATTTCAGCTAAGCAGAAAAAATAAACCCAGTAAACCTTAATAAAAAAGTATTTGAAGAGATAAAAATTCACTTGTCCCTTAGACACAAATGTTTTTCTTTCCTTGTATTCAGGAACATATTCACATCATCACAAACTTAGAGACAGACCTTGGCAGGAATCTGCCTGTCTTTTGGGTTAAACAGACATTGCAATTACTTAGTAGTTGGACTTGGGCTCCCTGCCTTGTGACCAGTGTATGACAGTCATTTTGCATAACTTAAGCTTCTTCAGTCCTCAGCTGTAACAAGGAAAGAGGAGAGCAAGTGAAGTATTTTTTTTAAATGCTGCTGCTATCAGCAAAGAAATTTAATACATCTATAAGGCTATTACAATGCTCAAAAAAATTCAAAGGCAATACCCAAAACACAGTTCATGGTTGGTTAGTGAGAATTAGCACTTTATCATTTTCCTTCATTCTAAATCAGAAATCTTGCAACGGAAGCTTAACAGCAACTTACAATAACCAGGATGATCTAATGTCAATGGGCAAATGGAGTATGGGGGGTATTACAGAAATACCCGTACCTATAATTTCAGGTTGCTCCACTGTATTATGTTCTTATGTTCTCTGCCTAAGGCAACTAATATAATTGGATCATTACATAAACAGAGCCTAGAAAAATTAATATAAATACTGCTTTGTTCACATGATGACTTTTTTCCCATTGAATTTAAAGGCTTTTATTTCCATAGTTTCACTATTCTGAGGGTCTTAGAAGGTTGACCATGGGCATTCTGTTAGGTCAAACTCTACTGTCCATGCCCCTGACATTGAACTGCAGGTACCTTTTCTGGTCACTACTCTTACCCAGAAATAGTTATGGATATAGAGTGTCCAGGTAGGCACCAACTTTCCCGAGAAACATGAGGTTTCACTGGATAGTTGACTACAATGCTTGTGATGACACCCCTGAAAGATGAGGGCAAAGGTGATCAGTAGTGAACTAAGGTACAGAATAAAGAAAAAACATTACGGTACTTCGCACGCATGGAAGAGACTACACATTTGGTGGTCCCCACTCTTGGCCACAAATCAGAGTATTTGATTCTAGTGCAAACTCTGCTATTGACTATGTCACCACAAGTATGTCATGTACTTGCTCTAGACCACTTTTTTCCTTCTTGAAACTGAAAGTAACTAAGCCAATCTTTTTATTTTGATGAAGAAATCACTACTTCATGAATAACAGTGGCAATTTCAAGCACAGAAGTCAGGTTTCTCAGTTCTCACGTCTTCACTTTTCTTTTTAGTTATATAAATATAAACATAAGGTTCATAAATACTGATTTAAGGACATATACTTCGTAATGGCCAAAGTTACGAAAATTATAAAGTTTAAGAGTGATGGCTTATAATTGCCAAAGGATCCATTACCATACAAGTGACCACAAACATATGATTGTATGCATATGATTGTACATATATGTATAAATGTGTGTATTCATTATATGAACAAGAAAAAATAAGATTCATTTATAAAATAAGTGTTTTAAGATAAATGTTTTCAGAAAAAATGCTCCAGAAATTCTATGAGGCATCTATGATGTACACAGGGTCCCATGAGTATTGGAGCTGATTGCTTTATTGCATTCTTTGTAGGGTTCTGCACACCGATCGTCTGTGCATGCATTTGCACACGCATGTGCAAGGTGAAGAAGCAGAAAACTGGTTATATATGGTTTCCCAACACATAGGTACATCACCCCCAAGCCCATCCCTCCTCTCCTGGTTAGTCCTGTCTGTCCCTCTTCCACGTATGTAATCTAGGTATTGAAATGTTTTCGCCCACCTTCTCTTCCTTGGGATTTTGATGTCACTGTTCTTTCTAAGGAGCTATTCTCAAGGTCTGTTCCATTATACTGGATTTTCATACAACTATTTGGTCCAAAATAAATTATCAACATTCATTCCTGTAAATTCATGTTGTCTAATGTCCATTCTCATCATGTAAGCTTGAGCAAAGAAGGTTAAGAGGAAATTTAGGGTAACATTTTAATATAGGGAGTCAAGTGTACCTGGAGAGCCTGGATATCTATGATAGTATCTTCATTTTGAGGTTAAAGGTATTTTTATAACATTTCTTATTACAAACAATACAGTTATAATATTATTATAATAAAGTTCCCAATGTAGAAAACAGAAAATCAAAATACTACAAATAATTAATAAAAGCCACCTATCACCTGGAGATAAAAACCTTGATGTGTACAGTGGCAGTCTTTTTTACACCTATATAACACTTTATATAAATTAGGAATAATATAGTAGGGACATTTAAAAACCTACTTTTTTCATATAACATGATATTAATAACTTTTCATGTAATAAATAGTCATCTGCAATCTTATCAATAGATGACTATAATTTTACTGCATAGGCTAGATCATAACTTATTAAGCTGATTTTCTACTAATAGGGCATTTGGGCTGTTTTGAAAATTTTGTATTACAATCTTTTAACACATTTTTCAATTATTCAGTTGAATTGTGCAAAGTAGAATGTATTAAAGGCTATGTACATTTTTAAGACGTTACAACCAGGCCTTGTTATAAATAAATGAATTATAAAATGAAGTATATCTATATAATTTTAAGAGCAACAGTTTTATTTTTTTACCAAAACATGTATTTTGCTAACGTTTAAAAAAATCAAGAAATACTTTAAAAAGCAATTAAGCTAAAATGTCATCGACCAGATAACTAGTCTTATCATTTATGATCATGTCCCTGTACATATACATGGATACAAAGAGAGAAAAATAGTACACCTGAAACTAATACAACATTGTTAATCAACTATACTCCAATATAAAATAAAAAGTTAGAGATAAATAATAAGTAGATAATTGACTGATTGATAGACATAGTCAAAATTTCTTTAATAGATTCATATATATAATAAACTACTTTTTTGAAATACTAAATTTAATTCCACTAAAATATAACAAAAGTGAAACTCAAGGAAATGCTGAATATAATTGTTCCTTTGTCACAAAAACATTTGTTTCTAAAAGACCCATGTAATGCAGTGGTTCTCAAATAGGAGAAATTTTGTCCCCTAGGGAACATTTGACAACATTCTGACAACACTTCTTGACATCACAACTGGGTGCTACTGGCATCTAGTGGGTAGAAGCCAAGGGGGCTGCTACACATCCCACAGGGCAAAAGAGAGCCCCCACAACACAGAATTATCCAGCAGAAAATATCAATAGTACCACACTTGAAAATATTAAGGAAAAAAATTTAGAAAAAATTTAAATTTTGGAATCATTATTTTTTAATGTACCTGCTTCAGTTTTAGATGTGACCAGATACTATGGAAGGTAAGGCAGTTATCACACTTAACACTTCTCTCTTCCCACTGCCCATAAGCATTCCATCTGCAGCCCTAATCTCTAAGATGTTTAATCCAAATTTTGAATATTATTTCTGAGAGTTTTTGTTTTGATTTCTAAGAACTTCCCAAGTCCTTTGCAGTCTGGGATTGGCTGCTATGAATTTTTTTGAATAATTACTTGGCTATGTGTAATATTCTTGGGTTCCACTTTCTTTTCTGTTGGAACTCGTAGGAATCTCACCATTGTCTTATGGCATTAAATGCTTCTATGAAGAACTATGAGACTGCCCTGATTTTTTCTACTTGTGAATTAATTTTTCTGCCTGAATATATGAAGAACTGTAACTCTTTAAGAATTGCATCTTTATCCTTCAGTACAATGGGTTAACCAGAATATGTCTCAGTTTCATTGATTCTAAATAATTTTTCTTTCTATGAGGTACACGCCTTTAAGTTTTAGTTTTTATCTTTATTTCTGGGAAATTTTCCTCTATTATATCTCTAAATATTTTTCTTCTCCAGATTTTATACTAAAACTTCATTTTACGCATTTTTTCTCATTTATTTATAAGCTAGAAACGTGCTATCTTTGTTCTCAATTTGCTTACTTACTGTTCAATCTCTTTTTGCACCTTATTCTTTATCTTCTGATCCTTCTGTTCTGCTTGCACTGGATCAACATTCTTTGTAAATTCTTCTACAGCATGAAGAATTTTGGAATACTTTTATCTGTATCTTAGGTTTTTGTTTTTTGTTTTTTGGTTTTGCTTTTACTATTTTCACTCATTCTTTCCTTCTTTCATTTTTTTTTGTTTTTGTTCCACTGTATTATCAGTGGAACACTGAGAGTTTATTTCATCTGTATTACACTTAATGTATTTCATACTTTCTCTGTTCAGATATACATTTGAGTCAATTCCCCTCAACACCATTCATAATTTATTTGAGATTCTTTTTCCTACTCCTCTAAGCTTCAGTTTGAGTGCTTCACTTTTTGCCTGCGTTTACAGGGAATGGAGGAGTCAACATTTGGCTTTGACTGTATAAAATACTTGTTGGGAAATTTAAGCTCTTCTTTCTCTTCTGAAATCCTGTAACAAGGCCCAGTCCACCCAGATTGTTTTCTAAACTTTGCACTTTTCCTTGGAAAACAAGACTTGCAGTCTCCTTGCCCTTGAATGTAAGAGCATGCTGTCACAAAGATGATTATTTTTTATTTCTCCCAGTAATGTTTAATTATACCCTTACTATGTTTTCCCCCAAATTCAGTGGTATTTACTTGAACTCTTAGGATTTTACTGAATCCTCCTTCGCTAAGTATTATTTTCTGCTGCACTAGAACATAATTTTTCAACTAGAACACCACTTTTCAAGTTGATGTCGTAAGCTTGTCTTAGTTTCCTTGCCCCGTTTCTGCTTATTTATTTCTGACCCTTTTTTGGACAAATAAACTACTTTTTCTGTTTAGTTAATTAGGCTTCAAGAGAGGAATTTTCTGTGATCTTGCCCTCTTTAGCCATTGTTTAACAGTCTTCTATGTGTGTCATTATGTTATTTACTGCCTATTACTCCAAGCTTTCATTTGTTTTGTATATAGTACAACACTTAGATATTACAATCAACCACACTGCCAAATTTATAATCTTTTTATAATACTTTGGACTGTCTGTATGGAGGTAATCATCCCTATTAACGTAAAGAACTATTGCGGACTCATTGAGGAGCAATATGGAGAGCATACACTGACTATAAACCTCTCAAATGTTCTCAAATGTAATAGTCAAAGCTTAAATACATGGAACGTTTCACATTTTATATTAAAACTGTGGCTGTATTACCTGCAAAGTTTAATGTGTTCCAATGTGTCTTATTATGATGCTAGACTTCACACACCCTGAGCAGGGAAAGAGGATGGCTTCATAGAATACAGGTGGGATTTCCAGATTTCTGACCACCTTTCTGAATTGACAGATCATGGTCTCTCCCTGTCCCACAACTACTGGATACTCCTTCATCACCCTCTGGCTCCACCCTGAACCAACATCCTTAGAGCTAAGTAAATGATTTGTGCCAAAATTTAAGTGAGGGTAATAACATATCAATCAAGTCATCCTTGTTCACTTCAGGTACAATATCTTAAAACTCAAAAGCCAAGAGAAGTCACCTCAACCTCCTGAGGAAAGTGCTTTGTTTTCTTTCTTAGAGTGAATATAAACTTGGCCATAGAAAACACCTAAAAGGAGGCATTAATGTTGGAAAATGTTGGGTCTGAGGCATAGGATAAGATGCAGGGGAGTTACCTCTCTGAAGTTACCCAAAACTTGTGACTTCATCCAGCCTTCACCAAGATTCCAGGTTCTAGATGCATTTGGACTTTAGAAAGGATGTAATTGCCCATTCTTTTGCATTTTCTATACCAGGTCTTTTAAACATTCTCCATATAAGACCATAATTTATACTGTGAAGGAGATGAGTAGATGGCGGTAACATACTGGTAAACATTTAACAATTGGTTCCCTTGGGATAGGGTAGGGGAAAGTCCTGATTCTTTTAACTTTTGCAGTGGTATAAATGCTCCTACCATAGCTAATTTTAAGCTATCAATATGATGTTACTAGACACAGCATTGAGAAGAGATGTGCCACAGTCAGCTCTCTCAAGGTGGTGGGAACCAACTCCGGCACACCACTGGTAGATAGCTTAAAATACAATATTGCAATAGCTTCAAGAATAGTTTAAATATATGCAAGATTACTCCTACCCTGCCAACACTGCCATGCAATTCTTTTCTGTTCTAAAGGAGGCAACCTTGCTGGGAGTTAAAGTAAACAAAGAGAAATCTTTTTCTATCCCCAAATGACTTCGGAATAACTCTTTCTATCCAAATGCCTACAAATATTTAAAACCCAAAGAATAGAAGTTTTGGCCTTTAGAATTCTTTTTTTACCAAGTACTTCAGGTACTAGTATGAACAGTGTTATCAAAATGTAAACTCTTATTATAACTTTTAACTTCTGGAATTACAGTTATTAGTGAGGATTATACAAATGCCTTCTATGAGTTAAGGCAAAGCCCACATACAATTAAACCGAAACCACACTAAGAATAAATAACAGTTACTACTCCAAGGTTATTTCATACACTGTTCAATGACAACTGCAGCTGTGCCACTATTTAAAGTGTAGCTGTGAAATTAATATAATGTATTTTGAAAAATGCTATGTGCAGCTCTTGGAGATGAAGATATCTGAGTGGGTGGTAGAAAAGAAAGCAACAGCAGAACACAGTCTAAATGAGAACTTCAGCTATTTTGATTTATTTGTAAAGAATATGTAGTCTCCTTAACTTGACATTTCTCCATGTTCAGTATAAACTCCCACCTTTTGTTATTCCCCAAACAAAACTTAACTATCATATGTCTCAGTCCCTCAGAATTCTAGGCTCTTCCTTTCAGTGTTCAATTGTTTAACTGATAACTATGTCAACCTTGAGGTGATAATGTCTAATGGCAAAAACTCACTCTACCTCCTAGGAATAACATGGGCTCTTTGGAGAATTCGTGAAAACACAGTGCCTTTATTCAACCTTTAAATGGAATAGATCATATAGAAAATAAAACTGTTTGCATAGCACCTGGGATAAGTGGTCAAGGTATTTAGCAACTCTGGATGGCACCTGGGCTTCCATTCGCTCTAGGCCAGGCCTAGTCACGTTGAATGCTGCAAGAATGAATATCTCAATACAACTTAATCTCCTTCATTGCATACCAGGGCGCTACATTACACTGGCTGGGGAACTGACTTAACCTAAAGGAAAAGATCTTGGTGCAATTTGGGATCCCTAGTAATCACCTTCTGAGATAAAGTTTCGGTAAATGCAGGGTGTTTATTTAGGGAGTATCCTTGGTACCAACACTTTTGGGAGGGAGGGAAGAAAGCAGGAGTGGGCATAGAGAGAGGTCAAGCTACAATCCAGGCAAATGGCAGCCTCAGCCAAACTCACATTGAACTCTGGAGCTCAACTGGCCCCACAAAGTGGCCCTGAGGTAGGCCAAGGTGGCCATGCCTTTGTACTTTCACATCAATCTGTCAGTGGATGTAAGCCACCTCAGGAAAGGGTGTGACTTTAGACAAGATTGTCTTCCACAACTGTGGCAATTCCTGAAGAAGCTGGAAATTGAAGGCTATTTGCTGGCAGCCCTCAGAGCAACTGATGAAACAAATCCTTCGGCAAGGAGAGGTCGGGGAAGTGCGTCGCAGTGTCTATTACAGGTCTCCAAACTAGATTTCTTCAACACTAGTCTGCCTCAGCACCATTCACTTGAAACACACTCATGTTCAGAGCGTGTCTCAGTAGATACAATGGGGACAGGAACAGGGAAAGATGCACTTCCATAACTCTGAAGTCACAGCTGCCTCTCACACCAACATGATATCCATGAAGGGCCATTCCCAAGGGTCCATTTAACTGCTCTGTCGTCTCAAAAACATACTGCATTCAATACCCATTCTCAACTGGACTAGCCACTGCCCCCAATTTAAATACAGATGGCTAGCTTACCTGCCTTATTCAAAGTGGGGGTTGATATTCACCATTATACAATACTTTAAGGAGTACTGAGTTATCACCTAAAACAGGGCCTACCATGAAGCGTTTGATTTTTCTTTCTGGCCTGACTCTGAAAATGCCAAAACTCCCTGAGTGCTACTACATTTATGGCCAGTCATCATTTGGGCTCAGTGACATGCATTTATCAAATTGCTTTAATGGAGTGGGAGAGCACAGGCAAGGTGCAATATAAAGCTACTAGGTAAAAGGAATGACCATAAGGAATGGGGAAAGGGGGAACATAGGAGCAGAATGCGCCAAAGACAAACTGTTGCAAGAGACTTCCACTTTCCAAATTTTGCTTACATTTGGCTCTTTGGGTATTGCTCTCTTGGCAGTCCTGGGACTGGTGCCATAGGATATTTTCACCCAATACGTGATGGGAAATAGAGAATGTGTTCACTAAGTTTTTTAAATAACAAGAAAACAACATAACAAACAAAATCCTAACATGACCTTGCAGATAAGGAAATGCAGACAGATTAAAAAATAAAACACAGTTCAATTCTAACATAATTGAGATTTTAAAAGGTCAAATTGAGAGAAAAAAAATCAATTGGGAAGATAGCCACATATTTGCATATACTATTTCCTTCACCTGAAACACTCCCCTTGCTTCCACACCTTTGAAGCATGTCTACCCATACAAGTCTACCCGTTCAAGATGAAACCCTACTTAATCCAGGTCTTCCCCTAAACACTCCAATTCCTTTTCCCATCCAACTGCATAATGCTCAATATCTCTGTAAAACATTTGACTGTCATTATTTTTGTTGTATTACTTTGAATACCCCCTAAGCGCCAACTACAGTATTTATAAAGTTTACATACTATTTTATCAGATTGAATCCTTGCGTGTACCCTCTTAGCCAGCTTTGAGTATCCGCATTTGACATATAAGAGAACAGAGGCCAACAGAGGTGAATTAGCACTGTAGGTAAAATGGGAGAAGGTGTTAAACCCACTTTAGCTACATTACAATGTCTGTGTCCCTACTACTATGCTGCCTATATTGTGTGCTTCTCATTTCTCTCAAGTAGACTTGAGAAAGAACTGTGTATAATACCCCTTTCTTGTACTCCTCTGTACCCACCCCACATCATCTTGAAAAACGAAGAGCACATAATGTCATACATATATTTGAAAAGAACATACGAGATAGGGAAGTCGATGAGAAGATTCCCACAAGTATCCCAGATTATTCCTGATGAACTGAAAACGTAACAGAAGGACACATAGTTCGTAAAAAGGTTAAGAACCATTTTTCATCTTTCTCCATTTTCATGTGCTGGTACCAGTCTGTGACTTAGTTAAGACTTTGGCTTTCTCACACGGTAATACAGAAAGCAAGTCATTGGGAAAATCGATTAAGAGTGGGCATTATCAAAGGCATGAAGAAGATTAACACAGATACATGTCTGCTTGCCCTTTATTAAAATAAATTGAAATGATTTCTCTTCAAATGATAGCAATACAAATGGAAACACTTGGCAGTTCCCTTGAATATATAATGAAGGATTACCCTCACACTCACATTTATACCCTGTAGTGTGCACAGCACTGAGAGAAGGCCAGGAAAGTGACAACTCCTTAATTAGTTAGAGCTTGGGGACAAACTGGGGAAACTTGCTCTGGAATCTGTAGGGAGGGAGGAGATGGTAGATTGGTTTAAAAGTTTCTCTCTCTTCTCTATTATATGTTTCACAAAGCAAGCGTTTTTATTTCATTGTTAAAGATGTACAAGCCCAAAGAAGTAAGAGTCACTAAGTACCATGCTAAAAACCAAATAAAGGGTTTTGCTTCATTTAGTACCTGAATCAACACTACTTTACCTATCATTTAGTACCTGAATCAACACTACTTTACCTATCAAGGCAGACCTGAAACCTCCTTTTACCAATTTTTCTTGTGACAGAAGCAAAGCAATTAGAACCACTATCAAATTTTATTCATCAGTACCCCGATAGGTAAGCTGTGGAGAAAAAAATATTTTTTATGTAATTTCCTTCAAATGTTACCCTGTAAGCAGTTGCACCTCCTTCTAGAACTATGACTCAAATTATTTACTGAATTACATCAAAATGCCATACAAAATTTAGTAATGATACCTGTATGAGATAATTATATGCTACACTGCTTCCACTGGAAACCACGGTAACCGATCAGTTACTTTTCAGCCTGCCGCCATAGCTGAGAGTGGCACAGAGGAGAAAAGGTACTCTAGCTATCATCACATACGTTCGATCTTGAGATAACAGCAGAAGGGCTATTTATTTGTGATTAAGCTAATATATTGTTTTAATTACAGCCACAATTTACCCTGGGGTTGATTTATGCATGCAATTATGAAAGGGGGTAAGGGATGAGGGAAGAGGAAGAAACACTAATAATACAGACATTTTAAAATAGCAATTTTGTTTTCTTTTATAGGAAGGACCCTAGTGATAAGGAACAAAAATATTTCTTTACAAACCTATAAAATCATAGTCAACCATGGTCTTGATTTTTAGGATGGTCAAGACTTGGAGAACATCCCCTCCAATCTCTTACTTGTAAATTCTTCTCTGTATCTTCCCTGATGTGTCATCTAGCCTGCATTGGAACATGTGTGTGACAAGGGGCTCACTATCCATTTAATTGCTGTATGCTGTCATTGGTAAGAAGGTCCTCCAAAACCACAAACTAACCTATCTTCCTCCAAGTCTATTATCTGGAGATCACTTAAAAGTTTCTGAAATAATATTGGCATACCATCTGTACACATAGTGAACTATGTATCACGTAATCACTGGGTTGTTAACTACTTTAGAACAGCCACTTTGTCTTTCTTATTCACAATAGTAATCTTAATGCCTGGCTCCTTACCAAACCCCATGTGTAGGCTTCCCCCCCAACCCAAACAAATGTGGTCTTAACCTACTTAACATTTTAATGATATGCATATTTCAATGCCATGTACACAGGAGGTGCTCAATAAATATTTGATGAGATAAAAGAAAGGAAAAGATGAATCAATGAAATGTTAACAGTCCTTTTGCCCAATGACATCACCCCAAAATACTTGAAAAAATTTATCCTACCTAGGGACTTTCCCTGCTGGTCCAGTGGTTAAGACTCTGTGCTTCCACTGCAGGGGGCACAGGTTCGATCCCTGGTCGGGGAACTAAGATCCCACATATTGCAAGGCACAGTCAAAAAAAATTATCCTACCTTATCTAAGATGCCTCTCAAAGTTATACATTCATGACTTCTTCATTTCTTCTTAGGATCTGTTTCTAACATCTCTCATCACTTAATTATGTCTCTTGGACCTGCCAGTTCATTAACATTCCATATTAAAATCTGCACATAGAAATGAGTAAGAGTTCTCAGGTACTCTCTAATCAATTCAGACCTGGTTACTGACAGACATGATTTAAAAAAAAATGATGCCATCCCATGAGGCCCACTCAAGCCACTGGTCGACCAGCCAGCCTCCCCAAATGATGTTACTTTCTTGTCTCTATAATGGTAACCTGAGGCAGGCATGATACAATGCAGTGCTTCTCAAATTTTACTGTGCAGACATGTCCCCTCAGAATCTAGTTAAAATGCAAATTCTGATTATGATTCAGTAGGTCTGGGGTGAAACCTGAGATTCTACATTTATAACAAACTGCTGATCTATGGGCCACACACTGAGTAGCAAAGGTATACTGGAAGGCCGAACCTGGCAATAGGAGAACTAAATTTGAATTGCAGTTCTAACATTTAATAGCAGCATACAGATGAACAAATTCATTTGGTTGTTTTTATCTGTAAGTAAGAATAAACAGTTAAACAAGATAATGAATGTAGTTGGTACATAGTGGGGATAGAGCAAATATTTTTTCAGTGAACAGGCTCCTATCAAGTTGGAGGAAGTTGGAGGCTCATATTGAGGTTATATGCCGAAAAATAACTGGCTTTTTCCCCCCGTAGAAATGGTTCCTAAGCCAAATTTCCTCTCATCCAGCATTCGTACAGTTGATTTTTTTTTAACCTAAATACAGGACTTAACATTTATAACTATTAAACTTGATCTTGTTAGCTTTGGCCAGAGTTCCAGCCTGTCAAGATTGTTTTGAATTAAGATTCAGTTACTCAGTGTATTAGCTATTGCTCCAAGCTTTATGTCATCTGCAAATTTGATAAGTATGCCTTCTATGTCATTATACATATCATTAAAATGTTGAGTAGGACAAGACCAAGAGCAGAGATATTACACATTTTATTTGTTTTGAAATAAGGACCATGCATGGGGTGTGGGAAGGAGCTGAAATTATTTGATAAACCATAAATCCATTTTGCTGAATATCATCCAGTCTACATTTCTCCATTTTTCTCTATCAAAAGATTTCATAAAATATTTTGTGAAATACATTAATTAAATCAAAATACATTATGTCTATGGAGTTTTTTTCTTACCTTTCCACCTACAACTCAAACTAAAAAGTGCAACAAGATGAATTTGGCATGACTTAGTGTTTAGTGAACCTATGCTATCTCTTAGTAATCATTGTTTTCTTTACTAAGTGCTCAGTAGCAATCTATTAACAATCTATTTGGTAATTTCAACAAGCAAGAATTAGTTTTATAGTCACTGGTAGCATATGCATTCTGCGACTGGAGACTGTTAGACATATTTTTTCCAAAATTCTCAAAAATGTTCTATATTTTTTTATCACATGCAAACACCTGTTCCTGTATCCTTGTAGGTAATTCATCTAGTTCTGAAGATAGATTCATTTAAAGCAGCAAGGCATGCCTTATTCCTTAGATATCTTTTTGTTTACTTTCCTCTTAGTCATTTTCATTATACTTTTAGTACCATTATGCTTTTAGTACCATTATCCTTAAAATTAACCAAAAACAAACCCCTGAACATACGAATTAAGTAATTACGGTTATTGTTTCTTCTATAATCCATCTTTCTTTTGGAAATGATTTTTTAAAATCTAGACTGATGAGAGATCTCCCTTTATAGTCACAACCGTTTTTATAGATGGCTGCCTCTCCAGCAGGACATTGTGGCTCCCTGTCCCTTCTCAATTATATTTCAACTCTGCTTTAAAATCACTGGCAATAAGACCTTTCTTTTCCTTTTTGAAAACACTTTTGGAACAAATAAGGATCTTTTTTAATCAAAAAAAGTTCCTTACCCTGTTTTGACATTGTAAAACACCACACCCTCCCCATTCATATTCATATATAATTCATATATAATCAATCAGGTAAAACCAATGGGTATCTTAATTTGAACTATTCTGATGTGCCATCAAATCAAAACAGACTCAACCATCTTTCACACATATGTACATGCACACATATAAACATATACGTGTACACACATAAACAAACACACACACACACGCAAACCCTGGCTCTATCAGCTTCCTTGGTTCTCCATTGGTTTTCTCACCATTCCTTCATAGGTCTCTTTTTAATAGCCTATATGGTAAACATAAATACTCTAGGTGATACTGGCCTCTCCTGAAACCAGTGATGGACATGATAAGGGGACTGGGGTCAGCAGGTACTTGTGAGTTGCAGGTTCAAAATACAATTCATGTCAGCCTCAAGAGAGAACCAAGGAGCCTGACATAGACATGTGTGCGTTATGTGTCTGTGTGCACACACGCATGTATGGACACAGATGTGTAAGATGGTTGAGTTAACGTTGTTTTGATAAAGCAGGGCAACTCAAAAAATTAAGATTCCTATCTATTTTAACTGATTCATTTAATAGAAACAACATGATGGTACATAGATATGAAGGGGGAAGGTGTAGTTTTACAATGTGGGCTCAGAGAGGGATGATGACTAGCCAAAGGTCACATAGCTAGTAGGACATAGAGCCCGGATGCTGCCTCAGCTTAAAGGACTCCAAATATCATATGGACATAAGACACAAGCACTGGAGATAGATCGGTAGAGAGCAGCAGAGGGCAAGGGTGCATGGGAGTTTAGGGTGATGCAGAGAAGCATATGGAAAATGCACTTTAATCTTTTCAAAATATTTATACTCATGTTCACAATATCCCTTTCCTTCTTAGAATCCTTCTTAGAAAGTTATCCTGGGTGCTATATTTTCCTTCTAACCTGCAGAGGCCAGAGGTTTCAAGAAGTTTGGGAAGGACTTAAGCAAATGAGTTTGGATGACACATAGCCAATGGCCGTGCAACCAAAAGAAATTCCAATCACATCACAGGAGTGTGTCAGGGAAAAGCCTAGATGTTTTTCCCACTGCCCTCTCCTTGACACCAATGAAACTAGGACTGGACATTGCAACCTCTCCACACATGTCTCAGAAGAACCAAATGACTTCACCACCATACCTATCAAAAGAACTGCTGGGATGTGCCATATGGTGCTTGCTTCTGCCTTTCGGATCTCGCCTGTGTGTGTGCGTGTGTGCGTGTGTGCGTGTGTGTGTGTGTGTGTGTGTGTGTGTGTGTGTAGATCCCTTTGGCAGAAGCTAGACCACATGAGAAACACCAGCTTCAAGGGAATTGGGAATGTAATCTTTAACATTCCCATCTTTGGGGCACTGGAAAGCAACTAGAAGCAGACTGGGGTGGTGTTTAACCAGCAAGTCTGTTGTGTGATACATAGCAGAGAATTACTTTCTAGATTCCCATTATCCTTTTTAGGAAACTCAATTCGCATCTCATGCAAACTCATGGGACTGCTCCTATATGCACTCCCCGAGAAAAAATTTGATCAAAATTGGTGCCATCTCAAGGTGTTTGTTCTCTTCTAATACTGTTACAGAGCAACGAACATTCAGTGTATACATCATCAGTCTTGTGTTTTTCCTACAGATTGTTTCAACAGCAATTAAGGGTTGGAGATTTTTTGGCTGTGTTTTTCATGTTTATAAAAATGCTGGTGGTGTTGAAAGAACAGATGAATAGGCTCTCTAAGTGTGCAGGGAAAGCAAAGACAAAACTTTTAGTTCCATAAAGCATCACACAAACTCTCCTTTATTGCCAGCACAAGCTGCTGCTGGCTTTAAAAACAATAACTGCATCTTTTCATTTATCTCTCTTTAAAAAATTACTTGCCCGTTTTCAAGGAGACAAATTTTCATTTTCTCTATGCTTCCAAGGATTTATTAATCTCAGAAGTCAATTATTAGAAGAAAAAGGGTATCACTGAAAGAAAACAAACTATAGATCTGGGAGATAAATGAGCAGAGGCAAACTCAAGGGTATTTTAAAGTTATTACTGATTTCTTCTCTAGCATGGAAACCAAAGGTTTACAATTCCTAAATTAAGGCCTTGAGGTAACATTAAAACATGGTAATTTTATCTGTACAACTGAAGAAGCCATGTGTGGCTGAATCGTAAAATTACCACCACAGAGGAAGTTTATGCTTTAGGTGTCCCTACTTGGGCCCTCAGGTACCTTGAGGAATGGCACCATCCTAAAAGCTATTTTTAAAAATGAAAGATATGGGAATTGAGGGCCAAAGTACCTACATCGTATATGCATCTATTCATATGTCCCCAGAGATATTGGGTAGCTCTGGGTAGAAAGCACTTGTTTGCCTTTTGAAAATGCACAAAGCTGGCCATCCCTCAAAGAAGAACAGTTTGACAGACCCGTTGCCCATTGGTTAAAGGATGTACAGTTAAAACACTTGAAAGAGTTAAAGCACTATAGAAGAGGTTACTATATACGCTTGCATGTTAGGCAAGTCATTTTTTCCCCAAATTACCTGTCCCTTATATTAGATTCCCTACAAATTTGTCACACTACATATTGTTCTATCAATTAATTTAATTTGAATAAATTACTATTTGAGAAAGACACAGTAGCCAGATCAGTAGCTTTCCACTAAGAGTACATCAGAATCACCTGGAGGGCTCCTAACCCTAACCCTACACCCAGATTGCTGAGCTCCACCCCTAGAGTTTCTGATTCAGTAGGCCTAAGGTGGAGCCCAAGAATTTGCATTTCTAACAAATACCCAGGGGATGCTGTTGCTGCTGATCTGATGCTCTAGCAATGCTAGTTTTAGATCAGCGGTTCTCAACTCTGGTTGTACATTAGAATCGTCTAAGGACATTTCAAAAACAAAAATTCTGGGGTTCTACCCCAGAGAAATTAAATTAGAATATTGGGGAAGAGCCCGCCAGGATGCCCCACTTGTAGTTTTTAGTGCTTTTCTGGTGATTCACGGATGAAGCCGGGGTTGAAAACACGTTTTAGATAAATGCCAATCAATTTCAGCTAAAATAATTCATCTCTTAAAGAAGCAAATACATTTGACCTAGATTCAGTAGTTATTCCTGGGGCGTGTGACCTTACATTTGCAAACGATGATACACGGTTGATTTGTGGAAACTACTAATATATGCCTAAAGGAAAGAATGAAAAATAAAGAAATAAAACACTGTTCTCATCACACAGGTATGGATTTTTGCAGCTTGGGTTAAAGTTTCCAGTAGCAGCACTACATGAAGTGGGATATCTTGAACAACACAGGAAAAAGAGAAGATGGTATCTTCTGGAAAGCCATGTTAGAGAATCAAAAGGAGTGACTTCAGTGATCATGAAAACAGAGATACTGCAGGTGTAGGTGCAGTGTTTGAATAAAACTGTTTAAAAAATGTTAGACTAGAACAAAGCAGCATTTGTAAAACAATTGATATTTTGTATAATGGGATTTTAAATATGCACGTGTAACTCAAATAATATATTTGACTTTATCAGTAGACATTTGACCAATCTACGTCCCCAAAGTTTAAGTATTCAAGTTAGTATTTTTTATTCTGCTCACTAATTAATTTGGATATTATATCATATTTAGGCATATAATGAATTTTTGGCTGAGACAATCAGTGACGTCTTTCTGGAGGAGATGGCCTTTGAACTGGCCTTCATACAAAAAATAGTATTTATCAAGTACTTTAAGAGTAAAAAGGGCTTTTAAGCAGAGGAAACCACAAAAGTGAAGAAATGCTAGTAAGAAGGTAAAAGGTGAGTTGTGAGAATGTCAAGGTGAAAAAGTAATACGCTGCTACAAAAGACCCCAAATAGCCAAAGCAATCTTTTATTTATTTATTTATTTATTGGCAGTATGCGGGCCTCTCACTGTTGTGGCCTCTCCCGTTGCGGAGCACAGGCTCCGGATGCGCAGGCCCAGCGGCCATGGCTCACGGGCCCAGCCGCTCCGCGGCATATGGGATCCTCCCAGACCGGGGCACGAACCCGTATCCCCTGCATCGGCAGGCGGACTCTTAACCACTGCGCCACCAGGGAGGCCCCAAAGCAATCTTGATAAAGAAAAACACAGATGGAGGAATCAAGCTCCCTGACTTCAGACTATACTACAAAGCTACAGTAATCAAGACAATATGGTACTGGCACAAAAATAGAAGTATAGATCAATGGAACAGGATAGAAAGCCCAGAGACAAACCCACGTGCATATGGTCACCTTATCTTTGATAAAGGAGGCAAGAATATACAATGGAGAAAAGACAGCTTCTTCAATAAGTGGTGCTGGGAAAACTGGACAGCTACATGTGAAAGAATGAAATCAGAACACTCCCTAACACCATACACAAAAATAAACTCAAAATGGATTAAAGACCTAAACATAAGGCCAGACACTATCAAACTCTTAGAGGAAAACATAGGCAGAACACTCTATGACATACAACACAGCAAGATCCTTTTTGACCCACCTCCTAGAGAAATGGACATAAAAACAAAAATAGGATTTATTTGTGTCCCTCCAATGAGTTGCCCGCGAAGACTCCGTTTTCTAGAACTGTTGGTCCAATACTCCCTCTAGAGGGAGGGGACTCAGACAGGGCTGCTGTGCGGCCCCCAATCTGGGGCTGGGGTAGTGGGTGGCCTGTGGCCCGTGAAGGACCCTCTCCGCGTGTGTCCCAGGGACCCATCTGCCTGCGATCTTCGGTCACCTGGCAGGAAGCTACGATGCCCAGACCTATGGTTAGCTGTGCAGCGAGGTGTACTGCGCGGACAGGTTCCACACACACTTCAAGTAAGAGGGCGGCCTGAGTGGAAAGTTCCAGTTTTATGTATATATCCTGCCTTGCACCTGATTATTCCAACATCTGATGGATGGCCTTGGGAATCTAATTCTGTTCCAGTTTTATGTATATATCCTGCCTTGCACCTGATTATTCCAACATCTGATGGATGGCCTTGGGAATCTAATTCTGTTCCAGTTTTATGTATATATCCTGCCTTGCACCTGATTATTCCAACATCTGATGGATGGCCTTGGGAATCTAATTCTGTTCCAGTTTTATGTATATATCCTGCCTTGCACCTGATTATTCCAACATCTGATGGATGGCCTTGGGAATCTATTTCTGGTATTGATTGTTTTTGCTGATTGTCTCCCCTTGTAGCTGATCTCTTTATTATTGTGTAAATTTAGATCATGAGCTCATGTTTAGCTAAACAGCTGACCTTGTAAGAGGCTTAGGTGTGAACGCTCCTAAGTTTCAGCAGAAAGTCGGCAAAGATTTATTTGTGTCCCTCCAATGAGTTGCCCGCGAGGACTCCGTTTTCTAGAAGTGTTGGTCCAATACTCCCTCTAGAGGGAGGGGACTCAGACAGGGCTGCTGTGCAGCCCCCAATCTGGGGCTGGGGTAGTGGGCGGCCTGTGGCCCGGGCAGGAGCCTCTCCGCGTGTGTCCCAGGGACCCATCTGCCTGCGAACTTCGGTCACCTGGCAGGAAGCTACGATGCCCAGACCTATGGTTAGCTGTGCATCGAGGTGTACTGCACGGACAGGTTCCACACACACTTCAAGTAAGAGGGCGGCCTGAGTGGAAAGGTGAGAGTTTGGGCAGCTGTTCAGACAAAGAAGGCGCCCTTTGGCCTGGGCATAAATGCTTGTGACACCCCACTTTGCCTGCCGGGCTCTGAGGGCCCTGCCCAGGGCCCCCTGCTCCCCTGCCCTTTGTTCAGTCACAGCAGAGATGGCCACACCCACTCCCTCAGTGAGGGCAGTGTTCCAACCTCCCTCAGCCCCGCCCCCTCTCCGCAGGTTACCATGGACTACAGATGCTGCATTCTGAGGCCAGGGCGTTCCGAGCATGCCAAGGGCAGACATGATGACCTTAAATGATTTCCTCTTGTGTCAGTTTTGGTAAACTTTAGGAGCTAGGAAATGGTCCCCTTTACAGAAATGTTCAAATTTACTGGCATTTCATATATTCTCTGCTATAACATTGTCCTGACTCTTTCTGTATATTCTTTACTTATGTTTTTGTTTTCCTTAATCAAAGTGTGTCTTTTCAATCTTTTGAAAGAATATTCTTTGGACTTACTAAATCACCTCAATTTTATACGTTTGCTCTTGTATTAAGTTCTGCTCATATCTTTATTTATCTTTTAGCTATGTTCTCAGGGTTTATAGGTTTGATCTTCTGATGTCAATTAAAACACTTGGTTATTCATTTTAATAAATCTTTTTACTTATAAAAAAAAAAAATAAATAAATAAATAAACAAATGGGACCTAATGAAACTTCAAAGCTTTTGCACAGCAAAGGAAACCATAAACAAGATGAAAAGACAACCCTCAGAATGGGAGAAAATATTTTCAAACAAAGCAACTGACAAAGGATTAATCTCTAAAATATAAAAGCAGCTCATGCAGCTCAATATCAGAAAAACAAACAACCCAATCCAAAAATGGGCAGAAGACCTAAACAGACATTTCTCCAAAGAAGATATACAGATTGCCAACAAACACATGAAAGAATGTTCAACATCACTAATCATTAGAGAAATGCAAATCAAAACTACAATGAGGCATCACCTCACACCAGTCAGAACGGCCATCATCAAAAAATCTACAACAATAAATGCTGGAGAGGGTGTGGAGAAAAGGCAACCCTCTTGCACTGCTGGTGGGTATGTAAATTGATACAGACACTATGGAGAACAGTATGGAGGTTCCTTAAAAAACTACAAATAGAACTAACATACGACCCAGCAATCCCACTACTGGGCATATACCCTGAGAAAACCATAATTCACACAGTCATGTACCACAATGTTCACTGCAACACTAATTACAATAGCCAGGACATGGAAGCAACCTAAGTGTCCATCGACAGATGAATGGATAAAGAAGATGTGGCACTTATATACAATGGAATATTACTCAGCCATAAAAAGAAATGAAACTGAGTTATTTGTAGTGAAGTGGATGGACCTAGAGTCTGTCATACAGAGTGACGTAAGTCAGAAAGAGAAAAACTAATACCGTATGCTGACACATATATATGGAATCTAAAAAAAAAATGGTTCTGAAGAACCTAGGGGCAGGACAGGAATAAAGACGCAGATGTAGAGAATGGACTTGAGGACACGGGGAGGGGGAAGGGTAAGCTGGGACGAAGTGAGAGAGTGGCATGGACATATATACACTACCAAATGTAAAGTAGCTAGCTAGTGGGAAGCAGCTGCATTGCAGAGGGAGATCAGTTCGGTACTGTGTGACCACTTAGAGGGGTGGGATAGGGAGGGTGGGAGGGAGACACAAGAGGGAGGGGATATGGGGATATATGTATACACAGAGCTGATTCACTTTTCTGTACAGCAGAAACTAACACAACATTGTAAAGCAATTATACTCCAATAAAGATGTCAAAAAAAGTAATACCCTACTAAATTACAAGCCTTTAACATCAGGATAAGGACATTTTACTTTTATTGAGACAATTTTCTAAATGTCTCCTCCAGTATTAGAAACCTGCTTATTTAGCCTCACCTCACCTCTTCATCCTTTACTTCTATTCAAAGAGATCCTGAAACTTTCAAAAAGGAGTCCAAATGGTGGCTTAGTACCTGTATTGCTGGCCCTCATCTGAAATTACAAAACTCTACAGTCTTAGATTACCATGGCCAGTTAGAGATCCTGAAGAAGTAAATTATCTGTCACATGAACTGAGTATTTCAGTTATCTATTGGTGTATAGCAAGCATCCCAACACTTACTGGCTTACAAAAACAACTTATTATGTTCCATGATTCTGTGTATTGACCAGGCATTTCTTTTGCTTCATGTGATGTTGGCTGAGACACAGGGATATATGAGAGTTTAAAGTGGCTACACTCACATGGCTCCCTGCCAGATGGTTGCTGAGCCAGTACTTTCAGGTGGAGGATTTACTTCTCCTCCAGACAGGATTCTCCACAGAACTTCTTGGGCTTATTCACAACATAGCATATGGGTTTTAAGGTTATAAGAAGGAACATTCCAAAAGGTTAATGAGGAAGCTGCAGATCTCTTAAGGTTCATCCTTGGATGTTACAACGTATCACTTTAGCTGTGTTCCATTCCAAACAAATCAGAGGGATAGACAAGACTCAAGTAGAGGGAAAACAGACTCTACTTGTTGATGGAGTGCCAAGATCACATTGCAAAAGAGTATATGAGGTAGTTGAGACCATCTTTGAAAACATAATCTACCACACTTATTACACAAGTCTATGCAGTAACCCACATACAGAGACTTCAAGGCTCAACAGTAAATGCGATGAAAAACTTTTGCAAAATGATACATTTATATATTGTCTTAAAGACTAATGAGAAATTAAAAATTAGTCAGACTGAGAAAGTAAAGATCTGCCCTGCTTATTCATCAGGATGGGATAACAGATACAGATAAAGCCAGTTGCAAAGTCATCAGCTAAATAGTAGGTCCTAGACCATAATAAATTTGAAGTAGCAAAGAGGATTTGAGTTTTAATTAATAATTGTGGTATATATACTTTTCGAGAACACCTTTATTCTTCAACTTGATTATGGTAGTGATGGTGATAATAGAAGGAGCAGTAGTAGAAGCAATAAAAAAAAAACCACACCATTTACTGAATTCTTCTATACTGAGCACTGAAAGCCATCATTTAATCCTCATTCAACATTTAATTCTCACAACCAACCTATGAGAAAAGTATTACCATCTAAATTTTACAGGAGACCAAAGGGAAGCTTGAAGAAATTATGTATCTGCCCAAGGGACACAGCAAGTTGGAAAGACAGGGTTCTAACTCAGGATTTGACAGGGTTTTCTTTTCTATAAAAGGCCAGATAGTAAATATTTTTGGCTGTGCGGGTCATATGATCTCTGTTGCAATTATTCACCTCTGCAGTTGTATCACAAAAGCAGCCGTAGACACTATGTAAACTAGAGCACAGATGTTTTCCAATAAAACTTCATTTACAAAAATAGATAGTAGGCCAGATTTGGCCTGCAGGCAATAGTTTTCTGACCCCTGTTTTTACTGAAGACTGATCTAAACTTCTTGACTGAGATTTTACAAAAAAATGTCATCTATAGCTTTATATCTGATGCAACATATAGCACAGAATCATGTATTCACATGTGCTCAATAAATATTTGTTGACTGAATGACCAATAAATTAATTCAACTAATGTTTATTGAGCATCTACTATTTGCCAGGTACTGTTATAAGCACTTGTTATAAATCACTGAACAAAAACATAGAAATCCCGGCCTATGAGGGGTTTAAAAATCTATAAGTACCCATGTTATACAACGAGTCTGTCCTAGTTTTCTATTGCTGCCATAACAAATTACCACAAACACTGTGGCCTAAAACAATACAAATTTATTATCTTACTATTCTGTAGGTCAGAAGCCCAACACGAGTCTCATCAGACTAAAATGAAGGCATTGGCAGGGCTGTGTTACTTTCTAGAAGATCTGTTTCCTAGCTGATTATGGTTCTTAGTACAGTTCAATCCCTTAAACACAGATCCCGACATCTCGGAATCAGCAACGGTTCACTGAATCATTCTCCTGCTGCCAACTTTCTCTGTAACTATAGCCAGGTGGGGTGAGGGGGTTCTCTGATTTTAAGGACTCATGTGATCAGACTGGGCCCACCTAGATAATCCAGAATAATCTCCTTGTCCCAAGGTGCTTAACCTTAATCACATCTGCCAAGTCCCTTTTGCCACGTAAGGTAATATATTCACAAGTTCCTGGAGATTAGGACTTGCACATCTTGGAGGAACCATTATTCTCTCCACTACAAACATCATCAGAGAATTTTTACTATAAATCTGATGAATTTGATTTTTGCCACTGGATTATATTTCTAGTGAGCTGATACATGAAATAAATTATACTTATTTTAACATGTGTGATAATCCATTCATATCCGATAGAACAAATTACATTTTCCCCACCTTGCCCAAGCCTTGCAGACTTAGGCCTGATGATTCTTGAGTCAGTCCTAAATGATGCCAGAGTACTTCAAAAACTCCCACCTAACATTAAGAACATTAAAAGCAAGTTATTTTATCATAAGCCTGACATATCTGGGAGGAACGTTCCATTTTGAACACATAACATTGCCCTGGGTCCTGCCTAAAAAAGGATTCCTACATGTCACTCACATGAAGTTTTGTCCCTGACCTTGACATGTCAGCCCAGGCAATCTGACTGGGCCTCTGCCTTGGTTTTCTGATTTGCCTTTCAATCCCCTTCACTGATTAGAGTGTTAGCTGAAAAGCTGACATCTTCCCTGACCCCTGCCAACCTCTCCAAATTGTGCCTATGTTCCAGCCATTGGTCAGGTCCTCCTCCAAATGAGATGGACAACACCCAACCATAACCCAAGACTCTCAGCTCCAGTAAAGCCACTTACTCAAGACACCTGGTGCTATGCCCAACAATTTACTGATGACAAACACTACCTAAATTAGCTCAAATACCCAAATTTCACAATATTATGGCTTGGCCTGTTCCCCAAACCCAACCCTCTATGTAGTCTTCGTCTCCCTTGAAGGCGCCACCATTCACCCATGCTCGAGTTAAAAACTTTGCAGTAATTTTCAATTCTACTCTGCCTTTAGCTCCCACTTTCAATCACCATATGGTGCTGGTTACCCAGAAACAAAGAACACAAAAGAAGGACAGGGTTTGGCAGGAGAAATAACAGTTTCTGTTTTAGAGGAAAAGCCCAACTTTCAAGGTCAGCTTTCAGAAACCCTTGCCAATGAAGCTCCCCCAGGTGAAGGTAGAAGTTTCTTTGTAATATCAGGAATGAAGAGAGACTTCTATTGAGGTTTGAAAGTTCTAGTTCTACAAGAAAGATTATTAATCTTAGAGTTTTAAAGACTTCGTTTCTTATCAAGGCTCTGCGACTTACTTTGACAGTTTTTTTTTAACTAGGAAACGCAAATAACACCTACCTCATGGGGTTGTTGTGAAAATTAAATGAGATAATGAATATAAAGGCACTTTGTGAACTGCAGATGTCAGCTGTTATCATTATGATTATCCCACTAATGCCCTGCTATCTCCACTGCAGCAAATATTACAACTGTTCAGGGCACAGGGTAAATATTTTAACGCTAATCATTCAGATTCGCACAGGAGACAATTTACTTTTGTTCTACAATGTTAGCAGAGGTCATTTCATTCTAATCCTGTCCATCAAGTTACATTCTGGACACAGTTCAGTCTAATCAAACCTGCCAATATTAGGCTTGGCTCTACTTAAAGCTTCATTCAACCACCTCCTCTGGAAACACAAGCTAACATTTGTGCATATTTGTATCATAAATAACACACTAACAAGACGCCAAAAGCAGTCACCTCTTTTAGAATCGGTCTCTGATTCCCAAGACTAAATTGGCCCATTCTTCTCTACTTTCCATCATGTGTTGCCAACACTATTATAGCACTGATAATATGACATGATGGTGTTCTTGACCTTCTTCCCCATGAGACTGTAAGCAGTTCTAGGGTGGAGGTTTAGTCTACGCATTCTCATTCATGGTATACAGTAGATAATCAATGCATCTTTATTGAAGCAAAGGAGGAAGTACAGGAGGCCCAGGCTATAGGGAACTTTGCTCCTTAGAGAGAGACTTACACTTCTCTAGCTAATTTTAGGTGACCAGGGATTTCAAATACAGGAAAAACATAATAATGAAACTATTCTTTTCAAAAATCTCCCATTAATCTTTCTATAGCATGTTTAAAAGGTGTTATCAGTTGTTTTTAAGTGCAATGTAAATTAATTATTCCAAACACTTCACATTTGAGATATGTGAAAGAAGAAACAGTTTATTTGAATCTCTCAGCCCCTAAATGTGATGTCCTGTACTTTCTGGAGAAGTGGAGAGCTTGGGTTTTATCTAGAGAAGAAACTCAGTATTACAAATAGATGTATTGATCTGAGGTAATATCAGAGAGGGAGGAATTTTTCCCCTTTATAAAGTTGTTCCTATAAGAATTTTACTTATACATTTTCAAAATGATAACATCATCTACCATGATATCATATAATCCCTTCTTAGTCCACCTTCTTAATACTTTAGTTAAAAATTATCCATGTAACGCTTGGATTAAATGTAAAAAAAAAAATTCTGTGCTGTGAGATGCCATTTTTGAAAGCACTGTTACCATTGGAAAATCTGCTCTTCTTGAGCAAGTTGAGAAGGTTTCAGCAGAGTTTCAATGACCACACAACTATGCTTTAGTCTCAAGCTTCTCAAATTTTAACATGCACACGAATCCCCCGAGGGTCTTGTTCAAACTGCGGATTCTGATTCGGTAGGTCTAGGACAGGTCCTTAGAGTGTGAATTTCTAACAAATTCCCAGGTGATGAATGCTCAAGCTACTGGTCTGCAGACCACATCTTGGGTGCCAAGGTTTTAGTAGACATTGTGGACAGGAAAATTCACCATCAATGAAATTTATAAGGTAAACTGCCACTGTATATCTCCTATGCCAGTAGTTATGGAGATTTTTTTCCTATTAACAGTTGTTACTTAAGAGAACAACTGCTTTAATAAACAGCCTTTAAACAGACTGAACCTTTTAGTTAGTTCTAATTTAATCACTATACAAAATGTGGCTCAGGCAATGATTAAGAAACGTCCTTGGCAGACAGAGAAATTATGTTGAAGCTACACAGTTTCCTTTAAAAATTCCTTTTTCTAAGACTCAACTGACATGTGGCTTCTGAGAAATGTTATTAAAGACATAGTCTGTTGGTGATATACTGTAGAGTCCAATAGCCCCACCCAAAGCAAAGCTGAAATGTCCGTAACGCGTAGGAATAAAACAGATTCTCATCTCATGTGAGCACTTCCCAGTCATGAGATAGCTCTTGGGATAACCTGACTGACTAGGAGAGCCAATCCAGACAGCCCTTAATCAGTAATGACAAATTGAAGAGCCTTAAAAGTAAAAGAAGCTGTGTTCTTCCAATGCTTGCCATATTAGATTTTAGCTGTGCCCTAGAGTTATAAAACTGCATTCTCATCTATCCATTCTCATGCAACTAAAATCACTTATTTGGGCTAAAGATTCAAGAGTATAATTTCTAAACCAAAATGATAGAACTACAGTCACTAGACAGCATAAATTCTTCTATAGCAGTATTCAAAATCTGTTGTTCCTCACAAAAAATTTGAAAATTTTCCCTTTCATTTTCCCATTGTCACTAATCTTCTTTGTTCTCAGTTTCCTCCCTGCCTTAATCATTTGATATACTGTATAAAGTTGTGCATAAACTAAATTTCAATGAGAGAAATCTTAAACACACTTAAAATTAGTGTTTTCTCTGACTAATTCTACATAAAGAAATAAATCCTTCTTTATGAATAATCATCCCCAAACACCTGCCAACATATTTTGCAAGTTCTTTGTTAATATATCTCATTATTTTAATGTAGAACATATCTGTATTTTCATTTTACACATGACTCTAAGTATCTCTATTATGTTTAAGTCAAGAAAGGGAAACTAACAACCATGGTAGGGGGAGTACCTAGGCTAGCAAGAGCAGAAGGTGGCTACCAGCAGCAGGGCTGCAAGGGCAAGAACCTAGAACCCAGGAAGATCAGTGGTTGTACAGAAGGGCCACCCTGTTCCCTTTAATACAGAAATATAGTCACTTCCCTCCCACTGGTCAAATCTCATCCCAACTGATGACATCGACAGAGGTCAGACTCCTAAAGCACAGAGCAGGGTAGAGAAGCATGGAGATGGAATTTGCGGGACCACAAAAAGAACACCAGGCACGGCGGAAGGTGCAGGTAGTATACAGGAAATGAGGTAAAGGAAAATTCACTTACTGAATGTTGAGACCACTAATCTTCTCCCCGCCAACAACTCCAGAATATCAGCAGCCAGAGTTTGATGCTCCAGAATGTCAGCAGCCAGAGCTTGATGCTCCAGACAGGAGATCGGATGGGTCAACTCTGGGGAATGAAGATGGAATAAAAAGCTAGATTAAAAATTTGGAAGGTAAAATTGAGAAAATTTTCCCAAATGTAAAGCAATAAAGGGAAATGAAAAATGAGAGAAAAAGAAAAGTAGATGATCAAGCCAAGAGCTCCAACATACAACATAATTAACAGTAATAAGTTCCAGAAAGAAAACGTAGGAGAGAAAAATCATCAAAAAATAAAATTCAGGAGAACTTTCCAGATGGACTTCCAGATTGAAAGGACTCACCAACTACCAGCACAATAGATTAAATCAGGCTCTCACCAAAGGAATATTACAATGGAATTTAAGAACACCAGGAGAGGGAATTCCCTGGCAGTCCAGTGGTTAGAACTCTGCACTTTCACTGCCGAGAGCCCAGGTTCAATCCCTGGTCCCTGCTTGGGGAATTAAGATCCTACAAGTCGTGTAGTGCAGCCAAAAAAAAAAAGAACACCAGGAGAAAGTGAATATACTACTTCCAGAGGGGAGAGGGGGGTTAACCACATCACATACAAAGGATCAGAAATCGGACCACTTCTGACTTTTTACAATCAACACAAGAAGCTAGAAGGCAATGGAGCAATGCCTCCAAAACTTTTGGGAACATGACATCCAACCTATAATTCTATACTCAGTCAAACTATCACATAAAAACTTTTCTGGGTATGTAAGATCCTGAAAATTTATCTCCTAGCATCTCTTTTTCATTTAGCTACTGAAACATGTGTTGTACCACAATGGAGAGTGTAAACCAGAACAGAGGAGGAAACAGAATGTAGGAAATACAGACCTCAGAGACAAAGGTATGCCTAACGATTCATATGCACCAGGCATGGAAAATAACCGGTCCAATTTAGAACTTAACAAAATACCTCATGTGTTAGAATACATTAAGGGGCAATTTAGATAATTTGGGAAAGGAGCTGAGTTAGTGACAAGTACGTGAAAAATAAGTAACCACATCACAAAGCAATTAATTATTAGGTTCAGGGAAAAATAATTTGCAAAAAGCAAAAAAAAAGACTCACAATATATTATATAATATAGTTATATCATAGGTTACATCAATTATGGATAATGTTTACACAGTTAAACTAATGTAAACATTGAAGACTGCACTAATGTAACCTATGATATAACTATATTGCAAGGACAGAGTGACAGCAAGTATGAATGTATATGGATGGAGAGAAAGCTAAATTGCTATTTTCCTTTCTGAGATGTCAATATATTAAAACCTTGGAAATCAACAAGTAGAAATGAAAAAATGCTATTAAGAGAAATGGAAAGCTGGGTGGTGGCAGTAGGATGAACTGGGAGACTGGGATTGACATATATACACTAATATGTATAAAATAGATAACTAATAGGAACCTACTATATAAAAAGTAACGAAATTGAAACTGATAAAAATCTTCCAACAAACAAAAGTCCAGGACCAGATGGCTTCACAGGTGAATTCTATCAAACATTTAGAGAAGAGCTAACACCCATCATTCTCAAACTCTTCCAAAAAATTGCAGAGAAAGGAAAACTCCCAAACTCATTCTATGAGACCAGCATCACCCTGATACCAAAACCAGACAAAGATACTACAACAAAAGAAAATTACAGACCAATATCACTCATGAATATAGGTGCAAAACTCCTCAACAAAATACTAGCAAACAGAATCTAACAACACATTAAAAGGATCATACACCATGACCAAGTGGGATTTATCCCAGAGATGCAAGGATTCTTCAATATACACAAATCAATCAATGGGATACACCTTATTAACAAATTGAAGAAGAAAAACAATATGATCATCTCAATAGATGCAGAAAAAGCTTTTGACAAAATTCAACACCCATTTATGATAAAAACTCTCCAGAAAGCGAGCACAGAGGGAACCTACTTCAACATAATAAAGGTCATATACAACAAACGCACAGCAAACATCATTCTCAATGGTGAAGAACTGAAAGCATTTCCTCTAAGATCAGGAACAAGACAAGGATGTCCACTCTCACCACTATTATTCAACATAGTTCTGGAAGTGCTACCCACGGCAATCAGAGAAGAAAAAGAAATAAAAGGAATACAAATTGGAAAAGAAGAAGTAAAACTAAAACTGTCACTGTTTGCAGATGACATGATACTATACATAGAGAATCCTAAATATGCCACAAGAAAACTACTAGAGCTAATCTATGAATTTGGTAAAGTTGCAGGATACAAAATTAATGCACAGAAATCTCTTGCATTCCTATACACTAATGATGAAAAATCTGAAAGAGAAATTAAGGAAACACTCCCATTTACCACTGCAACAAAAAGAATAAAATACCTAGGAATAAACCTACCTAAGGAGACAAAAGACCTGTATGCAGAAAACTATAAGACACTGATGAAAGAAATTAAAGATGATACAAATAGATGGAGAGATATACCATGTTCTTGGATTGGAAGAATCAGTATTGTGAAAATGACTATACTACCCAAAGCAACCTACAGATTCAATGCAATACCTATCAAATTACCAAAGGCATTTTTTACAGAACTAGAACAAAGAATCTTAAAATTTGTATGGAGACACAAAAGAACCCCAATAGCCAAAGCAGTCTTGAGGGAAAAAAAGGGAGCAGGAGGAATCAGACTCCCTGAGTTCAGACTATACTACAAAGCTACAGTAATCAAGACAATATGGTACTGGCACAAAAACAGAAATATAGATCAATGGAACAGGATAGAAAGCCCAGAGGTAAACCCACGCACCTATGGTCAACTAATCTATGACAAAGGAGGCAAGCATACACAATGGAGAAAAGACAGTCTCTTCAATAAGGGGTGCTGGGAAAACTGGACAGCTACATGTAAAAGAATGAAATTAGAATACTCCCTAACACCATACACAAAAATAAACTCAGAATGGATTAAAGACCTAAACATAAGGCCAGACACTATCAAACTCTTAGGGGAAAACACAGGCAGAACACTCTATGACATAAATCACAGCAAGATATTTTTGATACATCTCCTAGAGTAATGGAAATAAAAACAAAAATAAACAAATGGGACCTAATGAAACTTAAAACCTTTTGCACAGCAGGAAACCATAAACAAGGTGAAATGACAACCCTCAAAATGGGAGAAAATATTTGCAAATGAATCAATGGACAAAGGATTAATCTCCAAAATATATAAACAGCTCATGCAGCTCGATATTAAAAAAACAAACAACCCAATCCAAAAATGGGCAGAAGACCTAAACAGACATTTCTCCAAAGAAGACATACAGATGGCCAAGAAGCACATGAAAAGCTGCTCAACATCACTAATTATTAGAGAAATGCAAATCAAAGCTACAATGAGGTATCACCTCACACCAGTTAGAATGGGCATCATCAGAAAATCTACAAACAACAAATGCTGGAGAGGGTGTGGAGAAAAGGGAACCTTCTTGCACTGTTGGTGGGAATGTAAATTGATACAGTAACTATGGAGAACAGTATGGAGGTTCCTTAAAGAACTAAAAATAGAATTACCATATGACCCAGCAATCCCACTACTGGGCATATACCCAGAGAAAACCATAATTCAAAAAGATACACGCACCCCAATGTTCATGCAGCACTGCTTACAATAGCCAGGTCATGGAAGCAACCTAAATGCCCATCGACAGACGAATGGATAAAGAAAATGTGGTACATATATACAATGGAATGTTACTCAGCCATAAAAAGGAATGAAATTGGGTCATTTGTAGAGACGTGGATGGATCTAGAGACATTCATACAGAGTGAAGTCAGTCAGAAAGAGAAAAACAAATATCGTATATTAACGCATATATGTGGAACCTAGAAAATGGTACAGATGAACCGGTTTGCAGAGCAGAAATTGAGACACAGAAGTAGAGAAAAAATGTATGGACACCAAGGGGGGAAAGCGGAAGGGGGTGGGGGTTGTAGTGTGATGAATTGGGAGATTGGGACTGACATGTATACAGTGATATGTATAAAATGGATGACTACTAAGAAAAAAAATAAATAAATAACATTAAAAATAAATAAATAATAAAATAAAATTCAAAAAGAAGAGAGAGAAATGAAGATAAATACCCAAAAATACAGCTAAAAGATTATTGCATTTCTCTGCAATAATTTGTACAGAATTAATGCATGGAAATATATTTCTGCATTCAAAATTTTAATGACAGTTTTAAAATATACTAAAAAGTAGAAAAATAATTTTCAAAATTTAAAGGTTAAATACTATAAAGAATGTGCTTCTGTTATTTTTGAGATATGGCATCTCACAAGTTACAGCATGTGATTCTTATCTTCCTCTTAATGATTATTTTTTAATATGCTTACCTGAAAGGGGAAATGTTTGTTATTCTTGTTGTTTATAAAACAAAATTAGAGTAAATGATTCTTCCTGTTATTTTGTTTAATAAAACATACATTCAAAACCTAGAAGCATCTTTGAGAATTTCTACAATTTGTTTCATACTGATTAATCTCTATATCATGCTTATATTGTCATGATTGAAACTCCTTTTTTTTTTTTTTTCTTTTTGCGGTATGTGGGCCTCTCACTGTTGTGGCCTCTCCCGTTGCGGAGCACAGGCTCCGGACGCGCAGACCCAGCGGCCATGGCTCACGGGCCCAGCCGCTCCGCGGCATATGGGATCCTCCCAGACCGGGTCACGAACCCGTATCCCCTGCATCGGCAGGCGGACTCTCAACCACTGCGCCACCAGGGAGGCCCCTGAAACTCCTTTTGAAAATAGGTATAATCCCTACTGATATGTTGAAATTTTGAAATAACTGAAACTCTTTGCTATATAACAGATGAAAATTATAAATCTTATTTTCTAAGATGAACATTCTTTATCAAGATTATGATGACCAAGTTCTAATAATGACATTTTCTCCAAGACAATGTGAATACTGTACTTTAGAACACTTAAGTTATGTTGCTTCAATATACCAACACTATAGCACATCAACAATGCGATTTTTCTCCTCCACTTTGTACAATGCCTTTTAAAATCTACGATAGGTAACAATTATAAAGAGAAAGGGGGGGGCAGTGCAATGGTGAAGATCTCCTAATTTTCCAGATTAGTTTCTGAAGGACTAGCGCAGACCATTTTCAAATAAAATATTGATCCATTTGCATTATTGGCCCTATGGGATAGTTTTATGGTTTTAGTATATGTCTCAGTCCTATCTAGTTTTTTTAGAGTGTTAAGACACACTGTGTAATAAAGCAGATACTGACACCTAAAAAAATTTTTTTAATTAAAAAATTTTTTTTAAATAAGTAAATCTATGATAGGAAAAATTTATCTTACCCATTTCAACATTCTCCTAATTAGGAAAAAAGAAATGGATGATGACTGCATATTTAGTTTAGTGAGTAGATATACAATGAGAAGTATGCTAATAAAATACAAAGATTTACCTACAATTCGTTTGCATAGTAATTTGAAAAGAATCTATATCCTGTAACTGCTTACATTATGCAAAATGGATAGGAGAACCAATGTGGTAAAACATCATTATAAATTCCTAATTTTTACAGTGAAAAATAGTAGTATCAGGCTCTCTGATGCATATTTAGTCCTGAAATATCTCATATGTAACTTTTAGCTAATGCTGATATTCAAAATGATGATGATACTGTATTTGTGTGTGGAAATATAAGATCAGTTGATCTTGTACCTCATTTATTTTCAATTTCAATGCATTATTTCCAATGTTTGTCATCCAATCCCAACCTGGTTTCTTAAAAAAACAGAACAAATGAGGAGATGGAATCAGTAATAAAAAATCTGCCAACAAAGAAATGTCCAGGTCCAGATGACTTCACTGGTGAATTCTACCAATTATTTAAAGAAGAATTAATACCAATCCTTCTTGATCTCTTCCAAAATTTGAAGAGGGATAATCCTTCCAAACTCATTTTATGAGGCCACAATTACCTTGATACCAAATTTAGACAAGCATACTACAAGAAAAGAAAATTATACGCTAATATTTCTGATGAACACGGATGCAAAAATCCTCAACAAAATATTAGCAAACCAAATTCAACAGTTTATTAAAGGATCATAAACCAAGATAAAGTGAGGTTTATCCCTAAGATGCAACGAGGGTTCAACATATGCAAATCAATCAATGTAATACACTACATTACCAAAATGAAGGGTAAAAACCATATTATCATCTCATTAGGTGCAGAAAAAGCATTTGACAAAATTCAACATTCATTCATGATAAAAACTCTCAACAAATTAGGTATAGAAGAAATATACCTCAACAGAATAAAGGCTATATGTGACAAGCCCACAGCTAACATCATACTTAACAGTGAAAAGCTGAAAACTTTTACTGTAAGATCAGGAACAAGACAAGTAACTCCACCCTTACCATTTCTATTCAACATAGTACTAATGGAAGTCCTAGCCAGAGCAATTAGGCAAGGAAAAAGTAAAAGGCATCCAAATCAGAAAGGCAGAAGTAAAACTGTTGGTGTTTGCAGATGACATGATCTTCTACAAAGAAAACCCTAAAAAGTCTATCAAAGACTGATAGAACTTAATAAACATATTTAGTAAAGTTGTAGGATACAATACTAACATGCAGAAACCAACTGTGTTTCTATACACTAACGGTGAACTATCCAAAAAAGACATGAACAAAACAACCCCATTTACAATAGCATAAAAACAATACAATACTTAGGAATAAACTTAACCAAGGGAGTGAAAGATATGTACAAGATCTGCTCTGTAAATGGCAAAATTTCATTTTTTTATGGCCGAGTAGTATTCCATTGTGTGTGTGTATACTATACATACACCACATCTTTATCCATTCATCTGCTGATGGACACTTGGGTTGCTTCCATATCTTGGCTACTGTTTTTTAAATTAATTTTTATTGGAGTATAGTTGGTTTACAATGTTATTTTCATTTCCATTGTACAGCAAAATGGATTAGCTATAAGTATACATATATCCCCTCTTTTTTGGATTTCCTTCCCATTTAGGTCTCCACAGAGCACTGAGTAGAGTTCCCTGAGCTATACAGTAGGTTCTCATCATACCTTGGCTATTGTAAGCAATACTGCTATGAACACTGGGATACATGTATCTTTTCAAATTACTGTTTTAGGTTTTTTTGTTTGTCTGTTTTTTTTTTTGGATATATACCCAGGAATGGAATTGTGGGATCATATGGTAACTCTATTTTTAGTTTTTTGAGGAACCTCCATACTGTTTTCCGCAGTGGCTGCACCAATTTACACTCCCACCAACAGTGTATGAAGGTTCCTTCTTCTCCACATCTTTGCCAACATTTGTTATTTGTGTTCTTTTTGATGACAGCCATTCTGACAGGTGTGAGGTGATATCTCATTGTGGTTTTGATTTGCATTTACCTGAGATAAACTGTTTTTTATTTGTAAAGAGATATCAGAGACAAAAGAGACAGAGACTCTAAACATCTCAGAACTATCTTACATATATTGCATATATTATGTGTGCATTATATAGGGCATTTAGTTAAATTCATGGTGATTGGTAATTTGAACTTTATTCAAAAGTCATTATAATTGGCTCTAAAAAGTATTATTACTTTGAGTCTATTTGTAATTTTTCTCATCCTGATATAATCATGCTGTAAGGAATAACTTTCTACTTAAACTCTGATTCTAGAGCAGTAGTTGTTCTTTATAAAACTTATTGACAAGATTATCTAAATGATAGATACAATTGTTCAATGAGCATTTTTGTTTCTAATTCATTTTAGTTGTCTTTTAAAAGTAAAGATAGACATGTAGATTGAGAACTGTTCAAAAGACATTGTTTCCTTCCTTTATATAATTTACAACCTTTTCATTACATACCCAACACTTTTATCACTCATGTGCTATGCTCCAAGCATTTTGGTAAGAGGCACTTCATGAATAAAATGTAGCAATGTCTGTAAAATTTGTAAGAAGTATACCTCAGGCATACTTGAAATGGAGCACATTTTTGACACTTCACACCAATAATGATTCATACTCTAGGGCCCTTTTTTCAGTCTTATATATCAGAAAGCTAGAAAACCTCTACAGTCAGGATGGGTACGGGCTTCTCTGGTGGTGCAGTGGTTAAGAGTCCACCTGAGGATGCAGGGGACATGGGTTTGTGCCCCGGTCCGGGAAGATCCCACATGCCGTGGAGCGGTTAGGCCCATGAGCCATGGCCGCTGAGCCTGTGCGTCTGGAGCCTGTGCTCCACAACGGGAGTGGCCAAGACAGTGAGAGGCCCGCATACCGCAAAAAAAAAAAAAAAAAAATGCTTAAGGATGGGTAAATTTCCCAAGCCTGTGTGCCATGTTTCCAAAAGAAGTGGGCTAGGGCTGCTCCCTCTCCACGCACGACAATTTCAAAAATGCATGTCAACTAATGGCCCCTCAGGCAAACACTTGCTGGTCTTTAGTGATGCTGTGACATGGCCTAAGAGTTCTCACACATGTCACTCAGTCACATTACTAACAGTGCCAAAGGGAGAAGAATTGCTTGGCTTTAAATTAATCCTAGTTTTTTATAATCTCCTAAAGGATAACAATACAGGTTTGCAAAATAAACTATCATTGCAAGAAATGTGTTTTTGGGGACCTCCCTGGCCGTCCAGTGGTTAAGACTCTGTGCTTCCACTGCAGGGGGCATGGATTCGATCCCTGGTCAGGGAACTAAGATCCTGCATGCCATACGGCACAGCCAAAAAAAAAAAAAGTGCTTTAATGTGAAAACGAACTATAACATTATCATCTACCTCAAACTGAACATTAATTGGGCCAAAATGAATACGTGAAGTATTTCTTAAACATCTTCCCCCATGCCTAATGATTTTTCCAAAATTCCATGTTTTCTGTTATCTTAATTTACAGTTCAAAACTGACCTCCAAAGCATCACAAATACTATACCATATATTGAAATACAGCTGCTTTTGCTGAAGACACTCATAACCCACCCCAGCTGCAGAAACTATCTCAGTTATTTTCAGTCTTATCTTGCTTAAATACTCTCTCTAGCATTTCTTTCATTCACTCAAAAAAATATTGTACACTTACTTTATGCTTGGCAGTGGGAATACAATATTTTTTTTAAAAATTCTCTAAGCTCAAGGGAGTTTAGAATCTAGTGCAAAAAAAAGAGTAGTTACCACATAATTATAATGAAGAGTGGTAATATCACAAAATAGCAACAAAGTATTTCAATAATGAGGAGCTCTGGTCCCAGCCTTTTGAGGTTAGTAAAGACTCCAATAGCAAGTATCATTCAAACTGAGCCTGGAAGAATTAGTCAAGTCTTCAGGGAAGGGATTTGGGGAAGGGAGTTCCAGAAAAGGGAGTACTATGTACATGAGCCCAGAAGAAAAAATAATAGTTTGGGTAACTTTCAGTAGCTGAGGATGGCTAGAGCTTAAAGTATCAGGAGCAAAGCAATGAGAGACAAAGATGGAAGTCTGAGGACACTTGTCATGCTAGGGTGTGTGGGATTCTTGTGGAGAGAAATGGAGAGTCTTGAACTACTTTCAGCAAAAGGACATATAATCGTTGTGGCTGCCTGTTGGAGAACTGTTTAAACGGGTCAAAATAGGGGTAGAGGAAAAAGTTCGGAGGCCTTTGATGGTGGTTTCAACTAAGGTGGTGACAGTAAAGCATAAACAGAAGGGGATGACTGCATTTAATAGCTATGTGACACACAGAAGCACTAGTTTTTACTGGGTTTTAGTGGTTTGTTGGATGTGAATAATAATTGAGAGGGAGAAGTTAAGGATGACCTTGGGTTATTTCACAGAAACCTTCACGTTCAAGGTGAGTTGACCAAAAGGTGGCTGGATACATAAGTCTGGAGCTCAAGAGAAAGAATTGGGTTGCAAAGTAGGAGTGATCTGGTTTCCATTCTACCTCTCTGGCTGCTGCTTCTCTGAACTTGTTTTATTTGACACACAGCTGTACATTATATTTCCCATGCCTCCATCACAGACATTATTCTCTTTCACTTCACACACTCTCTCCTGGTGATTTCATGCATGGTACTTTTAACTACCTGGTGATTTCATGCATGGTAGTTTTAACTACCAACCATGTCTTTGCATTCTCCACAGAAGCAATTTGTTTGGGAGGTGATGCTGGTAAACGTCAATAGAGTAGCAAAGTGACACAGGGAAAGGAAAATAGCCCAAAAAGGGTGAATTTTCAAGCAAGTTACCAGTGAGGGTAACTGGATTTAAAGCCCACTGGGTAACTCTGAGAAACTATGTAGAGGACATGCCTCAGAGATATCCAGCTTGAGAGGTGAGGGAGCTTAGGTATTTACACACCAGTTCCCAGCAGTCATTGGTCAAGGGCTGCTGGTTTGGCTCTTCTAGTTTGCTAGGAACATGGATACATAAATAGAGCGTTCTCTGAACACTAGGAAAAATCTTTAGTCATAAAAATACAATTGGAAGTCTGCACTACAATATTAAGGTCCAAGGACACATGGGCAGGACACCTACAGAATCCGCTCAAACACATGTGAAGTGATGGCCAAATCTATCACTTTAACAGAAGTACAATATTGAATAGTTGAGTTCCATTGTGAAGCCATAAACTGTCATTTAAAATCAGCTCTTCATCAAAGGGACCCAGAAAAGAGAACTAAGAGCCAAGATATCGTACCAAACAAACACAAGGGAATCAGAGAAGGTGAAAACAAAGATTAAGCATTCAGAGCGCAGTAAATGGCTAGAGCCTTGCCACTCAAAGTAAGTTCTCAGGACGAGTAACATCATCATCTCCTGAGAAAATGTTAGAAATGCAGACCAACTGAGTTAGAATCCACAGAATCAAGATGCCCAGTTATTACATATTCACATTAAAATTTGAGAAATCCTTTTCTCTCTTCTTTAGAGCTTGGATCACCATAATGAAGGCTTTTTTAATGCACTCATAGCTTATATTTGGGTGGGCATCCATATTCACTGTGTGCATGCCTTAAGCCTTTTAATTAGCCCCTAAGTCTACTAAACTGCCTAAGCCAAAAATCTAGAGTCCTCTCTCTATTATCCCCCCAGTGAATATCTTTATGACTCTCTGCCGATTCCGTAGGTCAAACCTATATCCTTTCTAAAAGACTAATGTAATACTCTTTCCATTGGTCTTATTAATTTCTGGGTCTTCCCACTCCAATTTATCCTCCAAAATGACACAGAGCAACTTTTAAAGTACAAATTACCATACCATTTCCTCACTTGAATAATACAGTGGTTGTCTATCAACTTCAGGTCAAATCCTAACCACTTAGTCTATCACCATTAGATAGTCCACGATCTGGTACCCACTTAACTTCTGGCAAATATACTGGCCTAATATAGTTACTATTATTTGAGCATTAAATTTAGTGAACTTGCTGTCAATCAAGGCATGAAAGACATGAGGGTTACATAATCATTATCTTTAAAAGTTTGGTGCTTTAAATTTTCCTTTTCTGTCACAGATATAAAAGCAGGTATTCCATACTACAAAGCTACAGTAATCAAGACAGTATGGTACTGGCACAAAAACAGAAATATAGATCAATGGTACAGGATAGAAAGCCCAGAGGTAAACCCACGCACCTATGGTCAACTAATCTATGACAAAGGAGGCAAGGATACACAATGGAGAAAAGACAGTCTCTTCAATAAGTGGTGCTGGGAAAACTGGACAGCTACATGAAAAAGAATGAAATTAGAACACTCCCTAATACCATACACAAAAATAAACTCAAAATGGATTAAAGACCTAAATGTAAGGCCAGACACTATGAAATTCTTAGAGGGAAACAGGAAAAACACTTTTTTTTTTTTTTTTTTTTTTTTTGCGGTACGCGGGCCTCTCACTGTTGTGGCCTCTCCCGTTGTGGAGCACAGGCTCTGGACGTGCAGGCTCAGCAGCCAAGGCTCACGGGCCCAGCCGCTCCACGGCATGTGGGATCTTCCCGGACTGGGGCACGAACCCATGTCCCCTGCATCGGCAGGCGGACTCTCAACCACTGCGCCACCAGGAAAAACACTCTTTGACATAAATACAGCAAGAACTTGTTTGACTCACCTCCTAGAGTAATGAAAATAAAAACAAAAATAAACAAATGGGATCTAATGAAACTTAAAAGCCTTTGCACAGCAAAGGAAACCATAAACAAGATGAAAAGACAGCCCTCAGAATGGGAGAGAATATTTGCAACTGAATCAACTGACAAAGAATCTCTAAAATATACAAACAGCTCATGCAGCTCAATATCAAAAAAACCAACAACCCAATCAAAAAATGGGCAGAAGACCTAAACAGACATTTCTCCAAAGAAGACATACAGATTGCCAAGAGGCACATGAAAAGATGCTCAACCTCACTAATCATTAGAGAAATGCAAATCAAGACTACAATGAGATTATCACCTCACACCGGTCAGAATGGCCATCATCAAAAAATCTACAAGCAGTAAATGCTGGAGAGGGTGTGGAGAAAAGGGAACCCTCTTGCACTGTTGGTGGGAATGTAAATTGATACAGACACTATGGAGAACAGTATGGAGGTTCCTTAAAAAACTAAAGGTAGAAATACCATATGACCCAGCAATCCCACTACTGGGCATATACCCTGAGAAAACCATAATTCAAAAAGAGATATGTACCACAATGTTCACTGTAGCACTATTTACAATAGCCAGGACATGGAACCAACCTAAATGTCCATCGAGAGATGAATGGATAAAGAAGATGTGGCACATATATACAATGGCATATTCCTCAGCCATAAAAAGAAAGAAAATTGAGTTATTTGGAGTGAGGTAGATGAACCCAGAGTCTGTCATACAGAGTTAAGTAAGCAGAGAGAGAAAAACAAATACCGTACGCTAATGCATATATTTGAAATCTTAAAAAAAAAAAAAAGGTACCGATGAACCTAGCTGCAGGGCAGCAATAAAGAGGTAGACATAGAAAATGGACTTGAGGACATGGGGTAGGAGGGTGAAGCGGGGCAAAGTGAGAGTAGCATCGACATATATATAGTACCGAATGTAAAAGAGTTGGCTGGTGGGAAGCAGCAGCATAGCACAGGGAGATCGGCTCGTGCTTTGTGACCACCTAGAGGGGTGGGATAGGGAGGGTGGGAGGGAGGCTCAAGAGGGAGGGTATATGGGGACATGTGTATGCATATGGCTGATTCACTTTGTTGTTCAACAGAAACTAACACAGTATTGTGAAGCAATCATACTCCGATAAAGATCTACTTTAAAAAAAAACAAGAAATTCAATACGGTGGCAAGTTAACAAGTTATTTTTAAAAATCTCTCATATACTAGAAATAACCAGTTAGAAAATACTGTTAATATAACATTAAACTCTACCTAGCAATAAAATATATACAATACTTAGGAAAAGACTTAACAAAAACATGTAAAATGTATATGAGAGGAAATACATTGCTTTATGGAGGAATACAGATGAACACTGAATAAATAGAAAGTTATACCACGATCCTCTATAGGAATATTCATAGTTTCAAAACTATAATCTTCCCCAAATGAACCTGTAAGTTTAATGTAATTATACTAAAAATACCAGAAGAATGTTTTTATATTGACTAAATGATTTTAAGGACCAGTTCAAAGGATAAATGCACACAAAAAGTCAAGGATCTCTTAAAAAAAAAAGATAAGTCAAGGATCTCTTGATAGGGAAGGATAAGACGGACTTCACCCTATCAATTACTGTAACATAAAATGACGTAAGTTAAAAATCCAGCCATTGCTGGATTATACTCATGGATCAAGGGAACAGAATAGGAAGCTCAGAAACACCAAAATATATAATATTTCATATATGTTAAAGAGGGCATTTTAATATCGCTATGGAATAATGAATTATATAATAAATGATGTTAGGAAAACTAATGATATATTTTTTAACATCTTTATTGGAGTATAATTGCTTTACAATATTGTGTTAGTTTCTGCTTATAACAAAGTGAATCAGCTATATGTATACATATATCCCCATATCCCCTCCCTCTTGCACCTCCCTACCACCCTCCCTATCCCACCCCTCTAGGGGGACACAAAGCAGCAAGCTGATCTCCCTGTGCTATGTGGCTGCTTCCCGCTAGCTATCTATTTTACATTTGGTAGTGTATATATGTCCATGACACTCTCTCACTTCGCCCCAGCCTACCCTTCTCCCTCCCCTTGTCCTCAAGTCCATTGTCTACGTCTGCCTCTTTATTCCTGTCCTGCCCCTAGGTTCGTCAAAACCATTTTTTTTAGATTCCATTTATATGGAATCTGCTAACTTCTGCTAACGTTGGGGTTTTGTTTGTTCTTCTTTCTCTAGTTCCTTTAGGTGTAAGGTTAGATTGTTTATTTGAGATGTTTCTTCTTTCTTGAGGTAGGACTGTATTGCTATAAACTTCCCTCTTAGAACTGCTCTTGCTGCACCCCTTAGGTTTTGGGCCGTCCTGCTTTCATTGGCATTTGTTTCTAGGTATATTTTGATTTCCTCTTTGATTTCTTTAGTGATCTCTTGGTTATTTAGTAGCTTATTGTTTAGCCTCCATGTGTTTGTATTTCTTACAGTTTTTTTTTCCTGTAATTGATATCTAGTCTCATAGCATTGTGGTTGGAAGAGATACCTGATATGATTTCAATTTTCTTAAATTTAAAAAGGCTTGATTTGTGACCCAATATGATCTATCCTGGAGAATGTTCCATAAGCACTTGAGAAGAAAGTGTATTCTGTTGTTTTCGGTTGGAATGTCCTATAAATATCAATTAAGTCCATCTTGTTTAAGGTACCATTTAAAGCTTGTGTTTCCTTTATTTTCATGTTGGTTGATCTGTCCATTGGTGAAAATGGGGTGTTAAAGTCCCCTACTATGAATGTGTTACTGTCGATTTCCCCATTTATGGCTGTTAGCATTTGCCTTCTGTACTGAGGTGCTCCTATGTTGCTGCATAAATATTTACAATTGTTATATCTTCATCTTGATCCCTTGATCATTATGTAGTGTCCTTCCTTGTCTCTTGTCATAGTCTTTATTTTAAAGTCTATTTTGTCTGACATGATAATTGCTATTCCAGCTTTCTTCTGATTTCCATTTGCATGGAATATCTTTTTCCATCCCCTCACTTTCAGTCTGTATGTGTCCCTAGGTCTGAAGTGGGTCTCTTGTAGACAGCATATATTCGGGTCTTGTTTCTGTATCCATTCAGCCAATCTATGTCTTTTTGTTGGAGCATTTAATCCATTTACATTTAAGGTAGTTATTGATGTGTATGTTCCTATTACCATTTTCTTAATTGCTTTGAGTTTGTTATTGTACCTCTTTTCCTTCTCTTGTGTTTCCTGCCTAGAGAAGTTCCTTTAGCATTTATTGTAAAGCTGGTTTGGTGGTGCTGAATTCTCTTAGCTTTTGCTTGTCTGTAAAGGTTTTAATTTCTCCATCGAATCTGAATGAGATCCTTTCTGGGTAGAGTAATCTTGGTTGTAGGATGTTCCCTTTCATCACTTTAAATATGTCCTGCCACTCCCTTCTGGCTTGTAGTTTCTGCTGAAAGATCAGCTGTTAACCTTATGGGGATTCCCTTGTGTGTTATTTGTTGCTTTTCCCTTACTGCTTTTAATATTTTTTCTTTGTATTTCATTTTTCATAGTTTGATTAATTTTTCAACTATAATCTCTTCATGTATTTTCTCAGAACCTTTCTTTTTCTCTTCTTCTTCTGGGACCCCTATAATTCGAATATTGGTGCATTTAATGTTGTCCCAGAGGTCTCTGAGACTGTCCTGAAGTCTTTTCATTCTTTCTTCTTTATTCTGCTCTGCAGTAGTTATTTTCACTACTTTATCTTCCAGGTCACTTATCCATTCTTCTGCCTCAGTTATTCTGCTATTGATTCCTTCTAGAGAATTTTTAATTTCATTTATTGTGCTGTTCATCATTGTTTGTTTGCTCTTTAGTTCTTCTAGGTCGTTGTTAAACATTTCTTGTATTTTCTCCATTCTATTTCCAAGATTTTGGATCATCTCTACTATCATTACTCTGAATTCTTTTTCAGATAGGCTGCCTATTTCCTCTTCATGTGTTTGGTCTGGTGCATTTTTACCTTGCTCCTTCATCTGCTGCATATTTCTCTGTCTTCTCATTTTGCTTAACTTACTGTGTTTGGGGTCTCCTTTTTGCAGGTTGCAGATTCATAGATCCCGTTGTTTTTGGTGTGTGCCTCAAGTGGGCGAGGTTGGTTCAGTGCCTTGTGTAGGCTTGCTGGTGGAGGGGACTGGTGCCTGTGTTCTGGTGGGTGGGGCAGGATCTTGTCTTTCTGGTGGGCAGGGCCGCAACTGGTGGTGTGTTTTGAGATGTCTGTGAACTCAGTATGATTTCAGGCAGCCTCTCTGCTAATGGGTGGGGTTATGTTGTTTGGCATGGGTCATCCAGCACTGGAGTCTGCTGGCCGTTGGGTGGTGCTCGGTTTTAGCATTGAGATGGAGACCTCTGGGAGTGCTCTCGTCGACTGATACTACGTGGGGCTGGGAGATCTCTGGTGGTCCAATTTCCTGAACTCGCCAGAGGCTCAGGCCTGACACCAGGCTGGAGCACCAAGACCCTGTCAGCCACACAGCTCCAAAGAAAAGGGAGAAAAAAGGAAAAAAAAAGAAAAAAAAAGAATGGAAAATAATAATAAGGAAAATAAAAAAAGAGCAACCAAACCAATAAACAAATCCACCCATGATAACAAGCACTAAAAAGTATACTAAGGTAAATATAAAAATCAAAAACAAATCAGTTGCAGACAGCAAACCCCAAGTCTACAGTTGCTCCAAAAGTCCACCACCTCAATTTTGGGATGCTTCGTTGTCTACTCAGGTATTCCACAGATGCAGCGTACATCAAGTTCACTGTGGGGATTTAATCCACTGCTCCTGAGGCTGCACGGAGAAATTTCCCTTTCTCTTCTTTGTTCGCACAGCTCCGGTGTTCAGGTTTGGTTTGGGCCCCACCTCTGTGTGTACGTCGCCCTCAGGCATCTCTTCCCACCCAAACAGGACAGGGTTAAAGCAGCATGTGATTAGGGGGCTCTTGCTCACTCAGCCTGGGGGGAGGTAGGGGTATGGTAGTTATAATTAGAATAATTATAACTGGGGTGAGCCTGTGGCAGCAGAAGCTGGCGTGATGTTGCTACCACCTGAGGCACACCATGTGTTCTCCCGGGAAACTTCTCCCTGGATCACGGGGCCCTGGCAGTGGCTTGCTGCACAGGTTCCAGGGGGGCAGGGTGTGGATAGTGACCTGTGCTTGCATACAGGCTTCTTGGTGTCTGTAGCAGCAGCATTAGCGTTTCATGCCTGTCTCTGGGATCCAAGCTGATAGCTGCAGCTCGCGACTGTCTCTGGAGCTCATTCAGGCAGTGCTCTGCCTTCTGTGGGCAGACAGGGAAGGAATCCCCTGTCCTCATGCACCCCGAAACAATGTTCTCTTGCCTCTTTGGCAGCTCCTGACTTTTTCCCGGACTCCCTCCCGGCTAGCTGTGGAGCACTAGCCCCCTTCAGGCTGTGTTCACGCAGCCAACCCCAGTCCTCTCCCTGGGGTCTCACCTCTGAAGCCAGAGCCTCAGCTCCCAGCCCCCACCCATCCTGGCAGATGAGCACAGAAGCTTCTCAGGCTGGTGAGTGCTGGTCAGCACTGATCCTCTGTGCGGGAATCTCCCCGCTTTGCCCTCTGCACCCGTTGTTGTGCTCTCCTCCGTGGTTCCGAAGCTCTTCTCCCCCCAACCTCCGTCTCTGGCAGTGAAGGGGCTCCTAGTGTGTGGAAACTTTTCCCTCTTCTCAGCTCCCTCCCTGAGGTGCAGGTCCTGTCCCTATTCTTTTATCTCTGTTTTTTTCTTTTTTATTTTGCCCTACCCAGGTACGTGGGGTGTTTCTTGCCTTTTGGGGGGTCTGAGGTCTTCTGCCAGCGTTCAGCGGGTGTTCTGTAGGAGTTGTTCCACGTGTAGATGTATTTTTGATGTATTTGTGGGGAGGAAGGTGATCCTCATGTCTTACTCTTCCACCATCTTGAAGGTTCCCTCAACTAATGATATTTTTTAAAAAGACAATCCCGGGCTTCCCTGGTGGCGCAGTGGTTGAGAGTCCGCCTGCCGATGCAGGGGACACGGGTTCGTGCCCCGATCCCGGAAGATCCCACATGCCGCGGAGCGGCTGGGCCCGCGAGCCATGGCCGCGGAGCCTGTGTGTCCGGAGCCTGTGCTCCGCAACGGGAGAGGCCACAGCAGTGAGAGGCCAGCGTACAGCAAAAAAAAAAAAAAAAAAAAAAAAAAAAAAGACAATCCCTCTTCTCACTTCTTCCACCAAATTAAATATTAAAATATTAAAAAATGTAATTATAAATGGCATATCAAAATAATAAATTTTAATTGTATAATTTAAAATTATATTTACTGTATATACAAAATACCTTTTTGGACTCCAATTATGTCTACACTAGAAGTTTTCACAGTGTCCTAACAATGCCTCTTACATTTTCATCTTCATATTTCATCTTTTTCCTCTCTGTGCTTCAGTGTTCATATCGTCTCCTGAGCCATCCAACAGTTCAGTAACATTTCTTTTTATTTTTATTTGTAATTCTTTTGATTTTCTCTGTGTCATAACTTAGGACAATAAGACTAGCAAAAAGAAAAACGAGGAGGAGTTGGCGGAGGAGACAAGAGACTTCTAGAGGTTCCAACTCTCAATAACTGATACCGAGCAGGACCCTGTGGGGCTCTTGGGCACAAAAGCCTTTTCTGTGTCCCCCATTTCTTGATTACAGCCAATAGGCTTCATTCAGCTTCCATGACCTTCCCTGAGTTCCAAAGGGCAGGTTCAAACAGTTGCTAATTAGGGAAGGGAGGGGATGTGGAGACAAGGGAGAACAGTCAAAGGAAACAATAGTGCAGCCTTGGGGCAGGGTCCTGGTTCCCCCTCAACGGATACACATAACAATATCTTTGAGCTGTTTTGCAGAAACTGAAACCGCCACCAGGTGAGAGAAGTTAACAGCTTAGCTGCCCAGGAGCCACAGAACCCAGACCGGATGGAACCAGAAGGTTGATGATGCTGCCTCCCACTTACCTCCCCACCAGCCAATCAGAAGAATGTCCATGAGCTGATCACGCCTACTTTGAACCATTACTATAATACTTCTCACTACCCCCTCCAGGTTGGAACACACAGTTTTGAGGGCATTAACCGGTTGTAGGCCCCCTTTGCCTGGCAAAGCAATAAAGCTATTCTTTTCTACTTCATCCAAAACTCTGTCTCCGAGATTTAATTTGGTGTCGGGGTACGGAGGTTGGATTCAGCTTCATAACCTTGACAGGGAATAGGAGATTGTTCAATGACTTCAAGAGGTCTAATACATTTCGCCGTCTTTGGTGATAGGCCCTATTGCACCATTTAACTAAAATGGCCATCATTTTATGACTTTATGAAAGACTCTGCTGAAATTCAGATGTACTACATTTGCAGCATTACACTGATCTAAAAGTCTAGTTTTTACATGAATACCTCATTCATTTTGAGGAGTATGTTTAGAAATACTTATTTATTAATATAGAATTTTATACTGATCTCTACGCAATAAGGAAGATTTCTAGAAAGAAAAGAATACCAGCAATTAATTTTCCTATAAGTCGGGACTAATGAAAACTATGCCATTTTTATTCTCTGCTCATTTAAGAAACAGACAAAGGAGAGATATTTAAAAGTTCACTAATTAAAGGGCAAACAGCCTATACTTCCCTCTTTAAATCCATAGAACTAGAGTTTTCAAGTCACTAGCACTTAGGTATTATGCAGATAAAAGATTAAGAAATTAGAAGCAGCAGACTCAAAAGAAGAATATATGGATCTTGGGCCTCCCTGGTGGCGCAGTGGTTGGGAGTCCGCCTGCCGATGCAGGGGACACGGGTTCGTGCCCCGATCCCGGAGGATCCCACATGCCGCGGAGCGGCTGGGCCCGCGAGCCATGGCCGCGGGGCCTGTGTGTCCGGAGCCTGTGCTCCGCAACGGGAGAGGCCACAGCAGTGAGAGGCCCGCGTACAGCAAAAAAAAAAAAAAAAAAAAAAAAAAAAAAAAAAAAAGAATATATGGATCTTAAATAAATCCAGAGACACGTCAATGTTTTTGAACACATGGGAAAATGCCTAAAGGCAGACCAGGCGGGAGTAAATTATTTTTGAGAAAAAGACTTCCAATATAAGTTGCAAGGAGGTGGCCATTTACTGCCAAAGGGTCAGATCAAAATAATATGGAATGTTTCCACGTGTGTTTTAATGATTCAGTAGTCAAGGTAAGGCCGAGTGCTGTTCTCAAAAACTGCTCCTGGGGATATTACATATTTAATTTAGTTCAGTTGAAAAAGGTTACAGGATGTAGTCCTCAATTTGAATGACTACACGCACTCTTAAAATTCTGTTTTTGCTCAATGTGATGAACAGTTTTGATTGCAAAGTTTCCAGTTAAAACGCTTTCCTCGGGGGCTTCTCTGGTGGCACAGTGGTTGAGAGTCCGCCTGCAGATGCAGGGGACGCAGGTTCGTGCCCCGGTCCGGGAGGATCCCACGTGCCACAGAGCAGCTGGGCCCGTGAGCCATGGCCACTGGGCCTGTGCGTCCGGAGCCTGTGCTCCACAACGGGAGAGGCCACGGCAGTGAGAGGCCCGCGTACCGCAAAAAAAAAAAAAAAAAAAAAAACCGCTTTCCTCTCTAAAAGTAAAACTATCAACTCCTTGGAATCTAAAGCAGCTGACTGGGGGAAGGGCACACTGCTGCAGGTTTCTGGGATAACGTCAACCAATCAGCAGAGCTTCCTGAGAGCTGGCCTGAGGACCCTCACACTGATGAGGGAGGGGGAGTCTTGACACCGGCCCAGTGATCTGTGAATTAGCATGTATATGTGTATTCTTCAGCACATACACATAAAGAGCTGCAGCCCTACTGTCTGGCTGAAAGACCACCATAAAAACTGTGACCAATAGCTATTATGTAGGTAAATGTGCATTTAGTTACATGTACATTAGATGGGAAATTTAATCTGTGTAAATGATAACCCAGAACATCCTTATTTAAATTATGTTAATAAAACATAATGCCATGTATGGAAGAGACTGCTATGGTTAAGGTTGAAAAGCCAACTGCCTGCTAAATGCCCTACGTTTACTGCAGCTCAAATTTAGGTTTCCTACCTTCATGAAACTGTTCTCAAACAGCTATAGCAAAGACAAAATATCTTTTAAGCAGAATGTTTTCTAAGTTAAAAGGTTTGAAGCTTTAAAAGAAAATAGGCTAGCATGTAGATTTTTAAAAAATATACCAAATTTGTTTGAATTCTCTTTTAAAGTGTATTTTAATGAGTGAAAAGTCTACTTTGTATGAAATTTTACAAAAACTATATTATCCTAAAGGCAGCCTATTGCAAACAAGAATCACAGTGACCTCTAGTTTTTATTCTTTACAATTACCTAAATTTAAAGAAATTTTTTCTTCATTTATTTTCTGTCTAGTTAATTCTTAAGAATTTCACATTTGCTTTGACAGATGACAGACACTATGAGATGGGAGACAGTCTATAAAAGTTACAAATACAGGCATGTATGAAGCTTTCAAACTGTCATAGGTCAATGACCTAAATTGGGCGAGTTAAATCCTATTTATAAGGCATCAGTGCTTGCAAAAGCTAAATAATTCTGGACCCCTTCCCTGAAATGCAAGACTTAAATACTTGAAAAGCATTATTCTTTACTCCTGAGCATCAAAGGGTTGATTTAGTAAAAGAAGAAATAGACCCAGGGTCCTAATACAGAATTGCTAATTGGTTGCTAGTTCTTGGTTTGTAGTTGTTCTTTAATAGGGCATAAATAAGCACACCATCAGAGTGATTGCTCACTTCTGCTTGCTTTTACATTCACGATAAGGAAAGAGTAGGAAATACACACATTGCTCTTATCCAACAACCAACCAACCTAGCACCCAACAGAAAATCCTTGGTTCACAGAGGAGCAGATGCTAGCTATTATGAAGGCAATCATTTTTTATGATTTTTTTTAATGTAGAATAAAATGTGTTGGCCTAATCTGGAAAGCTGAAAGTCTATGTTGATTTACTAAAAATTCTCAGTGAAACTACTCCCCCCAGAATTCTTTTCCATTTAGGACCAAAGTAAATAGTTGCCACTAGGATCAATGGTATAATTTAGAGATTTCATCCCACTTATCTCAGAGATCTATAAGCAAAGCCCGTGAATAAACAGCAAGCCCTAAAATAACTACATCAATAAGCCATTCTGATTCAGATGTTGCCAACACACAATCTTAAAGTCATCATACCACTGACCCACTAAATAAGTGATTCCCAGCCAATGAGGATGCTCTCCGCCTCCTCCCCCTCAACACACACACACACACAAAACAGAGGCCATTTTACATATTCTTTCTGGTTTCTAGAACCTTGTCAATTCCATACACATTAATGAAACACAGGTATCTATGTCCATGTTTGTCACACTGTAATATTCTTACTACAGCATTGTTTAGTTAATCCCAACCAATTTAGGACAGCTTTTTGACATTATTCAGAATCACAACTGTAGCCATACAAAGCCTGCTTACTGATCTGATACATACTCATCTGAGAGACACATAGAAAGGAGGATATAAATTTGATAAAATCTGTAAACTGGCAGCAATCCAGGCATCATTTAATCTAGGACTCACCACAGGTTCAAAGTACATTATTTTAGCATGGTTGCTTTCCCAGACACATAAATACCTTAGAAATAATGAAGACTGTTATATGCCTGTGTGTTTTATCTCAGCGTTATTTATAATAAAGTCAAATTTTAAAATTAAAAAAATGATTTAATAAAGTATATAAACTTTACAAATAAATGCCATTTTAATTGGATATGAACTTTTTTTTCCTGCATGTCCTAAACTTGACATAACTGCAATATGATGTTTAATGCACCATGTTCTAGCTTTAGGTGACTTAAAATCGTATTTATAAACATAAATAATAATATAAACATATAGACTCACAAAAGATAAATGTTAAAAAATATAACTGGCAAGAAAACAGCTGCTTAGATGGAACATAGTCCCACATTTTGACCATTAAAATGTAGTAGAGATAATTTAGTTCTAAAATATATAATGTTGGACTAGAGGAAACACCATTTAAAAATAACATAAATGAAATATTTAATAAGAATAAAATGCTATAGGGTGTGAGTTTTTAGTAGCAGTAGTAGTATTAGATATGTAGATTATATCTGAAAATAAAAAGACCCCAAATAAAATTTTTGTCTCTATTATTGAAATTCAATAACTGTATTTTTTTAATCAGTTGGGCGTTCAAAATCCTAAGATATTTATACAGAGTAGTATGTCAAAGGTGGGCTGCATTACCTAGATACACACAGTCACACACACAATTCTTTTTTTTAACTGCATTTGAATTACCTTCAAATAATTCAACTATGTAATTTTCTCATCAAACAATTTTACCTCTTAGACAAGAGCTTTCGAATATCTGAATGTATCAAGAAAATAAACCATTTTCCTGCTTAGTGAACTATGATCATAGCAAGTATTATATTTAGCATATCTGTGTGGAACTCAAACTCTGGATATACAATTAAAGATACTGTCCCAAGACACCCCCTTTCCAGAAAAGAAAAATGTACTTCAGAGATAATCCTACATTAACAGTGAGAAACTAACATTTAGCATATGGTTGAGAGACCCAAGAGATATATTTTTCCCCAAAATGTCTTCATTTGCCTTCTATGCTGCCCTGTATCAACCATAATTCACTCGTCACCTGAAAAATATTTACTGTGTATTTAAAATGGAAGCAAATGGAAATAGTGGTGATTGTTAGCCCCAGTAATAAAGGAGATTGGATTTTAATGCCCATGTAGAAAAAGGAGGTAAGACCCTAGCTTCTACGAAGAGCAAGATGGCACTGAGACTCATAGAAATTCAGAAACTGGGAGGAACTATGCCTTCAGTGTAGGGATCTACAAGAAAAAGTTTGCCCACCAGCAAGTAAGTTTAAAGAGGAAGTCCCCTCAGCCTGAGTTCTGCATCTCATGAAGGTTTAAGTTCAAATTTTCACAACCTGCACAGGCTAGAAACCCTCAAACTGGGAAATTAACAATAAATATTGGTCCTAGGATGATGATATCCCAGGACTCCTGGCAAAAACAAAGGCAAAACTACTTTGGAGGAACGCTTCCACTACCCAGGCATCACAGGATTCTCACTGGGGGTCGGGGGGTGGAAACAAGACAAAGTCCCACTAAATATTAGTGTACAATCCAAAGTTACAAAACGCAATTGGAAACAGTCACCATCAGTGAGAATTAGCAGTAACACAACAGAAAAATTAAAATCCAGTAACCTGAGATAACAGACTAGCAATCAGAAAGAAATTTTAAAGTACATATATTTAAAATAATGAATTCACAAAATTTTTAAAAGCCATAAGAAATAAATATTATGACAAAAATGCACACTCAAAAAGTTATTAGAACTTTAGAAAGTAATTAGAACTTTCAGAAATACAAAAAGTTATTGAAATTAATCAAAAAAGGGGTAAGCAGCATTTTTTAAAAAAGGATAGAGAGAAAATAGAAAAATAAGACACAAAGCAATATACAGAGATATATTTACATATAGAGATATTTATATATATGTGTATATCATATAGAGAGATATAAAGAAATAGACAATATTAGAGGTGAAAAGATCCAGAGTGTATAATTAAAAGGTCCAGGACTTCCCAGGTGGCGCAGTGGGTAAGAGTCCACCTGCCAATGCAGGGGACACGGGTTCGATCCCTGGTCCGGGAAGATCCCACTTGCCACAGAGCAACTAAGCCTGTGCACCACAACTACTGAGCCTGCGCTCTAGAGCCTACGAGCCACAACTACTGAAGCCCGCGCGCCTAGAGCCCATGCTCCGCAACAAGAGAAGCCACTGCAATGAGAAGCCTGTGCACCACAACGAAGAGTAGCCCCCACTCACTGCAGCTAGAGAAAGCCTGCGCGCAGCAACGAAGACCCAACGCGGCCAAAAATTAAATAAATAAATAAATAAAAAGTCCAACACGAATCCAATAGTAATTCCACAAGGAAAGATTCCAAAGGAGAAGCAAGTTAATTCACTGCCATCCACCCACCCTTCCTCTGCCTACCACCGTTGCTGCCTCTCCACTGGGCTCAGGGATTCTCCTCTAAACACTCTGAAGAAGCAATGCTGTAGTCCTATGGGTTGGCAGGGGAGCAGTGGAGCTCCCCCCAAGAGATCCTGAGAGAACTTCAGTAATTTTCATCTGTTCCTCATCCTCCAGCAGTGCTATGGTGCTGCCATAATACTTCCATACAAAGGCCACACCTGACCGATCACTGCTGATTTTTGTCTCAGCAGAGGTGGAACAAGCAATAGTCCTCTCCAGGAAATGTGGGGAGAGGCAAGAAGTGAACCCATAAGCTGTCCCCTGCAAGTGTCAGTCCATCACTGCATCTGCTGGCCCAGGTTCCAGCCTACAACCACCCAACCAACAGCCTTCAGACTCCCCAGGGATTGCCCAGAGACTTTATGTTAGTCACTGTAACCCATGCTTGCTTCCTTTTCTGTGGTTTGTATAGGTCTGAGTTTGGAGGAGGGAACCTGTGCTCCTTCACTAAGTTTGAAAACTTGAAACTTGCTGTTATTTCATATTATTTTATTTTCTGTTTGTCTCAGTGTACTTAAATGCACTAAATATCCTTGTTTATTCCAAAAGTGTTTCTGTAGGTTCTTTTATGTTCTTTCTAGATAGAAAATCACATCAAATGAGAATGGTAATTGTGCTTTTTCAATTACAGTAAGACCCTACATACGAACGAGTTCCGTTCTGAGAGCACGTTCGTTAAATCAAATTTGTTCTTAAGTCCAACAAAGTTAGCCTAGGTACCCAACTAACACAATCGGCTGTATACCACTGCTCCTACGTTTCCTTCCAGACATCCTGGGCTTGAAATATACTGTACTACTGTACTCTACACAGTGCTGCACAGTAAAATACACAAAAGCACAACCACCTGTAGAGGATGGACGCATGTGACAATGTATGCCAGATACGTGACCTAACTTACATGATTGGACATGCGAACGCACATTCTCATCTTTGAAAGTTCGCAATTTGAAGGTTCGTACGTAGGGGACTTACTATACAATCTTTATATCTTCTTTTGCCTCAGCTGTCTCGAATAGATGGCCTAGGACCGCCATTACACTGCTGAATGAGAATGGACAGTCTTCTCTGGACAATACATTGTAACTAAGCAAGCCTTTGCTATTTTTACTACCCTTTATTGGGCTAGGAAATTCCCTTTGATATCTATTTTGCTAAGAGCTTTTTTTTTTAAATCAGGAATTGTTGAATTTTATTAAATCTATTTTCTGCATCTACTGAGATGATTGTTTTTTCATCTTTTATGTGCTAATGTGGTGAATTACATTATTAGATGTTTCCAACGTTGAAACAACCTTGCATTCCTAAAATAACCCAACTTAGTCAAGACATATTATGAATATTGTGCATTGTTAATTTCTTTGCTAATAACTTGTTTACAGTTTTCACATCCATATTCATGAGTGAGGTTACCCTGTAATTTTCCTTTCTTATACGGTCCTTATTTAGTATGGGTACCCAGGTTACACCTGCCGCATAAAATGAGTGGAAAACTTTGGGGGAATTTGTGCAAGATTAGATTTATCAGTTCCTGCAGTGTCTGGTAGATCATCTGGGCCTTGTCTTTGCAGTAAGAGTTTTTGCATTTAATGATTCACTTCTTTTTAATGGATATAGGACCATTGATGTGCTTCTGACTCACTTTTGGTAATATTTTTCTAGCAGTTTGTCCATTTCACATAAATTTTCAAACTTCCTGGCATTTGTAGTTATTTGTAGTCTCCAATGTATTGCTTATTTGTATCCTCTCTTTCTTCATCAGCCTTGCCAGAGGTTTGTAAATTTTGTTATTCTTTTCAAAAATACAATATATGGCTTTTGGCTACTGTATTTTTTTTCCTATTTAATTCTGCTTTTTGTATTTATTTTCTTCCTGCAGCATCTGAGCTTAGTCTGTTCTTTTACTAACATCTTAAGTTAGAAGCTAAATCATTTCACTTTTTCTCATTTACTATACATATTTAAGGTTATAAATGTCTCTCTACTACTTTAGCTGCATGACACAAATTTTGGTATATATAGCATTATAATTATGATTTGGTTTTATTTTATATCTCTTATGATTTCTTCTTTGATGCACAAGCAATTTAAAGGTGTTGTTAAATGTAAAAATATAGTTGTTTTGCAACTTAATTGCACTGTGATAGGACAATGTGGTCTATGAGATATCAATTCATTAGTATTTGGTGATACATTTTTAATAGTCTAATATGAGACCAATTTTCATATATTTTCTAAGAAAGCAATATACATTCTTCAGTTTGGAGTATAATTTATTTTTTTTGCTTAATTGATAAACTATTAAAAGAATGTTACTTGTTGACATAGTGCTTTATATATCAATATTTGAAGCTATGCTCTTAGCAGCATACAAGTAAAAATAAGCTACATTTTCTTTCTGAGCTCACCCTTCTATTAATATGTAGTGATTTATTCATATTTAGTAACACTTTTTACCTTAAAATCTATTTTGGCCAATATTCAGAGAGCTGTATCAGTTTTCCTGTGGTTGGTATTTGTATGGTATATGTTTTTCCACCTATTTACTTTCAAGATTCTATACTTTTTTGAGTTAGATATGATTCTCATAACATAACTTACCTGAACGATTTTTAAAAATTCAATCTTACTCTTTTAACTGAAAAGATTAAAAGATTAGTCTATTTACATAAAGTGTGATACATGTATATAGGCACATTTGGGCTGCACTATTTTATATTGTCCTTACTATTTTTCCCGCTTTTCTAATTTCTCCCCACCCCCTTGCCCTTTTTTCTTAAAAACTGACTGGTGATTTTTTTCTTTAATATTTTTCTTTTACTTTTTGGAAAAATAGAGTTTCTGTCTAATGATTTAGTGGTCATTCTAGATAAAATAGCAAACATACTAAATCTTCCAAACTTTAATCAATCTCCTTTAAAAAATTTTTCCAGTTTTACTGAGGTATAATTTGACAAACATTGGACATATTTTAAGGTTTACAATGTGATGATTTGATATACATATACACTGTGAAATGATTTCTACAATATCCTTCCTTCTCTTGGACGATGCAAAGATCCTAAAACGCCCCCAACTCTAACCACACTCCTCCAAAATTTTGCTAATATTTTCCAATGTTATCATTCTACTTGGATTTTAACCCCATAAATTAGACATTATTATTATGGTTTTATACCATACTGTTCTATACCCACATATTTGCCATACCTTGCCTTTTACCCTAAGTGAATGGGAAGCCATTGTAGAGTTTTGAAAAGTGGCATAAAGCCCAAAGAGGTATGGTTCTAGGCACCATCATCTCTCACCTGGATTACTGCATCGGTCTTGTAACAGGACTCTCTGCTTCTACTCTTGTCCCGTATAGTCTATTCTCAACAGAGCACCCAACAAAATCTTTTTAAAATAGGTCAGGTCATTCACTCTCCTGCTCAAAACTTGCAATGACTTCCCACTTTCACCTAGACTAAGAGAGAAAATGCTTGCAGTACCCTACAAAACCCTATTTGATATGGGCCCTTCCTACCTCTGTAAGAGAACGACCTAACTACCTTATTTGAAATTGTAACCCTTCTTCTCCACCAACATTCCCACTAGTCCTTACCGTGTTCTGATTTTAATTCTTTCTGTAGCACTTATCACCTCCTTATATAGTCTATAATTTACTATTATTACTTATTGTCTGTCTCCCCTACTAGAATGCAAACTCCACAAAGACAGGGATCTCTGTTTTGTTCTCTGATGTCTCAAGTGCCTAGAGTGCCTGGCATGCAATAGGCATTCAATAAATATGTGTTAAATAAATGAATGTGAATGCTTTCATGGCAATAGACTATGAACAGGAATGACGTGTACAACATCCTGATAATTCCATTAAAATGCAAAACAATGTGCCTTGGTTTCTCTTTCCTGTTCTCCCAGGCTGAAACAAGGACCTAGAACTCATGAGACAACTGTATTCGTGAAAATAAGAATAGCACTCCAGAAGATGGCAACACAATATGATGCACAGAACCTCCACTTGTCTACAAAAGTGCTGTGATTTACTTTTGCATTCCATGAAGGTCATTTTCAGGGAGATCAACAGAGTGCTGATTATTTTCCATTTGCCCCACTAAATTCATTCTCTCTTCTTCACAGTACTTTGTCTCCCAGGATGCTGACCTTTATGGATTATCAACCAGGCCTCCGTGCCCTCTGGCTCCCAGGTAACTTTGGCCAGTGGGAAGCATCAGCAGGAGATCAGAGAACAGAAGAGACAGTTTGGAGTGTTAATTCCCCTGCCTCCTCTCAGTGCAGTTCAGTAGTGGCCAAATTCATGTACCTATGACCACAGAGCCTGTCAAGGAGGTCCACAGGCATAGTCCCAGTTCTCACTGGGTTCTAGTAACAACTTCCTTCCCTTTCTCCTTCAGGCCTAGGGGTGGCAATGGTTTCTTGCTGTTACTAACACTGAGTACTTGACCATCCCATGTTCTTTCCTTTAACCCTACCTACCCCTCGGTAAATAGCCACTTCCTTTAAAAAAAAAAAAAAAAAAAACATACACAAAACCTGTTTGGTTACTCCTTGGGGCAAGTCACCTGTTTCCTGCTGAGATCATGATCCATATAAAGGGAAAGAGCTCCAAACACACCCTTTCCACTCTTAAATTTATCCAAACATGGAGGTTTTCAGACATATGTCCTATTTCTGTCCACCACCACCCAAACATTCTTTTGAAAATAACTGTAAATGTTTAGTATTTTCTACTATACCAAGGGGCATCTTGTGGAAGAATGGAGGTTGAAGGGATTGGACACTTTTTCAGGAGTCTAGTAGTCATTATCTTTTCCAGTTATCTTTCCCATTTGAAGAGAGGTCATAGCTCTAATTGGAGCATGAAGAGAGTATTTTCAGGGCCTTTCTTTTTTTCTCTTTCATTTTTTTTTATGCCAAGGAGACCAGGTTGTAAATCAAGTCTTAGACCTCCTCCACTTCCTTGTAAATAATTTTAACAATAGTTAATCTAATCTCTTCTCTGCTGAAATACTGCAGGCACCTAAGGCTGTCAGAATGCCACACAAGAGAAAATATTGGTTAAGCATTCTACTCCCAGCAGTAGGAAAACGTGGCATTTTCTAAGTAGGATCTTAGGATTGTTCTACTTAACAGCTTATGTTATCATCCACATGAAACCTACAATCCCCTAGCATCACAGAATTTTAGACTTAGAAATACAGAGGCAACTGGTTCAGTTTTTATTTTTCCTAATGAAGAATTTTTCTTCTAAGATTACCAGGCCGTCACTGATTAAGCATTTCTAGTGTGTCAGGGAACCTAATATCAGCTTTTAAATATTCTATTAACAGTGTGTTTATTATTAAAATTTTGTTTCCTTACATTAAATCAAAATCTTCACAACTAAAACATCTACAAGTTGAAGCCAGTAACACACGTAGAAGGAAAAAGCAATCTTTTCCTCATTCATGTCTTTACTCTTTTCATTTCCAGGACTGAGTGCAGTACCTGGCACATAATAGGCCATCAAAGTTATTGGGGAATTTAAATGAGTAAAATATTTAAAGGCACCTATCAAGATCTCCCCAGGTCTTCAGGACAATCATGCCCAATTCTCTTACTCTTCAATTGATGGTTTCTAAACACATTATAATTGATTGCACTCATTTGGACAAATTCAGTTTGTACATGAACATCTAAAAATGCAATAGTCAGGATTAAACAAATAGCTCCAGAAACAGGTTGATAAGACAATGGCCAAATCAGTCTATTCTTTTTTTACTTTATTTAAGGGAATGTATTTCTATTAATGGAATCTAAGTATGTGTTAGCATGTCTGATAACCCCACTTTTCGCTCATATAGAACTTGCACTTAATTAAAACAGCTAGATTTTCATCTATTCCTTCACTAACTTACTGTCCAGACTGTTGTACACAATGAGGGTATAGAATGAGTAAGACAAACCAAAGACTTGCTGTTATGAATGTGCATTTTTTCAAAGTTTGATATTATTATAATGATCCATAATAAGTACTATTTAAAAAATGAAGCAGGGTAAAGAGATAAAAAGGGATGAGAAAGAGGCCACAATAAATTGAGGTGTCACGGAAGACCTCTTTTAGGAGATGATATTTGAACAAACACCTGACATATATAAAGTAAGAAGCCATGCAAAGATCTGAGACAGAGCCTCCTAAGCAAAAGTATTATCTATGTTATGTCAAATAATTGAATATTTGAGAAACAAGAGGCCACTGTGGCCAGTAAAGAGAGAATAAGGGGAAGGATGGTAGGAGATGAGTGGTAGGAAATGAGTGATCAGATTTATAGGGTTTTATATACCAGGGTAAAGGATTTGGATTTTATCTCAGGTATTATGGAAAGACACTGTAGGCTTGTGGGGCAGAATGATATGATATGATTTACATTTCAGAAAAAAAAATTTCTCTGGCTCCTCTATGGCGAGGAGACAAGAGTGGGAACAGAACGACTGAATAGAAGTCTTCCATAACAGACCAGTGAGAAAGGATGAGCATTAGGATTAGAGTGTTAACCCAAGTACCTAGGTTCTGTACTAATCTCTATTAGATTTTTTAATTTTAGAATGCTTTTAAAGTTGCAAAGATAGTACAGAGAGATCCCATATGCCCTAGACCCAGTTTCCCCTATTAACATCTTAGACTAGGTATGGTACTTTTGTCACAACAAATGAAAGATATTTATACATGAACATTAATTTGGGTCTATACATTATTCAAATTTCTTTACTTTTTCCCTAATGCCCTTTTTATCTGTTCCAGGATCCCATCCAGGAGACCATAATACATTTAGTCACATCTAGCTGTCACAGCTCCTTAGGGTCCTCTAGACTGTTGACAGTTTCTCAGAATTTTCCAATTTTTGATCATTTTGATAGCTTTGAGGAGTACTATTGAGGTCTTTTGTAGGATTCCCTCAATTGGGAATCTGATGTCTTACTCATGATTCAACTTGAGTAATGGGTTTTTGGGAGAAGACTACATAGGTAAAGTGCTACCCTCAACCTAGCATATCAAGAATACATATTTTCAATATGACTTCTCACTGGTGATGTGAACCGTGATTACCTAGCTGGGGTAGTGTTAGTCAGGGTTCTCCACCATCAGGTTACTCTTTTCTCCACTTCCCACACAGTCCTCTTTGAAAGGAAGTCACAATGAGCAACCCACACTTAAGGGGTGGAGATTTCAACTCGACCTCCTTGACAGGGGAGTATCTAAATAAAAATTCGGAATTCTTCTACACAAGGTATTTGTCTCTTCCCCTTCATTTATTTATTCATTCAATCATTTATTTATATCAGTTTGGACTCATGGATATTTATTTTATACTTGGATTATAATCCAATATTATTATTTATTTTGTTGCTCACATTGTTTCAGCTTTGGTCACTATGAGCTCTAAAAATTGGCCCCTGTGTCAGTTTGCCATACCCCTGTTGTTGTTGTTGCTTTCATTTGTTTGCTTTTTGGTTGTTTTTGTTTGTTTGTTTTTTAGTAGCGCCTTACTTAAAGGCACTTAAAGGCACTACTCTAGTGCCTGACACTATAAGATACTCCAGGTTCACCTTGAATATTCCCTGCCCAGTCCTAACATCAACCACTTCTTCAAGGAGCCATGGGTCCTTTTATTGGAAAATAATAACTTGAAACCAAGAGCTTGGCACTGGATTTGCTCATTTCCATCAGGGTGTTATAGCTTCTAGGCTTGCTCAGCTAACATAAAAAGGAAATATTATGTGTATATAGTAACCTGTGTATGTACAGATCTTTCAAAAGCATCGATCTATATCTATATTAAGCTAAATGTGAGTTCATACAGATGCCTCCAAATCTAATCCATTACCACATAGTTCATTCTAGCTTTCAACACTTGCTTGTCTGTAACCTTCGCAGATTTGTAAAAAAAATCAGTTGATTATATCTCTCATATTTTATCTTGTTAATCTTGTTAATTTTGACTCATCATTTCATCTCGTCAAAATAGTTTTATGTCTTCATTTTGTCAGGTAGAGGACAAAATTGATCCTGTTTATCCCAGGATCAACAATAATTTATTAAGTATATTCTCCAACAAACACTTAACAAGCATGTTGAACAGTTCAGTACTGTGGACAGAGCCATGAAGCATTCCACTAGAAACTTCCTCCAGGTAGATGTTGATTCAAGAATTAAGGCTTTCATTTCGCTTTTCTGCTGTTTTCCATAATTCTTCAAAATCAACACTGATGATACACATGGCATATGCAGATTATGACTGTTTCTCAGAGGTAATTCATCTGGACAAAGTGGAATTCATTTGAAATCAATAAATGCTCTGCAACTATCTTCTCTTATATCTGAGATTTCAGTTTGCCCTAAGTAGAGCTTTTGTTACCCTTTCCAACTCACAATGGTATGGAACTCTCTTTTCTCCACATCACAGGTTATCATTATATCACCTTTCTGAAGTCCTTCTTTGTTCATGTTGCACAGAAGATAACTAAACACATTTTCTAAACAAATAAATCAATGGAACAGAATACAGAGAGCCTGGAAATAGACCCACATAAATATAGTCAACTGATCTTTGACATAGGAGCAGAGGCAATACAAAGGAGCAAAGACAGTCTCCTCAACAAATGGTGCTGGAAAAACTGAACATCCACATGCAAAAAAAAAAAAAAAAAAAAAAAAGATCTAGACCACAGACCTTACACCCTTCGCAAAAATTAACTCAAAATGGATCAGAGAACTAAACGTAAAATGCAAAGCTATAAAACCTCTAGAAAGTAACACAGAAGAAAACCTAGATGACATTGGGTACTGGTATGACATTTTAGATACAACACCAAAGGCACAAACCATGAAAGAAGTACTTGATAAGCATGGACTTCATTAAAATTAAAAACTTCTGCTCTGTGAAAGATGATGTTGAAAGAAGATGACAAGCCACAGACTGGGAGAAAGTATTTGCAAAAGACATAGCTGATGAAGAACTGTTACACAAAATATAGAAAGAACTCTCACAACTCAGCACTAAGAAAGCAACCTGATCAAAAAATGGACCAAAGACCGTAATAGACATCTCACCAAAGAAGATATACAGATGGAAAGTACACATATGAAAAGATGCTCCACATCATATGTCATCAGGGAAAGCGAATTAAAACAACACCAAGATACCACTGCACACCTGTTAAAGTGGTCAAAATCTGGAACACTGACAACACCAAATGCTGATGAGGATGTGGAGCAATAGGAACTCTCATATATTGTTGGTGAAAATGCAAAATAATACAGCCACTGTGGAAGACAGTTCTTACAAAACTAAGCATACTCTTAACATATAATCCAGCAATAATGCTCTTTGGTATTTACCCAGAAGAGTTGAAAACTTAATGTCCACACAAAAACCTGCACCCAGATGTTTACAGCAGCTTTATTCATAACTGACAAACTTGGAAGCAACCAAGATGTCTTTCAGTAGATGAACAAATAAACTGTGGTACATCCAGACAGTGGAATATTATTCAGTGCTAAAAAGAAATGAGCTATCAAGTCATGAAAAGACATGGAGGAAACTTAAATGCATATTACTAAGTTAAAGGAGCCAATATGAGAAGGCTATATGTTGTATGATTCTAACTATATGACATTCTAAAAAAGGCAAAGCTGTGAAGACTACAAAAAAATCAATGGTTCCCAGGGGTGGTGGGAAGAGATGAATAGGCAAAACACAGAAGGTTTTCAGGGCAGTGAAAATACTCTCTGTGATATTAAAATGATGGATACATGTCATTATACATTTGTCCAAACCCATCAAAGGTACACCACCAAGAGTGAACTGTTAGGTAAACTATGGACTCAGGGTGATTATGATGTGTCAACGTAGGTTCATCCTTGGTTAGAAAAAGAAAAAAAAGGTATAATTCTGGTGGCGAGTTGATAACAGTAGAATATGTGCATATGTGGGGACAGAGGGTATATTGGAAGTCTCTATACCTTACTCTCAATTTTTTGTAAACTTAAAACTGCTCTAAAAAATAAAGTCTTTTAAAAAATCATTTTGGTACTTGCATTTCTGGGTTTAATCTTTACTGACTCTATCCCTTTGGGATTTTATCACTCATAAAGTTGTCCTTGGTCACATATCCTTTCTTTTACCTTTTAGAAAATATCTTTTCAAATCTGAGCTCATCCGTCTAAAGAAGAACACATGACAATTAAATGCACTGCATGATTCTGGACTGGATCTTTTTGCTATAAAAATATTGGGACAATTGGTGAAACTTGAATGGGGTCTGAGCATTAGATGGTAGTAATGTGTCAGTGTTAATGTCATCATTTTGATGGCTGTATAGTAGATCTGTAGAAGAAGGTTTAATATGTATTTCTTTACGAAATACATATTGAAGTGTTCTTTGTACTGAACTTGCAACTCTTCTGAAAGTTTGAGACTGTTTTATGATAAAAAAAAGTGTACTGATGAACACAAGTTTTTAACGTGTACTCACACAAAATTTGAGGGTATCCGCATTAGCTTCTTAAAATATCCCTTCACCCTTTTCTTCCCTAAGGGAAACATAATCATCAAATTGAAAATTCAATTTTAAGAGTTTCCCAATGGCTTTGATCCATATTCCCCTTTCAAGTTATATGTTATTTCCTTGCTTTTTGGAAATAATCTTTCCTTGTCTAACCATGCTGTTGCATTTTCAGATCCTATGTTCAATCTTGTGGCCTCAAAAGCCCCATTCCCTACATATCAGCAACTATCTCTTGACCACTAGTTAAACAAAAGTCCAGTATGGCAGCTCCCCTATGTCTTCCCTAGGTACTGGGAAAGGAAATTATCAGGAGACGTAGGGAAATGTTTTTGGATATTCTGTGCTTTTTATTTCTCCTTTTATCCTCACTCTTCTCTGTTTTCCTCCTTCCTGACTTGGGCTTTCCATATACACATGTGCCTTCTTAATTTACAAGAACCTAGTCAATGTATCATCAAAATTCCTACAGATCACATGATTGAGGAAGTCGAAATTCAGAGGTTTACTTGAGTCGAAGAAGGTGTGATGGACTAGCCTGCTTAAGCCTCCATGATCTTCCAATCAAAGGGCTTAGGATAATTTTGAGCAAGAGACTTCTTTTCATACCTTAGGAAGAAGAAATGAAGCCGTGACTAGTCTTCGGTGTTCTCTGCCTCCCGCTCTCTCTCTCTCTCTCTCTCTCTCTCTCTCTCTCTATATATATATATATATATATATACACATATGTTTTTTCTCTATGTATACCATTTCTTGCTATTTATATTTTCCTGATAATTCAGGAACCTAAGTGGAGACCTTGTAATCAGTTAATCTAAGAATTTATTTTCTGCCGTGTTTTGTGAAAAAAAACCCAAAACCCTGCAACTCCATGTAGCTTCTACTTTGGCTTTACTTTATGTCATAGAAGAATCATTTTGATGTGTGTACTGAGAAGGCAAATAAGTTCCAAACACTGAAAGCAAAATTGCACGAAAAGGCTCTGACATCAAGCATTATACAAAGATCCAGGTTTCATAAAACTTTCTGTTGAGCACAGGAATTACATGGTCGTTATTCTAGAAAGTGAAATTCCATTATACCAGGTCTACATGTAATGATTGTTCCACGATAATAATGTGAGGTATTAATCAAATTGGAAAGCCCAGGCCAATGGCCTGTAAAGCAATTTCCCCCACATTTAACATCGTCCAACTTTAAAATGCATTTGTATTTACTTTAGGGCCTTAAAAAAAACAACCTACTGGTGGTTTCTTTTTTCCCTAAGGTATGCTGTGTTGATATTTTTTTTCATATATATAATGCACAGAACTAAGCAACCACGTTTACAAGACAGTAAAGAGGAACAAATTAATAATAGTCAATTTAAAAAAAACTTAACCGCAATATGTTAAAGTTTAAAAGGGTCTCAGAGGGAAATGAGATAATCCAAAGATAGTGAGGCAATAAGCTAAAAGCAGCCACTGCATAAAAGAGGCACTGACTGAATATTAACTAACAGAGGACTACCCTTTTGATGCAAGCTGGGGAGAACTGCCTCTCAGGCACTCTGTTATGAGATAGGAAAGTGCTACCAGAGTTTTCAACCAATCTGTAGTTCCTGGAAGCCTGACTTTCAAAATAGTTCTGATTGCCTCTCATGCTACTTACCAGCAAGTGACAACCTTTAACCCTTGCCATGCAATCACACAGTTTTTGAGTATGAGGGAGCAATCTAGCTGAGCCAGAATTCCAGATCTAAATTCAGGTTCTCTTTGCAAAGGCTGAAGTGCTTATGATTTACCCTGGGCTTGAGTTGGAAAAATGTGCCCCATGTCTAAAAGAAACTGCTAGTTGACCATCCATTTCTTCTTCCTAGATATCCACCTAGACTATCTTTCCTAGCTGTCCTTCTAGGTGGGTGCAGCCTTTGATTAATTTTTCTCCAGTAACATGTGAGCAAAAGAGACATATGCCATTTTCAAGCTTGGCCCATAAAAGCCATCCCACACATAATCCTTTATGTCCTGTCCCCTTTCCTGTGTGGCCTTGGAAACTAAGAACAGAAAACGATGGAACCACAAGATGGAAGGAGTCCAGGTATCCAAATCATCAAAAAGAGTTAAACTGCCTGCTAATGAGCAGCACTCTGAATGAGAAATACACTTTTTTGGTGTTAAGGGGCTGAGAGTTGGAGGTTTCTTTTTCAGCAGCTGGCATTACCTTAACTAATACACTACAGTTGTCATCATTATTTGCAGGGGATCAAAGGCAGAGGCATCTCTCACTACAGGGTTGTCAGAGTCACAACCTTCCCAAGATTGAAACTGCCAGAGACTCACGTCGTTAGGCAATGCCAGAGCAAGAGAAAGCTTTTCTTGTGCTGGCATCCAAGGAGTAAACGGAATTCTGCACCAAGGAAGGAGATATAGTAAAGGTCATCTGTCCTTTTCCACATCAGACACACCAGCAGGTCTATGCTCCCAGGAGAGCATAAATGCTGTACTACCTTCCTGTACCGAATGTGTACAACTAAGATAACAGATTTACTGGAATACAAACACACACACACACACACACACACACTGTCTTTCCAATCTTTTCATTACTTCCTTTCACATGGTATCAAACCTTCATTCACCCACTCTACAAAATATTCATTAAGTAATTAGGAAATGGAAAACATTCCATCAGAAGTGACATGCAAACCAATGCCTCCAGCTGTTGAATCAATTTACTGAGAAAAGATGAGAGCTACAAAATTCTTGGGAGTGAACTCTAGGCAAAAACTAAATTTTATAAAGCAGACCGAAATTTTGATATTCTGACTAAATGACAGACTATGTCAAATAATATTTCTATGTTTTTGAATGAGAAAATATACTGACTATATTCACAACCCATACATACAATATGGAAAGAGAGTTCTTCATTTCTGGTAGAAATGGATATCTGGTCCCAACATGACTTGAGTAATCAATAAATATTAGTATTTGTCAGGTAAGTATTCAGTGTAGGAAACACCAACACAAATCTAGGAAAGTTCCCGCCCTATCTCACCGGACCAACAAAATACCACTTAGCATGAGCTTCAGGCATCCAGGAAGCTTTAAGAAAAGATAGAATCCAACTGGACTTTGAATTACGGGTCTACATAGACAGAGCAACTTGAGGACAATACTTCAAGACGACAATGAAATTCCATGATACCAAATTGGTGGAAGAATCAGGAGAGTAGATCTCTATAGAAAATAGGGTAGTTCTTGGTTTGTACAAGGGGATCCTGTTAGAGACAGTCCATATTTGCTCTTGTTCATATTTCTGTTCATCCCCAGCCTTTAGCTAGAAAGAGCACAGGCCCAGTAAATGCTACTGGAAGGGACAGACAGATGGATGGATGACAAATATTTGCAGCCAGCCATAGGGATTCCCTGTCCCCCACCCCAATCAGAGCAGTACAAGGCACCAAGTAAACCCAAAAATACCCTTCAGCATGGTCCAGCCCTGGCACTAAAATGGCTACACTGTTAGCACATTCTTAAATTCAAAAAGGACCTATTCCATTATCTAGCCAAACATACGTGTCTTTTAACCTGTACTAAGAATTCCCAGGTTCTTTCTGTGAGATGTCTATATATATATATATATATATATATATATATATATATATATATATATATGCCTTAGAAGCAAATCAGCATTGTTGCTTCTGAGAACTATGCACCCAATGTGGGTAAATAATTCATCTTATTATAAATTATCTACAGATAATAGGCCCAGTTCAATAAATAGGCTTCTTTTAAAAATTATACTATTTTATTAATCAGTGCATTTATTATGAGAATTTGTCAGAGTTGCCCCAGCCAAATTATCTTTGACACATGGTATTTCAGACATGGAAATGATCTCCAGGAACAATTCTGGAGAATCCATTAGGGCTTTAAAGTAGTTATCATGGTACCAAAACTATCAAAAAATGGTAAATTCTGCCATTTGTCTCATATCCAAAAACACAGTTTGGAGACACTTTAAACAGGATTTTTAGCCCTAGCTACCTCGGGAAGAAAAAAAATGCCCAACTTTAATGATTTAATCAAAGTGATTTTTAGATTTCTTCCAAATCTGAAGCAAAGGAAAATATAGACTTAAGTTTTATCATTGGAACACAGCATTTTGCAACATGTTTAAAGTTTTGAGATTTGTTTCTATATTAGAGTTTCTAAATTGAATAGCTGGCCTCCAGAGAAATACAGAAAAATTTAAGTATGGTCTTTTTCCAGATTAAGAAAAAAATTTAAATAGCTTCATGGATATATTAAAAGAAAAAGCCTTGCTTCCCTAGAGCTATATGGTAAAAATGCATTTTTATGAACTCAATTGACTTAGAAGAAAAGTCTTATGAACATTATATTTCATTTCTACAATTTCAGTTACTTCTCATGTTATACATATAAATTACTTTTACTAGGTTTAACAGATGTTTATATAATTTTTTATTTTTTTTAGTTTGAATGATTAGTAAACATGTTTCTGTGGATCAACTTTATCTATATGTTTGTCATTTTAATGTTTGTGCATCATTCTCTGTATTAATGGACCACAGATTTTGTCATTCCCAAATTAGTGGGTGTTTTTATCCAACTAGTACATAATTTAATTCTTTCTTAATTTGAGGTTTTTCATCTGTGTATGTTCCCCAAAGTATATATACCAAGTCAGAGTGTCATGACTCTTGTAACAGATTGCCAGGCTGTTCCCCACGAGGTAAAAATCAATGTAAAGTGCTGGTGGCAATGCCCACTGTATTTAATCAAATCTAAGATACCATCAGTTGTAAGGCACACAATTGTTTTCTATACCACTTAGAAAGTAAAAAAAAAAAAAAAAAAAAAAAAAGCTGCCAATTCAATGTTGACTAGTGTTACAATGCCATTTTTCATATGAGATATCCTGATCCCAAGAAATTAAAGTGTTAAGAAATGTGCATATAACCATCATTTAAATGCAGAATATTTTCAATGCTCCACTAATACTGGTTATATCAACATTTCTCTTCTGATAATTTAAATTTAATGTGTATATGATGCTACTGAAATGTTTAAATTTGCATTCTAACTACTACTAAAGCTGAGCACTTTTTTTCATGGGACAATTTCTGTATATGCAAATTGGGTTTTCATACCCATTTATTAGCAGGGGGAGAATTTTAGGAATGTTTGTATATACATTAGAGTATTGAGAGCATTTAGTAGATATGCTGGACACATACTGAGCTTCTCCCACCCTGTGATGCTTCTTTCCCTTTTGTGCTTGCTGTATTACATTTTCAAGAGTGAAAGCTATTTAATTTTATACATTTAAGTTGTTCTGTAACCAAAACATCCATTTTGTCAATAATAAATGCATCTCATCTCTGAATAGCATAAAAATATGATATAGCATTTTCTACCTTTATATATATTATTTTATATTAACCCTTCATTCCAAATCAAAAATATTGTAGTGTATAGTTTGAGATTTGGCTTGTGTTTTCATTAATGAGTCGCCATATTGCCTTGCAGTTTTCCCAACCAGATATGTTAAATTTGTGTTCCTTTCCCCATAACTCAGTTGCTTCTAGCTTTTCACATATATATTTCTTTTCTTATTAATTTTTATTGGAGTATAGTTGCTCCACAATGTTGTGTTAGTTTCTGCTGTACAGCAGAGTGAATCAGCTATACGTATACATATATCCCTTCCTTTTTGGATTTCCTGCCTACTTAGGTCACCACAGAGCACTGAGTAGAGTTTCCTGTGCTATACAGTAGGTTCTCATTAGTTATCTATTTTATACATAGTAGTGTATGTATGTCGGTCGCAATCTCCCAATTCATCCCACCTCCCCTTTCCCCCTTGGTATCCATAAGTTTGTTCTCTACATCTGTGACTCTGTTTCTGCTTTGCAAACAAGTTCATCTGTACCATTTTTCTAGATTCCACATATAAGCGATATCATATTTGTTTTTCCCTTTCTGACTTACTTCACTCTGTATGACAGTCTCTAGGTCCATCCATGTCTCTGGAAATGGCACTATCACATATATATTTCTTATAAGTTATAGAGGTATAGAAATTATATGGTTTACATGTGGTTTACTATGCATATCATAATCTCATACTATATCAATAGCTCTTTGTGATAAGGCAGAAATCCCCCATTTTGCAAATGAAAAAACTTAAATAATTCAGAAATACTAAATAAAATGCCCAAAGTTACACCATCAGTGCACCTTAGAGCCATGACAAGAACCATGGTTCTTGTCCTGATTCAGAATCTTTCCATTACCCCACCCTGACAAATATAGTGATTTGAGTATTTTTCAGGAAGCTCTACTGCACTCTGTCATTCAATGATTCTATAGCTAACTCGGTACCAGTCAGTTCTCATATCTGTCTATTTAGAATACATTTTGAGTTTTGAACAAATTTGGTATATCTGATGGGGACCACCCACCATCATTACGTTTTTAAAAATATTTATTAGTATTATTAGCGATATAGCCTTCCAGATGAAAATCACTACTATTTCTTTCAAAATGTATTAATTATCCTACAAAGGTATTAGATTATATTAAATCTATAAAATAGCTCAGAAAAACTGCTATCTCCATTTTAGTTAAGATATATCATCTTATCTGTACATCTTTCTTCATTCTCCCGTAATTTTTATTATATTCTGTAATAAATTCCATGTGCCTTGAATTATATTAATACAAAATTATTTTAAAGTTATTGTGACTAGATTCTGTATTCATTGCATCTTCAGGTTGTCTTTCATTAATGTATCAGTGTGAAATGAACATCTGTGAATTCATTTTATAGCCTGCAACTTTCCTACACCAGCTTACTCCCTCATAATTTCTTTGGTTAATACCCTAAGACAGTCTTAGCAGATAACTGGTTCCTTTTAAAAAATAGGATAAATTTGTTACCCTTTTATAGATGTAACTTTATGGGTTTTTTTTTTTGTTTGGGGGGTGTTTCTTTTGGCTGCACTGCATGGCTTGCAGGATCTCAGTTCCCTGACCAGGGATTGAACCCAGGCCACAACGTGAAAGCCCGGAATCCTAACCACCAGGCCACCAGGGAATTCCCTATAACTGCCAGCATTTCTAATACTACGTCTAATGAGGGTTGTTTCAAAGAGCGATCTCAAAGTTTTCTCTTTTTAAGCAATAATTCCATTGTTTTCTATGTTCTTTAGTTTTAAATAAAATCTGTTGATATTTGATTTTTAGTTTAAATTCATAATATTTTCTCATATGACTTCTTGGCATCTACTGAAATAATGTGATTTGTTTACCTTTTAATGCATTTTAAACTATAAAGATAAACCATAAAGCATTCCTGGGTTCATTCATGTATTCATTCAACAAACTTTTGTTGAGATCTGTCATTGGCACTGTAGAGATACACTGGTGAGCAAAGCAGATGAAGTCCTTGCTCTCATTAAGCTTAATTTTCACTAGGATGGTAAGTACTAAGTTCAAGTGGAAAATAATTCTAATTCTAAAATTATTCTATAACATATTCTGTATGCTAAAACTGTACTGAAGAATTCTGGATCCATGGTAGGGAAGAGAAGAATTAACGACAGGTCCATAACTTGATTCCTTCCTCCTTAGGGGACACCTAAAGCCATTCTGATCTCAACCAAACTTCTTTATAAATATACAAATGCACGGGCCTCCCTGGTGGCGCAGTGGTTAGGAGTCCACCTGCCGATGCAGGGGATACGGGTTCGTGCCCCGGTCTGGGAGGATCCCATATGCCGCGGAGCGGCTGGGCCCGTGAGCCATGGCCGCTGGGCCTGCGCATCCGGAGCCTGTGCTCCGCAGCGGGAGAGGCCACAACAGTGAGAGGCCCACATACCGCAAAAAGAAAAAAAAAATAAATAAATATACAAATGCAATTTACTATCTAGAAGACAAGTACTGGAAGAGTTTAGTTTATCTAAGGAGTCCTTTTCCCAGGGTGTAGATTCTGTATTGTAAACAACTCTGCAGTTTATGGATAAATAAGCTGATTGGAGAATGGAAATCAGTTATCTAGGCACTTTGGCTACATGGGTAGCAAGGCCTAAAAATGAAAGACCCCCAATCTCAGTGGATTTCCTGGACTAACTTTTACTACTCACAGTTATTCCTCATTATCCCTACCACAAGCAGTCTGACATGGAAAAGGGATTAGGAAGCTGCAGCTCATGGATTTGGGCATCCTAGATATCAATGTGGTATTTGCTGAGGCTCTTTTCACATATCCGTTGCTAATCGTTGGCAAATCATACTTCTGGATAAGAGTTCTGTCTCACGTGAATCTGACTAACAACGTAGCCCTGAATGTAGTACGAAGTAAAATGTGTCATTCTGGGTTTTTCCCATCCCCTTTCTGCAGATATAGCCCCATCTGGTTCCTAACCAAGACGACAGTAACCAATGCAGTTCAACAGACATATCAAGTGTCTGGGTGTGTGACAGGCGCTGACTTGGCACTGAAAACACAAAGGCAAATCAATTCTATTTCTGGTCTTTATTCAGTTATAGTCCATTGAGTCAGGAGACTCAGGCCCTTGAAAGCTGGAGAATGAAATTTGTCTTGCTGACATGAGTCCGGTATGAGGTGTGCCTAAGATGTATGCTTGTGGTCCAGACACTCAGTAAACTGCAGCTTTCTTTGAAACTCATTCCTACCACCACCACCGTCTCCACCATTCGTGTAACAGAGATCCTGGCATGATTTATGTCTCTGGACTCTCTTTCTTAATGAAACAGGAGTATTATCCAGGACTGGATATCTTCTACAGGCCTTGCAGAAGCTGTCAGTAGCCCCAGAGCCTACCTTGGGGATCTCCTACCATGAGTTCCTGTACAAACTGCTTCCTGTGTCTCTGCCTGCAGGCATCCTCTGGCTATAGGGGTCTGTTGCGCCTGCCCCTGGGGCAGCCCAGAAGTGTATCATTACAAGATATACCTCAACCAATGAGGGATGAGAGTAGCTGGATAAATACCCTAGCTTCCTCACCCCTTGGTAGGGCCATCAATTCTGAAGCACGTTCCCCCTGTTCTCTCAGAGCACCCCATCCCACCAGTGTCTGAGTCCAACTGACCACTGGCTTTCCATTTTATTGAATTTCTTCCTTCCCCTCATTTCCTCAGTCTCTCACCTCACCATACTTCTTGGGATCAACTCCCAAATAAACTATGTGCACATGTAGCCTCATCTCAGGGTCTGTTTTGGAAGAATCCAAACTAAGGTAATAGGAATTCTTTGCAATTTTCTTAGCTGTGATAACCATCTCTCTCCAGGGTCAGACCCCATCCCAGGCCCCTTAGCCAACAGCCAAACATCTGCTAATCAAGACAAACAGACCGGCTATAATGTCCCCTGTTCTCCTCAATAGATTAGTTAATTTGGGCATTTAGATAAGACTCTTTTACCACAGCTTCTTTAGGTAATGTACATTAGACTAATGATCAACAGATGTCAAGACCATTTCTAAAGCCAGACGCATTAGCCCCAGTACCCCTCTGCAAGGTTCCTCCAAAACTCACTTCAACAAGCAGCAGACCTGTATTTTTAGCATTTTTAGCAGTACATTATTTATATCTGTTGATTCTTTGTCTCCTTTATTTACATAATAATTTTGAGGGTGCAGACCATTTTGTATTTAGTGCCTGACATAAAGTGGCATTCAAAAAATGTTTATGTATAAATAAATGAATAAATAGCCAATATCTCACTAGACATGGTCAAACAGACGGTCCATCTGGCTTTGCAAGCTCAGCATATTAAAAACTGAATTCATAAATATTTGCAAATGAAGCAACTGACAAAGGATTAATCTCCAAAATATACAAGCAGCTCATGCAGCTCAATATCAAAAAGACAAACAACCCAATCCAAAAATGGGCAGAAGACCTAAATAGACATTTCTCCAAAGAAGATATACAGATTGCCAACAAACAAAAGGATGCTCAACATCACTAATCATTAGAGAAACGCAAATCAAAACTACAATGAGCTATCACCTCACACCGGTCAGAATCGCCATCAAAAAATCTACAAACAATAAATGCTGGAGAGGGTGTGGAGAAAAGGGAACCCTCTTACACTGTTGGTGGGAATGTAAATTGATAGAGCCACTATGGAGAACAATATGGAGGTTCCTTAAAAAACTGAAAATAGAACTACCATACGACCCAGCAATCCCACTACTGGGCATATACCCTGAGAAAACCATAATTCAAAAAGAGTCATGGAGGGCTTCCCTGGTGGCGCAGTGGTTGAGAGTCCACCTGCCGATGCAGGGGACACGGGTTTGTGCCCCGGTCTGGGAGGATCCCACATGCCGTGGAGCGGCTGGGCCCGTGAGCCATGGCCACTGAGCCTGCGCGTCCGGAGCCTGTGCTCCACAACGGGAGAGGCCACAACAGTGAGAGGCCTGTGTACCGCAAAAAAAAAAAAAAAAGAGTCACGGAGCACAATGTTCATTGCAGCTCTATTTACAATAGCCAGGACACGGAAGCAACCTAAGTGTCCATCGACAGATGAATGGATAAAGAAGATGTGGCACATATATACAATGGAGTATTACTCAGCCATAAAAGGAAATGAAATTGAGTTATTTGTAGTGAGGTGGATGGACCTAGAGTCTGCCATACAGAGTGATGTAAGTCAGAAAGAGAAAAACAAATACTGTATGCTGACACATATATATGGAATCTAAGAAAATAAATGGTTCTGAAGAACCTAGCGGCAGGACAGGAATAAAGACGCAGATGTAGAGAATGGACTTGAGGACACGGGGAGGGGGAAGGATCAGCTAGGACGAAGTGAGAGTAGCACTGACATATATACACTACCAAATGTAAAATAGATAGCTAGTGGGAATCAGCCACATAGCACAGGGAGATCAGCTCGGTGGTTTGCGACCACCTAGAGGGGTGGGATAGGGAGGGTGAAAGGGAGACGCAAGAGGGAGGGCATATGGGGATATATGTATACATATAGCTGATTCACTTTGTTATACAGCAGAAACTAACACAACATTGTAAAGCAATTATCCTCCAATAAAGATGTTAAAAAAATAAAATAAAGATATTAAGTCTAATAAAACCTTAATCTTTTATTATCTCAATTTTAATAAAAGTAGAAAACAGAAACAAAAATTAATCCATCATCTCTCACTCCCCCCAACTTTCTGCCCTTTGTTTTACTTCATACCTCACCTATTATCATTGTTTTTATCTTATTGATGTATGTTGAAACAGTGTCTATAATATGGAAATTATTCCTTAAAGATTTGGTAGAACTTGTATGCAAACTATATGGATCCGGTGACTGTTTTAGGGGTAGATATTTGACAAATTCTTCAATTATTTTCTATGGCATTATACTACTATTACACTCTTTTTATGTTTTTATTTGTGATTTTATTAACTTATGTTTTTAATTAATTGAGCCAACAATGTATATATATTTTGCTAATTTTGCTCATAAAGTATCTACTGGTTATCAATCCTTTCATAATTATTTCTTTTATTTATTTCAGTGTAAATTTAACCTTTCATTTTTTATTCATTTTTATTTTTATGTGTTATAGCCTAAATTTGGGGGTTTAAAAAATTAATATGCATATTCAAAGAGAAAGGAATAACTCTACTTAATGTTTTGGCTGAAACACGTTCATTTTGATGTTACATTTTCATTTTTTATTGCTAGTACTATACTAGACTTCCTTCCTGCTCAAATAATTATTTATAGAATATTCTATTTCTATGTGGGTGCCCTATTTTACAACTTAAAATTTTTTTTACTTATCACCTTAAAATGTGGTAAATGAGCTCAGCATCTTTGTGTCCACACATGTAATTTTTTTCCATAAGAAAAGTTATGTAGACTTTAAAAAATACATTTTCTATTCAGTAACAAAGTTTTCTTCTTTTCCTTTTTTTGCATTGTTGAATAACGTAATTTCTAGCTTGAGTCTTTATTTTCTAAGTTTGTTCTATCCTGATGTAAACATAGAAACCAATTGTGGGTGAGGGTTCCCGAGGTCCAGGGTTAGACAGAAGGAGTAATACCACACTGAGGTGAATCTGTGGGTATAGTGTCAAGTGACAGTCCAACGGCTAAAAAATATAGAAGTCAAAGAGGAAAGTGAAATGTGAGCAGGATGGAACTCGGATGACAATCAGAATTCCCTCCATATAGAAGCCAAGATTTTTGTTTTGATTTTTAGATGTTTGTGGTATGATAACTGTTATACATGAACTGAATATTTAGGTTTGGATTACTTAATTTATCTTTTATTGTGGCCATCAATTTGCTTGTAAAATTTACCTTCTCTAATACCAAACTAACAACTCCTAGCCTCATATTCTGCATTAATAGAATAGACCTCAGATGATCCAATTATTTGTCTGTAAATGCATATTAGTTTTATATGCCTTGTTTTGATTCAATATCTTAATATAGCTGTTGACCTTTCTTGTTCACATTTAATGTTATGATTGATTTTTATTATTCTCTAGCATTTTTTATGTTTTTATTGACTTGCTCTTTGAATTAATCTGTTTCTGTAGATGACTTCAAAATCCTTAGAGTGAGTCAGAAGATAATTTGATCTAGTTTTCTAACATCATTATATCCACTAACATTTGTCTGAAGCTTTACATTTCATAAAATATTTTATGAAGCATTATTGTATGCATGTTAATTCAATTACTTCCAATATTCCCCAACAGAAATACCAACTGCCATTCCCAACACTTGCCCTGTCTTAATTTTGTATCTGAGTAACCAGGAAATATCACTAATTGCGGGTGGGCCTCATCCAATCAATTGAAGATCTGAGTAGAACAAAAAGCCAAGTAAGAGGAAACTCCTCCTGCCTGACTGCTCAGAGCCAGAACACCGATTCTCTCCTGCCTTTGGACTTAAACTGAAACATCTCTTCCCAGATCTCAAGTCTGCCAGCATTTGGACTGAACAACATCAACTCTTGCCAACTGCACATCTTGGGATTTGTCAGCTTCCATAATCGTGTAATCCAATTCCTTCCTTATAATCAATTTGTCTATATTTTTTCATTCTCTGATGAATACAACAATCACAAAGTGAAAATTACTTTTTCTCAGACAATCCTGAGTTAATTGGGTTATTGTTGAGAATGATATCCGCCATATTGTTTAAACATCAGAAGAAGCTCAACTGCTGTCCATTCTGTTAGCAATAATAACAAAGCTTCTTCCTAGATCTTAACTGGGTATTTCCTGCTGTTTTTCCCTCAGTAGAAAAGAAGGCCTCTGTTCCGTGGAAGATTCTGTTATATTCCTAATGACCATTAATAAATCCTCCCCAAGTGTTGTCTCCTTTATTCTGAAAATTTTCACTTTCTTCATCCTCTCCTCGTGGGTTTTAACTTTATTAGTCTTAATATGAACCCTCTCAATGCTCTCCCTCTCCTGTATGTGTAAGTAATGAATTGCATAGCACTCAACTAAGCACATTTTAATCGAAGGATCTCCCAATATTGTGGTCAGTTTGTTACCTGTTACGGCCCAGTTATTATTTCTGGATTTCCTTACATCTAGAGGGAAGTTCCCTGCTCTCTCTCTCTCTTTCTCTCTGGGCCTATTTTATTCCTTTCCTGGTCATCCTTTCTTCCAACTTCTTCTCCATCGTACCAGCTTCACTTTAAATTCTGATATTTGTGTCTATATGCACCAATTCACCCATTATTACAGTCAACAATTTAATACGTAAAAAATCCAATGGAGGGCTTCCCTGGTGGCGCAGTGGTTGAGAGTCCGCCTGCCGATGCAGGGGACATGGGTTCGTGCCCCGGTCTGGGAAGATCCCACATGCCGCGGAGCGGCTGGGCCCGTGAGCCATGGCCGCTGAGCCTGCGTGTCCGGAGCCTGCGCTCCGCAACGGGAGAGGCCACAACAGTGAGAGGCCCGCGTACTGCAAAAAAAAAAAAAAAAAAAAAAAAAAAAAAAAATCCAATGGAGTCAAACCGGTTAGAACTAGTTGGGACACAACTGGCCAATGTATAGAGTTACCTACAGACTTTGTCGGAGGTTTCTGCTCACTCTCACCTTGCCATCCAGCTTATTTTCCATTGTCCTTTTAAGAAACATGGTCTACTCCATCAGATGTCACAGATGAGGATATCAAACAACTTATATCCCCAAACCTACAATTAAAGGATATCACTTAACAATCCTTCTAGGGAATAGTAGTGCATTAATAAGTCTCTATCTGAAGTACATTTTCAGGAAAATGGGTGCCAGTTCATAGTCATCTAGCATACACAATGTCACCTCCATTTCTATGAGCTTTCCTTCAGTCAACTGAAATTACTCTTTTTGTCTAATTTACCAAGCCATCTCTCTGTCACAGAAAGAAATTAGGTTTGTGAGTGCTTACTTGTCCTGAAGTCATGCTAGTTACTGATCAATATACTCCATATTTCAGGGTGCATACAGTATGATCCTATGGTGAAGCATTCCCTTATTTTGGCATATAAAAAAGCTGATTTATTGATTGCTGGTTTCCTTTTAAGTATTGGTACTATTAGAATATTTTTCATCTGTATTTGTATACTTTGTGAGTTCTCAAAAATAATCTAAGCCTTGAGCCCACTTATTTTAGGAAGAAAAGAAAGTACCTCACTTTAATCTGATTCTGGGCTTCCTATATTGCTAAGCAGATGAGCTTAAAAGAACTGGGGAAAGGGCTGTTGCTGCTGATATAAACAGCTGGTTCTGTACTGTAATTCTTAAGATATTTTTCTAGAACAGGCAGCTATTTCAGCCAATGTTTCCTTAATGGAAGAATTCATAACAAAAATTGTGTGTTCACCATGCATGTTATCTTAAAGCTGCAGTCCCTTTTCAGCGGCAAAGGAATTTGGGATTTTGTTTATTCCTTTTTGATTTTGGAAAAATAGTATGTGTACTTGGTTAAAACTAATCTGAAGGATTTATTATGAAAAACAACAATCCCTCCTACCCTCTGCCACACACACACATCAGTCCAACTCTCCAGAAGCAAACTATTTGTAATAGATTTAATTTTTACTTTTCCTGGTAATTATCCTCCCAAATCTATATAAAATTTATTTCACTCTACCCTCCTTCCCATTTTGGGTAGTATTAATTTTAGTCATCTTGGTAGGGTATACCATTCTAAGTTTAAAATGGTTTTCTCTTTGATTCCTCTCTCCATTGTCTCTTATCTTCTAGATTGCTAAAGAGAAATCTGATGCAAGTCTGATTCTACAAAGTTTGGCAGGTAAATTCCCGCCCCTGCCCTCAGAGCTTTTATGATCTTTTATCAGCTGTGTCCTAACATTTTATAAGGTGTCTATCTTTGTCTTTTTCTATTCCTTTACTCCATAATTCATTGGATTCCTTCAGTATAAGTAACATTTCTTTTTTCATCTTTAGAAAATGTACTCCTAATATGTCTTCAATGATTTCTTCCCTTTTGTTTTCCATTATCTTTCTAGAACTCCTATTAGCCAAATGTTAGCCCTCCCAGATGGATCCTTTGTGTTATTTTTTCTCTCTTATTTTCTACAAGTTTTCTGTCTATTCTCAGAGTTCTCCTTGACTTCATGTTCTAAAACTTCTATTTAAAATTACATTTTAGCAATCATATGCTTAATTCCCAAGAGCTCACTCTTTAACTTTCTTTTCCCTATTTTTCTGCTCTTGTGTTATAGTGAGTATCTTCTCATCACTCTGAAGATACCAATTTTTTGTTGTGTTATTCTGTTTCCAAAACTATCACTTTCTTCTAGGGTCAGTTGGTCTTTTTCTCTCATATCTGTTGCTGTTTTTGTTGCGTGCCTGGTGGTCTTTGGTTATACTTTCATAATTAAAATCAAGTGCTGGTCTACATGTAGATCTTATCTTGCTAAACTTCTCCTTGGATAAACAACTCTTTGTACATAGTTGGGGCTTATTAACTGGTAGACTTCATTTTAGAAGGCTCACGAATTCAAGAATGAGGATATCAGCATCTACCAAAGTAGTCTAACTTCTTTCCAAGCAATTTATTCATTTTCCTTAAATAAAAGCCTTTCAAGTCTCTGTGGTTTGTTCATATGTTTTTGTTTGGTGTGTTTTCATTTTTGTCTGAGAGTGAAATGCTGGGTGACCTACTCTCTGCCTATTGAGCATTCTGAAGGGGGCGTATTGGATTATGGGGAGCCAATTAATGTTTCATGTAATCACCTCCCGCATGCTCTTCCCCCTTTTTAAATTACCCTTCTAACTTCCACTGTCCATTGTTGCTGCTAACTTTGAGCCTGGAACTGTCCTAGGATCATTTGAGAAAATGAGGCAGATCTCTTCCACATTTCCTAGCCTGCTGTTTCCCATTTTGTTTTACCCATCAATGGCCATAAATCTTCTTTCTTGGATGGCATACATTTCTTTCTTCTGGAAATTTGAGATTCTCTTCTATATCTGGTTTTTTTTTTAAACCATCTTTTTATTGCCTTCTCAGGACGGAGGAAAGAAAACCACAAGGGCCTAGTTTGCCTTCATTAACTGGAAGCCAGAAAAACTTACTCTGTTGTTCTTTCAATGATAAAATAGCATTAACCTATACCAGCAATTGTCAAAGCACGGTCCCTAGAACGTGGACATCAGCATCACCTGGAAACGTGTTAGAAATGCAAATTCTCTGGCACTAGCCCTACTGAATCAGAAACTCTGGGGTGGGGCCCAGCATTCTGTGTTTTAACAAGACCTCCAGATGATTTATTGTATGATCACATTTGTGAATATCTGCACGACACACATGCTCATGTGTTTCCCTACGGCTAAGGACACCGATTTGCAGTTTCAATGGCCGGGGCCTCTAGGATCCAGCGTGATTCCCAACAGTTAAATCCCTTTTCCATTTTCAGCTAAGGGCCATTGATTCTCATATGAGGGCTAAGATGTTCCCCAAGACTTAGGTGCAAAAAGTATCACAGCAGACAGGTTCAGCTGTGATATTGGAATCAAGTCTAGATCTCTTTGATTCACCTTGTCTCAGTTCCCATATTAATATCTCATACCCATTATATGGACATCTGCCTTCATCCCTGTTTTGATGATCATTCTAATATCCAAGAGGCTGTCCTCCTAACTCCCACCCCACTGACTTCGGCTACTCCTGGCATAAAATTCAGCAAATTGGCTGGAAACCTGTACCCTGCTTGACTTTCTCTCTCTTTCTGGATTCTCTATTACAATGTTCTGCCCGCTTTTCAGACACCTTAGATACTGTGTCTTCCGGCAATACCGTAGGGTATCTTCTATTGGCACTTGTCCTTGGGTCTGACAACTCAGGCCTGATGGTGATCCAATATGTAACCACAAAGGAGAAGTCAACCAGTAACCCAGTAACCTTGGTCACATTTACTCCGCACCCTAATCAAAGAAGCTGACTGGTCACTCACAAAATCGATTGGCAACTGACACAGGCAATTATGTGTGGCATGCCATTTTCAGAGTGTCAGTTGTGAGTACATTTAGACTGGATCTAAAGAGGAAAAGTGCATGTGCTAGGTGACCTGCAGAACAGCCTGCTGGGGAAGACTAAATAAAGGGAGTATTGACCATTTGGTCCCAGGAAATGACACCTTGGCTTCCTTCATGGGAGTTTCTCTGATTTGCTTCGATGGAGGTCACCCTTCTTCATCTATAGTGACCTCAGCAGGGATCCATACAGTGTAAAGCAAACAGCAATGAGCAATCATCTCACTCCAGCAAAACAATGGGAAAGAGCTTGGGAGAAGAGGAAAGGAAACCTATGGGATAACTTGCAGGCTTCTTGAAACCTACCAAAACCATGACCAGCAGGTCACCTAGCAAATGCACTTTTCCACTCAACCTGTCCCCCCCACCTTGGATCCCAAACCTGCAGAGGTGTCTTCTTGTCCAATGCACATTCTGTTCCCGGTTGTACTTATGGAACAAACAAACAAAAATAAAATGAATTCCTAATTCTAGGGCATTCGATCTAAACAAAAAAAGGGTCTTTTGTGCCTTAAGAAAAAAAAATTCAATGGAGCCCTCATTTCTAAATCAATTAATAGTATAATGAATATTGTGGATAAAAATCCTTGATTCAGATTTTGTATAATTTATTCACTGAAGTGATAGATGGACAATTGAAATAATGTTTCTGCAAATAAAATTTCCAAATTTTTTGCTAAAACTCAATATCAGTAACATATTAAGGTGCCAGAAAAAAATAATATGAGAGAGAGGGATAATATACCATTCAGTTTGATGAATTTTTGGCAATTTGACAATGGCCTAGAGAAATCTGGTATGTGGAATAAATCCGATAAGTGGCAATACTTAAATAAAAATTAAAACAATAATTTATTGAGTGGTTTATTCTTAGAAGGCATTGTGCTAGGTACTGGGGAGTTATAAAAGTGAATATATTTTTATCTTGAATGAGACCACTGAACTATTTCTGAAGAAAAATATATATGAACACATGGAAGAGAATCCATGAAGCATTTGGTTGCTGGCTGTGTTTTACACAATTCCCTTTGCCCCCATGCATAACTTCCTCAATACTCATTCATTCAAAGAGAGTCATGTGAATGTGGTTACAGTGGTGTTAAGTAATACTTTTCAGTGCACCTCACCTGACCATCAGCTAATACTTAAATGGTTTGCATTTTTAATTCTTGTCTGCAATAACATTAGAAAAACTTAGAAGATTGCAAACTAGTATAGATCTCTTTCTTGTTTGGTTTTTCTATTCTTAGTATTTTGTGTATAGAAATTGAAGGAAAATAAGAAATAAAATCATCATAATTCTGGACACTAATTTTTTTTGGCTGTGCAACATGTGGGATCTTAGTTCCCCAACCAGGGATCAAACGCACGCCCCCTGCATTGGAAGCATGGAGTCTTAATCACTGGACTTCCAGGGAAGTCCCTGGACACTAATTTTTGTTGCAACATTTCTTATGAGAAAGCATAGCTAATCACTGGAATTACAGCAACATATTGATCTTCAATCCCCAAAGTTATTGAGCATTTCACAGGACTTGTATAACATAAGTATACAAGGCCACTACATACTGTTGTATAAGTTGTGCACTATGCAAATCCAGGGTACAGCACTTACATAGTCTAGGATGTGAATGGGAAGCCTTTGGAATCATGCATTTCTGCACTCCTGAAAGTTGCTTAACTTCATAAAGGTAATTTGGACTCAAATGTGAGTATGTGATCTTAACAGAATGCCTGACCACTACATTATTTGCATCCATATGCCTGAAAAGGCAACATCAAATAGCATTATTTTCATTCCATCAAATACCATCATAACTTGCTTCTGTTCAAATGGCAATTCCCTGTTAGAAACACTCAATACTTCAGTCTCCCATCCTCCAGCTACCTTATCATGGAAGACAGGTTGAAAAGAGCCATGTGACTCAAATGGTATGCTTGGCTTAACTCTAGCACAATTAGAGACAGTGGATCTATTACTATTTCATTAAAACAGACAAACATATTTATAGCCATATTCTACTTCATGCCTGGAAGGAAGATAACACAATTTGCAGTATGATGAAGAGGAAGATGCCCTTCATAAACACCATCTCATATTCCAGGAAAACAAAAGTATACTCCAGAAATTTCCAGGAAGTGGATGCAAAGTATGTCATACACATACTGAAAGTGAGTTTGGCGAAGATGGTCTTTTAAATTTGTTGCCCATGACTAGTAGTACTGTTTTATAATCTCTCAGTCCCTGTCCTCTTTTGACAGTCAACTTCGTAATGACAATGAGAGGAGCATTAGCACAGATGCAAAACACTGTTCAATCCATGTGTTTTCCCCTGATTTCTGAAGTGGCATTTAAAGCCAGTATTCTAATCACAAGCAAGAGTCAGAGAGCTGGAAGATGGTTCCAAGTAGGCTTGAGAAGAGTGATTTTATTTCTACCCTTTGGTAAGATAGCAACCCAATAGTTTTCTGTTCTTCTCACCAAGAATCATAATCTGCTAACCCAGTGAAAGCCTCTGAAACATGGTCATTTCCATGGAACATGCCAAGGGGAAATGACACAGGTCATAAGTCCATCCAGCAATTGCCCTAGCCAAGCCTAAATTGGGGCATTTTGCACAAGTATAATTTTTAGCCCTGCCCTGTCTTTCTTTGGTCCTATCCCTATAAACTCTCAAAATACATAAATAGTTGGAGGAATCAAAGTTCTTAAGGGAATATCAACCCTCCAAGTCTACCTCAAAAATTCATGATCAGGGTTAGCTGACCACAGTCTTCAGTTACATCACAAAAATGAAATGGTCTAAGAGACAACAATGTGGACTGTTGGGAAGTAAAGGAAGCTCAGCAATGAATAGTTACCACTAAGGAGGCTCAAAGAAAGCAATTGGGACAAGCCACATGAAAACCCTGTCAAAATGAAATGATTTGGTGTCTTGGAAAGAGGGGTGGTCTTAACGATGGAGTAATTTGTTACAAATACCAGGTCTGCTACTTATTACCCGGATGCCCTTGAGCGACCACTAAAACTCTGAGACTCAGTTTCCTCAGCTGTAAAATTGGGATGATAATTTTTGTCCTGCTAGCTCCAGGATAGCAGGGTTATTGAGAGGAAAATTAGACAATAAATGTGAATGTATTTTGTGAACAACCAAGAACTATACAAAACTAAGGCATTCATTTTTCTGAGAGACACTGGTCACAGGACAAGAAAAAAATCCCTGAAGTGCAATAATAATAAAAAGAGATAATAAAAAAAGAAAAAAAGTTTGAAGAAAAATCAATGTTACTAAGCATTCCCAGCCCAAGATGTATGGTGAGTACCTACATATCTTCAGTCGCAATGGAGTTAATACAAAAACTTTATAGAAATCATTTTCTCTTATCATGTGTAAGTTTTTTACTCACTAATGTTTAAAAGAAGCTATCATGTACTAAATGGTACAGATGAACCCATCTGCAAGGCAGATATAGAGACACAGATGTAGAGAACAAACGTATGGACACCAAGCGGGGAAAGCCGGGGGGCGGGGGTGTGGTGGGATGAATTGGGAGACTGGGATTGACATGTATACACAAATATGTATAAAGCAGATAACTAATAAGAACCTGCTGTATAGCACAGGGAACTCCACTTCGCTGCACAGTAGAAACTACCATAACATTGTGAAACAACTATACCCCAATTAAAAAAAAAAGTCTATCTGTAGAGGAGACTGCCCATTCATTCTCCTCCTCCCTCATAACAAATCTTGTATTATAGATTGTAGTCTTCCTCACTCCCTCCTTTTCCCTTCCCTCCATCTCTCCATACCTCCCTCTCTTTCTCCCTTCCTATACTGCTACAATCTTCAACCTACTATAAATAGTGATAGCCAATGAGATGGAAGCAGAAGTCTGTAGGCGGAGCTTCTAGGGACCTGATTGAAGTGGTGGCACATATCTTTCCTTCTGCCTCTGTCTGGAACATGGTTGTAAAGACTGAAATTGAGACAGCCGTCTTTTGCAGATGGAAGCAAAGAACTAAGGTGGCAAGGAGAAACCAGCACACCTGCCCTGGAATGCAACCCACAAGCTCCTATTTTCACTATTATTATAGTGATAATATGCTACCAGACTTTATTATATAATAAAGGTTTAAAATTCTTTAATCGGGTCCTATTTTATAAAGCTAAACTTGGGTTAAATAACATATCACATCATTACTTCCAAGGCTATTTCACATCAAACTCCCTGTTCCATTATCTTAATTAACATCCATAAGTGTAGTTTTTTCTATTTTTTAAAAAATATTCCAGGCAAAGCCAGAACACATTCTATTGGTTTCTACAGGAATTAATGTTGCGAAGACAGCTGGATGAGACTATGAAAGCTTGTTGGACCTTGCAGTCAAGCTTTGTGTGTACCTATGGAAAACAGCAGAGAACTCTGAGTCCTGATTCACATAATAAGGACAAACTTGCATTTCAAAGCCACACTTAGTTCAAGCACCCAGTCTTCACACAGTGATAACAATATCTAGTAATAGCTAGTCCAATTTCTTCTCTAAATATTTATGCCAGATTTCAATGGGAAGCTACTCATTATCCTGGACTAGAATTTAAGGGCACCAGCTAACTAAGCCAGAGTCCCACTCATTTTTCAGACAGAAGAGCATCATTCCTACTGTGATGAGCTGGCATCTGTGCGAATAGAGTATAAATTATTCCATTTTTTTCTCGACCCAAAGGGATGTCATTACATACCTAGGGTTTCTAATTTATATTATTTAAAAATTGAATAAATCAAGTCACTTGCAAAATACTTCACTATTCTGCCTTTGATGGAGGTTACTTGAAGGTGACTTTTTTCTCTTCAAACTTACAAGATCATTAAAGACAGAAAGAGCATCTGAATCATCTTTTTTTATCCCCCAAACCACCTAGAGTGCTGCCTTGTAGATACATTCAGTAAAAGTTGGTTCAGTTGAATTCACTCAATTGTTCAGCATATTTATGTGGTGACTTTTATTTGAGAATCTCAGTTCTGCCACTCACTACCACGTGAGCTGGGGTGTATCACTCTCTCTCAGCTTTGGTTTCTCATTAATAAAAACTCAACAACACTTTTTGTCCAGCCCATCTCTTGGTGCCATAGGGTGGGGCAAAAGAGGTAAATCTCTAAAATACTTTTTAAGTTATTATTCTTCATTATTGTGTCTCTGCAGTGCAATATATCCAAGATACTTTTTGTTTTGAAGTTCTTTGTGACAGTATTAGTTTTTCCCTTTATTTATCCCTAGTGAATCTTTGCTTTGTTGGTGACATCTTACCCTCCAACAAAGCGCTACCCTGCAGCATTGTCGCTGTGCCAATTCCACCCATGCTAAATTGCCATCACTTGTCCAGTGATGCCCTTCAAGCAGAAAAAAAGAATTTAGGCTTCCTCCTTACATAACTACCACTTCTTTCAGATATAAAGTAAGCTCAAAGACAAAGTAGAGACATTCCATACATTTTCTGCAGAGGACCTTAGCATCAGTAATTCAAGATCCATCAGCAAGAAAGGGGAGAAATGGGACAGGGAACCTAGGTGGATTTCCTGACTCCCACATATGATTGTTTCAAAGCACTCTGTAAACTGCATTATCTAAAGCAGCTGGAGATTTTTTCCTGGGCTGCATTTAATCGGTATGTCTGACAAGTGGAGGGTTTTGAATTTTGGCATACCCATATCCAAATGCAAGTACAACTTCCAAAACCAAAAAGAACAATGTATTTGGATTAGAAACCGCTTGGAATTATCAATACAACAGAAAACATAGGAACTGTACTTACACGTATTCTAAATTAAAGGCCTTACTTTGGAATTTTTGCTAAACTAATAGACCATAACATGATTGAGAAAATCATAGAAATGAAACCCTTAATACCACAACTGGTCATTCTGAATCCTTTGAAATATGCTAAGCAGCTCAAGATCAAACTAGAGTACAGTCATAATAAAACAAATACACATTCTATGACACTATGGATACTCACAAAAGAATAACATACTCTCTGCCCTCAAATATAGTCCTATGGACCTCCAGCAACGTAATTAAAATAAAATTAGAAAAGGCAGGAAAATATTTAAGACTGTTCTTCCCCCCCTCATTTTTCCATGGGGAAAAAAACAAAAATTAAAATTGTATTTCATCTTAATAATTGTTTTACTTAATATTTATTGAGCATGAGTTAATACAAAGAATGAGATTACCAAATCAGACCAAATATGAATCAGAGATATTACCTAGTAACACACTTTACTAATCATTTCAAGGATACAAGCACTTGGAGGCAGACGTGAAGCAGGGACACCCAGTACAGAGTTCCCTGCCCCTCCCTTCCCACATGAGATGCACTCTCTGACCTGTCTTCAAAGATGAGTTCTACAAGTTGGGTGTGCAGTCACCTCATACAGCAGGGAGTATTTTAGGTTATGAAACATCTCCATTTACAGCCAGATGGTTACATAGCTTATGTGACATTTTCCAGAGCGCCATGCCCCATAAATCCACAGACCCTAGACGTGTTTACCATAAGCAATCCTAAACCAGAGACACCCTGCCAAAAGCAGTCCGCAGACTTGACTTCCGTTCCTCACAAACGTCATTAGTCTATTCACCAGATCATTTATTAGCATTTTTGTTTCCGTGCCACATGGCTTGTGGGATCTTAGTTCCCCGACCAGGGATAGAACTCAGGCAGTGAAAGCGCAGAGTCCTAACCACTGGACGGCCAGGGAAGTCCCTATTAGCATGCTCATATGGAGATGCGGCTCGGTCATTTGCCTTCTTGCTTTCCCATGAATGTTCCCCCAGTAAAGAGAGGCCAATGAATTGCAGACTAGTTGCTGAACCCCTTCCTTCCCAAAACATTCATCATGTTCCAGGTTTGATTCCTAAATTCTTCATGTGTGTTACTTCATGTAATCCTCTCAACTGTATGAGGTAAGTACTATCATTCTGTTCTCCAAAATGAAGAAATTCAGACAAGAGAAGACTATGCAACTTGCTGAAAGTCCCACAGCTAGAATGTAACAGAACCAGGATTTAAGACCTAATACATTGGCTTCAACTTCTGTTTTCTAAAGCAAGATATGGTTCACTCCTGTAATAGAAATCTTTCTGTGATCTTTCGAGACTTACACTACAGACTTAGGCTTATGAACAAAGATTCCTTTTTCTTTTAAATTTTTATCGGAGGAAGACTTTCGGAAGATGGCGGAAGAGTAAGACGCGGAGATCACCTTCCTCCCCACAGATACACCAGAAATTCATCTACACGTGGAACAACTCCTACAGAACACCTACTGAACGCTGGCAGAAGACCTCAGACCTCCCAAAAGGCAAGAAACTCCCCACGTACCTGGGTAGGGCAAAAGAAAAAAGAAAGAACAGAGACAAAAGGATAGGGACGGGACCTGCACTTCAGGGAGGGAGCCGTGAAGGAGGAGAGGTTTCCACACACTAGGGAACCCGTTTATGGCGGAGAGGGAGGATGGCGGGGTGGGGGGGGAAGCTTCGGAGCCACGGAGGAGAGCACAGCAATAGGGGCAGCGAGGGCAAAGCGGAGAGATTCCCGCACAGAGGATGGGTGCCGACCGGCACTCACCAGCCCGAGAGGCTTGTCTGCTCGGCGCCGGGGTGGGCGGGGTTGGGAGCTGAGGCTCGGGCTTCAGTCAGAGCGCAGGCAGAGGACTGGTGGCGTGAACACAGCCTGAAGGGATTAGTGCGCCACGGCTAGCCGGGAGGGAGTCCGGGAAAAAGTCTGGAACTGCCGAAGAGGCAAGAGACTTTTTCTTCCCTCTTTGTTTCCTGGTGCACGAGGAGAGGGGATTAAGAGCGCCGCTTAAAGGAGTTCCAGAGACCGGCGCGAGCCGCGGCTATCAGCGTGGACCACAGAGACGGGCATGAGATGCTAAGGCCACTGCTGCCGCCACCAAGAAGCCTGTGTGCGAGCACAGGTCACTCTCTACACCTCCCCACCCCAGGAGCCTGTGCAGCCCGCCACTGCCAGGGTCCAGTGATCCAGGGACAACTTACCCAGGAGAACGCACAGCGCGCCTCAGGCTGGTGCAACGTCCCACAAGCCTCTGCCGCCGCAGGCTCGCCCCGCCCTCCGTGCCCCTCCCTCCCCGAGGCCTGAGTGAGCCAGAGCCCCGGAATCAGCTGCTGCTCCTTTAAGCCCGACCTGTCTGAGCGAAGAACAGACGCCCTCAGGCGACCTACACGCAGAGGCGGGGCCGCATCCAAAGCTGAACCCGGGGAGCTGTGTGATCAAAGAAGAGACAGGGAAATCTCTCCCAGCAGCCTCAGAAGCAGCGGATTAAACCCCCACAATCAACTTAATGTACCCTGCATCTGTGGAATACCTGAATATACAACAAATCATCCCAAACTGAGGAGGTGGGCTTTGGAAACAACGGTATATATATATATATTTCCTTTTCTCTTTTTGTGAGTGTGTATGTGTATGCTTCTGTGTGTGATTCTGTCTGTATAGCTTTGGTTTTACCATTAGTCGTAGGGTTCTATCTGTCTGCTTTTTTTAATTACTTAAAAAATATTCTTTTCCTAATAATTATTTTTTTATTATAATAACTTGATTTTAAATTACTTTATTTTATTTAATTTTATCTTCTTCTTTCTATCTTTCTTTCTTTTCTCCCTTTTATTCTGAGCCGTGTGGAGAACAGGCTCTTGGTGCTCCAGTGAGGGGTCAGGGCTGTGCCTCTGAGGAGGGAGAGCCAACTTCAGGACACTGGTCCACAAGAGACCTCCCAGCTCCATGTAATATCAAATGCTGAAAATCTCCCAGAGATCTCCATCTCAACGCTAAGACCCAGCTCCACACAATGGCCAGCAAGCTCCAGTGCTGGACGTGCCATGCCAAACAACTAGCAAGACAGGAACACAACCCCACCCATTAGCAGAGACGCTGCCTAAAATCATAATAAGGTCACACCACAAAACACACCACCGGACACAGCCCTGCCCACCAGAGAGACAGGATCCAGCCTCATTCACCAGAACACAGGCACCAGTCCGCTCCACCGGGAAGCCTACACAACCCACTGAACCAAACTTAGCCACTGGGGGCAGACATCAAAAACAACGGGAACAACAAACCTGCAGCCTGCAAAAAGGAGAGGCCAAACACAGTAAGATAAGCAAAACGAGAAGACAGAAACACAGCACATGAAGGAGCAAGGCAAAAACCACCAGACCTAACCAAGGAAGAGGAAATAGGCAGTCTACCTGAAAAAGTATTCAGAATAATGATAGTAAAGATGACCCAAAATCTTGGAAACAGAATGGAGAAAATACATGAAACGTTTAACAAGGACCTACAAGAACTAAAGCACAAACAATGATAAACAACACAATAAATAAAATTTAAAATTCCCTAGAAGGAATCAATAGCAGAATAACTGAGGCAGAAGAACGGATAGGTGACCTGGAAGATAAAATAGTAGAAATAACTACTGCAGAGCAGAATAAAGAAAAAAGAATGAAAAGAATTGAGAACAGTCTCAGAGACCTCTGGGACAACATTAAACACACCAACATTCGAATTATAGGGGTCCCAGAAGAAGAGAAATAGAAAGGGACTGAGAAAATATTTGACGAGATTAGAGTTGAAAACTTCCCTAATATGGGAAAGCAAATAGTTAATCAAGTCCAGGAAGCACAGAGAGTCCCATACAGGATAAATCCAAGGAGAAACATGCCAAGACACATATTAATCAAACTATCAAAAATTAAATACAAAGAACAAATATTAAAAGCAGCAAGGGAAAAACAACATGTAACACATATGGGAATCCCCATAAGGTTAAGAGCTAATCTTTCAGCAGAAACTCTGCAAGCCAGAAGGGAGTGGCAGGACATAATTAAAGTGATGAAGGAGAAAAACCTACAACCAACATTACTCTACCCAGCAAGGATCTCATTCAGATTTGACAGAGAAATAAATAGCTTTACAGACAAGCAAAAGCTAAGAGAATTCAGCACCACCAAACCAGCTTTACAACAAATGCTAAAAGAACTTCTCTAGGCAGGAAACACAAGAGAAAGAAAAGATCTACAATAATAAACCCTAAACAATTAAGAAAATCGTAATAGGAACATACATATCGATAATTACCTTAAATGTAAATGGATTAAATGCTTGAACCAAAAGACAGAGACTGGCTGAATGCATACAAAAACAAGACCCATATATATGCTGTCTACAAGAGACCCACTTCAGACCTAGGGACACATACAGTCTGAAAGTGAGGGGATGGAAAAAGATATTCCATGCAAATGGAAATCAAAAGAAAGCTGGAGTAGCAATTCACATATCAGACAAAATAGACTTTAAAACAATGACTATTACAAGAGATAAAGAAGGACACTACATAAAGATCAAGGGATCAATCCAAGAAGAAGCTCTAACAATTGTAAGTATTTATGCACCCAACATAGGAGCACCTCAGTACATAAGGCAAATACTAACAGCCATAAAAGGGGAAAGCAACAGTAACACAGTCATAGTAGGGGACTTTAACACCCCACTTTCACCAATGGACAGATCATCCAAAATGAAAATAAATAAGGAAACACAAGCTTTAAATGATACATTAAACAAGATGGACTTAATTGATATTTATAGGACATTCCATCCAAAAACAACAGAATACACATTCTTCTCAAGTGCTCATGGAACATTCTCCAGGATAGATCATATCTTGGGTCACAAAGCAACCCTTGGTTTATTTAAGGAAACTGAAATCATATCAAGTATCTTTTCCGACCACAACGCTATGAGATTAGGTATCAATTACAGGGAAAAAATTGTAAGAAATACAAACACATGGAGGCTAAACAACACACTACTTAATAACCAAGTGATCACTGAAGAAATCAAAGAGGAAATCAAAAAATACCTAGAAACAAATGACAATGAAAACATGACAATCAAAAACCTATGGGATGCAGCAGAAGCCATTCTAAGAGGGAAGTTTATAGCAATACAGTCTTACCTCAGGGAACAAGAAAAATCTCAAATAAACAACCTAACCTTACACCTAAAGCAATTAGAGAAAGAAAACAAAAACCCAAAGCTAGCAGAAGGAAAGAAATCATAAAGATCAGATCAGAAATAAATGAAAAAGAAATGAAGGAAACGATAGCAAAGATCAATAAAACTAAAAGCTGGTTCTTTGAGAAGATAAACAAAATTGATAAACCATTAGCCAGACTCGTCAAGAAAAAAAGGGAGAGGACTCAAATCAATAGAATTAGAAATGAAAAAGGAGAAGTAACAAGTGACACTGTAGAAATAAAAATGATCATGTGAGATTACTACAAGCAACTCTATGCCAATAAAATGGACAACCTGGAAGAAATGGACAAATTCTTAGAAGTGCACAACGTTGCGAGACTGAACGAGGAAGAAATAGAAAATATGAACAGACCAATCACAAGCACTGAAATTGAAACTGTGATTAAAAATCTTCCAACAAACAAAAGCCCAGGACCAGATGGCTTCACAGGCGAATTCTATCAAACATTTAGAGAAGAGCTAACACCTAACCTTCTCAACCTCTTCCAAAATATAGCAGAGGGGGGAGCACTCCCAAACTCATTCTACGAGGCCACCACCACCCTGATACCAAAACCAGGCAAGGATGTCACAAAGAAAGAAAACTACAAGGCCAATATCACTGATGAACATAGATGCAAAAATCCTCAACAAAATACTAGCAAACAGAATCCAACAGCACATTAAAAGGATCATACACCATGATCAAGTGGGGTTTATCCCAGGAATGCAAGGATTCTTCAATATACACAAATCAGTCAAACAACCCAATCCAAAAATGGGTGGAAGACCTAAATAGACCTTTCTCCAAAGAGATATACGGATTGCCAACAAACACATGAAAGAATGCTCAACATCATTAATCATTAGAGAAATGCAAATCAAAACTACAATGAGATATCATCTCATACTGGTCAGAATGGCCATCATCAAAAAATCTACAAACAATAAATGCTGGAGAGGGTGTGGAGAAAAGGGAACCCCCTTGCACTGTTGGTGGGAATGTACATTGATACACCACTATGAACAACAGTATGGAGTTTCCTTAAAAAACTAAAAATAGAACTACCATACAACCCAGCAATCCCACTATTGGGCATATACCCTGAGAAAACCATAATTCAAAAAGTTATGTACCAAAATGTTCATTGCAGCTCTATTTACAATAGCCAGGACATGGAAGCAACCTAAGTGTCCATCAACAGATGAATGGATAAAGCAGATGTGGCACATACATACAATGGAATATTAGGCATAAAATCGAACGAAACTGAGTTATCTGTAATGATGTGGATGGACCTAGAGACTGTCATACAGAGTGAATTAAGTCAGAAAGAGAAAAACAAATACCGTATGCTAACATATATATATATGGAATCATAAAAAAAAAGAAAGAAAGAAAAAAATGGTCAGAAGAACCTAGGGGCATGACAGGAATAAAGACACAGACCTACTAGAGAATGGACTTGAGGATATGGGGGTGGGAAGGGTAAGCTGGGACAAAGTGAGAGAGTGGCATAGATATATATACACTACGAAACGTAAAACAGATAGCTAGTGGGAAGCAGCCGCATAGCACAGGGAGATCAGCTTGGTGCTTTGTGACCACCTAGAGGGGTGGGATGCGGGGGCGGGAGGGAGGGAGATGCAGGAGGGAAGAGAAAATGGGACTTACGTATATGTATAACTGATTCACTTTGTTATAAAGCAGAAACTAACACACCATTGTAAAGCAATTATACTCCAATAAAGATGTTAAAAATAAATAAAGAAAACAAAAAAAAACCCCCAAGAAAACAATATGGTACTGGCACAAAAACAGACATAAAGATCAGTGGAACAGAATAGAGAGCCCAGAAGTAAAGCCATGCACTTATCGTCAATTAATCTACAACAAAGGAATTCAGAACATACAATGGGAAAAAGACAGTCTCTTCAATAAGTAGTGCCAGAAAACTAGACAGCTACATGTAGAAGAATTAAATCAGAATATTTGCTCACAGCATATACAAAAATAAACTCAAAATTGATTAAAGACCTAAATGTAAAACTGGAAACAATAAAACTCTTAGAAGAAAACACAGGCGAGGGGCTTCCCTGGTGGTCCAGTGGGTAAGACTCCGTGCTCCCAATGCAGGGGGCCCGGGTTCAATCCGTGGTTGGGGAACTAGATTCCGCATGCATGCTACAACTAAGAGTCTGCATACATGCTACAACTAAGAGTCCACATAGCACAACTAAGACCCAGCGCGGCCAAAATAAATAAATAAATAAATAAATATTTTAAAGTGTTTAAAAAAAACACAGGCAAGCACTCTGACATTAATAGTTGCAATATTTTTTTTGGATCTGTCTCCTAAGACAAAGGAAACAAAAGCAAAAATAAGCAAATGGGACCTAATTAAACTTAAAAAGATTTTGCACACACCTGAAACTAACACAACATTGTAAATCAACTATACTCCAATAAAATTTTTTAAAAAATAAAAAGCAAAAATTAAAAAAAATTTTTAAAGCTTTTGCACAGCAGAAAAAAATAATGAAAAATCAATCTACTGAATGGGAGAAAGTATTTGCAAATGGTATGACTGATAAGGTGTTAATATCCAAAATATAAAAACAGATCATACAACTCAAGAGCAAAAAAACCAAAAAACAACAACAAAAAACCCGACTAAAAATGGACAGAAGAATGGAATAGACATTTTTCCAAAGAAGACATACAAATGGTCCAAGAGGCACATGAAAAGATATTCAACGTTGCTAATCAGAGGAATGTAAATCAAAATCACAGTGAGATATCACCTCACATCTGTCAGAGTGCCCAGTGGCTATCATCAAAAAGACCACAAACAACAAATGATAGAGAGAATGAGGAAAAAAGGGGAAACCTGGTTCTCTTTTGTGGGAATGTAAATTGGTGCAGCCACAATGAAAAATTGTATGGAGGTTCCTCAAAAAACTGAAAACAGAACTACCACATGATCCAGCAATTCCACTTCTGAGTATGTATCTAACAGAAATAAAACAAACATGAATTCAAAAAGATACATGCACCCCAATGTTCACTGCAGCACTATTTACAATAGCCAGGTCATGGAAGCAACCTAAATGCCCATCGACAGATGAATGGAAAAAGAAGATGTGGTACATATATACCATGGAATATTACTCAGCCATAAAAAGAATGAAATTCTGCCATTTGCAACAACAAGGCTGTAACTAGAGGGTATTATGCTTAGTGAAGTAAGTCAGACAGAGAAAGACAAATACTGTATGTTATCACTTATATGTGGAATCTAAAAAATAGAACAAAACAGAAACGGACTCACAGATACATATAGAGAACAAACTAGTGGTTACCAGTGGCTAGAGGGAAGCAGGGAGAGGCAAGACAGGGGTAGAGGGTTAGGAAGTACAAAGTACTATGTGTAAAATAAGCAACAAAGATGTACTGCACAGCACAGGGAATATAACCAACCTTTTATAATAACTTTAAATGGAGTATAATCTATAAAAATATTAAATCACTATGTTGTATACCTGAAACTAATATTGTAAATCAACTATACTTCAATACCAACAACAAAATGAAGGATTCTGTTCAATGACAGAGTCATCAGATAGATGACAGAAGAGGAGAAATAATATATAATATCTAAAATTGACAGGGACTAACATCTAGAACATAAAAGGAACACCTTCTAAACAAAGACCCAAAAGAAAATGGGCAAATAAAATGAACAGGCAATTAATTCAAGAAAGCAATTAACTCAAGCATAATATGAGATGCTCAAGCTCACTAGTCATTAGAGAAATTTATCACTTAACATTTATATCAGATTAGCAAAAATTAGAAAACTGGCATTCCTGTTACTATCACTGTATAACAAATTAGCACAAAACTTAGTTGCCCAAAACAACCACCACCATTTTATTATTTTTCATGGTCTTTGTGGGACAGGGATTCAGGAACAATTCAGCTGAGAGGTTCTGGCCCAGGGTCAAAGGTGTCTGGAGCTGAAGAATCCAGGAGATGAGAGACATCTCTCTCTCCTCGTATGGCCTTCTCCTTGTGGTCTATAACATGGGCTACTTTGGGATTCCTCAGAGCATGGCCTCAGGGAAGTCAGATTTTGTACATGGTAAGCTCAAGGATTCATGGTAAGTCTTCTACCAAGCAAGAGAGAAGCTGAACCACCTTTCATAATGTGACCTCAAAAGTCACATAGTATTACTTTTGCCATATTATTTTTGGCCAAAACACTCACAAAAGCCTCCCTACGTTCAAGGGGAGAAGAACTGGACTTGACTTCCTGACAGTAAGTGGCGAATTTTCTAGAGAAGAATGTGGGATGGGAGACATTGTTGCAGACATCTTTGGAAAATGCAGTATGCCACAGCTGGATAGTTCCAAGTGTTAAGGGACATAGGGTAATATAGAGTACAGACAAGCATGAATATTCTAGAAGGCAATCTGGCAGTGCTGAGACAGATTAAGTGTATCTATACCATTTGACTCAGAATCCTCACTCCTGGCTATATATCCCTGAGAAATTCTCTTACAGTCTCTAAGAAGACATGTATAAACATGTTTATCACAGCATTGTTTGGGGTAGCAAGGAGTCGGAGATAATCTACGTTTCATCACCAAGGGACTGAGTAAGTAAAATATGATCAATGCTTACAATGGATTATGCAGCAGTTTGAAGCAACAGAGTAGATGTACACACAGTAACATGAACAGAATATTAAAAATTATGGTGCTGAAAAATCAGAAACAGAATGAGATGCATAGCACAATGATACTAACATTTTTGTTTATTAAAAATTCACACACTTAAAACAATGTGAGTTTTCTAGAGCACAGAGAAATGAAGGGTAGACCTTACCAATTAAATGTTTGCCTGTGTCCAGGGGAGGAGACTGGGAATAGAAACTGGGGAGAAAAAAGGAAAATGAAGAGACAAGAGAGGGACATTACCCTGGCCAATTGTGTGCCTTGAACTGAGCAGTATAAATAACTCTACTCTTTTTTAATATGTGTTTTATTTATTTATTTGTTTAGGCTGCCCCAGGTCTTTGTTGTGGCATGTGGGATCTTTAGTTGTGGCATGTGGGCTTCTTAGTTGCGGCAGGCATGTGGGATCTAGTTCCCCGACCAGGGATCGAACCTGGGCCCCCTGCATTGGGAGCGTGAAGTCTTAACCACTGCACCACCAGGGAATTCCCTAACTCTACTCTTTACATCTGATTTAATAACAATCTCCAAGGGCAAAGTGAGAAGGGTTGTACTAGGTAGGACTTTAGTCAATAACCTTCTAAAAACTTAGAGTGGGGCTTCCCTGGTGGCACAGTGGTTGAGAGTCTGCCTGCCGATGCAGGGGACACGGGTTCGGGCCCCGGTCCGGGAGGATCCCACATGCCGCGGAGCGGCTGGGCCCGTGAGCCATGGCCGCTGAGCCTGCGCATCCGGAGCCTGTGCTCCGCAACGGGAGAGGCCACAACAGTGAGAGGCCCGCGTGCCGCAAAAAAAAAAAGAAAAGAAAACCTTAGAGTGACACATAGACCAAGTTACAGACGTTTCTGTAACTCAGTTTATTCATCTTTCAAAATATGATTTGAAATAAAGTCAATGATTGGGGATCAATGAAAGGTGTATTTTCAGGCAGAAAAGGTTTTTCAGAAATCTTCAACTAACAGATCACATAGATGTCACTTTAATTAAGGCTAGAATTTGAGTATTCGAAAAAAAATATTTTAACAACAAGGTTTCTAAATATATGGTGCTAAGGAAAAAAGAAATGAATTAGATTTGTAAATAGCCTTTAAAGTAAATTAAATTGACATATGTAAAACAGCAATACATGCTTTGCAATAAAAACACATTAAAATGGCTGCCTATGGGGTAATGAGAAGGGAGTATGGGGGAGAAATAGTTCATTAACTAGTAAGCTGTCATACCTACATTTGGATTTTAGATGAGGCAAATAAATACTTTACCAAAATAATTACAATTCTAAGAGAAAAAAATATTTTAAACATTCCATTATTCCTATTATTAAAATATTTTAAGTTCTATGATGTCTCAGGGATTGAATCTGATTTAACACATTTAGGAAACAACCACAGGCCTAAGGGCAGAAAGCTGGGAAACAGTCAAAGACCTTATTTCATTTCCTTGATATAACCTTGACATCTGAGTTCAGTGTCAGTTTGACTGGCGTGTGCCTCTTTTTGCTTGGCATTCTCATTTAATAATGTAGTTACAGCTGTAAAACTTGAGATACTGTCACAAGAGACAGAGAGAGCTGAAGCTGAACTAAAAAGCTACGAGAATATTAGCCCTTTGGGGTGAAAGAAATATTAAAAAGTCAACCATGGCCCTAGGGTTCCACACCAGAATCCTTTACAGGTTTAACAAAAGGCTACTTTAATTTGCAACCCCCAGAAGACACCCTTCATGAGACTGGAAAAGAAAAACTGCCCTGCATCCCTCATTCTCTCCCATTTGAAACCTGAGAAAAATTGAGCAATTTGCATTTAACCTCTTTCTCAAGGTCACTGACAATAACATTCGTTTACTGGTTTTCATTTTCTAGGATTTTGAAGGGGAGGGAGAGGAGAAAAAATCATAGATCTGAATTAGCCATACTTATGAAATTCTTTTAAAACTGCCATTGCAGCCCAGTGCTTCTAAGGGCTCTTATTTGAACATTTGTGATGGCCTCAATTCAACACAAGCAGACAGCAATCCAGGAGATCCAACTTCTATTTCCAATTAAAACTTAACTTTTTTTTAAAGTGACCTCACACTTTGAGTTGCCTCCTTTTAAGAGATATTAATATTTAACAATTTCTTCAACATAGCAAAATAATTTGAGTTGATATAATGTATGAAGGAGAAATACATTTTTAAAAATCTCCCCAAATAAAAAAGACATTTTCCACAAATCTCTTTTTCCAGTATGAATAACCCTACCTTCATTCTTTAGCCTTTACTTGAATTAAAAATATAATGTATATATTAGGGTCTCCTCAAGAAAAGATGCATCGAGAGGTAGGCAAAGCGAAATTCAGCAACGTGCACTTTTCTCCTGGTTGGTAGTTGAAATTAGAGGGGAATTCCAATGATGATAATATGAACAAATAAACATGTATTAACTTTGGTAAGTACTTAACTATGTGCTACACACTCTTTTAAGTACTGTAATGTATTAACTCATTTAACCCCTACAACAACCAATGTTATCCCCATTTTACAGACGCTTAGGAACTGAAAGAGAAAGTAACTTGCTCTAGGTCGCAGTGTTAGTAAGTGGTAGAACAGGGATGCAACTCTAGGCAATAACATTCTTAATTTTTCCTTGTCTTCTATAGCCACTGTCTGAATCATGTATCCAGTAAGTTACTTAAAAATCCCAGGCTTTAGTTTACTTATCTCTAAAATAAAGATATCGCAGATCCACAATCCACAATTCCAAAATCCAAAATGCTCTAGAAACCAAAAGAATTTTTTCATTCGGCCAATTCATCTGACCTGAACTCATTTGACAGTCCCCTCACCTTTCCTCCCTCGTCCTCCTGTCCAATCTTATTTTAGGAAGCTTTCTCTGGAGTCTCCTGTTCTTTCCACGTTGAGCCAAGTGGTCCTCCCCTGCGCTCCAATAGCATTTCAGGTTAGATTTTGACTAGGTGGGAGTGTGTTTTAGTCAACAGTCTTCTTCACCTACCTACTCTCCTCCCTTCCTCATCCTTTTAGTTAGAAATCATCCACAATGCTCTCCTCAGAGATAAACGATATTCAAATTCAGAGTTTAAGTTATCTAAAGTACAAAAATTGTTTGAGTATAAGTAAGACAAAATGTGGTCTTAGAGAACCCTAATAAAGCATCCCTGGATGCAAGGGCATGTAGGGAAAACACCACTTCTGTCTCTGAAACTAGCAGTAATTAGTTTCAGTGTTTAATATGGTAAGAAGCCAGGGCACAAAATTTATGCAGCCACATTTCTACAACTTATACCAGATTGTTGGGCACTGATGGAAAAAGAATGACTATAATAGTCAGAAATTATTACAGAAGAAGAATCCCATATTGAATATTCAAGTAAGTCAGGTAGGTGATAACCATTTTATTGAGAAATATTGTTTTCATTTTTTCCTAGAAAAAATAAATTACTCATAATTGACATAATTAAAAGAAAGTACAAAAATATCACAGGTTGTTACAGTTTCATCTGTGGACTATATGATATTAAAAATTTTTTTCTTGATGTGCAATGATTTTAAAATGGCAGTTTGTTTTACAACCTGTAGGTTTTGTCATTTAATACATGGTAGTTTTAGTTTGCAGCTCTCAGCATGATCAGCACAAAGAGAATAAACTATCAGGTTTTGAAATTGTGACTTCACTGTAGTTCTCAATGCCTCTTTATTTTTATTTTCTAATTTTGAAATAGAGAGACAAGCTGGTTGCTTTTTTTCAAGTACAACATTGGCTCATAAGTGATGCCTGTTCATGAACAAATCACATGTAACACTAATAGCATAAGCTGTAAAGTTTGAAAAAGCCTTTTGTTGAGGGGTTGAATGCTGAATTTTTCTGCAAGGTACAAAATAACTCAGGTAATTAGGTTTATCTTAGGGAACAGCTGTTCAAAGTTAGCATCATATGAGATGACAAATCCATAAGATATAGTGGTATATGAAGTCAATTCCTTTTAATACTGTTTCATTAGTTACAACATGCCATTCAAGGGTTGATTGCAGTTTGAAATTTGGTTTGCTCAGCTATGACAAACAAATGGAAATAAACCAGACAAATCTCCTTAATGAATTCAGTGGTCTTGTCTAATTGAGAGCTTTCCCTCCTTTGTTAATGATAAAATTACTTTCATGCTACGTTTTCCTAAGTAATGTAGCCAGTATCTAACCAATACGGTGGTTCTACTCATTAATAATGGGCTTACCTGTCTTGAATAAGTAATCTTTTGGTCTCTTTTCTCCTTGCTTCTACTCATTTTTCCCTCAGTGGGGAAAAAAGTCTTTGCAACAGAATGTCAATTTGCAAATGCCTTGTTTATATCTTTATGCACATTTTCATTTATGTCGTAGTTCTCCCACCACTATTTTCTCATTTCTATCATGGCTTATCCTCTCTTCTCTGGTCACACTTCAATGTGTCATATGGGTGACACAAAGCTGAAGTGGCTTAGTTTATAGACCATAAAACTTTGATAATGGTTAAGTTAATTTTGCATGAAGATCAAGGAGCCAAAGATGCAGAAGTCATTCACAGAAAACAACTCGGCAAGTGACAGGTTATTGTCTAGTTAAACTGGGCCAGGCTCTTTGCCCGATATTATTTCAAACAGCATTATTCACAGTGTACCTCCTGCTTGTGACAGTGTTTGCCTTTCTAAAACTGTTATGGTTTAAAAAATAACTGTTTCTGTATGACTGATTCATTTATTCAGTCATTGAAAATATAATACTCCTCTCTAAAATAAAGTCTGGATCTAACTTGATAGTTAAGCAGGTGAAAATCTTGGCCTTTCTTCTTACAATTACCAAATTTTATTTTCCAAACACCCATAGGCTCATGACTTTCCCAAAGACTCTGTGTAATTAAGTCTAAGAGAACCCATTAGTAATTCCAGAATAACGGCTCTCAAGATACAATCAAATGACAGTGATTCAGTCATTCACTGATTTGTTCACAAAAAAGAAACACAAATAATGCCCTTGGGGAAGCAGCACCCTAGTGGGGAAAAATTCTTTTATCCGTCACATAAACAAAATATTTTATTAGGCATTTATTGCTGTATTACAAATTACTTTAAAACCCACTAACGTAAAAGTAAACATTTATTATCTCACAATTTCTATAGGTAAGGAATTCAGGAATGGCTTAGCTAGATGGTTTTCACTCAGAGTCTCTCATGAGGCTGAGGTCAAGCTGTCATCATGTTAGGTTGACTGGAGATTCCAATTTACCTGAGTCAATCCTGGTTATTCCCCTTTTCCTGGCATAATTATAATTAGCATTCCATTTCATTTTCAAAAGTGTCCTAGATTGTAAACTACATTAATCACTGAACTAATTAAGAAGCTATATCCAGAGCAGACTATTCCTAACATGAAAAAATGCCTGCTCTTTCAATTTCTTATCCTTTCACCCCCTCTGCACCCCAAACACATACAAAGTAGCTTTCCTTCCTTTCTGATTTCAAGTTATTTCACCCTTCCATTAATTCTGAGAGCATCAATATCCATTTAATAAATTTCCATTTGTTTAAATTAACCTAAGTCAAGTTCTGTTGCTTGCAGCTAAAGAATCCTAAACTGATATGACCATGTTGTGGTTATTCTGTTTTATGCTAATAGCAACGTATATTTATGAAAAGGTTTTAAATCTATTGAGGTGATGGGAAGAATTATATGTACATTTTTAAACAGTTGCTTATTTGCTATAGTGCAGAGAAGAATTAGAAGGACGAGATCAGAAATGGGAAAGCTAGTTAGGAGCTATTGCAGTAATCTACTTGATACCAGATGATGTTGTAGACTAGGATATGGGTTATGAAGACAGGGAGATGTAATGGCTTTAAGAGATTTAAGCGGTGAAACTGACAGGACTTAATGGTGGAATCGATACAGAAAGAAAAGGACACATAGATACTAAGAATGATTCCTATGTATTTGGCCTGTCTAGGGGATGTATGGTAAGTCTATTAAATGTAACAGAAGACACAGGAAGAGAAACAGATATGTGAGTTTGAGGTTCCTCTGAGATATGCTAGAAGGGAAATTGAGCACGCAGTTGAACACACATAAGGGTAAGCACTGAGGAGTGGTCTGGGCTAGAGAAATATTTGCATGTCATCTTGCTACAGATAGTGAAAAAAAAAAAGCCACGAATAGGGTGAGATCACCTAGATCAGTGCTTAACCCTGGCTGAACATTAGAATCACCTGAGGAGTTTTTTGTTGTTGTTTTGCTTTGTTTTCTTAAGCTCATGCCTGGGCTCAGAGATTCTGAATTAACTGGTTGTAGTAGGCCTACTACATTTAAACACCTCCACATAAATAAAGATTAGAGTAGAAATAAATGAAATAGAGAACAGGAAAACAATAGAAAAGATTGAAAAAAAAAAACCAAGAGGTGGGTTCTTTGAAAAGATAAACAAAACTGACAAACCTTTAGCTACACAATCCAGGAAAAAAAGAGAAAGGACCCAAGACAAAATTATAAATGAAAGAGGAGACATTACAACTGATACCACGGAAATACAAAGGATCATAAGACACTATTATGAACAACAGTTGACTCTTAAACAATACGGCTTTGAACTGCATAGGTCCACTTATACATGTATTTTCAATAAATACATTAGAAAAATTTTTAGAGATTTGTGACAACTTGAAAACACTTGCAGATGAACCACATAGCCTAGAAATATCAAAAAAATTAAGAGAAGTTAGGTATGTCATGAATGTATAAAATGTATGTAGACACTAATCTATCCTTACATAGGCATGAGTAATTTAATATAAAACTAATAATGTGTTAGTTTTCTTACTGTTTTATAACTTTGCTTTCAAAGAATTACATTACCTCATAGAACATGTCTCTCATAATTGGAAAAACTGTGTATTAGCCTATCATCACAGGTAAGTTTATTTTTAATGTAACAATGTTTCCAATACTGTATTATGAATATAACTGTAATACTATGTATCATAAACATTTTATAATGATTCATTCACTAGTGAATAGGCTAGGCTACCATGAAGCAATAGTATTGATTACACTAGGGTGCTATAAAGCAATCATACTGCTGCTTTTTTGCTGTCAATGCATGAATCATTAGACATGTAAATAAACATGAATTTCTTTTTCACATTATCTTTCCATTTTGAGTGTTAGTGACACATAACATCTACAGTGTTTTGTATAAGACAATATCGATGTCGTTATTGATAGATGGTACATCTTGTAAACAGACAACATAAACTTACAGTATCAGTAAATACAATACAGTACTATAAACGTATCTTCTCTTCCCCATGACTTTAACATTTTCTTTTCTCTAGCTTACTTTATTGTAAGAATATGGTGTATAATACATATGACATACAAAATACGTGTCAATGAACTGTGTATGTTAGCAGTAAGGCTTTCAGTCAATAGTAAGCTATTAGTAGTTCAGGTTGGCATGAGTCAAAATTTCTATGTGGATTATTATTATTTTTTTTTACTTTGTGAGGGGGTCAGTGCTCCTAACCTCCATTTTTTCAAGGGTCAACTGCACATGTCAACAAACTGAACCTAGAAGAAATGTATAAACTCCTAGTAACATACAACCTACCACGACTGGATCATGAAGAAACAGAAAATCTGAACACACCAGCAATGATTAAGGAGATTGAATCAGTAATCCAGAAGCTCCCAAGAAAGAAAAGACCAAGATCAGAATTCTTCTCTGGTAAAATTTTACCAAACATTTAAAGAAGTATTAATACCAATTTTTAGCAAACTATGCCAAAAAACCAAAGAGAAGGGAACACACTCTCAATCTCATTTTAGGAGGCCTGCATTTCCCTGGTACCAAAGTCAGATAATGACACCATTAAGAAAAGAAAATTACAGGCCAATATCCCTGATGAATATAGATGCAAAAATTCTCAACAAAATACTAGCAAACCAAATTCAGCAGCACATCAGAAGGATCATATACTATTTTCAAGTGGGATTTATCCATGGATGAATAAACAGGATGGTTCAACATACATAAATCAGTGTGATATACCACATCAATAGAACAAAAGATAAAAACCACAAGATCATCTCATTAGATACAGAAAAAGCATTTGAAAAAATTCAACATTCATTCACAATAAAAACTCTCAATAAATTAGGTATATAAAGAATGTACCTTAACATAATAAAGGCCATATAGAATAAGCCCACAGTTAACATCATACTCAATGGTCAAGGGTTGAAAGCATTTCCTCTAACTTCAGGAACAAGAAAGGGTGCCCACACTCACCCACTCATCACTACTATAACATAGTAGTAGAAAAGTCCTAGCAAGAGCCATCAGGCAAGAAAAAGAAATAAAAGGCATCAGAATTGGAAAGGAAGGTATAAAATTATCTCCAGAGAACATGATTTTATATATAGACAATCCTAAAGACTCCACACAAAAATTGTTAGATGTGGGCTTCCCTGGTGGCACAGTGGTTGAGAGTCCGCCTGCCGATGCAGGGGACACAGGTTCATGCCCCGGTCTGGGAAGATTCCACATGCCACGGAGAGGCTGGGCCCATGAGCCATGGCCGCTGAGCCTGTGCTCCGCAACGGGAGAGCCCACAACAGTAAGAAGCCCACGTACCGCAAAAAAAAAAAAAAAAAAAAAAAAAAAATTGTTAGATGTAATCAACAGTAAAATTGCAGGATATAAAATCAACATGCAAAAATCAATATAATGTCTATACATTAACAATGAATTAACTGAAACAGAAATAAAGAAAAGAATCCCATTTACCACGGCATCAAATACAATGCTTAAGAATATATTTAACCAAAGAGGTAAAATATCTGTACACTGAAAACTATAAAATATTGATGAAAGGAACTGAAGAAGACAAATTAATGGAAAGATATCCCATGTTCATGGATTACAATTAATACTTTTAAAATGCCCATACTACCCAAAGCCATCTATAGATTTAATGCAATCCCTATCAAGAGGTCCAATGGCATTTTTTTTTTTACAGAAATAGGAAACACAATCCTAAAATTTGTATGGAACCTCAAAAGACTCCAAAGAGCCTAAGCAATCTTTAGAAAGAACAAAGCTGGAGGCATCACACTTTCTGATTTCAAACTATATTACAAAGCTTTAGTAATCAAAACAATACGGTACTGGCATAAAAACAGACAAATAGACCAACTGAAGAGAATCAAGGGCCCAGAAATAAATGCATTCATATACAGTCAAATAATATTTGACAAGGGAGCCAAGAATACTCAATGGAGAAAAGACAGTCTGTTCAATAAATAATACTGGGAAAATTGGAGATTCACATGCAAAAGAATGAAACTAGACCCCTAACTTACACACTCACAAAAATTAACTGGAAATAGGGCCTCCCTGGTGGCGCAAGTGGTTGAGGGTCCGCCTGCCGATGCGGGGGATGCGGGTTCATGCCCCGGTCTGGGAGGATCCCATATGCCGCGGAGCGGCTGGGCCCGTGAGCCATGGCCGCTGGGCCTGCGCGTCCGGAGCCTGCGCGTCCGGAGCCTGTGCTCCACAACGGGGGAGGCCACAACAGTGAGAGGCCCGCATACCGCAAAAAAAAAAAAAAAAAAAAAAAAAATTAACTGGAAATAGATTAAAGACTTAAATATAAAGCCTGAAACCATATAACTAAAAGAAAATATAGGGGAAAAGTTTCTTGACATGGGTCTTGGCAATGATTTTTTGGATGTGACACCTAAAGCACAAATAAAATCAAAAACAAACAAATGGGGGCTTCCCTGGTGGCACAATGGTTAAGAATCGCCTACCAATGCAGGGGAAACAGGTTCGAGCCCTGGTCCGGGAAGATCCCACATGCCGTGGAGCAACTAAGCCCGTGCACCACAACTACTGAGCCCATGTGCCGCAACTACTGAAGCCCGTGCTCCTAAAGCCCATGCCCCGCAACAAGAGAAGCCACTGCAACGAAAAGCCCGTGCACCTCCACAAAGAGTAGCCCTCCTCGCCGCAACTAGAGAAAGCCCACAGGCAGCAATGAAGATGCAATGCAGCAAAAAATAAGTTAAATAAATTTTTTAAAAGATACATATCTGATATTAAAAAAAAAACAGTGGGACTACATCAAACTAAAAAGCCTGTGCACAATGAAAGAAACAATCAACAAAATGAAAAGATGACAAATGGAACAGAGGAAAATACTTGCAAACCACACATCTGATTAGGGTTAATATCCAAATTATATCAAGGCACTCATATGACTCAATAGCAAAACAAACAAATAATCCAAATTAAAAATGAGCAAAGGACCTGAATAGACATTTTTCCAAAGAAAATAATTAAATGGCCAACAGGTACATGAAATGGCGTTCAACATCACTAATTATTACAGAAAGGCAAACCCAAACCACAGTGAGATATCACCTCACACCTGTTACAATGGCTTTCATCAAAAAGACAAGAGATAACAAATGCTGGCAAGGCTGTGGAGAAAAGCAAACCCTCGTGCACTGTTGGTGGGAATGCAAACTGGTACAGCCAGTATGGAAAATAGCACATAAGTTTCTCAAAAAATTAAAAACAGAAGTACCATATGATCCAGGAATTCAACTTCAGGGTATATATACAAAGGAAACAAAAACACTATCTCAGAGAGTCATCTTCACTCCCATGTTCACTGCAGTATTATTTACAATATCCAAGACAGAAGTGTTCATTGACAGATGAATGGATAAAGAAAATGTGGTTACACACACACACACACACACACACACACACACAGGTACATATATACAGTTCAGCCTTAAAGAAGGAAATCCTGCCAATTGTGCCAACATGGATGGAACTTGAGGGCATTACACTAAGTGAAATAAGTCAAAGACAAATACTTTATGATCTCACTTATATGTGGAATCTAGAGGAACCAAATTCATAGAAACAGAGGTCATATTTGTGGTTGCCAGAGGTGGCAGGTGTGGGGTGGGGGATGGGGGATTGGGTGAAGGTGGTCAAAAGATACAAACTTCCAGTTTTAGGATAAGTAAGTTCTGGGGATGTAATGTACAACACGATGACTATAGCTAACAATATTTTCTATATTAAAAAATATTTCCTAAGTACATGAGGTGGTGGGTGTTAACTAAACTTATCATGGTAATCATTTCACAGTACACATATATATCAAATAATCACATTGTGCACCTTAAGTTTATACAAGATTATATGTCAATTCTCAATAAAACTGGAAAAAAATCTCTATATGATTTTAATCATCATCCAGGGTTGAGGACTACTACATAGTAAGCATATAGAATGAGGAAAGGGCTAAGACTGAATCTTGAAAAACCTCAACATTTACTGGCCAGTTAAGACGAGCTGGCAAGCGAGACAGAAAGGAAGCAGCCAGAGAGATAGGGGAAAAAACAAATGAACAGGTGGTGTCAAACTGAAACCCTGAAAAGCAAAGCATGGATATTTAAGCAGGGAGAAAATGGTCAATTTTGCCAAATGACTGCTGAGGCGTAAGCTCAGATGATAACTAAGAAATGTCCATCATAAATAGTGATATTGTTGCCCTTATGGACAAAAATTTTAATTTACTGATAACACTGAAAGCCAGATTGAAGTGGACTGGGAGTACGTTGGTGGTGAAAAATGGAGAACGAGGGTAGGGACAACTCTTACTTGGAGAGAGAGCTGGAGGTAGCTGAGTAGTCAAGTAAGGTGTTTTGCTTGTTACGTATAATGGACCTGAATTAGTTTAAAAGTCAATGGAATGTATTCAACTGACGGAAAATAAAATATGCAAGAAAGGGATAAATACAAGAGAACATAAAGATTGTGAAAATATGGGATCCCAAGAACAAATGGAGGGCTTAACCTTAAGTAAGGAGAACATCTTCTCCATGCATCCAGGAGGGAAGAGAAGTTGTAAGAGCAAATACCAGTGAACATATTTTGCAGTAGAAAGATAAAGTTCCCATCTGATAACATACTTTTTCTCTAGAGTAGAAGGCCAAGTATGGGTTAAGAATAGGGCGGGAGGGACAATGTGGTGGGCAAAAGTTTGTGGAGAGCAGCAAACTATTCGAATGGTTTTTATGAAGAGTGAGGAATTGAGCTGCTCAGAGAAATGGAGTGCAAGTGCCAAGCAGTGTGGAAGACCCTTTTAAGAAAAGTTATCATTAATTTATAGAGAAGCAAGTACAAGAGAACCAGGTTCATCCAGAGATGGATTTTTTCTAGATAGGAGCAACAAAAAAGAATGGGGGACAAGAGAGGTCCATATGGTAATGGAACAGAGTTATGAAAATGGCGTGCAGTGGAAACTAAGTTGGATGAGGAGAGAAAGAAAAAAGACAAGTGATGGATTGGGGGAAAAAATAGAAGCCCTGATAGGGTCTAAGAATAGACAAGGTCCATATGGTTGTTTTGGCTAACTTTTTAATTATAAACCTCAGTGGTATTTCATCGAAAATACTAATACTTAATCAACGGAAGAGCATTCCTGTTTTGTTGTGACTATGACAGCGTGAGGAAGGAATGGGCAGAGAGTCTTCACTACCTTTCATCCAAAACTAGTGGAGCTTTAAATCCTTTGATCAAGAAAAGTAAAGGAAGGAAGAAAGAAAGGAACAGGGAGAGGGACTTCCCTGGTGGCACAGTGCCTGAGAATCCGCCTGCCAATGCAGGGGACACGGGTTCAAGTTCTGGTCCGGGAAGATCCCACATGCCGAGAAGTAGCTACGCCCCTGCGCCACAACTACTGAGCCCGCGCACCTAGAGCCCGTGCTCCGCAACAAGAGAAGCCACCGCAATGAGAAGCCCATGCACCGCAACGAAGAGTAGCCCCCCCTCGCCACAACTAGAGAAAGCCCACGTACAGCAACAAAGACACAACACAGCCAAAAATAAATAAATAAAATAAATAAAATTCTATTTAAAAAAAAGAAACAAGGAGAAAAGAAGAAAACTACAGTCCTATAATTTTAAGTGGACAATTCCAAATTAAACCAAGTGTAGTATAGAAATAGCAGAGTATTGTGTTGCTGTAAGCAGCCAAATTGCTTATCAGTCAGCCACTAAATATGTGTGATGCTCCGATGGAGTGCCTACTTACAGGCTCTGCTGTACAAGCTAGGTACACAACATCCCATCCTGAAAGAGACATAGTTTCAGGACTTTCCAGGAACCTAGAGATCAGAAGGCACCCCAAGGCCCACTACCACTAAAAAAATAACTTGGGGCCTCCCTAATGGGAGCCTGTAAGATCCAGGATAGCTTTGGAGCTTCGTAGCTATTTTTTTCTGAATAGTCAGACGTAAGAAATATAAGTGAACCTTGAGAAATGCAGGTAAATATTAGTTGATAAATACTTTCATAAAATTTTCTATATTCCAGTCTTAATACTAGGTGCTAGCAATACTACAGTTGACAAGACAGAAATGGTTATTTTGTTCATGGAGCCTAACAAGTACACAGGAAGACAAATATTAAATAATTGCAAATATTAAAGTAAATAATTAAGCTGTCCAAAGGGCTACAATGAAAGAAGATGTACATTCAACTGATATTTAGGAATACTGGGGATTTATTAGTCCTGGAGTAAGGAGAGGAGGTAATAGAAAGAATTCAACAAGGATGCCTGGATTTGGGGATCAGGCAACTTGGTGGTGTGGGTGGCATTTACTAACATAATGAATCTAAAACAAGAGCCACTTAGGGAAAGGAAAGTGCTGAATTCAGTTCTGAACATGTTACATTTGAGATGCTTGTTAAACAACCGAGTGAAGATATATACTAAATAGTTAGATAAAAAGGATCTAGAGCTCAGCACAATGATCTGGGCTGGAAAGATAGATTCTCTCCTCATTGCCACTTTGCTCAAAGGAGCCACAGATCTAACTACTGCTGCCGTCAATGTCCAAATGATGAATGAAGGCAGTGTGGGCAAAGAAGGAAGAGAGCCTCTTTCAGAATTCCTTTTACCACATAACAATCCAGTTGAATAATCAAAGCTGGTTTTAAGGAAAATTATGACAGAGGCAACAGGTATCTCCTATACATCCTCCAAGCCGTACCATGGTAATCCTTCTAGAATATAAGTTTATGATGTTACCTTCCCTCTGATCCCCAAGATAAAAACGAAGTTTCTAAATGCTCGGTCCAGGATCCTTTCTCACCTGGCTTGTTTCCTTCCATGTTCCCCCCTAATCTCCAGGACCCATTTCATGTCACACACTTTTCTTCTACAACCACATCAACCTCCGTGCAGTCCATTTAACACTCCACCCTGGTTCAGGCCTTTTTACCTTGTTCATGTTGGTACTTCTCAAGTATCTTTTGCCCCCTTGTTCTGCCTAGAAAACTCTCAGTCTTCACTCAAGTTCCTGTTTCATTTACTTACACTTTCAAAGAATATTTTTAGCCCTTCCGGTATGTCATACACTCTGTTAATCTCTGGTATATAGAGCCATACCCAAGAAAGCTATTATCCACCCACCCTATGTTGTACGCAGCCTGCCAGAAAAGGACACACAAAAGGGATGTGCTATATACTTCAGTTTTTCCCCATTGGGAGATGGTAAAAATCCTTATATGATATACGCAGAAACTTACTTTATTGCATTGTTTGCTTATATGTTCTGGATCTGTCTTCTCCTTGCCTTGTCCAAATTCTGGTGATCTTTTTTCATAAATTTTTGACTCATGCTGGTCTGCCCAGCTTTAACATTTTGTTTTACCGGGTCATTTAGTCTTACTATTTGATTTTTTAATTGCTCAAAGTCCACTCTGACTTCTATGAATGTTTACTGATTCCCACTTAACAAATAAAATGCCTGCCACTACTTACCTAGGGCTGGCCTTTTTTTTCTCCTCTGTTTGCAAGACTGCACTGACCAATATGTCTCTCTCAATCTCTCTCCCTGTGTATGTGTGCATCTGTCTCTCTCTTCTAAGTATTCTGAATTATTTCCTCATTGGACAGATGCATGGACTATATACATTTTCATATAGCATCAATAGCCCAGGCTTTCCAGGGTAACCGTTCAATGTCCTGTCAACTATGTCCTCATATAGACCACTGCTTTCTTTACCTCCTAGTAACACCAGCCTTATCAGTGTTGACCAATTCAACACACCTTGCCCCCCCAGCCCCCCACCTCTCAACGTCCCTATATTGGCCACAGACATACTATGTGCTCTGCTTCCTGGCATCAACAGTTGGAATCTGTACCACACTGTAGAGAATCCTACTTCAGCATACCAACCATGGAAAGAAGCCAAATATAAAGTGAAAAACTGACTTCATTCTGTTTTTAAAATTATTGTCACATATTAAGAAAGATTATTTGTCTCTTGGTTGCTTGAGAAGCCCTGAATCATCAAATAAATGAGCTATCTGAAATGTAACAAAGACCATGTTATTCACGCACATTACGGAACAAAAGTCTGCATGTTATCACATGGGCCTCTGGGAATTTTAATAACATTTATATTTCAATGATCTTCACATTATGTCTCTTTGAAGGTGCTTGGAAATAAAACTACTACAGAGCTGAACTTACAGGCTTTGTTTAAAGATTACAGCTCTTCTTCCCAGTCTAGTTATGTGCAACTTAAGAAACAGCAGTGACAAGAAAACTGTAAACATAGGTAATTTGTAGGAGGAGAGAATGACAATCCTGAAGGTCAAAATGTGGCCCTTCCTAAATAACTGAGATGTAGAGAAAAGAGGAAAGGACGTATTTAGATAAGGGGTTTGTTTAAAGCCAACACCAAGTCTCTTCATGGAACTCAAAAGTTGATTTCCATAAGTCATCCTTTATTTCAAAAATCTAACACTGATTCATTAGTTAGAACAGATGTTATTATGGCTAATGTCATGTAATTAAGCCCCTGAAATGAGGATAAATTTCATTCTGTTTCAAAACTGTACCCCACACTGAGTCAGCCATCTTGAAATTACATATGTTTCATCATACAAAACTGGACAGGACTGTCTGAATGATCTAAGTCCAAATCACTCTGGCTGAGCTGGGAAAACGGTAAAAAGTACCCACTTCTCAATGCGGTGTTTTTTAATAAAACAGAAAAACACATTAAGAACTCATCTACCTACAGATTAGGTGGTCATTTTATATAAGCAATAAAAATAAGTATATACCCAACACATAAAATGTTTATTCTATCATGCAAAGTAACAGCAACAACAAAAATTGAACATATACTATGATTACAATTATTTTTAAAGTATATATTCAGATAAATACTGAAAGGGCATATATAAATATGAAAATGTAAGTTACAGTATTAAGGAGGGCAAAATTATGGCAAAATATCCTCTATTTTCCAAGATGTTTATAATGCTATTACTTTGTCTATACAGAAATAAGTAAAGGCCTGCCAAACTGACAGGGCTTAAGGGGTAAAATCTGTATATACCATAGACAGTACTTTATTATTGCCAAGGGAAGCAGTGCTGCCATTCTATTTCCTTCTAAACTTTATTTTAATTAAAACGGGAGAATTGATCCTGCAACAGTCCAAGACCAAATAAATGTCAGCTCAGCATCTGTGGAAAATGCTAAGACTAGAGGACAACAATGAATTAGCCTAATTCAGAGACTAATAACATTATAGAGTGAACTGTCATCTTGGTGCTTCCATGTAACATGTCTCAGAGAAGCAAATGTGGATGGATGTAGTGGAGGATTTCTACCTCCATTACCAAAGGGTTGAGGTGTTGGTGACGGTTTATAACCACAGACCGAGATTTTATTAGCTTTAGCTATCACAAGCATCTAAGGAATAATTAAAGTTCACTAGTAGGAAATACTTTAAATTGATGGATGCAAGACTGACAGCACTAAAAATGAGGATTCTAGGTTTTTATGGAAAGACAACAATGGAAAAATGAGCACAAAATTAGATTTTATAGTCCACATACACTTAATATAGTAGAATGCACACATCTATATTTGTGGTAAGTCAACAGAAATAATTGTATCACTCTCCGCACTTATTTTTTTCTTGAAAAGCATTTAAAATCCTAGATTAGTGCCCACAAAACTTACATTTTTTTTTACCATTTATAATGGTAAATTTATAATGGTACTGATAACTACCTTTTGTAGAACACTTTACAGTGTTTAAATATATCCACTTATTTTATCCCACATGATCATTTCATGAACCCTTTGAGGACACAGGACAAACACTGTTATTTACATTTTACACAGAAGAGAAAAAGAATTGAACTGACCGGCTGCCACTCAGCTAGAAAATGGCAGAGTGCAAAGTTAAATCCAAGGCACCTGCCTCCCACAAATAACATTAAAGCAAATTAGAGAAGAAAGCTAATTCCCAGCAAAATTCTTATTTAAGCCACAGCTTTGACGCTCCTCTCAGCTCTCTTCCTACTCAGAATTCCTATACGCTCAGTGAGGCTCCTCCCTCTGTGAGGGAAGAAAACTCATGCACGCAAATATGTTAGGAAGATACTATGTCCCCAAGTTTGCCTTTATACTGGGGATGCTAGGAGAGAGCATTCTTTAACAGAATGAAATGAACTAGTGGTGGAATTTCTAGAACTACTAAAGACAGAGGAAAAACACTTTGGGGGTCTTCAAATCATACAACTGCACAATCATTTGTTCTACTTATGAAGCTGATTCTGTACAGCATTGTCATCAGTTTGGGATGCCAACTGTGATAAAGTACCAAGAAGAAAATAAAGTTTAGCCCTACCACATACAAGCAGTGTGACCAAGAATAAACAAAATCAAATGATGGCAAGCCTCCATTTACTCATCTGAAAAATAGAAGTTTTTATTTACAGTGTTGGAGTGAAGATAAAATGAGATAAAACTTCATCTCAGGACAGGAGTTATCATTATTCTTAATATTTTCAGCCGGTTGTTTTTAGAGGCTTTTATCCTCTAAAATCAAGTTACTTCCTCTACCAATGTTGTTATTCTAGAAGCAGCCTCATAAATTTTACAATTTACTGTTAGCATTACAAAGAAAAAGCAACTCATCTAATATAATGAATGTGTTATAAAATCCATTTTTATAACTTTGAGAATTATCTAGGAAGCTTGGGAATTTGCATGACTTCAAAGTATTCAAAACATGTGGTTTTTTTTTTTTTGCAGTATTTCCTTATCACAAAGAAGGTACCTAGCTTATTTAGAATAATTTATGGTGCTACTGATTTAAATAGATACATGTAGATATTATTATGTATATGTATCATACACACATTCAACTTCTAAAGTACAAACCCATCAAGTTTATTAACTCCATCCCATTCCCCCCCCCCAGTGATTATCATGCTCCAACAGTCCTTAGAGCACACATCTGGCAATGTCTTACAATATTAATGTTCTCCAACTTTGATGGTATGTATTCATCTGTCTGTGTGGTGTAGATTTGAGGATCCCCAAGAGGTATGTCCTATCATATAATTTCTTCTGTCTCCTGGCCAGCATAAGTCTTGTACCTTGGGTTAAACATACATTAAATGTCTAACTACCATCTACATAAAAATACAAATACTCCTTGAAGGTATTATTATTTTTTATATCTTATCCTTAACTCACATAGTTTTTTCAGCTCTTAACTAAAAGAGAGGTCCTGTGAAGATGGGACACAGAGAGGTACCTTTGAACTTTGGGAGATTAGTGAGTTAGGTGTAGAATGTAGGGCACTTACAAGAGTGGGTACATATGGGTGTTTTAGCAAGAGGGCAGTGAAAGAGAGGGTAACATTAAAGGTTGTAATATACAGTGTTTCCTTCCTACTCAGCATCTAGTCCCTGTTCCACCCTCCAAACAGCACCCCAATTTGGTCCCTTCTCCTTACATAGCCCAGTGTGCCTCAAGGGGAGCCAGATCCACCCCCCTCCCAGGTCTGGAAATAGGCCGAACTGGACTAAAGGTAATCCAGTCTTCCTCCTTGCAAGTGATTGGTTCAGAAATGGGCACCTGACTCCTTGAAGGCCAGTGAGATTTCCAATGATGGGCCTTTGGTTGGGGGGGTGGTTCTCAAGACAATTATTCTTCATTTTTCTGGGACAGCTTTCATAGGAACTCTTCCTTCTTTTCCTTTTGCAAGCTGTCATGCACAAATATGTCAAATCCAGGAAGAAGCCCACACTTAGAAGGAAGCAGAGTGAGGGGAATCACGGGGAAATGGGACCAAAGACACTGGATGAAGCGTCCCTGAAGCCTGTCTCACCTTTGCATTTCTCTATGAGTGAGCTAGTCTATTTCTTCACTGTACATACCTGGTGGAGTTGGATTTTCTGTGACTTGCTGCCCGTGCAGCCCAAATGATATGGAGCCAAAGACAAAATGTGTTGTGTGGGTCCCACAACTACCATGCTCTGAGCAGATAGGTTTTTTAAAATTCACAGGCATCTATACCATTTGTCACTTGTTAAAAGTAAAAGCTAGGGGCTTCCCTGGTGGCGCAGTGGTTGAGAGTCCGCCTGCCGATGCAGGGGACACGGGTTCGTGCCCCAGTCTGGGAGGATCCCACATGCCGCGGAGCGGCTGGGCCCGTGAGCCATGGCCGTTGAGCCTGCGCATCCGGAGCCTGTGCTCCACGAAGGGAGAGGCCACAACAGTGAGAGGCCCACATACCGCAAAAAAAAAAAAAAAAAAAAAGTAAAAGCTAGACAGAGAAAAGTCACGTGACTGTCCAAAGCATTGCTGTGCAACTGACAAAATCTAGGTTGAAATATTCCTCTCTCTCCTATCCTGACACTTTCAGTCCGCTGGATTGCATTTTTTTCACCATTAGTATCATCTATAAATTGGGGAAATGTTCTACAAAAATGTCACCTTCATTTTGTAATAATTTGAATATATAATTATTCATCCATCTAAGAAAAACAATCCATTTTAGAAAATTAATTACTGAGTGTATAAAGTGCTTTCATTCTTAGAACCCATAATGTGAATTGGCTGGATCATAATTAATGCTTTCTAGCATTATTCTTATAAAGGTGTCTCTCCAATCAGACCTAACAGCCTACTTGCCCAACTTGGCTCTTATGCCTTCAAGATCTTAATAGAACAGAAATGAACTTGAAAGTTGTTCCAAATAGGAATGTAAAATTAAATATAGCATTCTTACTTGATACCTAATATTTTAATTTATGTGATATTGCTAATGTCATAAGAAGAAAAAACAGCATTATTTTAAGTTGTTTTTGCCTACAGATCTATACCTTAATCCCTTACTAAAGGAACAGTTAGATCCTGAATGGGGGTAACCTTAACACAGTTGTATTTTGCAATCTCTATTTTTTTACTCTATTATATAAGTATGGCTTTATTTTTATAGTAAAAGAACATTTATAATGGTTGTACCAATTAACAGTTTGCAGGCAAAATATATAGTATAATAAATTACTAATAGTATAATAAGTATATAAAATTCTATCTTGGTCCCCATCCAGTGGACTTTATTTATTAAGCTATTGAAATTGATTATAAGAGGATTTCTGAGTAGCTGATACTCTCTCGTCAGTGTTAACTATTTGGGAAAAGACAAGCAATATTTCAATATGTATCTATAATTCATAAATTTTTAAAGTTTTTTTAACTTTGTATAAATGCTGCTATTAAAATATTACACTTCATTCCCAACACCTCTACACAGGAGCCTACATTTGGAGCCTCTACCTTAAGAGCCTTCTGGAGGCAATTCCATCTGATAATATAGTTTCCACGCTTATAATAAGCTCTTCGACTAACATTGCTCATGTGAGTTTATGTTAAGGTTCTAGTGACCCAATGTGCTACCTGGCCTAATGAGGATTTCTCTCCGTCTGTTGCTGCAGGTTGTATTTGTCTGGTTGCCTGTTTCAGGTAAGGACATTATCGTCCATCAGGTTAAGAGACAGATGCTGGTTCTCCCAAAGGTCAACAGAGAAGTGTGAACTCATAAGGACACCACCCAAATAGGTCCTCTATATCTTTAAAATGCAGGGACTCAACAACAAATAAGATAATTCATCTGGCCAGGTATCAATGTCATCCTTAGGCCAAGAACAAGGCCGTATTGGTCTTAAGCAGTGTTTAACAGTAAAAAGAAGAGAGAAGCAGTAACCCTTCAGGTAAATTTCTCACATTTGCTTGCAGTTTTCATTCCCTGTTTACATTATTTTATAGACATGCTCAGATAGACACACTGACTCAACCTCAGGAGTGAGTTAGTGAATGAGGTTGACTGATAAAGTTGCAAGAGAAAACTTGGGATTTAATGTATTTGCTTTCTGCATCTAAAAGTCCTAAGTAAGTAAGTGTCCACAGGCAAGGGCCTCGCTCCACATTATTCTGGAGGTTAAGCAAAACAATGATGGAAGAAAACCTCAGTTATTTAAAACTTATCTTTTAAACATATAAAGGTTTATCCTCCAGAGATATAAAACACTAATTGCTACAGTGCAGGTGGTTTCTCTGTTCTCTAACTACCACCATCAAAATGACTTTGACAAATATACTGCACTAAGGGAATCTAATTAATCTAAAACCAGAGGGATTGTGAGTTGGGTATAAAAGATGATCTGCTGACTTATGATTTTAAACACTCAAGATATTTCAGAGGAAGAGCTTTAAGGATAAAGATATAAAATTACCTATACTCTAAGAGTTGGGTCTACTACTAATCTAAGAAATAATAAATGAAATAGGATTCAAGAAGGATACCGAGACACTGCTTATGAAAACCAACAAACAAAGGGGAAACAACTTTTTATATTTCTGTGAAGCCTCTAGAGGATATTACTTGGTATCCAATGGAACATTATAATCACTGTAAAATAGGATTAGCAGAATTTTCAAAAAAAAAAAGTACCTACACTTTAAGAAGTGGGGGACGGGGTGTCAAAAAGATTTAGATAATTTGCTGAGCACATAACATTTGCCTTTCTATTAAAATCTCTATCATGACATAATCCATTAGCATTAATGCAGAAACCAAAAAGAAAATATTTTCAGAGTCATGCGTCAAATCAAATTACATTCTTTGGACAAATAAGGTTTAGGAGAAAGAGTCTTGTGAAAAATGCCAGGAATTGTGAAAAGAAACCTTATTTTCATGTAAAATACAACCAAGAAAAAACATTTTTAAAGACAAATGCTGGAAATCTGCCACGTTTGCAATACAGATGAATTCCCAAATACCTAAGAGTCCAGGTGTTTTAAAGTGATCCAGTGGTACCAAAACCTGTCAAAACATTGGATTCCATACCATATGCCCATTCTCCTAATACTGTAAAGTGGAAGTTCTTTCCACCTGCCTCAAGTCTTACCTGAAACTAGACCATGGAGAAAGAAACAAGGGAGGAGTTATAAATCACTGCCCTGTCAAGTCCAAATTGAAAGGCAAGCATGTAAATCGCTGAGGCTAAAAGCGATTCCTCCCTAAGGCAGAAGAAGAATGTTTGCTTACACCTTTATAAATAAAGTTCTGTCAAGCTGCGAGGAAAATATACTCATATCCATAGGGGTAGCCAGGGAGGCAGCCCTGTGAATCTCCAGCTCAATCTATTTCCACACAAAGGCCACTCTCACCAGCTTCCTCCTGGGACAGTAAATAATCGCTAATCATCCCAGATGGTGTGACTCTAAACTTATCAGTGACAGATAATAAATCAGAGCATTCTGATATGTGCCATGCTATTACAGTTCCAATGATTTCACACCAATGGGACATTCAAACTGCTAAGTAGCATAATTAGTTACAGATAATTCCAAGACATTAATCATGCTTGGGATAAATCCCTGGAACAAACATTGAAAATATTCTTTATCATATATACAACTAAATGCCTGAAAGAGACTAATTTGGTACCGGGCTTATAAGCATGCAGGCATTTAAGATGAACAGTACCCTTTTTTTTTTTTTTTTTGCGGTACCCGGGCCTCTCACCGTTGTGGCCTCTCCCGTTGTGGAGCACAGGCTCCAGACGTGCAGGCTCAGCGGCCATGGCTCACGGGCCCAGCCGCTCAGCGGCATGTGGGATCTTCCCAGACCGGGGCACGAACCCGCGTCCCCAGCATCGGCAGGCGGACTCTCAACCACTGCGCCACCAGGGAAGCCCGAACAGCACCTTTTAATACCCAGAATTGATATTCCACAATACATTTTATAAAATTAAGTACTCTTCCACAACCACCTTTTTAATTTCTCAAGTTTTGTTCAAACAAGACATTTTATATTCAAGAGAATTTTAATTTTGATTTTATTCATCTCAACTATTTCTTTAAAAAAAAAAAGGAAATCAACTGTTGTCTGATCAAGGAATGCAATACCCACCCCGGGAATAATTGTAAAGCAAATGGGTTTTGTTTTGGCATCTTCTCCTAGTGCCTACTTCAACATTTGAGCTTCCTTTTGTGAACCATGTACTGTAAAGCATACCTGGAGTCCTTCCACCTAATGCCCCATGCAAACCTGCTTTCTCTGGAATAGACCTCTGATCATTTACTGTTCTCAGTCTGCCTTCGAAATTCACTGTTCCTATGCCCCGTTCTCTCAGAATCTTGATCTTCACTAGCTACTCTCAGTAACTAAGCCATAGGGTATTAACAACTGAGAACAATTAAAGCGCACCTTCCAATATTATAGCTGCATTTTAAACTGTTAGGCTTGAAAATGAGGAGAGAGTTTGGGATACGTTATATTGGTCTAGGGGAACCCCACAAGTCATGATACTATATGAGCAACTAGCTTATGTCTAGAATTGGTCATGAGGTTATAGGCGAACCCAGGCTATGTGAGTTACCGACGTGAGTTGTTGCAAACATTCAAAAGCTCTACATGCAGGGCTTCCCTGGTGGCGCAGTGGTTTGGAGTCCGCCTGCCGATGCAGGGGACACGGGTTCGTGCCCCGGTCCGGGAAGATCCCACATGCCGTGGAGCGGCTGGGCCCGTGAGCCGTGGCCACTGAGCCTGCGTGTCCGTGTGCTCCGCAACGAGAGAGGCCACAACAGTGAGAGGCCTGCGTACCACAAAAAAAAAAAAAGCTCTACATGCTGAGAAAGCCATAGAGCACTATGTGTGTTTCCTCTAGACGTTCCATAAATTGTCTACCGTCCAAAATCCTAAATCTACGCTTCCAGATCATGTATCCTTTCATGTAATTTATGGTGATTCCCTAATCCAGAACATTTTAACTTTTATGAAATTAAATCTGTTCATTCTTCTTCTTTAAACTTTGGTGTTTTAGGTAACTGTTATAAAAGTCTTCCATAAATTAATGGAAATATTCCCTTGAGTCATTTTCTAGTAATTTTACTTTTGTAATTAATATTTAAATCTTCAATCTATCTGGTATTTATTGTGGCTATGACATGAGCCAAGTATATAACTTTATATTTTTCCCAATTTGTAGCATATTGTGTTAACACCTTTAATTTAAAAAAAAGTCAACCTTTTGTTCCAAATTCCCATCAATAGAATATAGAGTAAGTTAATTAAAGCTTATCTACATGATGAACTACTATGTAGCTCTTAAAAAAAATGAAGTTGTTCTATATGTAGTAATGCCGACAACGTAGAGCTTGAACAGTTACAATGAGAGAAGCATATATTAAAGAAAAGCATGTATGATATAATCCTATTAAGAGTAAAACAGGACTTCCCTGGTGGCGCAGTGGTTAAGAATCCGCCTGCCAATGCAGGGGACGTGGGTTTGAGCCCTGGTCCGGGAAGATCCCACATGCCGCGGAGGAGCTAAGCCCGTGCGCCACAACTACTGAAGCCCGCGCGCCACAACTACTGAAGCCCGTGCGCCACAACTACTGAAGCCCGTGCGCCACAGCTACTGAAGCCCGCACGCCTAGAGCCCGCACTCCGCAACAAGAGAAGCCACCACGATGAGAAGCCCGTGCACCAAAATGAAGCATAGCCCCTGCTCACCGCAACTACAGAAAGCCCACGTAGCAACCAAGATCCAGTGCACTCCCCCCACCAAAAAAAAGAATCCTCTCCAGATAAATAACTATATATACAATTGTCTAAATGTTTTTTAAAATTCTAAAGGCATATAAACTGTTAATAGTTTTATCTGAGGATCAGGATTGGGGATGGAGGAGAGTCTTTACCAACTATTTAAACTTACATAATTTTAAAAAATGCATTTATAGAAGCATATACATCTTTTGCATTTTAATGCAAATTTTTCAAACCAGAACAATTCGTTAAAGTTAACCAATAGTATAGTCAAAAATGTATACCCTCCACATCACTAAATGCATAGAAAATTTGATAAGAACCTCCTATCTCTTTCTTCCTCTGCTGGACTGTGACTTGAACGAGAAATTCACCTTTATTGAATTTAGCCTCAGAGGTTTTGGAGTTGTTACTTCAGTTAGCCTATGGTGACTACTTAAATACTACGTAGGAAAATAAGATATGCATATGAAAAGTTAAGAGATCAAAGTAGTATATGTATATACCACTCCCGATAGTAAGGACTGTAGGAATGAGATTAGGAAGAAATCCCCAGAAGAGTTTCATAGAAAGCATGGGATAGAGCTGGTCGAGTTTTGGTGACATGAAAAAGAATTGTGAAGAAAGCGTGTGAGAAAAGTTCAGAATCAGGAAAGTAAACATATTAGATATGTATGTGTATAACTGAATCACCTTGCTGTGCATCTGAAACTAACACAACATTCTAAATCAACTATAGTCCAATATAAAATAAAAATTAAATAAAAATTTAAAAATGGTAGAACAAAAAAAACAAAACTCCATGCCCTCCTTATATATTTCAAATAAAATGCAAATTTCTTAATCAGAAAAAAAACAGATGAGTCTCATTGGAGTATTTTTAAGAAGCAGTGGAGTTAATTCTGAAAATGTAGGTTAGAACTTAATTACAGAGAACCCCCAATGTCAGCCCAAGGGTGTTGAACTTTGTCACGCAGAACCAGTATGACAAATAGGTATTATTTCCTATGTAAATGCAAATTGCTGCGTGTTGGGGGAGGGTGTACCTTTCAACTAGGTTGAGAAAGATTCTCAAGTTATAACTCAGTAGGAAATACCTTCCTGATCAATTAGCAAGTTCTGATATGGGCTAGTGAGAGAGGCGCTGCATACATGCTAACTCCGCTAGAGGCAAGGAGGTTTCTGAGATGTGGAGAAATGCATGTGGCAGTTTTCTTGAAAAATAAAATAAACAGGACTTAACGTTGATGAGACAAGAGAGGTGGTATAACAGGACTTGACGAGGCTTGAGGAATCAAAGGTGAGCCTAGGGTTTTGAGCTTTGAGTCCTTAAAATGTTAGCAGCACTTTAAAAAATAGATAATTTAGAAAAGAGTTCATTTTCAGGAAAAAGGTAAATGAATTCATGTTTTTTGAGCTGGTGGCCTTGTGAAAATGCCTTGCAAGAAGTTTGGTGCAGGATATTGAAAATGCAGAATAAAGAAAAAGAGAAACTTTTTTTTTTCTCCTTTCCTCTTCAGGATGGCAGATTGTTGGAAGAGAAAAAAATTCACAACCTACTTACGAATCATCCCAATTTCGAGTTCCAAGGAGGGGATGGTTTAGCAATCCACTGGGTAGAATACAATAAAAGACTGTGTATTTTTCCCTCTCAAAAAATTTTTTTTAAGGATCACAGTTTTGCAATGCAATGATAGTCAGTTCTTTTTAAACTTTACTACAAAAATTACAAATAAGCTATTTTTATAATTTCCCAAGTTCATATTACTGAAGTTTAGCTTGGCTTCCTTTTAACCAAATTGAAGCTTTATCTCCATTTTAAGTTTACATTTGGAAGAAAAATCCATCTGTAATTAGGCCATATATGTGCATGGTGCATGGTACAATTCAAAGTCCTTCCACAATTGCTTGTGTGACCTTCACAAGTCTCCATGAGGGAATAAGCCTGGAGTTACAACCTCCACTACACAGATGGATTCAAGTGGTACCTCGAAAGGGGATACTGTTTACCTAAAGTCTACAAAATAAGTTAGTGATGGAATCAGGGTAAGAATTGAGGTCTCCTAACTCCAAATCCAGTGTTGTTTATAGAACATCACAGACTTTCTTCCATATTGAAATATTTAGTTTCCTATTGGCCTTTTAAAATGTTATATATTCTTATTTTTCATAAATAGTCTGATAGTGGGTTCCTCTTCTAATTTTTCTATTAAATTGTGTTTACTTGCCCCCATAAGAACAGTTATGCCCTTTATGAAAGCTTGAGGCATAGTCTATAATGCTCTCAAGAAAGATTTATGATCTCACACAATATTTAACTGCTATCATTAAAAATAAGTGGTGAGATAAAGTGGTTTCAATTACACAATGAAAGCGTTGCCCTATTTCAAAGGCAGACTGAATTCAAACTGCCTGAAACAATCAAGTTACTGTTTTCTCTTCTGTTCCAAAATATCCAACACAATGAGTGAATGATTTTTTTTCTTTCTTCTATTGTTTACAGTCAACAAATACTGCATATACTGGAAAAATAGTAATTCACTACCAAAGCGTGTTTTTTTTTTCTTTTTGCCGTTACACCATTGCTCTACGGCTAAATGGTACAGTTAGGAATCTCCAAGGCTGTTTTTCTACAGGTTTTTAAGTGGTCTGTTTTCCTCCTATCATAAGGTTTATTTAGAATCTCTTGTACTTTACCTGACAGGATGTGACCCAGGGTGAAGGATAGAAAAGCTGATTGAAATTATATACCTCTGAGACCTCCAGAAGACTGACACCTATTTTCAGATTTGTTTACAGTTGACTCTGAGAAATAAATGCTTCCATTTTACTCTGGGGTTAAAAATATCACCTACAAGGGCAAAGACCACTACACATGTGCCTTTGAGGATTGTTTTTAGTTTCTAATACAGTCCTAAATATACAGTGACCACTCAATAAATGCTTATTTAATTGATTTCGATAAAAATAATATATAAGTCAGTTCAGGGTAGTAGCATACTCTTACTGGGTATGGGTGGAGCTGTTCAGGAGTGGTAGATTGATTGTAGAAACAGTCCCAAATCTCTGTCTTTTACTCTATTCCCACCCTTTGCAACGTGGTTTGGAAGCTCCTCCAATCCAGAGGTGGTGTCTATTTCCCTATTCTTTGAGTCTGAGTTGCCCCTGTGACTGGATTTGGCAAACGGAATGTGGCAGAAGTGACACTGTGCCAGTTCTGAGCCTGGGCCTTGCTCTCTTGGAAGTAGTTACCATCTGAGCAAGCCTGGGGGCTGAGAGACCTCATGGAGCAGAGACAAGCTATCCCAGCTGATGTCCTCCCAGACCAGGCAGCAATCACCCAGTTGACCCAACAGCTAACCACAGACACATGAGAAAACTCAGCTGAGACCAGCCCAAACTGCTGACCCACAAAATCATGGTTTTTGTTTTAAGTTCCTAAGTTTGGAGGTGGTTTGTTACACTGCAAAAGCTAATTAACGCATAGGAGAAAGACTGGCATAAGAAGAACCCAATATTCCTGTTCAGAAAAGAGCTTCTGCCAAGAATTTCACACTTTCGCAAAGGCCTTAGGGAGGAAACCACCACCTTTCTCTATATCCTTTATTCATTCTTTCCCAACAGGCATAGCTAGCCTGAATGGTGAAAAGCTTGACATTGGGCTACATTTTCTGGCAACAGGAATAAGAAAGTTAAAGATGGCTGGTCTGTGCTACTGCTTTCACCAACTTCCTCTCAAGTGGAACAAGCCCTCCTTCTCTTCTGCTCCCTAATGCTTTACGACAGATCCTTCTGTGTTTGTGGGTAAGGGCAGGGGTCCACCACTGTCACTCACTGTCCTGCTGGTTATAGTGTGTGGAGCAGGCCTGTGGCTCTTCCCAGTGGCCTCTGAAACTGCCCTACAAATCCAGGTCTCTTCACAGGAAAGTCCAGATTCAGGGTGGAAGCAGGAGTGACCAATAAACTTCAGGTTCAAACTACATTTGCTAACACACATCAGCAGCTGGATGCCATTATGTCCATTCTGACCAACAAAACCCCAGGAGGAGAAGGGACTGGACTTAGCACTTCCCTTTCAACATCCAATAGCTATGAATATCAACCTGAAAATTTTAAATGTACAATGAAATGGAATTATTTCTCGGATTTTCTAGGTTACAGTTCCACTATTTTTCATTTTAGGTTTTATGGGGTTATTATTATTAGAATATAACCTTAATTCTTTTATATTCAATTTTTCTATAAAATGTCTAGATAAGAACCACACAAATTTCCAATCACTCTATTTTGGCCCTTTTATATGTAGAGATGAGAAGTTACTTCGATCAAACAAAAGTAGCTCTTCCTTTCCAATTGTCAGATTTCAGCTCTATTTTAAAAACTCAGCACTTGGTAGTGTAACGTGATTTTTTTTTCCCAGAAAGAGAATAGCATATATAATTAGGTAATGGATAGCAACTCAATTTAACATGTTAAAAATGTTTGTTTCACACAGAAGCGTGCACAAACACACGCACACACAGCGTTCTTTTGGGAAGTGTACTAATGAACAATACAAAAATAAACCTTTATGTATTTTTGTTTCACCTTCCAAAAAGTTTAAGGATATGATGTAAGGAAATAGTTGACAGTGTGGAATAGTTGACACCAATATCGGGAGAAAAGTAGCCTAGATTCCCACTTCATGTTCAGTTCAAAATTGGACATGTCCCACATCCCAAGAGACGCTACTTTTGGTCTTTTATAACCTCTGTGCATATGGAATTCAAAATAGAGCCATCAGAACTTCCTTTTAAGAAAGCAGTTGCATTTGCAAAACCAGCCTAAGCATGTCTACTTCTCTCTACTGTTTACATTTCTTTAATACTGAAGAGTCTATTTTTTTCTATTTCTTCCTCAGTTTTGGAAAACTTAAGTTGTTCATTTTGTCTAATATTCAAATTTACTGACAAAATTGTTTAAGTATACTTTATCTCAATATTATTAGTAATTATGTCTTCTTTTTCTTTCCTAATATAATGGATTTAGGTTTTTCTCTTGTTCATTATTTTTGTCAATCTTGGTTGAAGTTTATATATCTATTAATCTTTTAAAGGAACTAACTTTGGATTTTTGTTGATCCCTAATGAATTGCTGTTTTCTCTTTCATTAAATTATACAATTATCCATATATTATTTCCTTCATTCTACTTCCTATAAGATTATTCTCTTTATAAAAAATCTTATGTTGTCTTTAGATGCTTAGTTCATTGATTCTCAGCCTATTTTTCTAATATAAGCATGTAGGGCTGTACATTTCCTTTTCAGTGTCTGTTCAGCTGCACCTCACATTTTTTTATGTATTCAATTTTTATTACATTTTATTTGTAAGTATTGATAAGTTTGATTCATAATTCTTTTTTAACCCATTAATCATTCAGAAAGATATTTAAATTCTTGAAATATAAAAAGGTTTTTTAAATTATCTTTTTATTTATCCTTAACTTAATGGCATTGTGATCAGGCTTGTTTTATGAATTAGTAGATAGTCATTTTGTTTAAATTGTATTCTGCAGGACTATATTCTGCAATTGTTGAGTGCAGGATTTTAAATATGTCTATTAGATCAAGACTGTTCACTGTGATGTTAAAAATTCTCTGTTGTTAACAATTTGTTTGATCTATCAATTACTGAGGGAGTTGTATTTGTCAATTTGTGGAATTTTCATTGCATTTCTACCCACTTTTGCTATCTTGAGGTCATGTTGTTAACTGCATATATTGAGGCTTATATATTCCAGATGAACCGAACATTTATGCTTATGTAATGATCTTCTTCACGTAAGGCTTTCTGTTTCAAACTGTCAGATGTTAATATATGTACTGTCTAGTTATTTTAGTTTATATTTGTCTTATGTCAGGTAGTAATACATGCTCTGGAAATAAAACAGTAAGAGGATAGAGAGTTATGGAGGTGTGCTCTGGGAAGCCTCCCTGCTAAGGTGAGTTTTGAGCAAAAAATCTGAAAGAGGTGAGGATAAAAGCCATGTGAATATTTGGGAATAAAAGGTTTCAGGCAGAGGGAACAGCACAGGCAACTGCTAGAACATGCTTGGTGTGTGTGCAAGCCAGCAAGGAGGGTAGTGTGGATGCAGAGGAAGAAACAAGGTAAAGATGACATCAGAAAGGAAAGTGGGCTCGATCAGGTAGGGACTTGCAGGAAACGGGAGGATTTGAGAATTTATTCTAAGAGGCAAAGCTGTTAGAGTGTTCTGAGCAAAGAACGGACACGACCTGACTTACATTTTAATATTATCAATGTGACTGTCATGTTTAGAAAAGATTATGGGGCTGGGGTAGGGCATGGGTCAAGAGTAGCATTGGATTAACTAGTTGGAAGACTTTTGAAATAATTCAAATGTGAGATAATGATAGTTTAGATCAGTGCAGTAGCAGCAAAGAAGATGAAAAATAGTCTAATTTGGGGGTGTATTTTGAAAGTTAGAACGGGCTGGACTTGCTGATGGACTGATATGGACTATGAGAGGCAAGAGAAATCAATCCTATATGCTTGATATGAACAATGAACACCACATGGGGCTGACATTTACTAAAATAAGGATGACTATAATAGGAGCTGGTTTACATAAGGGAAATCAAGACTTTATTTTATAACCTGCTAAGTCTGAGATGCTTATTAGTCATCCAAGTGGGGATGTCTGGTTGGCACTGGAGTTCAGTCTAGAGATGCGGGCTAAAGATATAATTTGGGAGTCGTCACATATAGGAACAGTCTTTAAAACTGTGAAATGTATGAAGAGCACCTAGGGAGTGACAGAAGATAGAGAAAAGAAGAGATCTAACGATGGAGCCCTAGGGCACACCATTGCTGAGAAGTAGGAAGATGAAAAGAACACAAAGGCAAGTGAGAGACAGCCATGTCCTGAAGGCCAAGGGGAGAAAGTGAGTTAAGAAAGAGAAACTCCACTACATCTGAACAGAGATGATAGGTCAATGTAAGATGAGAACTGAGAATGTTTAATTCTCGGGCTGGCAATGTGAAAGTCACTCAGGCAACTTGAACAAAGCCATTTCAGAGGAGTGATTAGGAATGAACACCACATTGCAATGTGTTCAAGTGAGAATGAAGAGAGAAAGGAAGGATAGAAAGTAGAGAAAACAAGTTTTTGGTTTTGGTAAAGGGGAACAGAAAAATAGAAGAATCAAGATAGGTGTTTTTGTTTTATGTTTTAAGACAGAAGAAACTACAGCCTGCTATTGGCAATGATGGGAAAATTGATTATGCGGAAAGAAAAATAATTACAGGAGTGAAGTCCTTCTATTCCTAAGGTCCAACTGTTTTCTGTTAAGGGCCAAAGAGTAAATATTTTAGGATTTATGGGCCATACTACTTAACTCTGTCACTGCAACCCATAAAAGCAGCCACAGACAATATGTAAACAAATCAGCATGGCTGTGTTCCAATCCCACTTTATTTTCAAAAACAGAAAGCCAGCTTGAATTGTCAGTAGTTTGCCAACCCCTTTTCTCGTCAATAAATATTCTCTGGATTGGAATTAAATTCCTTTGAGTAAAATGGAAAAATATTTACTATATTAGATGAAACTAAACTCTGTTTTATAATAAGATTCTAGATTAATGAGTTGTTGTCACCCTGCAGGGAGGTTCCTAGATCTGGACCACATCACTCTTAGTCCAATTCTGTTTAATTCTCATCAGTACCTATCATAAAGGTAAAGAAAATGCTTAAGATTATATACAGCTGAGAAGAACTTTTTTTGACACTAGAAATATAAAGAAGTCAATTAAGCAGAATACTAGGGCAGAAACTAACATTGTAGAATAAAACTTAAAATAAAAAATAAATCACACCATTTCAGTACACTTAACATAGAAACCCCTATACACTGATTCACTGTTATAAAGCCAGAAACTAACACACCATTGTGAAGCAATTATACTCCAATAAAGTTGTAAAAAAAAAAAAAGAAACCCCTATACAAAATACATGAAGGTCTCAGCTGACTGGAATTTAAGCTCCATATTACTCAACAGAGTGACCTAATTTCCAAAACAGATCACATTCAAAAGTTGCCTACACTGACAAGTATCTAGCATCCAGGACAAAAGAGAGAATCATCCCAATGTGGAGATTTACACAGTATTATAGGAAGTACATTTTAAGGGGGGGAATCTGATTTGTTAGAGCTCATTCAGAGGTGAGTGGGTCAGAATGGTGAGAGGTAATAGGTGCACAATAAATGTTAATATCACTAAGATTGAAAAACAGGCACAACATATATTGTCTCCCTCTTAAGGAATTTGCTAATTGATTTGCAGAGGCTCTTTTGATTTTTAAAAGGGACTCCAGAAAGGTTAAGATTGGATTTAGGCAGCCCCTAGGAAGTAAACAAACCATGGAAAATAAAACACTCAATTTTTTTTTTTGCCATTCAAGAGGCTCTTCCATCATGATTTTGTTCTGCCCGTTTTTTAGATCTTTCTGGAAAACTCCACTGGCTGGAGCTCTGCCTGGGCTGTCTGCCGTAGAGTTCAGCAATGCAACCACCATGCCATCACTTTTCCAACTCATTAGACCATATTATTAGAGCCTTTGCCACGATGACTTTCATAGCTCAGGGCATAAATGTCTGAGCCTAAGTTTGGGAACTTAGAGCTTATCCTTTGTTTTCTTCAAGTTTATTTTATTTTACAACACAGGAGGAGGATATTCTCTCAAGGCTTGAGATTATGAGTCTTTTGTCTTAACATGTTTTTGCATAACCAGACTATTTCTAGGAAAGGCAGAAGCAGCATCTTCTTGGTGCTTCTCCATTAAAGAAAAGGGCAGCTCATGTATTGCTGGTAGCCTAAGGTGGCTCTGAAATCATCTGTCAAGCACGCAGAATGCCAGGCTTTGTTTTAACATCACAGAAAAGCGAAGCTCCAGTGGGCTCTGTTTGGCACTTTCCTGTTCCAAATGCTTTTCTTACCGTTTTATTTTATGGCTGAATTTTATAACAAGACGCAATTGTAAGGGCTGACTTTCTTGGGACTTGCTTAGATGTTCACGTCTCACCGTTATTTGCTTTGCCCCTGGAATCACCCAGGGTAAAAATCTAATTGCAGTTGTTGACATTCCTCTGACCACTCAGTTTTCGGGTACCCAATTATAAAACTATACTAACAACACAATCGTAACTAACAGTTGCATGGAATTTTATCACCGATAAAGTTCTTTCATGTACATCATCTCATGCGAAATCCCAGAGGTCGGAGCTTATTCCATCAATGTTATCATCAGAAAAGCATTTGTTAGAAGACCCCACAACAGAAATAGTTGAGGGTATTTTAAGGAGAAGCTAATGAGATGAAATCTGTACTACCCATCACAATAGTTAACATTAAACAACATATAAAAGGTCGATGTGCCTAGACAGATTCTGAGTCAATGCAAGTGTTTATTTTATGTGTGTCAGCCATATGTCCCAGCTATATTAGTTTCCTAGAGCTGCCGTAACAAAATACCACAAACTAGATGGCTTAAAACAACAGAAATTTGTTCTGTCACAGTTCTGGATTCCAAAAGTCTGAAAACAAGGCCTTGGCAATGTGGGTTCCTTCTGGAGGCTCTGAGGGACAGTCTAGCCCATGCCTTCTCTTAGTTTCTGGTGGTTGCCAGAAATCCTTAGCACTCCTTGGCTTACAGATTAACCATTCTCATCTCTGGCATTGTCCTCACATGGCCTTCTCCCCGTGTCTGTCTGTTCTTCTTATAAAGGATGCAAATCCTATTGGACTAGGGCCCACTCCAATGGAGAACCAAATCATCTTAACTTGATTAAATCTGCAAAGACCCTCTTTCTTAATAAGGTCACATTCACAGGAACACAGTTTGGGACTTCAACGTGTCTTTTGAGGGGACACAATTCAACCCACAACCCCAGCCTTACCAGTGACAACAAAGTTCTCTCTTGTTATACTCCAAGTGTTATAATCCCTTCTTGCCACAGACCTACTTCTTGTGACTTTGCCCCAAGTCCCTGCCATCTTTGTATTCTGGAACACAGAATACTCTATCAACAGCCCTCGCTTTACTTCTGCTCTCGCCTTCCCATCCTGTTGCCATTTGGCTACCCAGGGCTCTGATGATCTTTGTGAGAACACCATTCTGCCCCACACAGCTCCATATGCTGGTGATTGCTACCAAGTCTCATTCTACCTCAGGTTTGGGCATATTGTTGATAGGACTGGAGCTCAGATGCACCTGCTTGAGGCTAGAGGCTCCAAATTTTCTGCCTTGCCAAATCCTTTTGGGCATATTGCTGCTACTGCTACCTTTGCCTTCGGTGACAAATAGAGGCGGAAGGTTGACCAGCCTGGGTCTATCTCCTTATGTTCAAGGTAACTTGACTTATAGCACTGAAATCGCACCGGCCCTCTTAGAGTCTGTGCCAAGTTAAGGCTCCTTGTATACCAGAACAATAACCCACCTCATTGCTTGTCCTAGGAGAAACAGCTTTTCAGGGGGACAGGCACTGTGAACATCAGTTGCCCTTGGAAGAAGCCACCACTCCCCATCAGGATGTGACCCTCTCCCATGGTCTCAATCAGAAATGAATCTGCTATTCTGTGATTTAGACAGCAAGTTGGCTATGCAATATACATTCTTCCCCTTTGCTTGGCAACACAACAATTATTTTGTTGGGTGTGGAAAGAGGCCCAGCAATAAAATATGTATCCAAGCTTCCACTGCAGATAAAAGTGGACAATGAGATGTAGACACAAGTCTTTCAGCAGGGCTATTGGGAAATGTCTTTACAGGGGACTGACTCAGCTCCTTCTTTTTCTCTCCTGGAACATATGGCTGGAGCTGCAGCAGCCATCTTCCCACTATGAGGTAACTGTGAGGATGAGACTACCACACTAAGGATGGCACAGTAAAAGTAAATAAATAAATAAAAGGAAACTGATTATCAGTGACATTGTGGAGCCACCAAAAGGAGCCCTGGACTTCATTTACATTGTCCCCCAGGGCACATTTAGCAATGTCTGTTAACATTTAACAATGTTTTAATTGCCACAACTTGGGGGGAGGAGTGGGTGTTATTGGCATCTAGTAGGTAGAGGTCAAGGATGAAGCTAAACATTCTGTAGTATACAGGACAGCCACCACGGCAAAGAATCATCCAGCCCAAACTGTCGATAATTCTGAGGTTGAGAAGGCTTGCATTTAAAGATTAAAAACCTCTGTTATGTCAAACCTATGTTGTTAGCAGTCAAATGTATTCTTGGTACGCACTGGAGCAATTCTCAAAACCGAGGTTGTTTCATCTTTCTTGCTGTTATGCTGTCACATACATAAGAACTAGAGTGAACGTTAAACAAAATGTTTGCATTGTGTGACTCAGGCTTCCTTTATTTAAATTTAGTATTTCTACTGCCAGGAGAGAACAATAATTATGAACACTTTAAAGTGTTGCCAGGTAAGGCATCATTAATAAAGTTATTGTATCACTGCTCTCTGAGTTAAAAGCAATAGGCTTGGTGCCTCAACAAGTTAAACAAAGAATTACCATACAACTCAGCAATTCCACTCCTAGGTTTACATCCCAAAGAATTAAAAACAGGTACTCAGACAAATACTTGTACACGAATGTTCACAGCAGCACTATCCACAATAGCTAAAAGGTAGAAACAACCCAAATGTCCATCAATGGATATTTGATATATACATAGAATGGGATATTATTCAGCCATGAAAAGGGATGAAGTATTGACCCATGCTACAACATGGATGAATCTCAAAGACATTATGCTAAGCAACAGAGTTGGTCACATATTGCACACTTCCACTTGTATGAAATGTCCAAAATAGCTAAATCCATAGAGACAGAAAGCAGATCAGTGTTTGCTAAAGGCTAGAGGGAAGGGGAATAGGGAGTGACTGAGTAATAGGTACGGGGTCACCTTTTGGGGTGATAAAAAGGCATTGGTACTAGATAGAGGTGATGGTTGTACAACACTGGAGTGTACTAAAGGCCACTGAATTGTATACTTTAAAGTCGTTAAAACAACATCCAACTGTATAGCACAGGGAACTATATTCAATATCCTGTGATTAAACCATAATGGAAAAGAATATTAAAAATGAATGTATATATAGGTATAACTAAATCACTTCACTGTACAGCAGAAATTAACACAACATTGTAAAACTATATTTAAATAAAATTTTTTTAAAGAACAGTTAAGATGCTCATATTTATGTTACATGTATTTTACCACAGTTTTTAAAAAGCAATAGGCTAATACTGGTTGTCTCTGGTTCTCAGAAATAGTTACTCGGGACCCACCAAATTTCCTAAGGGACCAGAGTCTTTGCCTAGAAATTAGATTGACTGAGGGAAAATTCAGAGTAATAGCATTTCAATTTGAAAAAATTAAAAGGTCTATAATATCAGTAATTTGTAAAGTTTGGGAATTGGTCATCTCTAATTCCCAAACCTTATCACAATAACTGCTTCTTCACTGAAGGGCTGACAGGCAGAAAATGGTGGAGTGGAAATTTTGAACCTGAAACATATTAGCAGCAGAATCTTTGCTGGGAGACTGGGTGAGGGTCCCAAGCACCTCCTTCTACAAGGGTCTTCCAAATTCCAGTAGAGTCACACTGTAACTTGGTGATATTAAGGTCATCTCAGTCTAAATAAATTATGCTTTTTATCATTCTGGTAAAATTCCTTCATGTTATAAGAGCTCTATTTAAAGGTTCTGTTGAGCACATTTCAGAAATCTATGAATAAGCTAGGTTTGCATGTCAATCTATTTGAAACTAGAATTAACTTCACTTTTCAAAGAGCTTTTTTCCAACTAGGTTGTTGGCGTAACTCTTAATTTGAACTGAAGTGGGAAAATGCGTAAACCTTCTAACTTCTTTTAGTTATTTATGGATAAGGAATCATGGGAAGAATGTTCATTTCCTCCAATTCTGCAGAAGAAAAAACACCCCCATGTTGACCTCAGGATTTAATAACTGATTTATGTTTCTCTTCTTTCAGAATGTGAGTTCAAACAGGAACACCTTGCATTTTGATTTTTTTTTCTGCCTCCATCCAGTGACTGGTTGTGGCTACATTCACACAGGAACAATTAAAAAGAGCAGAGGGAAAGATGGAAGTAGTCTGGGTCCCTGAATGACTGTGTGGAGGAGAGAAGCATGCCTTTCTTAACCCGCGGGAACTGTAATATGATCTTAGAAATTAACTTGTATTGGGCCACTTAGATCTAGAAGTTTCTTAGCATTATTAGCCTACATTGACTAATAAAATCAGAAATAATGAAAAAAATAAAAAGAATATTCATATATTCATATGAATATATAAAGGCAAATTCTAGTTTTCAAACTAGCCCACATGAATCAAAATTGAGTAAGTATTGCTATTACCTATGATTCTTGGAAAGAATTTAAGTATTAATTGGTCATACCAAACACTGTATACATACATGTATTTCTAACCTTAAAACAGTTTTAACTTTACCAAACTACATTATGAGCCGGAGATAAATGAGTCAGCAATTAGTTACTTTAATGAAGTTAAAAAAAATGAAGAACCAACCAGCACTGAAACTAAATCTGAGATAGTTTTTACCACCCCATCTTTTGAAAATTCCTTTTAAGTAACTCAGAATTAAATCTGTCAGCACTCAACCACTTAGCCCCAATTATTTTGCACCCATCCTCATTTAAGTAAAGCATGTGAACCCAGATTCAAATTTTTAAGTTTAATTTTTGTTATATAATTGGTCACTTTCATTTTCTTTCTTTTTTTTTTTTTTGCGGTACACGGGCCTCTCACTGTTGTGGCCTCTCCTGTTCCGGAGCACAGGCTCCAGATGCGCAGGCTCAGCGGCCATGGCTCACGGGCCCAGCCACTCCGCGGCATGTGGGATCTTCCCGGACTGGGGCACGAACCCGTGTACCCTGCATCGGCAGGCGGACTCTCAACCACTGCGCCACCAGGGAAGCCCGGTTACTTTCATTTTAAAACCAAGAGTTTTTATGGCTCTAGGTTGTTTAAGGGCAGAATATATATTTGTTACTTCACCGTTTAATATTTAAGGTTTGGTGCATGAATGGCTGGTAGTTGATAGAGGAAAGCTGTAAAATCAATGGTATGCCAACAACCTGGGAAGTAAAATGCTGTACCAGATGTTGTCAGTGTCCCACCCATAATGGCCACCCTTATCAGTTCCGACTGCCAACATGTACATTTCTTTGCCTGAAGGCTTTTTCTGGCCTCCAAAGCTCACACTTTCCGCGTGCAGAAAACAAGTCAGAAGTGTCAAGGAATCAGCACTTCACCAGGAATAGCCCTCAAATAATGGCTGTCAGGAGTCGGTGTGTAAACACCCCTGCTCTCTTGTCTCTCGGATGTTGTTATGTTGGAGGCATGTTCTACACTGCTAGTTACACACATAGGCAAACGTGACTTGCCACAATAGAGTCCACATTTCCCAGTCTCCCTTGTGGATAAGTGTGGCTGTTTCCACAAGCTGTCTTTATTCCTCCCTGCCAACAGTAACATAGATGTTCCAGAACCCAGCTTCAACCATGCAGATGAGGACCATGTTTTAGTTGACGGAAGAGGAATGACATCAAAGGTCCCTGAATGATGACATAGAACAAAAATGTCTTGCAACTGTATTTTGTTCTCTTTGTTAGAGTCACTCTTCTTTTACCCTAATACAGTATTCCAAGAACAGAAGAAATCTTCATCCACAAGATAGCATGTCAGGATATGACATCACTATAGGGTGAACTTCTAAGCAAACGCCACATCTACACAGTGATGCCATCAGCTCTGCGACCCTCATTTCTCACTGTCATCACATCTTGACTCTTCAGTAGTCTCCTAAGTGTCACCTCCAGCTCTCAGGAGCTTTGACATGCTGAGGGAAGCATGAGGCCCTTTGCAGGTACGTTAGCCACTCAGTACAGGCTTCAGGCTTGCTTACAATCCCCCAGATCCCCCAAGGAGCTAAGCACAAGTAAGAGGACAATATGGAAATATACTTCAACTTGTTAAACATTTCTCTAATGTGCTCATAATGTCAGTTCAACGGAAGTAGCCACATGCTAACACTGACATCATCTGAAATGATGTCATTCTCCCCACTAAAAGCCTGCATCTGAGTGAAAGGCTATACTCATCAAGATAGATGGCTAAGGAGGAGAGAAGAGATATTCATCAACAAAACTGTTTTCTAAACTAGACCAGAGGACTTTTGGTTGCCCAGAAGAGGAGAGTTCCAAGAGGCAATAAGGAAGGATACGTGAAACATGCCGAGCAGGCACAGTACTCTTCTGTAAAGTAAGGATACAGTTCACAACTGTACTATTTATGAGTAATAGCTTTAAAATTAATAAATTGTGTACTGATCTCTCTTCCAGCAGAAGAAAATAACCAAACCAGTTTGATGAAGCATAAATACTTAATGATATTCAACTAAGAAATTTGTTTAAGTTACACTTCCTCCCAAGATTTAGTGTCACGCTTTACTCTCTTGACCAAACCTACGCCTTTCTACAATTACTCTATACAATTAAGTTATCAGAAAACAGAACATATTTGCTTACTACAAATACCAAATATTCCAACCCTGAATGGACACACAAACCTAGCCCCAGTGCCACTATATCACGGCTCACTAGGTACTAATGACAGAGACTCAAGCTTATACTCCTGAGTGGTTTCAATATTTTGCTTATCCTGGAACCTAGTAATTCAATTATTCAAAAAGCTTTTTGGAAGATTATTTCTAGGGCAACAGTTCTCAACCTTGACTGTACATTAGAATCACCTAGAGAAAATTTAAGTCGCTACTGCCCAGGTCACACCTTATTTTAATTAAGCCAAAATATCTATGGGTGGGTAGTAGCCAGGTATCAGTATTTTTTTCTTTAAATCCTCCCAAATGTTTCCAACGTACAGCAAAGGCTGAGGATGCCTTGAGTAGGTGAAGTTCTATATTTAGTTAGCTGTAACTCCTGGGCTTCCTAACATTTCTAAACGAGGCCTTTTGACTAGAACTCCAAGCACTGAGAACCAATTCATCAGTCAGTAAATAATCATAAAGTTCCAACTATCCACGAGGCTCTGTGTTCAGTGCGAGAAACGCAAGAAGGAAAAGACATCTTGGGTGAGATAGAAAGAACAGAGCTTCTCAAACTTCAACGTGTACATGAACTTGGGGAACTTGTTAAAATGTAGGTTCTGATTCAGTAGGTCTAGGGTGGAGCCTGAGACTTTATTTCTAACACGCTCCCAGGTGACCTGCCAGTGCTGCCGGTCCATGGACTCCACTTTGAGTAACATGGAGAATTGCAAGGTGAAGCAATGAATACTATAAAAAGCACAGGGTGCTCTGGCATGCCTAAGAATGAACAATATCTACAATTCCCTGAATTGCTAGTCTCCTGCAGTTATCACCTTTACCTTACAGAGTTTTCAAATCTTCTTTTAAATTCATTTGTATACTATCCCTGGTCACCTTTAGAGAAGGTTGTAAGGATTTTATGAGTTGCTCAACAATAAGTCCACATACATTTCCACAAGGAATATTTTAGGAAACAGTGTAAGAAGTTAAGATTTGCCAAAGCCAACATGTGTGAAATTCAAAAGGGAAAGGCAGGCAGGCAAGGTTTGGAAAGCCGAAGTGTGTGGCAGAGAAACCCAGAGCTGGAGGGTAGCTGGAAAGTCAGCCTGCCCGTTTCCTTGTCCTGTTGGTGAGTCCATAACTCATACTTTCCCCTTTGTCTAAAGGAAATGAAAGGTGATTTGCACCTGAAGGCGACACTTAGAAATGTGCCTTCAAAATCCCCAACGGCTAGGTTTTTGCAGTAACTTTAAAGCGATGCAAATTTTTCAAGAGTTCAAGCTCTATCATTTCAATTAGAGTGAGAATTCTTAATAAAGATTCACCTTTTTATATTGATTCTTCAGGCAAAATAATTAAGTGATTGATAGAATTGGATCGTTAGTATCAAAAACTGAAAGCCAGATGGAAGAGGAAAAGGAGGAGGGGAAGAGGAGGAAGGAGTCCAAGAAGATGAAGACCTCTGTAGGAAAAAATCTTTTTCCAAGGAAAAAGATTCTCGTGGTGTTTGTGGTTGGAGAGTTCTCTTTTGGCACACAGATTTGCAAATTAATATTAAATTCTTGTAACTTGTCATTAATGAAAAGAGAGTCCTTCCTGACTTGTACTTAGTACTCACTGGACTGAGTTCTAGTGTCATGGGCAGTATGACGTGGTAGAAAATGAGTGATCTCTGGTTCTAATTCCAGCTCTGTGTCTTCCTAGATATGTGTGGTTTGCACTTGAGCCAATTAGTTAAATTAATTCCCTGCGCTTCAATTTCCTTCTCCATAAACTGGGGGTAAACATAGCTGGATTGTTGTAAGAACTAACAACTCTACATTTAAAGTGTCTGACACTTAAAGTTCTTTAAAATTGTTATTACTATTTTCTAATAAAGATCATAAGCTTGTTTGTTTTGTCATTGTAATGCCCTTTGCATCAGGTGAACGTAAGGAATTAATGATGTTGATAACCCAAGCATTTGTCTAAATATTATATCCTCCTATTGTCTCTCCACTCTCACTGACATGAAACGTTTAGGCACCGAAGCAGGCAAACAGGAGGCTTGTGGGCTCAGTACAGTAAATAAGCTTTGTTTGATTTGCACAGTGCTCATTACAAGTGTTAAGTTAGTTGATGGCATTCGAAAATCAGAAAATTTATTATAAACGTCTAGATTTCTAGCTTCTTTTGAAAAATCAGAAAATCGGGCAACATGTCTCAGCCATCATGTTTGGCTGCCATCAGTTGGAGGTGAAAAACAACTACTGACCCCTTGAGATAGGACACGGTTTCTCCAATTTGCCCGTCTCCACGATTCATTTTATTCAAGTTGGGTAAGTGGCCCGTATAACAGTCATTTGAGTTTGAGACCCTTAGTCTAGAGAGAAAAAAATATTCAAAAAGCCTATATATAAGACAATTTGACAACAAAAGTGCTTCTCTGATATGGCCCAGTTTTAAGTTGAGTTTGGAAACACAGGGGAATTTTGGAGGAGTATGTTTTAAGAGGAGCTAAGGAGTTCCACAACAATAGGAAGAGAGACTCGAGTATTGTCTATCAATTCAAATTATCTTCCCTGGCCCTCCATCCCTATACTCACATCCCACATTAGAGTGAAGATTGTTTATAAAGAGAGGGAAATAGTAAAAGAGCTGCAGAGCAGGCTGTCAGCTGTTTTGATGCCATTAATCTCAGTAGCAACAGGGGCTGATGCCCTTAGTACAGATGACAGCACCTCAACAGCTATCATGGCCACCCTTGAGGTAGACACCTGGCAGAAGCAGAAGGGTGTGACCTCTCTGTGGGCACTAGAAGCTACAGAGCCTTCAGAGAGCCTTGTTAGCAATAGCTTTTGACATTTTCAGCAGTCACCATAAACGAGAGAGGAAGAAGAAAATGGCAGATGGGACAGAGAAGTCAATGGGTTTGTATTTGGTACACACAGTCGACATCCTGAACCCTTTCAGAATTATTTGGGCTGAATCTGAGAGCTAGATGCCATTTGACTGGGGAGGGGACTGGAGCTAGAGAAATGCTGCTCAGTGATTATGATCCAGGCTCTAGGCTCACCCACAGAATAGGGTACAAAATTAAGATGCAGTTCAGCAAATTTTATCAGTTGCTTTGCTAACTTGTCAGTTGATAATTACCAATCTCCTTTGTTTTTAAGTGTGTTTAATGAGGAGTGACTTAAGTATTAATCAGAAAAATTCTGACTTTCATTGCCTAATGGTCCATCCTAGATCGTCAATACACTGAAGGTTTTCCCTTGTTCTGTACTGGCAAAGGGCTCCACTTGGATTTTGGTCAAGTTCAAGAGTAAACACTGTTGCCTTTTCTTCCAGTTCTTTCCTTAGCTTGTTGGAAAGAAAAGAGAAAAAGGTTGGAGTCCCATTGCTTCGTAGGAAATATCCTTGGTGGAATTCTTGCGAGTTTCCTTCTAAGCAAGTCTTTTTGACCCAAGTCTGCCTAATTCATTGTGACCAGCATCTACGGAAATTCTAGGAATAGGAATAACTAAAGGGTAAAAACTACTTCACAAGGTGGGTGAATGGTATAGAGGAACTCACTGTACTATCTTCTTTAAGTTTACAACTCTTCTGTAAATCTAAAACTATTTCAAAATAAAGCTTTTAAAAACTTCAGTTACTTCCTGTTTATGTTGGCAAGGATAAGATTTACAGCAATGGAGAGACTAAAGAAGCTGGTTAGAAATTTCTTCCCAATCAATATTTAAATGATGTATTTTCATTGTCTAACAACAAAAATGTATCTGCTATTATCACTCTCATTATATTTTAAATTATACTACAAATCAATCTTTGAAACACCATCGTAAAGCAAACTCCCTGTGGTTGATGAGTTTAACAGTAAATTAACCCTCAACTGGGGGAGGGGAACTGTGGGTGCAGGGGGGCCAATTGTAAGTTATACAATTTTCGATTATATGGAGCGTCGATGGCTCTAATCCCCATGTTGTGCAAGAGTCAATTGTAATATTTCGAAAAGCCTTCCACAGAAACTTTTTTCCTTTTGCACTCTTGGCAGATACCACCGTATTTTGAAAGGCAATACTGGAGGGGCTTACATTCATTTAACACTGGAGCAAAGTATGCACATTACTAATCTATCAAGGCACAGGGCAAAGACTGAAGGGCCAAGAATTAGGATTCAGAAGAGACCTAAGCTATGGAAGGAAACTGCTGGATACAACAATTTTATTTTAAAGTAGCTGTTCTAAGGATAGCTCTAAGGATATTCTGAAATTTCTATTTAGTTCTCCCTCACCCTGATGAGGGTAGACATATTTGAGACCTTAAGTATTATATTAAGGGACAGACATTGTGCTAATGGTGTCAACTACATTATTTCATTTAGTCCTTGAGACAAACTATGAAGTGGTCAATGTTTATTGTTCCTATTTTATCTAGTAAGAAATTGAGTCAGTAAGACTTTGTTGCATGACATATGTGCAAGAATGCCACATTCCTTTATTTTTCTAAATCAAATTAAGTCTGGTTCTGAATGTCCATCTGTATGGTCAATTTGTGGGTCCACTGAGGCTTAAGTGGAGCCAGGAAAGAAAAGGAAGTCCCAGAAACTTCATTCACTGTGGTGGTATCTATGATTGTCACTGCTTCTTCTGCTTCAGTAGGGCTCCGCCCGCTGCTGGCTACTGCAGAGATGGCCTTGTTGACCACAGGCTCCTACAGAGATCTTCTCAGCATAGGGTTGGCAGGTTAACCAAAGGAAAATACAGGACGCCTGGTTAAATCTGAATTTCAGATAACTACTTTTGAGCATAGGTATGTCCCATGCAACATTTGGAACGATTACTTGTTTATCTGAAATATAACTGGGCAACTTGGATTTTATGGAACAACCCTGTCAGCAGCCATCAAGGCCAGAACGCTTAGTTTCCAGCCTCTTCTTCATTCATCTCTCAGCCATTTCGCATCGAGGGACAGATGCAGGAAGGGCCATATGAGTCGGAAAACACCCGGGCTGTATCCAGTGCTCTGGCCCCCACTAGCACAGACATGAGGAGATCAAAGGCCTGATCAATACTGACTACCCAGCTAGGTGCTGAAAAAACAAAGTAGCAATGGAAGGAAAATCCCTCTGTTGAAGCCTGGTGTTAAGGGGTTAACTCTGTGAGCTTGCAGAGGCCACATGGCAGAGAGTTCAAGCAAACCTGCCTGAACCAGATTCAGGTCTGATCCCCTAAGGACTCCCTGCTGGCGGCTCTCAGACTAGGAACATTCTGAGTGTCGCCTCCATCCCCCACCCTGAGAGCTCACCTGGAAGCTCAGCCCTGCAAATGCACTTGCTGAAGACCCCAGCTGGCCATTTAAAGCAATAGCAACTCAAAACAAAACATTTTTCCTACTGCACGAGTAGTAGATGTGTGGAAGTTTTTAGTATTTGGTTTCCATCATGTTACTCTTTTATCCCTGTGTGTGTTCTTTTAGCATTCCTTTAAAAAGATTTTGCCTTTCACATTTAAATTGGCCCAACAGAAAGTACTTATATAAAGGATGCATGAGAGGGATACTAATCAAGGGACACTAGAGAAATACTTTCCCTCATATTGCTCTTGGGTGCTGCTCTGGGACCATGACAATTCCATCCCTAGATAAATACATGGAAACTAAGACTAACTGACAATAAAAGGCCAAAAGGATCATCATAAGAATCACCTTCACTTACTAATCTATAAAGGGAAGCCCTAGACTTCAAACTAAATCATGATAACAATGCTTTAAAATAAAATTTGGCTGATTTCTTCAATACTAATAAATATATGGACCACATAGCTCTAGCTACAGGACAAATACTGCAGCCAGTCTCTCCTTAAAGACAACCTAGATCATAGTGTAATGACTGTTGATCTAGTGATGGCAATTTGCTTAACCAAACTGGAAGACTTTGCAATCATCTGGTCAACTGTTCATATAAACTGTTTTTTAAAAAATTATCCCAACAAACATAATTTATTGTATTCAGGGAATCTGTCTCTAAGTACTTGATTCAATCTCTTTCTTAATCAGATTCTTTAAACATTTTTGGGGAAAAAATGGCCAATAGTAATGAAATCTTTCCCTTGTAACAGAAAAAATCATCCATCTTCTATTTTGTCTCTTTTATCTTATCACTTTTGGCCTTTTTGGTTGGAAGACAGTGGCAGATAAGAGGAGGCAATTTGGCAACTTGAGCATGTGATGAATATATTGTGCATTTATAGGGCCCTTTAATGTGTGTGCTCTGGGTTTGAATCAGGTGGTGATGACCATTCATGTAAGAGTGACAGAACACTTGTGCGGGTTTTTCTTTACCAGAGTTTGTCATTTCAGGCATTAAACATCCTTGCTATCCTGTTCTAGATTCCAAATGGCAACTTCAAACAAAACGTTGGAAAAAAAATACACGTTGGAAAATAAATTAGAAGGCAACAGAAGGAAAAGCTGAGAAATTAAGTTATTAAGAGTTCACCACGTTTTTTTCCCCTTAGCCTTTCTTCTCTCTCAGCCATGGTGGGATCTGACTAAAGTCCATTATTTACTGTCAATCACAACACTTTTGTTAAAATTATCAATTAGGTAAGGAAAAAAGATAGGGGGAAGATGGAAGGAATTAGAAAAACACTTGGACAATTTACATACCATAAATCTTTCCAATTTTATCTCTAAGCAGAAATCCTCTGCAAACTTCCTGAACCAAATTTCTAACTGTTGATGCTCATGCTTCGTGATGATCTAACAAAAGCTAGAAGGGCATCTCAGTTAATCATGTCCATGTACAGTTTTACAATTCATTGATTTGACATTTTACTGTAATCAGTCATGTCATGATAATTTAGTATAATAGAGGAATCAAAACCTGAACTATTAGTCTCTGTATTATATTTATTGACTTGAAATCTATTCTAGAAAAATGTCTGGACCTTATACTAAACATGTATCACTTGGTAATTAGTCAAGATTATTGTTACTATCTTCAAAACAACTAAAATCAAGCTGATTTGTTTCTTTCAATAATAACTACATTTCCAGCTAATGGTAGCCTGAGAAAATAAATTTAGCCTCTAATAGTTTGCCAACTTCCTCCAAGAGTTTGCCAAATTCCAAATTCCTGGGGGAAGAGTGGTCTTTCAAAATTTTTTAAAGCCCTGGAACACTTGCTTTAAAAAAATGTACACAGGAGGCCAAAGCATAAAATAAGTAAAGCAGGCCCCTGTGACTGAGATGGGGAAGCGGAGCATAGCAGATGCTAGTAGTGCCCAACCCTACCTGCTCAGCCTCCCTGCAGGTCCCTCAGAAGGTTCCCACATACTCAGTGGCTTCCTGCATCTCTCCACTGGTCAGCATTTTCCACCCTCAGCAACATGTATGGTCCATGCATGGGGCAGCCTGGAGATGCTGAGTGACTAATACCCCAGGAGCCCCTCCACCAGGGAGGGACGGGGGGGTGGACAAATACCCCATCTTCCTCACTCCTCAGTAGGACAATTCTGAGGTGTGTTCTCTAGAGTTTCTCAGAGACCGCCCAGAGGAATTGAGCCCAGTTTTCCATAGCAGCATCTTGCTCATTAATGTGCCTTTTACTGGCTTCCTCCCTGCCGCATCTCACCTCTCACAGGATCACCTTACAAACAAATAGGGAAGCCGACAGAGCCATACCCATCCTACTACCACACCCCAGATGGCCCCTAGGAGTCCTCCGCACTTTGAAAATCAGAGCTGCTCTAGGTCACGCTCTTCAACTTTGAAAATCAGAGCTGCTCTAGGTCACGCTCTTCATCTTGCAAGTGGAATCAGGCCTGCTACCCCCAGCACTTGCCACGTTCACAGCACAGGCCCAACTAGTATGCAACCTTGCTGTCTGTTGGCAGGTACACCCTCCTCAAGTCCCATCACTTCTCTTGAGTTAATGAGTGCCCTACATCCCTCAGCTACCTCCACTGACAGGCTAGAACAGGCCAAGCAATCAAATGAAACATTTATGACCTTAAAGGAATACAGACATCTACCTCAACATCAGCAATAAATTCCTCAGTTTCCCATTATCTGTTCTAGGACTTTCTCATTATTTTAAATGAGAAAATAAGTCACGTGTTACATTTCAACCTAAAAGCCCAACCAATTTCTTATAGCAGACATGAAACACAGTAAAATGCACACACACAAACAACAGGATGTACAATGCTCACACTCTTGCTTTATGATCACCAATTCATAGAGTTGTTAGCACATAGCTCCTTCGCAGCAACACTGATCTCTCTCAGCAGAGGCAACACAAAGCCAGCACATCTCTTTCTTGACATTTTGGTGCATGTTTTCAAACTTTTACATGTGATTCTGACATTCTACCATATTTTTGGTACCCAACTTTGGCTACCTATTAGGATAACCTGGGGACCTCTTAAAAATCCCAATGCCCAGGACACATCCCAGAACAACTGACTCAGCATCTCTAGGTGGGGTCCCAGGCATCCATATTAAATGATTCCAACGTGCAGCCAAGGTCAAGCACCACCATGCCGGATGAATTTGGAATGCAACTCAAATCCTGCACATCTTTTGTTAACAATGCCGTATTGGGTTTGGAGGACAAGATGTAAATTTTGCCACAGGGATCACTGCTAGCAAAATATTGGGTTTAGAGATCCATGCATTCTGTGAAATGCTGTAATAAGAAGCAGGAAGTGTTCTACCATGAAAATAGTAACCAGGACGCCTTCTGTGGGGTATGTCTGTAATTGTTCTATGGAGGCTTTAATTGTGTGTAACTGTAGCAAGGGATTTTGACTGTGGTTATTATAAATTACTAGTAAATCTTTTGTTTTTGCTCCAAACTCCTGGTGTTTGGCTTATCTCTTCTCTATTTATAGTCTCCTTTTTAAAATAAGTTTTATCTGAGTGCAATAGTAAACTATTATACTTGAAATCTTACAAATGGGCCATATTCTCTCTCACTTCCAGGCCTTTCCCTTGCTTCACTATCTCCTTCTCCTAGACCACTCCTGCTCATCCTTCAAGCCTCTGCCTACAACATACCCCCAAGGGAAAACTTTCCCCAAAACTGAATGTTAGATTAAGTGCCTCTCTCATGGGTTCCCACGGCAGCCTGCACTCACTTCACTGTATTATAATTGCTTTATCACCTTTAAGCTCCACGTGATCAGGGCTTCGGGGGCCTTGCCCACAGTAGGCATCATGTTTGTTAATAACTGAATCAAGGGCTATTCATCTCCAGCACCACTACCACCAAACCCCAACCTCACCAACATCTCAAATAGTGTCCCTTGAGTCACATGTCCTGGCTACTGTTAAATCACACGTTATAACATTCAAACCCTTAATTACTCATCTAGGTAGTATGATTCTTGCTGGGGATGTGTCAGCAAGCAATGATTTGAAACTATACTTCTACATATCACTAAAGTATTTCTTCCACTCCCCAATTTGTGTAAGTCCCTTCTGTAAGACTCTCCATGACCAATGTCTTATTGCTATCTTTGGCTCAATTATCCCAGCCCTGGGTAAGATGGACAGCCTCGGTACTTATTATTCCAGGACATCATTCCTGCTGAAGCTTTCCCAGCACACAGTCTAGTTAGTACAAACCGCTGACCCTCTGTCAGTTCTTGACTTGCTCAGGTGGGACATAAAACACAAATACTAATTCATTTTGTGCTTGATACCAACAAAGCCCATCTCCCTTTCTTAGGATAAGAGTTTTCATCCTTAAATTCTTGATGTCTCTGGTGATTACAGTAATGTAGTGAAAGGCAGCATCAGGCCACTAACAGTGCTGAGCTGTACCTAACAGTGAAATTCTTAATAATATAATGGTGAAGGAAAAAACGAGGAAAAAGGCAAAAGGAAGACATGAATGAGCATGGAATAAAGGAACATATTTTCCCAAGTTGAGAATGAGTTGGAACTCTGTAATATTTAAGTTCATGATTCAAATAAAGTATTTAGTGCTCAATCTTATTTCTTGCTGACAAATTCTGCCTCTTCAAACTAAGGATAAAAGCTGGAAAAGCTTTTTCACAAGTCAGTTGCCTATGCAAAACATCCTAGCCAGTGGGTCAACTCGGCAACAAAGTCTTCATCAGTAAGAATATCATTTGTACATATACATTTGTTATTTGACTCATGGATTCCTTTTCTCAAAAAAAAAAAAAAAACAGGAGGGGCTTCCCTGGTGGCGCAGTGGTTGAGAGTCCACCTGCTGATGCAGGGGATACGGGTTCGTGTCCTGGTCCGGGAGGATCCCGCATGCCGCGGAGCGGCTGGGCCCGAGAGCCATGGCTGCTGAGGCTGTGCGTCCGGAGCCTGTGCTCTGCAGTGGGAGAGGCCACAACAGTGAGAGGCCCATGTACAGCAAAAACAAAACAAAACAAAACAAACAAACAGGAAAAGATGGAAGGGAAAGGGCTTGGGGACAGGGATTTAGCTGTATCTATCATGTTTTATTTCTTTAAAAAAGAGATTTGAAACAAGAATGGCAAAATAACATCCATCAAATCTGGCTGGTGGGTATGTGTGTGTCCATTTTATTATTTTCTATATGTTTGAGAATAACAAGTTTTTGATAAAAGCATGCAAACAATATATCATGGTAAATAAGACCATGGGATTTGGTTTCAGTTATCTGGTTCTGCTGTCTACTAGTTCCACGACCTTGGCAATCTCTCTAAGTTTCAGTTTCCAAATCTATAAAATAAGGAAAATATGAACTGGTTCCCATCTGAAGGGTCAGTACTATGCATTATTTGGAGAAAAGACGTGTGTATGTGTCTTAGGTTACGTTCCCCTTAAAAGAGACTTTCAGACAGATTTCTGTGGGACTTTCACTGGGCAGTGCTCTCAGAAACATCACCAGTGGGAGTGTCAAGGACACCAGAGGGAGAGGGACAAGCTGAGCTGCGATGCTCCTGCAACAGAGGCCTCAGCCGATCCCATGGGGTGACACTGGAGTTGAAATGGCCCTTCAGAATTAGCTAGAATCAAGGTAAGGGGGCCATACCTTTGTACCTCTATGTCAACTTCCCAATCACTGGATGAAGGCTACCCGTAGGGAAAGGACATAACCTTGGGTGAGGCAGAGCCCGTCAGCCAAGTACAACGTCTACAGAGGAAGTAAGATGACAACAACCATCAGCAACCACCAGCTGGGGAACGAGGGCCACAACCCTGAAGGCAGGATCTCGGTTAAGCACCACAACATCCACTACATTCAGTGACTGGGACTCATCCTCAGTAATGGAAGGAATGTGGCGCAGAAGTGGAAGAACAAAGAGCCAAGGGATTCAAGGGGCAGGCAGTTAGGTCCCTGGGCCCTAGGTGGCACGGGACGGCGTCTGAAAGTCTGCAAGAGAAGGTCGGCTATGACAGGGTCACAGTCTTGTGTAAGTCACACTCTTCACATTCCTTGTATCTGTCGTATCTCCCTGCTGTTCTCTACTATAAAATTTATGTGCAAATTCCAGCCAATTGTTCCTCTGGCCACAGAGGTGAAGAGAGAAGCACCAGACACACCTAGTGTCAGTTTAACAGTGTCAACCAGAAGCCAAAGCAAAGAACTCAAGACAAAGGTGAAATTCGGGAGACCAAAGCAGGCCACTGAGTTAGCCATCCCTCCTCCTCCCACCACACCCATCTGGGGAGAGACACTTTCCAGAGCTAAGCCTTGGAGTCCTGCCTTCTGTATTTAACAAAGAGGGGGCTCTATTTATAGTACTCCGTCGTCATTGAGAATTTTATCAGTAAACTGGGGCAACCATTTCACATTTCAGGAGGAATTGAGTATTTTTCATTTTTTTAAACCACTTTGAAACATTCATCCTTTTCAGAAAAGAAAAAGATATTTAAAATTTAACGCTAGACTATATTTAGCCAAAAACTCTTCTCAAAAGTCAGGGCTGCTTTCTCAAGCAGACTGTGGAATCAAAGATAGCATGGCTTCCAAGGAAATAATCTGTACATGAAATTCAGAAATCACATTTAATTCGGTTTTTAAATACCATATTTGAACCTACCAGTTTTATTGTAACTAATGCCTGTCACTTATTTCAGACCAATGTCATGTGCTCATTTGATTGCACATAAATTGATGACTCCATTTGGATTCAGTATGTTTTATTTATTTGTAAGGCCTCTGAGAACTTTGGAATTAAAATAACGAAACATCTGAGAGAAAGGTCATGGAATAAAGTGGAGGTTCTGAACCAGTCGGCTAGTGTGCAATATTTCCAAGGGCTTTTAACTAATTATGCAATCCACTCAGTCCACACTACTGATTGAATAGACTTCAGTTTAGTATTTCATTCCTGATAACACGATCGTTGGCCTGTCATCCAGCTTGGGTGACTTAATTACCTACACAATTCGAAGCCAAATACATTGCATGCCTGTTCCTGTAATTCATTCATACAAATGAGAGGAAACAAATAAGCCACCATAAATTTCACTTTCTCAAGATGACCCATCTACTCCCCCTCCCACCTCCACCACCACCACTGGGAGAAGCTCGACAAATCCATGGTAAAGCTTCTGTCAAAGGGAACTATGCTTTCCAGCTCTGCTGAAGCTAAACTACACATGTACACACAAGACTATCTAAGAAGAAACACACTGGAAAATTCCTTCCTCTCCTTTAGCTTTTCAAAAGCTTTGTAAAAGCTATTGTTCTTATCATACTCAATTATGTTTTTCTTTTTGCTAAGAGAAAGCAAGGATGTGGGTGGGTTGTTCTTACTAATCTTTTCAACGTTAAGTGTCTGACCTGACAAGCTCATACACAATCAAATATAGTGGCCATAAAATCCGGTTACCACACTGTCCCTTTCCCCAGGAGCTACAGTCTTGTAACACCACTGATTATAGAGAGCTGTCATCAAGTAGTATTCTTCTTGGGATATTTTTTCAACCATTCAGAAATGTAAAAACCATTCTTAGTTTGTAGGCTATCCAAAAACAGGCAGGCAATGGGCCATAATTTGCCAATCCCTGATCTAAACCACTGATTCCCCAAGTCTGCCCACAGAATCACCCACGGAACATTTTAAAATTAATACTCAGGTCACACACCAAACCAATTACATTAAGTCCCCTACATATGAAACTTCAAGTCGAAAAGCAGCAGTGATGTAGCTGGTACTGCTAAGAAACGCCAGCTGTTGTACTGTACTACTGTACTTTAAGGTACTGTACTGTAAGATTAAAAATGTTTTCTTTATTTTTTGTGTTTGTCGGGTTTTTTATGTATCATTTGTGTGAAAAGTATTATAAACCAATCACTGTACAGTACTGTACAGCCGATTGTGTTACTTGGGTACCTAGACTGACTTTGCTGGACTTAGGAACACACTGCACTTAAGAACTGCACTCTCTGAATGGAACTCATTCGTATGTAGAGGCCTTACTGTAAATCACAATTTCTGGGGAATACAAGCAAGCACAAGTAATTCTGAAAGCTCCTCAGGTGATGCAAGGGTGCAAACAATTTGGGATGCACTGATCACTAGATGATCCCTTCAGGTGCTAACCATGTAGACAGTTTGCTTTGGCTTTCTTCGTCATTCCTAATACCGCAAACAAAATACCCTGTGTTACCCACTTTCACCAATGGACAGATCATCCAAAATGAAAACAAATAAGGAAACACAAGATTTAAATGATACATTAAACAAGATGGACTTAATTGATATTTATAGGACATTCTATCCAAAAACAACAGAATACACTTTCTTCTCAAGGGCTCATGGAACATTCTCCAGGATAGATCATACCTTGGGTCACAAGCAAAGCCTTAGTAAATTTAGGAAAATTGAAATCATATCAACTATATTTTCTGAACACAATGCTATGAGACTAGATATCAATTACAGGAAAAAATCTGTAAAAAATACAAACACATGGAGGCTAAACAATACACTACTTAATAACCAAGAGATCACTGAAGGAATCAAAGAGAAAATCAAAAAATACCTAGAAATAAATGACAATGAAAACACGATGACCCAAAACCTATGGGATGCAGTAAAAAGCAGTTCTAAGAGAGTTTATAGCAATACAATCCTACCTTAAGAAACAAGAAACATCTCAAACAAACAACCTAACCTTGCACCTAAAGCAATTAGAGAAAGAAGAACAGAAAAATCCCAAAGTTAGCAGAAAGAAAGAAAACATAAAGATCAGATCAGAAATAAATGAAAAAGAAATGAAGGAAACGATAGCAAAGATCAATAAAACTAAAAGCTGGTTCTTTGAGAAGATAAACAAAATTGACAAACCATTAGCCAGACTCATCAAGAAAAAAAGGGAGAAGACTCAAATCAACAGAATTAGAAATGAAAAAGAAGAAGTAACAACAGACACCGGAGAAATATAAAAGATCATGAGAGATTACTACAAGCAACTCTATGCCAACAAAATGGACAACCTGGAAGAAATGGACAAATGCGTAGAAATGCACAACCTGCCAAGACTGAATCAGGAAGAAATAGAAAATATGAACAGACCAATCACAAGCACTGAAAGTGAAACTGTGATTTAAATTCTTCCAACAAACAAAAGCCCAGGACCAGATGGCTTCATGGGAGAATTCTATCAAACATTTAGAGAAGAGCTAACACCTATCCTTCTCAAACTCTTCCAAAATATAGCAGAGGGAGGAACACTCCCAAACTCATTCTACGAGGCCAACAGCACCCTGACACCAAAACCAGACAAAAATGTCACAAAAAAAGAAAACTACAGACCAATATCACTGATGAACATAGATGCAAAAAATCCTCCACAAAATACTAGCAAACAGAATCCAGCAGCACATTAAAAGGATCATACACCATGATCAAGTGGGGTTTATTCCAGGAATGCAAGGATTCTTCAATATACGCAAATCAATCAATGTGATACACCATATTAACAAACTGAAGGAGAAAAACCATATGATCATCTCAATAGATGCAGAGAAAGCTTTTGACAAAATTCAACACCCATTTATGATAAAAACCCTGCAGAAAGTAGGCATAGAGGGAACTTTCCTCAACATAATAAAGGCCATATATGACAAACCCACAGCCAGCATTGTCCTCAATGGTGAAAAACTGAAACCATTTCCACTAAGATCAGGAACAAGACAAGGTTGCCCACTCTCACCACTCTTATTCAACATAGTTTTGGAAGTTTTAGCCACAGCAATCAGAGAAGAAAAGGAAATAAAAGGAATCCAAATGGGAAAAGAAGAAGTAAAGCTGTCACTGTTTGCAGATGACATGATACTATACATAGAGAATCCTAAAGATGCTACCAGAAAACTACTAGAGCTAATCAATGAATTTGGTAAAGTTGCAGGATACAAAATTAATGCACAGAAATCTCTGGCATTCCTATATACTAATGATGAAAAATCTGAAAGTGAAATCAAGGAAACACTCCCATTTACCATTGCAACAAAAAGAATAAAATATCTAGGAATAAACCTACCTAAGGAGACAAAAGACCTGTATGCAGAAAATTATAAGACACTGATGAAAGAAATTAAAGATGATACAAATAGATGGAGAGATGTACCATGTTCTTGGATTGGAAGAATCAACACTGTGAAAATGACTCTACTACCCAAAGCAATCTACAGATTCAATGCAATCCCTATCAAACTACCAATGGCATTTTTCACAGAACTAGAACAAAAAATTTCACAATTTGTATGGAAACACAAAAGACCCCGAATAGCCAAAGCAATCTTGAGAACGAAAAACGGAGCTGGAGGAATCAGGCTCCCTGACTTCAGACTATACTACAAAGCTACAGTAATCAAGACAGTATGGTACTGGCACAAAAACAGAAAGATAGATCAATGGAACAGGATAGAAAGCCCAGAGTTAAACCCACGGATATATGGTCACCTTATCTTTGATAAAGGAGGCAGGAATGTACAGTGGAGAAAGGACAGTCTCTTCAATAAGTGGTGCTGGGAAAACTGGACAGGGACATGTAAAAGTATGAGATTAGATCACTCCCTAACACCATACACAAAAATAAGCTCAAAATGGATTAAAGACCTAAATGTAAGGCCAGACACTATCAAACTCCTAGAGGAAAACATAGGCAGAACACTCTATGACATAAATCACAGCAAGATCTTTTTTGACCCACCTCCTAAAGAAATGGAAATAAAAACAAAAATAAACAAATGGGACCTAATGAAACTTCAAAGCTTTTGCACAGCAAAGGAAACCATAAACAAGACCAGAAGACAACCCTCAGAATGGGAGAAAATATTTGCAAATGAAGCAACTGACAAAGGATTAATCTCCAAAATTTACAAGCAGCTCATACAGCTCAATATCAAAAAATCAAACAACCCAATCCAAAAATGGGCAGAAGACTTAAATAGGCATTTCTCCAAAGAAGATATACAGACTGCCAACAAACACATGAAAGAATGCTCAACATCATTAATCATTAGAGAAAGAGGATGCAAATCAAAACTACAATGCAATATCATCTCACACCGGTCAGAATGGCCATCATCAAAAAATCTACAAACAATAAATGCTGGAGAGGGTGTGGAGAAAAGGGAACACTCTTGCACTGCTGGTGGGAATGTAAATTGATACAGCCGCTATGGGGAACAGTATGGAGGTTCCTTAAAAAACTACAAATAGAACTACCATATGACCCAGCAATCCCACTACTGGGCATATACCCTGAGAAAACCATAATTCAAAAAGGGTCATGTACCACAACGTTCATTGTAGCTCTATTTACAATAGCCAGGACATGGAAGCAACCTAAGTGTCCATCGACAGACGAATGGATAAAGAAGATGTGGCACATATGTACAATGGACTATTACTCAGCCATAAAGAGGAACGAAATTGAGTTATTTGTAGTGAGGTGGATGGACCTAGAGTCTGTCATACAGAGTGAAGTAAGTCAGAAAGAGAAAAACAAATACTGTATGCTAACACACATTAATGGAATCTAAAAAATTAAAAATTTTAAAAAAAGATGGTCATGAAGTACCTAGAGGCAAGACGGGAATAAAGACGCAGAACTACTAGAAAATGGACTTGAGGACACAGGGAGGGGGTAGCGTAAGCTGGGACAAAGTGAGAGAGTGGTAGTGTATATATGGACATATATACACTACCAAATGTAAAATAGATACCTAGTGGGAAGCAGTCGCATAGCACAAGGAGATCAGCTCGGTGCTCTGTGAGGAGCTAGAAGGGTGGGATAGGGAGGGTGGGAGGGAGGGAGATGCAGAAGGGAAAAGATATGGTGACATATGTATATGTATAGCTGACTCACATTGTTATAAAGCAGAAAGTAACACACAATTGTAAAGCAATTATACTCCAATAAAAACGTTAAAAGAAAAAAAAAGACCCTGTGTTAGTGGAAGGGTAGTTTACACAATCAAAATGTCATACTTACAAAGTAAATTCAGTCAAGTTTGAAGTATGGTAGGTGGGGAGGTTGGCACATTATTTGTCTTAGCCTAGCCGTCCCTCTGCAGTGCCCCTCAGAAAGCAGAATCTGAGAAAAGGTAGTTCACTTGGGGGCATGATTCCAGGCATTAAGAAAGGGGAACTGAGAAGAGTAAAATAAGGAAAGAAAAAGAGCCAAAACAAGGACAAGTTATCCAGCTGTTCACTGCAGTGGGCAACTGATCTTGATCCCACTGAGATCTACTGAGAAGCTGTGTAAAACACATTTCAGAATTTTCTGTCCGGGAAAGGGAAAAGAGGAGCAGTTGCCCACTGACTCCTATCCCCTACTTATCAAGGGCTGCCCCAGGGATGAACTCCTTTGTACTTCCTAGTTGTACAGGTTGGAGTGCAATGCAGCCAAGTGCCAAGCAGCAACCTCTAGGCAGCCAAGGCCACTCGCTGTAGGGTTCCATGTGCCAAAAGCAATGGCTGGAGAGAAGATGGGCTAAGAGGATAAAGGAGGTTCACGAGAGGAGTACAAAATACCACTCAAAAGTCATCAGAAGCCAATGTTTTAGAAACTTATGAGGACTGTGATACAGGACTCAATATAGGCTTAGTACAATACCATCTTAAATAAATCCTCTTTCTCTGAAGAAAACAATGTCAACAACGATACACCTCCAATTTTCACATGAAAAAATATAAACGTCAGACACAAGTTATCCAAGTTGAATTTAAACTCTTCCCTAAATGCCCCTGTCTATGGTCATTATGCCACTTAACAATCATATCAAGCTGCAGTCCAAATCAGATCAGAAAGTCAAAAGAACATAAAATACACACTCAAAATCCTTGCACATGAAAATAACTACTGTTAACATTTGGCCTTTTTTTCTTCCAGTCTTTGCCCAGATATGTTTACATGGTTGAGATAATTGTGTGTGTACACATTCTTGTTGTTGATTTCCATTTTAAAACATAATTAAAATTCTTAACTTTGGGTCTTGGCAGACACATCATTTCCCTCTGCACTTCCTAACTGCCCCCTCCCACATCTCCGAATGTGTTGACCATTCCTTCCTCCACAGGAAATCTACACCTTTTTAGACTCCTACCTCCCTTTCAAGACCCAGATAAGCTATAACTTCCTAATTATCGTTTCTTCTAGCTCCCTCCTCTTTGGTTATTTCTCTCTCCTTTTAATTTCCACCATCTTTTATTTATTTATTTATTTATTTATTTTGGCAGTACGCGGGCCTCTCACTGTTGTGGCCTCTCCCGTTGCGGAGCGCAGGCTCCGGATGCGCAGGCTCAGTGGCCATGGCTCACGGGCCCAGCCGCTCCGCGGCATGTGGGATCCTCCCAGACCGGGGCACGAACCCGTGTCCCCTGCATCGGCAGGCGGACTCTCAACCACTGCGCCACCAGGGAAGCCCTTCCACCATCTTTTTTTGTTTTGTTTTGTTTTGTTTTTTTGCGGTATGCGGGCCTCTCACTGTTGTGGCCTCTCCCGTTGCCGAGCACAGGCTCCGGACGCGCAGGCTCAGCGGCCATGGCTCACGGGCCCAGCCGCTCCGCGGCATGTGGGATCTTCCCGGACCGGGGCACGAACCTGTGTCCCCTGCATCGGCAGGCGGACTCTCAACCACTGCGCCACCAGGGAAGCCCCCACCATCTTTTAAACTTTCTGGTTTTTATAATTCTATTCCAATCACAGAACACACAAGATTGCTGTATATATTACAGTGTCTGTGGACTGTATCCTCTTCCCACGCCCAGTCCCCCATCTGTATCTTAATTGTTTGCATTTCTGTGAGGGCAGGACTTGTATTATCCACCTCCTCTTTTCCCCCCACAGTGCTTTAGTGCAGTGTCCTGCCCATAAATGCACCTCCATAAATCCTTGCTGAATTAATGAATCAATGTTAAAATTGTCTCAGCTGTAAGCAGGCATTGCCAGCCTTGATACTTGTTAGTTATACCCAGGCAAATATTAAAACCCTGAGGGATAGTATCTGTGTGCCACTGTAGATATGAAAAGCCATAGGGTTTCCAAATGCATTTCACTTAAGAGGGTTCCTGTGGTAATATCACAGTATGTCATGGATGCCATTAGGACAAAAGCATTCAGAGCAATACTGCTTGTACCTGTTTTAAATGAACTATTTCCCCAAGCATAAGGCCTATATGTACAAGTGCACTCTTCACAGATTTCAAGTCAGCAAGCAAGCTAGGCAAGACCACTTTTTTCTCCCACCTTCCAATCTCCTATGGGGGCCTCTCTTTGGCAGAAGCCAGCCAGCAAGGGAGTCTGGGTGGTACAGTTCAAAGAGGTCCGCCTCCGTGGGGCACACAGCAGGGCAGATAGAATTATAGAGGTTATTTTTGGACAGAGGGAATGCAAAGAGATTAAGAGCATAGTTGATAGTGGGATTCATGGCTTCCACAGTTGCATATGAGCTGGAGCTTCTCATCTGGATAAGACATCTACTGTGGTTAGACTCTACTGTAATGTGGTTAACATAGGACCTGTGTGTCTTACGTGCCAATCCTACCCCTCTCAGGTCAGTATATGGTCATACTGATGCTTTACATCGGGTCATGACTATTGTCATGCAGAACAGATTCCAGTCATGTGCCTATTCAGTTTTCAGTATTACAACTATGTGATCCTAAACCCGGAACCACATCACGACACACTCTCTCTATCCTGATTATTCATGATCCATCAGGTAAGGAAGAACACAAACATTCCTGTGAGCCAAAGTCATGGCCTTAGTTTGGAGTGCAGTAACTTGCTGTATTGTAAGTTCAGCATGTCAGCTAGCTCTTCATGGTTGTGACACAGCCCTTGCCCCAATAGAAGTTTCTCCTAATCATTCCTCCCTGAGTTTTCCATTTTCCAGTCATTCTATCAAACCCATTTTAACAGCCAAGATACCTGGATATCATGGTGTTATGATTTTCTCTTAACTGGCTTCTTCACAGGATTGTAACAATTATCTCTGTCCACTAAACTGGTTTCCTTGTCCTTCTATCTGTCCTGGGGCATCAAATTATTGAGCAGCTACAGCCTTCCAATAACATGCACTCTGAAGATGCCTTGTTGCCTCATCAGTAAACCATGTTAGCTCTTGCTATTCCACAGCCAATGTCATTTGGGGGGAGGGGCTTAAGGAGTAGGAGACATGGAAGGCTCCAGTGCTCTTCCATTGACATATTATCTGGCACTTTTCTGGAAGGCACAAACCTCTGTGGGGACAGACTTAGCCAGTTCCTGGGCATACCATTTCTTCTTGGTCATGGAAGGCGTTTAGGTCTGGTCAACCTTGAGTGAGAAGGCTCCTGCACTGCCTAACCCAGAATGGAAATATCCAACTGAAAGGTTATGGAATACCATTAGTATTCCTTCCCACAGAGACCCATAACCAACAACATACTCAACAGCTCTCTCAAAATCTGAGCTTCCACGATGCATCAGATTCAGTACTCTAGGGGTCACTGGTTTAGCTCTCCTTACTGGATTTGCCAAAAAGTCAAGTAGGCCTGATTGATATCCACTTAGACCTGTGAAGTCATGGTGTATATGTATGTACACTCTGCTTTAATTTTTTTTTCTAGAGCAGTGACCTGTTCCACTACCCACTCAGATTCATGTCTTTTCAAAAGAGGTCAGTGATGGCGGCCAGGAGTTCCCCAAATGGGGTTACGTGTTCTCCAGAACTCACAATCACACATGTTTTAAGGTGGGTACTATTAAAGCTCTTAATTTATTCCAATTTAATAGTTTGCTTTTCCTATCCATTGAATTTCAAAGAATGTAACAAAGCTTGAATTTATTTAATTTTCCATTCTCTGCAGTGTATATGGTCCACCAGTATGCTAGGCTGTGTGACACCGTTATCTCCACCTCTCCATTGATTAGAAGTTCACTGGTATGGTGACAGACTTATCTAATGGAGAGTAGTTTGTGTCCTCTAAGTCTCAAAGAATGTTTTCATAACCCTGTGGCATAATGATAAAAGGAATATTGTATACTTTCCCATTTAAAGGCAGAGTGAGGCTGTCTGACCTCTATCATTGAGACAGAGTAAACATCTGCCAAGGCAATTACTTCAGGCTGTGTACTCAGGCCTGGGTGACCTGGTTCTCAACCATGATCATGTTGTTCCTGCAATTAACAACATTCAAGAGTAGAAGATGAGAACAGCAATACATCCTTTCCAACTTGTCCATCTGTTTGCTCAACAGCCAGTTTCTCTTTCTTAAATTTAGGCTAATGAAATATAAGCCAGTAACTCCTGGGCAGAGAGAAGAATGTTTATTTTCAAAGTTTTCTGTGAATACTGGAATCTTCTTTACATAAACCACATGAAATCGCCGGTTTTCCAAGTTAAAGAAAAGTGTTTGAATATTGGCAATTACACGTAGCTCAACTATGTTCTCATCACAGGAGACTGACTATTTCACCCAACATGCATGGAAGTATCAATATTACAAGAATGGATTTGTTCCTGAGAAAAAGTAATGATTTACGATTAACCTGTTTAATTAACGATTAACCTGTTCCAGGCCCCATGTTTTAAATACGTTACCTGTTTTGTTTTGTTTTCAAATAAGTGTTGGGAAAAGGGGATACTTTTTGAAGAAGGAAGTACGGATAGTCACCATAAACTAGATATTGATTATAAAAGGGTAGAAAATTGCTAACTAGAAGTTTTGCTTCAACAGTAATTTGGTCTTTGGTTATTCTATTGATACTTGAGGTTATTACATCTTATCAAATACATATTTGGGGGGACTTCCCTGACAGTCCAGTGGTTAGGGCTCCGTGCTTCCACTGCAGGGGGCACGGGTTCGACCCCTGGTGGGGGAACTAAAATCCCACATGCCGTGTGGTGTGGCCAAAAAAAAAAAAAAAGAATTAAGTGATTTAATGAATGTGCTTGGTACAATGTAAGCCCTCAATAAGTCGTAACTATTATCATTATTAGTGTTTTATTTTGGAAATATGCTCAATCATTATTCATGGATTCCATATTTATGCATTTGCCTACTTGCTACAATGTATCTGTAACCCTAAAATCAATATCTGTGGTATCCACGATTATCTGCAGATACATGCATACACAGAGCAGTGAAAAATCTGAGTTACCTGAAGTGTATTCTTCAACAGTAATTTGGTCTTTGGTTACTCTATTGACAGTTGAGGTTATTACATCTTATCAAATACATATTTTGTCCTAACAAAATGGATGAAAGTTATGCTACATTACGTCTAAGTGTATTAGCTCAGTTCAGCCCACGTACACATTTTCTCCTCACTGGAACGGCAATTTTAGTAATTTTGACTTTGCGCACCTTTAGGTGGGGCATCTACTTTCCACTTACCCCTAGTCCTTACCACTCCCTATTGCCTTATATGTAGCCACTTTACATATTTGTTAAATGTATGACCCATGAAAGCATTTGAATTTGAAATCCTGCTATTCATAATGATGTGCACATTATGTAGGAACTATTCACTTGATTAAAGTGCCGATGCCATTCACTCAGCCAAAGAAAATATGAAGAGCTTTTCTTTAAACAGCAAGCTCCTCCACTGATTTACAAACTGGTTCAACTTGAAAATGATTTGTTTCACAGAGAACTTTTTAGAAACACAACTACTGCATGAAGTGAAATACTTGGGAAATTTAATCAAGAGAAAAAATAAATTTGGAAGTCAGAACTGATGTGTTATCAAAAAAAGACTGAAAGACAAAAGCACTTAGAAAGTCAAATTTTACTTGCAATAAAATATAAGTCAGACTTCAGAAGGAATGGTTTGAAGGTGTGTGTATGTGTTGTGTGTGTGTGTGTGTGTTAAAGAGAACAAAAAGATTGCCATTAGTCTGTTCATGGTATAAAAACAGCAACTTTCTCATGTGATTATCATATCCACAAAGATTGTACCATTTCTTCAGACATCAGTGTTACTAAAGTCAAGGCTAAAGTTCCAGCCAGATGAGTCCAGTCTTACAGGTAACGTGCAAGATGTCATTCATTGGGGGATCAGAACTAGACAGGTAATCTTATTTTTGGCTTATTGCAGGGAACAAAGTGGTTTTTCCCCATAACTGCAAAGCATGTTGCACATGCTTATTTATAAGGGAGTCAGGGCAAAATGTCAGTTGTGACTTCACAACGAAGAGGGCTTTTGAATTAGATAACTGCGAGTTTGGGTCCCAACTCTGCTGCTTACAAGCTGCTAGTATTCAAAAATATCCTTGCTCTCCTCTCCTTCCGAAGTCCCACATCTAGACTGCATACCTCAGCCTCCATCATAGTCTACTGTGGCGCTGTGACCGAGTTCTGGAATAGAAGTGATGTGTCCCTTTCCAGGTCTGGCCCCTCAAAACCTTCCAAGACCCAGAGGAGGGTGGAGACAAGAGGGAAAGAAGCCTGAATAGCTACATGGAACATAACTCCATTTCCCTCAGTCCTCCCATCCCTACTAGCCTGCACGGGACTGGATATGAGCAAGAAATAAACCTTAAGGCCACAGACATACTGGGGTTGTTTGTTACAGCTTTTAGACTATACTGAAAAATACACTGTGTGATAGTAGTAGAGTTACTGAACTTCTCTAAGCCAAGTATCATCATCAATAAACTGAGAACAACAATGTATCTAATTTGGGGGGTGGAGGAGGATTTACTAAGAAATTGTCTAATACTGAGCATAATGCTTGGCATACACACACACACACACACAGCCAATAGCATATTGGCTATTGAATAGCCAATTAATACTACCTACTAGAATGGTTCTAGATAGGTGTTAGCTATTACAAAGTTACATGAATTGCAAAAAAAAAAAAAAAAAAAGGACGTCATTTCTTCTGCTTGGTAATCTCCCTCTATACTTGGTCACATACAGAACCCAGTCCTTACATGTAGCCAGTTCTAATATACCATACACATACATACACACACACACACACACACACATGCTGATTAAGTACTCCTTTGAAGATCTGGAGTCCCACAGGGCTGGGATTAATTTGAACTGGATAAGTCACCATTACAATAGCTGCGTGAACCACCAGAGTGCACGCAGTCACTCTCCAAATTGAAAACTCTGAGAGGTCACTATTAGGCATTATATCCTCAAGCACGAAAGCTCCCATAAGCTTCAGGCCACCATGGAGTCAACAGAACACCAGGCTACCCTGAGACAACACCCACTGGAAAGATGCTGCCCCTGCTGTCATCAATGACAGCGTATTAAGGTCCCACAGGGAGCAGTACTTAATACACGGCCTTGCTTAATAGATGTTAACTAATGACACCTAGAAAATCCCCATCCACCCAAGGCAAGTAATACAATATGTCAGGTGGGGAAGGCTGGATTTCTCATTTGGATCCTTTGAATGCCTCTGTGTGTCCCTGAGGTAGGGAATGGAGGCCAAGGAAGAGCTTTCCTTCTTTGAAGGTTGCCCTCATCTAATCCCTACATCAGGCATCGGCACGCCTTGACTCAAACTTCTTTATCATCAGGCTCTAAAATCAGTTTTTAGAGAATGGAAATCAGGTTAAATTCCTAAAAGAGGAGGAAAATAACTTAGACCCCAACTTGAGGTGGTTCTCAGCTTGATTCCATCTGACTTCTCAGGTAATGGGCTGTTCACGGCCCATTATAATTTTACTTGGGCACAGAGTTCTGATCCTCAGAGTGTAGAACATAAGGGAATGTTTTTAGCTTCTAGTGGGTAGCAGGATCAGATGTTTTTGAGCACTTGATGAAAGTGAGGAATCTGCCCAGAAAAAAATTCAACGAGTTTACAGACCCTCCCATTCTCATCTGTAACTGGCAAAAGAGGTTCTCACACTTAAGCATGAAAGTGAATGAAAATCTCTGGAGGGCTTCTTACAAGAGAGGGCTGGTAGCCACACCCAGAGCTCACGATTCACTGAGTGGCTGGGTGGGGCCCGATAATTTGCATCTCTAACAAGTTCTCAGTGTTGTTGCTGCTGCTGCTGCCATGGCCCTGGGAACCATTGCCCTAAGACTCTGCAGTCCAGGTTGCTAACAGCTACTCTAAGGAGCCTTCTTGAGAGCATTCCAAATGCTGAGAGCAGGGACCCATCAAAAAGTCAGTCACAGGGTGGAAGATATAAGATGCAAACTCTCAGCAACACTGGGCTCTGATCTGTGACCTCCTGGCAACACACCCCTTAGGTAAAAGTGAAATCTCTGTCTGTGCCTCTGATTCCTGTCCTTCCCCTCTCCCTGTGCTCCACCTTTCTTTCCCCATTTCTGTATCAGGGCTCCTTCTCCTCCCCCATCTGTCCCAGTGTGCACATGTGTATGTGTATCTAAATGACTGAGTTTGCTACTGTCCCTCTGTTACTCTCCCTGATTTCTCTCCCTCTGCACACTATTATAATAGGAAATGAGTTTCAGATTTTACGATTTGTTGTAGCTATTCAATAAAATTTTATGACTCATATTCTTAATTTTGAAGCAAGTAAATGGAATATTTTATATTCCTCTTTAAGGACATAAAATTCTAAAGGCTCTTGACATTTTTCCTAGGCTAACTCACATCTTGCTTAATGGAGAAAAATACTCGCATCTCTCTCTATACAAGTGCTATCCAACAGAACTTTCTGTGATGGCACAAATGTTTTGATTATGCACTATTTAACCCAGTAGCCATTGGTCACATGTGGCTACTGAGCAGTTGAAATACGGCTAGTATGACTGAGGAAGTGAATTTTTAAGTGATGTTAAGTAAGCCACATGTTGCTAATAGCTACCATATGGAAGAACACAACTCTGCTTTATATACCTTGAACATTATAGAGGACCTTCAAGATGGCAGAGGAGTAAGACATGGAGATCAGCTTCCTCCACACAAATATACCATAAATACATCTATATGTGGAACAACTCATACAGAACACCTACTGAACGCTTGCAGAAGACCTCAGACTTCCCAAAAGGCAAGAAACTCCCCATGTACCTGGCTGTGTAGATGACAGGGACTTGGTGCTCTGGCCAGGTGTCAAGCCTGAGCCTCTGAGTTGGGAGAGCTGAGTTCACGACACTGGACGACCAGAGACCTCCCAGCCCCACGTTGCATCAATCAGCAAGAGCTCTCCCAGAGATCTCCATCTCAACGCTAAGACCCAGCTCCACACAATGGCCAGCAAGCTCCAGTGCTGGACGTGCCATGCCAAACAACTAGCAAGACAGGAACACAACCCCACCCATTAGCAGAGATGCTGCCTAAAATCATAATAAGGTCACACCACAAAACACACCACCGGACACAGCCCTGCCCACCAGAGAGACAGGATCCAGCCTCATTCACCAGAACACAGGCACCAGTCCGCTCCACCAGGAAGCCTACACAACCCACTGAACCAAACTTAGCCACTGGGGGCAGACATCAAAAACAACGGGAACAACAAACCTGCAGCCTGCAAAAAGGAGAGGCCAAACACAGTAAGATAAGCAAAATGAGAAGACAGAAACACAGCACATGAAGGAGCAAGGCAAAAACCACCAGACCTAACCAAGGAAGAGGAAATAGGCAGTCTACCTGAAAAAGTATTCAGAATAATGATAGTAAAGATGACCCAAAATCTTGGAAACAGAATGGAGAAAATACATGAAACGTTTAACAAGGACCTACAAGAACTAAAGCACAAACAATGATAAACAACACAATAAATAAAATTTAAAATTCCCTAGAAGGAATCAATAGCAGAATAACTGAGGCAGAAGAACGGATAGGTGACCTGGAAAATAAAATAGTAGAAATAACTACTGCAGAGCAGAATAAAGAAAAAAGAATGAAAAGAATTGAGGACAGTCTCAGAGACCTCTGGGACAACATTAAACACACCAACATTCGAATTATAGGGGTCCCAGAAGAAGAAGAGAAATAGAAAGGGACTGAGAAAATATTTGACGAGATTAGAGTTGAAAACTTCCCTAATATAGGAAAGGAAATAGTTAATCAAGTCCAGGAAGCACAGAGAGTCCCATACAGGATAAATCCAAGGAGAAACATGCCAAGACACATATTAATCAAACTATCAAAAATTAAATACAAAGAACAAATATTAAAAGCAGTAAGGGAAAAACAACAAATAACACACAAGGGAATCCCCATAAGGTTAACAGGTGATCTTTCAGCAGAAACTCTGCAAGCCAGAAGGGAGTGGCAGGACATACTTAAAGTGATGAAGGAGAAAAACCTACAACCAAGATTACTCTACCCAACAAGGATCTCACTGAGATTTGACAGAGAAATTAAAACCTTTACAGACAAACAAAAGCTAAGAGAATTCAGCACCACCAAACCAGCTTTACAGGAAATACTAAAGGAACTTCTCTAGGCAGGAAACACAAGAGAAGGAAAAGACCTACAATAATAAACCCAAAACAATTAAGAAAATGGTAACAGGAGCACACATATCAATAATTACCTTAAATGTAAATGGATTAAATGGTCAAACCAAAAGACAGAGACTGGCTGAATGGATACAAAAACAAGACGCATATATATGCTGTCTACAAGAGACCCACTTCAGACCTAGGGACACATACAGACTTAAAGTGAGGGGGTGGAAAAAGATATTCCATGCAAATGGAAATCAAAAGAAAGCTGGAGGAGCAATACTCATATCAGATAAAATAGACTTTAAAATAAAGAATGTTACAAGAGACAAGGAAGGACACTATATAATGATCAAGGGATCAATCCAAGAAGATATAACAACTATAAATATTTCTGCACCCAACATAGGACCACCTCAATACATAAGGCAAATGCTAACAGCCATAAAAGCAGAAATTGACAGTAACACAATTATAGTAGGGGACATTAACACCGCAATTTCACCAATGGACAGATCATCCAAAATGAAAATAAATAAGGAAACAGAAGCTTTAAATGACACATTAAACAAGATGGACTTAATTGATATTTATAGGACATTCCATCCAAAAACAACAGAATACACTTTCTTCTCAAATGCTGATGGAACATTCTCCAGGATAGATCATATCTTCGGTCACAAATCAAGCCCTGGTAAATTTAAGAAAACTGAAATCACATCAAGTATCTTTAGCGAACACACTGCTATAAGACTAGATATCAATTAGAAGAAAACAACTGTGAGAAATACAAACACATGGAGGCTAAACAACACACTACTAAATAACCAAGAGATCACTGAAGAAATCAAAGAGGAAATCCAAAAATACCTAGAAACAAATGACAATGAAAACACGATGACCGAAAAACTATGGGATGCAGTAAAAAGCAGTTCTAACAGGGAAGTTTATAGCAATACAACGCTTCCTCAAGAAACAAGAAAAATTTCAAATAAACAACCTAACCTTACACCTAAAGCAATTAAAGAAGAACAGAAAAACACCCCAAAGTTAACAGAAGGAAAGAAATCATAAAGATCAGATCAGAAATAAATGAACAAGAAATGAAGGAAACGATAGCAGAGATCAATAAAACTAAAAGCTGGTTCTGTGAGAAGATAAACAAAACTGATAAACCACTAGCCAGAGCCATCAAGAAAAAAAGGGAGAGGACTGAAATCAATAGAATCAGAAATGAAAAAGGAGAAGTAACAAGTGACACTGCAGAAATACAAAGGATCATGAGAGATTACTACAAGCAACTCTATGCCACTAAAATGGACAACCTGGAAAAAATGGACAAATTCTTAGAAGAGCACCACCTTCCAAGACTGAACCAGGAAGAAACGGAAAATATGAATAGACCAATCACAAGCACTGAAATTGAAACTGTGATTAAAAATCTTCCAACAAACAAAAGCCCAGGACCAGATGGCTACACAGGCGAATTCTATCAAACATTTAGAGAAGAGCTAACACCCATCCTTCTCAAACTCTTCCAAACAATTTCAGAGGAAGGAACACTCCCAAACTCATTCTACAAGGCCACCATCACCTTGATACCAAAACCAGGCAAGGATGTCACAAAGAAAGAAAACTACAGGCCAATATCACTGATGAACATAGATGCAAAAATCCTCAACTAAATACTAGCAAACAGAATCCAACAGCACATTAAAAGGATCATACACCATGATCAAGTGGGGTTTATTCCAGGAATGCGAGGATTCTTCAATATACGCAAATCAATCAATGTGATACACCATATTAACAAGTTGAAGGAGAAAAACCATATGATCATCTCAATAGATGCAGAGAAAGCTTTTGACAAAATTCAACACCCATTTATGATAAAAACCCTGCAGAAAGTAGGCATAGAGGGAACTTTCCTCAACATAATAAAGGCCATATGTGACAAACCCACAGCCAACATCGTCCTCAATGGTGAAAAACTGAAACCATTTCCACTAAGATCAGGAACAAGACAAGGCTGCCCACTCTCACCACTCTTATTCAACTTAGTTTTGGAAGTTTTGGCCACAGCAATCAGAGAAGAAAAGGAAATAAAAGGAATCCAAATTGGAAAAGAAGAAGTAAAGCTGTCACTGTTTGCAGATGACATCATACTATACATAGAGAATCCTAAAGATGCTACCAGAAAACTACTAGAGCTAATCAATGAATTTGGTAAAGTAGCAGGATACAAAATTAATGCACAGAAATCTCTGGCATTCCTGTACACTAACGATGAAAAATCTGAAAATGAAATCAAGAAAACACTCCCATTTACCATTGCAACAAAAAGAATAAAATATCTAGGAATAAACCTACCTAAAGAGACAAAAGACCTGTATGCAGAAAATTATAAGACACTGATGAAAGAAATTAAAGATGATACAAATAGATGGAGAGATATACCATGCTCCTGGATTGGAAGAATCAGCATTGTGAAAATGACTCTACTACCCAAAGCAATCTACAGATTCAATGCAATCTCTATCAAACTACCACTGGCATTTTTCACAGAACTAGAACAAAAAAATTTCAAAATTTGTTTGGAAAAACAAAAGACCCCGAATAGCCAAAGCAATCTTGAGAACGAAAAACGGAGCTGGAGGAATCAGGCTCCCTGACTTCAGACTATACTACAAAGCTACAGTAATCAAGACAGTGTGGTACTGGCATAAAAACAGAAAGATAGATCAATGGAACACGATAGAAAGCCGAGAGATAAACCCACGCACATATGGTCAACTTATCTTTGATAAAGGAGGCAGGAATGTACAGTGGAGAAAGGACAGCCTCTTCAATAAGTGGTGCTGAGAAAACTGGACAGGGACATGTAAAAGTATGAGATTAGATCATTCCCTGACACCATACACAAAAATAAGCTCAAAATGGATTAAAGACCTAAATGTAAGGCCAGAAACTATCAAACTCTTAGAGGAAAACATAGGCAGAACACTCTATGACATAAATCACAGCAAGATCCTTTTGGACCCACCTCCTAGAGAAATGGAAATAAAAACAAAGATAAACAAATGGGACCTAATGAAACTTCAAAGCTTTTGCACAGCAAAGGAAACCATAAACAAGACCAAAAGACAACCCTCAGAATGGGAGGAAATATTTTCAAATGAAGCAACTGACAAAGGATTCATCTCCAAAATTTATAAACAGCTCATGCAGCTCAATAGCAAAAAAACAAACAACCCAATCCAAAAATGGGCAGAAGACTTAAATAGGCATTTCTCCAAAGAAGATATACAGATTGCAAACAAACACATGAAAGAATGCTCAACATCATTAATCATTAGAGAAATGCAAATCAAAACTACAATGAGATATCATCTCACACCAGTCAGAATGGCCATCATCAAGAAATCTACAAACAATAAATGCTGGAGAGGGTGTGGAGAAAAGGGAACACTCTTGCACTGCTGGTTGGAATGTGAATTGGTACAGCCACTATGGAGAACAGTATGGAGGTTCCTTAAAAAACTAAAAATAGAACTACCATATGACCCAGCAATCCCACTACTAGGCATATACCCTGAGAAAACCATAATTCAAAAAGAGTCATGTACCAAAATGTTCATTGCAGCTCTATTCACAATAGCCCGGAGATGGGAACAACCTAAGTGTCCATCATTAGATGAATGGATAAAGAAGATGTGGCACATATATACAATGGAATATTACTCAGCCATAAAAAGAAAGGAAATTGAGCTATTTGTAATGAGGTGGATAGACCGAGAGTCTGTCATACAGAGTGAAGTAAGTCAGAAAGGGAAAGACAAATACCGTATGCTAACACATATATATGGAATTTTAAAAAAATGTCATGAAGAATCTAGGGGTAAAACAGGAATAAAGACACACACCTACTTGAGAATGGACTTGAGGCTATTGGGAGGGGGAAGGGTAAGCTGTGACAAAGCGAAAGAGAGGCATGGACATATATACAGTACCAAACGTAAGGTAGATAGATAGTGGGAAGCAGCCGCATAGCACAGGGAGATCAGCTCGGTGCTCTGTGACCACCTTGAGGGGTGGGATGGGGAGGGTGGGAGGGAGGGAGACGCAGGAGGGAAGGGATGTGGGAACAGATGTATATGTATGACTGATTCACTTTGTTATAAAGCAGAAACTAATTTAAAAAAATAAAAAAATAAGGTCAGGGGAAAAAAAAAAGAAAACAATCCTGTTTAAAATGGCAACAAAAGAATAAAATATCTAGGAATAAATTTAACCAAGGGGGTAAAAGACCTGTACACTGAAAACTGTAAGACATTGAGTAAAGAAATAAAGACACAAATAAATGGAATAATATTCCATGCTCATGGATTGGAAGACTTAATATTGTTAAAATGTCCATACTACTCAGAGTCATCTACAGATTCAATGCAATCCCTATCAAAATTCTAAAGGTATTTTTCACAGAATAAACCATCCTAAAAATTTTATGGGACCACATAAGACCCCTAATAGCCAAGGCAATCTTGAGGAAGAAAAACAAAGCTGGAGGCATCACACTCCCTGATTTCAAATATCACAAAGCTACAGTAATCAAAACAACATGGTATTGGCATAAAAACAGACCCATAGAGAAATTGAACAGAATCAAGAACTGAAATAAACCCACACATACATGGTCATTTAATTTACAACAAAGGAGCAAAGAACATACAGTGGGGGGAAAGACAGTCTCTTTAATAAATGGTGTTGGGAAAATTGGACAGCCATGTGGAAAAGAATGAAATGGGACCCCTATCTTACACCATCAACAAAAATGAAGTCAAAATGGATTATTAAAGATTTACACATAAGACCTGAAACCATAAAAATCCTAGAAGTAAACATAGGCAGGAAGCTCCTTCACATTGGTCTGTATCAAACTAAAAAGCTCTGCACAGCAAAGGAAACCAACAAAATGAAAAGGCAGCCTTCCAAATGGGAAAAAATATTTGTAAATCATGTATCTGATAAGGGGTCAATATCCTATATATATAAAGAAGTCACACAACTCAATAGCAAAAGAAAAATCTGATTAAAAAATGGGTAGAAGATCTCAATACTTACTTTTCTAAAGACAACATACAGATGGTCAACAGGCACATGAAAAGGTGCTCAATATCACTAATCACCAGGCAAATGCAAATCAAAACCACAGTGATCCCCTCACACCTGTTAGAATAGCTATCATCAGAAAGACAAGAAATAAATGTTGGTAAGGGTAGGAAAAAGGCAATCCTGGTGCACTGTTAGGGAGAACGTAAATTGATGCAGCCACTATGGAAAACAGTATGGAGGTTTCTTTAAAAAAAAGTGAAAACAAAACTACCATATGATCCAAAAATTTTGCTTCTAAGTTTTTTATTCAAAGGAAACAAAAAACACTAACTCAAAAACATGTGTCCACCCCTACATTCACTGTGGCATTATTTACAGTACCCAAGACATGCAAGCAACCTAAGTGCCCATCAATGGATAGATGGATAAAGAAATTGTTTATATATATATATATAAAAAATGGAATCTTAATTAGTCATAAAAAAGAAGGAAGTCTTGGCATTTGCAACAACATGGATGGACCTTGAGAGCATTTTGCTAAGTGAAATATGTCAGACAGAAAAAGACAAACACCAAATGATCTCACTTATGTGAAATTGTAAAAAAAACAAAAAAAACCCCAAAAAACTCATAGATAGGGAACAGATTGGTGGTTGCCTGAGGCAAGGGGTGGGGGGGTGGGCAAAACCAGTGAAGGTCAAAAGGTAGAAACTTCCAGTCACAAAATAAATCCTAGGGACATAATGTACAGCACGGTGACTATAGTTAATACTGTACTGTGTACTTGAAAGTTGCTAAGAGAACACATCTTAAAGTTCTCATCACAAGAAAAAACCGTTGTAACTATGTATATGATGGATGTTAACTTGGCTTTTTGTGGTGATCATTTCGCAATGTATATTAACATCAAATCACTATGTTGTATACCTGAAACTAATAATGTTGTGTGTCAATTATACCTCAACGAAAAAATTAAAACAACAGAAAACCTCTTAGATGGTGCAGGTTCAGACTCTCAAACAACTGCAATTCTTCCTGTCCCTTGAGTTTTGAGCTCGTTTAGAAAATGTAAAAATTAAATCTTGTTAGAGACTACATCTACCTGTGAAGGCCTTGAAATCCATGCCATGAAGATGAAAAACAAATCAGATCTCACTCCCTATCTTTAATTGTTGTCCAAGAGTTCTGGCCACACCAAGGATTCACACCACTGACCAAAGTTATTTGGGGGAAAGCTGACTTTTCCCAATGCTTACCAGAATATCTCTGTTTATGGTAAGATCTTATATTTGCATGGCACTTAATTTATTGATCACTTTCATCTCTGCTGACCTTCAATCCTCACCACAATTCTGGGAGGTGGGTATTACAGCCTCACTTACACAAATGAGGAAATTTAGGCTCGAAGGGTCTAACTGATCGGGAAATGATCCAATGACACAGACTGGTAGTTAGAAATGAAATCTAGTTCTAATTTACAGAAAACTAAGCTTGGGTTAGAGGGCTGAGGAATCATGTCAAACTCCTCACCGTCTCAAACATAATACGTTTTGAGAAGTTGAATTGCCATTTCACATCGAATTAACCACATGGAACCCAGCCCAGGTTATCCCAAGGCAGATTAATGGAAGCAGAATTTGTTAAAATGCCTTTGAGGCTTCTTGAAGTACGTTATTGTATGTAAAGCTTTATACAGATTTTTTTTTTTTCGGTACGCGGGCCTCTCACTGTTGTGGCCTCTCCCGTTGCGGAGCACAGGCTCTGGATGCGCAGGCTCAGCAGCCATGGCTCACAGGCCCAGCCGCTCCGCAGCATGTGGGATCTTCCCAGACTGGGGCACGAACCCGTGTCCCCTGCATCGGCAGGAGGACTCTCAACCACTGTGCCACCAGGGAAGCCCAAGCTTTTACAGATTTTTGCTTTTAGTTTTTTTGTTTTTTTCATAATCAAGGATTGGCACATTGTATGAGCTTTATATAAAGGCAGGGCTCTTTTCCCTGATAAGAGTCAGAAGCCTAAAACTTCATTAAATATTTACCATAATAAATCGCCTTAACATATCTCAGTTTGCTAAGTTGTTATCCATTAGTGTAATGTAAGCCAAGGCTGTGGAAGGAGGTAGCTGAACTCAGTTTAAACCTATTAAGAAAATTTACTTACCCCTGAATTGACCTGTTTTGAGCACTGAACCATATTTTTGGGGACAGACTAAGAAACAGATTCCAGCCTGAATATAACAGACTCTTTTCCTTTAAATCTATGTGAGAAGCATAGAACTTTTACAGCTTTTATGTGAAGTTGCAACATGAGGTGATATTCTGTTGAACATTTTTCGGGTAGCTATGGCAACAATAATTATCACCACATACAACCAACCAAAATACCACCTGCATCAACATCTATTCTAAACCCTTAATTAAAAAGAAAAGCCCAGGTCAAATTTCCAGTTGGTAAATTTGGGAGAAAACTTCAAAAAAATGTTGGGAAACCTATTTAGGTTTTGCTTCTGTGTTTGGTTCATGGAGGGTTTTTTTTCCTCTCTCCCTTTCAGGACAACTTAAGTCTGACTATCTCTTCCTGCCCACACCAGGCCCACCCACACTGTTAAGTTTCTGGAGAAATAGAGGTTTCAGCATTTCCTTTTCTAAGGAGTTAAGCAGTAATGAGAGCTCCAGGGATCAAAAGAAAAGTACTCCTTTCAAAAAATTATCTATGTGCATATGAATTTTAGGTATGTTTTTAGTTTCTCTGTAGGAAGGAAGGAGAGAAGGTAGGGGGATGGAAAACAGGAAAAGGAGGTGAAGACTGAAGAGAAAGGAAGCTAGGAAAAGGAAAACAGAGAGAAGGCAATTGGGTGAAGGCAACAAGGAAAAGGAGCCCATGATCAAAAAAGGGAGCAAGCTGTTTAAATCTGTGAGGGCAAGGCAAGGGGGAAAGCATGTATGATCCATGGCAAGTAACAACAGGCTTCAGACAGGCTGAGAATGGAAGATACTACAACAGACGGATTGCAGAAACTGGATCTCGTTCTTCACTGCACCCAATTTCCGTGCCCTTTGCTCCGTAAGTTTCCAGTATCCACCTACTCCTACTCACTTTGACTTGCATTCGCCAATAGGATATTAGCAAACATGATGCGAGCAGATACTTGACAAGCGCTTGTACAGGTAGGCCTGCTTGCTCCTGTCCTTTGCCATTGCTTCGAGAACATTCTTGGGCCAGCCTGCTGGAAAATGAAAGACAAGTAGAGCAGAGCTGAAGTGCTCCTGTCTTTCCAGCTGAGGCCATCTTAGATCAGCTAACAGCTAGCATACCAAGATACCTCTGAGCAAGCCCAGCCAGTATCAAGAAAGCTGCCTTGGGGCTTCCCTGGTGGCGCAGTGGTTGAGAGTCTGCCTGCCGATGCAGGGGACACAGGTTCGTGCCCCGGTCTGGGAAGATCCCACATGCCGCGGAGCAACTGGGCCCGTGAGCCAAAATTAATGAGCCTGCGCGTCTGGAGCCTGTGCTCCGCAACAAGGGAGGCCGCAATAGTGAGAGGCCCGCGCACCGCGATGAAGAGTGGCCCCCGCTCTCCACAACTAGAGAAAGCCCTCGCACAGAAACGAAGACCCAACACAGCCAAAAATAAATAAATAAATAAAGCAAACTGTCAACAAGTAAAAATAAACAAAAAAAAAAAAAAGAAAAACTCACCCCATGTTTAATTCCTTTAAAAAAAAAAAAAAAAAAGAAAGCTGCCTTGGTTAAATGTCAGCTGACTAGAAACACAGGAACAAGCCCTGCCTGGATCAGCTAAATAAATGTATGTTGTTGTATGTCACCAAAAACTTTATTATGCAGCATTACTGTGGCAACAGATAACTGATACAGGTGCATACCCTGTTAATCAAGGACTTTCATGCTATCCCCAGTACATTAAATGCTTTCTAATGCATAATGTTGTAAATCAGTGTCAGAAGTTCAGAGGGGAAAAATAGAAGATAGAATGATCCTAAAGTAAGTATAGTAAATGCATATTTTTGAACATGATAGGTGTTGCTGGCCACCAAAATAAAACCCAGGGCATTCTCCAAAGTAAGGTCATTGAGATTCCAGAACTACATACAACTTGGAAAGGAGCCAGCCAATCCTGCTGGAGGTTAAATTGAATTTAAGTAATTAAAAAGATACAAGCAACCTTTACTCGCAGACACTAATGCTGCACCAACTAATGGACTGAAGAGTTTCCAAATTCTCAGGTGCCCTCTTAATTGCAGCTGAATAGCTTTAACAATAAAAGCAGTTTTCTCCAACTGTGGGCTTGAGGGTGAACGGGGTAGGTGATCTCTGGTGAATGTGCGCTGCCAACTGCAAGAACAGAGGGTAGCAGCTGTGACCAACACCACACTCCCGAGCTTACCGTATAAGTAACAAGTGAATTGTCATTGGAGCAAAAACATACCTTGAAAATATATGTGAAAGAGCACCTACATTCACCTTCTGGAAAGTGTACTGTACAAAGAAAAACACAGCTGAAAATAGACAATATAAGCAAGTAGGATGAAAGTGTTTCTTTTCCTGTAAAGCTGGGTTAAATTTTCTTTCAAGTGAGAAGTGCTTCTGGGGGTTGCGGGGGGGATTAGAGGGTCATCTGCAAAGGGGAGGTCTGTGTACAAAGTACATAAGACAATATTCGCTCAATCCCACACCATGTGCTTAATCAAAGACCCTGTTAGGTATGCAGCTGAATAAACCAAGCACCATCATGTTGAAATAACATAAAATGGATTTTTGATTGACTGCAGTAATCAGGGAACAGTGGCATGAACAATTCCTGCATCATTTTATTATGACCTTGGAATGCACTTTTTTGATTGACAATAACTTGAAAGAAGGAAAAAATACCTTCGGAGAATCTAAAGCATTTCCAATTTTGTATTCTGAGCCTTGTACAACTCATATGTGGCCCCCATGGCATGGCAGAAATCACCAGTATCTCTCCTCAGCAGCTGGAACCCTACTCTGTCTTACACCTTCCTTGGGTAGGTGGTAGAGGAAGGAGAAGCTAACTGTTGGGTTTACAAGGTCTCTTCTAATGTTGTGACGGGTTGCAAGACGGCTGACTCTCACTCTTTGAACCCTTTCCTTCTTCCCTAGTTATTAATGGTTTCCAGATACCAGCAAAATAGTTCAGAGGACATCAGAGGACTCCACTGAAAAGCGATGAAGCTTCAAACCCCTTAAGATTTGTTCATTCTTCCATCCATCCATTCAGCAAACTCAGTTCAAACACTGAACACCTACTGTGTGCCTACCATGTGTTAAGTGCTGTGGAAACACTGATGGACAAAGCTTATGACCTTTCTGAAGGACATACTAGACAAGTGTGTGTGTGTGTGCCGGGCTGGGGGAGAGACAGCGAGAGAGAACTAAGTACTTACAATACAGTACTTGGGTACCACAGGGGAGAGTGTTTAAGTGCTTATGGAGGCATTAGGGAAGGACTCCCCAAATGCACCTGAGGAGTGGCATTAGGGAGTCTTCAAGGTGGAATAGAGAAAAGAGGGCAGGCCATTCTTTAAGAGTATGCAACAAAATCAGGCAGACAATGAAAAGTTGACATAAATGATACATTAAAGTGGTTCTGGTCTCAGAAGTCCAACCAACTGACCAACCCATATTGTCCGCAGACCTCCATTAATACGCTCTAAAACCTCCAATTTTATAACTTAGAACTATGGATGTATGTGAATATAGAAAAGTTTTAGCCTGAACAACTGCTACAATTACGTGGGCCTGATTTATTTGTTGGGGATCTGTTAGATTCCAGAAACTGCGCTAGTTATGGTGCCTTATTTGTTTAAAAGAAGGGTGGGTGCTTTGTTTTATTTCCTTCAATTCACATGAATGAGATTTATAATTATAGATTTAGCAGCCTTTTCATAACTATTTGAACAATGAAATACTTTGGATTTAAGTTTTGCTCTCTAAAAATAAGATATTGCTTTTATTTTGGGGGAAAAGAGTAGGTTAGTAAAGAAAACTAAATGAGGAATTTTCTGGCCACTGAAAGTATAACTTTAAGGATGTTACAGGGCTAATCAGGTAGACTTTTAACCCCAAATATTTCTTTTTCTTTTTCCCCGGCGAACAGGTTTTCATTTTTTGCCCTTAATAAAGGCCAAGGAAACTTGCCACTGGCTAAGGAGAAGGCACACAGACTCAAATACATTGCCTTCTCTTAAATGAGTTCCTTGGATTTATGGGTTAACTCCATTACAGAGCAAGGTAAGTGCATTTTGTCATTACCACCTGACTTTTCTGCTTCTTCACTTTGTGGACAGCAAATTCAAAGCTGACTACAAAAAGCCAACTGCGTCATTTTCAAGAACATTCCCAAAACACACTATGGACCAAAAACAAATTTAAGCCAAGGAAAAGATAAGAGGCCATATTTTTACAGAGTAGAGACTATAATTTAGAGTTTATGGAATTTCTCTGAAGTTGAAAATGAAGAGTAGTCAACCTGTGGATCTCATTTAATCCTTCAAGTAATCCCATGATGTAGGCATTATCACTATTTTACAAGTGGGGAAACTAAGGTTCAGCCAATTTTAGGCGAAAGCTGTTAAGAAGCCAAGACTAAGCTATAGGACTGATAGGCTTCAAAAACCATTGCTTTTCTAACATTACCTATGATTAATCCAATTCTGTTTGATTTGATAATTAACTTACTCGATTCTGTTTATGTTGTTGAACTAGTTATAAGACAGCTGAATCTGGAGATTGATAAAACAAAACATAGACTGAGGAGCTTCAAGATGGCAGAACAGTAAGACGCGGAGATCACCTTCCTCCCCACAAATACATCAGAAATACATCTACATGTGGAACAACTGCTACAGAACACCTACTGAACGCTGGCAGAAGACCTCAGACCTCCCAAAAGGCAAGAAACTCCCCACGTACCTGGGTAGGGCAAAAGAAAAAAGGAAAAACAGAGACAAAAGAATAGGGACGGGACCTGCACCAGTGGGAGGGAGCTGTGAAGGAGGAAAGGTTTCCACACACTAGGAAGCCCCTTCGTGGGCAGAGACTGTGGGTAGCGGAGGGGGAAGCTTCGGAGCCGCGGAGGAGAGCGTAGCAACAGGGGTGCGGAGGGCAAAGCTCAGAGATTCCCGCACAGAGGATTGGTGCCGACTGGCACTCACCAGCCCTAGAGGCTTGTCTGCTCACCCGCCGGGGCAGGCGGGGCTGGGAGCTGAGGCTCGGGCTTCGGAGCTCGGATCCCAGGGAGAGGACTGCGGTTGGCGGCGTGAACACAGCCTGAAGGGGGCTAGGGTGCCACGGCTGGCCGGGAGGGAGTCCGGGAAAAAGTCTGGACCTGCCGAAGGGGCAAGAGACTTTTTCTTGCCTCTTTGTTTCCTGGTGCGTGAGGACAGGGGATTCAGAGCACTGCTTAAAGAAGCTCCAGAGACGGCGCGAGCTGCAGCTATCAGTGTGGACCCCAGAGACAGGCATGAGACGCTAAGGCCGCTTCTGCCGCCACCAACAAGCCTGTGTGAGAGCACAGGTCACTCTCCACACATCCCCTACCGGACACTGTGCAGCCCGCCACTGCCAGGGTCCCGTGATCTAGAGACAACTTCCCCGGGAGAACGCACCGCACGCCACAGGCTGGTGCAACGTCACACCGGCCTCTGCCGCCACAGGCTCGCCCCACATCCGCACCCCTCCCTCCCCCCGGCCTGAGTGAGCAAGAGCCCCCAAAGCAGCTGCTCCTTTAACCCCGTCCTGTTGGAGCAAAGAACACACGGCCTCAGGCGTCCTACAGGCAGAGGCAGGGCCAAATCCGAAACTGAACCCCGGGAGCTGTGCAAACAAAGAAGAGAAAAGGAAATCTCTCCCAGCAGCCTCAGGAGCAGCGGATTAAATCTCCACAATCAACTTGATGTACCCTGCATCTGTGGAATACCTGAATAGTCAACGAATCATCACAAATTGAGGAGGTGGACTTTGTGAGCAACGATATCAATTTTTTTTCCGTTTTTCTATTTTTTTGTGAGTGTGTACATGTATCCCTCTGTGTGTGATTTTGTCTGTATAGCTTTGCTTTTACCATTTGTCCTAAGGTTCTGTCTATCCGTTTTTCTTTCTTTTTATTACTTAAACATTTTTTTCTTAATAATTATTTTATTTTATTTTATTTTATTTCTTTCTTTTTTTCCCTACCTTTTATTCTGAGCCATGTGGAGGACAGGCTCTTGGAGCTCCAGCCAGGAGTCAGGGCTGTACCACTGAGGTGGGAGAGCCAACTTCAGGACACTGGTCCACAAGAGACCTCCCAGCTCCACGTCATATAAAACGGCCAAAAATCTTCCAGAGATCTCCATCTCAACGCCAAGACCCAGTTCCACTCAACGACCAGCAAGCTACAGTGCTGGACACCCCATGCCAAACAACTAGCAAGACAGGAAAACAACGCCATCCATTACCACAGCAGCTGCCGAAAATCATAAGGCCACAGACACCCCAAAACACACCACAAGACGTGGACCTGCCCACCAGAAAGACAAGATCCAGCCTCATCCACCAGAACACAAGCACTAGTCCCCTCCACCAGGAAGCCTACACAACCCACTGAACCAACCTTAGCCACTGGGGACAGACACCAAAAACAATGGGAACTACGAACCCGCAGCCTGCAAAAAGGAGACCCCAAACACAGTAAATTAAGCAAAATGAGAAGACAGAGAAACACACGGCAGATGAAGGAGCAAGGCAAAAATCCATCAGACCTAACAAATGAAAAGGAAATAGGCAGCTTACCTGAAAAAGAATTCAGAATAATGATAGTAAAGATGATTCAAAATCTTGGAAATAGGGCTTCCCTGGTGGCACAGTGCTTGAGAGTCCGCCTGCCGATGCAGGGGACACGGGTTCATGACCCGGTCCGGGGAGATCCCACATGCTGCGGAGCGGCTGGTCCCATGAGCCATGGCCGCTGGGCCGGTGCGTCCGGAGCCTGGGCTCCACAACGGGAGAGGCCACAACAGTGAGAGGCCCGCGTACCGCAAAAAAAAAAAAAAAAAAAAAAAAAAAAATTCTTGGAAATAGAATGGAGAAAATAAAGGAAATGTTTAACAAGGACCTAGAAGAACTAAACAGCAGACAAACAGTGAAGAACACCACAATAAATGAAATTAAAAATTCTCTAGAAGGGATCAGTAACAGAATAACTGAGGCAGAAGAACGGATAAGTGGCCTGGAAGATAAAAGAGTGGAAATAATTATTGCAGAGCAGAATAAAGAAAAAAGAATTAGGGCTTCCCTGGTGGCGCAGTGGTTGAGAGTCCGCCTGCCGATGCAGGGGACACGGGTTCGTGCCCCGGTCCGGGAGGATCCCGCGTGCCGCGGAGCGGCTGGGCCCGTGAGCCATGGCCTCTGGGCCTGCGCGTCCGGAGCCTGTGCTTCGCAACAAGAGAGGCCACAACAGTGAGAGGCCCGCATAACACACACACACACACACAAAAACGAATTAAAAGAATTGAAGACAATCTCAGAGACCTCTGGGACAACATTAAACACACCAACATTCGAAATTTAGTGGTCCCAGAAGAAGAGGAAAAGAAAGGGAATGAGAAAATATTTCAGGAGATTAAAAGTGAAAACTTCCCTAATATGGGAAAGGAAATAGTTAATCAAGTCCAGGGAGCAGAGAGTCCCATACAGAATAACTCCAAGGAGAAACACGCCAAGACACATATTAATCAAACTATCACAAATTAAATACAAAGAACAAATATTAAAAGCAGCAAGGGAAAAATAACACATAAGGGAATCCTCATAAGGTTAACAGCTGATCTTTCAGCAGAAACTCTGCCAACCAGAAGGGAGTGGCAGGATATATTTAAAGTGAGCAAGGAGAAAAACCTACAACCAAGATTACTCTACCCAGCAAGGATCTCATTCAGATTTGATGAAGAAATTAAAACCTTTACAGACAAGCAAAACTAAGAGAACTCAGCACCACCAAACCAGCTTTACAACAAATGCTAAAGGAACTTCTCTAGGCAGGAAACACAACAGAAGGAAAAGACCTACAATAACACACCCAAAACAATTAAGAAAATGGGAATAGGAACATACATATAGATAATTACCTTAAAGGTAAATGGACTAAATGCTCCAACCAGAAGACATAGGTTGGCTGAATGGATACAGAAACAAGACCCGTTTATATGCTGTCTACAATAGACCCACTTCAGACCTAGGGACACATACAGACTTAAAGTGAGGGAATGGAAAAAGATATTCCATGCAAATAGAAAACAAAAGAACGCTGGAGTAGTAATTCTCATATCAGACACAATACACTGTAAAACAAAGACTATTACAAGAGACAAAGAAGGACACTACATAATGATCAAGGGATCAATCAAAGAAGAACATATAACAATTGTACATATTTATGCACCTAACAAAAGAGCACCTCAATACATAAGGCAAATACTAACAGCCATAAAAGGGGAAAGCAACAGTAACACACTCATAGTAGGGGACTTCAACACCCCACTTTCACCAATGGACAGATCATCCAAAATGAAAATAAAGAAAGAAACACAAGCTATAAATGATACCTTACACAAGATGGACTTAACTGATATTTATAGGATATTCCATCCGTAAAAAACAGAATACACATTCTTCTCAAGTGCTCATGGAACATTCTCCAGGATAGATCATATCTTGGATCACAAATCAGGCCTTGGTAAATTTAAGAAAATTGAAATCGTATCAATTATCTTTTCCGACCACAACGCTATGAGACTAGATATCAATTACAGGAAAAAACCTGTAAGAAATACAAACACATGGAGGCTAAACAAACACTACTTAATAACCAAGAGATCACTGAAGAAATCAAAGAGGAAATCAAAAAATACCTAGACACAAATGACAAAGAAACACAACGACCCAAAACCTACGGGATGCAGCAAAAGCAGTTCTATGAAGGAAGTTTGCAGCAATACAATCCTACCTCAAGAAACGAGAAATCTCAAATAAACCACCTAACCTTACACCTAAAGCAATTAGAGAAAGAAAACAAAAAAACCCCAAAGCTAGCAGAAGGAAAGAAATCATAAAGATCAGATCAGAAATAAATGAACAAGAAATGAAGGAAACGATAGCAAAGATCAATAAAACTGAAAGCTGGTTCTTTGAGAAGATAAACAAAATTGATAAACCATTAGCCAGACTTACCAATAAAAAAAGGGAGAAGATTCAATAGAATTAGAAATGAAGAAGGGGAAGAAACAACTGACACTACAAAAATACAAAGGATCATGGGAGATTACTACAAGCAACTCTACGTCACTAAAATGGACAAACTGGAAGAAATGGACAAATTCTTAAAAATGCAAAACCTTGCGAGACTGAAACAGGAAGAAACAGAAAATATGAATAGACCAATCACAAGCACTGAAATTGAAACTGTGATTAAAAATCTTCCAACAAACAAAAGCCCAGGACCAGATGGCTTCACAGGCGAATTCTATCAAGCATTTAGAGAAGAGCTAACACCTATCCTTCTCAAACTCTTCCAAAATATAGCAGAGGGAGGAACACTCCTAAACTCATTCTACGAGGCCACCATCACTCTGATACCAAAACCAGACAAAAATGTCACAAAGAAAAAAAACTACAGGTCAATATCACTGATGAACATAGATGCAAAAATCCTCAACAAAATACTAGCAAACAGAGTCCAACAGCACATTAAAAGGATCATACACTATGATCCAGTGGGGTTTATCCCAGGAATGCAAGGATTCTTCAATATACGCAAATCAATCAACGTGATACACCATATTAACAAATGGAAGGAGAAAAACCAGATGATCATCTCAATAGATGCAGGGAAAGCTTTTGACAAAATTCAACACCCATTTATGATAAAGACCCTCCAGAAAGTAGGCATAGAGGGAACTTTCCTCAACATACTAAAGGCCATATATGACAAACCCACAGTGAACATTGTCCTCAATGGTGAAAAACTGAAACCATTTCCACTAAGATCAGGAACAAGACAAGGCTGCCCACTCTCACCACTCTTATTCAACATAGTTTTGGAAGTTCTAGACACAGCAATCAGAGAAGAAAAAGAAATAAAAGGAATCCAAATCAGAAAAGAAGAAGTAAAGCTGTCACTGTTTGCAGATGACATGATACTATACATAGAGAATCCTAAAGATGCTACCAGAAAACTACTAGAGCTAATCAATGAATTTGGCAAAGTAGCAGGATACAAAATTAATGCACAGAAATCTCTGGCATTCCTATACACTAACGATGAAAAATCTGAAAGTAAAATCAAGAAAACACTCCCATTTACCACTGCAACAAAAAGAATAAAATATCTAGGAATAAACCTACCTAAGGAGACAAAAGACCTGTATGCAGAAAATTATAAGACACTGATGAAAGAAATTAAAGATGATACAAATAGATGGAGAGATATACCATGTCCTTGGATTGCAAGAATCACCATTGTGAAAATGCCTCTACTACCCAAAGCAATCTACAGATTCAATGCAATCCCTATCAAACTACCACGGGCATTTTTCACAGAACTAGAACAAAAAATTTCACAATTTGTAGGGAAACACAAAAGACCCTGAATAGCCAAAGCAATCTTGAGAAAGAAAAAGGAAGCTGGAGGAATCAGGCTCCCTGACTTCAGACTATACTACAAAGCTACAGTGATCAAGACAGTATGGTACTGGCTCAGAAACAGAAATATAGATCAATGAAATAGGATAGAAAGTCCAGAGATAAACCCATGCACATATGGTCACCTTAACTTTGATAAAGGAGGCAAGAATATACAGTGGAGAAAAGACAGCCTCTTCAATAAGTGGTGCTGGGAAAACTGGACAGGTACATGTAAAAGAATGAAATTAGAACATTTCCTAACACCACACACAAAAATAAACTCAAAATGGATTAAAGACCTAAATGTAAAGCCAGACACCATCAAACTCTTAGAGGAAAACATAGGCAGAACACTCTATGACATAAATCACAGCAAGATCCTTTTTGACCCACCTCCTTGTGAAATGGAAATAAAAACAAAAATAAACAAATGGGACCTAATGAAAATTCCAAAGCTTTTGCACAGCAAAGGAAACCATAAACAAGATGAAAAAACAGCCCTCAGAATGGGAGAAAATAGTTGCAAATGAAGCAACAGACAAAGGATTAATCTCCGAAACATACAAGCAACTCATGCAGCTCAATATGAAAAAACAAACAACCCAATCCAAACATGGGCAGAAGACCTAAATAGACATTTCTCCAAAGAAGACATACAGATCGCCAAAAGACACATGAAAGAATGCTCATCATTAACCATTAGAGAAATGTAAATCAAAACTAAAATGCGATATCATCTCACACTGGTCAGAATCGCCATCATCAAAAAATCTACAAACAGTAAATGCTGGAGAGGGTGTGGAGAAAAGGGAACCCTCTTGCACTGTTGGTGGGAATGTAAATTGATACAGCCACTATGGGGAACAGTATGGAGGTTCCCTAAAAAACTAAAAATAGAACTACCCTACGACCCAGTCATCCCACTCCTGGGCATATACCCTGAGAAAACCGTAATTCAAAAAGAGTCATGTACCAAAATGTTCACTGCACCACTATTTACAATAGCCAGGAAATGGAATCAACCTAAGTATCCATCAACAGATGAAGGGATAAAGAAGATGTGGCACATATATACAGTGGAATATTACTCAGCCATAAAAAGGAACGAAACTGCAGTATTTGTATTGAGTTGGATGGACCTAGAGTCTGTCATACAGCGTGAAGTAAGTCAGAAAGAGAAAAACAAATACCGTATGCTAACACATATATATGGAATCTAAAAAAAAAAGAATGGTCATGAAGAACCTAGCGGCAAGACAGGAATAAAAATGCAGACCTACTGGAGAATGGACTTGAGGATACGGGGAGGGGGACGGGTAAGCTTGGACAAAGTGAAAGAGTGGCATGGGCATACATACAGTACTAAACGTAAAATAGATAGCTAGTGGGAAGCAGCCGCAAAGCACAGGGTGATCAGCTTGGTGCTTTGTGACCACCTACAGTGGTGGGATAGGGAGGGTGGGAGGGAGGGGGATGCAAGAGGGAAGAGATATGGGGACATATGTATATGTATAACTGAATCACTTTGTTATAAAGCAGAAACAAACACACCACTGTAAAGCAGTTATACTCCAATAAAGATGTTAAAAAAATCAAAAAAAAAGAAAAAAAGAAAATACACCATAGACAAAAGCAACAATATAAAAAAACATACCTAGAAAGAAACCATACAAAAATGTATATAATCTACATGGAGGCAACAATAAGAATTTCCTGATTGACTTAGGAAAAAGAAATCTCAACCAGAATAGTATGTTATGCATATTCGTGAGGCACAGATATTTTAAGAATATCGATTTTCCTTAATTCATTTACAGATTTAGTACCTTTTCCATAGCAGCTGATGACAATTAAACATGGGCTACTGTTTCCTGTACCCAAAATCAACCATGGAAACATTACAGAAGGAATAAAGAAAAAACATTAACAAACGCAAAAACACAAAACTAAATAATCCCTGAGGGACGATAAGTCTCCACTGAACGAGAACCTGAGTGTGGGCAGGTAGGGGGATGCCCTGAATTCGAGACAGGTCTGTAGCCTGCAAGAGAGGCAGATGACAGGATTGATTAGAGGAAAGCCTTTAAACTTGAGCCCTTGATTCTTCCACTGTGCTCTGGGACCATGACTCTCCACTGCTTCACTGAAGGAACCTGAGGCAGCATTTCAGAGCCCGCATGCCAGGAGCATGGGACACCAAAGATTGGGCTGGATGTGGCAGTGTGGTCCACAGGCTGTGAAACAACCATCTGAAACTTTGTTCGTGGATGACGACTGGCCTTTTTAAATGATCATCTTAATAGACTATCACACACGGACTCAAAGAGAAAAGCAAGTAACACAGTACTTGTACAAAAGGACAGAAATTCATTTCTGAACTTCTGGGCAATGCCCCTGATGTCAACAAAGAGAGACCACAGTGAGAACTGTCAGGCTAAGGCGCCCCTTCACTAACTCCTCTGGGATTCTGTGGGGCATGGTTGGGGACAGGGATGGATTCATACCAGAGAAGGAAGGAATCGCAGGCCCTGCCAGCAGTCAACGTGACGACCCTGAGTGAGACCTGACGGGCTCCGAACCACAGAAGAGAGTCTCGCCTCCTTTCCCCTCAGCTCATCTTACCTGCAGCAGCCATCTCTGGGAGGCTCCAGGCAGAAGTGTCCAGATGAGACGTGCCTGCACTTCACACCAGCAGTCTCAGGGAGTTGATGTCTTTGATGTGAGGCCTTGGCCTCAGGTCAGCAGACGGGAGGTAGCCCAGCACCTACAGGGAGTCAAGAGAAGACACTGAGGGAGGACTGAGAGCACCATCCACCATAGAAGAGGGGGCCCCAAAGAGCCCTCACTGTCGGTCTCGGGGGACCCAGGCATGGCTGTGAGGCTCAGGCCCCCAGATACTTCCAGCTGGGGGTGCCGACAGAAATGAGAGCCAAGGTGTGACGCCTGCTGACTCAGCTCAGCAGAGGGAAAAGTCCCAGAACCTGCCAAGAGTCAACGAGAGGGCCTCGTGCCAGGCCCGCGGGAAGCTCCCCTGGAACCACCCTCCGACCCCCTTCCCGCCCTGCCCCGCCCCGCCCCGGCCCCAGCCCCCCCATGCTGTGCTCCTGGAGCCCAGATGCGCATGACCGGATGTGACGTCCTCCTACACACGCGGTGGGGGCGACGCCATTGTTGAGAGCTGCCGTACGGTGAGGGTGAGCCGCAGGAGGAATCCCACGTCTCTTCAGGTGTCAAAGTGTGAGGTAACCCCAGTTAGAAGTGCGGGGACGCCCGCGACACCCCCAATCCCCTTTCCCTCTGAAAAGAGACGGAACAGGCCCCGCCCACCCCGCCCCTGCTCTCGGCCCGAGAGGCTCGGGCCTGGCCGTTAGGCCCAAAGTCCATCCGCTTCCCCCACGGGGTCTCGGGCAAGGAAGGCCTCGCTCTGAGGCTGGTGGACCCTGGCTCACCTCAGTTGAGGGAGCGTCCCAGGCCCTGTGAAGGACGGGACCCCTGTGGGGACCGAGGGGCTCCACACCCCAAAATGGCGGCCACGCAGACCTCGCCCCTGACGTCGGCCTGGGAGCTTCCGGGCAGGTCTAAAGACTGAGGGGCTCCCTCAGTGCGAACGCGGACGGGCGGACGGACGCGGGAGACCCAGGGAGGAGGGGGCCTTGTTCTGAGGGGCTGGCCGCAGGTCAGCAGAGGGAGGATTTCCAGGGCACGGGAGGAGTCAGGGTGAGGACCGTCCTCCCCGTCGCAAGGGCACCTCAGAACCCCTCCCCTGTTGTCAGCCGCTTCCTCCTGGCCACACGCGGAGAAGGGAGGGCTGCTGTCTGAGAGGGGAGGTGCAGGCCAGCAGAAGGCGCGTCCCTAAGCACCGCCAAGAGTCAGCCCAAGCCCTTGAGTGAGGGCCAGTGGGGCCGCCAGCCACAGGGCCTCGACCTGTCTGCCGCACGCTGCAGGCTTGGTACAACTCTGCCACGTGCGGCCGCCTGGTCACCCTCACTGCCTCCTAGTGAGACTCAGGCAGGTGCCGGCACTGGTGCGAGCAGATGGCCCTCGGGGCAAGAGAGGAGGTCCAGGCTGCACCGGCCGTCCAGGGAGGACCCCGAGTGAGGACTAAGGGAGTCAGCCACCCCGAGGAGAAGGGGCCAGAGAGAACACGGCCTGTCCCCTCCTGCCAACCCTTAAACTCCCAAGAAAGGACTGTCAGGCCGAGCCTGCCCGTAATTTCCTCTGCCAGGTCCAAGGGAGGTTAGAGCTTTGTTCCGAAGGGGCAGCCACGAGGCAGCAGAAGGGAGGGTCCCAGGGCCCTTCGGTGGTGGGCTGAACGCTCCCTCCTTTCCTCCTCCTGGGTGTCACGGAGGATGGTGGTGTCAACTTCAGAGCAGCAGAGGGCATGGGGCGGGGGGGGTGGGGGGAGTCTTGCCAACAACTGTCATCCTGACTCTGAATGGGAACCGCGGGGACCTACCTCCCCTGCCAGCCCCCACTGTCACCCCCGTACCGCCCAGGCAGGGCTGGCTGGCTGTGCCCCAAGGCTCACCCGACCGTCCTCCACAGGGGTCTCAGGGGACAGGCTGAGCAGGAGAACAGGAGCCCTGTGGGCCCTCGGGCAGTGCCCTCAAGGACCCTGCAGAGGCGGCCTTGGTTAAAGCCAGGGAGGACTCTCCCCGCTGAAGGTGCTCACAGCATCTCCTTGTCCCTCCCCCAGGTGCCCTCGTTGCCTGCCTTCCTGCCCACACTCCCGCCTGCTGGCCCTGACCTGTGTCATCATGCCTCGGGGCCGGAGGAGCAAGCGCCATGCCCATAAGAAACGCCGCCAGGCCCGGGGGGAGACTCAGAGGCTCAAGGGTGCCCAGGCCACTGAGGCGGCGGCGGCGGCAGAGATAGAAGAGTCGCCCTCCTCCCCCGCTTCTGTGTCTCGGGGTACTTCCCCGAGCTCCCCTGCTGCTGGCACTCGCCAGGAGCCTCAGGGAGGCCCAGCCACGAGCTCTCGTGCTGCAGGGGTTTCATGCCCAGGATCTGAAGAGGGTGCCCAGAGCCAAGACGAGGAAAGTGCAGGTACCGCCCAGGCAGCACCTTCCGTTCACAGCACTTACCCCGATCCTCTGACCAAGCAGGCCAAGAAGTTGGGGCAGTTCCTGCTGGATAAGTACAACATGAAGGAGCTCATCTCGCAGGCAGCACTGCTGGAGATGGTCAACAAGAAGTACAAGAAGCACTTCCCTGAGATCCTCAGGAGAGCCTCTGAGTACATGGAGCTGGTCTTTGGCCTCGATCTGAAGGAAGTCGACCCCAGCAGTCACTCCTACGCCCTCATCAACAAGCTGGGCCTGTGCAGCGAGGAAAATCCGAGTGATGAGTCGGGGCTGCCCACGTCCGGTCTCCTGATGGCTATCCTGGGCAAGATCTTCGAGAACGGCAACCGTGCCACCGAGGAGGAGATCTGGGATTTCCTCAATTCATTGGGTTTCTATGCTGGGAGGATCCACTTGATCTTTGGGGAGCCCAGGAGGCTCATCAACAAGTATTTCCTGCAGCAGAAGTACCTGACGTACAGCCAGGTGCCCAACAGCGATCCTCCGCACTATGAGTTCTTGTGGGGCCCGAGAGCCCACGCTGAAACCAGCAAGATGAAAGTGCTGGAGTATATGGCCAAGATCAATGATACCGTCCCCAGGGCCTTCCCAGATCTCTATGAGGAGGCTATGAAAGATGAGGAAGAGAGAGCAAGAGTGAGAGCCGCGGCAGGGGCTGCAGCTGTTGCTAAGCGCAGAGCACGTTCCAGGGCCAAGGCCCGCAGCTCCTCCCACATGTAGGGAGGGAGGCCGCGGGCAGATTGCTCACTTTGTTTTGGAAGAGAGCAGTCAGGCTCCTAAATAGTGCAGAGTAGTAGGGGTGGAGGGAACAAAGTATAGATCTCATTTATCTTCCTGTTTTAAACTAGTAACTTCTATATATTATTGATTGATTTATTTAGGTTTTTTCAAATGTTTTTTTTCTTGTAATAGTGTGTTTTCTTAAGAATACGAATTCGTGAATGACATTGCTTGCATACTTATTGCTGTTCAAAGAGTTCTAAAGTTACAGTTTTGGTATATATAAAAGAAATTCACGACCATCTATATTTTCTGTGTGATCCAGAAGTAGAAAACATGGCAGTGCAATAGAGATTTTCATGGAAATGTGAAAGGCGACCACAGAAAATATTTAGAAACAAAAAATGGAGAAAACAGAGTAAAAGGTATTTAATTTGTAGTTTGCCTTATTTCTTTGAAACTTTCTTTTGGTAGAAATAAAAGATACTTTGACTGATTTAGCTCATTTGTGAGTATTTGTTTCTTTTGTCCTAGTGCACTGCATATTCTCTGCCACCTACTGGATTAAAAATAAACTCTGATGGGAGGATGGTATTTTGGGGGTTCATAATAATCATATCATAACTGCCATTCATCAAAAACCCAATATTTCTTAATGAGTATGCCACTGCTTTCCATGTAGTACATAACATTCCAGCATTCATGCAGGATAGGATTTAGCAGACTCCCTTTATAGGTGAATAACTTGCAAATTTCTCAAGTTCACAAGACTGATTAAGGGACCTTGCTGGGTCTAGTCCCCTGGTCTGGAATCGTCTAGAGCCTACACTCTTCCACTCCTCCCAGCCTAAGCCAGACTTTACGTCTTTTAATTCATTTTTCTTCTCACCACTCCAAAATGTATCTCATGGGATAAAAGGGGCCCTGTTCCCAAAGCACTGTTTTGAATTACGGTAATAGTAACGCTGAATAAGTGAATGCTATGAATAAAAAAAATTATTTTGGTGACAATGGGGTCTTCTACTTATGCAACGTCAGATACCCTGAAAAGATCAGCATCTCCTCATTTACTCTTCAAGTTTCTCAGGGACATAAAAGCCTTGGTTTAAGAGCTGTGTCCTCAGGTCAGTGGAGGGAGGAGTCCCAGCCTCTGAGAGTTACTCAAGGTGAGGGCCTTAGAACAGAAGGGGGCCCCACAAGGTATACCCTGCTTTCTCCCTTCTGTGGCCATGCGCAGAGCTGTTTGTCTGAAGGTACCCCTTCTTCTCCTCCGGGGCAAGGGTGGAGAGGTTCTCAGGGAGGTGGGTTCCTTGGTCTTGTGGCAGCATCTCCAATTCTTCCCAGGTAGGAGATCCTAACAGGCCTTAATTTGCTTCAGGGTGAGGACACTGGGTGCTGATGAGTGGACTCCCCATAACAAAGGGGGACCACACAGAGGCCCCTGGCAGGGGTAGCCAGGGAATAGGTCTCTTACCTCCCCTTCTGGTGTCTCAGGAAGGTGAAAGCCTTGGCCTGAGGCTGGCAGACAGACAGTAGGGAGGGTGGAGTCCCATATGCTACCTGAAGTCAAGGTAAGAAACCTGAGTTAGGACTGAGGGGCCACTGACTCCAGAAGAGTGGGGCCTTGTAAAATCCTGCTCCTCAGAAGACCCCAACAGCTTCGGACAGATCTGGTTCATCCTGACTTCCAATTCAGAATTTCCAAGAAGGTAATGCCTTTGTTCCGACGAGCACAGCTTCAGGGGAGTGGAGGGTGGAGGCCTGGGTCTGGTCAGGCCTCACGATGAGGACCCTGAATGAGGAGCAAGAGGACCACTCACTCCAGAACAGAGGAGAATGCAGAGTCCCACCCCTGACGTCAGCCCCAGGAGGCGCAGGACAAAGCTTTCTGGCTGGCGTGCCCCCTCTTTCCACTGGGCGTGGTCTCAGGGAGGCGAGGGCCTTGGTCTATGGGGAACAGCCTCACTCAGTAGAGACTGGAAATCTAGTGTCTCTAAATGGGGATAGAGGGACTCCACGTAGAACACAGCCCTGCCACTGGACGCCTCCCCTTGGCAAAGCCAGGAATGTTGGCATGATGCGCCCCACACCTTTCCTTTTAGAGCGTCTCAGGTAGATGAGGCACTTGGTCTCAGGGGCCAGCCTCAGGTGAGCACAGGGAGGAATTCCAGGTCATGCCAAGAGCCAAGCACAGGACCACGAGGACTGAGGGAACCACCCAAATCATAAAAGTGGGGACGCCACAGAATCCCTCCCTTACTGTCAGCCATGAGTGACCACAGGCAGTCATGCCCACGTGAGGCAACCCTCACATCCTCCTAGGTGGTCTCAGGGAATTAAAGGCTGCAGTATGAGAGCACAGGCCTCTCTAGGTCACGGGAAGAGTCAGCGTAAGGGCTCCGAGTGCGGACCAAGGGGAACACTCAACCGAAAAGAGAGAGGAACACATGCACGGCCCCACCACCCTCTCGGCCCTGGGAAGCCCCAGGCAGGGGCAGTTCCATGTGTCACCCACTTGCTTCCAGCTCCGGAGGACTCGGGTCAGTAGAGGGAAGAGTCCCAGATCCTGACAGACTGAGGACTACTGAGGTCACAGACCCCAGCAGAGTGGAGCCCGGAGAATCCTGCCCTCTGCTGTTAGTCCTCAGAAGCCCCTGAGAAATAGCTGTGGCTACACGTGGCCTACTCTGACTTCTACTTCTGGGGACTCAGGGTGGTGAGGACTTTGCTCTGAGGCTGGCTGACTCAGCATAGGGGAAATTTCCAGGTTGTGCTAGGAGTTGGGGTGAGGACCTAAGGCTGGAGTGGAGCGTGAAAACCATAACAATGGGGGCAGCACATCATCTCTCCCCTGCTGTCAGTCCTGGGAGACGCCTGGATAGATGTCAGGCCGAGCAGAGGCAACCCTTAACTCCTCCCGGGGTGACAGAGAAGTGAGCACAGTAATAGGTGAAGAGAGGGAGAAATTATAGGTCTTCCCAGGAGTCAAACCGAGGAGGCTGCGTGAGGACTGGTGCGGCCGACCATCATAAGGCCTGGGTTTGCCTGCCACAGCTTTCTGCCTTCAGAGACCGCAGGTAGATGTGGGAAATCAGGCTACCCTCACCTTCTTCTATTGGGTCTCAGAGAGCTGTGGGCCTTTCTATGAGCACATGTCCTCAGGTAAAGAGAGAGGAGCCACAGGCCTTCCCAGGAGTCAAACTGAGAACCCTGAGTGACGACTAAGGGGAACATGCCCCACCCCCTGAGCTGTGGGGACGACAAAGAGTCTAGCCTTGCCCCTGCTTTCAGCACTTGAAGGCTCAGGACAGGGCAGTCGGGCCGAAGCTCCTTTACATCAGGTCTAAGGGAGGTGAGATCCTCAGCCTGAAGGTAAAGCCATTAGAGGGCAGAAGGGTGGGTCCCAGGCCCTACGTGAAGCCAACTGAGAGCAGTGAATAGGGACTGAGGACCCAGTGATCCCAGGAGAGAAAGGACTCCACAGAGCTGTCAGCACTGGGTTCCCCCCGTCAGGGCGGTGAGCTGGGGCACCCCTCACTTCCTCCTCATGGGTCCCTGGGACCACCGAGGTGTCAACGGCAGAGCAACAGAGGGGAGGAAGCCCAGGCCCTGGCTGCCGTCCACCTAAAGATCCTGAAGATGAACTGAGCGGACTCCCCGCCCTAGAACACGGAAGGTCCCACTGGCAGCCCCTTCTGTCACCCCAGTGACACTCAGGTAGGCTGGCTGGCTGTGCCCCAAGGCTCACCCGACCGTCCTCCACAGGGCTCTCAGGGGACAGGCTGAGCAGGAGAACAGGAGCCCTGTGGGCCCTCGGGCAGTGCCCTCACGGACCCTGCAGAGGCGGCCTTGGTTAAAGCCAGGGAGGACTCTCCCCGCTGAAGGTGCTCACAGCATCTCCTTGTCCCTCCCCCAGGTGCCCTCGTTGCCTGCCTTCCTGCCCACGCTCCCGCCTGCTGGCCCTGACCTGTGTCATCATGCCTCGGGGCCAGAAGAGCAAGCGCCGTGCCCGGGAGAAACGCTGCCAGGCCAGGGGGAGACTCAGAGGCTCAAGGGTGCCCAGGCCACTGAGGCGGCGGCAGAGATAGAAGAGTCGCCCTCCTCCCCCGCTTCTGTGTCTCGGGGTACTTCCCCGAGCTCCCCTGCTGCTGGCACTCGCCAGGAGCCTCAGGGAGCCCCAGCCACGAGCTCTCGTGCTGCAGGGGTTTCATGCCCAGGATCTGAAGAGGGTGCCCAGAGCCAAGGTGAGGATAGCGAGTCACAGATGAGCGGGCCTGCCCCATCCTGGACGGTTCGCCTTTCCCTCCCCTACCTGGACACTGGTGGTTGCAGCATGCCCAGAGATCCTCCCTCTCGTGGGCAAGGACCACTGCTAGGTTTCCAGCCGTACCTGGACCAAGCAAGACAAAACCGCCAGCACAGGTTGACGCAGGCGCACCAAGACCTAAAAGGTGACTCAAGGTAACCCCGGGTTCATTATGCCTCATTTGCAATTACTTAGCATTGCGGCTTTTGCTTCCCCGCCCCACCCCATGGATTCTGCTTGGGTGCTTACGGGTAAGTGCCTGCATACTAGCAGGAAACTTATATAACCTAAAGCTGTCAATCGATTTGTCAGTCAAATAACACAGGACACAGGGAGGGACCACCACTCTACAAAACACAGCCCTACCCCATTGCGGGGCTGCTTCTGGTTTCCAGACAGCCCGCTCTCCTGCTTTCTCGGGAGTGTACTTTTGCTCTGCTTAACTGAACTCTTGCTACTTAAAACTGCTCTACGCCTCTCGATTGAATTCTTCCTCCTTGGGAGGGCAAGAACCAAGGAAATCGCCATTCTGCTGGTGACAAGATGGATCACATATCCATTACTTTTATCAGGTACAAGTTAAAGTTTTTTTTTTTTTTTTTTTTTTTGCGGTATGCGGGCCTCTCACTGTTGTGGCCTCCCCCGTTGCGGAGCACAGGCTCCGGATGCACAGGCCCAGCGGCCATGGCTCACGGGCCCAGCCGCTCCGCGGCATATGGGATCCTCCCAGACCGGGGCACGAACCCGTATCCCCTGCATCGGCAGGCGGACTCTCAACCACTTGCGCCACCAGGGAGGCCCAAGTTAAAGTTTTGATATTTCATAAAACAAATTTAGAAACCTTCCATTTTTTTTTATGACCCAGAACAAGAAAACACAGCAATGGAAGAGGGATTTCCATGGAACTGTGAATAGACTCGGCAGTAAAATAATGTGGGTCAAGTAAAAAAGAAAAGAAAAAGAGTAAATGGTGGTACATTTTTGGTTTCTCTTATTCTTTTAGTGCTTCTTTTTGTAAAATTGAAGGATGTTTTCTTAGGTTATTCAAGATTGTGAGAGAAATTAAACAATAATAAAGTAGACATCCTTCTCGTTGCCACTCTTATTCCCAACCATTAATTGAACATCTACTCTTTGGAAGGCTCCATGGCGGAACTGGGGATGGTAAGAAAAAGAAGACTGAGCCACTGTCCATAGAACTTTAGAGCCTAGGAGCTGCTGCCATATCAAGAAGATGGTGAGACACGCTCTAAGACCTAAATAAATGACAAGTTAAAACAAGGGGTGAGAAAGAGGAGGTTCCAGACGAGAGCAGTCAAGCGTAAATGCTCTGAAGCAAGGAAGTCTGGAGCTTTGGGACACTGCAGTTCCCTTGAGGAGGTGATTTTAAGTTAGGCGGGATGGTGGGCTAAATGGGGCTGAGTGAATTGTGGTGGGGGAGGGTGGGACCCTTAGATGGTGGGCCTCAGAGTTGAGAGACTCAAGACTGGAATGGAAGATTACCCTGAATTTTTACTTTGGGACTGTGGGTAAAACAGAGAGAATCTCCACCCGGGGCAGGAATAAAATGGGTTCCGTGTCCCAGTCCCAGTGCAGGTGAACACAGTGCACAAACTAGGTGTTTGAATCCCATCACCTCCAGGGAGTTTCCGAGAAACAAGGAGGATATTTCCTTGAAGTGAGATGTCAAGAAGCCACTGTGATAGCACTCTTTGCACTGGGGTCAAAGGGCCAGAGGCCACGCCATTAAAGGGATGTTCTACTACTTATCTTAAGTGTAATCTGGGGAACTCCAAATGAAGGCTACATTTTTGGTGTTGGTGAAACTATAATGAAAATAGGGGTGGTTTGGATGAAAAGGCACGTGGGAGGGAAGTTGTTGGTCCTTGACGCAAATTCTAGAACCTCTGAGTAGCATCCAGCTGGGAGAGATTGCTCTACACTCAAATGACATATTTACAAATGGGGAAATCTTACATAGTTTTACTGTCTAAGCAGTTTTGTTCGTTCCAAAGGTGCTGCGTAGTTTCTCACATCTCATGAGATTAAAGAAAAAAATCCCCAAGAGTTGGTATTATGGTCTGGGGTCGTAGTTATCGCAGTAATAAATGCCATTCTTGAGAGGCCATTGTTGCAAGTGCTTTACAAACATCACGTATATTACAATAGCTCTACACGATAGGGCTTATCAGACTCACTTTGCAGATGATGAACTTGCGATTTTCTCAAGTTCACAAGACGTGTGACAGAGCTGGGAATAGACCCTTGGTCTGAATTCCTCTAGAGGCCACACTGTTCCACTCTTCGCAGCCTGAGGCAGATCTAGTATCCTTTAATTCACTTCTCTCCTCACTACTTCAAACTCTATTTCAGGCAATTTAAAAAAAAAAAAAAAAGGAAGCAAGCAAACAAAAAACCCTGCAGCCAAAGTACTATAAACAGCCCTGATGAAGGAAGGTTAATACAAGAATCAACCATAATTTGGGGATTGTCTGTGGGCTTCGTTTATCTAGAGTCCTCCTGCCCCTCACTACTTCAAACTCTATTTCAGGCAATTTAAAAAAAAAAAAAAAGGAAGCAAGCAAACAAAAAACCCTGCAGCCAAAGTACTATAAACAGCCCTGATGGAGGAAGGTTAATACAAGAATCAACCATAATTTTGGGATTTTCTGTGGGCTTCATTTATCTAGAGTCCTCCTGCCCCTCGCTCCAGGGTTCCTTGAAAGCTCACTGCCCTGGTCCCAGCACGTGTGTTCAGCTCCAGCACGTTCCCACGTTAGAGCTCCTTTCTCCTGAGACTTCCCCAGTGTGCCCTCAGGTCCAACTCTGGAATCTGTTAATGGTGCATTGAGACTGGCCTCTGAATAAATACACCAATGAGTGAGCTTACCTAGGGGATCAATATCCAAAGCCTCCCTCATAAGTTGGAGATGAGGACCTGAACAGACATTTCTACAAAGAGGATATACCAGTGTCCAAACAGTACATGAAAGATGCTCCATATCATTAGTCATTAGGGTAATGTATAAAAAAAAAAAAGTGGGATACCATTTCACTAGGTTGGTTATAAAAATGGAAAATAACAAGTGTTTGCGAGGATATGAAGAAACTGGATCCCTCATACATTGCTGGGAAGAATGTAAAATGGTTCAGCCTCTTTGGAAAACAGTTTGGTAGTTCCTCAAATTTAAACAAAGAATTACCATATGACCCAGCAATTCCATTCCTAGGTATATAACCAAAATAACTTAAAAATTGTATTCAAACAAATCTTTGTACCCAAATATTCAAAGGAGCATTATTCATAAAAGCCAAAAAAATGCAAACAACCCAAAATTTCCATCACTGAATGAACGGACAGACAAAATGTGGTATATTCTTACAATGGAATATTACTCACTCATAAAAAGCAATGACGTACGGATAACTGAGAGACCATGGATGAACCTTGGAGACATTATGATAAATGATAAATGAAAGCAATCAGAAACAAAAGGTCACATATTGTATGACACCATTTACATGAATTATCCAGGATAAGCAAATTCACAGAGACAGAGAGCAGATTGATGGTTGCCCGGCGCTAGGGAGAGCTATGAATGAGAAGTAACTTTTTGAAGGGTAAGAGGTTATGTAAGCAGATAGGGTAGGCGGTCCCTGGAGAAAGAGAACCAGGCATGGCTTTCTTGACATAAGAGAAGCCATTTTTCGCCTAAGCCATTTTGTGATCTAAGCCATTTTAAGATCATTTTGTGAAACAATGTTTGCCCTTGAACACACCTCAGTAATAATGATCTTAAGGGAATAAAAGAATGCAGCAACCAAAGACTGTTATCAGGCAGGAGTAGTAACAGTAGCAAAGGTAATAAGTCAGTTGTTAAGACTCCCAGTCTTTTCAAAGGGTAAAGATTAGCCTGAAACACAATCTTCAGCTGTTCTGCAGAATTCAAACCCCCCTCGAATGATCAACCACCACCAGATCAACTGGAACTGAAGGAATGATGACCGTAATCTTTTCTGACCCTTGTGACTTCAAACCCCTATAAAGCTGGGACTCTGTTGACCTTTGCCCCAACTCTACGCTGAATTCTCCTCTGCTCAAGCCCCTTCATGAATATGCATGTACCCTTAGCTTCAAACTTCCCCAGTTCTGCTGTCCAGGGAAACACTGCTTTGGGAAAGATCCCCAGGGTTCTCCTGCCTTGCTGCAAGTAATAAATCCTTCCTTCTCCTGCTCTTTGACTTGGCTGTGTATTTGGCTCGACACCCACCAAGAGGCAAACCCAGTTTTCGGGGAGCAGTTACCTTTTGGAATGAGGAATAGGTTTGGAACAAGAGAGAGGCGGTGATTGTACAACATTGTGAATGCAGTAATGCCACTGAGTTATTCACTTTAAAATGTTATGTGGATATATATCAATGAGTTCTATTTTTAATATTATATATAATACAATCAATAGATTGATTGATCCCACTATACATATACTATGTATAATATATAGGTATATGTATGTATGTAAAATCAGTGGAATGATAGAATCAGATAGAATGAGAGAATTACCATGCTACAGCCCCTAATGGATTAATGGATAAGGGGAAAGACCCTCACCAACTGTCAATACCACCAGGAAGCAGAAAACAGACACTATGTGTCTCCTAATGGAAGCACACAGCTTTGTCTCAGGAGTGAACTTGCCAATAAACAAACTGGTAAATCAATAAGCCTTAATCTGAACAAGCTGTTTCCAACAATTATTGAGGATTCTTGATGCTGAGGTTCCAGGTATATTGGGTTCATTACTTTATTCTCTGTAATGTTGTATATGATTGTTTTATTATAAATATCATGCCTTTAAATTTGAAAACCCAAGTAAAATGGAACAATTTTTAGCAAACTATAAATCACTAAAGTGAAAATGTAGTCCAAACCCAGAGCACCATCAGAATGTTCCAGGACAATCCAGGTTTGGAGCCCCCTCACACCAAATGATCGGGGAAAAACTAATCACCACCTTATTTGAATTCTTCCAAACCATACAAAAAGATAGAAAACGGATCAACCATTTTAATAGGGTAGCCCTTCTTGATACAAAGTCCAGATAAGAATGCCCCAATATAAGGATACTCACTCATAACCATGTGATTAAATGAAGAAATGGGCTCTGACTAAGGAACACAAAGATATCATATTAGAAAATACTGACCGTTGGAAATCACTGCATTAATAGAGAAAGGAGAAAATGCATTTCTAAAGGGAAAGAATATTTATCTATACACTTCTATTCTCAAGCCTGTTGACACCAAATGTATGGGTTTTTTGTTTTGTTTTGCTCACACAAACCAATTCTCTACCAGCTGAGTATCCTACAATTCAATTCAATTCTGCCAATATCTACCTGCAGTTAGCATCAGATCCCACAGGGTAAGGGCTCATTCCCGCAACACTGCCCTACACTTAATCTAAACCCAGGTCTCCCATAATTCTGACTGACAGGCTATAAATTGGGGGCTCCTACATCCCCCCTCCCTGGGTTCGGTAATTTTCTAAAATGGCTCAAAGAACTCAAGGAAACAGTGTACTTACTAGATTACTGGATTATTATAAAAGGATGTGACTCCCTAACAGCCAAATGGAAGAGATGCCTAGAAGTGAGGTGTGGGGAAGGGGTGTGGAGCTCTCATGCCCTCTCCAGCTGCATCACCCTCATAGCACCTACATGCGTTCAGCAAACTGGAAGCTCTCCAGACCATTTTGGTTAGGATTCTTAGGCAGGCTTCATTACACAGGCATAATTAATTAAATCATTGGCCACTGGTAATTAAGTCAATCTCCAGCCCTCCTTCCCTCAGAGGTCAGAGGGTAGGACTGAAAGTTCCTAGCCCCTGATCACATTGTGGGTCCCCCAGGCAGCCCCTCACCCTTAGGGGCTTTCCAAAAGTCACCTCATTAACATAAGCTCAGGTGTGGTTGAAAGGGGCTTGTTACCAGTAACATGAAACACTCCTTTCACCTTTCTTGCTCTTTTCACTTTGGAAACCCCAACAGTTTTAGCAGCTCTGGGGACAAAGACCACATATATATTTCTTAGTATAAATCACAATATCACAATTTAAGTATATGCAGGGGTAAAGAAAGGGCCTTTGATAAAAATTTTACACCAGTCCATGGTAATAACTTTTCGCAAACTCACATTAGTAGGGAATTTCTCTTCTGTAAAATCTATACGTATTAAGCATACTTAAATGTGGAATGTTATCAGAATTCCCAATAAAATAAGAAACAGGACATGGATATACATTACCGTCTCTACTATTTGACAAGAATTTTCCTGCACTGCCACGTGAACATCTTGGAAGTCATCACTCCCATCCTCACAATGACAAAAAGCTGAACAAAATGAACATCAACAACTCTTCTTAGATCCATCAGAGAATTGAAGTTACAGGGAAAACCAATGCTTCAAAACTGAAGATGCAGGCAAATACAGGGAATCATAGCTCTCTGGGAGCAGAAAGTCCTGGATCCAGGAAGGAGTAGAAAAATTTACATTGTACTTGATGCAACACTGGAAGCTATGTGTGACAAACTTCAGAGCCCAAAACTCCTCAGAGCCTAGTCTTAGGGGAGCCCACACACTTCTGTGAGTTTTACCTTCTGGGGTCCTAACAGGTTCTCACCATAAGGATCCAAGAAAAATTTCCTCATGCTTCTGGCATGAGGAGGACATAAACCCTTTTGAAATACACCTAGGAAAAAGGAACCATTTTGAAACACAGGCCCAGATGTTTCTGTTCTGTGTACTTTCCTAAACCAACTACCTTGGATGAAGGGAAAATCCTAACTCCAGCCCCCTCCAGACTTCCTGTGTCACATAACAGGGGGGATAAAAGCTGAGAAGCATTTGTGAAGGCAATAGCCCAGGGGCACAGAGCCACTAAAACATGGACAGCTAATCACAGGATTATAGAACACTGCCCGTACACCTTACCACTGCATCAACAAGGTTCCAATATAATACCAGAGGATTCCTGCTGAAAGAACTGCAAGGCTTAAACTACTTATGAAGATGTTCCTAGGGAAAACCAAAGACAACAAGAACACTCAAGGAAATTGAAATCTCAGGCACCTACAGTAAGAGCAAACAGTAAACACGACATAACTCTTATGCAGATAAACACAAACTCTCATGCTAAAGGCCCTTTAAATCGGTTCCTATTATCCAATACATTAAGACCAGCCTTCAACGAAAAATTATAAGATACGCTAAAAGGCAGAAAAGCACAGTCTGATTAAACAAAGCAAGTAAATGAACCACACTCAGATATAGGAGATAATTTGGAATATCAGACTAGGATTTTAGAATACTTATGATTCATACGCTAGGTCTCTAATGGAAAAAGTGAATGACATGCAAGAATAGTAGGTAATGTACGTAGAGAGACGGAAACCGTAGGAAAGCATCAAAAGGAAATGTGAGAAATCAAAAACATCATAACTGACATGAAGAATACCACTGATAGGCTCACCAGTAGACTGCACATGGGCAAGGAAAGACTCAGTGAAATTAAAGATATACATTGATAGAAAACCCTCAAACTAAAAAACAAAGAGAAAACAAAATAATTTTTAAAAAAGAAAAGAGTAACCGAGGATTGTGGAACAATTACAAGAGATGTAACATATGCATAGTGGGAATAATCTGAGAAGAAACAGAGAAAGAAGCAGAATTTTCAAAGTAATAATGACTGAGAATTTCCCCAAATTAATGACAGACACTAAACCACAGATCTAGGAAGCTCAGAGAACACCAAGCAGGATTAACAGGAAAAAAATCTACACCTAGACATATCATACTCAAACTGCAGAAAATCAAACAAAAAGAGAATTCTTGAGACGAGCTAGAGAAAAAAAGAACTTACTATAGAGGAACAAGGGTAACAATTACCAAGATTTCTCTTCACAAACGATGCTATCAAGAAAAGACTACAGTTAAATTTTTAAGGCATTGAAATGAAAAAACCCAACAACAACAACAAAAACACTACCACCAACCTAGAATTCGATAGCCAGGGGGAGAAAATCCTTCAACAGTAATGAGAAATAAAGACTTTCTCTGACAGACAAAAACTGATGGAAATTTGTCACGCAGATCTACTTTGCAAGAAATGTTAAAAGAAGTTCTCCTGGGAAAAGGAAAATGATATAGGTCAGAAGCTTTGGCCGAAATAAAGAAAGGGAGTAAAACAAGGCGTAAATGAAGATAAAATAAAGCCTTTTATTTTTATTATTTTCAACTGATCAAAAAGGATAACTATTTCTTCAAAGTAATAATATAACAGCAATGCATCCAGTGATTATACATTATGGATAAGAGAAATAAATGGCAGACATGGTATACTTGCACTGTTACGAGATACTTGCACTAACCGTGAAGCAGGATGCTGTTATTTGAAAGAGGACTTGAATACGTTGGAAATGTATAACGCAAACGCTACAGAAACCACTAGAAATTTTTTTAAAGTATAACTGATATGCTAAAGAGGAGGAAAAATGGAATAACATTAAATCTTGAATTAAAACTAGAGAAGGCAGAAAAAGAGCAGGAGATTAAACAGGAAACAAAGAGTAAGCTCAATGAGTAGAAAACAGTTACAAATGTGGTCAATATTAATCCAACTATATCAATAATCACTTTTAATGTGAATGGTCTAAATATACCAATTAAAAGGTAGAGATTGATAAAAAGAATGAAAACAAAGGAGATCTAACCCTATGCTTTTTATAAGAAACCCACTTTAAATATAAAGACATGAAATGATTAAAAGTAGAGGGATGGATACAATAGCCAGTCATGGAAGCAACCTAAATGCCATCGACAGATGAATGGATAAAGCAGATGTGGTACATATATACAATGGAGTACTACTCAGCCATAAAAAGGAACGAAATTGGGTCATTTGTAGAGACATGGATGGACCTAGAGTCTATCATGCAGAGTGAAGTAAGTCAGAAAGAGAAAAACAAATATCATATATTAATGCATACATGTGGAATCTAGAAAAATGGTACAGATGGACCAGTCTGCAAGGCAGAAATAGAGACACAGATGTAGAGAACAAAGGTACGGACACCAAGGTGGGCAAAGCTGGGGTGGGATGAATGGGGAGATTGGGATAGACATATATACACCAATATGTACAAAACAGATACCTAATAAGAACCTGCTGTATAAAAAAATAAAATAAAATAAAATTCAAAAAAAAAAAAGGAAAGGGATGGAGAAAACTCTACCATGCTAATATGAGTGGAAAAAAAATCTGCTCTAGCTATATTTATTTCAGACAAAGCAGTATTCAGAACAAGAAAGTCAGGAATAAAAATGGGCATTACTTAATGATTAAGTGGCCAATGCTCAAAGAAATTATGGCAACCCTTAATGTGTATGCACCAAAAAAATTCTGCTCAGATACACGAGGCAACACTGATGAGACAAATCTACTCTTATAGAAGGAGATGTCAACACATCTCTTTTCATAATTGACAAATCCATTAGGCAGAAAATCAGTAAGGTGCAGTTGAACTGAAAAGCAACATCAATTAACTAGGTCTAAATGACATTCATAGAATACTTAACAACAGCAGAAAGCACATTATTTTCAAGTCCACATGGAACATACACCAAGACACATCACATTCTATGCCATAAAACACACATCATCAAATTTAAAAGAATATAAATGATACAAAGAATAATCTCATTCTGCGATGGAAATAAACTAGAAATTGATAACAAAACAATAGCAAGAAAATCAAGGGTATTTGGAGATTAAACAATATACTTCTAAATAACACATGGGCCAAAGAGAAAATCTAATGAGGAATTTTAAAATATGTTTAACTAAGTGAAAACAAAATTACAACTTATCAAAAGTTGTGCAATATAGCAAAACCAGTACTTAAAGGGACATGTATGGCATTGAATGTCTATACTAGAAAAATCTAAAGTCAGTAATTTAAGCTTCTACCTTAGTGAACTGGTGAAAGAAGAGAAAAAAAGCAGAGGAAAAGGAAATAATAAATCAAAGCAGAAATCAATGACACTGAAGAAAGGGGAAAAAATAGAGAAAAACAACAAAACCAGAAGCTGTTTCTTTGAACATATCCAAAAGAAAAAACAAGATAACATTCTAACCAGGCTACTCAAGGAAAATAAAAAGAGAGAAAACACCAATTAAATCGCTAATAGCAGAAATGAAAGAAGGGCCATCACTACTGATTCCATGGACATTAAAAGGATAATAAATGAATGTTATAAACAACTCTATGCCTACAAATTTGAAAAGTTAAATCGACAAATTGCTTGAAGATGCAATTTCCCAAAACTATACAAGGATAAATAGATCATCAGAATAGGTCTGTATCTATTAAAGAAATTTAATCTATAATTAATAAACTTCCAATAAAGACAGCACCAGGCCCAGATGATTCCACTGATGAATTCTAACAAAAATTTAAGGAAGAAATGAAAACAATTCTCTACAATCTCTTCCAGAAAACAGAAGCAGAGGGGACACTTCCTAATTCATTCTATGAGGCCAGCATCACTCTAATGTCAAAAGCAGAAAAAGAAATTAAAAGAAAGGAGAATTGATCACCAATATCTCTCATGAACACAGATGCAAATTCCCCAACAAAATATAAGCAAAACAAATCTAACAAGGTATAAAAGGAATTATATACCACAACTAAGTGGACCTTATTTCAGGTGTGCAACATTTGAAAATCAGTAATGATAACTCATCATATCACTAGGCTAAAGAAAATAATCACATGATCATATCAATAGAAGAAAAAATTTTGATAAAATCCAATACCCATTCATCATAAAATTTCCCAGCAAACTAGAAGTAGAGAGGCATTGGCTCAGCTTCATATACTGAATAGAACATCTAAAAAAACAACAACAACAGGTAAAACATCCTACTTCATACTGAGAAGATAGATGCTCTCACACTAAGATCAGGAACAAGGCTAAGATATCCCTTCTCACCATGCCTATTCAACACTGTACTGGAAGTCCTAGCTAATGCAATAAGATAAGAGAAGGAAGCAAAAGATATACAGATTGGAAAGGAAGAAAATAAAACTGTTTTTTCTCACAGATGACCTAATTGTCTATGTAGGAAATCTCAAATAATCAACAACAAGAAAACTCCTGGTATTAATAAGCCAAGGTTAATATTCAACAGTCAATTGTTTTCTAATAAACAAATGGAATTTGCAATTGAAAAACCTAATGCCATTTACATTACCACCAAAAAAAGATTGATTATAAATAATTCTTAGAAAAATATGTATAAGATTTATATGAGAAATACAAATGTCACTGAAAAAAATTAAAGAAGATCTAAATAAATAGAGAAACACTCCACGTTCATGGATAGGAGGATGCAAGATTGTTGAGATGTCAGTTACTCCCAACTTGATTTATATACTCAATACAATTCTGCTCAAAACTGCACCAAGTTATTTTGTAGAGACCAACAATCTGAAGTTTATATAAAACATGAAAAGATCCATAATAACCAACTCAAATCAATACCGAAGAAGATCAAAGTCAGAGAACTGATATTACTGGATTTCAAAACGGACTTTAAAGCTACAATAATCAAGACCACATACTATTAGCAAAAGAAGAGACAAATAGACCATGGCACAGAATAGAAAACCTAGAAACAGACCCCTCATACAGTCAACTGATCTTTAACAAAGGAGCAAAGGCAATTCAATAGAGAAAAGGGTCTTTTAACTCACAGTGCTGGGACAACTAGACATCCACATACAACAAACAAGAATGTTGATACAGACTTTACATGTTGCAAAATAATTAACTCAAAATGGATCACATGGGCTTCCTTGGTGGCGCAGTGGTTGAGAGTCCGCCTGCCAATGCAGGGGACACGGGTTCGTGCCCCGGTCCGGGAGGATCCCACATCCCTTGGAGCGGCTGGGCCCGTGAGCCATGGCTGCTGAGCCTGCACGTCCGGAGCCTGTGCTCTGCAACAGGAGAGGCCACAACAGTGAGAGGCCCGCGTACCACCAAAAAAAAAAAAAAAAAAAAAATGGATCACAGACCTAAATGGAAAACTCAAAATTAAAAAAAATCCAGGGACTCCCCTCACAGTCCAGTGGTTAAGACTACACTTCCACTGCGGGGGGCATGGGTTTGATCCCTGGTCAGGGAACTAAGATCCTGCCTGCCATGCAAAGTGGGAAAACAAAAAACAAAACAAAACAAAAAAACCCCAGAAAGTAATATAGGAGAAAATCTTGGGCTTGGCAATGAGATTTTAGACACAACACCAAAAACACAGTCCATGAAAGAGAAAAATGATAAGCTGAACTTCATTAAAATTAAAAACTTCTACTCTGTAAAAGGTACTATTAAGAGAATGAAAATACAAGCCACAGACTGGGAAAAAATAATTGTAAGACACATATCTGATAATAAACATGAATCAAAAATATACAACGAACTCTTAAAAAACTCAACAATGAGAAAACAAAAAAGTCAATTTAACAGCACTTAAAAGAGCTGAACAGACGCCTCACCAAAAATATACACAGATGGCAAATAGCATATGAAAAGATGATCAACATCACGTCTTCAGGGAATTTGGGATTAAAACAACAATGAGATACCTATTAATATGGCTAAAACAAAAACAAACACCTGACAATATCAAATGCTGGCAAGGATGGGGACCAATAGGAACTCTCATTCAGTGCTAAAGGGAATGCAAAGTGATAGAGACACACTGGGAACTGTCCGGAAGTTTCTTTTAAACTAAACATAATCTTATCACATGATCTAGCAATTAAACGCCTAGGTATTTACTCAAAAGAGTTGAAAACATATGTCCATCCGAAAGCCTTCAAACAAGTGTTAATAGTACACTAATTCATAGTTGCCAGAAACTGAAATCAACCAAGATGACCTTCAGCAGATGAATGGGTAAACAAACTGTGGTAGTCCACATGATGGAATGCTATTCAGCCATGAAAAGAAGTGACATTTCAAACCACAAACAGATACAGAGAAACTTAAATGTATACTGATTAGCAAAAGGAGCTAGTTTTAAAAGCCTACATATTGAGTTATTTTTAGTGAGGTGGATGGACCTAGAGTCAAGTCAGAAAGAGAAAAACAAATACCGTATACTAACACAAACATGCAATCTAAGAAAAGAAAATGGTCATGAAGAACCTAGGGGCAAGATGGGAATAAAGATGCAGACCTACTGGAGAATGGACCTGAGGATATGGGGAGGGGGAAGGGTAACCTGGGACAAAGTGAGAGAGTGGCATGGACATATATACACGACCAAATGTAAAATAGATAGCTAGTGGGAAGCAGCCGCAGAGCACAGGGAGATCAGCTCAGTGCTTTGTGACCACATAGAGGGGTAGGATAGGGAGGGTGGGAGGGAGGGAGACGAAAGAGGGAAGAGATATGGGGATATATGTATAACTGATTCACTTTGTTATAAAGCAGAAACTAACACAGCATTGTAAAGCAATTATACTCCAATAAAGATGTTAAATGAATAAATAAATAAATAAAAAGCCTACATACTGTAGGATTACATCAATATTATATTCTGGAAAAGGCAAAACTCTAGAGAGTAAAAAATTCAGAGTTCTCAGGGGCTCAAAGTGAGGTTTTGAGGGATGGACAGGTGGAGCACGGAATGTTTTTAGGGCAGTGAAACTCTTCTGCATGATGCTCTATTGGTGAGTAGATGACATCATGCCTCTGTCAACCACTATAGAAGTGTAAAGCACAAAAAAAGAAATGTGTTACAAACAGTGGACAATAGTCAATAATAATGTATCACTATTAGTTGATCAATTATAACAAATGAACTTGTATCCACTGAACCAATACAAGATGTTAATAATAGGAGAAACTAACTGGAAGAAGAGAGTGGCTGTATGGGAACTCTTTGCACTATCTGCTTAACTTTCTGTAGCCCTGAATCTGTTCTTTAAAAACGTCTATTAATGTAAAAACTACAAAAAAATCTGGACAAGAACACATAGCCAGTACAGAGTTATATACAACTGTACCAAATAAATAAGAGTCATGAGTAACGAAAAGAAAAAGATAACAATGGTAATAATTTGATCCTCTAATTAAAACTCTAAGGGAATATGCACAGAAAATAGTCAAACATATTAGGAACTTCAGAAACCTGGTGGACAAAAAGATCATCACAGCGAAACCAAGAGACTGGCCGGAAACAAAATCAACAATTCCTTATATCATGTTAATAGAAAATACACCAGGAGCTTCAAGATGGCGGAAGAGTAAGACACAGAGATCACCTTCCTCCCGCAAATACATCAGAAATACAACTACACGTGGAACAACTCCTACAGAACATCTACTACTGAATGCTGGCAGAAGACCTCAGACCTCCCAAAAGGCAAGAAACTCCCCACGTACCTGGGTAGGGCAAAAGAAGAAAGAAAAAACAGCGACAAAAGAATAGGGACGGGACCTGCACCAGTGGGAGGGAGCTGGGAAGGAGGAAAGCTTTCCACACACTAGGAAGCCCCTTCGTGGGCGGAGACTAAGGGTGGCTGAGAGGGGGAGCTTCGGGGCCACGGGGGAGAGCGCAGCCACAGGGGTGCGGAGGGCAAAGCTCAGAGATTCCCGCACAGAGGATCCATGCCGACCAGCACTCACCAGCCCGAGAGGCTTGTCTGCTCACCCGCCAGGGCAAGTGGGGGCTGGGAGCTGACGCTCGGGCTTCGGAGGTCGGATCCCAGGGAGAGGACTGGGGTTGGCTGGGCGAACACAGCCTGAAGGAGGCTAGTGCGCCACGGCTAGCCAGGACGGAGTCCGGGAAAAAGTCTGGAGCTGCCGAAGAGGCAAGAGACTTTTTCTTCCCTCTTTGTTTCCTGGTGCGCGAGGAGAGGGGATTCAGAGCGCCGCTTAAAGGAGCTCCAGAGACGGGCGCGAGCCGCGGCTATCACCGCGGACCCCAGAAACGGGCATGAGACGCTAAGGCCGCTGCTGCCGCCACCAAGAAGCCAGTGTGCAAGCACAGGTCACTCTTCACACCTCCCCTCCCAGGAGCTTGTGCAGCCCGCCACTGCCAGGGTCCCGTGAGTCAGGGACAACTTACCCGGGAGAACACACGGTGCGCCTCAGGCTGTTGCAACGTTATGCCGGCCTCTGCCGCCGCAGGCTCGCCCCGCAACCCGTACCCCTCCCTCCCCCCGGCTGGACTGAGCCAGAGCCCCCGAAGCAGCTGCCCCTTTAACCCCGTCCTGCCTGAGGGAAGAACAGACGCCCTCAGGCGACCTACACGCAGAGGCGGGGCCAAATCCAAAACTGAACCCCGGGAGCTGTGCGAACAAAGAAGAGAAAGGGAAATCTCTCCCAGCAGCCTCAGGAGCAGTGGACTAAATCTCCACAATCAACTTGATGTACCCTGCATCTGTGGAATACCTGAATAGTCAACGAATCATCACAAATTGAGGAGGTGGACTTTGTGAGCAACGATATATATATATATATTTTCCCCTTTTTCTCTTTTTTCTGAGTGTGTATGTGTATGCTTCTGTGTATGATTTAGTCTGTATAGCTTTGCTTTTACCATTTGTCCTAGGGTTCTGTCTGTTTTTTATTCTTTTTATTACTTAAAAAAATTTTTTTCCTAATAATTATTTTTTATTTTAATAACGTTATTTTAATTTACTTTACTTTATCTTCTTCTTTCTTTTTTTCCTCCCTTTTATTCTGAGCCGTGTGGAGGACAGGATCTTGGTGCTCAGGCCAGGAGTCAGTGCTGTGCCACTGAGGTGGGCGAGCCAACTTCAGGACACTGGTCCACAAGAGACCTCCCAGCTCCACGTAATATCAAATGGCGAAAATCTCCCAGAGATCTCCATCTCAACGCCAAGACCCAGCTCAACGACCAGCAAGCTACAGTGCTGCACACCCCATGTCAAACAACTAGCAAGACAGGAACACAACCCCATCCATTAGCACAGATGCTGTGGAAAATCATAATAAGGCCACAGACACCCCAAAACACACCACCAGACGTGGACCTGCCCACCAGAAAGACAAGATCCAGCCTCATCCACCAGAACACAGGCACTAGTCCCCTCCACCAGGAAGCCTACACAACCCACTGAACCAACCTTAGCCACTGGGGACAGACACGAAAAACAGCAGGAACTACGAACCTGCAGCCTGCGAAAAGGAGACCCCAAACACAGTAAATTAAGCAAAATGAGAAGACAGAGAAACACACAGCAGGTGAAGGAGCAAGGCAAAAACCTACGAGACCTAACCAAGGAAGAGGAAATAGGCAGTCTACCTGAAAAAGAATTCAGAATAATGATAGCAAAGATGATCCAAAATCTTGGAAACAGAATGGAGAAAATACAAAAAACGTTTAACAAGGACCTGAAAGAACTAAAGAGCAAACAAACAGTGATGAACAACATAATAAATGAAATTAAAAATACTCTAGAAGGGATCAATAGCAGAATAGCTGAGGCAGAACAACGGGTAAGTGACCTGGAAGATAAAATAGTGGAAATAACTACTGCAGAGCCAAATAAGGAAAAAAGAATGAAAAGAATTGAGGACAGTCTCAGAGACCTCTGGGACAACATTAAACACACCAACATTCGAATTATAGGGGTCCCAGAAGAAGAAGAGAAATATAAAGGGACTGAGAAAATATTTGACGAGATTAGAGTTGAAAACTTCCCTAATATGGGAAAGGAAATAGTTAATCAAGTCCAGGAAGCACAGAGAGTCCCACACAGGATAACTCCAAGGAGAAACACACCAAGACACATATTAATCAAACTATCACAAATTAAATACAAAGAACAAATATTAAAAGCAGCAAGGGAAAAACAACAAATAACACATAAAGGAATCCCCAGAAGGTTAAGAGCTCATCTTTCAGCAGAAACTCGGCAAGCCAGAAGGGAGTGGCAGGACATATTTAAAGTGATAAAGGAGAAAAAACTACAACCAAGATTACTCTACCCAGCAAGGATCTCATTCAGATTGGATGGAGAAATTAAAACCTTTACAGACAAGCAAAAGCTAAGAGAATTCAGCACCACCAAACCAGCTTTACAACAAATGCTAAAGGAACTTCTCTAGGCAGGAAACACAAGAGAAGGAAAAGGCCTGAATAATAAACCCATAACAATTAAGAAAATGGGAATAGGAACATACACATCGATAATTACCTTAAATGTAAATGGACTAAATGCTCCAACCAGAAGACGTAGATTGGCCGAATGGATACACAAACAAGACCCGTATATATGCTGTCTACAAGAGACCCACTACAGACCTAGGGACACATACAGACTGAAAGTGAGCAGATGAAAAAGATATTCCATGCAAATGGGAATCAAAAGAAAACTGGACTACCAATTCTCATATCAGACACAATGGACTTCAAAACAAAGACTATTACAAGAGACAAAGAAGAACACTACATAATGATCAAGGGATCAATCCAAGAAGAAGCTATAACAATTGTAAATATTTATGCACCCAACATAGGAACACCTCAATACATAAGGCAAATACGAACAGCCATGAAAGAGGAAAGTGCAGTAACACATTCATAGTAGGGGACTTTAACACCCCACTTTCACCAATGGACAGATCATCCAAAATGAAAATAAATAAGAAAACACAATCTTTAAATGATGCATTAAACAAGATGGACTTAATTGATATTTATAGGACATTCCATCCAAAAACAACAATACACATTCTTCTCAAGTGTTCCTGGAACATTCTCCAGGATAGATCATATCTTGGATCACAAATCAACCCTTGGTAAATTTAAGAAAATTGAAATTGTATCAAGTATCTTTTCCGACCACAATGCTATGAGACTACATATCAATTACAGAAAAAATCTGTAAGAAATACAAACACATGGAGGCTAAACAAACACTACTTAATAACCAAGAGGTCACTGAAGAAATCAAAGAGGAAATCAAAAAATACCTAGGCACAAATGACAATGAAACACGATGACCCAAAACCTATGGGATGCAGCAAAAGCAGTTCTAAGAGGGAAGTTTGCAGCACTACAATTCTACCTCAAGAAACAAGAGAAATCTCAAATAAACAACCTAACCTTACACCTAAAGCAATTAGAGAAAGAAAACAAAAAAAACACCCCAAACATAGCTGAAGGAAAGAAATCATAAAGATCAGATCAGAAATAAATGAACAAGAAATGAAGGAAACGATAGCAAAGATCAATAAAACTAAAAGCTGGTTCTTTGAGAAGATAAACAAAATTGATAAACCATTAGCCAGACTTATCAAGAAAAAAAGCAAGAAGATTCAAATCAATAGAATTAGAAATGAAAAAGGGGAAGAAACAACTGACACTACAGAAATACAAAGGATCATGAGAGATTACTACAAGCAACTCTATGCCAATAAAATGGACAACCTGGAAGAAATGGACAAATTCTTAAAAACGCAAAACCTTGCGAGGCTGAACCAGGAAGAAATAGAAAATATGAACAGACCAATCACAAGCACTGAAATTGAAACTGTGATTAAAAATCTTCCAACAAAAGCCCAGGAACAGATGGCTTCACAGGCGAATTCTATTTAACATTTAGAGAAGAGCTAATACCTATCCTTCTCAAACTCTTCCAAAATATAGCAGAGGGAGGCACACTCCCAAACTCATTCTACAAGGCCACCATCACTCTGATACCAAAACCAGACAAAAATGTCACAAAGAAAGAAAACTACAGGCCAATATCACTGATGAACATAGATGCAAAACTCCGCAACACAATATTAGCAAACAGAGTCCAACAGCACATTAAAAGGATCATACACTATGATCCAGTGGGGTTTAACCCAGGAATGCAAGGATTCTTCAATATACGCAAATCAATCAACATGATACACCATATTAACAAATGGAAAGAGAAAAACCAGATGATCATCTCAATAGATGTAGAGAAAGCTTCCCACAGAATTCAACACCCATTTATGATAAAAACCCTCCAGAAAGTAGGCATAAAGGGAACTATCCTCAACATAATAAAGGCCATATGTGACAAACCCACAGTGAACATCGTCCTCAATGGTGAAAAACTGAAACCATTTCCACTAAGATCAGGAACAAGACAAGGTTGCCGACTCGCACCACTATTATTCAACATAGTATTGGAAGTTTTAGCCACAGCAATCAGAGAAGAAAAAAAAAAGGAATCCAAATCAGAAAAGAACAAGTAAAGCCGTCACTGTTTGCAGATGACATGATACTATACATAGAGAATCCTAAAGATGCTACCAGAAAACTACTAGAGCTAATCAATGAATTTGGTAAAGTAGCAGGATACAAAATTAATGCACAGAAATCTCTGGCATTCCTATACACTAATGATGAAAAAATCTGAAAGTGAAATCAAGAAAACATACCCATTTACCACTGCAACAAAAAGAATAAAATATCTAGGAATAAACCTATCTAAGGAGACAAAAGACCTGTATGCAGAAAAATATAAGACACTGATGAAAGAAATTAAAGATGATACAAATAGATGGAGAGATATACCATGTTCTTGGATTGCAAGAATCAGCATTGTGAAAATGACTCTACTACCCAAAGCAATCTACAGATTCAAGGCAATCCCTATCAAACTACCACTGGCATTTTTCACAGAACTAGAACAAAATATTTCACAATTTGTATGGAAACACAAAAGACCCCGAATAGCCAAAGCAATCTTGAGAACAAAAAATGGAGCTGGAGGAATCAGGCTCCCTGACTTCAGACTATACTACAAAGCTACAGTAATCAAACAGTATAGTACTGGCACAAGAACAGAAAGATAGATCAATGGAACAGGATAGAAAGCCCAGAGGTAAACCCACACACATATGGTCACTTTATCTTTGATAAAGGAGGCAGGAATGTACAGTGGAGGAAGGACAGCCTCTTCAATAAGTGGTGCTGGGAAAACTGGATAGGGACATGTAAAAGTATGAGATTAGATCACTCCCTAACACCATACACAAAAATAAGCTCAAAATGGATTAAAGACCTAAATGTAAGGCCAGACACTATCAAACTCTTAGAGGAAAACATAGGCAGAACACTCTATGACATACATCACAGCAAGATCCTTTTTGACCCACCTCCTAGAGAAATGGAAATAAAAACAAAAATAGACAAATGGGACCTAATGAAACTTCAAAGCTTTTGCACAGCAAAGGAAACCATAAACAAGATGAAAAGACAACCCTCAGAATGGGAGAAAGTATTTGCAAATGAAGCAACTGACAAAGGATTTATCTCCAAAACTTACAAGCAACTCACGCAGCTCAATATCATAAAACCACACAACCTAATCCAAAAATGGGCAGAAGACCTAAGGAGACATTTCTCCAAAGAAGATATACAGATTGCCAACAAACACATGAAAGAATGCTCAACATCATTAATCATTAGAGAAATGCAAATCAAAACTACAATGCGATATCATCTCAAAACGGTCAGAATGGCCATCATCAAAAAATCTACAAGCAGTAAATGCTGGAGAGGGTGTGGAGAAAAGGGAACCCTCTTGCACTGTCAGTGGGAATGTAAATTGATACAGCCACTATGGAGAACAGTATGGAGGTTCCTTAAAAAACTAAAAATAGAACTACCATACAACCCAACATTCCCACTACTGGGCATATTCCCTGAGAAAAGCATAATTCAAAAAGAGTCATGTACCAAATGTTCACTGCAGCTCTATTTACAATAGCCAGGACATGGAAGCAACCTAAGTGTCCATCAACAGATGAATGGATAAAGAAGATATGGCACATATATACAATGGAATATTACTCAGCCATAAAAAGAAACGAAATTGAGTTATTTGTCGTGAGGTGGATGGACCTAGAGTCTGTCATACAGAGTGAAGAAAGTCAGAAAGAGAAAAACAAATACCGTATGCTAACATACATATGGAATCTAAGAAAATAAAAAAGGTCATAAAGAACGAAGGGGCAGGACGGGCACAGACTTACAAGAGAATGGACTTCAGCATGTGGTGAGGGGGAAGGGTAAGCTGTGACAAAGTGAGAGAGTGGCATGGACATATATACACTACCAAATGTAAGATAGCTAGCTAGTGAGAAGCAGCCGTATAGCACAGGGAGATCAGCTTGGTGCTTTGTGACCACCTAGAGGGGTGGGATAGGGAGGGTGGGAAGGAGCGAGTCGCAAGAGGGAAGAGATATGGGGACATATGTATATGTATAACTGATTCACTTTGTTATAAAGAAGAAACTAACACACCATTGTAAAGCAATTATACTCCGATAAAGATGTTAAAGAAAATATAGATAAAAAATAAAAATAGGGCTTCTCTGGTGGTGCAGTGGTTGAGCGTCCCCCTGCCGATGCAGGGGACATGGGGTCATGCTCCGGTCCAGGAAGATCCCACATGCCATGGAGCGGCTAGGCCCGTGAGCCATGGCTGCTGAGCCTGCGCGTCTGGAGCCTGTGGTCCGAAACGGGAGAGGCCACAACAGTGAGAGGCCCACGTACCGCAAAAAAAATAATAAAAATAAAATAAAATAAAATAAAGAACACAGCCATGTCCTCACCACTAACAGTTCCTTCTAATTAACATATTTTTATTTTTTTTAACAAATGTTGGTAATTCTACATCGATTAGATATTCAGCATTTTTTTCTTTTTCACTTCAACATATGGCATTTTTCTATGCTGTTATCAAACCAACAACGTAAGTTCCTCTTAATTCTAGGAAACATTCCAATAAATTTTCTTAACCAAAATTCACTTTAAACAATTAGGTTGCCTTTTGTTATGCTAATAATGCCAAGATAAATATCTTTGTGTTTTATTCCAATTCACAGATAATTTCCTTATCCTAAATTCTAGCAGTGAAATTACTAGCCAAAGTCATACAATCAGTAAATGGCAGGGCCTGGGTAAAGAGATGTGGTAGAGTTCACAAGTGCTGATTGCTAAACTTTCAGGAATTTCCTAAGTCAGTTGTTACAGACATCATTAAAAATTAAATTTTGTAAACGTATAATTAAATTAATTTTAAATAAACCAAATACTCAAAATTCAAAAAAAAGGTGTGGCACATATATACAATGGAATATTACTCAGCCATAAAAAGGAACGAAACTGAGGTATTTGTAGTGAGGTGGATAGACCTAGAGTCTGTCATACAGAGTGAAGTAAGTCAGAAAGAGAAAAACAAATACCGTATGCTAACACATATATATGGAATCTAAAAAAAAAAAACAAAATGGTCAGAAGAACCTAGGGGCAAGACGGGAATAAAGATGCAGACCTACTAGAGAATGGACTTGAGCATATGGGGGGGGAAGGGTAAGCTGGGACAAAGTGAGGGAGTGGCATGGACATATATACACTACCAAATGTAAAATAGATATCTAGTGGGAAGCAGCCGCATAGCACAGGGAGATCACCTCGGTGCTTTGTGACCACCTAGAGGGGTGGGATAGGGAGGGTGGGAGGGAGGGAGATGCAAGAGGGAAAAGATGTGGGGACATATGTATATGTATAACTGATTCACTTTGTTATAAAGCAGAAACTGACACATCATTGTAAAGCAATTATACTCTAATACAGATGTTAAAAAAAATAGACTGAGTAAGTAATCTCACTGCTGTTTACTGAAGCGGGAAGTAACAATTCCCATCATTGAAAGAGAAAAGAATGCAGCAAACTCATGGTCTCTTTACAATCAAGTATCAGGCCAGGGAAGGATAAATTATCAAACCAAACTGGAAAAGACAAGACAAAAAGAACAGTTTTTGTATGTGTGGAAGAAACTTAACCCCAGATACATACAGCCCTTAAGACAAAGCACCAGTTAAATCTTTTTTTTCTTTCTTTCTCCTGGAAAGAATGTTTGAGCCGGAAATAGAATACCTTTGTAATTTTCAAACACTTTATAGTGTGCTTTCACATATATTATTGCATTTGATCTTCACAACTACTCTTCCAAGTGGAATTTATTAATGTGCCCATATGATAGATGGGAACACCAAGTTCAGGGTACATAAGCAACTTGAAGCACATAAACTGTGATCAAGACAGCATTCAATGCTGAGCCTTCTGATCTCGAGGCTTTCCTTGGGAAAACACACTGCTTCTCCCTCTTGCTTTGAGCCAAACTTCAAAAGTAGCTGAGAAAAAAAGTGAAAATCGTGTCTAACTCTTAAGATGAATTATTCAAAAGTTGGGGTCAGCTCATGCCCAGATGCATTTGGCCTCAAATTAGTATTGAAGCTGATTTCTAAAAGGTAAATGTTTGACCAGTCTATGTATAAAAATCACAGTTAAAAATACTTTTTGAAGAACCTAGGGGCAGGATGGGAATAAAGACACAGACCTACTAGAGAATGGACTTGAGGACATGGGGAGGGGGAAGGGTAAGCTGGGACAAAGTGAGAGAGTGGCATGGACATATATACATTACCAAATGTAAAACAGCTAGTGGGAAGCAGCCGTATAGCACAGGGAGATCAGGTCAGTGCTTTGTGTCCAACTAGAGGGGTGGCATAGGGCGGGTGGGAGGGAGATGCAAGAGGGAAGAGATATGGGCATATATGTATATGTATAGCTGATTCACTTTGTTATAGAGCAGAAACTAACACACCATTGTAAAGCAATTATACTCCAATAAAGATGTCAAAAATAAATAAATAAAGTATTTGGGGGTTAATAATCAACTGAGGAAAAAGTACTTCATTGTATCTCAGAATATGATTAATACTTTTCTCTAAAACCCATTTTCTGTTTCCCCATTGCTTGATGTTAGATTTAATAAAGTACTAAACATACAGGAGATACTTAATGTGTCCCTTGAGAATGAGGCCCTAAAAAGGCCTGCATAACAATTTTATTATTATATTTAGGCAAGCTTGGATCTGCCATCTATATTATTAGGCAAAATTCCTATGGTTCAGAATTGTATAATAACATGATCAAACCTCAATTTCAGGAGCTTACAATAACAAAAATCTATTTTTCTTGCCTATGGGTTTGTGAGTAGGGTGCATTTCTTGAGTAGCTGAGCCAATTTAGACTCCAGACTTCATATCAAGTCCATGTATGTAACACGTGTCTTCAACATTCTGGGGCCAGAAACTACTTGTGAAATGTTCTTCGCATGTTCTCTCTCTAGCAAAACTGCAAGAGACCAAACCAACCTATCTGAGCATACTGAAACCTTTTGCTTATCTACCAGCTGATATTCTACTGTCCAAAGCAAGACACATGGCCTGACATCAATGCAGTGGGAAATAAACTCTGTTTCCTCTATTGGGAAGAACCACAACGTAGGTGCATTGATTTATAATTCTATTACTAGAAAGGAGTGATGAGCTGGGAACCTTAATGGTATCTACAAATGGGAAATTTTTATGTCAAAGTTGCATTAACTACGGTTATTAAATAACTTTGTTTCCTTATTAAATAACTTTGTTTCCAAAAAAAGTATTTCAAAATTCGTTGTTAGAGTGTTGTAGTGTAAGGGAAGTACCCAGAAGTGAGGTTAGAAAAGTTAGAGTCAGATTGTGAAAGATCTTGAGTATCATGCCAAAAAACTGAGCCTTTGCCCCAAGGATAATGGGAAGCCACTGAAGCTACCTGCACTTTGTATTCAGAAATCCCAAAACACATCACCTCCTATATCCCGTATCAACAGTGCCCCAGGAATACATCCCAACCAAGTCTGTTTCATCCTCCTTGCCCATACCTGGACCTGGTGGGGCTTTCGGTACACTGGGAAGATAGTAGTTACACAGCCAATTGTGCTGGTTTATTTTAATTAGAATTAAAATAATAAAATTGAAGAAAATGCAATTATTTTGTTACTTGTATTTTAATTAGAATTTATTTGAATGATTTTCAATGATTTATTTTAATTAGAAGTTGAGTGGTAGAACGGAGGGAAAATGATGTTTTGAATGGTATCTGCCCTATTTCTACTGAGATCTTGCCTCAGAAGAGGATTTTTACTTTGTCTTTTTTCCCCTCTTTTTATCTGTTCCAACTTTGCCTGTCTTCATTCCCTTTCTCATCTCACTACTGCCTGTTATATAAACAGGCCGATGTACATGACTCAGAAGGTCTCCAGGGCCCAACTACCAAGCATCCCACTGTTCCTGTCTACCTGAATGCTATAGTGATACGCGTGATAGAAAATATAAAGAATTGTATACCAAGCACATATGGCATACTCTCTATGCCAGTAATACTCCCTCTGTCTTCTCCTGATACCCTGACAAATGTAGTCTCTTTGCTTCCCTAAAGTTGTGATAAGGACATGGGTGAAAATCAACTTGCTGAGTTTAACCCTCATAAAACAGAATGCATTTTGATTGGCAGAGCAAAACTGGGAAGGTCTGACAATGTAAGCGTCTATTCATTTTATACTTGAAAAGATTAGGAAAGCTTTGACCCTCTAACTACAGATATGTTTCTTGAGTCCTTATTCAGTCATTCAACATACTAATTAAATGTCTACAATGTTCCAGGCATGGTAGTCCCAGGCTAAGACCTAAAAATTCTATTATGACCCCAAACAGACAGCTCTGTAGCCGTAGGACCAAATTAATTGGTATAGAAGGGGGGAAAAAAGGACTTCGAGCCAAAAAGAGCAATGGTCTCTCAAATACTGGCCAAGTGAGCTTAAGGAGATCATTTTAGCTCTCTGATATTCTATTTTCTAGTGTATAAAATGGAGATAATGATATTTAGTCGACCTTCCTACCAGGGAAAACTGTATCAATTGTCATTTATGTGCGAGCGCAGAAAAAATGCCTTATATCAATATTATTTTGAATTTTGAACAACAGAATGCCTTAGAGAGATCACTCTAATTTAAGGACATTGATGTAATATCCATCACTATTTCTGTGTAACAGAAGACCACAAAATCTCAGTAGAACAGAACATGGCCATTCATCTTTATTCTCATCAGACTAAGGTCAGCTAGATTAGCTCTACTTCAAGCTGCAGGTTGACCAGAATGATTCTGTTCCATGTATCTCTTATTGTACTGTGGCCAGTGGGCTACTAGGATGGCATGCTGTTTTCAGGGCAGTGGCAGAAGCATAATAAAGATAAGGTGAAAACGTAAGATGCTTCTTAAGGCTTAGACTCAGAACTAGTGCACTGTCATTTACACCCACATTCCACTGGTCAAAGACAATCGTGTGGCCAAACCCAACATCAGTGAGATGGAGAAATATATGTCCACAGTGGCAGGGAAAAGGGAGTAAATATTTTCTGAATAATCTAAATCATTCCAATTTTTCTTTTCTCTAGTTAAGACTTTTCTGAGAACAAGCTTGAGTAGGATATATGCTTTCAACATTCCATTTTCCTGTTCAAGAACCACAATTTCTCCGCAGCATGTGTTTATTAACTAACCCAGCAGCCGTTACTAACCCCTTTCTAGCTTGACATCTCCATTAGAGAGGGTGAAAAGCCGAATACTTCCTTCCACAGCTTCCTTTGCCCCCAAGGGTAGGCATGAGGCCCAGTTCCGTCCAATGAAACAAAACAAAGTCTGACATAGACTTTTGGAAAAGCCTTTGATCCCTTTAAAAAGGGACAGGTATGAGATGAGAGCTGGCTGGCATCACCATTTCCATTTTCCCAACATGAATGTAGAAGTGATGCCTGGACCTATAGCAGCCATCTTATGACTATGACGTAGCAAGCATGAGAACAGAAAGCCAACATGTTCAGGCCTGGTTCCCTGACAGCATCAATGGGCATCTCATCATGTAAGCAAAGTAAACCTTTATTTGTGAAAGTCACTTTTGTATTACTTACAAGTGAATTCATCCTACACCAGCTCCCAATTGTCTACTAGATAAAATCCAAACTTCTGCCGTTTCTTTCTATAGCCTTACTAACTTGGTCCACACCTGCCTACCCACCCTTTGCATATGTGCTCCCTCAACTCAAGCCAGACTGTTCTCCTCATACATCTCACTTCACATTTGCCAATTACAATCCCTCCTTCAACACCAATTTCATATTCAACTTCCTCCATGAAGTTCAACTCACAGTGAACTCCTCCCTTTTCTGAAACCCACTATGCACTGATTTTCTAGCAAGAACACAGCTTAGCTTTTGTGTTCTCAATACTACTTAGGTGACTGTTTCTTAATACATAAGAAGAGTGGGGGACTTCCCTTGTGGCACAGTGGTTAAGACTCCACACTCCCAATGAAGGGGGCCCGGGTTCAATCCCTGGTCAGGGAACTGGATCCCACATGCATGCCACAACTAAGGAGCCTGCCTGCCGTGGCTGGGGAGCCCGCATGCTGCAACTAAAGGAGCCAGCAAGCCGCAACTAAGACTCTTTGCAACCAAATAAATATTTTTTTAAAAGTGAGCATTTCTTATGGATGGATGCCCATGGTTTCAAATGGTACAGGTCCTACAGCATGGCACAATGTACATTTATTATTACATATAGGACATAGTCTCAAATTTACAAACAGACTGGTGTCCAAGTAGGTTTTGGTTGGTTAGTTGTAAGTTAGGATATATTTTCCATAAAATATCCAATCTACTTACCTGGATATGCAAAGAGCATCTCCTCATCTTTCCTTTGCCCTAGGCCAGCCCTAAGCAACATTCACCTGTTTGTCCATTCATCCACCAATTAAATAATTATCAGGTACCTACATCGTGTAGCAACCTATTTTGATGAGCTATCTTAACACATCTATCTCCCTCTCTACTGCTTTCTAGAACACCAGCTTTTTACTGCCATCCTAAACTGCAACTCCGACTTCCTCTCTGTCTTCAATGCTCCTACATTGCCAAAGTGATCTACATCTCCTACCCTACAGGGCCTTTTTTTTCATACAGTGATCTTGGTTACACATTAGGAGAAAAGCACTTTAACTGCTGATTCACACCAGCTATGAATCACTGAGAGCCCCTTATGGGTCCCCTGTGCTCCGGCCTCTCTTGTTCACATAAAATAATCTTTCAATTTTGAAGAATTTCACTCCAGATGCGAATCAAGAAAGCTCAGACACTGTCGAAGAAGTCATCAGGAAGCAGGTAAAATACCTCTTCTCTGAACCCAGGGGCAAGTCAAACATCTATTCGCCCTCCACTTCTGAACCTAAGATATCCTTTTAAAAAGGGTTTTCTTGGACTTCCCTGGTGGCGCAGTGCTTAAGAATCTGCCTGCCAATGCAGGGGACACGAGTTCGTGTCCTGGTTCAGGAAGACTCCACATGCCTCAGAGCAACTAAGCCAGTGCACCACAACTACTGAGCCTGCGCTCGAGAGCCCACGAGGCACAACTACTAAGCCCGCGTGCCTAGAGCCCATGCTCCACAACAAAAGAAGCCACCACAATGAGAAGCCCACACACTACAACGAAGAGTAGCCCCCACTGGCCGCAACTAGAGAAAGCCCGCACGCAGCAACGAAGACCCAATGTAACCAAGAATAAATAAATAAATAAATTTTTAAAGGGTTTGCTTTAGGTATGGTTGACATACAATAACCTGCCCATATTTAAAGTGTACAAAGAACGTCTGATGTGTAAATACTCATAAAATCATCAAGACTATGAACATTTCCATCACCTCGAAAAGTGTCCTGTTTCTTATGTAATTAACTGATCTGCTTTCAGCCCCTAGAAATTAGTTTCCATTTCTTATGTTTTTACATAAATGGAATCAAATAGTATAGATGGAGATAGATTTTTTTTTGACTTCTTTCCTTCAGCAGTCATTTTGACATTCATTCACCATGTTCTTAAATGTATCAATAGCTCATTCCCGTATATTGCTGAGTACTATTATACGGACATTCCATATTTTTCTTATCCATTCACCTGTTGATGGATGTTTGGGTTTTTACCAGTTTTTACTAGCAGCAAAGAAAACTGCTATGGATATTCATGTACAAGTCTTTGTGTGGACATATACTTTCATTTTTCTTAAATGTCTGGGAGTGGAGTGGCTGAGTTATATGGGAACTTAAAATATCTTTGAAAACTGAAGACTTTCTCGATTTCTAATGTATTAGCATCAGAGGACCTGTTAACAGATTCAGAGGTGAGAGGCATTTAAACATCATGTGTTTGTAACTAGGGAATTTCTTATGGCTGGGAAACAATTCTCCACGAGGATCTCGCATTCCGGCGTGTCCTCTGAGCAGAGGCACTAACAGCTTTTGTTCCACACTATCTTTTCAGAGATGTTTGTCTATCACAGAACCAGGACTCCAGTGAGGCTAACATAGCACCTAGGATTCCAAGTTGAAAGAAACACTCGCTCTCAGGGTTGCGCAAGTGTACGGTCAGCACTTGAGCGAGTACCTCCTTAATGCCGTGCCACAGGCACCTCCGTTGCCTCACGCTAGCCCTAAAACTATTTAGCAGACGCCTTAGAAGTAAGAGACAGCGACTACCTCCTTGCTCTCTAGGATAATAAAGGTATTACCTCCCTTTGGGGCAAAGGCTGGGCAAGTTTGCTAACAGCTCCCTTTCAAAAATTTTGCTTTGTTTGTTCAGGGCTCCTAACCTGGGATGCAAACCCACTGTGTGTGCAACATCTACCCGGGCCCACTTCTGTGGCACTTCTGTGGCACTCGGGGGAACTGGTACAAACATGAAGCTCATACTGACAACTGTACCATGAGTAATGAAGTCTTTTGTCTCCGGCCAAGGCGCCTGATGTTTGCTTTGGCATCCGTGAAACTATGGCAGGCTCGCTTCTTAGGTTGCAAGCAGGGAAAAATCTTAAACCCTTCAGTTTTCGACACCTATTCCCACAGAGTGACATCAAATCCATTATCTTGATCCTCAGCCAAGAGAGAACTTTTAGGGAGTACAAGCACCGGCTGAATGCTCTTGGGCAAGAAGCTTGACAGAATTTATCCTAACCCCTCTGTATACTCCATTATTTCACTCCATTTATTCTTTCAGCAAGCATTTAGTAAACTCTAACTGTATTCCAAACACTATTGAACAGTGATAGAAAACGAATATAACTTCTACCCTCCTGGATTCACAACCTAGTGGAGATATCTGACAAGCAAACTAAAAATTATAATTGAAGGAGATAATTGCTGTAACCAAGACGAATAGTCAGGGAAGGCTTCAGAGAAGATGAGGTTTGAGTTGAGGCTTGAAAGAACCACAGGCACTCACTGGATGGCAGCTGGGTGGAGAGAACAGGCAAAGTCATTCATGTATGAAAAGAGACTGTTTAAGTTCAGGCAATGATAGGATTACCATGGCTAAAGAAGAGGCTGCATGTTGAGGGGGAGATCAAAAAGGAGGAGGGGCCATGGGAGAAAGAGTGGGGTGCTGGGCAAGAAACTGAACAGATATTTGAGAAGGGTCTGAAATGCTAAAGTAAGGAATTGGGGCTTTAATTAAAATGGATGCTCCCAAGTTGACTTTCACTTATTTGTTTTGCTTTGAAGTGAGGAAGTCAGGGGATTTATGTTTAACCCATTGAATTATGACCATTTGCATCTATAAGAATTTCCCCTGCTAGGTTTGAGCTTTTTGTGGGACTGAGGGACCCTATATTGTTCACCTTTGCCCTCCAATTCCACTCCATGAACAGAGCTGCCACTCAAAAAAGTTACTTTAACTCATTAATACATCTTAGCAAATGAGTTACTCAGCAAAAACTAACTTCCCCTCTCAGATAATCCATACATATTATATCTCTCAAAATATCCCCTGTAAATAACTAAGACATATAATTTGTTCAAAAACATCTCAATTCTTCATTTATCACCCCAGGTTATGTCTTACAATTTCTCTCTCATTTTCCATGGCTTTATTCATGAGGCAACATATTTTTTTAATTACTTTGTGCAGGAAACTCATACAGTACTTACCTCTACTCTGAAATGAATTTCATATTCTTTTCATTAAATATACTTCTTTCAAATTTATAAGGTGTCATGTATTACTCATTGACAAGTCTTGGCTTGTGTTACTGATTATATATAACTTTTTCCACGTATCATAAGTGGTCATTTAAATGGAAATAAAAATTATATTTAATTGAACTCATAGCTGGTGAATTATTTTCTCATTCCATTTTCTGGCCACTTGTCTCTGTCAAATATTATAGATGAAAAATCTTTCATTAGCACACTTATAACAAGAAACTCATGTACCAATATTTATTTTCTCTTAAAATATTTTCTTGAGTCTAAAAATTGATATGTTAATAGACTATGGAAAACTCTGGAGTCAAAATATTTCCCTTATTTACAAAAGAAGTGAGATTATATGTAGGTATATGGTCCAATGAAACATTACCAAACTCTAAATTCACTTAATTCTGCCCCTTTTCTTTCAGTTCAAAGTTCTTTGTTCAATGTACAATTATAGAGAACTTCTTCCTAGTCAAAATTGTTTTAAATGCATTGTAATTTTAAGGAATTCTTTCTTTGGTTATACATAGATACATAAATATATATTTTACATCTATGTATAACCAAATCACTTTGCTGTATAGTGGAAACTAACACATTGTAATAAATCAACTATATTTCAATAAAAAAAATGTTTAAGCTTTTTAGTTTGGTATAGTTCTTGTTTATTTTTGCTTTTGTTTCCCTTGCCAGAGGCCACATACCCCCCAAAATATTGCTAAGACCCATGTCAAAGAGCATACTGCCTATGTTTTCTTCTAGAAGCTTCATCCTTTCAAGTCTTACACTTAAGTCTTTAATCCATTTTGAGTTTATTTCTGTGTATCACATGAGAAAGTAGTCCAGTTTGATTCTTTTGCATGGAGCTGTCCAGTTTTCTCAACACCATTTACTGAAGAGGCTGTTTTTTCCCATTGTATATTCTTTCCTTTGTTACACATTAATTTCCCATATAAGTTGGTAATTAACGTTTATTTCTAAAAGGCAGTGTAGAGCTCAAATGACACAATGCAAGGAAAAGCAATTTGTAAATTCAATCTAGTTTTCACTTTGCATTTTCTCCTAAGCATATGTATTTTCACCATGCCAAAAATATACTCATACATACCCTAGATAAACACACAAATGCAAAATCCTCTTGGGCCTCCAGCCTCAGTCACATCCATTAACTCCCCTTTCACTGAGCAACCATTACTATGAGTTCACTGTAAAGCATGTCTTTGGGGCATCTGACCACATTGTTTGTATGGAGAGATCTACTTCTTTACCCTTTAGCCGCAGTTTGTTACTCCATTTTGTAAAGACAGTGCTTTTTTTTTTCCTCTCCACAGAGATTTATAGAGTTTCCTATTTTATTCGTATAAATGGGCCTGAGATTAACATCCTTCCTTGGTCCCTCCTTGTGCACCGGTTTGAATGTGTAGGGCATACACTTCGAGGTGGAACTTCTACGTCATTAGGGTACAAGTATTTTATACTTGTAACTCATGCTGGCAAAAACCTTTCCAAGGTAGCTCTACCAGTTCACACTCTCACCAGCAGTGTACCTCAGAGGACCCTTTTCCTCATATCCTCAGTATTTTCACACTTAATAGTTTGGTCCTTCTGATGAAGAAATGACAGTTGATTGGTTAATAGTGAAGATGAATTTTTTTTACATATTGAATTAAACACTTGAATTTCTCTGAATTCCCTCTGTACAGTGTTTGCTCATGTTTCTATTACATTTTCTTCCTTTTATTGAGGTATAGTGGTTCTTAATGCATTTTGGATACTAATCCTTTGTTATATAAGTTAAAAAGTATCTTCTCCCCATCTGTTGCCTGTGAATTTTGTGTGTAATAGTGTCCTTCGACTTACAAAAGTTTATGTTGATGTAGTTGAATTTATTCTTCTTCCATGCTTTGTGCTTTTAGTAAATTGTACTATTAAAAGTCTTCCACTCTCCGTGGTCATAAAGATATGATTCTACAATTTCTTGTGAATATTCTAAAGGTTAACTTAAACATTTAATTCATCTGGATTTTTATGAACAATTTTATGAATTTTTATTAGGCAATCTATTTTTTCATATGAAAGTAATTTTCCCAGCGTGATCTATTGAATGACCCATCACTTCTCCTTTGATTTACCACGTCACCTCCCTCATAGAACAATTTTCCATTTCTTTCTAGATTCTATGATCTATTTGTCTCTTTCTGTACCAACAGTATGCTATGCTAATTACTACAGCTGCACAATATGTCCTAATGTTTAGTAAGTTCCTTTCACAAACATCTTTTCTGTTCATTTACTATCCTACAAGGATTTCAGAATCTGGTTGAGTTCAATTAAAAAGCTCAGTGGGATTTTTGGTATTACAACGAATTCATAGATTAATCTGTGGAGAATTGACATCTTTAACAACGGTGAGTGTTCCAATTGAGTAATGTTGCTTCTACCTGCATTTATTTAGACTTTTATCTCCTTCAATAAAGTTTATTTTTCCTTAAAGTTCTTCTATATATTTTATTGCATTTGTAGTTCTACCAGGCTTGTATTTCTGTTATACCAAAAAGGATCTTTTTTCTTTCATTGGTTACTGCAGCTATGAGTACACTATTATTTTTTATACTGTTCTTATCTCAAGAAACTTACCTTAACTATTATTAGTTTTATATTATGGGTTTATCCTCTTGGTTTTTTTTTATTAACAGTCTGCAAATACAGAGGGTCCCCGACTTATAATGGTTCAACTGTAGGTTAATGCAAGTGTTCTCAGCACGTTTGAGGTAGGCTAGGCTAAGTTACGATGTTCAGTAGGTTAGGTATATTCACTGCATTTTCGACTTAACAGTATTTTCAACCTCAGATAAACTTACCAAGATGTAACCCCACTGTAAACCAAGAAAGATCTGTAATCAAAGTTTGGGCTTCTCTTAAGTCCTTATACTTCTTTTTTCCCTGTTTTATTACATTGTAAGACCTCCAGTACAATATTAAGTAGGAAAAATGGAGACATTCTCATCATGTCCCAATCCCAGCCTCAATGGGAATACTTCTTAAATGTCAGCATCAATTATGATGTTTGCTCATTTTGTTTCTATTTACGAGATTTGTCACTAACGACTTTTCAAATTTTTATCCTTTTTTGCCATTGACTGGGATAAATATATACACCCGTTTTCTTTTAATTTGCTAATGTAGTGAGTTTACTGATAGCTTCTATGTGGAAGCTTTACTGTAGTGAGTTTACTGATAGCTTCTATGTGGAAGATTCTAGCATTCCTGGTATAAATTCCCACTTGATTTTACAGCTTTGCTATTTATCCAATTTTTTTTTTAAGATGTTGGGGGTAGGAGTTTATTAATTTATTTATTTTTGCTGTGTTGGGTCTTCATTTCTGTGCGAGGGCTTTCTCTAGTTGTGGCAAGCGGGGGCCACTCTTCATCACTGTGTGCGGGCCTCTCACTGTCGCGGCCTCTCTTGTTGCGGAGCACAGGCTCCAGACGCGCAGGCTCAGTAGTTGTGGCTCACGGGCCTAGTTGCTCCGCCCGTGGGATCCTCCCAGACCAGGGCTCAAACACGTGTCCCCTGCATTAGCAGGCAGATTCTCAACCACTGCGCCACCAGGGAAGCTCCTACTGGAGTTTTTATATCAGTGTTCCTTAGTGATATTGGCTGGCCTATGGGTTTCCTCCAAATTCCACTGGAATACAAAGATTTACTGTTGTTTGTTGTCAATTATCCTTTTGTAGATAATGTCCTTCCCCCCTCTGGTAGCTTTTGTGGTTTTTTCATCTGAGATGTATTGAAGTTTTATTCCAGTGGGTGTAGATATTTTTTAAAGTCCTGCTCAAAACTTGGAAAGAATTGTAACCTTCAGTTATTTCTTCAACTATTAGTCCTTATACCAGCTCTGCTTTGAAAAGCCTGTGATAGGTTAGAACCTATTTTCCATCTCTTTATAACTATGTATTTCGTCTATGATTACCTCCACACTGGTTACACAAGTCACATGAGATAGTTCTTACAGTGGCCTCCTCTGGGTGACTCAGTTTGGGGCTTATATTTGGCCTAATTCCAGGTTTTTTGGTCCATACATAAGATTAGTTTCAGAATTGCAAAAACATTTTTTCAAATACTTGAGGATTTTCATGGTAAAAGAAGGCATGTTTTATTCAACTAGCAAAAACTAAGAAACAGTCTTAGATGCAGGCAGAGAACAGTAAATTTTCATTTATCAAAAATTATAAAATCTCTCCACCTGTCTCTGTTAGTCATAGAAAAGTTCACCTATAAATGCTTCAAAATATGAAGACAGTCATTACATGAATACAAATTATTTTGTGAAAAATGCATTTTGCTAATCCTCATCCATTCCTTTTGGGCCAATATCCTTCCAATCTGTCATCATGCATATCCTTATCTTAAAGGCAATTTCCTTGAACATGAGAATTAACACTTACCAAATGTCAATGAAATAATGTCCTGAAAACACCCATCTCAGAAAATAGTTTTAGGCACTTTATTGTGTGTGATGCGTTTGTCACACTTTTAGAGAGCAACGAGACTTAACACAATCACAGTCACTTGAATACAGCAAAAGCCTTGAAACCAAGTTGACTTGCTTTCTTGAGTAAAACAAAATGGAGTCTTAGAGGGATTAACTTTACAACATCAGAGTTCTAATGGTTAAAACAGCTCATGTTTTTCTTTAAATTTAGTTCTTTTAATAAAAAAAGAAGGTTCTAACCACAGTTGGATGAGGTTAACTCACTCTTGGCCATATTAAGATGGCTCAGGGCTTCCCTGGTGGCGCAGTGGTTGAGAGTCCGCCTGCCGATGCAGGGGACACGGGTTCGTGCCCCGGTCCGGGAGGATCCCACACGCCACGGAGCGGCTGGGCCCGTGAGCCATGGCCGCTGAGCCTGTGCGTCCGGAGCCTGTGCTCCGCAACGGGAGAGGCCACAACAGTGAGAGGCCCACGTACCGCAAAAAAAAAAAAAAAAAAAAAAAGGCTCAGTCTTGTAAAAGTTTATAGTTTGCAGTGTGCTTTCATATATATATTAAAGCATGTAGTCTCCCCCAAAAGCCTGTATTGTTTTGCTGAGACTAAGTGAGGTTAAGTGACCTGTGCAGCCACACAGCCAGTCAGTGGCTGTACCAAGACTCCCATTTATGCCACTCAGCCCTAGGTGTTTGCCACCTAAATCCAGCTCCTTAAGTCACCTCGGTGAGAAAAAAAAAATCACTGTAGCAAACAAGACCTGTAAGATTCACTTCATGACCCCTTAGTTTACAGTTTACTACAAGATTTCACTACCACAAAAAATCTAGATTACAAGCATATCTAATCTGTATTTAGACAAGCTTTGGACCAAGATTTAAGAGATATTCCACCCCAATGAGATAACTTCGTTGAAGTATCAGCCACAATCACAACTCAGTTCTAGAAGATTTCCATCCTTTCAATAAAATCTCTTGGCCATTTACATTTATTCCCTTCACTTCCCTCACCTCCATGCCTAAGCAACTACTAGTCTACTTTCTGTCTACAGATTTACCTTTTCTGGACATTTCATATAAATAGAATTATATAATAATGTTGCCTCTTGTGTCTAGCTTCTTTCACTTAGAATAATGTTTGAGGTTTATCCATGTTTCAGCACGCATCAGGAGCTTGTTCCAGTTTATTGCTGAATAGTATGCCATTGTATCAATTTACCTCATTTAACTAATCACCAGTTGGTGAACACTTGCGTTGCTTCCACTATTTCACAACCCATTTTTACTGCAGTTTGGTAGCATATGGTTCACATTCTATGTCGTCTTCTCTAAAACTCCAACTTCCTAAACAGCTGAGTATGCCTGTAAGACGTCAGATCTGATGCCTCAGCTCCCTCTGCTATCTGTGACCCTCCTCACCCCCCAGTCCAATGGGGTATAGCAAAGCCAGCTTTTAAAGACCATAAAGGCCATTATATGACTATCACCTTGGTTTTTCATAATCAACTATGAACAGGGTCATTTAAGGCATTTCTCTAACCTCTAAAGCTGTGGTTATGATCACGCAACTCACTTTTACTAAAAGGCACTGAATTGTGCACTTAAAATGGGTAAATTTTACGGTATATAAATGACCTCGATGAATTTAAAAATGAAGGTTAGGGACAGCAAATGACAAACCTAGGGTATAGAAACCTAAAAAAGGTTCAAGATGTCAACCTGAACAGTCACCCCCCTCCAAGGCCCAGAGAAAATCCTGAATGAGTCCGTTAGGAGTTCATTAGTTGCAGGGTAATCTTGCTGGCATAAACCCAGTATCTGCTGAGCTCTGGACACTCACATGCCAAGCTTCAGCCTCTCCCACATTGGCCAAATCCACACAACTGGAGTAAAAGGGCAACAGCATACAAGGTGAAGAGAACAAGCTTTTAACTCTATCAGAACTACTTTCAAGTTTTGCATTTGCTACTTTTTAAGCAAAATAAGTTACCCGAAGTTTAGGGCAGATTTAACTAGTGAAAATATAAGATAACCAGTTACATTTGAATTTCAGATAAATAATTTGTATATATCTGTCACATGCAGTATTTGAGGCATACTTATACTGGAACACACTTGATACATTCTCACCGAAAATTTATTGAAGTTGTTTGTCGTTTATCTGAAATGTAAATATAACCAGGTATCCTGTATTTTATCTAGCAACACTGAAATTTACATATCCCCTTAGTAATACGAGATTATTAATAAAGCAAATTATAGGAATGTGAGGTTAAATACATTAGCAAGTGACCTCTAAGAATTAGCCTGTCATATAATGGTGCTTCTACTTGACTACCTCTTTAGATGTTCAATCATCCTCCGAGTGTGGAGGCTCATCCTGAACAACAGCTGGCTTTGATGGGATGTAAACAAATGATTCAAGTCTTGGTAACCTCATCTCCTAATAGCTGAAGTCTTGTAACCCTACCACAAACCACCGATGTACAACAGCTAGTCATTCATGATAGACTAAGTCCTAGGCATTTCACAATAGGTAGTTCCTGTCAAGACAGAGGATCTAGTCTGGTATGGGGCGGGGGAAGTACTTAGAAACATGGAACATGAATTTAAAAACAGGTAAACACAAGGATCACAGCATAGAGAAATGAAGGAAGCAGTCTTTAGATACTGAGTACAGTTCTAAAACCAGAACCCTCCCCCTGGAGTCTTCGATGCCACCTCCCATTTATACTTCCACTGTTCTGTAATCACTTCCCTTCATGGTGACACCAGGCCAAGTCAAACCCACATATGCCAGGTTTTAGACGCTATAACTTAACCATCACTCCCAGGCTGTGGAGTAGCAACAATGCAAGGCTATATTCATTCACCTGCCCTGACAGGAACAGCTTCAGTCAAGGCATCAGATCATTCAATACATTTTTTAACTTTGATTCTAAGAGCAACAAAAAGTGTAGTCAACATAGATGAAAAGACAGAGGACCCCAATCCTATTACCTGATAACAACCTATAAGAAAAAGAAAAAAATGCTCCATGTGTTTTTATAAAGCTAGGATCATGCTCTACTTTTCTATCTTCCTTTTTTGCAATAACATTATTTCCCCCAAATATTTTCAAAATATGATTCTTAATGAGTACCCAGTACTCCATAGAATACTAGAGTAACTGTTCTATTTGTTCGTTGCTCAGTTCTTATCATCTAGAATAAAATTAGTTATGTACTACTTTTATTGGCATTAACATAATTTTCCTTATGACAAGTTCCTGGAAAGGGAGTAGATAGGATAACTGCCAGATTTCTTTCTAGATAAGTTATACTAATTTATATTCCCATTAGTACTCAGGATACATAGGAGGCCTACTTTTCTACATCCTACATCTCCCTGCCATAAGACTTCTTCAAATTTTTAAGGGAAAAAATAGTTTATGGTTATTTGAAACCATAAGATAACTGATTTCTCTTTATACCTGCCCCCAGAATAGTCTTGGTCTTCACAGACTAGCTGAGAGGAGGAACCACAGGAGGGACCACTATGACTTTAAAAGTATGAGGCAAATGTCTGCTCTCCATCATCTGGTGGCCTATAGAGCTCTGTGAACAAACAAAACTTATGTAACACTTATTACTGGACTTATTCTCTGGAGTCGAAAGTAGACATATAGTCGAGTCTGAGAGTAAGGCCAACTATGTGCTCAGATACTGGAACTCCAAGAATCTATCACCAGATGGCCCATTCACACTAGGCTCTGTCCATCAGAGGATGGGCTATGGTAAACAAGCAGCATGGAGCTCAGAGAAGTTCGAGCCTAAGAGGTTTAGTGAATGAAAGGAGTCAAAATCCATAGTTTGGTCAGAGAAGAAACTAGCTTGAGGTGGAGCATTTTGGGGGTTTTGTTTGAGGAGCAAAGCAGCAGGCGTATTTCAGTCTCCAACTAATTCACTGTATATGACCAGTCAGCTACAGACAGACATAGATTTGTTTGAAGGGCAAGATAAAGAACTTTCTAGCATGACAAGGAACAGGTGATTTTAGTTAGTGAAGACTTGTTTAAAAAGTCCTTAGAACCAAAATAAATTTAAGACATGAATCGTAGGTCCTAACAATTAGAGGAGGACTTGGAACAGGATAAAGTAAACCTTCTTTAGAAAGTAGTATCAACTACTTAGATGATGTCTGAGCTTTTGGAATAAGTGGAATTCAATACCAAAACACAGGGATACAGTAGCTCAGAAGTCTAAGGAAGACAGTAAATGCTGTAAAACACCTTATGGTTGATTCAGGATGCCTTTGGGAAGGGTATAGCTATCACATGTAGTTACATAGTATTCCCTAGCAAGGCTGGCTCAAGGCGACGGAAGTCTTTCAAGATCAGACAGGCAATTCTGTAGATCCCCCAGCACCCAGGTACGTGGCATCGAGACAGTCAGAACATACAGATCCTGGTGGCCCTAGCCAGTTAGTGGTTCTGCCTGGCAGAGAAGAGTTTTAAGTACATACTTTTCTAAACTTAGAGTCCTGGCCTCTCCCGGTCTCAAGTATTCAGTCCTTTTTTTTGGGGGGGGGGGGATTTTATTTTGAAAACTTCTCTACACTTCGTAAATTGAGTTACACGCACAAAAAAAGAAAAAAAATGCAGACCATAAGAACAGATTCTGGTCATTAAAAACATTTAGAGTTGTAAAAAGTATTATCACTTGGCCACTGATTTAATAAACGTATAATATGACCCACTTATGCTGACATTTGTGGGGTTTGGTGTTAGAGTCCTTAAGGATAAGTAAGGAAGTGTTCAAATCTTGAGCTAGTAACTTGTGAAGAGTTACTGGGCTTTAACGTGTCTCTGCTGCGTATTGTGGAGATTTCCATATTATTTAACAGTCTTTACACAGAAACGTGAAAATATTTAATCTTCTTCCCTTTTCAGGTTACAGGGCCCCAGAGCAGCACAGACGATGCAACAGGAGTAAAGAGAGCAACATTTGCTTTTTAATGTATCTTTCATCCAGTTGAAGTTTGTATCTTGCTTTCTCTTTACCCCTTACCTCCCTTTTAAGTGTTTTGGAAGAATGAGTCAACATTATCTCTGGAGAAAAGTAGCAGTGGCTAGAATTTAGACTCACAGCAATTCACTAGATTTACTCATTGTTGTTCAACGGGTGGTGTTCACTCTTCACTTTCCTATGCTTAAATCAGTGTCATAGATTTGTATTAATACCATATGCCATCAGTATCCATGGGTTAAATTATTTCATTTTAATGTAACTGTTAGCAGAAAAAGCGGAGTGAAAGAGCACCCAAAATAGAATATACATATCTAGACCCATTTCTGCACAAAGCTTGGAGCAGAACCCTCAGTTCTATTTTAATGTTCATTAAAATATCTGTTGTTGAATCACTACCTGTTGCTTAAAACATAAGTAAAGCCAAGCTGGGGAATTGGATCAAAAGCCTCTGAAACAATAGAAATCCATACTGATAAATGGTTATCAATAGCCAATAAACTCAATTGTTCATTCCTTGCTCAATTTGCCAGAGTCTGGAAGTCAAAATAGGGCCTTTACAGGCCAAATTCAACCTAAAGAGGTATTTAAAACATCTGACAACTTTTCAAAATACTTATGTCACGCTATGGGGTGGGGAAGGAATCTCCCAGTTTTGACTTCTGAAAATCTGGCAGCTCCAGGCTACACTCTTACAGGCCACCAGTCTTCTGGGGCTCCTGACTGCTGTCCTGTCTAGACACAGCACATGCTCTCCCAATGACCAGAGTCGTCACTCCTTCCCCACTTCCCTTATTTATGTATCAGTTGCTCACCACTGTAGGTATTTCAACTAGCTCCCCACTGTCCTAGGCAGACAGGGCCTCAGGCTTCCTGCTTCTTCCATACAAAGTGCCCCTTAGCCCTTAACAGCCCCTGACCAAGACAGTGAGGCTAAACAATACCTTAAGCCTGAGATTTACAAACCACCAGCAAACAGATCACCCTGCACCCCATCTCCTACCTGTCTGGCTGAGACAAGAAGTCTAACTCCCAGGCTTAGGATTAGACCCAGATGTATGGAGAAAAAAAGGGGCCAGAAAGGTGAGGAAACCAGTCCAAGGTCACACAGCCATTCAAAAAGCTGTGTTTATCTAGGACCCAGGTTTTTTGCTTTGGGACTCTACTCAGGACCAAGAGGCAGTGAGGAATCTTCCCAAAGGATATTAGAGCAGCTGCTGTGAGGATTCATGGCTTAGATTTAGGGAGAATATTTGCCCCACCATGGAATATTCTGTAGCCTTTAAACCCATCTCACCAGTGACATCTCACTGGTGTACAGCAGGCTCTACAACAAGGTGACGAAGCCAGCTGGGAGGGAAAAAAAGTCTACGAGACTCAAGTTAAACATTTGTCACTTTTGTTTTTGTTTTCTACTCTGGTTTCCAACAAAGGGATTCAAGACTTGAGCAACAAATCAAGCAAACATCTGGTGGCTGGGTTGTCTAGCTTTCACCCAGCCCCCAGGATGTTAAAAGGAGAGACTCCTAAGCTGGGCATAAAGAAGCCTCTTTATTTTCAATGATCAAAACTGCCTTAGCCAGAAAGGCATCCAAGCCATGAGGCCTTCAGAGTAAGGGATAAATCCACTCTAGGCTGACAGGAGGGTCACCTTGGCCATTTCTTCCTTTACCTTAGGGAAGCTAGGTTAAGGGAAAAGGAAAGGTGACCAATTTTGACTGACAGAGTGTCACTAAGTGTGGGAGGATAATCACACTACAGAAAATGATGTAATGGAAGCAGCCTACTGCTGTTACTCAAACTGGGTCCACAGACCAACACAGTATCACCTGGGAGCTTGCTGGAAATGCACATTTTCAGACTCTACTCCAGATCCACACAATCTGAGGATGGGGTCTTGGAGTTAAGTTCAACAAGCCCTTCAGATGATACTTATGCACAACTTGAATGAGAAGCACTAACCAAACATCTCAATAGCAGCCACAGTAAAACACATAGGACTCCAGGAGACCTGAAAGACCCCCATCTGGTCCCTGGGTGACATCTGGTCTTCCATTGGCACAGGGTTCTGGTACTCACATAAGCAAGGCAAGTTCACTAGCAAAATAGATAGCATACAGAAAAAGCCTACTCATGAAAAAGCATGTTATACATCTAAGAATTATTAAAAAAAAAAAAACCCAACACTTCAGTCTGCTTTCAGACTGAAACCTTCACCTGTAGGATCTTGGTTCAGAAAGGGATTAACTGTCCCTTTCAGTCCAGATGCTACTGAAATCTTGAGATTCTGTAACAGGTCCTTCCAAGGTTTAAGAGCAGGGATGAGACTCAACTTTGACTTTTAGCCTTAGTCCATCTCCCTCATCACCATGGCTCAAGCTCACTGATTGCCTCAAGACCTGAGTGTATATGGTAGGCTGCACTTGAATTTATGTAAGTCTACAAGTAGCCATACTTACATAGGCTACATACAATCATGAAAATTATACTCATTAATCAAACACAGGGAACTCCCATTAAAGTCCCTATTGTACTAGAAACACCTGAAGAATTTGAATTGCCATTAACTGCAGAGGTATCTAATTTCAATTCTTCTATTTCCAGAAGAGACTGAGGCCCACAGTAATATACCTACTTACCAAAAGACACAGAACTCAACAGCAGCCTAAGTGTAGAATCTAGCCTTCCTGACTACAAGTGCCCCACACTTCTCAGTGACTTTTTTTAGTGCAGCCAATTGGCTTGAACCAATACAATCACCTTCTCCAATAAATCTAACTATAAGCACCTGTATTTTGAGCACACATGCTCCACTCTGCCCAGATCCTGGCCAACCAAGAAGTACACTAGATACACAATCCTCCAACCAATCAGGTCAGAATTAGCCTTGTTGCTCTAACCTTGGGAATTCAAAGAACCTGAACAGCCCTGAGGTCTATGTGCCTGTAATTATAAAAAAATATTAGCAACTACCATTTAATTAAGCATCTACTATTTGAATCCCTCTATAAGACCCTTTACATGCACTCTCATTTGACTAGGAGGACCATCTGAGGTTAGTTAAGTTAATTAAGGTCACACAACTAGGAACAGGCAGGCCTGTGATCCCGACTCAGGTTAGATTCTAGAACCCACCGTTCTTTCTACTGCCCTGCTTATGAAGAAGGGCCTTTCCACCTGGGTCTCCAAGCTGATATTCAAGTTTCTTCCCTTTGGGGCTGGAGCCCTCACCTTGAACCTAGGCAGCCTTGACTGGGGCCCTGACATATGTGTCTTAACAGCCCACTCCCTGCAAAGGCAAGACCTGACTTCTGGACTTTGAGTCACTGGCTGGAGTCCTGCTCCTAGAGGGATGGGCATCTGGCAATAAGGCCGGTCACTTGTCACTGTCCAGACCACAGCTGCTGGCTCCATCTACTACACAAACCCTGGGGTAGAGTTAGTTCACCCAGCCTGATCCACTTTCAACACTTCGCCCATGGTTACCTACTATGGGCGAGCATTACCTTAAGCACCTGAAATACAGTGTTGCGGTACTCATTCACCCTGGACTTAGCCTGCCTCTCATCCACGACCACATAAGATCCTGACAAAAAGCATGCTGAAAAGAGATCAGATTTGGTATTACCAGAGGCGGGGGTTTGGGGGAAGGGAGATTGAATGAGGGTGGCCAAAAGGTACCAACTTCCAGTTATAATATAAATAAGTACTAGGGATGCAATGGACAATATCATAAATATAATTAACACTGCTATATGATATATATAAAAGTTTTTAAGAGATTAAATCCTAAGAGTTCTCATCACAAGGAAAAAAATTATATATTCTATTTCTTTAAGTTTTTATCTATATGCGACGATGGATGAACATTCATTAAACTTATTGTGGTAAGCATTTCATGATGTATATGTAAGTCAAATAATTATGCTGTACACCTTAAACTTATACAGTGCTGTATGTCAATCATATCTCAATAAAACTGGAAAAAGCCTACTCAATAAGTATTTCTTTGGTAGGGGGACATAGTTGGAAAGGCCTTGCCAAAGAGATAGCTCAAGAAACAACAAATCTCAAACATACACAGTGAGTTTCTGGGTGCCTGCAGGATCATGGCTTGTTCATCATACTGCATATCGTCAGAAGGAAACAACCAACACAGGTTTATAGTAATTACATCAGTAGCGATAAGAAGTTGAAAAACAAATGACATAGCTAAGACTGTGAGGCACGTTGTCAGGTGGTTAGCAGTTCATCCTATAGGAGCTATACCACAGATCAGTTCTTTCCTATGTGCGTAGGAATCACCTGCGGCTCTTGTTAAAAATGTGGATTCTGTCCCACTCCTGAGCATATATCCACAAAGATGAAAACTAATTCCAAAAGATACATGCACCCCAATGTTCACAGCAGAACCATTTTAATAGCCAAGGCATGGAAGCAACCTAAATGCCCATCAACAGACAACTGGTTTAAGAAGGAAGCATTATTCAGCCATAAAAAAAGAACGAAATATTGCCATTTGCACCAACAAGGATGGACGTAGAGATTATCATACTAAGTGAAGGCAGAACAAAGAAAGAAATACTATATATCATTTGTATGTGCAATCTAAAAAATACAAATTAATCTATAAACAAAACAGACTCACAGACACAGAAAACAAACTTATGGTTACCAAAGGGGAAAGGGAGGAGAGGGAGGGAATAACTAAGAATATGGGATTAACAGATACAAACTACTATATGTAAGATAGATTAGCAACAAGGACTTACAGCATAGCGCAGAGAACTATCTTCAGTATCTTGTAATAACGTATAATGGAAAAGAACCTGAAAAATAAATACATATGTATAATTGAATCACTTTGCTGTACACCTGAAACAAACACAATATTGTAAATCAACCATATTTCAATAAAGTAAATGTGGATTCTAATTCAGTAGGTCTGAGGCAGTGCCTGACGCTCTGCATTTCTAACAAGTTCCTCTAACGTGCTAACACAGCTGATCCTCAGACTGCGCTTTAAGTAGTGAGCCCACAGACCTCACTGACCCAAGTTTAAAACAGAGAAAAAATATTTTACTTCCTTTGATTTAAGTTATGTAAGTAGATGGCACTAGAACCTTACAGCCAAGTTGCATGACCTTACCATAAAAGTAATCATTTACATAGGAAAAAAAAAAAGCCAGCATTGAGTCTCAGGGTGTGAGGGAGAAGGAGGTTGAGGGGTTTGGAAACACATATAGAAATCAAAGGGGGGAAAAAATAAGCCACAATCACATAAACAGCAACAAAGTCGTTCACTTGAATAAATATTCAGTGTTTAAAAAAGCAGAGAATAAGGTACCTGCTAAAGTCAGGCCCAGCTCACACTAAGGAATGCCAGATAAGAACTAACCAGGCCTGGGACACCAGCTCACCGGCAAAGAGCAAGCAAATCTCAAAGTCTTTTTTTTTTTTTTTGTGGTATGCGGGCCTCTCACTGCTGTGGCCTCCCCCGCTGCGGAGCACAGGCTCCGGATGCGCAGGCTCCGGATGCGCAGGCTCCGGATGCGCAGGCCCAGCGGCCATGGCTCACGGGCCCAGCCGCTCCGCGGCATATGGGATCCTCCCAGACCGGGGCACGAACCCGTATCCCCTGCATCGGCAGGCGGACTCTCAACCACTGCGCCACCAGGGAGGCCCCAAAGTCTTAACAACGGGAAGAAATCAGTGCAGGCAAACCAACACCAGGGTAAGCACAGGATCACAAATATAGATCTAGGCAAACCGATAGATGCCCGTAAGTGGGAAAGAAACAGCTTCTGATCTTCAGCTTCCAAAAGGAACTAAGCCAGGGAAATCCAAGTACCTTAGTCCCACAGGAAATAGTGTGTCCAGCAAGGAATCCAGGAAGGGATAAAGCATGGGAGCTAGAACACTGAGCAAAGGCCCAAGTGTACGTGGCACCTTGAATCAGCCGTGAAGATGCGTGGCTCTGAGCCAACGAAAGGCCTTTTATGCCTTCCTGAGTGCGGGGGTGGAATCAACGAGTTAAGGGAGTTAAGTGGATACAGCTGTGAAAACTGTCAACTACTACTAGGCGTGTTAGCAGAGCAGTGAGCCTCAAAGTGTAGGTCCCCTATCAGTATTATCAGCATCACCTGGGAGCCTGTTAAGAAAAGTACATTCTCAGCCCCACTCCAAAACTACCGAATAAGAATCTCTGTGGGTGGAGCCCAGCAGTCCGTGTTTTAGCAAGTCCTCTAGGTGATTATGATGCATGCTTAAGTTTGGGAAACATTATAGTAGAGTCTATGGAAAGCATAAGTGGAAAGACAAGGCCAGGTGTGACAAAGGAAAGTCATTATAAGCAGCCCTAATAAGGGTGCTTTTATGAAGCTCAAGGCTAAAGCCAGTTTACAGGGGGGAGAAAACCCAGTAGAGAGAATGTGAAAGAATAATTAATAAAACCTGCTCAGAGATCAACAAAGTTGGGCAATGAAGTTCAGTGGTAGAGTTTTATCAATGTTGAAGAATCATCCGACCATGTGTATAATATTCATATTTAACTCTGATTAACGACAGACATTGTGAGTGTCAAGAGGGATCAACTCATAATGTGTTTGAAAATTTGCTCTTGCTGTATTTTCAAGACACTCACCTAAAAGAAGTGCTTTCTGGTGCCAATTGCTTGTGAAGGTATCTTCTGAGAGGGGGGAAAACAGACTTGAGAAAAACCAACATGGTGGTAATGTGAGCTATTTGACAAAAATATTGAGAAAGAATTTTGTTTTAAATATGGACACAGGTGTCAGACAAAAGCCAAAAACATGTGGAGGTTTTTTGTGTGTGTGTGTGTGGTACGTGGGCCTGTCACTGTTGTGGCCTCTCCCGTTGCGGAGCACAGGCTCTGGACGCGCAGGCTCAGCAGCCATGGCTCACGGGCCCAGCCGCTCCATGGCATGTGGGATCTTACTGGACCAGGGCACGAACCCATGTCCCCTGCATCGGCAGGCGGACTCTCAACCACTGCGCCACCAGGGAAGCCCCATGTGGAGGTGTTTAATTATACTGATTGATTCACAAAACACGTGTTGAACATCTACCCTATTCAGACACTAAGGATGCAAGACCGAATAAAATACCTCTTTCAAAATATTGCAGTAGGGGGATCTCCCTGGCAGTCCAGTGGTTAGGACTCCTCGCTTCCACTGCAGGGGGCGCGGGTTCGATCCCTGGTCAGGGAACTAAGATCCCCCATGTTGTGCAGCACGGAAAAGAAAAACAACTCACAAAATACTTGCAGTATGGTGATAAGGGCGGGGTGGAGGAGACAACAATAAATTAACCGTTGATAGAGCTGCAGTAGAGGTTCACCCAAGGAGCTGTGGGAGCATAGAGCTTCTCCAGAAAGCATCAAAGAGCTCTTTTCAAAAGAGAGCATCTGGGCTTCCCTGGCGGCACAGTGGTTGAGAGTCCACCTGCCGATGCAGGGGACACGGGTTCGTGCCCAGGTCCAGGAAGATCCCACATGCCGCGGAGTGGCTGGGCCCGTGAGCCATGGCTGCTGAGCCTGCGCGTCCAGAGCCTGTGCTCCGCAACGGGAGAGGCCACAACAGTGAGAGGCCCGCGTACCACAAAAAAAAAAAAAAAAAAAGAGAGAGAGAGCATCGCTTAGTTTGACTCTGAAGAACAACAAACTGAAAGAGCATCCTAGCAGAGGGAACGATGTGTGGGAATATGTGAAGGCTTGCACCGGGTGGGGGAGAGGACACGAAGCTAGAGAACTGACCCTGGGCGCCATCCAGGTAATACTGGCGAGCCAGGGAGGACCAAGAAGGGACGTGCCCATCAGAAAGACCACTCTCCCGCAGTCATACGGTGAGTGGATTCAAGAGAGGGCCAGAAAGGAGGCTGGCAAGATCAGTCAGGAAAAGACAGTCACAATTCAAATGATGGACTAGGACATTAGAGCTCAGAAATGCAGAAATTATGCAGTTCAAAGGGATGATGAGGCCCAGGATATGACAAAGCTGAGACACACTGACGTGCCAGGATCAATTGGGGGATGGGCCCTAGCAATTTGTAACCGACATTAGCAACAAGTTGGCGATCAATTTCATTATTTTTGTGAACTGGAGATGATTCAAGGCTATCCCTGCAATAATGTCAGTTTAACATTTCAATCTGCTCTCTGGAGTGGGAGAAGAAGGGCTCAAGGGAGCCCACAATAACTGCTGAACACCTTCTCTGAGCAACACATTTGAGCACACAGCAGTGACAGGATGGGAATGGGTGCCCTCCCTCCTGGAGCTCACCAGATGCTGGCGGGGGGGGGGGGGCAGGTTATATGCCTCACAGGCCAGGAATGGAGTTCGCATCCCCTGCAGGCCATCTTACCTATGTTCCATCCAGCACATCGCTGAGGGGAAGGAAAGGCAGGCAGGCCACAGCCGTCTTCTCTTCCCTCTGATCTCAAGTGGGAGAACTCTGGCAGACATCAAGGAAGGTTACCTTTAGCATCCAATAGACCAGTGTTCTGGCCATAGAGGCTTCCATGAAAGGAATGACACAGGTAACCCTTTTCTTTCTCCTGGCGCTGAACCCCTTCCCCTTGGTGGAATTAGTATCGAGAGATGGAAACTATGGGTGACTTCAGCTTAGGAGGGGAGTACCCTTACCTTGGAAGGCCAGGCAGGGGTTCTCAGGAAAGGATGTCAGCTTGGGGCTGGCCCTACCCCAAGTCTCAGGGAAAAGTAAAGGTAGGGAGAGGATACAAAGTGATATTTTGAGATTTCTGCAAATTCTGGACCAGCTCATCAGATAGGAAAGAAGATGGGCATTTGCTCAACACAGAAGTCTGGACCAGGGAATTCCCTGGTGGCCCAGCAGTTAGGACTCCACACTTTCTCTGCCGCGGGCCCAGGTTCAATCACTGGTAGAGGAACTAAGGTCCCACAAGCTGTGTGGCATGGTCAAAAAAAAAAAAAACATCTGAACCATAACAATGCAGGGAGCATATGGCTCAGATTCCTTTGGTCATATCTCAGACCCTCTAGCACAGGACACAGACACTCCAATTCTGCTCCCACGGATATGACTAACACCAAGGAAGGTCTAGAGGAGGGGCAGTTGAATATTGAGGAATAGAAAGTTCAAGTGTTCAAAAGGCCCTGGAGGGATTTACAAGAAAATATTAAATGGCAGTTTTTCCTGTGTGTCAGGATTTCAGGTGATTTTTCAATTTTCTTCTCTTCAGTCATTGGAAACTTCTATAATGAGTATGATTTCCATTAGTAATAATTAAAAATATTTAAAATATTATTATCATGCTGGACAAAGAACCCAATGTTAAAAAATTGATACCATCCCACAAATATAGGACAGGTATATGAGTACATAAAAAAAAAAGCAGATGTAAAGTGATGAATCTATGATAGGAAGTAAAGATTTTAGAATAACTGGTCGTAATTGAAAATACTGTCCATTCTGTGGTTCAAAGATATGTAGAACCTACCCAAATGATACTAAAAAGATTACCATCCATAGCTGAGAATGTGTAAATATGTACATGTAAATTCTGATATGTAAATTCTGATATGCTAGAATTCTGTTTCAATGCACTGAATTATGTTGGCTTCCTTAGGTGTAGGAGCTATAACAGAAAATCAGAACCTCAAAGACTAGCAAAGGTGAGTTAAAAATGGGAGAGAATGAAATAATAATGGTTAAATAAACCCTGGTCCATCCATAAAATGGAATATTACTCCACAATAAAAAAGGTACAAACTATCCACATATGCAATACCCTAAATGGATTTAAAGGGCATGATGCTTAATGAAAAAAATCACTCTCAAAAGGTTACATACTGTATGCTTTCATTTACATATTCTCAACTTGATAAAACTATAGAGATACAGAGCAGATTGGCAGTTGCCAGGCATGCAAATATAAAGCAGTAGCACAGGGGAGGTAGTCTGTGATGATGGAACAGATCTACATCTTGATTGTGATGGTGGTTACATGGACCTACACATGGAATAATACTGAATACAATTATGCGTGCGTGCACACACACACACACACACACAAATGAGTGTGTGTAAAAATGATGAAAACTGAAGATCTGTAGTCTAGTTAACAGTGTTGTACTGATGTCAATTTCCTGATTTCTTATTATACTCCAGCTGTGTAATATGTCACCAATGGGGAAAGCTGAAGGAAGGATGCATGGGATTCTATACTATTTTTGAAACTTTCTGTGAGTCTATAATTATTTTAAGATAAAAAATTTTTAAAACATATCTAAATTGGTAGACATGGACACATTTTCTCTTCTTTAGCAAATGGGAAATTTCTCATAAAATATTTAATATTAAACTAATAACGTATAAGGGTGACCACCATACTAAATTTAGTACTATAGCTTAAGAAATGCTCCTTTAAGAATTGGTATGTGGGGCTTCCCTGGTGGCGCAGTGGTTGAGAGTCTGCCTGCCAATGCAGGGGACACGGGTTCGAGCCCCGGTCTGGGAAGATCCCACTATGCCCGGAGCAACTAGGCCCGTGAGCCACACCTACTGAGCGTGCGCATCTGGAGCCTGTGCTCTGCAACAAGAGAGGCTGCGATAGTGAGAGGCCTGCGCACCACGATGAAGAGTGGCCCCCGCTTGCCACAACTAGAGAAAGCCCTCGCACAGAAACGAAGACCCAACACAGCAAAAATAAATAAATAAAAAAATTTTAAAAAAACTTAAAAAAAAAAAAGAATTGGTATGTGATAGCACTGAGATCAGCTCAGTGCTTTGTGACCACCTAGAGGGTTGGGATAGGGAGGGCGGGAGGGAGATGCAGGAGGGAGGAGATATAGGGATATATGTATATGTATAGCTGATTCATTTTGTTATACAGCAGAAACTAACACACCATTGTAAAGCAATTATACTCCAATGAACATGTTAAAAAATATATTAATTAATTAATTTTTTTAAAGAATTGGTATGTGAGAACAAAGATGAAAAACAGGAACCTGATACAAAATGCACCCACTGAAGAAATGACCAAACACAAATGAAACTAAGTTAACTGTATTTTTTAAAAATTATATAGTATACCAATCCTTCCTATTTCCCACATTGTCCATGCATCAAATCCTTATAGCTGTGGTTTTATTTCTGTTTACAGAAACAAAGTATATATATCACTCTTCCTAGGAGAGGGTGGCTAACAATGAATACACATTTTTTAAAGAGGAAACTTGAGGTTGTAAAAGAGAACAAAGAATTAAAGTGGATGTAATGTTTTTAAGTGCTTCATACTGAAAAAATAGACAGAAGCCCAAACTGACTAAAAAAGTCAGGTAAGGTAACACCCAGGGAAAAGGAGACCTGTGAAAGGATGTTCATTTCAACAGTGTTCACAACAGTGAAAACCTGGAAACAACGTAAAGGTCCATTGATAGGAGGATAGATAACATACACTATGGTGTATGGTCCATAATGGCCCAGTACAGAGAAATTAAAAGTTTATATAAATATTCATGAGCATATGTCAAAACAAAGATAGTAAAATTGAAAAAAAGCGATTTCCTTAAACTATATGTATAGAATAATGTTAATACTTACCTTTTGCTCTATGTGGTAAATTAAAAACCATACTCAGTAAAAAAAAAATAAAAATAAAAAAATAAAGTAGAGGGCAGAGCAGGAGTGGAGGGCTTCATTGTGAAACTGAGGACACATAAGCTACAGGGATGGAGACCTGGACCCCCTGGCAGCATCTGGGAAGGAGGGAGCAGAGACTTGCTTAGAGGCCTGCCTGAGAACAGATGCTCAGGGCGGTTTCTATGGGACCACAATGGGACCCTGAAGGAATCAGACAGGCAACAAGCCTTTGGATGGAGAATTTGCATATTAGCCTGCAATAAAGCAAAATGGAAATACCAACATCTTATTGAAATTCAAGTTCTACCTCAGAAGCAGCCCCCTACCCCAACGCTATACACAGTCTCCAGGTGTTTCTCGCCTCAGCCCTTCTGCCAAGTCCTGGGAAGGGGAGGAGGGGTGGGTTGCTAGTCTCCTCTGGGGAAGTTCTGGAGAATCAGTATACATGGTCTGGTCCACCATTCTGATGCAGTTTCACATTGCCCTTGGTTGACAATAGGTTCTGTTCCTAAACTTTAACCCCCAGTTTCTAAACATTGTAAGTTTATAAGAAGTATTGGCAGTAACTATGAGGCTAGTTTAATTCCATATTAGTCCTTTATGAGGCCCTGATTCTTTCTTAATCTTGACAGAATCCATTGGTCTTTAGCCTGAACATAATCCAAAAGGCAACAACAGATGCATGAAGACGAATGAGATATTTAAAAGGTATGATGGGAAAAAATAATAGCAGGAACATTTATTTAGCACTTACTAGATTCCAGTTCTAAGTGTTTTCACATGTTAACTTAGTTAAGCATCATGACAACCCTGTGAGGGAAGCACTATTATTATCACCATCCCCATTTTACAGATGAGGAAAGTGGAAACACAGAAAGGTTAAGCAACTTCCCCTAAATCACATAATCATGAATGGAAAGCTTTAATTTAAACCCTGTCTCAATGGAAATGAAAAAGCAACAAAGAACTAGGAAATGGGGATTGTCTCCCAAAGGGATATTGTCTTCAATCAAGTATTTGTCTCTGTTCTAGTGCTGGTATTTCCTATTTAATCCCACATTTTGAATTCACAGGAACCCTTTTCAACAAAATGTTTTCTGCTCAGAAAACAACTTCAAAGAAAATGAGTGCAATAGGCCAAAAATATAGGTCAGGGGCAAGGTAACCAACATGAAAGGAGATATAAAATTATATTTTCCCACTTTGAGTCATTCAGCTTCAAACAAGCCAGTCTCTTGAAATCAGATATCCTGTAACAGGTCCTATTCCACACTCCAGAAAGAAAACACAGAAAATGATTGAACCGCCACACATATCGTACAGTTGGGCCTCTGCATCCACGGGTTCCACGTGTAGATTCAGAGGGCTCTATGCTCCGCCATTTTATAGAAGGGACTTGAACATCTGCGGATTTTGGTATCTGCAGGACAAGGTGGGACGATTGACCTTATCCAGTGAGACGGTGTAGTGTTGGTCCATAGCAGTGATTCTCAAATAAAGATTTGTGTCAGGATCGCATAGAGTGCTGATGAAGGACACAGAGGCCCATTCTTGTTAAAGTGAGGCACGGCCTGGGTCTTGGTATTTGACTAAGTTCCCAGATGATTCTTACATCCACCAATGTTTGAGAACCACTGGTCTATAGGATTCTGGGTTCTGGTAACTGGTAGAAAAGAGTCTGGGACAGTAAAAGTGCTCTTTTAGCAGAGATAAGCTTCATGCATCATAGCTCCACGCCACCTCTTCAGTGTGTGCGTTCATCATGGCTCTCATCAGCCCCACGTAATTGCAGTTTACTTGTCTTCACCCCCCAATGTAAGCTCTGTCTTGCCGAGGGTTGTGTCTCCAGAATGGAACCCAATGTCTACACATCATAATTACAAAACAAATTTTGTTGAATGAATCAATTGATGGAAATCTACCATCATTAAAATTATAGAATGGGAGTATTGAAGATAGTATTGAATTGTCTGGAAACCTAACTCCAAAGCGCACAGAATTCAAGTATTTGAACAGTTTTGTAATGTATGCAGTCACTCCAAGGGTTATTTCCTTTCACTCCCAAGGAACTGGTCGGATAACTAGTTAGTGATGCTGAATTCTAAGCCTGCATTATCTCTTTCAGTGGGGAACCTAGGTACATATCAACCTCCTAGTGTTTCCCTAACTTCTCCCTAAAACATAGATCACTCTATTACTCACCCACCACATAAGGAGTATTTGAACTAATCAATTAATGACCTGGCCATTTTTTAAAATACCAAGTGCTTTTCAAATGTTTATTATATGGTCCTGGGTCTAATAATGCTGCTCTGAGAATTTCTTTCATTGAATTAAATGTTGTTTAAATATAAAAGAGTGACCTTTTAATCATGAAACAAACGAACTGCCATCAATTGAACAAGAGTGATTTTTTTCACGACTTGAAATAATCCAGTCTAAATAATCAAATACAAAGCATGCACGCAAAAATGGTACCACACTCACTCTGAAAGTGGTTTCTACTGAACAACAGAGCAGATCCCAGCTCTCATGCCACACTGGCATCACTGTCCACCAATGGTGAGGCTGTGTAGGAGTGGTTTAAGGGCATGGGATTAGAAACAATGAGATCAAGCTTGCTTCAAGCTGGGAAAGTCACTGAACTAAATGCACCTTCGATTTCTTCATCTCTAAAATGGGGGAAGTAATTGTATCTTCTTTAATGGGTTATCAGAGGAGATCATGTGTGGGAAGTGTTGAGCTTAATGCCTGGCACAAAATAAGTGTTCAATAAATGTTGCACTGCTGTCACGGTTGTTTTTTCCATGTTGATCGGTGTCTAGGGCTTGGATGATAATCAGTCTATCCCTAGGCCTGTTAGTTCCTTCCTATCCTGTCACAACCCTATCTAAGTCAGTTCTATCCTACTGGCCTAGACACTTAGGGAAAGGTTTCTGTAAATGATAACACTTGAACTAGACCTTAAGAGATGAGCAAGACAGACTGAAGGGCCCCAGCTTTCACACTCATCTATGGTCTAGTCAGCTGTGGCCAAGGAGAACTGGGGACACATGGAGCAGAACATGGCCACCTAGGTGAGTTTCCTTTGAGTGGGGACACTGTCCCTCAAGGGATGTCTTAGAATGTCCTGACCTGTCCAGAATGCCCTGCTGAGGCAGCCTGACATTCTTACCCATCTTCAAGCTTAGTGAGCTTTCCACACGTCCTTGGCACATTTGTGTGCTTGTGTGTGTAATGAACTAATAGAAAATTCTGGTAGCCAATCCCTTTATGTTTTACACAGACTTAAAGACTTTCCTTGGATCTGTAGCAGAAGAAACATTTCCATTTTCAGTATGGGCCTGCCATCTGTCCAAAGACTAGCTTCTAGAGCGCCACCTTCTCTCCATTGCTCTTTTTCCTACCACACAGGTATAATCTCAAGAGTCTCCCACAGTACCATAGGCAATAACTGCTACTTGCTGGGTGCCTATTGGGAGCCTGGCACTTTACATGTGATCCCTTGAGGTCTGGATAATTATCCCATTTTACAGATGAAGAAATCAAGGGCTCTGAGAGGTTAGGAAATTTGCAAGATCATAGGGCCTGGTAAAGCTGAGCTGGGGTTTGAACTGAGATCTGTTTGACGCAGTAGCAAGGTCCTTTTCTCTCCCCAGTGCTTGTGGGTGGGGTAGGGAAAGGACGTTTTGCTTTGAGGTACGTTTAAAGCATTTTTTCAGCCGGCCGTGTGGTGCTCACATCACTTTGTTTCACCACAGCCACATAAGCAGAAATTGCTCTGGAACCTTCTGTCCCCAGGCTGGGCTTATACCCAGCTCCGAGCTACACTGGGAGAAGCAGTGCTTCTATTAAATTAATGTGCTCCAACACGAGTGCATCATTCCAGTCACCTGAGAATAGGAAAAGCCTTATCAAGAACTTGCTATTCATTTTAAGCCACTTTAATGCCCTCCAGTTTGATGCAAATTCATTTCATTAATAATTAACCGTACTTGGCAACGCTTTCTCTCAGTCTCAGTTCTCGGGTCGGCATTCCACTTTGCTGAACCTGAGAGAAATCAGGGTCGAACCAAGGGAGAAAAGAAAATGAGAGCACCAGCATCTAGCATTAACCCACCCACCCTGACCCCCTATGGGAACAGCAAGGTAACTACTGAAGCAACAGATATTAGCATTATTATTTTTTTTTTAATTTTTATTATTATCTGTGAGGCGGTCTGGATGATCCCTGTAGTTCATCTTCTTAATATTACATGTTTAATGAGCTCATCCATGCTTTGATAGTGTGGCTTTAAACCTTCCTTTTGGGTAGATATTATAGATCCATGGTTTCCAGCCTTGGCTAGGAATCAGAATCACCTCTAGAGCTTAAAAAATGCACATACAATCTACTAAAGCTGAACATCTGCATACTTTATGACCCAGCTATTCCACTCTTAGGCATATGCCCAACAAAAATACACACGTATGTGCACTAAAATATGTATTAGGATGCTCAGAGCTGCACACAGTAGTCCCAAACTGGAAGCCACCCAAATGCCCATCAACAATAGAAGGGAAAATACCATCTCAGACGAAAAAATAATTTACAGCCTGTGAATGAATGAGATATTGGGCTGGCCAGAAAGTTCGTTCGGGTCTTTCCATAACATCTTATGGAACAACTACACACAACAACAGAGGAATCCCACATACCTAATATTGAGGGTAGAAGCCAGCTACAAGGAGTGTGTACTGTATGACTTTATCTGAATAAACAACAAAAACATGCAAAACTGATCTACGGTGTTAGAAGTCAAGATGGTGATTTGAGTTGGGGAATTAGTGACTGGAAAGGGTTTCTGGGCTTCTGGTTATGTTCTATTTCTTGATCTGGGTGTTGTTGGTTACTTGGGTGTGTTCACTCTTGAAAATTCAACCTGTATTCTTATGTGTATGTGCCTTTCTGTGTATATATTACCCTCCAGTACAAAGTTTAAAATACATACACATAAACCTATTGCTCCCAGCCCAGTAGCTTCCACACCCCCGAAACACACATACACACCTACTCATGTCCCCTGTGGAAACTAATTCAGCAGCCTTGGGGCTTTTATACCCTTTTCTTAAAGCTTCCCAGATAATCTGATACCATCAATGACATCTCAGTATCCGTAGTTTACAGCATTTGCAGCAAATTTTGGTGGGAAAACAATATAATTCCATTACCATCTGCATGATATTAAAATGTGGGAACTGAAAAAAATCGAATCAATTTATTGAAGAAGAGTATAAACTGAGAACACTGTAAAGCTCATTTTCAACTTAGAAAGGAGCCACGGAGGAACTCGAATGGTTTTGCTCTATGGGCCTAATGAACATGACATAGCCTTTCCTTTTTCCTAACAACAGACACATAATAATAACAGCTAACACTTATACAAGGCATCGCTGTAAATGATTTACATAAATTTACTTATTTACAACTCATAGCATTATTTGAGGCAGGAATCATTATCTCAGTTTTACAAATGAGGAAACAGGCACAGAGAGGTTAAATAACTTGCACATGGCCATGCAGCTAATAAGCCCCAGAATCGTAATTTGAATCCTAATAGTTTCATTTCAGAATCCATGCTCTTGACCACTTCACTATATTTCTGTATATTTTATGTTGTTTAATATTCTGTTTCCATTTTAAATGGACTATATTTAATATATTTATAATAAGTGGCAAACTATGTCCACTTGGATATTGGCATTGCTGCTAAAAATTATTGATACATGTGAGATGACTGAAATCAGTAATACAGGTTTTACATCAATTCCTTTTTTGCAGTTTTATGGAGATGTTATTTACATATAACATATGTAGTTGAAGGTGTACTGTGTGATAATTTGATACACATATATAATGTGAAATGTTTACCACGGTAAAGTTAGTTAGCACCTCCATCAATCTCACATAATTACCATTTTATTGTGGTGATAACATTTAAGATCTACTCTCTTAATAACTTTCAAGAATACAAATAATACAGTATTATTAATTATAATCACCATATACTGTACATTAGAGCCCCAAAACTTATTCAACTTAAAGTTGCAGTTTGTACCCTTTGACTGATATTTCCCCAACCCCCAAGTCCCTGGTAATCACCATTCTACTCTCAGTTTTTATGAATTCAGCTTTTTCAGATTCCATATATAGGTGAGAACACACAGTGTGTGTCATTCTCTGTCTGACTTATTTCATTTAGCACAATACCCTTAAGGTCCATCCATAGTGTCCCAAAAGGCAGGATTTCCTTCCTTTTTATGGCCGAATAATATTCCATTGTAAATATATACAACATTTTCTATATCCATTCATCCACTGAAGGACAGTTAGGTTGTTTCCATGTCTTGACTACTGTGGCTAATGCTGCAATGAATATGGGGGTGCAGATAAATCTTCAAAATAGTGATTTCATTTCCTTCAAATATATACCCAGAAGTGGGATTGATGGATCATATGGTAGTTCTAGTTTTAATTTTTTGAGGAGCCTCCATACTGTTTTCATAGCGGCTATACCAACTTATAGTCCCACCAACAGTGCACAAGGGTTTGCTTTTCTCCACATCCTTGCCAACACTTGTTGTCTCTTGACTTTTTGATAATAGCCATCCTAACAGATGTGAAGTGATATCTCATTGTGCTTTTGATTGGCATTTCCCTCATGATCAATTATGTTGAGCATCTTTTCATGTACCTGTTGGCCATTTGTATGTCTTCTTTGGAAAAATGTCTAGTCAAATCCTTTGCCCATTTTTTAATGAGATTGTTTGGGTTTTTTCACTATTGAGTTGTACGAGTTCCTTATATAATTTGGATATTAACCCCTTATCAGATAGATGGTTTGCAAATATTTTCTCCCGTTCTGTAGACTGATTTTCATTTTGCTGACTGTTTATTTTACTGTGCAGAAGCTTTTTAGTTTTATGTAGTTCCACTTTACTTTTGCATTTATTGCTTGCGCTTCTGGTATCATTTTCAAAAAAATCATTGCCAAGACCAACGTCAAAGAGCTTTTCCCCTATGTTTTCTTCTAGTAGTCTTACATTAAGTCTTTAACCCACTTCTAGTTAATTTTTGTGAGTAGCATAAAAATAAGGATCCAACTTCACTATTTTGCATGTGAATATCCAGTTTTCCCAACACCACTTATTGAAGAAACTATCCTCTCCCCATTGTGTGTTCTTGGTGCCCTTGTCAAAAAACTGTACATCTATGGGTTTATTTCTGCCTCTCTATTCTACTCCACTGGTCTATGTGCCTGAGTTTAGATAGTTTTATCATAATGTGTCTTGGAGAAGATCATTTTGGATTGAAATTTCGGCATCACCTGTTAGCTTCATGAAACTGAATGTCCAAATCTCTCCCCATATTTGCAAAGTTCTTAGCCATTATTTTTAAAATAAGCTTTCTGCCACTTTATCCCTCTCTTCTGCTTCTGGGACTCCAATAATGCATAGATTCTTTCTTTTAATAGTGTCCCTTAATTCACATAGGCTACTACCTTCACTCTTTTTCATTCTTTTTTGCTTACTGCTGAATGATTTCATATGATGTGTCTTCAAATTCACTAATTCTTTTTTCTGCTTGGTCGAGTCTGCTCATGAATCTCTCCATTGAATTCTACAGTTCAGTTGCTATTTTCTCCAACACTAGAATTTCAGTTTGGTTATCTTTAATGGTTTCTACTTCTTTGTTCAACTTCTCATTTTGTTCACGCATTGTTTTCCTAAAATCATTTGGTTATCTATCTGTGTGTTCTTGTAGTTCACTGAATTTCTTTAAGAGCATAATTCTGAATTCTTTGTCAGACAGTTCGTAGATCTCCATTTCTTAATTTCCTTAAAATAAAGAATTTCCTTTGGTGGGGTCATGGCTCCTTGATTTTTCATGATCCTTGTGGTCTTACACTGGTGTCTACAGGTTTGAGGAAGTAAACGGCTCTTCCAATCTTTACAGACTGGCTTGGCAGGCAAAGCCCTTCCCCCATCAGCCTGTCTAGAGATTCTGGGTGGGCCATCTGGTGGTTCCGGTGGGCATTCTTGCTGCTGAAGTCCTTGGGCAGGCAAGTCTGGTGCCTGAGTCCGTAGGTGGGCAGGCCTGGTACATGGGTATACAGGGACCAGCCTGATGACTGGGTCCATGGAATAGGCGTGGTGCTAGGCCTGCCCAGGAGCCTGGGTTCACAGGGGTGACTGGGAACCTGGAGAACTGCCCAGGGCCACAGGAGCTAGCTAGTGCTGGGATATTCCAGGAGCCTGGTGGCATGAGAGTTGCCCAGGGCCATGGCAACCAGCCGGTGCCAGAACCCAGCTGAGAGCCTGGCTTCGCAGGAATCCACCGGGAGCCTGGTAACACAGGGGTTATGTGGGAGCCTGCGTTTTCAAGAGTCCTGTAACCACCGGGAGTCTGGTGCCAAGGATGCTACCTGGGGCCACAGGAGCCACCTGGGGCTGCATTAGCTGCCAGAGGCTGCCAGAGCCAACATGCACCAAGGGGAGAAGGGGCCTGGCTTCCCAGGAGCCTGCTGGAAGCTTATATCAATTCTTCAGCTGTTGGGAGAGACAGGCAGGTCAACCATGAAGTGAAAATTCCCTGACCTCAAGGACATTCGTGTAAGTGTAGTTATTCATTCATGAGCAAACACTGAGTCAGTGCCTCCTCTGTGGCAGGCATTGTGCTAGTGCAGTGGACCCAGTGGTGAGCACAGCCAAGGGCAAGACTCAAGCCTCCCAACAACCTCCCCATCCAGCAAGTGGACTGTTCAAATAGCAGGGGAGTTAGTGTAAGTGATCACAGTGCCACAAAAGCATATAAAATAGGGAAGCATCCTAGTTCGAGAGGTCAGGGAAGCCTTCCCTGAAGAAGTGATGATAACATGAAATCTGAAGGATGAGTAGGAGCTGAAAGGGAAGGCGAGTGGGGCTATAGAAAGAGCTTAATGTGTAAATAACTGTAATGCAAATGACAATGAACAAGTACTGTAAGAGACATACAAAAAAGCACAATAGAACCTTAGGGTCTTTTTCCTTTTTTATTAAATAAATCACCTGAAATTATCATATTTCAAGCACGAACCTAAAAACGCTTGTATTAGATTTGGAGTTGCTCTCAAAAGCCTGGAACACAATGAGGCAAAAACCCTGCAGGCCAGGAATTTGAAATAGTACTTTCAAATCAGGCTATGCTGAAGGATTCAAGACATCGAAGTGAAAAAGAAAATAATGGTGTTTACCTTTTCTGGAGAAAACTTGCAACAAAGAAGGAAAAAGAAAAGACCCTAAGATGCTAAAGTCATCAGTCACAGGAAGTATTACTGCAACACTGTAGGCCAGAACCCCCTCAGTCCCCCACCAACCACTGCTGTGCTCAGCTCTATCAGAAAAGTAAGGGCATCCCATTAGGCCAAAAGGCTTCGCGCGATATACGAGAAGTACGGTTAAGTGCAAGTTCTGAGACCGCCCAATAGCCTCAGAATAAATCCAGGTGCAAAAACTAAAGATAAAGCGGCTCCACACCACCTCCTGATATGACCACCTTTCAACTGTTCTCTAGTCACCACAATCAAGCAGCGTGGTCTTTTGAAATATAATTCTGTCATGGGTTGTAAAGCCCGCCAAGAACCCTTCAATGACATCCATTGCTCACAGGGTGAAAAGACACTCCCTAAATTAGCCTACAGGTGCTGCCTGCTCTAGCTTCTGCCAACCTCTCCAACCTATCTTGCACCCAGCTCGCTTTCTCTCTGTGTGTGTTTCCCCAGCGACAGCCTTCTTTCAGTCCCTCCTTCTCACCATATGCTCCACATTAACGCACGGGCCTTGCTCCTTCTAACTGGAATGCTCTCTTCATCCTCCTGTCTTTCACCTAGTCAGTTCCTACTCATCCTCCAGCTCTTGGCCCCTATTCAAGACAAACCATCCCTGGTCTCCCTGACGGCATCAACTCTCCCTATTACAAGCACGGGTAACCCCTCCTCCCTGGCGCCTGCTGTAGATGAAATTGTACATTCACTGTCTTGACCATTTGATTATTATCAGACAGCTCCTTAAACATAAGTGCTGAAATCTTATCTGGTTTTGCTGACTTTGTATACACGGTCCAAAGCATACTTATTGACTCATATTAAGGGCTTCACAAATATCCATGGTATGAATAAAGAGGTTTCATGGAGATTGTCAGTTCCTATGAATCTTTGGTTAGCATACTCCTATGCTTCCAGGTCACTCTCATAAGAACCATGTATAAAGCAATATATTTTTTATTTATTTTTTTATTTATTTATTTTTTTGTGGTATGCGGGCCTCTCACTGTTGTGGCCTCTCCCGTTGCGGAGCACAGGCTCCGGACGCGCAGGCTCAGCGGCCATGGCTCACGGGCCCAGCCGCTCCGCGGCATGTGGGATCTTCCCAGACCGGGGCACGAACCCGTGTCCTCTCCATCGGTAGGCGGACTCTCAACCACTGCGCCACCAGGGAAGCCCAGCAATATATTTTTTAAATAACAGTATATTATATCCCTGCAAGAGGAATGAAGGAAGGCAAACAAAAGTTGATGAAGGTTTGCTACTCTAGTCAAATAGCATATTCTAATTATCTTGGTTACTCAGAAGTACAGTCCAAAGTCTTACAGTGGGTGGGAATGAGAAGGAAATAAATATTTAGTTGTTTTAACCTAATGTTAAACAATATTCTATCTATAACTGGATGTGGCGGTTTCGTCATTTAATCCTAACATGTTTGAGGAATCTTTTTCCTGACATGAGAAAACACTAACTTCTTGCTCTAAAGGACAAAGAAAGCAAAAGAAGGCAACAGTGGTATTCCAGAAGGGCCTTTGCTGCTAATAATTTACATTTTAGACTAGTGTTTGTTTTCCTCTTTTATAAAATTAAACATAATTATCTGTACTCCTCACCTGTCCCATTGGGAGGTTGGTGGAATTAATGAGATGAGGTTTGTGGAGTGTTCGGAGCCCCTTAGATACACTATTATTAGAACCGTTAAGTAAAACATTGCTTCTGGTAACCCATGGGGTGACTTCCAGAGGAGCAAGGCTGACACCAGAAAAAAAAAAAGGAAAGTGAAACACTGAAGACAAAATTGCGCTTTGGACAGCACTACTAATCCAGTAGCCACTGGCCACACATGGCCATTTAATTTAAACCAAGGAACTATATTTTAAATTAAATTAAATTTTAATTTATTAAAATGCAAATAGCCACACGTGCAGCAGCTTCCTCAATGGATACTGCAGATTTAGAACATTTCCATCATCAAAGAAAATTCTGTTGGACAGAGAGCCATGAATCTAGGAGGGTCTTTTCCGTTCAACTCTTTGCATGTCACTCCTGTTATGTGACACTTTTTAAAACCCTCACCCAGAGCAGTGACTTGGAACTTTATCAGCTAGAAGAGAAATTACTCATAGAGCTGAAGAGAGATTGTTCTTGAAAGACAAATGGCTTCCTTTCAAACTCATTTGTTTTGCCTTTTTGTGCTGCCTTCGCCTGGTTAGCACTGAAGCTATAAGCAAAGCAGAATGGGTTAAATGTTTTCCCCTGTCTCATATTTCTCAGTGTCCAGAAAGGACATAGAAGTGCTGAAGTCTGGGCAGAGAGTAAATAATCTGAGTGACCATGATAACAGAGTTTCATAGCTAGAAACTACTATGTCTGGTTATCTATAAGATAAAACATAGATCACTAATATATTCTCATAGGGAACAAATCCCGTCTTGCATGAAATGCTGCTGCATCTCATTTTTCTCTGTATACTATTTTAATCTTGTTGGATTGGGGGGAGGGGTGGGGAACAGAAAGGAGCCCAATGCATTCTAACTTTGTGTGGGTGTCTCTCTGGCTTGGTTACCAAAGAAACCATTATGTTCCACACTATTCAAATAATGGCTCTACTAGTGCTCTAAATACTTTCTTCTTTTCTAACCTGACTGCACTGCAGATTTAGAGTCACCATCTGTTGGCCAGCAAAAGAGAAGGGTTTCTGAAAATGCTATGGTCCTTTCCACACTGTTTTAAGCCTTGGTCTCAAGATTCCAAACTGAGAAGTCTGCTTCCAAGGCCAATATTTCCCAAGCTAACCCAGGATGCCATCTCCATGCACCACTGCACTGCCAAACTGTATAAGTGAATGGTATTTGCAGACATCCCGTGAGGCTGCCAAGCCTCCTGCCACCCATGCTGTGACGCTCCTCTCTTGCTGCAGTTTCGAGGGCAACGCTGCTCCAGCCCAGAAGTGTGGTAGGGGACCTGGTTCGCCCGTTACTCTGGGCACTGGAGTCAATCATGTCACCCACCCATGGATCTAATTTCCACAGCAATGAATACAGCAGCTGAGACCACCTCTTTCCATAGCTGCCAGGTTGGGCTGTGTCCTCCAGAGCCTCCCACTCCACAGAAGACCCCAGGAAGGAGCCCAGGATGCTAATGCCCCCATGAGGGATTTTCTGGAAAAGTATTTGGTTTTCAGCCCTTATTGACATTTGCCCTTCCTCACCCACATTTTTCCCCAAGTTCATAGAGATATAATTGACATACAACATTGTATAAGTTTAAGGTGTGGTGTAATGTGATGATTTGATACATGCACATAATGTGAAATGATTACCACAGAAAGGTTAGTTAACACTTCCATCACCTCACATAGTTAACCTTTTGGGGGGGGCGCGGCATGAGAACATGTAAGATCTACCCTCTTAGCAACTTTCAAGTATATAATACAGTATTGTTAACTATAATCACCATGCTATACATTAGGTCCCCAGAACTTATTCATCTCATGGCTGCAAATTTGTATCCTTGGATCAACTCTTCATGTGTATAGAGGCACAATGCACTTGGCAAATTCCCTAAGAATCCAAGGCAACAAGGAACTAAGGAATGAGGTCTCTTGCAAACCTCCAGGTCTTTGCAACAAAGGGTTCTGAGCTACTCTCCCAAGCAGCATGGCCACTCATTTAGAGGTTTTACATAGATATTAAAGGGCTTCCAAATTTCTCTCCTTTGGGCATCTAAGTATAAATCTGGTGAAATTTTTCAGTTTGTCCAACCACAAGACTGTTACTGATTGCAATTTAAACAAAAGCAAGTTTTCTTAAGGCTAGTAGTTGCTTCCACTTAGACAGACCCACATTACCACCACCCCTTTCTAAAACTGTACTTTAAGCCAGGGGTCTCCAAACTATTTGGATCAAGCATCCTCCAAACTATTTGGATCAAGCATACAAGAATTTTTTGCACACTCCCAAGTATATGTACCCTTATTTATAAAGTACTTACACTAATATATTATCACATTACAAACCATGCTCCCAAAATTGAAACCTTAAGAACATTTAAAATGAAAATGCAGTGTTATTTTTAAATTATGCTTAATTTTGTTTCATTTATTAAAAGGACAAAAGTCACTTTTGCTGTTACTGGGAAAATATGAAAATTTTGGGAGCAATATGATCAAGCATGCTTTTTTAAATTTTTTTAAATTTAGCTTACTTCAAAAGTCTTGTGCTAAGTTCAGTTTATTTTGATAGTTGGATTTTAAAGCTATGACAGCTAAAAAAGAAGAGAGAAAGAGAAAGATCCCACAAAGATACACAGATCCAGGGCTTCCCTGGTGGCGCAAGTGGTTGAGAGTCCGCCTGCCGATGCAGGGGATACGGGTTCGTGCCCCGGTCTGGGAGGATCCCATATGCCGCGGGGCGGCTGGGCCCGTGAGCCATGGCCGCTGAGCCTGCGCGTCCGGAGCCTGTGCTCCGCAATGGGGGAGGCCGCAACAGTGAGAGGTCCGCATACCGCAAAAAAAAAAAAAAAAAAAAAAAAAAAAGATACACAGATCCAAATGGAAGAAGTAAGGGTAATTGTAAAACTTGATAATACATGCTATAAAAAAACTAATATATTTATAACTAAATATCTGTAATAATAATATGTTTAGAAAACAGATGATATCTATAAGCCCCTTAACAAGGTACACATAAATGTCAGTAAGTGGCAATTTCCTGAAAACACATACATGAGTCATGGTACCACTGTCAACTCCTCTTTCACTTCAGGATATATGATAGGTGACCAAGTAACATATAGGCAGAGTGTGGGCATCTATGTCCATCTGGATATTAAATACTCGTAGAGTTGCCATATTTTGAAAATAAAATTATCAGATGCCTAGTAAAATTTGAATTTCAGATAAACAACACAACTATTCTAGTATAAGTATACCCCCATTGGAACATACTAAAGAATTATTGTTTATCTGAAATTCAAATTGAACTGAGCATCCTGTATTTTATCTGGCAACCCTAAATACTAGAAAAGCTTAATTTGTTTCTTCTTTTTTTCCCTTCATTTTTTACCAAAAGTAAATACAAATAGGAGTTCTAATGTTTTTTTCCTGCATGCTTAGCAATGGAGACCACTTCTAAGAAGCTATACCACCGGAGTCCCTGGACAAACTAGTATTCTCGTCAAATAGCTAATACAGCCAAATGTTAATAAGAAAAACACACTCTCCTTTCATTTAAGTTTCTGAAACTACTCCCTCCCCAATCCCCTCACTATATTTTAATAAAATCCCAGGTCAGTGCTATGAGTTACTGATACAGAATCTTCTTCATTTTTCCAGCCAGTAAGTCTGCTCAAGGGGAGAGAGAAAATTACAGGTATAGCAGAAAGAAGTTTGAGCCACAAGTGCGGGTATGTGTGTCAAGTCCCCCTTCCCTGTTCTACCTCTGGTTTACAGGGGTAGCAGCAGGTACACTTTGCCCTCTCCAACCCCAACACTGGCACCCAAGATGTTATCAACGTTGAAAGAGATCACTCTAGGAATGCAGTGATTATGGCCTAAGGAGTTCAAGGGAACACATGGTTGGACAATGTGTCTTTGTGCCTTTATACTATAAGATTCTGAAAGGTAAATTTAACATGAGCAGAAAGTGACTTATCATTCACACTTTCCTGCATACTTTGAATAAGTCTGTTCAGCATCAACAAAGCATGGTAAACAACATCTGAGAGAGTCACTGGAAGCCAGTATTTACGGCAGCATGATGGCTGATGCAGTGTCATGGGTAAGGAAATAGCCAGCATTAAGTAAAGTGTTTTAGGGAACCGCAGGGCAATAAGATCTACGTTGTTCCAGTATAAACAGGTTCCAAAGAGCCCTGGCACTCTGAGTGTCTCTTTCTCATGAAGGGAAGAGGTGGGTGGGGAGGTGATATTATCCAGGAATGGTGCATGTGACAATAAAAAACACTAATAGATGGGACCTAGACCTGAGCAAGTAGAGATCATAGCTGGACACGAGAAAGAATCTTCAGGTGTATTGATTTGACAATAAACAAATATGTAGGGCTTCCCTGGTGGTGCAGTGGTTAAGAATCCGCCTACCAATGCAGGGGACATGGGTTCAAGCCCTGGTCCGGGAAGATCCCACATGCCACGGAGTAACTAAGCCTGTGAGCCATGGCCGCTGAGCCTGCGCTCTAGAGCCCACGAGCCACAGCTACTGAAGCCCACACGCCCAGAGCCCGTGCTCCGCAACAAGAGAAGCCACCGCAATGAGAAGCCCACGCACCGCAACGAAGAGTAGCCCCCGCTCGCTGTACCTAGAGAAAGCCCGCGCTGAAACAAAGACCCAATGCAGCCAAAAATAAAAATAAATAAAATAAATAAAAATTTTTTAAAAAACCAAATATGTATCTACTGCATCTCTACCCACTATCCTCAGTCTTCATCAGTACACTGCTATACTTCACATGGGTCCGTGAATTTTTATAATATGTTTTACACTGAATCACTTATATAGATAGAGGTCCCACATGAAATATTCGTCAGTGCCCCACACACTTTAGGGGTGGCCCTAGTGCCAAGCAGTCCCAAAGTTCTCCTGTGCAGCTTGACTATGTAATTTGGAAATGGCACACAGCCTCAGGACATTCTCATGGGCAAGGTCATCCTCCGCATTATAAGGGGTAACACTTATTGAGTGCCAACTCTGGGCCTGGCTCTGGGCTCAGGGCTATGAATATATTAACTCATTTTACACTCACGTTAAATCATGGGAAAGAATAAGTTGCTTTCTTTTAAGCCACTGCATCTCAGAGTAGTGTTAAGCAAGCAATATATCACCGAAATAGGTTAGAGTTTTTTGTTTGATTCATCCCCCCGAACTGCTGTGGAACAGGCAGATCTCGGACTTTTTGGTCTCCCTTTTACAACTGCACAAATTGAGTCCTAAGAAGCCACAGGAGGGAGACTGGCAAGGGCAGGCCAATGGCTTTCCCCTGAGGAGGTGTAAAGACTGCGGAACCAGAACGAAGGCCTCAGCCTCCCAGACTAGACCCAGGCCCTGCCTCCCAACCATCTTGCCTCACTAACAAACAGGGGCAGTTCTGAAGTGACCTGACTGCACAGGGCTCTGCACCCCCTCGAACACACTATGCCCAGATCAGGAAAGCATCTCTTCCTTTCCCTGGAGCTGGAGACATAGTGCCTTGGCTGGGGTCATCTGTGATCTCTGTAATGCCCCTTGTCTTATCGAGCAAACCTTCATTCTTGTTAATTCACACCCTTCAGAGGCAAGAGAGCAACAGAGAGAGAGTGTGAGCACTGAAAACGCATGAAGACCAGCTAACATGGGGTTGGGGGCAGGCAGCACGAACAACAAGATCCTTGCGAGTTTCTCCAATCATTTCAGCCCCAAATCTCGGCATCACTTGCTGCCAGCTCCCTTCAGAGAGAGAACACCAGACAGAGCCAATCTCCCCTCATCCTTTGACCTCTACCAAGACGATCCACCAGGTCATCATTAGCGCCTAGTGCAGGGACATGGGGACCATTTCCCAACAAGTTCACATCACACAAGAAGCTCCAGCACAACAACACAGAGGGGAATATCAGGAACTTTGTCCTTTTTCCTCCTTGCCAGTGAGTTTTTTAACTTGATTACTAAGATGTGTTTTAATCCAGCAAGACACGGTCCAAACAGAACAGAAGCCAACCTATAACAAGGTACACATGCAGCATGTGTGTGTTTGTGCATATGTGCGTGACAGAGAGAGAGAGAGAATACAGGCTAAAAGAGGAGTAGAAGTGTCACTGTCACTGTCGCTCTGCCTGTTTATTTCTCTACAAACTGAATCAGAAGATCAGAGGATACGGCAGTGAATGGAACAGACAAAATTTCTCATAGAGCTGACTTTTAATTTGTGGGGAGAGGTGCAAGAGATAGGCAATAAATAAAAAACATAAATCATATGACATGTAAGATAATGATAAGTCACGTGGAGAAAGATGAAGCAGGAAGTGAGGATGAGGAGTACACTTTGAGGGGGTGCATTTTTCAGTAGGGTGGGTAAGGCAGGCCTGAGGGGGGATATATAATAAAACGCAACATTTACCAAACTCACTGGCCCAAGGAAACTGTCATCGAGCAGCTCAAAGAAGTTAGAAGAGGTTTTGGTTTTTTTTTAAAAAAAAAACATCTTTAGGTCTTCCCTGGTGGCGCAGTGTTTGAGAGTCCGCCTGCCGATGAAGGGGACACGGGTTCGTGCCCCGGTCCGGGTAGATCCCACGTGCCGCGAAGCAGCTGAGCCTGCGCGTCCGGAGCCTGTGCCCCGCAACGGGAGAGGCCACAACAGTGAGAGGCCTGCGTACCGCAAAAAAAAAAAAAAAAAAAAAAAAAAAATCTTTATCGGAGTATACTTGCTTTACAATGGTGTGTTAGTTTCTGCTCTATAACAAAGTGAATCAGCTATACATACACATATATCCCCATATCTCCAAAGAGGTTGTTTTAAAAGGTAGTTTCAGCTAGGGAGGAGGAGTGTATCAATGAGGAGTTGTATTTGGCCGCCAGTAATTAAAATATAAGTGGTCTGAAACATTGTGGCCTAAACATTTCTTTTTCATTTGCATAAAAGAAGCATGGGATAGGCCGTTCAGAAATACAGGCTGCCTCCATGCTGTCATCAGAGACGGGCTCCTTTGACCTTTCTGTTCTACTCTGCCGAGTCCCTGAATTCCTGGTTTCCATCTTCATGCTCGCTTCAGGCCAAGACAGTTGCTTAATCTCCAGCCATCACTCCTGTGTTCCAAGCAGAACTGTCCCTCTTACAGTCTTCTCATAGGTCCTGCCCAACATGTTTTGCTTCCATCTCATTGGCCACCCCTAGCTCTAAGCAAACCTGGCAATGTATTTTAGCCAGAATGTGACTTCTCATAATTAAGATTAAGCTTTTTTAGCCAAGGAAAAAGAATGGCAATTAGCCCATATGGCTCAGGAAAGAAGGAGGGTAAGATGGAAGGAGTGTTCCAGTCTACAAAATGGCCGCTTTCTATTTTAATGCAGTGGATAGTGCAGCCTCCCACGGCTCAGTACCGCAGCAGCCGAGCCCATGGTACCTATGGGAGCCTGTGGTTAAAGCTTTATAGGACAGAGCCTCCAGGAGCAAGGTCACCATCTCCCTATCACTAGGGTCAGTGCCCCCACCCAGCTCCTGTTTTGTCTTTCACCATATCACCGGCCCTTAAGTTTTAAGGAACCCTGAAGTTCCCCATCCAACACTTGAATCCTCCCTCAACATTCCAAAAAGATTTCCAGCCGGTAGTTCAAGCTAAAAACCTAACCTCCAAAAAAGATCCATCAACTGCTTCTGCCTTCTTACTGCTACCAGTTTCTACAAGCTCCAGCATCCTTCACCTAGCGGTCAGCAGCCCATAGCTGCTCTCTCTGGTTCCACTCTTGCATCCCTACATTCCACTCATCACACAGCAGCCAGAATGCCATTTTAATAATGTAAGCCCAGTCACTTTCCTACTGAAATCTCTCTGGTGGCTTCTCATCACACAGAGTAAAATCCAAACACCATCATCTGGCCACTCCCCATCCCTTTCACTGCTTCTTTGCCGCTCCTCCCCTTTGCTCAGGGGCTCACATCCATTATCAAGGTATAATACTTGGTAATCCTCTAAATAATCCATTTCTTTCTATAGTCCATGTGTAGCATCTGTAAAATGATAATTTCCCAACTTCCTAATGTTCACACTGGCCTTTTTGTCACTTGAACACACCAAAGTCCTTTTCACCTTACGGCTTTTATCTGCAATGCTCTTCCCCACATGGCTGGATCCTTCTAATCATTCAGATCTCCACTAGAATATCCCATCTCCTCAGAAAGACTTTCCCTGACTTACCCAGTCTAATGAAGTCCTATCCTTACTAGATACTCCCTAGCACATCACTCTAGTTTTTTCAGGCATGAAAAAATTTAACATGCTCATACATTTATTTCCTCTTTCATTATTACTGTTATTAAGTTCCATGAAGGCGGAAACACTGCTTCTGTTGTTCTCCCCATATGTCCAGCACCACAGTGAATGGGACGTGATAAGCCTTCGATACTGTTGAGTGAACGATGTGATGTGAAATGCCCTCCCTCTCCTAGCCACTCTTCTCTAAACGTCCCTCAGTTGACTATAAGCCCTCTTAAACAGGCTCCAAAAAATACAACTCAATTCTTAGAATAGTATCATTAGCAAAGAACAGCATGGCACTCTTTGGCATTATATAATGTCCCCTAACATGGTTCAGTGGCTAATTTACAACATGAGTTTTGCATATGGGTTCATGGATCCATTTTCAGAATTTTCACGGGTGAGGGAACCCAGGTCACAAATCACTGACCCCTATCATGCCGTGTGATGATGTATGATCATGAGTAAAGGCCCCCCACAGCCCAGCAACAGACAGGGCTCCCTAAAAGCAACTTGAGATGCACAGATGTATACTGGCGGCACCTCAAAGCCTAAATGTTAACCACATAACCATTCTTCTGATTTTAATGGTAAACTCCTATTTTAAGAAAAAATCTAGAAGAGTTTAGACTTTTCATTGCATACTATTCCAATTTTTAGAGGTGACACAGAGACTTCTATGCATTCACAAAACATCATTTCTTTTCCTCCCGGGCATATAGCTGGGTCACAGTTAGGAGGAACCATATTACTGAGTTCTCACTGGTGAAATATGAGTGGAAGTGATCTACACCACAACAAAGAAGGGGACTAGATCCCTGAGTGACAGAGTGGAGCAGAGTCACCTACACCCCCTACCTGAGTTGGAATGTGACATGAGCGAGAAATAAAATCTCGCTGTAGTAAGCCACTGAGAATTTTTGAATGGTTTGTTATGACACTTATTCTACCCTGATTTATACAGAGAATAAAATAAACACCCTGTGATAATAATAATGCTTAATTTTCCAAGACAGACAATTCAACTTTCTGCAATCTCAGCCATTTGGGGCTGTTACAAATTATGTAGTTTTAACATCAGTGGGTGACAAGCAAAAAGCTAGTGGCTTCTTAGATGACATAAACATACTGTATTTGCTTTTCAAGTGCTGGAAATGTTTCTAACTAAAATATGAAAGAAATATCTTAACAGGCTGACTTGGGGGAAATACTCAACATGAAGAGACCAAAATGTTTTCCAAAAAGGGAAACAACTCGGTATGGTCCCAAAGCCCTGCCCGGGCTTTAATAGAGGGACACCCAAAGTAAAGTAAAATTGCTGAAGTTTAAGGGAAATTTTCTCATGAGGGTAGGATGCTATTAATTATCATTTAACTTAATGTTTATTTTTCTAAAGTGATTTTTTAAATTAAGGGAACTCTCCAAAGTCTCTATCCTGTCCTGGGGATTCATAGGATGAAACTGAATCACTCTTTTACATGACCACCCTTCAGATATTTCTTGCTAACACTGTATATTCAAGCCCTTAGATCTTCCTAAGAATCAGGAGACATTTTTCGGTGTAATTTCAGTTTTTCCTACCTTGACTATTTCTTTCTATATTCCAAGTGTAGCATTTGTAAAATTGTAATTTCCCAACTTGCTAATGTTCCCTGGACTACCACAGCCCTACTCACTAATTATATACAGTAGTTAGATGCATTATAATGTATTTTATTTGTAAAATATGGATGTATTTTACCAGAAGAGCAAAAGTATCAATTATCTCTAACAAAATTTAACTTGCAATATTTTTTAAATACACTCATCACAATTCTACAGATTCATTTCTTTAAATTTTTGTTTCTCTTATCATTTTCATTATGCCCCATTCTCTCATCCAGTAGTATCAAGTTTCCAGGTTTCCAGCTTCTGGTTTGAAATCCATGGCCTGTAAATGTTTTAACTAAAGCAGAACTATAGAAAAATATACTAAATGAATACAGATGAGAAGGTTGTCTTTGGGTGGTGTGATTGCTTTCTGATTTGTGTTCATTTGGGTTTTCCAAGTTTTTTGCATGGACCATATAGTTCATTTTGTAATTAGAGAAAAAGTAAAAAATAAAGAATTCAACATAAAGTACTTCTTTTAGCCACTTAGCTTTTGGTATGTAATTACATATAAAAATTGGTTTTGCTTCATATTGGTCTTAGGAGTCTCTTGTCCTCAACTTCATACTGAAAAGGAGTGATACAGCAAAATGCTGTATTGTACTGTACTGAGCAGAATTCTTCTTCTTCCAAAGAAGACTGTTTAGAAATGAACATCTTTTGTAGGCACCTGCTTCCTTTCAATGGGGACAACAGATAAAGTTTGACTGAGAGAAATGCCAGTCGTGTCATGAGGCAGATGGATTAACTTTCTAATGTTTCCTTCCTGACGGTAAATCTCAAGTTTTACTCCTATGCTTAGGAAAATATTTTTAGAAATATCATTTGTTCAATAGAGATGATGCATTTTACTACTTCTTAGAGCAAATCATTGATCCCTATCACCGTGGCATTAGGTAGGCATCACAAATCATCCAGGCATCTGCCCTCGGCCTCAAATAAATCACTGACAGAGCAGTAAAGAAAAGGGAAATGCCAATCGGAAGTAGGGAGTCAAGAGGAAAAGATTTTGTGGTATCTCTATCTATGACATTGCCTTTCTCTTAAAGACTTTGGTTATTCTAATTTCTTTTGCACTTTCCTCTTGAGGACTTCTCTCATGAAATATATTTTAGCCTAGTACAAATTTTCCCAGCAGGTATTTTTGAGTTCTTCAAAAATTCTATGTAGACTCATGTTAAATATCATCCAAGGTGCATTTTAAATTAATAGGTCAAGCAGTGATAAAATGTATGAACTTTACATATATGTATATATACACCTACGCACACATCAGTATTTACTGATTCAATTTTAAAGTTCCTATTTTAAAAAACTATCAATTCTCCAACCTAAAAATTCTCATCTAGTTTGTTTACATTCATTTTATTACCAGGGAGGGAAGATCCAGCTGAAGTTGGCCTCTTTCTCACCCCTCCCTGGTAACTTCCCCATGGTGACTTGCTGATGCGACTTCCTCACTAAGCTGGCAGCCCTGTTGGAGGATACCAACAGGAGAGTTTACATTCTAGCCATCTCCCATGGCACCCACTCAGACACAGGGAAGTCGCACATTCTTGTCACACCAGAGGGTGGGAATGTTGGCTGCACCTGGCACTGCACCTCTCAGTTCTGACTTTTCACCCTTACCATTACCCTGTGCCCCAGAAACATCAGCCCAGAGCAATGAAGCACCCTTCTGGCTTGGTGGCTCAGCAATCTTAGTCCAGGAGATAATCTTACTGTCAGATTTGGGGTGAGGAGGTTGTGTGGCTCAATCTGGTGGAAGGAGTAGGTAAGTTACATGTCCCCCAGGAAGAGGGCGGGGAGGGGATGGTCGCCACTCCATGAAACTCTACCCGCCCCAACCAAAGATGGCTTCCCACCCTACAGCCATATTTTACCTGATGGAGGGGGAAGCAAGCAAATAGGGAAGGAATGTTGGTGCGTGTTCTGCTGAAACGGGGCCTCTTAGCAGGCAGACTCCGGAGGGAGGTGACTGTTCCTACAGACTGGCAATTCCCTGAACTCAAAACGCAGGGGACTCGGTGCCTTTTGTTCTCAGATGTGAGTTCTAGTCAAAATTTCACGGAAAGCCTACTTTGCACTTCACACCATGACTCTAAAATGATTTCTTTGTCAACTGAAGCTCTGACATTTTGGAGCATTTAACTTGATTTCTGGCTGCCTATTCTGTGGGGTATCTCCGAGGGAAAAATAGCAGTCCCTTATCAAAAAGCCTAACTATTCTGTACAGATAATTCCTACCATCCCATCCAGGAAAATTACTGACCTTTGGACATACAGCCCTGCAAAAAGCAAATTTAGAGCATTTTTACTCTTGATGTTTTATCTAGGATAAACGTAGAAATGGCTATGTGTATTCCATGTAGCACGTGCTTAGAAAATGTCATTGAACTGAGCTAAATTATCTGGAAGAAATGAGGCTTTTAAATGCTGTATATAATTTTACTATGAACCTTCCCTCCAGTCCTTTGGGAAGATACTTGCTTAGAAAATGTGTCAATACTTTCCTCCAAAATCAGGTCTGGGAAACCCCAAATGAGGTCCAAAGTCTGAGGTTCTAATCAGAGTTTCTTTGGGAAATGCCCATTTTATACAGTAATATGGAGTGGGACAGGTAAACACACCCCTCCCACATACACATACACACACAATATACATAAGTCTATATATTAACAATAGTTCTGTAAGTGGTAGAATTCTGTTATTTTTAAGTTTTCTTTATGCTGTTGCATATCTTACAAATTCCTATGATTAATATATATTAATAATGAGATGAACGATGATACCTTTTATTAAATTCTTACATCTGCCCGTCACTGTGATACACTTTCTTACTTTCTTAAACCTTGTTTAAGCCTCAAAACAGGACGAAAAGTAGGAACTATGATTAACCTCATTTTACTGATGGAAAAACTACAACTTAGAGGTTTTTCATTGCACACCTGGAAAGATGGAACGGTTAACAGGTGGCAAAGTCAATATATGAGTCCATGTCTATCTGAATCTACGTTTGTATTCTTTCCACTACACCATGTGATATAACTGATGCAAGAGAACCTTCATTGGACCACACATTAGAAGTGCCTCACCATGATCAACTTGTCCACGTTTATCGCCATGAGGTGGGATGTAAAATATTGCCCTCCATCTGAAGGCAGAATAGGAGATAGGCAGAAGGGACGCAAAGTAGGCATCTGAAAAGTTGGCTTTGTTTTCCCTACAAAGCATATAAAGCAATGTGGAGTGAAGGGAGACAGATGAATTGAGTACACACTCAAGACTATACTAACGCACAGCTGTGGATGGGAGGCCAACAGTTCAAGAAAACCTCGCCTACTCAGAGGTCTGACTTGCAGCAGCCTCAGCCAGTTGTAACCCAGGGGACCTCAAAATTAGTTTAAAGGACATTTGGGCACCACAGATGCCCCAAAGAGCTTTGAAATGAATAATGTTAGAAATATGTACAGATACCACTGGTCTCCTCCAGATAACTATATGTGTGAAAAACAGCAATGGATTAGATACAGAACTCATTGAGAGCTAAAGAAAGTCTACCAGTGGCAAGGAACAAGAGATCAGCAGAGCAGGCAGAAGAAGTAGAAGTGTCCAAGCAGAGCAGTAGGGTGAGGGTGGACATTCAGTGACTGGACCATCTGAGTCCTCCATGCTTCAACAGCCCCTAAATATATTACAATATTAGAACAAGAAAGGACACTGGAGGTTATTGGAGGTCACCTTAGACCCTTCCCTATTTTACAATGGAGTTGATGAAGTGACAAAACTATTGCTGCTAAAAATTATAATCCCAGGTCATTAGGAAGAAGTAATGATCATGTCAAAATACTATGTTTAAGAAGGCTACGAAAAGTAAAAATAAATGTAATGGCATTTACACACATAAACTTATATTTTCCGAAAAATGTTCTTTTGTGAAATATCTCATTCTCTGATGAGGTCAGATATATTGGTCATTATGATAAAACCTAGTAACAATAGTAGTAGAGGACATTCAGTTTTTCAAAGTCTACCATCTCTTTTCATCTTCATACCCTCCCTATGAAACTGCCAAGAGAAGTATTTGGTACAATTATCCTCACTTTATAGATGTGTCTCAGTGAAGCCACTCAAGGTTGGCAGAGCCACTATTAAAACCTGGACCTCCTAATTCACAGTTCTGGGCACTTTCTTCCATGTTTCATTGCCTCAAAGCTTCTTCTGAGGAGTGATGCTAGATAAAGTAAGTACCTAAGAAAAGGTGGCCATGCAATATCACTTATACATTTATTCTTTTAACAAACCAGTTAGCCATTGCCACAAAAAAACTACAAAAAACACCCCAAACTAAGTGGCTTTAAACAATAGTCATTATACTCTCACAAATTTATGTGTTGGTTGAGGGGTAGATAATTCAGGATGGGCTCCGCTGGTCAATTCTGCTGGTCTCAGCTATGGCCTGGCTGGCCTGGCTGGGGCTTGGCTGTGGTGGTACAGCTCTTCTCCATGTCTCTCATCCTCCTCCTCCTGGGGCTGGACAGTGAGCCCAGGCATGTACCTCTCATGGCAATAGTAGAGGTACAGGAAGATAAGCCTCATTTTCAAGTATTTTCCAAGCTTTTGGTCAGCCCTCCAAGCCTTTGACCCACGAATATTCCATCGGCCAAAGAAAGTCACATAACCAAACTCAAAGCCAAGAGGCAGGAAAATAGATTCCTCCTCTTTAATGGGACAAACTGCAAAGTCAGATGGCAAAGGATATGGATATGGGAGGAGTGAAGAATTGAGCCCATGAACGCAGTCTACGACAGTACCTACCATATTCCAGGCACTGTGCTAGGCACTAAGGAAACAGTGCTGATCATGATAGGAGCTGGCCTGCTAGAGCTTACAGTCAAAAACTCATCATTAAACATCCACCCACAGAGACTCCACTGCAGTCTGCTACAACTATAATCAAAATTTAACAATAAAGGTAAATCTGTTACCCTTATCTTATCTTGCATTTCTAGGAGGAATAAGTGTTTTCAGGGATTATCCATTATTTTGAAATCCTTTCACCACTGCTCCCCTTCTGTTGTCATGCATATGTCATATGGTCTCATATAGATATATTCGTTCAAGTAAATCATTGAATTTATTTAGAGAACCAGTGGAATAGCCTTTCTCCGCTCTTCTGGCTATGGGTCTATGTGAGAATCTGTGGGTAGGATGGAAAATTTCTCACTTTAAGAAGCTGAGGACTTGCATCCCAGGGCTCCACCCCTTTCAAGTATCCTGTCTGTATCACAAAGTTGTTACTTAATTCCAAAACACTTACTTAGAGCCATCTATGTATCAGGCTCAGTGATCAGGGTTTTTCCATCTAATGATTCATCTAATCCTCATGACAATGTTGTGAGTAAAACTAGTAGAAAATGTTCCCCGTATTCAACACATGGTTATTAAAGCACTAATTATACGCCAGGCACCGGGCCTGCCACATGAGAAATACATATATTTCTGGCCTTCAGAGAGACAGACCTGTAAACAATACAATTAAAATATAATGAGTTAAGAGCCCTTATAGGAGACAATGCACTTTAAAACATTATGCAAATATAAGGTATTATAATTAAGCATAGCTGTAGGTCTCGAAGACTGCATCCTGTTTTCAGAAGTACCTAATTTATATACAAGGAAATCTGTGGTACTGAGACAATTTGAAGTGAATGGAGGAATACCCTGACCCCAAACCATGTGCGACCATTGTTTCCATCATTCTGAGAAAATCCAATTAAAATAGAAAAAAAAAAAAGCATGATGCTTGCCAGACCAGCAGAAAAGTGACAGTCTTTGCAGATTCAAGAGAATACTGAAGAAATATATGTGCCCAGGACAGGGGATAAGGAAAAATGAGTAAACACTCCAAAAATGATATAGATTGAGGGAACTCAGGGCATAAACCTAAAAAATTAGCGCGTGGAGTGATCTTATTTAGGCATTGGTTCCAATTTCCTTGATATGAAATCAATGCCCATGAGTTCCAGACACACAAAAAAAGAGCTTAGCAGCTCCAGCACTTCACAAAATAATTGTTTAAACATATAATCAACCTAAATACTTATCCTTCTCCCCATAAACTTTTTCTCTACTTCTTTCCTTCCTTCCCCAAATATTTCCTAAAGTAAAGCATGCTAATTGCTGGAAGGTACCTTATGACATCAGCCACTGAGTCGGCTTATCTTATCAAAAACTTTCACTGACAAATAGAAACTGTTTTTAATAAAGCACATACCCTCAGACATAAGAGGAGTTATTTAGCACAAATTTAAAGCCCCCATAAAGCCCAACCACTGATGACTAGAGATGTTACTTAGAATATCAGTGCTACAATCTCAGCACTGCTTTCACTAAATGACTTTGCCAAAGTTATGAAACCTTCATAATTCCATGAAAAATGGGTGTCTCTAACAATACCATGTATAATTAAGCATATACTGCTGTGCAGTTGGAAAATTCCATTGTCACCTGCATCAGCCTCAAAGATCAATTTGCATACATGGATCAAAGGGAACCTTACAGCTTGCTGGTTTATTGAAAAATGAACCAGAAAAAAAAAAGTGAACCAGGACAATTTCTTTTTTTGCTTTTTTTTTTTTACATCTTTATTGGAGTATAATTGCTTCACAGTGGTGCATTAGCTTCTGCTCTACAACAAAGTGAATCAGTTATACATATACATCTGTTCCCATATCCCTTCCCTCTTGCGTCTCCCTCCCTCCCACCCTCCCCATCCCACCCCTCCAGGCGGTCACAGAGCACCGAGCTGATCTCCCTGTGCTATGCGGCTGCTTCCCACTAGCTATCTATTTTACGTTTGGTAGTGTATCTATGTCCATGCCGTTTTAAGACCTCATTAAATCTCTCAAATTCATCAGAATAAGAATGTTTTGACTTGTAAACAGCAAAGTACTTTAAAAGGAATTATGAGGGAGATGCATTTATCAATTGCTTGAGTTGAACTTTTCTGATGTGTTTGTTTTCATTCCTGGTCTCTCTCAAGCCTCAATATTCTTCAATCTTGTTCAAATTAATGATATATTTTAAAGTCAAGTCGAATTGATATTATTGCATTCAATTAAACATGCAAAGCTTCGGCAGGTCCTCCGGAAGTGCAGGAGTGGAGAAAATATTGCTGACATGAAATAGAAACCAAAGCCCCTCGCGTCTTCATTTTGTGCAACATCCTTCCAGGAGAACCAAGCAAGGGACAAGCCAGGCTGGGGAGTTATTCATGGCCAGGATAGAGGGAGGGAATGGAAAGCAGAGACCAGGGTCAAGGACAAAGGCCCACTTCTACTGGTGATAGAGGGTCACTGTGACTGTCCTTTACCTATTACCTCTCAGCTCTAAGATCACCCTTCTGTGAGCCTGGAGCTGGAACTCTGCAAGCCACAATTTCCCAGCACCCTTGCTAGCTGGTTTCCTGTCCAGTTTTGCCAGGGGGAGACTGAACGTGGAGGAGCTCCTAGAGAAAACTGGAACGTGGGAGGAGGGGAAAGGGGACTTCCTACTTCTTTCCCAGTCTCTGTCAGCATCACTCCAACAGCAGCCTCACCCTGCACCCTGAGAGGTGCCAGGAGCGGCTGGAGGATCAGTCATCTGTGCTCCCTCACTCCCTGGGCCATGCTACCTAGGCCATCAGAGCATCCACTGGATTACCCCCTTACTGGCCCCAGTACCAGCAGCAGGGCATCTGCTCCACGGAGGTCCAGGCACCAGTCACAACCTGCTCCATTTCCAAGCCCCTGGGCTCTAAGACACCCCTTGTCCCTCTTGTCCTCCCAGCCCAGGGTGGGAACAGCTCCTGCAGCTGTTCATCTAGGGCCTCCCTAGGCTTCTCCTTTTGTTCGCTAGCCTTCCAACACCCGTGTAACCAATTCCTGTATTAAATCCCTTCCATGTAAATTCCTAGTGTAGTTTCTTTTTTCTTGACTAGATCCTAATTGATATTCTCACCAAGGCAGCGACTGTCAATGAAGAAAGAAAGGGGAGTTTTGCATTGCTGGTGAGGGACTGGGGAAAGGATCAATACGTGATTTTTGGAAGCTGTAGAGGTGACTCTGATAATATTGCCATTCCCCACCATTATTCTTTCTGCCATTCTTCCTCCTTTAACTGTAATGTGGTTTTTGGGCCGTCTTACAAGGGCATACTGTGTGCATCTAAAGGTAGCTGCAATGGAAGAGATCTATGGGAGTCTTCAAGGAGTTCCTTTACCCATGAGCCCCACTGGTCAATCCACCTACCACACAGGTGTCAATAGTGGTGATCTGTAATGATGCTAGACCATATACGACCATACTTCTGTCACCATTCCTTTCAAAGGCTGCCCTCCCCAGCCAGTCATGGGAGGGGCACACGAGCTACCAACCCTCACAAGAATTAGAGGCCACACATGTAATTGTGCCTATACTCTGGCATGAGGACACAGTCAGCCCACACAGGAGCCAAGTAAACAGAACCTAAGCCCAGGGCTTAGGAAAAGGTTCCCAACCCTTGACATTGAACAACCTCACCAGCAAATGTACTTTCAAAACCGGACTAAACATCTTCCACCCCAGCAGAGATCATAGCCCAGAAACAAATTCAAGCTAAAAACTCATTTAGAAAACTGGAAACTCTTTAGTATTGGTTTTTACACACGAATGCCATAATAATGTTGTTATATCTGTAGGGTATCTTTATCTCTCTAGTGTTTTGGTTGTGTTGTATTTTCATTAAATATTAACCAACAAATATTTCAAGAAACGTAGGAGGGTGATTCCCTAAATAAATAACTTTGGTTTTAAAAAAGATCACTTCTAGAAATTATTAATGCAATGAATGGAGATGAATACTTTAAAACTGAACTCTAGCAGATGTTGACTGCAGCATTTAGCTTCCCTTTCTGAGCATCACTGAGCCCCTCATGGCCAGAGCTAATATGACCTCAAGAAAATAAAACCAGTCTTGGCTCAGTGATTTAGAGGCAGTGGGGGGAGTTGGGAATAAATGCTAATGGTTTTCAGTCAAACCCAAAGCAAAATACAAGGCAGCCAAAGCAAATATGTATTTTTTGTCTTACACTTCCAGCTGACATTTGTGTGGCAGGATAAGGTCTTAACCCTGATAAATAATTGTTTGAGTTAACAGCCCCTGATTCGGTTTACCTTTCAGCTGGCGGGGGGGAGGGTGGGAAACACATGAAATCATACGAAGGAAACAGAGGATAAGACGAATGTTTCACAATAGTTCTGTTGTATTTACCAATCTCTTAGGCTGGCTGCTGGCTCATCTTCAATTCCAGTCTTTACGCCCACCTAGCCTCCACCACACACGACCCACATCTTCACACATCTAGAGCTCTGCACAGCAATATTTTCTCCATTATTTACCAGTATTCTTCTCAGCTCTTCTTCATTATATGCCTTTCAAGTAGGGCTAACCCCTAATTTATAGGACAACTTACATTCAGTGTGACAGCTCTTAAACTTGCAGCAAACAGGAAGAAAAAATATCGTTTGATAAATTTATCAGTTTGAATCCACTCATATGTTCCCTGTTAGTTGCTGGAAAGTTATATGTAAAGTATATAAATGTAAGGATGCACACTTTTCTGGCAATTGTTTTGTGATGTCTCTGATATTCCTTAAATCTGCCCCCCCGACCCAAATCCTGCAAGTTTATCTACAGAAGGGAAGGGAGCTAGTGCCAACTCACTTTGCATTCAGGGTACATTCCTTCGTAATGTATCTACTTGTTTGTATTTGCTGAAGGTATGCATATGTCCTGAACATTTACTCTATATGATATGTCCTATATATCTGCCTGAATTATCAACAGTTTGAACCCATGAGCCTCCAGCAAAATATTTAACTTTTATTTTTGCCACTCCTCGCAGCATGACACACAGAGAGATCCTCAGTAGAGCAGATATGACAGAGGCTGTTGGCACCCTGCCACATCCTCTTGACATCCATTATCCTCTTACATGCCTGTGGCTTTCAAGGCAAGTCCCTGTGGCCCACTGCCTGAAAGGCCTCTCCAGCCATGGAAGCATGCTCTGTCCACGCATGGGGAAGGCCTGAAGGGCTAGCAGTTAACGCTGCCCCCAGTGGCTGTCAGTCAATGAAGGATGGGAGTGGGTGGATACACACCCCAGCTTCCTTACCCCTTGGGTGGAACAACTCTGAGGCATGTTGTACACAATCTTGCAGAAGCCACTGACGGTCAGTCACCCACAGCAGTAAGGTTCTCGTGAGCTCGTCTCTGTATTGGCTTCCTTCCCTTCCACGTCTCACTCTGCCCCTTTCCCACCAGTGCTCTCCGGGATGGCTCCCAAAGAAACTACTTGCATCCATATCTTGTCTCGAGGTCTGCTTATGAGGGACACTCCGCTAAAATCACTCGGCAAATGTTTTCAGTGATGTGTATGGGTCTTTCTGCCCCACAGACTTGAAAAATGAAAGGTCTCATACTTGGGAATGGGGGAATAAAAATGACTTTAGAGCTTTGTTTTCTAAATGCACCACACATTCCCCCATAGGAGGTAGGGGCAGGCACCAAAGCCATATTATATATTGCTATCAGTATAACCTCGCTTTTGACCAATAGGCCAGTAAAGCCTTCGATAATGACACACCTTGACTAAATCGGGGCCTGGACCGGCAGAGTTGAGTCAGGCGCCCTAGCAAAGACACTGGTGATACTGCTGGACAAATGGTCCCCACTCCTCAGCCCATGGATCAATTCACAGCTAGGAATTAACATAGAAGCGGAGGAGTCTCTTGGAAAGAACAGCTTAAGATTCCAACCCTTTCTGTGTGAGGTTCAACATGACTGAAGCCACTTCATGGCCCTGACCACGGCCAGATAACAGAAAAGTGCACTGAGGTCATAAGGAAGGGTGGCCTAGAGTGACCACTTGACTGGATTTAGCGGCAAGGACTCATGTTGGAAGAGGACCGTCACTTGGAGTCCTCTCGGAGGCTGGTGCTGGAATCCGTCCGCACCCATAGTCCACTCCTGGCCGAGTCTAGCACTTAGGGAAGACACATTCACCATTGCACTTACTCAACAAATACTCTCGTGCTGGGCGAGGTACTGGGGATTCAACGGCCAGCAAAAGAGATGTGTCCCTGCCTTTGCAGACCTTACAGTAGAGTGTGGAAGACACATATTAGACAAGCAGGAAAACAGGTAGCTACCTACAAAAGGTGGATCTGAACAATATCAGAAGTCAGAATTTCAAGGCAAAGGGGATGTAAAGGAAGCAGGCTGGAGAAAATAGCATGTGTGAAGGTCCTGAGGGGGCAGGGAAGATGGGATCTTTAAGGAACAGAAAGAAAGCCAATGCAGTTAAGGTGAGGAAAGAAAGAAAGAGAGAGAGAGAGAAAGAGAGAGAGAACAACCTTATTAAAGTTTTGCTCTTCACCCTGAGTCCTACAGGAAGCCGCTGAAGAGGTCTTAAATGGGAGCTCCCCATAGAGGAATTCAGGGTCTACGAAGGGGTCCTCGCCAATGTCAGCCATAGTAGTGAAACAGGTAGATGAGAGAGAGGGAAAGAGAGACAGAGAGACAGAGGGAGAGGGAGAGCAAGAGGAAGGAAGGGAGGGAGAGAGAGGGAGAGAAAGGGAATTTAGAACACTGTCTGACACATAGTAAGTACGCAGTAAATATTAGCTACTGAAGGACTCTTTTCTTTAAATAGAAAAGCCCTCAGCTCTTCAAGTAACTCCATCTTGGGGTAAATCTTTACAAGCCCCAAGATTTTTCTAGAAGTGCTAGTGCCTACTTGATGGTCATTAATTAAATTAAAACTGTCTACCAATTTAACAGGGGATCTCAAACCTAGCTGCTCATTATAACTACCTGGGGAGCTTTTAAAAATAATGACTCTTGGGCCTCCCTGGTGGCGCAGTGGTTAAGAGTCCGCCTGCCGATGCAGGGGATACGGGTTCGTGCCCCGGTCTGGGAGGATCCCATATGCCGCGGAGCGGCTGGGCCCGTGAGCCATGGCCGCTGGGCCTGCGCATCCGGAGCCTGTGCTCCGCAACGGGAGAGGCCACAACAGTGAGAGGCCCACATACCGCAAAAAGAAAAAAAAAAAATAATGACTCTTGAAGATGGCTGAGTAGAAGGACGTGCACTCACTCCCCCTCGTGAGAGCACCAGAATCACAACTAACTGCCGAACAATCATCAACGGGAAGATACTGAACTCACCAAAAAAGATACCCCACATCCAAAGACAAAGGAGAAGCCACAATGAGACGGTAGGAGGGGTGCAATCACAATAAAATCAAATCCCATAACTGCTGGGTGGGTGACTCACAAACTGGAGAACACTTATACCACAGAAGTCCACCCACTGGAGTGAAGGTTCTGAGCCCCACGTCAGCCTTCCCAACTTAGGGGTCCGGCAACGGGAGGAGGAATTCCTAGAGAATCAGACTTTGAAGGCTAGTGGGATTTGATTGCAGGATTTCGATGACTGGGGGAAACAGAGACTCCACTCTTGGAGGGCACACACAAAGTAGTGTGCGCATTGAGTCCCAGGGGAATGAGCAGTGACCCCCATAGGAGACTGAACCAGACCTACCTGCTAGTGTTGGAGGGTCTCCTGCAGAGGCGGGGGGTGGCTGTGTCTCACCGTGAGGACAAGGACACTGGCAGCAGTAGTTCTGGGAAGTACTCCTTGGGGTGAGCCCTCCCAGAGTCCACCATTAGCCCCACCAAAGAGCCGGGTAGGCTCCAGTGTTGGGTCGCCTCAGGCCAAACAGCCAACAGGGAGGGAATGCAGCCCCACCCATCAGCAGTCAAGTGGATTAAAGTTTTACTGAGCTCTGCCCACCAGAGCAATAGCCAACTCTACCCACCACGAGTCCCTCCCATCAGGAAACTTGCACAAGCCTCTTAGATAGCGTCATCCACCAGAAGGCAGACAGGAGAAGCAAGAAGAACTACAATCCTGCAGCCTGTGGAACAGCAACCACGTTCACAGAAAGACAGACAAGATGAAAAGGCAGAGGGCTATGTACCAGAAGAAGGAAGAAGATAAAACCCCAGAAAAACAACTAAATGAAGTGGAGATAGGCAACCTTCCAGAAAAAGAATTCAGAATAATGATAGTGAACATGATCTAGGACCTCAGAAAAAGAATGGAGGCAAAGATCGAGAAGATGCAAGAAATGTTTAACAAAGACCTAGAAGAATTAAAGAACAAACAAACAGAGATGAACAATACAATAACTGAAATGAAAACTACACAAGAAGGAATCGATAGCAGAATAACTGAGGCAGAAGAATGGATAAGTGACCTGGAAGACAGCATGGTGGAATTCACTGCTGTGGAACAGAATAAAGAAAAAAGAATGAAAAGAAATGAAGACAACCTAAGAGACCTATGGAACAACATTAAACACAACAACATTCGCATTATAGGGGTCCCAGAAGGAGAAGAGAGAGAGAAAGGACCAGAGAAAATACTTGAAGAGATTATGGTCGAAAACTTCCCTAATATGGGAAAGGAAATAGCCACCCAAGTCCAGGAAGTGCAGCAAGTCCCATATAGGATAAACCCAAGGAGAAACATGCCGAGACACATAGTAATCAAATTGGCAAAAATTAAAGACAAAGAAAAATTATTGAAAGCAGCAAGGGAAAAATGACAAATAACATACAAGGGAACTCCCATAAAGTTAACAGCTGATTTCTCAGCAGAAACTCTACAAGCTAGAAGGGAGTGGCACGATATACTTAAAGTGATGAAAGGGAAGAACCTACAACCAAGATTACTCTACCCGGCAAGGATCTCATTCAGATTTGATGGAGAAATCAAAAGCTTTACAGACAAGCAAAAGCTAAGAGAATTCAGCACCACCAAACCAGCTCTACAACAAATGCTAAAGGAATTTCTCTAAGTGGGAAACACAAGAGAAGAAAAGGACCTACAAAAACAAACCCAAAACAATTAAGAAAATGGTCATAGGAATATACATATCGATAACTAGCTTAAACGTGAATGGATTAAATGCTTCAACCAAAAAGACACAGGCTTGCTGAATGGATACAAAAACAAGACCCATATATATATATACTGTCTACAAGAGACTCACGTCAGACCTAGGGATACATACAGACTGAAAGTGAGGAGATGGAAAAAGCTATTCCATGCAAATGGAGATCAAAAGAAAGCTGGAGGAGCAATACTCATATCAGATAAAATAGACTTTAAAATAAAGAATGTTACAAGAGACAAGGAAGGACACTATATAATGATCAAGGGGTCAATCCAAGAAGAAGATATAACAATTATAAATATATATGCACCCAACATAAGAGCACCTCGATACATAAGGCAACTGGTAACAGGTATAAAAGAGGAAATCGACAGTAACACAATAATAGTGGGGGACTTTAACACCTCACTTACACCAATGGACAGATCATTCAAAATGAAAATAAATAAGGAAACAGAAGCTTTAAATGACACAGTAGACCAGATAGATTTAATTGATATTTATAGGACATTCCATCCAAAACCAGCAGATTACACCTTCTTCTCAAGTGCACATGGAACATTCTCCAGGATAGATCACATCTTGGGTCACAAATCAAGCCTCAGTAAATTAAAGAAAATTGAAATCATATCAAGCATCTTTTCTGACCACAACGCTATGAGATTAGAAATGAATTACAGGGGAAAAAATGTAAAAAACACAAACACGTGGAGGCTAAACAATACATTACTAAATAACCAAGAGATCACTGAAGAAATCAAAGAGGAAATCAAAAAATACCTAGAGACAGGGCTTCCCTGGTGGCGCAGTGGTTGAGAATATGCCTGCCAATGCAGGGGACACGGGTTTGAGCCCTGGTCTGGGAAGATCCCACATGCCGCGGAGCAACTAGGCCCGTGAGCCACAACTACTGAGTCTGCGTGTCTGGAGCTTCTGCTCCGCAAAGAGAGGCTGCAACGGTGAGAGGCCCATACACCGCGATGAAGAGTGGCCCCCGCTCTCCACAACTAGAGAAAGCCCTCGCACAGAAATGAAGACCCAACACAGCCAAAAATAAATAAATAAATAAATATTTTAAAAAATACCTAGAGACAAATGACAGTGACAACACGATGATTCAAAACCTATGGGATGCAAGAGCAGTTCTAAGAGGGAAGTTTATAGCAATACAAGCCTACCTCAAGAAACAAGAAAAATCTCAAATAAATAATCCAACCTTACACCTAAAGGAACTAGAGAAAGAAGAACAATCAAAACCCAAAGTTAGTAGAAGGAAAGAAATCATAAAGATCAAAGCAGAAATAAATGGAATAGAAACAAAGAAAACAATAGCAAAGATCAATAAAACTAAAAGCTGGTTCTTTGAGAAGATAAACAAAACTGATAAACCATTAGCCAGACTCATCAAGAAAAAGAGGGAGAGGACTCAAATCAATAAAATTAGAAATGAAAAAGGAGAGGTTACAACAGACACCACAGAAATACAAAAAGCATCCTAAGAGACTACTACAAGCAACTCTATGCCAATAAAATGGACAACCTGGAAGAAATGGACAAATTCTTACGAAGGTATAACCTTCCACAACTGAACCAGGAAGAAATAGAAAATATGAACAGAACAATCACAAATAATGAAATTGAAACTGTGATTTAAAAACTTCCAACAGGGCTTCCCTGGTGGCTCAGTGGTTGAGAATCCGCCTGTCAATGCAGGGGACGTGGGTTCAAGTCCTGGTCCGGGAAGATCCCACATGCCGCGGAGCAACTAAGCCCATGTGCCACAACTACAGAGCCTGCATGCGTGCCTAGAGCTGGTACTCCACGACAAGAGAAGTCAACGCAATGAGAAGGAGCCTGCTCGCCGCAACTAGAGAAAGCCCACACATAGCAACGAAGACCCAACGCAGCCAAAAATAGATAAATAAATAAATTTATTTTAAAAAATCTTCCAACAAACAAAAGTCCAGGACCAGATGGCTTCACAGGTGAATTCTATCAAACATTTAGAGAAGAGTTAACACCCATCCTTCTCAAACTCTTCCAAAATATTGTAGAGGAAGGAACACTCCCAAACTCATTCTATGAGGCCACCATTACTCTGATACCAAAACCAGACAAAGATACTACAAAAAAGAAAATTACAGACCAATATCACTGATGAATACAGATGCAAAAATCCTCAACAAAATACTAGCAAACAGAATCCAACAACACATTAAAAGGATCATACACCATGATCAAGTGGGATTTATCCCAGGGATGCAAGGATTCTTCAGTATACGCAAATCAATCAATGTGATACACCATATTAACAAATTGAAGAAGAAAAACCATATGATCATCTCAATAGATGCAGAAAAAGCTTTTGACAAAATTCAACACCCATTTATGATAAAAACTCTCCAGAAAGTGGGCATTGAGGGAACCTACCTCAACATAATAAAGGCCATATTCGACAAACCCACAGCAAACATCATTCTCAATGGTGAAAACCTGAAAGCATTTCCTCTAAGTCAGGAACAAGACAAGGATGTCCACTCTCGCCACTATTATTCAACATAGTTTTGGAAGTCCTAGCCATGGCAATCAGAGAAGAAAAAGAAATAAAAGGAATACAAATTGAAAAAGAAGAAGTAAAACTGTCACTGTTTACAGATGACATGATACTATACATATAGAATCCTAAATATGTTACCAGAAAACTACTAGAGCTAATCAATGAATTTGGTAAAGTTGCAGGATACAAAATTAATGCACAGAAATCTCTTGCATTCATTCCTATACACTAATGAAGAAAAAGCTGAAAGAGAAATTAAGGAAATACTCCCATTTACCATTGCAACAGAAAGAATAAAATACCTAGGAATAAACCTACCTAGGGAGATAAAAGACCTGTATGCAGAAAACTATAAGAAACTGATGAAAGAAATTAAAGACGATACAAACAGATGGAGAGATACACCATGTTCTTGGATTGGAAGAATCAATATGGTAAAAATGACTATACTACCCAAAGCAATCTACACATTCAATGTAAACCCTATCAAATTACCAATGGCATTTTTTATAGAACTAGAACAAAAAATCTTAAAATTTGTATGGAGACACAAAAGACCCCGAATAGCCAAAGCGGTCTTGAGGGAAAAAACGGAGCTGGAGGAATCAGACTCCCTGAGTTCAGACTATACTACAAAGCTACAGTAATCAAGACAATATGGTACTGGCACAAAAACAGAAATACAGATCAATGGAACAGGATAGATAGCCCAGAGATAAACCCAGGCACATATGCTCAACTAATCTATGACAAAGGAGGCAAGGATATATAATGGAGAAGAGACAGTCTCTTCAATAAGTGGTGCTGGGAAAACTGGACTAATGCCTACATGTAAAAGAATGAAATTAGAACACTGCCTAACACCACACACAAAAATAAACTCAAAATGGATTAGAGACCTAAATGTAAGACCGGACACTACAAAACTCTTAGAGGAAAATTTAGGAAGAACACTCTTTGACATAAATCACAGCAAGATCTTTTTTGATCCACCTCCTAGGGTAATGGAAATAAAAACAAAAAGAAACAAATGGGACCTAATGAAACTTAAAAGCTTTTGCACAGCAAAGGAAACTACAAAGAAGACGAAAAGATAACCCTCAGAATGGGAGAAAATATTTGCAAATGAAGCAACTGACAAAGGATTAATCCCCCAAATTTACAAGCAGCTCATGCAGCTCAATATCAGAAAAACAAACAACCCAATCCAAAAATGGGTAGAAGACCTAAATAGACATTTCTCCAAAGAAGACATACAGATGGCCAAGAAGCACATGAAAAGCTGCTCAACATCACTAATTATTAGAGAAATGCAAATTAAAACTACAGTGAGGTATCGCGTCACACCAGTTAGAATGGGCATCATCAGAAAATCTATAAACAACAAATTCTGGAGAGGGTGTGGAGAAAAGGGAACCCTCTTGCACTGTTGGCGGGAATGTAAATTGATACAGCCACTATGGAGAACAGTATGGAGGTTCCTTAAAAAACTAAAAATAGAATTACCATATGATCCATCAATCCCACTACAGGGCATAAACCCAGAGAAAAGCATAGTTCTAAAAGACACATGCACCCCAGTGTTCATTGCAGCACTATTTACAGTAGCCAGGTCATGGAAGCAACCTAAATGCCCATCAACAGACGAATGGATAAAGAAGATGTGGTACATATATACAATGGAGTATTACTCAGCCATAAAAAGGAATGAAATTGGGTCATTTGTTGAGACGTGGATGGATCCAGAGACTGTCATACAGAGTGAAGTAAGTCAGAAAGAGAAAAACAAATATCGTATATTAACGCATGTATGTGGAACCTAGAAAAATGGTATGGATGAACCGGTTTGCAGGGCAGAAGTTGAGACACAGATGTAGAGAACAAACGTATGGACACCAAGGGGGGGAAGCCACGGGGGGGTGGTGATGAATTGGGAGATTGGGATTGACATGTATACACTGATGTGTATAAAATTGATGACTAATAAGAACCTGCTGTATAAAAAAATAAATAAAATTCAAAAATTCAAAAAAAAGTAATAATGACTCTTTGACATCCCCCAACCAATCAAATCAAAGCCCCTAGGAGGTAGGGTGTGAGCCTGAGTATTTTTGAAAGCTCCCCAGTTTCTTTTATATGTGTCCAGCTTTGAGAATCAGGACATCTTAACATGGCTTAGTGTATTACTAAACAGCTAGCCAGTCTATTCCCAGCCCAAATGGGTTACAAGAGAGGTAGATTGAAGTTGGGATGAACTTGCTGACAGCCTGCTTTGGGCTGGGCATTTTTCATCCACTGTGTTATTCAGTATCAAAAAAATTCATTAAAAAATTAAGGGAATTCCCTGGCGGTCCAGTGGTTAGGACTCTGCGCTTTCACTGCTGAGGGTGCAGGTTCAATCCCTGGTCAGGGAATTAAGATCCTGCAAGCTTTGCCGCATGGCCAAAAAAAATTTGTTTTTTTAATTTGATGAGACAACTCTTTTCATCCCATTTCATAGATGAAAAACAACTGATACTCAGAGAAGCAAGTTGCCCAGGTCACACAAGTAAACGGGGGGAGAGATGCAGGATTCAAGCTCTAGTCCCTTTGTGTTCCAAATCGTACCATCTGCCTACTTCTGCCATACTGCTTTCTAAGACAGAGGTGGATGGTTGAGACCCTTGAGAAGCCAAAAAGGAAATTAGAGTCTGAGAAGGTGGTGGCATTGAGAAGGGTCACGGAGGGAAGTATCAGAGGACACAAGACAAACTTTCCATAGGTCACTGTTTCCCACGGACAGTGCTGCCAGCCCTGGCAGACCTCTAGGCAGCCTCCCCTCACTCAGAAACCTCTCCCCGGGTTACTGACGCATCATCCGTGATGTTCGCTCTTCCTCTCACACCCCTCATCTAATTCTTCAGGTTTTTTTAACTCTTTTTTTTTTAAAATTTTTGGCCGAAGCACGCAGCATGAGGGATCTTAGTTCCCCAACCAGGGATCAAATTCTCGCCCCCTGCAGTGGAAGCATGGGGTCTTAACCACTGGACCACCAGGGAAGTCCCTAATTCATCAGTTAAGTCCTATCATCTACGCTTTTCAAGTATCTCCAGGATCTAGCAACTTCTCACTCTCCGCACAGCTACAACCCTAGACCGAGTCGGCCCGACTCCCTCCCAGGAGACCGTGTGAGCTATGGTGGGAAAGAGAAATCAAAATCGGAGCGCGCTGATCCAGCAGGCAGCTCCCTTTCAAACCCTCCAGGGCCTTCCCATTTCAACCAGACCACAATCTCGACCCCTCACCGTGACCTCGGGGCCCTCCAAGCTCTGGGCCCACCGATTTCTCCAGCTCCGTCTCCTGCAGCGCTCGCTCTCCCTCTGCCTGGCCTTCCACCTGCCCTGCGATGCTTGCTGCCCTCTCGAGGTGTCCCTGCATGTCGTTTCTTCCCTCTGCTTCTCCTCACTTAGCTCTCAATTCCATTGTCACCTCTTCAGAGAGGCCTCACCTGGCCACCAGAGCTAAAGAGGCCCCCATCCCCACCTTGCTGGTCAAGTGCCCGGCATTCAATCACCACTTGCTTACTGGCGGTCATGCTACTAAAAGTGTAACTGTGTCCATGGCCAGAAGGATTGTGATTCTTTGGTTGGAAATTCTATTCATCGTACTCTGACCTGCTCTTCAGCGTTGAACTCATCACCAGGCCTCCCTCTCTGTTTGCAAAATGATTAACGTGAGTCTTCAGGTGACCTTCTGACTGAGGACTCAGTGTCTGTCAGCGATTAGACTCCCAGGGCCACGTTCAGAAAGAGGGACGACCCAAAGCCAAATCTTTATCTTGCACCTTTCCTTTGCGTCTGATGTTGGCTTTTCGCTTGCATTTAGCACATTCGAGAAGGAGGCAAATAAACATTACACTGGCTGACACTGTGTGAACGTGCATCAGATTCAGTCAGGGCAGGAAGGCTGGGAGCAAACTGTCCCCAGAAATCCCCACAGGCTTGGACCAGACTCTAAATCCATTAATCTCCTGCAAGATAACCAAGCCCACTGCCAATAAAACATTAACAGCACCATTTCCTGGACTTGGCATTATCTAAGAGTCCAAACAGACCCAGAAAATGGAGCGCAGCTTCTACTCCAGGCCGCTCACGGAAGCGTGGATGGTGCATGGGACAAACGACAAAGCTGCCCCTGTGGTTAGTGTCTGGGCTTCTGTCTGCCCTCCTTAATGGCAACATTAACCTGCTTTTCTCCTCTTTGTGGTCAGAAGTTCTAAACCTGTGGACCCCCATGAGGTCTATGGGTAGATTTCAGGGGGTCCATGACTTTTTTAAAAAAATATTTATTTATTTATGTATTTATTTTGGCTGTGCCACATCTTACTTACAGCTCGCGGGATCTTAGTGGAAGCATGTGGGATCTAGTTCCCTGACCAGGAATCAAACCCGGGCCCCCTGCATGGGGAGCGTGGAGTCCTAGCCACTGGACCACCAGGGAAGTCCTAGGGGGTCCATGACTTGAATGGGGAAATTTTTACCTTTTTGTTTTCAGTACTAGCACTGCCTGTGACTTTGTCACCAATAAAATTCAAGGTTGTTGTCATATCACATTTTGGTTGTTGCAGAGCTCAAAATACTGTGAACACCCATCACTACTTCAAAATTAAACAGTTATTAGACCTATCACTAGATCTTGTTATTTCCCACGTTGATAAAGAAGGGCACATATTACTCTAGCACAAATCTGGGGTTTTTTTTCTAGTATTTTGACAGCAGTATTTCTTTTTTTTTTTTTTTTTTTTCTGGCCACACCGCACGGCTTGTGGGATCTTAGTTTCCCGACCAGGGACTGAACCCAGGCCCTTGGCAGTGAGAGCGTGGAGTCCTAACCACTGGACCATCAGGGAATTCCCATACAGCAGTATTTCAATATAACTGATCTCCTTTGTTATATGTATTTTATTTTATGTATTTAAAAACATTTTCTGAGAGGAACGCCACAAGCTTTGCCAGCCTTCCAAAGCCTAGCTCCCACCTCAGATCCTATATTAAAGTGGCCAAGTCCTCCCACTGATCCTTCAGAGAAGTTTTTGCCTTAGGCAACTTTGCAATGCAGATAAGTTTATTTTATTTGTCTCCACACCACACCCCACTCGGTCCTGTGTCACTGTCCCTAGCAGTGTTTGTTAGCTTTTGTGGGCCATGCCACCTTTTAATAAACATTCATGACCACCTTTAATGAGGGTCTCTGAAATGCAAATGAAATGCTCTCTGAAATGCAAAACAAATTAAACACTGTGATTAAAAACCACTCAGTGGGGCAAAGTGCTGCTTTGTCTTAAACCATCACATTTCAACTTTGCCAGAGCTTCTGATTCCCCAGTCTCAGCAACAACCTTCCAAATGAATGCCCTTGTGAGAGGATACACACCTAGAGATCACCCTGTCCTTGGCTACCCTGTCCAAGGTATTTACCTCACTAAGCACCCTACCCCGACCAGAACTGCACACTAGGACAGGCTGGCTTCTCCCATTCCTGGCCCAGGACGTAAGGGAGAGGGGCTCATTGGTGTGATGTGGGCAACTCCTCTTTTGCTTTAGTTCTGAGATGACAAAGGTAGGGTTTCTGGAAAAGTTTACTGAGACACTAAAGAGAAAGGTAGAAACCATGTAGAAAATGCGAATGTACAGAATCAAACTTGTCTTCACAGAACCGATTTCTTATTCCAGGGTGAGTGCAGTCTGGCTTCACACTGACTGGCCTGGCATGGATCATCGGGCACTCAAGCCCCTGTTATTTTACTTCCCTCTGTCTGGCTGAGATGTGAGATTTGGCAACTCTGAACCCTACCCAGAGGGAGCTTATGGTTGGCACAGCTTCTAGGTCTGGCAGGAGTCAGGCCCTGCCAATGTCAGCCTCCTGACTCACCTCCAGGTGTGGGCAGAGTGAGAAAAGAAGGGGGCCAATGACAGAATCGAAAAGAAAGCCAACATTGGAGGGGCGGGCCGAGGATATGGACTCAAAGGAGCGGTACAGAAGCAACAATGGTGGAGACGAGCCACCCGAGAGTCAAGAAACGAGCACTGTGCGGGGGGCCCAGCCGAGTGTCCTTCTCTTTGGTTCCCCCTTTAGGCCACTACTGGTACTGCACCTAGTCCTGCACCCCAGCCAGGGTACAGGTAGGTAGCCCTGCCCAGGACTGCAGACACACATGTACACCCTAGTTCCTGCTTGGTCCTCCCAACACACATTTCCCACCTCCTTCTCCCTTTTCTGACAGGCGTAAAACCCTAATCTCTTTCCCAACCTCTCCTGATTTTAGGAGTAGCCATGTGCTATAGGTCTGGCCATGCAGACATATGGGGAAATCTGCTGGGGTGCTTCTGGAGAAAACATCCCTTTCCTTATTAAAGGAACAGACATAACTTTGCCCCCTTTTCCTGCCTGAAATGAAATTGCGATAGTCGTATTTCAACCATAGGCAACAAACACAAAGGGAAGTCCAGGAGAAGGGCACAGATGCCATCTCTAATGTTCTTGAGCTACTGAACCAAAGCCCAGTGGCTACCTCTAGATTTTGGATTATGCAGGAAAAAATCAGTCCTTTTTTGTTGAAGCCACTCTTAGTTGCGTTTTGTAACTTGTGGACAAAAGCATTCCTAACTCATACACCAGAACAGTCTCCTCCTTCCAACATCTATCCATCAACTCAAAGTAACAACTCTGCTCCGTGCCCAAACCCATCTGCTGTGAGGCCCACCCCTCCCTAGCAACCGCCGAGACTGCGCAAATACTGATGCCACAGGTGACAACCCTTGGATAGCACTACTAACTGGGTTCACGTTCAATGTCAAATCCCTCTCTTCTGGTTAATTATATCTAGCTCCAACCTATCCTAGATCTTGGTTTTGTCTCATCACCCAACACCCTACAAAGAGGTTCCACAGCACATAGTTGCAGAAAGACCAAGTACGTGAAGTTCTTGACAGTGATTTTCACTCAAACCTCACTCCTTCATGAAGTCCTCCCTCATCACCCCAACATGAAGTGACTTCCTCATCTTTGAATGCCACTAACATTGCACCACTCGTTTAGTGCTGAACGCTTATGGCACTCTTATGCATTGGTCTTAATTATCTTCCACATCCAGCAAGCCTCCCCAACCCTCTCAGTCTGAGTTAGTCACCCCTAATACCAACCCTTGCAATGCCTTACGCATTCTTCTATTAGAGTCCTCACCAGGTTTTTGTCACCTTCTCTACATCCTCCAGTAAACTATGACCTTCTTTAGATAGGGATGCTATCTTACTCACAACATTTATCAGTTCTCAAGTTGGACACAGTACATATTAGGTGCTTAATAAATTTATGTTGAATGAATGAAGAATCTCATCTCCCTACCAACATATCAAGCTCATTGAGAACAGAAATCTAGATTTTTGCCTCCTTCCACCCCCCCTAGTGATACACACGGTGGGCTTATAATAGACATTTGGCCACTGATTTGTATAGACAACCATGTTTTACTTCAATAACTTCTACTTGACAGATAAGGAACATGATTTTGCTTGTAGATGCACATATATAAACATGTAACTGTGAAATATGTATGTACAAATATATACAACACTTAGCCAAGAGGTGCCAAATGAAAGCTTGGCTTGGGAAAACTTTTTTCCCACCAAACTGCCTGGTGGTTTGACTCAACCCTCCAACTGTTCTTCCTGCATGCATACATAGCCTCTATTATTTTCTCACTAAAAGCTTTGCAACAAAAATCATCAACAATTAAAAGGAGTCACTTCTGAAGAAGTTCTCAAATGAAGCAAAGCAAGATAAGAGGGTTTATCACTGGTAAGAGCAAGGTGCCTTCTAAGGCCAGTTTAACACTGATACAAATACCCTGTGACATTACTCAGGAAAAGTCTACCAGGGCTTTGCTAGTGATGTTCTCAGGAAAGAGATAACCTTGCAAAGCATAATCCATCACTCACATCAAGGGCTGGCCACTGAGACAGGATGGTTCTAACCGAGACGTTTAAGATATTTAAAAGGATGACCTCCATCCCCTTTCTTCCAGGTGGGGAATGGTAGTCAAGTGATTCTCCCGAATCCAAATAGAAAGCCCCACAAGGGTGAGGATGGGGTAGAGATGGCCATGGCGTTGCCTGAGGAAGGGGACGTTGGCAGGTAAACTGTTTTCAAACAAAGTAGAAGGGAAGACTCTGAAAGCATAATTGTTAGATTAAAATTATGAAAATTCATGGGGGGGAATAGCTCTTATGGGAGAGAGTAATTTTATAAAAAGTAAAAAAAGAAAATACCCAGGAGTCATCTGACACAAAACTTCAAATTGGACTGGAAAATATACAAAACATACAAAGTAGGAATTTTCTTGCATTATAATCTTCAAGCCAAGGGGAGACCTAAAGCGCTCTCAAAAAACATGGGAGTCACCGATGTTCAACTTTCTCTTGGACCCCAAATCTTAAGGTAACTGTTAGTCCCAGTCCTCTCAAATATGGAGAGGAGGTATCAGACGGCATTAAGTGAAAAATTAGTATTTTATGTTGTTAGTGTCTAGTTGACAGTAGATTTCTACTTTGCCCTTATCTTTACCCCAAAACATCCAATCAAAGATGACTCCTCAGGGCTTCCCTGGTGGCGCAGTGGTTGAGAGTCCGCCTGCCGATGCAGGGGACACGGGTTCATGTCCCAGTCTGGGAAGATCCCACATGCCGTGGAGCAGCTGGGCCCGTGAGCCATGGCCGCTGAGCCTGCGCGTCTGGAGCCTGTGCTCCGCAATGGGAGAGGCCACAACAGTGAGGGGCCCACGTACCGCAAAAAGAAAAAAAAGATGACTCCTCATATATGCATTAATATATGATAATTGTTTTCTCTTTCTGACTTACTTCACTCTGTATGACATTCACCAGGTCCATCAACATCTCTGCAAATGGCACAATTTCGTTCCTTTTTATGGCTGAGTAATATTCCATTGTATATATGGGACACATCTTCTTTATCCATTCCTCTGTCGATGGACATTTAGGTTGCTTCCATGTCCTGGCAATTGTAAATAGAGCTGCAATGAACATTGGGGTGCACATATCTTTTGGAATTATGGCTTCCTCTGGGTATATGCCCAGGAGTGGGATTGCTGGGTCATAAGGTAGTTCTATTTTTAGTTTTTTAAGGAACCTCCATATTGTTCTCCATAGTGGCTGTATAAAATAGGTAACTAATGAGAATCTACCGTATGGCACAAGGAGCTCTACTCAGTGTTCTGTGGTGACCTAAATGGGAAAGAAATCGAAAAAGGAGGGGATATACGTATATATATAGCTGATTCACTTTGCTGTACAGCAGAAACTAACACAACACTGTAAAGCAACTATACTCCAATATAAACTAAAAAAAAAAAAAAAAAAAAAAGATGACTCTCACCAGAGCTCATGGAGAATTCTGGGCCTCTGTGGAGGTGGTATTAACCTCTATACTGTAACAGTAATCTATACCAGATGTGATAGGCTGAATTGTCCACCTCCTTCCCCAAATTCATATATTAAAGTCCTAGCCCCTAGTACCTTATTTGGAAGGAGGATCATTGCAGATGTAATTAGTTAAGATAAGGTCATACAGAGTAGAACAGGCCCCTAATTCAATATAACTGATGTCCTTCTAAAAAGGAGGAATTTAGAGACACACACACCCAGAAAGAACACCCCGTGAGTATGATGAGACTGCACGGAGGGACGCCAGAGGTTGCCAGCACACTGCCAGAAGGTAGGAAAGGAGCATGGAACAGACTCTCCCACACAGCTCTCAGAAGGAAGCAACCCTGCCAACACCTTGATCTCAGACTTCCAGCCTCCAGGACGGTGAGACAGTAAATCTCTGTTGTTTAAGCCACACAGTTTTGGGTATTTTTTATGGCAACCCCAGAAGTCTAACACACCAGATTAATCATTGAAGCTTCCAATAATATTTGAGTTCCCAAGTGCCAGTTCCTCCATACGTTATCTTACGACCGCTAGAGAACTACCACTGCCCCCATTTTCGGAGTTATCTTTAAGTTGCCTTCTGCCTCTGGCCCCTTCTTACGTATTTACTTCTCTCCACAGTTAGAAAAATCTGTGTTTACTAATTTCTAAGATGGGCTTGATGCAAAGCCATCTGTTAAATGGGAAAAATCCCTGTATATATGAGATAATCAACAAATATGGCTCCAATTAATGATTTTTAAATTACCATTTAAATATTTACTTGGACTGTGCCCATATGATGTCAAAATAACCGATTTGCATGTGAATATTTCAGTCAAACAATTAGCTGTTTTGTCTATATAATGCCAAGTCGTGTGGTTCATTTTTGTTCTATTACCATATTGACTGGATTGACCGGTGGGTTTTGGCATCATAAAGCATAGCCTGGACTCCTTTATGAGTACCAGGAGACTAAGCCAGAGGCATAAAAAGGTACTTCTTTTCTTTAAATTCCCAAGGACTATGAATAGTGAAATATTACAGTGGAGGGAATCTTCACTAAGAAAGTATCACTTAATAACATTAGTTAGTCCTTCCTGTGGGATTCTGTCACCACTTAATTTCACCTTTATTGTTCTATAGGGGAGTTCATTACCATGACTTAGGTGATACTACTGCTTTATGGAGACCAAAGTATTATCACTTCAGGCGAGGCAAATTAAACAGAATGCCTACTGGGCTGATAATAAATAGGGAGGTGCAGAAGTGGGGGAAGGCTCATGAATACATATGTTCTTATTGTTCTCTTTTTCCCATTCCTTAATTTTCCTCACCAGCCACTGGCCAGATTGACGGGGACCGGATGGATAAATGTAGGGTGGAATGGGAAGGAGTAAACTGGGGTGAGTACTTGCAACTGGAGAAAGGGGATAAAGTGAATTTGACAAGCTTCCAAGTGGGTCCAAACCAGACCCACTATTGTACCTCAGGCACTACCCCCCTCTGGCTACCCTCAGAGCTATAAACGATAGTTGGCACATTATGAGTTTGTGGCCTTCCCACAGCCCTCTCTGAGGCTTTCATCTCCTTTTGGCCTCACCCTCCTTTCTTTCCCCTTCTGAGTGTAATCTGAGAGAGCATCCTAGTGGCCCCAACTGCCATCTTTGCTGTTCCATGGCTTAAAGAAATCCCCCCAAATTGGAGATTCTGTGGAAGGTTTGGGCATCCCTGGTAAGATGTGGACATCACAATCTGAAATTCAAAATCCCCAAACAATGAGCTTCCACATGTACCTAAGTAATACACTAGTCCAATCAAGTATATTTTCCAGACAATCTCATTATCCGAATTTTTATTAGGATATTACTGGGATTTTCAAGTAACATTTTGAGATGTAAAATAAAATGTCTTGAATCACAAAGGGAGAATTTAAAAGACAGACAAATCCGGGGGGTGGGGGGGTAGGATGAACTGGGAGACTGGGATTGACGTATATGCACCACTCGGTATAAAATAGATAACTGATGAGGACCTGCTATATAGCACTGGGAACTCTACTCGGTGCTCTGTGGTGACCTAAATGGGAAGGATATCCAAAAAGGAGGGGACATGTGTATACTTATGGCTAGTTCATTTCGCTGTGCAGCAGGCGCTAGCACAACATTGTAAAGCAACTATACCCCAATAAAAAAATAAATAAATAAAAGATAGACGAATCCAGAAAGAGATTGCAGAAAGGTTTCGTGAACTACCGTCTAATAATAAGCAGAGAAAAAACTAGCACAAGTATGATTGAAACAAACAAGCAAACAATCAAAAAACATTGCCCGTGCGAATGTAAAATGGTTCAGGCCCTTTGGAAAACAGTTCAGTAGTTCCTCAAAATGTTAAGCATAAAGTTACCACATGACCCAGCTATTCCATTTCTAGGTATATAGCCAAGAGAAATAAAAACACATATCCATACAAAAAACTTGTACACAAATGTTAATAGCAGCATAACTCATAATAGGAGTAAAAATATTTCATTAAAATGGTCTAATATTTACAGTGCTCCCATATAGGTGTCAATGAAAGAATGAGTGTCTAATACTATAAAATGCTGGTGCCTGTTTTCTTCAGTGTGATTGCTAATTGTGTAAATTAAAGCACCCACAGGTGGCATATGGGGGGGTGTGTTTCCTAACAGAAACAAGCTTCTGCCAAGGAATGGGGGCCTTATGTATACGGTCTGCTTTTTGGTTACCTTCGGAGATGGGTTCTAGAGGGTCATCAGAGGGGAAATTCGCAGGGGTGCATCATAAAGATGAAGAGAATTGAGATCAACCAAAGAGGAAGGTTTCCAGGAAATCTCACCCATGAAGGCCATATATTTCATTTTCCTCCCACTGCCCCTGTCCCCACCACCTCCTCCTCATTTATCTCCTTTTCCTTCTCCCCCCAGTGAAGTTGTCTCATTTAAGCAACTGGCCTTAAGATACAACTCAACTCCCTAGGGAGCAAGGACATGTATTAATCCACATGAATCACCATATTGCAGACTTGACCTAATTGACTTTAGCCTCCACATTGTGGACTCCTCCAGGCTACTGACCTCTCCTGTCCAACTCTCATGTCCAAACCATTACAGTCAATCCCCATTTGTTGTAGCTTAGAGCTTAACAGAGTCCATCTTTCCTCCTTCCTCACCCTGACAAGAAGCTCTGTTCTCCAGTAGAATTTGGCAACGATGAACTAATATCTCTAAGGTTGGATATGGTTTAGCATAGCTCTTTGCAATGAAACTGTGGCTTCAGAAACCATGATGCAGTGTCTTAGCTCCATTCTGCAATCATCTCAGTCCTGTCAATTCTATCCCCCCCCCAAAAAATGTATCAATCCTTCCCTTTCTCTCCATCCCACTGGCCTCCACCTTGCTTCAGGCCCTAATCTCTTCTTGTTCTAATTGTTATCATGACCTCCTAACTGGCTTCTTTGCCTCTAGTCTTGCCCTCCCTTTAACCACCCTCCACATAGCCACTAGAGTAACTTTATAAAACATAAACCTGGCCATAAACTCCCGTTTAAAGCCTTGAAATGGCTCCCCCGTCGCCTTCAAAATAAACACCCAGCTCTCTATCTAGGCTTCTAAGTCCCTCTTTAACACGGCCCCTGTCTACTTTTCCAAGTTATTGTCTATCTATCTTGAACTGTCTGTAGTTACCAAAACAAGCTAAGCTCTCTATGGCCATCTTTATAATTTCAAACGTTATTCTCTCTGCCTGGAATATTCTTTCCCTCCATGATGGGTTGGCCAACTCCTTTTTTTTTTTTAGACAAATTTACTGAGGTATAATTTATATGCCATTAAATTCACTAGGCTTGACTAACTGCTAACCTTTGAGATGCCATTTGGATGTCATCTCCTGTTTTCAGATGGGCTCCCCCAAAGACAGATACTGAAACAAAGATGTGGGCACAAACGATTTATTTGGGAGGGGATTTCCAGAAAGCAGAGTGAGGGAGTGCAGAAGGGAGAGAGAGAAGAGAGAAAAGCCAATAAAAGGTGTGTTCACAAATGGGCAACTGTGGGGTCAGCTCTGCGGTGGTGTCTTTGAGAGCCTGTGTGAAACACCTCTCTGAGTTGTCCTACAGAGAGGCAAAGAAATTTGGGTATTTCTTTCTTTTTCCTCTCCCTCACTAACTGAGGGTCACTCCTAAGGTTGTTAGCTCTCTGGCACTTCCAGCCTGCCCGCCGTGGCCAGAGAATATCTCCGACAGAGAGAAGCAGGAAGCCATCAGCATATATAGGAACTACCTCGAGTGGACTTCTAGAGCAGGCCAAGAGGCTAAGGTTGGAGCACCAGACAGCAGCTCTACACATACCCTTCATAGCCTTTCCAAACGCTACCTCTGCTTTTCAGATTGGATTAGAGGAACCTTCTCACTGGTCGCATAGCACCAATGTCCCTGCCACACTCCACAATTCTGTTGTTTCACTGGGTGGCCTCAGTCCACTGCACTGTGGACGCTTCAAAAGCAAGGTCTTTACACATCTTTGTTCTCCACATTTAGCAAGATGCCTTGGACTTATCAAGCCCAATAATGGGTATGGTCATTTCAAAGCACTTTACATTCGTTATCATGTTTTATACCTGAAGATCTCCTTACCTGGGAGATAGCATCGTCATCTTTATCATTCTGATTTTTATGAAGAGAAATCTGAAATATGGTGATAAGACAGAGCTAGGTGGAAGACCATATTTGCTGATGGCTAGGCCAGTAGCCAAACTACTTCAGTTTTTGCTGCTAGGCGGACCACAGGAGGTAATGGCATTCACCTGAGGCTAAACCTTTCAACTCATGGAAGAAAAGGCTTTTCCACAACTAGAATAATCCCCTTTACAATATTCAGAAGATGCCTGAAGGTGGAAGCAAAGCAGCCCCAGAAATGCCAAGTCTTGTGCTTTTTCTGAAAAAGGATTCTTTGATTTTTTTTTTCTTCTCTCACTTAGACTCTCCTAGGAGCTGCCTCCGATGTAACTTTTCTAGAATTCTAATATTTGTGAACATGTAAATCAGATTTTACTATTAATTAATTCACCAACATAATGCCATTCACTAGAAGGAAGTTATCAGCCATGGGGAACAGAATGCCTTGTAGCTCTGTCATTTTTAAAAGTCAAAGCAAGAAGTACACAGTTCTAATAACAGAAGAGATGAAGTGCTTTGTTCTTAGGTTATGCTCTGGAGTACAATTTTTAAAGGGATTAAATATATAAACATCAAAGAAAGACTGCCCCGAAGCTAAGAATTGTATCAGGAAACCCCCTGCTTTCTTATGTCCCCTATGCTCATACATAAGACAATGGATCTGGTGATTGTAATGGTCTCTGTTCACTTTACACAGTAAGTAAAGGAAGAGAATTAAAGAATCTTTCCTTTGCAGTATAATGACTACTGGTGAACCACTAAAAAATGGAAGAATTTCAACAGGCATAAGGTCAGAGTCTATTTGGTTGCTTTTTCTGCTATGTATTTTGGAACCACTTGACAGTTTTCCATTTTAACATTTTGAGGGATTTTTCTTGGTAGAATCCAGACAAGGACTACAGAAGTTTTGCCATCTGCAAAAAGAGTGGGTTGGATTAGATCAGCAAACACTTTGGGTTCCATAACAATATTTTTGTTGGTCCACAGAACTCCTCTAAGGAATACCAACATCAGAAATGAATACAAACACTGAAAAACTGATTAATGGATAGGCCATTGATACTGACACTTCACAACACTATTAAATGAATAGTAAATACAGAAATAGCATGAAATTGTTTATAATATTCATGGCACATTATATTAGCTGATTATGATGTTTTTTACACTTTATGATATTCAGTCAAGGCATTTTAGAAAAGGAATCAGGTAATTTTCTGCTTAAAAGAATGACTGAACAGGAAAACATGGATTTTGATATCAGATAGGCCTGGATTCTATTTATACTTCCATTACAGTGTAACCCTGAACAAGACAGTTAATCTCTTTAATCCTCAATTTCCTCTCTTTAAAATGGGTTTGACAATACTTATAGCCCACAGGGTGATTTTGCAAATTACATGGGCTAAAATACGGGAAAGTGCCTGAGGCTAAACTTAGCACATAAAACACAGGAGAATATTCTTTTCCTCATTTTCTATCATTCCTGTGAGTTTCCAGCACAAACACTCCTAAAATTCAAGAGATTGTAGTTTAGAATTTGTTCTAACATTTTCCTTTAAATGTCCCCCCCCAATACAAACACACCACAAATGCATCAAGTTATTGGGCACAATTTTAAATATGATCATATTGGACTTAATGGTCTACCAGTTTAAATTTATTTCCATTTTAAATGACCTGGCTTAGAAACTCCCTGATTATATTAGTTTAAAGAAACTCTTTAGCTCTAAAATTTCCCTAAAACCAATTTAGAAGTGATAGAGGCTGGAAAGGGGAGGAGTCACTAGGTTTTAATGGATCTGTTCCTGGTACTGAAAGTGAATAAAGTACCTAAGCTCTCCTCATTTAGATGCAGTGGAAGGAAAGCCAGCTTCACTTAATGAAAAACCTGAGTTGCACTTAGATTTCAAGAAAGTGGCATTACTCAGGAATTCCCAGAATGAGGAGCGGTCATCTTTGACCAAGCTCAAAACTTTAGGACCATACCAAGGGAAGAGAGAAGGGGACCTCTATCAGCCCAGCCCAGTGGTCAAAAGCCTATCAAAAACTGATACATAATAGTTACATCTCATTAACGTGTAGATACCTATAACATTAGATAACAAAGAAGCTCAAAACAGCAAGATGCTAGCTGGAGGCTAAAGGTATTCTAAGGCTGGAAACCAACCAGATATCATCTATGCCTTTTTTGTTGCCTCTCCTCTAACCCTTAACTCTGGTTCCTCTTTTAATTCTCAGTATATTTATCCAACCCTATTAGACTAAAAATTTCTTGCGAGCAGGGAATCCCTCACTCAATTTCTCCTAGTTGTTGACCTCAGTAGAAACTTGCTCACTGAAATAATTCAAATAAAATTGTTCAATCAAGTTAAATTAATCAATGTTGTTTTGGCAGTCAGAGAAAGCTTATTAGATATATGAGCTAGGATTTTAAGAGAACCTTGAAGGACGGAAGGATTTTGAAAGATGGAAAAAGGGCAAGGCCATGCTTTCTGCTTTTGAAGAGAAAAAAAGAAAGCAAAGATTTGGACCTGGCCATCTCAACCTACTGGTGGCATGGTGAGCCCAGACACCCAAATAGTGTCTTTCAAAATGTTTCTCCCTGAATAGATGCATGAAATATCCCTCTCTTAGCCCTGAGTCCTATGTTTATTCAAGAAAATTATTTTGCATGACTTTTTTCCCTATGTCATGATTGATCATTTTTCTACAAGACTCATGATGATATTGAGAGCCTACTGAGTTGGCAGAATATCCTGAAAGACTCAGATATCCAATCAGCACACTTTTCAGAGGGGATCATCGACACACAGCAGCGTGCCTCTTTATCTTAAGCAACCTCTTAGGACTTGCCACACACGTGTGTTCTCTCTTCAACTGCAAGTTTAAACTAGCTTTAGAAGTCTCCCTTTGTGTAAACTTTCTGTGAATACAGTGTTGCTCTGCATAAAACGGTTTTTTGGTCAAAATAGGGCTGAGTCCCAGGAGATATTTTACGGAGGCATCCCCACAAAAAACACTGATGTTTGCCAGGGGACCCTCCCCATTCTGAAAGGAAAATGCTTGTTACACTTTTTCCTTCCCTGCATCTGTTTCCATTCTCCGAGAAATCTTACCTAGATGGCATCTTTTAGGATGGCAGAAGCACCCACCACTTAGAAATATATCAGGGTTATTGAGATTAGGAGAGTATAAAGTGATGATAAACACACTATGCTAAGTATTACCCTAAATTGCAGCCACCCAACTTTCCTTTGCATGATCCTGCTGTGTACAATGATTTCATGGTTGACATAGAACAATTTAGATTTAAGATATATGCATGAAAATAGTTTGTTGTTTCCGAGGCAGAAAATGGTGGTGTGATTATTGAAAGCTAATGTTTGACATACTTGCTAGACCAGAGAATACCCTTGTTTCTAACCTTTTCAAACCAAATAAGCTTTTCCTTTGGGTCCACACTCCTTCCACACCATCATCAATCCCTCTGGCATCTCTGAGCAATACTGAGCCAAGAGACTGATTCCAAATGTAACAGATGATAGAAATCCCCTGCCCCCAAGCAGGAATACTTCATTTATTTGACCAAGAAATTTAATCCCTGGGAAGGAATGCCCTTGTCCCTTCCAATTTAACAATAATCAGAAAGGCATTGGTTAGGTAGGAGCTGTCCACTTAAAATGTACTGATGGATATTTGACCCTAAGAAAATAGAGACGCAGTCAGACATTTATCTACAGGCTGTTCATCTCACTGCTATTTTCAAAAGTAAAAATTTTAAAAACCTAAATGTCCAGCAATATGGTACAAGTTGAAGTTTCAGCCGTATGATAGAATTCTACGCAGCCATTAAAATGTCTTATAGCGGGCTTCCCTGGTGGCACAGTGGTTGAGAGTCCGCCTGCCGATGCAGGGGACACGGGTTCGTGCCCCGGTCTGGGAAGATCCCACATGCCGCGGAGCGGCTGGGCCCGTGAGCCGTGGCCGCTGAGCCTGCGCGTCCGGAGCCTGTGCTCCGCAACGGGAGAGGCCACAGCAGTGAGAGGCCCGCGTACCGCAAAAAAAAAAAAAAAAAAAAAAAAAAAAAAAAGTCTTATAGCAATATTAATTGACATGAGAAAATGCTCATAATCTATTTAATGGGAAAAATGTTTATCAAAGAGAATGTTTATTATAACCCTCAATTTTAGAAAAAGGCAGTGTATAAACATTGTATATGCACTGCCAAAGCCCTCCCGCCAAAGACCACCAGGAACATGCCAATAATTGAACAAGCTGGCTTTATTTTTCATTGCAGCCAGGGAGAACACGCACCATGGAGAACTGAGGGGCGTCTCAATAAGAAGGTGTTAGAGAAGACTTATCATAGGATTTGGGCTCGTGTTAATGATTTTGGGTAAGTTTAAAGCAGTGGGGCTTGCTCTGGTTTGGATGCTCTCGGGAAGCAGGCATAGTTTTATGGTTGTGTCTTACTAAATCTTCATCTGGAGGGAGAGAAGACTAGAGCAAGGCTAAAGCTGTCATTTGTTTTCCAACACACCACAACAGTCACTCATATTAGCCAGGGTAGGAACATGTTTGGTCATTTTTGTGGTTTGGACAAGGTTCCTGTTTTGTCTGTGTTCAGACATGATTATGGAGTGTTCCTAATTTTGTCTGGATCCATCACAGTTACGGAGTGACCTTATCTGCCATTAGTGTTTGGGGAATGGTTTTTGCTCAGCAGGAGAACACCAAAGCTTAGTTGTGAGCAGGTCCTAGCAACCCCAAGTCCCAGCAGTTTATACCAGGCCAGCTTCTGCATGGCAGGGACTGACTTTCTTCTTCACACACACACACATATTCAGTCAGAGAAAACTAGAATTGTAACAAATATCATTTACTGTTTGTGATATTCCAGGCACCGTTTTAAGTGCCCTACATTTTTAACCTATTTAACCTTCACGGCAACTCTATGTAGTAAGTACAATCAATATTCCCCTTTTCCAGAAGAGAAAAGTATGGCGTAAAGAGGTTAAGTTACTTACCCAACAAAAGCAGTAGAGCAAGGATTTAACTTAGTGGCTATAGACCAATAGCCTTAACCTCTACATTATGTTGTCTATGTGTACAATAAATTATTAATAGAGGTTACCTTTGAAAGGTGGTGAAAGTACAGGGATACAGGTGTCTTTCTCTTTCTTTTTCTTGTTCTTATTTTCTAAATTTTCTACAAGTAATATGTATTAATTTTTAACCAGAAAAAGGAATAATTTACAAATGTACTTATGGAAGCTCTGTACCCAAGCCAAGGTCATCGTCCTAATGCAAACCCAAGTCTTTGGTGGTGGCAATGCTCCCCTGAACGTCTGAATCAAAAGAGAAGACAAATCAAATCGGGAGGAGGCAACGCCCTCCCTGCGCTCGAGCTTTCTTTCTCTTAACTCCAACTCAATTTAGACAATACTAACTGGATTTCCCGCATTAAAAAGTGGCAGGGAGACCCGCTCTCAGGCCGGTCCGTGCGTCTGAATTCAAGCCGGTAGGGGAAGTTCCCCCCAGTATACAGAAGCACAATTAGGAACCGAGTTGGGAGGACTAGAAGCAAATGCCTCGGTCTCAAAGGTAAGGCCCTTTCCTCGTGGGAGAAAACACCCCCAACCGGCCCGGTGAGCACCGCTGCGTTTGTCCCGCTCTAGGACTCAGCCCAAGCACTGAGAGCGGGGATGCCAGCTCTCCAGCCCGCGTGAAGGCTTATAGTAAAGGGCCGAAAATTGTAGGGACGGGAGGGAACCATGTGGAGGGACAAAGACTTCAGAATGCAAAGAGCTTTGCCGAAATGTTAAAGGCTCCCCAGCAGACCTGTCGGCTGGTTTCCCTTCTCTTACTTCTGGCGCTGCGCTGGCACCAGAGCAAGAGGAAACATCTTTGTTTGCTCCCCGCGCAGAGACCGACTTTAGGCCTCCTGAGAGGTGCCCACCCACCAGCTGCCGCCGGCTCGGCCGCAGAGAACGGTGCTCGCAGTAATTCCCACTGCCACCGTACCCCTCTCCCTCCCCCGGCCCTTTCCTTCTTTCCGAGTGCCCCGGCCGAGAGCCAGGCGAGGCATCCACCATGCCATTTAGCACCTCGGCTGCGCAGTGGTGGGTGGTTTCCCAAAGCGTGTGCCCTCGCAGCCGCTCGCGCTCGAGTCGCCGCTAGCAGGGGCACAAGTCAATGAGGCTTTTCCCTCCGCGATCATCGTGAATCAGCAAAGCGCTGCAGAGCAGCGGCGTCTCCGCGAGCAGAAATTAAGATGACGGGGGAAGGGCACAAGTGGAGTGTTGCAGGGGAATTTCTAGCCCCTCCCGGGAACGGCAGTTCTGAGGGGGTGGGGGGCGGGGAGCGCTGTTGGCTGGAAGCTGCTGGTGAACCAGAGGGAGCCTTTGGAAACAGAGAGCGGTGTGGGGAACAGCGAGGGGGAGCTGAGAAAGTGGACGAGAGTACGGCTGGGCAGAAGGACCTAGGGAGCGCAGGCAGAGCTGAGCGGGTGCGCCCCCGGGGTGGGCAGCGCAGCAGTTGCGGGTGTTGCTGAGGGAATATAGGACGGAGGGTCTGGTGTGGGGAAAGGGAGAAGAGGAACCAAGAAAGGAGGATTTCCCGGCCCACGACTTCCTGTTTCTGACGTGCAAGTTCCCAAGTTCAGTTTGAGAAGTGGAGGGCCGCTTGGCATTGGGGAATCTGGGCTGGGAACGTTAGGGAAATACCTCCCTTAGTCGCGGTCTCCCATCCATCTCCCTCTCCCTCTCCTCCTCCTCTCTTCCTCTCCCTATCCCGTCTTCCTTCAGCTTTGATTAATATGCATGCCCACGCTCAGTAGTGCGGGCCACACTCCAGGGACCGCGCCTCCAGTGACCGCCGCCTCTCGCTTGACCCTTGGCACTAAAAAGCTAAGCAGGAGCGACCGGAGGCGTGGGATGGGAAGGCCGAGCGCTCAAAGCGCGAAGCCTGGGGACCCCTCTCCGCGCCCCGGTCCCCAACCCCCTGGCCGGACGGAGCGCCTCAGCGGCCCAGACTCCGAGATCCCGCTTCGGTCTGCGTTGCAACGGATGGACCCCGGGGATTGGAGCGCGCAACGAACCGCGCTAAATTGTACCTGTGCGTGGCCGTTCCCGCCGCCGCCGCAGGTCTATCCCGGGCCCGAAGCCGGCGCCCGCCTTCTCGGGGAATTCTCTGGAGGGGGTGTGCGAGGGGAGCCACAGTGGCTGCCTTCTAGCTCACGGCTGGCGCGCACGAGCACACGCCCAACTTTGCCGAGCCGTCGGCGGCCCCCGGGTTCCCCCGCGCCCCCTGCGGCTCGGCACTCTCGGAGACCACATCTCTCCAGGTCTGAGATAAGGTGTCCCCCGCTCCCACACTCGCCCATTTGAGGAGAAGAGGGCGGGGTGGAGGAGAGAAGGGGAGTAACGCTACAGACTCCCTAACCAGCTGTTCACAAACACTCTATGCCCGCAGGGGCGCCCGCTCCAGCCCCGCCGCACCAGGTCCCCCAGACCCGCCAGTGACGACAGAGAGAGGAGGAGGAGGAGGAAGAGGAGGAGGAGGCGGCGGCGGCGGCAGTGCGGAGAGGCGGGAGTCCGGGAGCAACAGAGCCCTGGCGACCGGCGGCTCCACCGACTGACCATCATTATCAGCACTTTTATTACTGGGACGGTGTGGGGAGGTTGAGGGGCGCGCAGCAGAACTGTCCAACCCACTCTGGAGTGCCCCTAATTGAGAGCGAGAAGACTCTCCAGAGGCGCCTTTGGAGTGGACGTGCCCCAGACTCACACCCGGACTCTGTGGTCCCGCGGAAGCTGCAATGTTGGGGATATTTTAAATGGCTCTTACTTGAGAGGAGGCGTGATTTCCACGTTCGAGCGTCTTCGCTCCCAACCCCCTCTCCGCACCAGCCAGTGCGCGCCACCACCTGAGCCTGGCGAGAGAGCCTGGGCGCACGCAGTCTTCAGCCTCTTCCTTTCCGCCTCTGGGGGGATTTGGCTCTGAGCGGGTCCGCCCGACGCCCCCCGGGAAAACTCTTTACTTTTTGTTTGGAAAATCGGGGCCATTTCTTTATTCATCTCTGGGCCTCCCGGAGGAGGACAGGGGAGGGGAGGGCGTGCGCGGCGGGCCGGGCCGGGGGAGGGGAGTGCGGGGAGGGGAGGGGACTGGGTGTAGCCTGGAATTCTCCGTCCTCGTGCTCCTAGGCTGGCGCGCAGAAGCTCCCCGCGATAGCGCCGCCGCCACTCCCCGCGCCACCCCGTCGTTGGCCTCGGGGGTCGGGTGAGTGGGGTCATGACGCGCCGCGGGGGCTGCCCCGGGCACCTCCGGCGCTGAGCCGGGACGCTGCCCCGCCGCTCCGAGCCCCTCTGGCGGGGAGGCGGCGGGGGGTGGGGAGGGCGCACGGGGTAGGGCGGGGTGGGGGCGGCGCGGAGGCCGCCAAGCTGGGGGGCTCTCCGGGCCGGCGCGGCCGCGGGCAGGAGGGCGTGTCTCCGGCCCGAGGGGACCCTCCCGAGGCGCGGCGCGGGACTCCCCGATGGTGGTGCCGCGGCTCCGGGAGAGCACCGGGTCTCGCCTCCGCCGCCGCCGCCGCCGTCGCCGCCGCCGCGGGCGCCACCACCGCCGCCGCCGCCGCCGCCGCCGCCCGAGCCCGCGCCGAGCGTGCGCCTCGCCCTCCTCCCGCGCCCGCTCTGCTCTAGGATGCTGCGGCAGGTTCTGCACAGGGGCTTGAGGACGTGTTTCTCCCGGCTCGGCCACTTCATTGCCAGTCACCCTGTCTTCTTCGCCTCGGCGCCGGTGCTCATCTCCATCCTGCTCGGCGCCAGCTTCAGCCGCTACCAGGTCGAGGAGAGCGTGGAGCACCTGCTGGCGCCCCAGCACAGCCTCGCCAAGATCGAGCGCAACCTCGTCAACAGCCTCTTCCCGGTCAACCGCTCCAAGCACCGGCTCTACTCGGACCTGCAGACCCCTGGGCGCTACGGCCGGGTCATCGTCACCTCCTTCCAGAAAGCCAACATGCTGGACCAGCATCACACCGACCTGATCTTAAAGGTGAGAGCGGGGCGGGCACGGGCAGCCTCTGCGGGCGCCGCTGCCGCGGTTGGGCTGGCTGAGCGCGGGGGTCCGGGCTGAGAGCGCCTCCTCTCCCATCCCAGGCGACTGCCGCAGGGGCTCTGCTGCACCGCGCGCCCCTCGAAGGCCGCCCGGAGCCTCCCAGCCTCCCGGGCGGGGAGCGTCCGGGTCCGGGCCCGGCCCTGCCCTGGCCGCCGTCGCCGCCACGCCGGCAGCCGCTGCAACAGTTGGGGCGGCGGCGGCCACGGTGCTGTGGTCGGTGCGCTTGTTTTGGTTGCAGTGGTCTTGGGGGCGGGGAGGCTTTGGGGTAACTGGGCCAGAAGGAACCGAACTAGAGAAGACATTCTAGAAAGTCCTGCTACTTGAAAACAAAATACTATCTTGGGGGGATTCAGAGACCCCTCTCCCCTGTCCTCATTCCTTCTCCCTTCCTCTGACCCCGGAGTGTTTTGGAAAAGGCTGCTCGGAGGGGCTGTGAGCGGGATGGTAAGAAAATGCCTCCCATCCACCAGAAAGAAGTGTGGTCCTGGAGAGAGGACGGGGCTGCCCTGCTGCCCTCTTCCCCGGGCGAGGTAGCCATCTCTGACTTCTAGGGGGAGAGAGAACGTTTGTAATTCGCAGTTGTTTCATCTTTCACGGTAGCTCCTCTCCTTTGAAATGCAAAAAGTTCTTTGGGAAATGGGGGATTCGACTGATGCACTTTCATTTGGGTGTATTTGGGGTGAGGGTGAGGGTGAGGGGCAGAGCCAGAAGGGGGAGGACAGAAGCCAGGCTGTGTGGCCCTGAGAAGAGCACGGGAAACCGAGCAGCTGGTTAGAGGGTGACACTCAAAGAAACAGGGTGTGCTGTCAGCCTGAGGTGGGAATTTCATGTAAAAAGTGAGGTTAATGGTGATAACTTTCAGGAAGTTCCTAAGAAAAGCAGAGGAGTGAGGACTAGAGTTGGAAAAGTGGAGACCTTGGGAGAGAAAAGCAGAAATAGGTGAGAATGTTCCATCCAAGCCCTGGTGGGGATTCTGGGTCTTGTTTACTTAAGGTACTCCTCTGGGGAGGGCAGACAGGAGCCAGTCCCAGCTGGAGCCCTGGGGCCGAGGGATGGAAGGTGCTGGTTTTGTGTGGGTCTCTGGTCCAGATCCAGGATTGGAGGCTGGTTAGATTTCTAGTCTCCTAATCCCACCGGGAGTCAGCCAGTGAACCTGGGGGACTCTTTGCTTCTCTTTTACTCTACAGGTAACCCCCTAGAGACAAGCGAATTTCCCCCCCCACCCGGTATTTGTTGACATGTTATCAATCAGCAATTAGTAATGAGGGGAATCTGACTAGAGACTCAATGCAATTAGGACCTTCCCACATTGGGTGGCTCGTGGTATTTTTAATGGCACACACATCACACATACTCACCACAGAACCTTAGTAACATTAATCCTGAGTTTGCTTTTTTCATGATTATGTTTCCAACATCGAAGTGGGTTTTTTCCCCCCGATACTTTAGTTACCGTATTTTGACACACAGATAAATACTGCTCCAAATGCTTTCCCAAGAAAACATGTAGTAGTTTCATCATAGGCTTAAGGAAACTATAATTTAGCCAGTCCTGACATTTAGAAAGCTGCCCCATCTTTTGATAGATGATCTACTAAATGATGTTTCTCTTTGTTTTTGTTTTTTGTTTTTTTGAGGTGATGTTTCCACTGGCTTGTTTTTTGGGATTTTTTTCCCCCTAACTGTCACGCCACTCTGACGGGCAGTCACCAGTTCTGTTCACTCTCAAGGTTAATGAGACATCAACAGGCACATCAGATGCCTTTTCAACTGGACTGTTTCTCTCCTATTGGATTTTGATCTGTTCAGGACAGAAAACCGTATTAGAAGAGAAAGTTGGGACTGGAGAGCCAGGGAGGCTGGCTTTGCCTTCATATCTAAAGGGCAACTTTAAAGGACGGTGGTCTTGTGAGTGAATTGTTTTAAGAAATGGGATGTTTTTTCGTGTTCTAGGTTTCTGGGGAAGATCAAAACCAAGTGGCATAGTGGTCAGAACTCATTTCTAGCTGATGGCTCTCTGGTGAAAATGAATTCACAGAGCTTATGAAAACCCAGACTCATGAAACTGAGGGAACTGCCTTCAATTTTGTATATCCATCTTTTTCTTCTTATATCCAACGCCTATATTTGGTAGGTATGGAGCTAGGGGACAGAAAAATGGACCCTCGGTAGTCATGGTACTGTAAAGTGTGGGAACAAGCACTTACTTTTTCCCTCTCTTTTTCTATTAGAGACATGAAAGATGTGTCCTTTACACAAGATGTTAGGAGTGAAAGAGTCACTGTTTCTGCCCTTACTAGTGTTATTCTGATACTTTGTTGCTGGCATCAAGGGTAGCACTGAGAGTTAACATTGTAGACAACACCAGCCAGCCCCTGCCTGTTTTATAACAGCGCACTGGAAGTAAAGTGAGCAAAGCATAACCAGGGTTTGAGGCTTTCTCGTGCCCCACGACAAAAGTGAAGGAAGTAACTTGCAGGGCTGTGTCACTCACTCCTCATGGTGCTCTGGGGTTGTACCTACTCAATGAAGGCGATCCTTCTTGCAATATTAGTCCAGCTACTTTCTGATCAAAAATAGACTGGGAAGGGATGATAACAAAAAATGAAAATCCAGGTTGGTTTTTTCAAAAACATAATTGAGAGTATCAGAGAAAAAAATAATCCACCCTTGACAACCCAGCTGATCTGCTTTGGAGGAGCTTTCTCAAATTCATGCAAGTGACATGACTGCCATACTCTGACCTCTGCAGCGTTAGAATCTGACCACAAACTATGAGACAGGTGACTCTCCCTAGCAATGGTTTCCTCTGAAGCCTACAGGGCAAAGATGTAATTTTGGGTGAAAGTAGGTGGGGCGTGATGGTACTGGCAAAGGATCAACCATTAATTTCTGAACCCCTTTAAATACATGTTGATCTTCAAAAGTCTTCATTTCACTAGAATATTAAATTTAACTCATTACTATATTTTAACAAAAATCCATGATGTTCATCTCAGAGCAAATTTCAGAGTAGCGCCTCCCGAGCTTTTATGGATATGTTTCTTCCTGATCACCTAAAGTGAAGTGTAAGCAGGTCTTAGTTGATAACTGATCTGGCTGTGATCAAGTCAATACTTGATTTGTTCCATGTGTGTAAAGAACCAATTTAGCCCATTCCTTATAATAATGATATCACCTTCATAACAGCTTATAAGTTATAAGCATATAGTATGTTTAAATACATCAAACACCTAAGGGTAGGCAGGAGAAATGGTGTGATTCCATTTTACCGATGAGAAAACTGTGCCTTAGAAATTAACCGAATTATCTATAGAAAACAAGACAAGGACAGAACCCGGACTGTGACCCAGGGCTCTGACTCCCCGCCCAGGGCTCTTTTCACTATCATTTACTGCCTCCCGTATGATAAACTACTTGAGTGATTTTAAATGTATAGTTTTGGCATCCAAATGAGGTATATTCATCCCAAGTCTCATCCCCACCCTATACCGTTGTTCTAACAGTGGCAGTTGGATCATAAGGACGTTCTCTCGACTGATGCTGCCTAGTGTCAATGGAAATCCACTTACACAAACTCTACATGCCCAAAGTAAAGCATAAGATACTTGTAATGAGCAATATACAAAGACAGAAAGATAGACTATTTTACTGGAAAAAAATCTCTGGATGATTGAATGCAGCGATTTCCTGTTTGAGTGCTGTTCATTGGCCAGGTCCGGGTGAATTCAACTCCAATGCCTCACTCGCACAGTCCCTGGCACATAGTAGGCCTTCAGTAAATATCTGTCCAAGGGACCTGCCCTAGTTTGCTCAGACATTTACGTGATGGGCAAAGAAAATTCCACAGAAACTACTCTGAAATGTATTTTCAAAATGACATTTTTATGTGTACAACTTTATAGGCAGATTCTAAGGCTTCTCTTTTTCCAAGATACCATTCTTCCTTTCTCTTTTTCCAAGATCACCTCTGTAGTCATATCAAAAGAGGGAAGGGATATGGGGACAGATGTATATGTATAACCGATTCACTTTGTTATAAAGCAGAAACTAATAAAAAACGTGAAAAAAAAAAGAATATCTACCCAGATACTTTAAAAAAAAAAAACAACACTTTTCAGCTTTGCACTTGCATAGGGGCGTCTCCTTTGCATAACGTCCTCTTTTTCAGGGGGACCTCATAGGCTGTTTTATTCCAAACCAAGGGAAGGACACATACTCACTATGCAGACATTCTTCCTTTTACTGGGGAATCTCATTTTGTTCAAATATTGAGTTTCTACTTTATTTAAACTTTTCATGTTTAATTATATTAAGGAGAATTAAGTTGCAAAATGAGATGGATAGAATGTAACTTGGAATTATTTAATTCAAGCTCTCCACGAAGCGCAGCACAACAGCTCACTCAGGGTCACAAAGACCTGATGGCTGGATCAAGATCCCAGGTTTTCCAAATACTGTCTCAGCACTTTCAGTCATCATAGGAATCGCCATTATATCTTTCTCTACAGTCTAAGGATCGGCAAATTCCAGCCTATTTTTGAGCGTAGGAGTTTTTACATTTTTTAAAGATTGTAACAAAACAAAACAAAAACAAGGAAGAATACGAGACAGAGATGGTCTAAGACTCTCAAAGCCTAAAATATTTATTCTTTGGTCCTTTACATAATGAAGTTCCTATACTATATTCCAAAACCCCCTTACCGGAGCAATTTCAGGAAGTTAATGCTGTTAAATAATCTCTAAGGCAGTGGTTCTCAATCAGGGGCGATTGTGCCCTGCAAGGGACATTCAGCAAGGCTTGGAGACATTTTAGCTCATTACAACCAGGGGTGAGTTGCTACTGGCATCTAGTGGGTGGAGGTCATGGATGCTCTTAAACATCCTCTGTGTGCAGGACAGCCCCATACAGCAAAGAATTATCTGGCCCCAAATACTGCTTGAAAGGGTTCATGTGTGTATTTCTTTTTGTTTTGCTAGGATTTTTTCATCTGCATTGATTATGTAAAATGAAAAAATGCCAAAGGGAAGTTCACATCCAAAAATCTTATAGAAGTTTGACTGGGGACAAATACTACAACCTGTGAGGAGATGCTCGTTTGGGCAATTGGCCAAAGACCAGATTTTCCAATGTAACCTTCCCCAAGATGCACTTATCTTGCTCTCCTAGAGCTCTGTCCTTTATGGTCTAAATCCCAATGTAGAGGAACCCAGGAAACTGAATACGGTCTAACTGCTTGAATGATAAAGCTGCTGAATTGCTGCTGGCCTTGGGACTTGTCAGAGTGCCCACTGCTGGCAGGCCTGACCCTCGGCCTGTAGCAGCCACCCACCAGGCCGGGCTTCTCCTGACAGTACGTAAGACCCCACTGTGAACAGGGACCTGCCGAGGAGACAGGAGGCCGTGCTCTGTTGCCTAGTCCAGCTGCTTTGCCTTTCTGAACATAAAATGACAAACGAAGAGCTTGCATCCAAAGGACAGGGGATCAAAGACCCCTGGGTTTGGAAGGCACCTTAAAGGTCATCTCCGCAGACACTGGAATGTGCTCTTAGCATCTCAGGGTGCTTTGTCTGGTGACAGGTGCTATGATGCCTTGGGCAGTCCTGTCACTTCGATGAGTTATCCAGGTGGCATGTACTCTTAGAAAAGATTGAGGCCAGGCCTGAAAGGGCAGCATTCGTGCATCTGCTGGACCAGCCAGTTGCCTTTTGCACTTTATTTTTGCACTAGGAGCAAAGTAAGGAGAGGGTGAGATCTCATTTCATTCTCCTTGCATTTCATGGGAGGTGCATCTGAATAATCCAAATTCAGTATCATTCTAGGGTTGTCTGACTTCTAAGCACATGTCATTTGTGTGACTAGTATCCTCCAATGCCCACTCTGTTTGTCTCATTTAGATTTGGGGAGCAATCTTTTTTTTTTTTTTTTGCGGTACTCGGGCCTCTCACTGTTGTGGCCTCTCCCGTTGCGGAGCACAGACTCCGGATGCGCAGGCTCAGCGGCCATGGCTCACGGGCCCAGCCGCTCCGTGGCATGTGGGATCTTCCCGGACCAGGGCACGAACCTGTGTCCCCTGCATCAGCAGGTGGACTCTCAACCACTGCACCACCAGGGAAGCCCTTGGGGAGCAATCTTTTACTTGCCCATGTAGATAAGCATTTGGAACAAACTTTGGGTAAACTGCTAACTGAAACTGAAATTGAAATATAAAGCTATAGTGTGAGAGGAAGCCCACCTTTTTAATGACTCAGAGTATCTTGACAGATGCCATATTAGAGTTAGAGAAAGATGATTTTTTTTTTTAACAAACACAAAGACCGAACCTCTCAGGATTCACCAGACTTACAAACCTCATCCAACAGCTGAGCATTTAACCGGTGACTTCTTGTGATAACTAAGAGAAGAAGTAAGCTAAAAGAAGTTATTTGTTTCCTGAGCGGTTGCAGCATCCCTTGGCACAGGAGCTAGGGGATCTGATCAGCTCTGACTCTGTGGTATATGCCATCTGGTACCTGACTTTGGGGCTCCGTATGAGCCCCAAGTGATACCTGAGATAGGCTTGCAGCAGACCTTTGAAGTCACCTGCTTGGTAGCACATCACAGCAAGCAGGCCTGTCTGCCGCACTGCCTGTGCAGCTGCCACATGCCCGGAAGGCCACAGAACTTCCGAGGTATTCTGCCAGACTGATTTAATGACCAGCAGGGGAGGTGAGTAATCTCTAACCTTTAAAAGACAAAAAGGAAAATCAACACCAGTTGTTATTTCATATGGGAAGCCCTGAATAATATGTCGTGCCTTCAACTTCAGAAGTCATATTTTGAACAAAAGAAGGCAGTGAGGGAACAGGGAAGTTATTTTTATCTTCTTGCTCTCCAGGAAATCCTCTCGAGAATATTGCTTCTGGTATTTTGAAAGACCCCCATTGTTAGGTCTTCTACTTTAGGTTTAACTTGTGGGCTTCAAGTACAGTCGAGATGAGGATTTGAGTGCAGGCAGTTACCTTGGGGCGTGATATCCAAAAACATCGGTAAGGAAGTGAGGACAGGAAATAGGGAGTAGCAGGAAGCCAGTCAAGGGAGTGTTCTCAAGCCAGTGTCCACTGTGGGCACCCAGGGCTCAGTCGCACTGGGGAACTCTGGGAGACACTGGATAACCTCCATCCAAGTTATCCCAACTGCGGGTGAAGGACCTGGATATTCTTCTCCCAAGTCTCCAGCCATCATTAGTTGAGCCGGCTGCAGCCCGGCACAGTACATAAATCTCTAGCAATTCCAGATGCTGTATGTGTTCCCATAAGCGGAATTGTTTTTTGTTGTTGTTTTATAAAAGCCACAGGCAAAGAGCTGCAGGTGCTCACGGTGAGCGGCCTTGACATGTAGAGGTGAGTGTGAGTGGAGAGAAGACAGGTGGAACCCTGAGAGCATCTGCACTAAGGGTCTTACACCCATCTAGAGACATACCTCTAGGAGTTTAGGGCCCACATTGCTAAGGGATGTTCATCCCTTCACTCAACAAGATGGCCATGACCCAGGCAAGAATGACCCAGCATAGCTGTTCAGTTATTCTTGAATTTGATAAGTAACTGCCATTTTCATTTTTGCCACTGGATGGTGGTAAAGATGATTCCAAGCTGGACCTGGACACCACCCGCATTTGTGGTTTTATATCAAGCCCTCACATTTGACTGGCCTGTGTCCAGCCCCTCTTCCCTTGAGGAATACAAGAGGAGTCTGCAGGCCCCCCTTTCACAGCCCCCATCTTCACACATCTACCTGTGCTGCTCTCCCCGCCTAGAAATGCACTTGCTGCTTACTATGAGGTCAAACTCACATGTCTCCTACTTTGTGAGGCCTTCCCAAATTCATGGCTCCCTCCCTCCCTTAAATCTATCTGGCTTTCAGTTGTACCCACATTCTTTAATGCTTAACTAGATACTCTATAATTTGCTGTATTGTCATGTGATACTTTCTCTTAAGATAGTAAAGCTCTTCAAGGGCAGGACCAATGTCTTATACTCCCACATCTCTCCTAGAAACTAGTATAATGTGGAATGTACAGCAGGTGCTTAGTAAATTGTTGCTGGTTGATGGCTTGTAGGATGGAAAACACGCTCTGCCTTCCCTATTCATTTATTTTGCTTGAATATAATTTTGCCGGGTAGCATGACCATGTGATTTCTTTAGATGTGTCTTCACTTCTCACCCTTGATAAACTTTGTTTTCAAACTTGATGATAAGCAATAAGCATCCATTCTGCCTTAGGATCTGTTGATACTTACTTTATATGGGGAGAAACTCATATAAAGAAACACCAAAACCAAACGCCTGACCACCTCTTTTGGTTCAAGTAGTTTGGAAAGGTGTAGATTGACCTCAGTCTCCAGTGGTCCGTTCCCATTTGGGAGGGCAGACACTCTGCAGTTCCCAGCAAGTACCGTCAAAGGCAGCTCTCCACTACACGTGTCCTTACGTACATGAAGTAAAGTCTCAAGACACTGGCCTAACCCATACTCAAACGTAAACATGAAACACATTTTTTTAAAATCAAGGACAAGTGGTTTTCCCAGTTGTAGCATCAGTGTTCAAGAGATCACCATTCTGATGTCATTCAGCTTCGAATTTCTCAAGAGGGAGCCCAGGGTAACAAAGACTTGTTCTAAGAGGTGAACTTAAAAAAGGATGCTGGTACAGAATCAGTGTATCTCTGGTGAATTTAACAGAAACAGTAGAACTGTTAATCTCTCGGCATTAAAGTGGAGATTCCTTTGCTCATTCTTCCATGGGCTCCACGAATTTGTCAAATACCATGGCTTTGTCAATTCCTTCCAATTGTCTCAATAAAAACCGTATCTCTGGGCTTCCCTGGTGGCGCAGTGGTTGAGAGTCCGCCTGCCGATGCAGGGGACACGGGTTCGTGCCCCGGTCCGGGAAGATCCCACGTGCCGCGGAGCGGCTAGGCCCGTGAGCCGTGGCCGCTGAGCCTGTGCGTCTGGAGCCTGTGCTCCTCAACGGGAGAGGCCACAACAGTGAGAGGCCCGTGTACCGCAAAAAACAAAACAAAACAAAACAAAACAAAAACCGTATCTCTGCTATACAACTAGCATAAGTGCTCAAAAAAAAATCTTCGTAATACTCAGTAGCTTAATTTGTTGAGTTTTGCACTGTTGTCTTGTTTTTATTCTGGTTTTGGTATAGCATGTAGGCAAGTGGTCATACTGAGTAAACTGACTGCTCTTAGCCTCTTTATGCCCACACATCACCTGGGCAACTTGGGAAAATACAGATTCTGATTCAGCCTGGGGTGGAACCTGCAATTCTGAATTACTAACAAGCTCTCAGATGATGGTGGTGTTGCTGGTCAGTGGAGCACACTTTGAGTAGCAAGGCTCAGAACCTCATCTTCACACTTGACAGGGCTTTTTGCACACAAAGGAAGCGTTCACTTCTTGTCCGGAAGTATCTCTGGAATGAAAAGCTCTGAGAGTCTGTGGGCTCCAGTTTCAAGGTTCTCCCACAGCCCAGCAAGCCAGAGAGGGATTCTCCAGCCATTTAGGTGAGCGGGTTGATAACTCTCCTCTCTCACTTAATTTACATGACTACAGTGTTTCCCTGGGAAATCTTCCCCACATACGTAGATCCACAAGCACTGCAAAGGGAAGAGTGTGTCAGAATTGCCAGAGATCAGGAGAACCAGGCCAACTGATAATAAAGCCCCTTGAAACTGTGAAATGTAAAATTTTGCTGACTGGGGGTTTTAGTCATTTAGGTCAGTGCATTTCTCCACCTTCCTGTGTCTAAAATTTCTTTTCATATAAAAGAAATCTACAATTGTTTAGGATTGAAGAAAATTTCTCTACCTTCCTGGTTCTCTATGCCTAACAAGCTCCCAGGGCTACTGCTGCTACTGCTGGTCTGAGAACCACGCTGGCTAGATCAGTGGATTGGTGGATCCGAAGAACCTTTGGATAATATATCCTGACTAATTAGTGCCATTTAACTGCCTCCATACTCTAAAGCAGTGGTTCTTCACCTTGAGTAGGTATCCCCTGGATGGCCTGTCCGAACACAGATTTCAGATCTCACCCCCAGAATTTCCAATTCTGTAGGTCTGGGGTGGGGCCTGAGAATCTGCATTTCAAACAGGTTCCCAAGGTGATGCTGTTCCTGCTGGTCTAGGGACCAAACTTTGAGAACCACTGCTATAAAGCATCCTAGTAATTAGCTGCCAGGACGAATTCTAAAAATGCAGTTTCTCTCTCTCTGTAGAAGCCTGGACAACACATACAGCAGGGTGAAAGGGTTATTTGTTCGGCCGTTAATTTTGAACGATGCTGTCATTCAAAGGAGACTACATAAGCCTGAACCTTTAAGTTTGCAGTTTAAGGCAAGCATATTGGACAGAGGGCCCTGCCCCTGCTGCCTGTCTCCAGGAGCTGGAGTTTAGGAGGAAGGGGCTGAGTAGAAGAAAGGACGCTCAGAGATGAGGCGGGGAGAGAGATAGCCCCCCCCACTCCACACACATGCAGTGTGGATGTTGTTACTACCATCAATGTGTGATTGCCAAAGCTTCCTTCCTTCCAAAGACTTCCCACACAGGGTCACCTGCCATTTGCCTTTGCAGAAACATAATTTACTTCAGACCAGAAGGCACAGCAGGTACAAACAGGAGCGACATGTTGTGTTTCTGAGACAAGGACTCAGCTCTGTGGTTGCCAGAGGTGAAGTGTCCATGGGGAGGACCCTGGCAGCTAATGTTCAGTTTCAACTACTGACTGATGTCAGTTCTGTTAGAGAGAGGTAAAGAAGAACTGGAGTGAAGTTCTGTAAGTACTGATTTTGGCATAGTGGAATTATCATTGTTTCAGAGCCCCAAAGTTCTGTGTTTGAGGCTGTGAACCATCAAAGTGTCCGTGATAAAAGTCATTTATCCTCTCTGGGGTCTTCATTTCCTCACCCATAAAATGGGATCAGCAATATCATCATCATGGTGTTGGAAGCCAGAAGGAGATGTAACGTGTGTAAACAAACTTTGTAAAGTGCAGCATGCCTAAAGCCACACAAACCTCCCAATATCTGCACTGAACGCACACGTGTTTGGGGCAAGAGAACAACCTCCTGGGGATTCCCAGGGGAGAAGACTAACCACCTTAGTCACTCAGTTGACACATTCCAAATCACTGTCTCCTTTTATAAAAAGTATCTGTACAGTCCGTGACTACCTTTTACTAAACCAGAAGCTTTGTTGACATGGCCTCGTGCTCCCAGATGATGTAATATTACATCAGTCTATATTTTTACTTTGAATTACTCAAGGAGAATTTTAAAATAGCATATCTGATCACCCATCGTCTACACTTCTAAAGCCTTAGACCTACACTGTCCAATTCAAAAGCCACTAGCCACATGTGGCTAACTGATTTAAATTTAAATTAATTAAAATAAGAAATTCATTTCCTCACTTGAACTAGCCACTTTTCAAGTGCTCAGTAGCCCACATGTTCCTGTAATGGACAGGACAGATAACATTTTCATCATCAGAAAAGTTCTATTCGACAACACTGCTTTTCACAAATAAATAACTGATGCATCATACAGCTTAACTAATAAGCAGAGGAATCAAGATGGAAATAGATCTGGCTTCTAAAGCATCAGTAAAAAATTAACTCCACCACATCGCCCCCAAGAAATACAAAAATAGATGAGCAAGGCATGGCCCCTGGTGTCAGATGGCCTTGAAGTAGTATTTCAATCAGTAACAGAGTAAGGAGGAGCTTTCAGTTTCAGCTTCGACATGTAAAGAGCTTGGAAGTTGGCATCCCCATCCTTACAACAGGAAAAACCTAGACGAACTGAAAATCAATGATTTTTCTCGAGCACATCAGAGAACTGAGGTCACGGGGAAAAGTGCCATCCCCAAATCCATAAAGGCATGGAAACAATCTGCTGACCTGGAGCACATGTCTCTGGTAGAAACATTTAAATGGTAATTTTGACATACTGCTGGCAGGGAGTGGAAGAAAAGTAATCCTCCTGAAATTCACCTAGTCTTCTCCATAATGAGGGGCTACTCTCCAGGGAAGAAGACTTTGCCAGAGCACCGTTCTGAAACTTTATCCTAGGTTCCTCGCTTCCCACTAGAGCCCCCTTTAGCTTTTGTCTCACGTAAGTTGGGGATGCAGAGTCCACAGGTGTCAGGGCTTCAAGGAAATAGATTAGGAGTGCAGCAGCCAGGAAAGGGAGTAGGAGGCAGGGGAAGAAAACTATACCACTGGAGAAATATCTGTGAAGATCATAGCCCCAAGGCACAGGTCCACTTAAAGACTGAGATTTCTTCAAAAGGTTATATACCATTTACCCTCCCATCACCTTACCACCACACCAACAGGGCTCCAATATAATAACAGTGGATTATAGCTGAAGAGCTGTAAGACACAGACTCTCTCTGAGGAGGAGTACTTAGGAAAGACAAAGTTAAGAGGAGAGACAAAAAGAATGACAATAGAGAAATTTGAAGCTTCTGGTACCTATAGCTACAACAAACATTAAATATATCCAAAGTCCTAGATTAACATAAGTCCTTACTATAAAATTCTATTTACCTCAGTTCCTACTAACTGATACAACATGTCCAGCTTTGGGGAAAAAATTACAAGGCATGCAAAAAAGAAAAAATATATAGTCTGAAGAGACAAAAGAAGCATGAGAACCATACTCAGATATGACACAGATGTCAGCATTATCACACAAGAAATCTAAAGTAACTGATTAATATGTTGTTGACTTTAATGGAAAAAGTAGGCAACATCAAGAACAGATAGATAATGTAAGCAGAGAGATGGAAACTCTCCAGATAAATCAAAAGGAAATGCTAGAAATCAAAACTGTAGCAGAAATGAAGAATGGTTTTGATGGACCATCATCAGTACACTCAACACAGCCCAGGAAAGAATCAGTGAGCTTAAATACTGGATGAAAGAAGCTTCACACATTGAAACACAAAGAGACAAAAGAGTGAAAACACCCCAGAACATCCACGAATTGTGGGACAATATCAAAATAACATACATGTAATTAAAATGTCAGAAGAAGAAGAGAGAATGCAACAGAAGAAATGTTTGAAATAATAATGGCCAAGAATTTTCTAAAATTAATGATAGACACCAAACTACAGATCCAGGTATCTCAGAGAACACCAAAGAGGACGAGTACCCATAAAAGCACACTTAGGCATATCATGTTCAAACTACAGAAAACCAAAGACAGAGGAAATCTTGAAAGAAGACAGGGGATTGGGGTGGGGGAACACCTTACATATAGAAACAAAGATAAGAACTACATTAGACTTCTTATCAGAAACCACACAAGCAGGAATAGTGGAATGAAATGTTTAATGAGTTGAAAGGAAAAAAACCTCAGAAACCTGAAATTCTATAATTCCACAAAATTATGCTTCAAAGTGAAGGAGATACAAAAACTTTCTCAGACCAAAAAAAAAAAAAACTGATGGAATTCATTGCCTGCAGACCTGTTCTGCAAGAAATTCTCCTCAGCAGAAGGAAAATTACATAGATCAAAAACTCCGATCTATATAAAGAACAATGTTAGAGAAGGAATAAATGAAGGTAAAGTAAAATCTTTTCGCTTTCTTATTCTTAATTGATCAAAAGATAACTGTTTAAAGCAATAATAGTAACAATATATTGATTGACTATAACATATGGATAAGTAGAATGAATGTCAGCCATGTCACTAGGGACAGGAGGGAGGAATTGGAACTACTGTGTTACAACTCTACTACATATGAAGCATTACAGTATTATCTGAAGGTGAACTTAGATTAGGTATTGATATATATTGTAGGGGCTAGGGCAACCACTAAAATTTTTTTAGAAAAACAACAAATGCAACAAATAGAGAATACTTACAACTATGGTAGATATTAATCCAACCATATCAGTAGTTACTTAAAACATGAATGGTATAATGGTATATACCAATTAAAAGGCAGTGACTATCAAAGTGGATCAAGAGAAAACAAGACCCAACTCTGTGTTGCCTACAAGGAACCCACTTTATATATAAAGACTCAGATAGGTTAAAAATGAAGGGATAGAGAAAGATGTACCATGCTAACACTAAGCAAAAGAAAGCTATTATTAATTTAAGATATGGCTGACTTCAGAACAAGGAAAATTATCAGGAATAAAGAGGGGCATTACAAAATGATAAAAGGATTAATTCTGCAAGAAGACATAACAATCCTAAACACATATACACCTAACAAACAGAGTATTAAAATACATGAGGCAAGAACTGATAGAACTGAAAGGAGAAATAGACAAACCCACTATTACAGCTAGAGACTTCAACATTCCTCTGTTAGTAATTGATAGAACAAGGAGGCAGAAAATCAGTAAGGATTTGGATGACATGGACAGAAGTAAGGGCCAGGGTGTCTAATACTCTGGGGAGAGTCATGACCCAAATTTTATAACGACAGTTCTTATAAAAGTATAGAGGTTAAGTTGGAGAGGCAAGATACTGGAGAGGGGGAGATCCCCTCCTCCACCGAGGAGACTTATGTAAGTTTGTAAGCAAGAGGCTTTGAGGAGAAAAGCTGCCGAAGGAGAAAAGATGGGGGCTAAATTAGACCACCATTTTCCAAAATGTGCTTTAGTAAAAATTTCCTGTGATGCGGCAAAGAAAATTGGCTTCTGTGACCAAATAACTTTGGGAAACAATGCATGTAGTAGCCCCACATTGAATGCACATTAGCATATCAAAGGCTTTTAAAAGCTCCTCTGTAAAGAAATCTATTTAACTCTATCCAGTTCAGCATTTCTGAAATTTATTTGATCATGAATACTTTTTACTTTTTTGATGACCCTTATTAACAACCCAAGGAACTGATGTGCTTCAGAATATAGACTGAAAATACTATCCCCAAAATAGGGAGATGGTATCAATAGGATTTGAGGTTCCCTGGATCTGTGAGTAAACAAAGGGAAAAGGGTGAAGTCGGCTTAGAAGTTTCCCACCTGGGTAAGTAGAAAGAGGAGAAGGATGTTAACCATAACAGGAAACAGATAGAAGAACAAATTTGGAAGAAAAGATTCAGCTGTTGGATATATGCCAGTTGAAATATTGCCATAATATGTATTTGCAAATCATCAGGAGGCAGATGGAAATTCAGATATGGAGTTTGGAAGAGAGGTGAGGCACTGATGTGAACTGGGGATTGGTCAGCATAAAAATGACAAGCCAAACCATGCAGATGGAACTCATTGCCCGAGAAGAGTTAATGAATGTGACGAGATCAGAAGTGCCAGAGATAGAATCTTGAGTAGTATCAAATTTACAACGTAGGTAAAGGTAGAGAAGTCAGTTAGGTAGACACTGGAAAACCAGGTTGAGAGGTAGGAGGAGAGGAAAAAATTGTGTCATGGAATTCATCATGGGAGAGAGGGAGGGTTTTGGTCAAACCACACATATTGAGCACCTTTGTTTGCCAGGCACATAATCAAGGATGCAGCAGTGAAGAAACCATGCCCATGCCTTAAAGGAACCTATTGGATTCCCACGAAAATCTCAAAAATGCCTAACCATCTTAGATATGTTTAAAGTACTATTTTGACTTAACTGTGTGTATCTGCTGAGAGTTCAAAAAAATGAGGACTGAAAAGTAGTCATTGGATTTACCTGCTTAGAAGTCATTGTGGACTTTTGGTTGAGTGCTGGGATACAGTCCAGAATGGAGTGGTTTGAGAAGTGAGTGGGAGGTGAGGAAATGAAGTTAGCAAGCGTGAATCACTCTTTCAAGTGTAGTTGGAGACAGCGTATGTAAAGAGCTTCTTAAAGAAGGGAAGCTATGGCAGAAGTTGGAAGGGAAGCGGGGTCAATGAGGCCTTTTTTAACATGGGAAAGACATAAGCCTATTTCAAAGCTCATGGGAAGGAACTAGTAGAAAAAGTTTGAGGACATGGGAGAAGAGGGGATAAACAATACTAGGAAGAAGGAAAGGAAAGCCAGAACCCAATGGAAGCAATTGATCTTAGAGAGAGGAAGGGTCATGGCCTTGATTTTCACAGGACAGGGAGGATAGAAATGAATGGATGTGGGTATTTTTAGAGATACGGTGGCAGCAAGTTGAGGGTAATTTCCATCTGATGGCTTGGGGTTTTCTCTGCAAGACAGAAAACAAGGTCAGTAGCTGAAAGTCTTGTCAAGTGCTGAAGAAAGTGAGCGTCTGTCATTATAATATCTATGGGCTTGGAGGCTAATTGACAAGGGAATGAAGAGACTAGGTGGTAAACTGGAAACAGTCTCTGGAATTTGGGTATGAGAGTGAAGAGACAGTCTCTTCCTCCCTTTTGTCTCAAGATGGGCAAAAGTATAGGGAAGAAATTAAAGTGGAAGTGAGAGGCAAGCTGAGAGAGCTCACACTGGCTACATTTACATTTCAGAAGAATATGGATTATATAGAAGCAAGGATTTCTTAACTCCAAGAGTTGTTTGGCATCTGGATGGCTCATCAGAGGAGACTGAAATGACCTAGAATGGTTCAAAGAGAGGTTGGGATGGTGTGATCTCCAAGGGTAACACGGCCTTAGAATTCCATCACGTATCTCAGTGGTCCTCAACCCTGGCTACATGGTCTCACACCCATAGATTCTCATTCCACTGGTCTGACAACAGGGTGGCCCACTCCAAATGTGGTCCTCACACTGGCAGCAGCAGCAACAGCAGCGTCCCCTGGGACCTTATTAGGACAGCAGACTCCACCCAGGCTCCACCCAGACCTACAAGATCTGAATCTGTATTGTTACAAGATCCCCAATTGATCTGTGTACATATTAAAGTCTGAGAAATGCTGGACTAAAGCATGGCCTAGAGCAGGGCCAGTCATGGGTACTTTTTAAAACTCCCCCAGGAAATTCTAATGTGCAACCAGACTTGAGAACCACTGCTACATAGAAAAAGAGATCCTTTTGAAACCGCATTGATTAAGCTCATGTGGTAAACTGTCATAGTATTACACACACACACAGACACACAAAGAGTGCACGTAGAAACCAGTGAAATCCAAACAAGGCCTGTAGTTGAGTTAACAGGAGTGTACCAAGTCAGTTTCATGCTTTTTATCATGTACTATGGTTATGTATGATATTATCATTACGGGGAAGCTGAGTGATAGACACGTGGGAACTCTGAACTCTATGTACAACTTCTTGTGAGTCTTAAATTACTTTAAAATAAAAAGTTAAAAAGAAAACATTTTAAGCTAAGAGAACGCCTGCCTAGGATGAGGAGCAGCTGTTGTCCATCATCATCTAAGAAATAAACGAGCTCCATCATTCATTCTGAGCGGAGCCATTGGAGGACTTAAAGCAGAGGGATGACAGGTTTGGATTTGTGTTCTAGAAAAATAAATCTGGTGGCAATTTAGAGGATTGACTAAAAGCAGAAAAGATGAGTTAGGAACCTGTTTCTGTCATCCAGATGGATTATAAGGGCTAGAACCAAATCAGGAGCAATGGAAATGGAGCACGAGAGGATGGATTTGAGAGATTCTGGAGGTAGAATCCACAGGATGTGATGAATGATTCAAGGATTTGTCAACCTTGGCTGTGTTTGTAGGCCCCTGGGAAGCTTTTTCAAATACAGATACCTGAGCCCTTGCCAAGAGATTCTGATTTAAAGGTGTGAGGGGGAGCCCAGGCATCTGAGTTTATAGAGTTCCACAGGTGGTTCACATGGGCAGGGTTGAGAGCAGCTGGCTCCGACTGAGGAGGCGGGAAGTGCAGGGGAAACCTCACAGGTTTTCAGTCCAGTCGTGCTGGAACCACAGAGGATGACGAGGAGGCAGCAGAGAGGCAGCCAGGATAAATTAGGGAGGTAGCCCTTCCTCTTGCATTTGTTTTATGTTGAGTAAAACTGTAAGACTCTGAGTTAAAACGTGTAAAGCCATTATCCTTGCAACCTAGCTGTCTTCCCATGGCTTGTCTGAACATATATTTTTTAAATGAAAATAAAACCTTAGTTCGTCTGTGCCATCCAAACATAACTTCAGCTTATTTAAAAAGAACGACAGGGACTTCCCTGGTGGCTCAGTGGTTGAGGGTCTGCCTGCCAATGCAGGGCACAGGGGTTCGAGCCCTGGTCCGGGAAGATCCCACATGCCGCGGAGCAACTAAGCCCGTGTGCTACAACTACTGAGCCTGCGCTCCAGAGCCCGCGCGCCACAACTACTGAAGCCCACGCGCCTAGAGCCCGTGCTCCACAACAAGAGAAGCCACCGCAATGAGAAGCCCGTGCACCACAATTCAGAGTAGCCCCCACTCACCCCAACTAGAGAAAACCCGCACACAGCAAGAGACCCAACGCAGCCACAAATAAATAAATAAATAAATGTATTAAAAATAAAAACGATGACAGCAGAAATTAACACAACATTGTAAATCAACTGTACTTCAATTAAAAAAAAAAACCAACGACAACAGCAACTTTCTGTTAACCCCAAATTGTGAAGGATTTATACAAACAACTCTTCAGGAGGCTAAAGGCTTTGCGAACAACGTGAAATTCCTTGTGTTTACTGCCGTTGGCCCCTCCGCATATTCTGGAAGCCCCTCCCAACCTTTCTCCCAAATCCACGCAGATGCTGTTCCCGTTTTCCTCTGAACAGGTCTTTCCTTTGGGGTTGCTGAGGCTGCTTTCTGGAATCCATCCAAAAGCTTGCTCCTGCCCGCCCCCTGCCCTCGCCACCACCACCGCATCTCCTGGGTCACCAGGCCAGCAGGCGCAACGGAGCCTCCGCAGTCAGTGCTCACTGCTAATAAGCCCCCAGATTCCATAGAAGGGCTTCTGGGGCCGTGCACCATGCCCTCAGAGCTTCAAGTCAGAAGTAGCCGATGGCTAGTGGTTTATCTTTTTCAGGGTGACCCGCCGATGCCACCAGTCTCCAGCTCATAAACACAATCTGGGGTTTCCCCACTGAGAGCTGCTTGCTGCCTATTGGGATCTCTCTTCATAAAGCTGTGTGCAAAGCACCATGAAGACGTTTCCATCTCAAAATGGTCTGTTCTTTAGCATTTCTGTTTTCCCCATTAAAGACATTTTTGCCCCTTTTTTAACTTAAAAAGAGAAGTTACAAAGCTCACCGATATCCATTATAATAGTGCAGAAGCACCTCATAACATATAATAAGCACACTACAGACTGTAACAATGATTTAAGTGGTTAATGTGAGATGGGAAACACTAAGGTGACATTTACAGGGATACTTCTGTGTTTATGTCTCAGCTTTCTACTAGCTATGTTATTTACAAGGTAACAGAGTAATGCCTAGGCTCATCCATTTCTTAAATGAACCCGAACTAACTTTGAGATCTGCAGGCTGCTTTATATTGATTCTGATAAAGCTACTTCAGCATGGAAAAGGGGAGAGGAAATAATAGACTCAGAATTTAAAAATCTCCTTAGTCCAAATTCCAATGTCCTATTCTTTCTAGAACTGCCTATATTAATAACTGCCTGTGTATTCCCTTGAGAGCTGGGCTGGAAAAGCATTACAGTGCTGTTTTGTTTTGTGTTTAAATTGTCACAGCATCTTTACTTTTAGACATAAAAGTACATATACTCATTGTAGCAATCATCATTCCCCACGTGTTCTGGTACCTCTTGCTTGTCTGTTTGCCTTTTTGTTTGTTTTGCTTTCCCCCCCGCCCCCCACCCCGAGTATTTGAGAACTACCTAGTTCTTTTGCTTGATCACTTCTCAATATTTAACTAGGCTTTAGGCCATGCAAGTGGAAGCTGTTTAAAGCATGCTGGTGATGCCAAGGCGATTGGGCAAGAGTGTGTTGGCTTGTCCAGAACGTTTCTTTCTTAAGTACTGTGTGCCTGCACTGTGCTGGGAGTGGGGATATAACAAAGAATAAGACTCAGAGAGCTGAAAGATGTCCTTATGATATGGCAGGTGATGAGACAGATGTGTCCACACGCAGGGGACCAGAGAGGACCTTGTCTGCATTTCCAGGGCAGGCTTCCTGGAGGGGGTGATGCCTGAGCTGAGTCCATCGCTCCTCACAAGTCCCAACTCCCAGGAGGGAGGGCTGGGGACCACAACTAGGCTGCTCACTCAGCAGCCCTTTCCAAAGCAGCCTCACTTTCTTATTAGTCCTGCTCTGCAGCAGCTTCTCCCCCTAAACAGAGAACATGGCTCTAAAAAGTGCCCTGCAGATCCTTCCTGCCTCACATCAGATAAGGCACTGCAAAATATCATGCTTAGGAAACCTTGCCATCATGCCTCCCACGAAAAGAGAAATGCTACTTCTCACAAAGAATAAAGCCCTCACATCATGAGACAGGCGGTAGCTTTATGACAAGACACCACTAGACAGCCAGGAAGAATATGGGATTTCTAGGCATTAAAACCATCATGTGCCTCGTGACTAGAAGCTCACAGGTGATTCTGATTGAGATGGGGCGAGGCTCCAACATTTACTAAGAACCTGTGATGTGTTCCTCTGCCAGGCACTCCATCTACATTGTCCCATTCAGAAACCAACAGCACTCTAGATAGTAAGCCCATTTTGATGGTGTGGAAACTGAAGCTCAAGAAGGGGATATGCTCAGTGTTATCAGGTAGTCACCAGTTTGGCTGGATATGATCACAAGTCTGTGTGGCCCCAATGTCAGGCTCTGTTCAGCATGCCAGGCTGCCTCTGGAGCTCTTCTTTTTGGCTTTCTTTACAAGCCAGCCCCACTTGTCTTGAACTTACATATTCTCTTAAAAATCAATAAAGAAAAGACCCAACAACCCAATAACCAAAGGGACAAACAGCTTGGACAGGCACTTTGGAAAAGAGGATAGCCAGATGGCTAATGAGCATATGCAAAGGTGCTAAGCTTCAGGCATCATGGAAATGCACATTAAACCAAAATCAGGTACCAGTACACACCCACCAGAATGGTAAACATTTTAAAGACGGATAATACCAAGTGTTGCTGAGGATATGGGGCAACTGGAACCCTCATACATTGATGGCGGGAATGTAAAACTGTACAATCACTTTGGAAAACTTAAACCAAATATATGCCTACTCTCTGATTCTGAAATTCCACTCCTGGTCTCTGTACCCAGTGGCATGCTGAGACTGGCTCCCACTGGCTCCTGAAAGCTGATTGGGCACATCTCTTCCTAACCCACATGCCCTTGGTAGCTTGGAATTGGTCATGGTGGCGGTATTTACAAATCGTACAAGTCAGAGCTATTTTTGTTAGAGAACTTACTGTTACACATTTACCAACACACCACTGCATATACCTGACAGAAATGAGTACAGATGTCCACAAAAGGACTTGTACAAGAATGCCCATCGCGGTTTTATTGATAACAACCCAAAACGTCCACCGATAAGAGAATGAAAAAATACACTGTGGTATGTTCATGCAATGAAATACTATGCAGCAAGAATTAAAATACGAGCTATAGATAAGCACAACAGGGATGAATCTCAGAGGCCATGGGCTGAGTAAAAGAAGGCAGACAGGGCTTCCCTGGTGGCGCAGTGGTTGAGAGTCCGCCTGCCGATGCAGGGGACACGGGTTCGTGCCCCAGTCTGGGAAGATCCCACGTGCCGCGGAGTGGCTGGGCCCGTGAGCCATGGCCACTGAGCCTGTGCGTCTGGAGCCTGTTCTCCGCAACAGGAGAGGCCACAACAGTGAGAGGCTCACATACTGCAAAAAAAAAAAGAAGGCAGACACAAAAGAGTACAGCTGACCTTTGAACAACACAGGGGTTAGGGATGCCGACCCTCCGCACAATTGAAAATCCATATATAACTTTACAGTTTGGCCCCCCGGATTCGTGGTTCTACATCCACAGATTAACCAACCACAGATCATGTAGTACTGTAGAATATACTTACTGAAAAAAACCCGAATGTAAGTGGACCCACACAGTTCAAACCTGTGTTGTTCAAGGGTTAGCTATACATACTGCATGATTCCATTTACCACAAACTCAAGAATAAGCAAAGCTAATCAATGTTGATAGAAGTCAGAATAACCTTCCCCTGGGGGTTGTAGGGGTATTGACCAGAAAGGACACAAGGGGGCCTCCTGGGTGCAGTAGATGTTCTGTGTCTTGATCCAGGCGATGTTTATATAGGTACGTACATATAAAATTCATTGAGCTGTACACTTAAGATTTGTGCACTTTTCTATATACAGGTTACACCTCAATAATGAACACTGTACACACATACACATTCTATTCAGTGACCCCATTAATAAGGTGGAAGCGTTAGACCACCATCCCAGCAGAGCATCCAACAGTGGTGAGTACCGACATGAAGAAAAGCAGTCTGAATCTTGGCAGGCAAATCAGCTCAGTTTTACTGACATCTGACACACCATCATCATGCAGACTTTCAGCACCTGTACTGGCAGCACGTACTCCCTGGGCACACCACTGCCTGGGAAGGAATCCAGTGAACACACCAGCTGTCTCTCCCACACACCTACCACCATAACAGCAGAAATCCAGAAATGTAAAGACAGGGACTCTCATCCAACATGGGCGACATTCCAGCACTTGCTGTCAACAGAGGACACTGAAGCCTGAGACCTTACCTGCTGAGATGTTCCAGAAGCATGCAAAGAGGCTGCTAACTGTGTCTCTGAGTGTCTTTTTTTTTCAAATAAAGAAAAGCCAAAGAAATGCCTGCTTCCTTTACCATCAGCAAGAAAGATGAGAGATCATGTCATCTCACAGTTCACTCCTGGCAGGATGTAGGCCTAATCCTTTCTTGAGGGGTTACCGTGCATTCTTGTCACCAATATACCCTGGACCCAACATGTGATTAGCTATAAACCTTAATGAAGAGAATGGACTCTACCCCAAATGAGGGAGAAGTGCTGTTGGTAGCATCCGGACATTGACATTCATGAACATATCAGAGCCACTTGAGGAATATTTGCTGCATACCTACTGTATGCAAGTTGGCAACATCAAAGAAATGTGTCCACCATCAAAAGACAATATGAAGAGAAGCTCAAAAGATCATAAATTTACTCCCTAAGGGTTGAGTTTTGACGTAACCATTACTTGAATACACAAGAAACTGGGGGGTTGGTTTTAGAATGCTTTAGTATTTTGAGGATACTAGGAAACTCTAATTCCAGAGGCTTTGAGTGTTATTAGACATCTTAGTTTGGGTTTCCCCAGAAGCAGATCTTAAAATAAGAAATCAAGTAAAGGTAGTTTATTTGGGAGTTGAAGGGCAACCAGAAGGGATGCAGGGCAGTGAGACAAAGGGGAAGGAGCCTCAAAGGGTATGTGATCAAGCAGACCAAAGCTGTGGGCAACTAGAGCACAACCCACTGGGGAAGCTCTGGGAACCAGTTTAAAACACACTCACCCATGAGTAATCCCACCCATGGGGAGGGAGCTGGGTATTTCGATGCCAACTCCCATCTGTCATTGCTTGAGGTCTGCTCCCAGGGGACGTTAATTCCCCAGAACTTTTGGCCTGCCAAGCAGATGGCAAAGTGGGCTCTCTGACAAAGAGGGGTGGGCACTGGGATTCAAGGTTAGGTAGGTATATTCTCAAGAGCTAAGGGCTGGAGGACATGAACAAGGTGCCAACCACATCTGCTACAGAGGAACTTGAAGCAACTGGCCAAGAACTTCTGCACTTGTATGGTCTTTACAATCATACACACAGAAAAGTGCAAGGCCACACATCGGCTAGACCTGCACCTCTATAAACATGCAGTTGATAGACGACACATTAAGACCCAAACCTAGGAAATGCAGTTCCAGTGATTAATCAGTACTGCAGATTTAAAAGTTGTCATCGGCTTCTCCTACCTGACTTACTCCCTGGGCTAAGCTGTCCAAATCTGTAAAAAGGTAGAGACATCAACCTTCTGCCTCCTTCAAGCCAGTATGACTACTCACTATGGTTCAGATCTTCATTTCACCAATGAACTAGTTACTGCATTAATATTTTAGTCCAGTTCCCCGCCTCCACTCTCCAGTTTTCCCATTCTAGCTACCATGTTGCAGACAGAGTGATCTTCCTAAGACACAGTTCTGATCACCTCATTCTCTGTTTGAAACCCTTCACTGGCTCCCAAGTGCCGACAGGACAAAGCCTGTCTTCCAGGCTCAGCAGACAAGGCTTCATGTGGCTTGGACCTCGCTTGCCTCTTTAGCTTTCCTCTCAGTTCCCGGACCAGCCTGAATCACTTCCTTTTCCCCGACACCCATTTTGTGCCTCGAGTTTGCCCATGCTGTAGCCTCCACCTGATATACTCTCCCCACCAGTTCCAGAACCCATGCCAAGCCTCTGCCTGTGGTTAATTTATTCTCATTCTTCAGGTGCTAATTTAGAAGTCACTTCCTCAAGAAGAAGACTTCCCTGGTACCAGCAAGGTTGGTGTAGGTGCCCTTCCCTTAATATCCAGTATTTCTCCCATCTTAGAACTCCATGCAGATTTTGTAGTTGCCTCTTTGCTTGTTTGTATCTCTCATAGTTTGAATGCTCTGTGAGGGCAGAGCCATACCTATCTTGTTCACATGGCTTGATGTAAGATTTTCTAATAGTTACCAATACATATTTGTTGAATGTGAAAATCCTCCCTCATCTGGCCCGTCTCCTCTCCAACTTTGTATTTCATTGTACCCCCACTGCTACACACACACACACACACACACACCAACATACTAGACTCCGTGTACTCCCCCTTTACTCCTATTATAGAACTGTAGCACTTTACTTCACTCTGTGGTTCGCCTGTGCTAACCAATTCTGACAACCTGCCTAAAGTCCCTCTACAATACTCTTAAGTTTATTGAGGGTAAAACTATGTCAATATTCTTTATCTCCCCAGGGCTTATATTAATGCCCAGCATAGTATAGACACCTAGTACATGTTGAGTAGATGGTTCACTGCTTTAACTGGTGATGAAATGCCTAAGACTTTCTCTGTATGACCTCTAACTCCCAACGAAGCACAAATGCTCTGGCCTCCCATCTGCCTGAGACCCATCACAGTCTTCACATCTGCGAGCCTTGAAAAATTTCATCAGCCAAGTCTGAGCGCCACTGTCGGCCTTAAAGCAAGACAGGATGACCCAGAGTGACACCTTTGGACATGGAAAGCAACCTTGGCTCCTGGCTGGACGAAGCCACATGTCAGTAAGACAACCAAGGGGAAGCTATCTGTCAATTCCAGCAAGGCCAGTGTGCTCAGGGCAGGAAGATGGAATGTTCTAAGGGTACTATGGATGCAATCCACCTCTGCAGGAGTGAACAGAACTAGGCTATGTGAGAGCTGAACCTTGCAAAACATCAGAGCCTTGACATGGAAGGAAGTTGCAATGGTGGGAAGGTAGGTGTGGTTGGAAGTAGTTAGAGACGGAAGGAGTTTCTCCAGATTCCTTTCCCAGAGGCCTGTCTGATGACAGGATAGCATCACCTGCAACAATCTAGGTTCCATCAGCAGTGATGGGTCTGCAAACCAAAGGACTGCCATCTCATGCCCATTGTGAGGCATAAATGGATGAAGTCACATCAGTGCTTACCTCCTCTGAGACCCCCATAGATAGGGAGAACATCCTACTTTGCTTATGATGGTCCCACTCTATGCCTGGTATTCCTGTGAAATTACTAGTGCCCTCTTGCACTTTCAAAGTGTTCCAGTTTGCATGATAAATTATATGGTCACCTACATGAACAGCATTAACATCAGGGCCAGAAACAGACATGACATTGGATATAGGTACATGGGAGTTTTTATGTTAGTCTCTAAACTCTTCTGTATTTAAAAGAAAACTTTTCCCCTCCAACAAACAAAAACACTAGAAAAAATTCAAACTACTCTATAATTAAGCATAACACATAATTATTTCAGTACCCAATCTCCTACCTAAATTGTTTCTCTGCTCTTACATTTTTTACATTATATTCTAACCATATCCATTTGTCTAATGAGGTCAGCCATTTGTCTGCAGTGTGTAAGTGACAGGACTAAATTCAATGTCATCTGTTTATTTAAGATGGAAATGATATGCAGGTAGAACAGTAGCCTTTGGGTACAAATGAAGTATCATTCAATGTCACCAGAGAAAATATAAATCAGCAAGAAGGAACAAACACTGAAGGTTCAGTCAGCACGGCTTTGTTGGGCTTCCTCTATGTACCATACAGTACGGAGTGAAGCAGAGGCCCTGCCCTCATGGAGCATTTATATTCTAATGTTAAACTGCCTTTGTGGAGGAGTGATACCCAAATCCTGTACACCCCCAACTTAAATCTGATGTTTTGCAATAAATCCCCAAATTGCCAGCCCTTTTCACAAATATGTTCTATAACGTATTTTTTTCTTTTTCCTTCTGCGTGTGTGTATAGGGGGTGGGGGGGAGAGTCACACAGAAAACATACAAGATGCAAAGGATGCTATCTGGACCGATGAAAGGCTTGTCTTCATACATCTGTTTTTGGCATCTCCAGCTAGTGGCATGTGCTTGTCACTAGTAATGAGATTGTAGCTTCTCTCTGAGGTCTCTATCATAGATATCTGGCATTTGCTGGGTCTCACTGTTCACTACAGGTCAGAGTCTTGCTGCTTCCCCTAGGCTGCTTTGTCACGTTTGACCCCTTGATTTTGCTACGTCGTCACCACTTTTAATTCATAACTGCCCCTAACCATGTCATTCTGTGGCTTGACCATGCTTAAGCCTAACACCCCAAAACAAGTTTATCAATATCCAAATGGCCAAAGCACACAGATGAAGGGGTAAAGTCTTTACTGTGCCAAAAAAAACCCCATTGGGAGACAATCTTATGAGCCCAAGATTTAAATCTGGGCTGATCCACTTACTAAATTTGTGACCGTGGGCAAGTTAAGTTCCTTGCGGCTCAGTTTCCTCACCTGTAAATGCAGTGTAACATCGACCTCTCCCGAACTGCTGTGAGGACTGAATGAGATGATAGATGCAGCATTCTCTGGACAAAGCCCAACCCTTCATGGGCAGTTAACACCTTTTAGTTTCCTTCTTTCGCCCACACCATAGTCCCCTTCCTAGTCGGATGTGCACAGTAATCTAACTGGGCAGCTAACCTGAAAAAGGTGGAATGGTTTCAGACTGGGAGCTTATTCTGGAATTAGCGAGTGCAACTTGTAAACACATACAGTCCAGCTCTTCTCTTCAATTATGTGTATTGATGCATGCTATTAACCCCATTTACCCTTTAGTCTCTAGTAAAGATGTGAGCAAACATCTGTCACCTTTACGTTTCACTGAAGATACTTTTCAAGAAACACTGAGGAAGTTCTATGGGTAAAAGAAAAAAATTAAGGGGGACAAGGCAAAACAGAGGATAGAAAGGGGGTTTTTTGTTTGTTCATTTTGGTTTTTTTGCTAACAAACCTTTCCTGGGTAACACTTGTGTGTCAGAGACTATATGGAGCAGTTTCCATTCAATTTCTCACTTATCCTCCAACAATCCTAAGGAGATAGGTACTATGATTGACCCCATTTTACTGATGAGGAAGCTGAGGCACAGAAAGAGCTATTAAGTAACAGCTTAGTGTTCAGAATCACATAGCTACTAAGAGCCACAGCTGGCAATTGAGTCCAGGCAGTCTGTGTTCTCCACGCCACATGAGGCCACCAACATTGGCACCTCCCAGAAAGATCAAGGCCCTAGCAAGCTGAATCACAGAAACTATCATGGCCTTGACCATTTGCTCTGTAAGACTTCTTTTCAGATCTGGAAAAGGAGGGCAGCAGCTGAGACACTCCTGTGATTTTTAAGGTCAGTAGCTTTGTAAGGTCAGTAGTTTGGGAAACAGAAAAAAAAAAAAACATTTCCAGGAAGAAAATCAGGTAACACACTCTTTTATGAATTAAATCAAGTACTCGCTCTTATAAAGCTCACGGTCCACCACTCAGGAGTGCCGCCGCCATGTCATCAGGCGGAACGTTTTCCTTGCTCAGTGCCCATTACAAACTTAGTGAATCCTCTGAAGGAAAAAAAATTGCCAAAGAGCTCATCTGATGAAGACGCTTGTTCATAATTTTGTAGATTTAATATTGTTATCAATTATTTGCAGTTCCAAATAGTTCAGCGATGTGGGTTATATGGCATTTTTTTCCCTTAAGCTGAAAACTGCTAAAAGTGTGCACTCCAGTTGCATGCAGGGACTCATGGCCACAGTATCTGCAAGTCTCAGTTTTGCTCGTGGAAAAGGGAATGAGTGGATATTCTAGCCCCAAACTGTTGTCTTTTTCCTAAAAGCCTGTCCTGGTACCACCAAACTGGTCCTTGGAAACCAAATAAAATTGTCTGTGACCCCCTCCTCCCAGGGGAGTTCTGGCAGGACTCTTGGAAAGGAGGAGGGGCTAAAAGGGGAAAGAACAGATCCTCGCTGAAGGTCAGTTAGGTGATCCACATAAAATTGCCAAAACTGAACCACTCTTTTACCTATAGAAGTGGAAATTTCATATGGTTTAACCCAATATTAAATGCCAGACCACACACCTTTTTTATGTTATCACACTTGATCTTCATAATGACCCTATGAGGTCAGGTTTATCCCCATTTTACAGATAATGAAACTGAATTAAATGCCTGAAGTAACTGTCTTAGTTTGGGTTCCCCCTAAAGTTGACGCAGAGTCAAGGAACTGATGCAAGTAGTATATTTGGAAGACAACCCCAGGAAGCACTGGTAAGAGAATGGCAACATGAGACGGGGAAGGGAAGAAGTAAGTTATGGGGACATTGTCAAGCTGGTTACTCTGTGGGCAACTGGGGCCTAATCCCACTGGGCAACTCCAGGAGCCAATGATGAACACACGTTGCAGAGTCAGCCCACCTTGGGGACAAGGGAGCTGGGCTATTTATACACAAACTGTTTTTAGTCATCGATCCAGGCTGCTTGGGATTGAGATAGTACGTTAATGCTTCATTATTTCCACATCAGGCTGGAAATAGGGCTGGTGTGCACTGAAGTGGTAAGGAGATAGGGGCAGCTGTCTACGCCCTGAAAGCTAGCACTAAGCAGCAGGATTTGAACTGGTGGCATTCTGACCTCATAACCCATGTCCCTCCCACTACAGCACAAGATGTTGCCAAATCGTGGGAAAGACCACGGGCTCCAGGAGAATCAGGAATCAATTGTAGGGTTGTGTCTGGACAGCTGCAAGATACTAACCACTCCATGCTTCCCTGCTGAATAAGAACTACGTTTGTGTAGCCCTCTAGAGTTTACAATATGCGTGCACGTCTATCACCTCATTGGCCCTCATCATGCCCATGAGACAGACTAAAATCCATTCACTCACAAGATTATTACAGTCATGTGTTTACTCCATAACTACTGAGTATATGTTTCAGGAACTAAGTAATGGAGATGTAGAAGCAGACCAAAGAGACAAACACTCCAGCATGGTAAAACACATATTCTAGTGGGGACAGCAGAATAAAGAAACAAATACGTATATATTACATATAATGTAATACCATATCACAATTGGTGCCGTGAAAAACTTAAAACAAGCAAAGATGATGGTGATGACGAGGGATGCTATTTTTTAACTTGGGGGTGGAGTCAGGGAAGATGATTACATTTGAGCAGCGAAGTGAAGGAAGTAAGGCTATCTGAAGGAAAGACATTCCAGGCAGAATCATGACAAAGACGGGCAGTGTGACTAGGGCACGGTGAGACAGGAATCCATAGAAAGTGCCAAGGGCAATGGATCATCTTGTTGGCTACAGTCAGGACTTGGGTTTTTGCTCTCAGCACGATGAGGAACCACTGGAGACTTTAGGGCAGGGAAGTGGCATGGTATGTGTTTTCAAAAGTTCATTCTTTATTTATCTCTAACTCATGTGGCCAGCAAGACCCAGAACAAGGACTCAAACTGAAGTCTTCTGACTCCTGATCCAGTGCTTTTCCCACTTAGGTTCACAGTTGTTCTCCAGACCTAGATGTCCTCGGTATCCTTTTTTTATTTTTTCTGTCCCCTTGCATAGTTATTTGTGGTCTCTTGACCAAATCTTAAAACGGTTGTTGCCAGTTCCCCAGGCGTTTGGCTCCTTGGGACTTCTCTTTGCCTCTTAGCCAGTCAGCTTTAATATTCTTCCATTTCTGAGAGCATCCTGTTCTCTTAGTTACCTAGCAAAACTCATGACCCACAAACTTGCTCAAGCAGAGTTTAAGCTTGACCATGAAAGTCAAGTGAGGACAGCAGGATTCAAAAATAACCACTCTAATCAGAAAGTTTAACTTTACAGATTTCCAGGAGTCTTCATATCAAGGAATTTTTTTTTTTTTTTTTTTGGTAATCAAGAGCAAGTCAAATTTTCTCCCAGACTACAGGAAAAAAGAGAGTATTGAACCTGTGGTTCATTGCATTCTGTCTCATCCAGACCAACGTGGAATCAGGCAAAAGTTGCAATGAGATATTGCAATTGCCTTTTCCTTCGTCATTACTATATTTTGTTTCGAAAATCGCAGATTTATTTGCTTCTAATCCAAAGCTGCAATGTCTTTTCAGTCAAGGCTGCAAAGACAAACAACCTGTTTGGGGAATTATAATGTGGGGCTTCTAGTGTCAGCACCCGCAACACAGTGTTTACCACCGGTCAAGCAAGGAGAAAAACAGAAACATTCCACTCTCCCAGACCTGCACTGGCACTGCAGTACTGACAAAGGTAACCATTTGTTTTTTTGGTCACTGGAGCAGGTCAGCATGACACCAGGCACCTGTGTGTAAAGAAAGCGTGTGGATAGTCACTTGTTTAGCTATATCCACAGCTTAAATTTGGTGTCCTCCGAACATGCTATGTTTCAAAGGCAGAATGATATTTCTGTCCACTTATTAAGGCATGACTAACTTGCTTTTGGCTGCACTACAAATGAATCACAGTAACAATCCCCAACTTGAGACTGATGTTCTGATGTAATACACTTCTATTAAAAGAAGAGGAAAGAGAGTGGGTGAGAGTGAGATCATGCAGAGACAGAACATAACACCGAGGGAGCTAGCGTAATTGATGAACTGCAGAGACCAGATCCATCCACTTCAAGGTGCTTTCCTGTGTCCTGGGTGAGGATACCTTGCCAGTCAGTTCCTACGCACTTACAGTGGCAGAATATAGACCCTGATCAAGGCCTGGAATTTGGACGGACTCAGTGAAGAAAACACTTCATTCGGGGATTGAAAACCAGATATTCCTTGAAAGCATTTTAAAGCAATTTTGATTTAGCGTCACTTTGAAGGTAATATTTGGGGGCAAATGATATAGGTTAGAAAGGCAAACCAATAAGCTCCCCTTTTAAATTGTTTCCATGTGTGCAGCTTATTTGGGAGTGGCAGAAGGAGGGGGCGGGAAGGTGAGATAAGGAAAGGAAGGCAGCTGATAAAGGTGGTGCCATCAGACTGATCCCCCCAGGGACCCCCCACCTCCTCTGAGCCTCCCGGGACAGCTGAGCTTGCTGGGGGACAGCTTGAGGTGTTAATTGCCCTGCCTGGCAGAATGGCCTTCCTGCCTTCTCTCTCCCCTTTTTCAACAAGAAACAAATATAAAAAGAGCTGGAAGGTTTCGTAAAAGCTCTCTGAACCCACAGGTATTTTTCCTATGTTAATTACCAGTCAGGAGCAGACACTTCCTTCCTCCCAGTTCCCTTCTGTACTCTCCTCTACAAGGTGCCCCTGCTGTCTTCTGAGGAAGATCTGAGTGTGCCAAGGAGAGGCAGAGAGGAAATTAGACTCTGGCCTGTCGTGACCAGCAGCCCACACTGGCTTTGTCCCAGGCTCTGGCAGAAGACAGAGCCAGTACCTCCCCAGCACGGGAAATCACTCAGAGAAGGGAATCTTTTTTTTTTTTTTTTTCCAGTAAACCTATTTTCCCTATCCTGTGGTTTTCTTTCTGGGTTTCATCTACTATCAGATCTGTCACTGACCTAAAAAGAACTTCAGTGTGTTGGAAAAGCATACTTCAAGCAGCTGTAATAAATCTCAGATTGATATTTATGAAGTTAACTTTCTCTCACTGAGGATCTGATTGTATACTTTGTGGGTGTCACTCATCTTCGAATCATGTCATGTTAGAACCAAGTTGTCCGTGGAGATTAGCTAGACCAACCTCCTTTTTTTACTGAAAAATCTGAGACATGAAGAAGCAGAGTGACATTCCTAGGGTCTCCGACACTCCTACCTAAGCAGCAAAAGCCAGACTTGAAGTCAAAACTTATTACTGGATTCCATTATGCCCCCCGGTCTTTTTTCTTGGTAAGCCGGTTTTAGAAGTTTCATTTGGCAACTAAAGAGGCTGGATGGAGAGTAAGAAAATTCAGTAAGTTCAAAACCCATCCCCTTCATTACCTGTTAACATTGCCATGTTCCGTTGCTGCCTAAAGATGAAGTTTGGCTGTTTGGATTATTTCTGGTCTCTCTTAATGGACCCCAGATCCCCAGATGTGGCCGTCCCACAGTTCAGTCACATCAAGGCCGGTCATTTGAACCAGGTGGGCTGACAATTCTTCACTCTTCCCCAAAAGTTCTAAAGTTGCCCTGGTCTAGACTCTCTAGGCCTCAATTGCTCCAGCTATAAAATGGGAATAATGATTTAACCATGTCCATAGAGTCTTGTATTGAATAAATTTTGAAAACTATATAGAGAGTACTTAGCAGACTAGTTACTATTACTGTCATCATCCTTAGCCTGAAAGGTGATGAGAGAAAAGAATCTAACAATTTAAACAGTATGTTCAGAGCCCTAGAATGAATCTCAATTTAACATTCAGTTTGGCCTCTTAGGCGGCAAATACAATAATAATAAACATACTGTGATCAAGACCGACATTGGATTAGGCTTTACTAGAGCGCTCGGCATTGTCTACTGTTAGGATAGTCCCTTTGTTTTGGACGTCAGATCTCTTATGTGATTTTCCTTGTGTAAGTGTGAGCACCCTAAATTCAGGGAAATTATCCTATTTTGACAACACAGTAGATTTGATGGTACTTACTGAATGTGTGTTGAGTGAATAATCCAAAATCTATACATAGTTATAGAAACGTGGATCATATTCTGATTCACATGACAGATTCAGACTATATTAAGGGTCAGGACTATTAGTTTATGTCATTTCCCTCTCCTTGTCTTTTCTGAGGGTCTCTAATAATAAGCTTACAGGGATTGAGATTGTCCATTTCATGGACTGAGGTGTCTTGGTCACCATCTCAGTATCATGCTATGATGTTTTCCTATCTTTCTTTCCCCCTTCTGCCCCTAACAGCAAAGATTAATTTAAAGGCAAAGATGAAGTCACTGTAAACTAACTTGTCTTCGTTTTCACGTTGCTTTTCTTTTTCAGTGCAGAAATTTAAAGTGAGTATAAACCAAAAAAAGAAAAAAAGCATAGCTTTGATCTCTGGCTTCCATTTTCTCCTGTGAATATAATCTAAGATCACCTACTAATGCCTCTGCTGTCCTGAGTGGGGCTCCTTTAGGAAAGTAAATCAAGGCATTCTAAAACCCCGCACAGGTAGATGTCCAAGTAGCACGTGCAGTGTCTCTGCCCGTGGCTCTGTGGACAGCCAGGAGTAGACGGTGCGTGTACTTGACGTGTAGGCATAAGAACCAAAGATCAGAACTGAGTAATCCCAAAAGTCCCAGGAGGGAGTCTCCATTCTCCTTTCCCGTATCTCTCATTATCCTCTCACCTCTTATCCCACAGTAGAATCCCAGTAGACTCCCCCTGCCAGGTGGGTGGCCTCAGCCAACACCCCTTCTCTGGCTGCTTTTTCACCCAGCATCTCCCTGCCACTGAGAAGCAAGAGTGACACACGTTCTACCCACCTTCCCTTCGGAAATTCAAAGCAGGTGAATCTCACAGCAGTTCTGGTTACTGAGAGTTAAGAAACCTTCCCTCTCAAACTTCAGTAAGGTTCTTATTTTCCAAGCCTCCCTCCTATGAGCTGGTGGTTCAGGGGTTAACAGCATGTCTGCTTTCTTTGGTCTGTGGTCCCACGGGGTCCCAGCAGTAGATCGGCAGAGTTGGCAGATCACTAAATAGTTTACAACTCCCCACCCAGTGTGGCATGGTCGCCTTAGAGAATGGATGGAAAATACCCCCTTGCTATAATTGGGTTCAGCCCTGTGGCTTAGCACCATCTTATTTGGCAATCTTTTTCTCTTGACATATTTAGTAATCACTCTAAGGGAGATTTATTAGACTGTTCATGGGAACAAACAATGCACTAAATATTACACATATGCATGCTTTCAATACCACTCCTTTTCTAGCCTATTCTGAACCCTTCCCCCAAAGTCTTTCTTTTAACTCTCTCTTGTCTTTAAATTCCTCTTGGTTCTTCTCTCCTCCAAAGTAACTTTTCATATTTTGGATTTTTTTTTGTAGTTAGGAGTTCTTTTAATCAAAATTCACTGGGCCAAGCTTAGAGAAGAATGGATGAAAACACACTCTCAGTGTTAGAACCATTCAAGACATTTTGCTCTTCATCAATCCCAAAGCATCAAAACAAAAATTTAGCATATGGTTAGAGTTTTGTGAAAACAGTCTCCTAGGTATCCCTGGGACATCAACTCGTGTGTGTGTGTGTGTGTGTGTGTGTGTGTGTGTGTGTGTGTGTATGAAGGAAAGGACTCAAAATATTTCAGCCAAATGTGATACAATGAAGTGTCTCCTGAACCTCAGGGTTGGGGCCCGTGAGGAGATGTGAGGAAGGAGGACTTTGACAGCTGGTGCCCCTCAGACATTTTCAAAAAACATAGTAAGTATCCCACTCACCCTGGCACATGCATGCACAGGAAAATGTCTCAGCAAGTAATCCAGCTACGGCAGATTTAAGAGCAAATCTATCAGGGTCATGGAGACGCTCAGAAGGCTATGAGTTATAACGGCGCAGCAACAGTATGGCAACTCTGGATGTGAGGCTTTTGTTCCCTTTAAGTGTGAAATGTTCCTCGTTCATCAGGTATGTAATAATGGCTAGCTCTGCTCTTGGGAGAGCCCTCTCAGTGCCAGGCACGGACCTAGATGTGCTCATTTGTTTAACACTCAGCTACATGTCCACTAATGGCCTCATTTCACAGAGAGAAGGCCTTATTTTCTCACCTTAGGCTGTAGATTACACACGCTCCTACATATCTGAACTTGAGCCCTTGTAATTTTTTAGAGGTGGGGCAGTGAAAGCACAAAACCAGGATTTAGTTGCCAGCAAGAACCTTCATCTAGCTTCTGGTATTGCCAACCTAGAGGCATATGGTGAGGGGCTAGGAGCACAGGTTCTGGAACCAGACTGCCTGGTAGAGCCCAGCTCTGTGTGGCCTTGGGCAAGTGACTTGGCTTCTCTGTGTCTCAGCTTCCTTGTCTGTAAAATGAGGCTAGTATTTGTACCTACTTTAGAGTTTCTTGTAAGGATTAAATGACTTAATCCAAATAAAGGGCCTAGAACTGTGCCTGGCACGTAGCAGGGGCTGTTAAATGAGTGTCTGTGTTCCCATGTGCACTTGGATCACAGGCATACAGAACCCGGGCACAGCAAATCTGATTTAGAGCAAGGTGTGCAGAATAAATCCTACTGTGTTCCCTTAGCATGATTGCCATGTATCCCAGCCAAGCTCTGCAGTTACAGCTCCGTTCCCACAGAAGCAGAGAATACAAGGGCCCTCAAGGTGAACCGCTTGTCTTTTATGTCACAGAGTGACTACACTGAATGGGGAAATCATTTAGCTGCCCTACAAATTGGCAGCAAGGGATGGGCCTACAGGGGACCTGTGCACTTGGAATTGCACCTTAGTTCACTTTTTACGTTTTCAAGGGGGAGACCTTATACTGGGGTGGACCAGTATAAGATTTTCAGGTATTTATAGACCAACTGAATCACACATAAAGAACACAACATGTGGGCTTCCCTGGTGGCACAGTGGTGGAGAGTCCGCCTGCCGGTGCGGGGGACACGGGTTCGTGCCCCGGTCCGGGAGGATCCCACATGCCACGGAGTGGCTGGGCCCGTGGGCCATGGCCGCTGAGGCCTGCGCGTCTGGAGCCTGTGCTCCGCAACAGGAGAGGCCACAGCAGTGAGAGGCCCGCGTACCGCATAAAAAAAAAAAAAAAAAAAAACACAACATGTAGCAATAATGCTGGTACTCCTCAAACTTTAGCTATATCAGAATCCCCCGGAGGGCTTGTGAAAACCCAGATTCCTTGGCCACACCCCAGAGACTGTGACTTGCCAGGTCTGAGAATTTTCATTTCTGACAAGTTCCCAGGTGGTGCCGATGCTGCTGGTCCAGGGACCACACTGTGAGGACCACTAGTCAAATTTGTGTTTTACATCCTTACTACCCACTTCTGGTGTAAGGTTATAACATTTAATTTGAACTCTTTAGCTTAGAGATGGCATGAGTGACTCCCTTTCCCCTCCCCCACAAAAAATAGAGACGTTTGAATCCACAGAGCTAATGTCACTTAGTAATGTCTTATTTTTGGTAATAAACACTGACTCTCATTTTTTCCCCATAGTTGCATGCTGCCGTGACCAGGATCCAGGTTCCAAGGCCTGGATTTAATTACACATTTGCTCACATATGTATCCTGAATAACGATAAGACTTGCATCGTGGACGACATAGTGCATGTCCTGGAGGAGCTAAAGAATGCTCGGGCCACCAACAGGACCAATTTTGCTATCACGTACCCGATCACTCACTTAAAGGACGGGAGGGCAGTTTACAACGGGCACCAGCTTGGAGGCGTCACCGTGCACAGCAAGGACCGAGTGAAATCCGCAGAGGCCGTCCAGCTCACCTACTACCTGCAGTCAATCAACAGTCTCAACGACATGGTGGCAGAGAGGTGGGAGTCTAGCTTCTGCGACACCGTCCGACTGTTCCAGAAATCTAACGGCAAAGTCAAAATGTACCCTTACACGTCCTCCTCACTGAGGGAAGATTTCCAGAAGACCAGCCGCGTATCAGAACGCTACCTGGTCACCAGCTTGATCCTGGTGGCCACCATGGCCATCCTCTGCTGCTCCATGCAGGACTGCGTCCGCAGCAAACCCTGGCTGGGCCTGCTCGGGCTGGTGACCATAAGCCTGGCCACTCTCACTGCGGCCGGCATCATCAATCTTACTGGTGGGAAATACAATTCCACCTTCCTGGGAGTCCCTTTCGTCATGCTAGGTAATTACTACCCTTTGTCTTTCTGTTTCCTCCTTCTGGTGGTGGTGACTGGGTTCCTAAAAGGCAAGGAGAAGCCTATGGCGTCCTCCTCTTGCCCAGAAGCCCTGGGGCCAGTTCTGTAAGGTGGTGTTGGGTCACAAGAGGCAGCCTTATCTGGTAAATGTGCCGGAAGTCCAGAGTCCTGGGTTCCAGCCCTGGTTCTCCGTTAAGTAGCTGCATGGTGTTGAGCAGATATTAATCTCTGTGCTCCAGGGCCTTAGGTTGGGCTTCCCCAGAAGCAGACCCTGAGACAAGGATTTAGATACAAGTACTTTGAGACCCCAGCATGGGAGTGAGGACATGAAACAGGGAAGGAAGATGATTCGGGGTATGTTAATCAGCAGGTTACCGCTGTGGGCACCTGTGGCTCAGTCCCACTGGGGACCTTGGAGAGACCTCAGAGGTGTCCTTGAGGGGTGAGGAGGCTGAAAGCTGCGCAGTGTACCCAGAAACCCTATGTATGATTCATTGAGGGTTCTCCCCCGAGTCATTAACTCCCCAGCACTTCCCAGGGAAGACCAAGCACATTCCTGCAGCTGGAGAAGTCCCTCAGGTTACCAGTATTTGGAGTAAGAAGACTTCCGTGAGCTCAAGAATGGGGAACGGGAGGGCACACAGGTTGGGCACGAACAGTGTCCACTGGCCTCGGTTTCCCTACCCGATGGACTGAGCGGGTGCGAACGTCACACAGAACGATATGGTAAACGTACGAGAACTTTGAAGCCAACAGGTGAGACATAAATAAGAAGGTAACTTTTTCCTGTCTTTGCTATGAACTCAGGAGAACGTTTTAAAATGATAGTGTGAGAATCCCACTATGTTCTCTCTTGGAGGCTGCAGGAACTTCCTGATAGAGATAATTGTCAACCTAAAGCCGTAGGGGTCATAACGTAATGTCAGTTGCTCTGTCCATCTGATTTTGAAGGTGCCATGCCCAGAAAACCTGAGATGGCAGAGTTCTTGTGGGCCAAGGATTCAGTTAGCTTCCCCCTCTTCTTTGGCAACTTCTCATCAATCCCTTTAGCAAAATTAAAATGTCATTTGGAATCAGATACTGACATGACAAATGAAGTGACACTTCTCATTGGCTGAGGGAAAACTATGGTGGAGTTCATTAGTATGCCTTGTGTCCTGTTTGGGGGTAGTAGAAAAGAAAGGAATTTACTCGGGAAATCTCAGCTGCACGACGGTTAAATGATAACGTGCGGGGCTGGCAGGGCCACAGAATTACGTGCGGCCTTCCATGCTCTGCGGCCTGTGGGAATTGAAACCCAGGCAATAAACACATACTAGCAGCCTTTGTGGAAAAGTGGGGCACTGTGCGGAGACTGAGCATGCTGCGAATTTACCAGATCGGTTTATTCATCACTGCCGAACTCAGCACAGGACGAGGCTGCCATACTTCCTCCTGAACTCAGTCTGTTAAGATGGCAACATCACTTGCCTCTTTAAGATTAACCCCAAGACAATGTGGGTCAATTGTGGAATACAGGGAGGTTCCTTGAAGCGTGAGTAAGGACTGGTTATGAGGAGCTTCCACGGAGGCCTGAGTCAAGATTTCAATTAAAATGTTCTGCTCATGATTAGTCAGATGCTTGGGGGGTTGTTTTGTTTGTTTGTTTTTTAGCTTTTCATTTTAAAAATAGTGTATTTTTTGCTGTGATTGTTTTTGTGGGAGGAAGATAAACGGGGATAAGGGTTTATGGGAAACTGAAGGGAGACAGGTTCTTAAGGTGAGGAAAAAAGGATGTCAGGGCTAGAAAAAGGACTATCATTCCTGGTTTTATGACACTCTTAAGTAGTTACCAGTGAGCTCAAAGAATGATGCAAGATTTAAAACTTCCCGAAAATGAATTGCATTCATAAAACAAAATTACAATATTTAGAGGTCTTCAAAATTAATTTTTAAGTAAAACTAAGTAATATTCAACACTTCTTCAAATTAATTTCACTAAAAAACCAATTTCACTATAAGTAAAATGAAATTAAATATTCAAAACTTCTTGAATTTTATTAAGTAAAATAAATTACGATATTTAAAATTTCTTAAAACTGGTTTTTGTACTTTTTTAAGTTTTAAATATTGTAAGTAGAAGTCAACACAGAAAGGGATACAGCAGGTAGTACTGGTGTGGGGAGGGATGTAAGAGATGGAAAGATGCTGTTAGCAAGGGAGACCCAGTATCAGTGAACTTCACATGAATTCAATTCAGAAAAATCTGGCATTTGTCGTGAAAGAGATCAAGCGCCACAGTGCCCCATACACCCTTGCTTGTAATTTGTGAGGAATGTTACATGCATTGATTTGATGGCAGTTTTCCCTGCTGACAGTCAGTAGGCAACCTTTCTGTACATTTTCAGCTCAAAGAGCTCTCAAATTACTTCGTCACAACATGAAAGGAAGCTACGCATTTTAGTAGCTAAGGCCATTTGCAATAAATACTTTGCATCACGTAATGGATGCTTAATATGCTCGTAAAGCCAACAGCGTCTGGATTTAGGATAGTTGCCCTTCTGTATTTCTCAGATAAACTCTTCGTTCTCAGATTTGATTGTAAAATGAAATATAAGCCAGAGCATGCTTATAAATGTTGCATTCAGGACCAATGTTTAATTCTGGTTTTTTGATGGCCAGTCCTAAAATGCCAATAAATATTTCAAATGACCAAGAAGAAATGCAGTGCAAAGCATTTTGCACTATGAGTCAATAAACTTGTCCAGTTTCTAAACTAAGCAGATTTAAGCAAAACTTCTTGATTTTCTGTGATATTAATATACTATCAAATAAAACTTTTAAAAAAATATGGCCTCCTTTAGAAGGAAAAGTATCTTAGAAAAAGTCTCTTTTTCCTTTCCAGACATTTCCTTGGCCGACAATAGGTCTATAAAGTGATAAACAATTATAGATTTAAAATTCAACAAACTAAACAGTCTCAGTGTGATGATGCCAGTCACATAAGGCCAGACCCAGCCAAATGCCAAAATGGCAGTAGATTTAGAATGGAAAATTTTAAGACCATGTGTGTCAAGCAGTATTAACCTGACAAAATTCCAGAATAGGAAAGAATTTGGATAAACTCTGAGAGTTCACCATAATGGGATGTGACTGTGTGTTTCTAGCCAAGACGATACGTGACATCTCTGGCAATAAGAATATATCCTACACAGATGAATCATTTTGGCAATGATGTAAGCATAGATACATCAGGATTTAGAATGTTTTTAATCAGTGTCATGCATATTAGACAACCCCACTTCTGCCAAAACCCCTGTCCATATGAGTCAGATCAGTTTATTTAGAGCTGAAATTCTTAAAGGTCTACAGTATCATAAATGATCATTGACATTTTTTAGTTGTTATAATTTGGAGAGGAGTTTATTTCATCCATACCCCTTATGCGTAACGTAATATCCTTTCTTTCCAAACTATGTTAACACCAGGTATTGAGGTACCTGAACTGCCATTTGTAAACATCTCACACTCATCATGTTAATCCGTTATGGAATTTCCTTTAAAGGATGAGGATTTACAACGTTGCCCTGCAGTTGGGTATGATTTAAGAAATTGGCACAGTTTTTGCACATGCAAGCTCTCCTTACAGGCTTAATATTTCCACAGCTTTGCTGATCAGACACAAATCAGGGAAGGAATGGAATGCTGGAGAATATAGAAGGGAACAGAGGGAAGGTTTTCTTCCTTCTTCATCTGGCAGGTTTGGTGCTTCATGTACATTCTGTACAGCTAAAAGGGGAGAATTCAAGTTGCGGTGAAAGCTATTTTGGATATTACTTTATATGTGGTAATCTAATTTATAAGGGTTGATTTGCACTTATTAAGATACAAGAGACTCAGAGACCAGATGAGACGAAAACTTTTCTTCAAGAAAAATATTCTTCAAGCCCTTTCACATGTTTGGGATTTTGAGACAGTCTAATGTCAGATCCAGGGTTCCCTCTTCCTTCTACATTATCCAGCCAGGCCACTCAAATTCAAGGACAGGAAAGGAAGAAAGGATGTGATTAAGTGTTAGGAGGAGACTAATAGCAAGGATATTTGGCTTCGTTCAGGTATATATTCTAAGATGATCTGTATTTAGCAGAAACCAGAAGATCAGGTTCAGTTCTCCGAGAATTTGTTCTTATTTGCTGCCACCTAGAATCTGACGCAGTATATGGAGCTCAGGCTTATGAAGAGGTAAAAGTTCCTGTGCAAGAAATTTCGTTCTAACGGAGAAATTGAAACTCTTAATTATCTTGGCTCTAAACTTAAGCAAACCTGCCAAGGTTTGCTTTCCTGATGAGTATTCTGGTATATTTCTAAAGTCATGAGAAAATGTGAGAGGGAAAAATCAGCCAGATAATAATAAAATACAAAATTGTCAATATTCAACCATTTTTCACCTACAAAATTGGTACCAATTATCTGACCATTTTCAAACGACAAAAGTGGTCATTTCTTATGGCTCAACCTACTACATTATCGTAGAAGTCCATTATTTGCAACAATAGGACAATCTACATGATGGAGTAGAAGTATGCTTGAATGCTGTGGAAATACTCTGCTTAGATATAAATCACTAAAAGGTTCAGTAGTTTCTAGAAAAATAATTGATTTATAGGGGTTTTGTTGTTCCCACTGTTGTTTACCTCTGATTTGGAATAAGAGAGTAATTTTTCAAAGTTTTTTTTCCTGAATAGCTTTTTTTCTAATGACCTGTGCTCATTGTGGGACTAATTTACAAGGATACTGTGTAATCAAGTTTTGTGGCTAGTTCTCAGCTTTTTATTCTTATGCTCCACCACTCCTTACATAAGGGGTGGGTGGGGAAAAATAGGTTTGAGGGGATGGATCAAAGACGTTTTATTGTTCTATCCTTAACCATAAAGGAAGAAAAGCACGGGACTAGGGGCACAGTCCAGGAGGGCAGAGCTCAGTTAGGCAGAGGAATGCAAGGGTGCTTCATCTCTGACCCAGGTCTCTTGGGTATCCTCTGGGTGGTCTAGCCAACTAGTCTAGGGAATAGGAGAGTGGCCAATTCCATGAAGGTCCGGCAGCTGGAAGCAACATCAGGACACTAAGCTGGTTATAAAAAAAAAAAAAAAAAAAACAGACCATGAGGAGAGACACCTAGTTTGTTGTTGCATTTGGATTAGCACCTCAGAAAGTCACTGCTGGGGCCCAGCAGTGTTGACCACATGGGTCTACAGTAGCTCACAACGCAAGCAGATTCATAGTCATTGTCAAGGAAACACTGCATTTCACCTAGGCTACTTCACCAGCCAAGAACCAAAATGTAGATGGAACCTAAGGGAGGGATTCTAGCCCCTTCTCTGCACTGACTGGTGTAGCAGCACTAACATTTCTCTTCCTCACCAGTAAAATAAATTTCATATCAACTTACTAGTCATCTTGTGTGTATGTGTATGCATGTGTGTGTGTATGTGGGTACATGTGTGTGTGTCCCTGTGTAATATGAGTGTATAATACATATTATATATCACATTACCTATATTATATATCATATGTAATATGATATATTACGCAGTAAGTTCATGTTTATATATATTTTATGTGTTTATAACATTACATATGTTGTTTAAATGTCTGAATAGAAATACTATATATTTCTCTCTATATTACATAGTATATATTCACACATTTTATATGTAAATATATAAAATGTGTTTGAATAAGATATGCCACATATACATATATTTATATATTACATATGTCTTCTATATGAAGAGATATTACACAATGACCATAGCATATATTATGGGCCACAGTTGTACACACTGATTTTATATAGTGTGTGCGCGTGCGTATACACACACACACACAGTATGTAAATACTTTATCTTTAAACAAGGAAGAGCTATTAGCCAACTCATTTCTTGGACTCTTATCTGCAGCTCTCGAATGAAGGAAAATCATTTCTCAGATTAAAACCCAATGCTGTGATTAGAATTACCAAAATGTGACAAGCCTCTGGTAGAAAGAGTAAGATGTGTGTATTCGCCCTGATGTGAACTCTGTCTTAAGTTAGAGTACACCTTTACTCTCACTCTTAACTGTGAGACAAAACAGGCTGTGATAAACCAAACAATTCAGTGTAGAAAGTAAATGTTTGTAACAGGCAAAGTGTAAATGTAACCCAATTAATGAACCTCTCCCTTAAAACAGATGTTACTCAAGCCAGACATATATACACTTTAAATTTCTTCTCAGAAAAACAAAAATCATGAATTTATGTGGATGTCATGGAAGGAAGAGCTTTCTATAAACATGAGCTACTTAGTGAAACTTGTCTAAGAATAAAATATGTTTTAAGCAGATTTTGCTCATGCATTCATTACACTCCATGGATTTTCTAGAAGAATGTAGTGATTTTATTTCCATATATGAAATCTGGCACTGCCCAGGCATGCTATAAACGGCTTCAGTGTCTCCTGATATTAAATGTTTTCCCATTGAAACTGAAAGCCATCTCATTTTACCTCCTCCATCTTCTTAGTTATTCCTTACTTTTAGGGACTCAGGATGAGGAAATCCTGCTAGGATTAAAGGATTAAAATGTGAGGAGCGTCCAAAGGCATCAGCCTCTGTGCTGTGGTTCTGTGTGCTGGGGAAGGCAGGAGAATCTGGGCCTGAAGAAAAATCTGCCTTACAAAGTCCAAATGTACAAAGTAGATCGATTTGCCTGTGATATTCATTGGCAAAAAAAAACAAATCACCCAGACTGCCTCTGATAGCAAAACCATTAAATACATTTAAAATATAATTGACTTGGGCTTCCCTGGTGGCGCAGTGGTTGAGAGTCCGTCTGCCGATGCAGGGGACACGGGTTCGTGCCCTGGTCCGGGAAGATCCCACATGCCGCGGAGCGGCTGGGCCCGTGAGCCATGGCCGCTGAGCCTGTGCGTCTGGAGCCTGTGCTCCGCCACGGGAGAGGCCACCAAAAAAAAATATATATATATATATATATATAATTGACTTTACGAACAACTTTCCGTAAGTGTATCTACTGGGTAAAGTTAGGCTAACTCTCAACTATTCACTTGTCAATTCCTGCGTCGGTGGATTGTAAACAATCCCAAAGGCTTTGGTCAGGTCCCAGAAAAGAGTCTGGGTGAGAGTAAGATTTAATCTGTTGAGTATTCCTGAGACTCACCCTAAGTGACTGGAGGATTTTCCACCATTAGTGTTATTTATCATCTGTGCTGCCTTGTCTCTTCATTGCCTCCAAAGCCTGCAAATTAACTGCACATAAAGATAGAAAATTCTTTGGAAAAGAAGAAAAATGATTAGCCTAAATCCTTCGGTATCTGACTTTACTAGATGAAAATCCCAAAGACTACTGCTAATAAAATTTAAATTGCACTCCTGGTATAAACTGTATCTGAACACCGGTGAAGAGCTCTACTGTCCTTATCCCAGGGCCTGGCTAAAAGCCTGCGCTGCCACAGAGCATTCACTCATGAATAATCAGAACTTGGACCTGTGTGTGTGTCTTGACACACTGATAGGCATGTGTTCATATGCATATAACTATACAGACATGCGATGAACTGAAACAGAAACAAACATCTTGAATGTGCTTTTCAAAGACTAAGGGAATACTTTAAAAGCTTCTTTATCTTCAGAATTTGATAGAATCAGTATGTATTGTTTAGCAGTTCCCTCTGGCAATTCATCAGCCTTAACCACTGTGACTGTACGAGAGGGAGCGCGCTAGGATGCTGGTCAGTTCCTGGCAGGCTCACTACCACGCAGCAGTCTTTGACTTCCAGGTCTCAGGCTGCCCCAGGTCTTGGACCTGCCCCTTGGATGATGAGCCCAGGCTCCCATTACGTGCAGGGCCTCTGGTCACCAAGGGCTAAATCTATTTGTTGACACTAGAGAAAGGAGGCAGCTGCTGAGAGAGGAAAGCGAAGAGGAACAGAATGTACCAAAATCTTTCTTCCCTGCCTTTCCTTGGTTTTCACTGGCCCAGTTTCTGAAATGGATGTAAAAACAAAGACCTGGGCTGGCTGGAGGAAAAACTGGGAAGGAGTTAGTCTCTGTGAGATCCTCCTTACCTATGATTTCCTCTGCACTCCCTCCCCATCTCCATTCTCTGTCCCATTCCCCAGACCAAAGGGAAGCTGCTTCAGTAGACACACTATTCCAGAGGGGGGCTGCATTTAAAAGAATACCCTTGAAGGCCAAACCACAGGCACTTCAGTTGTGACGATGGGCAGAGCAGACATTCCTCATGTCCTACGGCTCTTGGAACATGTCCCCCCCTTGACTCCAGGACAGAAAACAGGGGCTCCACAGTTCAGCTTTCCATTAGGGTAATAGACCAAACTCTTCAACATAAATACCCAGCTGTGAATCAGGTCTGGTGCCAGCTAGGCAGTCCAGGCTATTCATCCCTGGGAGGTGCCTGCAGCTATGTTGGCACTCATCCCTCCCTTGACTGACTGAGCTTCAGTCAGGAGGCCCAGTTATGGTGTTAGCAGTTGTCCCTGAAATCCAAAGAGCTCTCTGAAGACAGTGCACAACTGCAATTTGGAGTTTAGGGTGTAGGCATCTGCTAGAGGGGTGTGGCTTGAGAATCAAGAATCTAGCCTATCAGGAATAACGGTGGGGGCCTTTGCAGGCCAGGCCAACAGTGACTAGCAACAAACGCTGAGTGATCAGGTAAAACAGATTCTTTCTCAGGGCTTCCTCTTCTGGCCTCTGTATCTGTATGCACACCCCTGCAGCGAGAGGAATGAAGGAGAAGCATAAGCCCCTATGAATAAAATCGGAATCCTCTGGAACTGCCCCCAGAACCAAGAACATGTGATGTTCTTGAGTCAGGACTCAATAAAAATGATCAAACTATAGAAGGATAAGGCATTTAAAATGCAGCAACAGATCTCAAGAGACAGGCGAACAGCTTACTTCCACCTTTCCTTGAGTTTGATTATTTTCATTCTGGACCCTCAAATGCCTTATTCTTTTCACCTAGTAGCTCTGTTAACTCAAATTCCTTTCCTCAATTAGCTTCTAAGATCATCCAACGGCAAGGTAAGAAAAGGATTCTTACTGTATTTTCCAACAAGAGTCAGGGTCAGATAATATCATTATAAAACATCACACCAATTGTAAAAAAGGACTGCAGAACAGATTTAATTCAAATCCTACTATATGAGTAATTCTAATCCTGCTCTATGCATCTTTATTTTCTTACCCTATTTAATGACTCAGTACCAAAGCCCTGTTTTAAAACTTTTGTTTGTTTGTTTCTAGCAAGAAAACACATAAAATTCCATTTGCCATTTTCCGTGAAACTCTGAAGTGTGTTTTGCCCACCAGAACTTATTCTACACGGCCCCAGGTGAAATGGTCAGTATTGTTTCCCCAGGATGCAGGTGCCTCGGAGGTATTTTTACCCTCATTTCAAGGGATCAGTTATTTTAATCAAAGATCAGCTGGTCCTTCCTGAGAACACAGTGGCAACAAACTTAATAAATAGTTTTCCCTGGTAAGACTAGACATTAACTATCTAAAACGTAACTAACAACAGTATGCCAGTCAACGAGTGCACTTTTTACTTCATGTCTGGGGAGTTTAGGTGCCTCCAGTTTAATAGGGGCCACGGTGCTAGTTATCAAATTGACAGTCTTGACCTGACCTCTAAAAGTGGCTGTAAAGCAGTGCCTAGTAAATTAAGATAAATGCCAAATCTCTCTGAGGAAACAGGCCTATGTCGTGACTATGAAGTGGGCATTCGGGTTTGAGGCCAAGACTTCACAATAAATATATAAATACCAGCCTGGGCACGAGGGAAGAGAAGCGCTCAATGACTGAACACAAGATAACAGTGACTCACTTTACTCAGTATGACGATTGGCTGGAGACTTTAAATTCATTTTTAAAAACCAGACTATTGTACCACAGGGTAAAGATTTTATTATCCTCAGTAATGGGATTGACTGTGCCCAGGGGTAGAAGCAGAAAGGGAGATCTGCTGATCTCAGTGCCAAGACAGGGGCGACAGAAAGCCACAACAGGTCACTTTGTGGGTCTTTTCAACGTTGCAGCGGCCTGGAAACCTGGGGAGGCCCGTCCAGGAAATGTCTGGCTCCAACTAGGAAAGATGGGAGAAGTTCAACTAGATCTGGTTTTAGGCAGTAGAATAAAGTCAAAACGGGCACTTACTGTACCTCTGCTGTTCCAAGGTTACTGGAATACTAACCAAGGAGCCAAAGGCAGTAAGTAGTTCAGGAGAGAGGTTACTGATCTGGCCCGGTCCCGCAGAGGCCATTGCCAAAGAGCGCAGAGTCACCGCCTGCCTGAGACGCCATCCATAAACAACGAAAACGGGACAAACATCCCTGAAGACAAGAGACACGCCACAAACTTTCAACCTGAATTTTCATTTTTATCCACTGAGTTCACAGGAATCTTGTCCCTTCTTCCATCCTTCCTGTTCACTGAAACTTGTCCCTACTTATTTTGCTTCCCTCTGTTTCGCAGATTTATTGCTTCCTGCATTGATATTTGGGCAAGAAGAAAAAAGAGGCTGTGATTTAGGTTCCTGTGAAGGCTCAGATTAAAGCCAGTGCTTCTTTCTCCCTGAAGCCTTCTACTTGGCCAAACTTAAATGAGGTGATGAGCCGTTAACTCAGAACCCTCTGCCCACCACCTTCGTCTGTGCTGACCTCCAGCCAGACTTGTGGGGATGACAAGCAAAATGATGAGGGGCCAGGCATCCTCTCTGGAGTGTTCCACCAGCCAAGGCAAACAAATACTCTGCAAACTGCACCAACAACCCTAAACTATCAATGTGCATAATCCCCAAAAGACATAGGCACACGTCTACTCAGATTTTTATAGTCAAAAGTCCACCCAGCTTTCCTGAGCCAGAAGGAAGCATGAAGATCTTAGCTCCCCTATCTTCCCTCTACCCCCGAACGTTTATGATGCACTAAAGCACGAGTTTCTCTCTCCACAGGAGAAATCAGTGACACTTACTGTCACCTGTCACCCCTAGGACGGGTTATATTTCCTTTGACCCAGTAGTTCCCCAGGACCAAGGTGTTTCCCCGCTTTAGAGAGATTCGCCTTTTCAGTTTTTGATCTGGTCTTTTTCTGCCCCCTCAGGTCATGGATTATATGGGACTTTTGAAATGTTATCCTCCTGGAGGAAAACTAGAGAAGACCAACACGTTAAAGAGAGAACTGCAGCAGTCTATGCAGACTCCATGCTCTCCTTTTCTCTCACCACTGCCATGTACCTGGTCACCTTTGGCATAGGGGCCAGCCCTTTCACGAACATTGAGGCAGCCAGGATTTTCTGCTGCAACTCCTGTATCGCAATCTTGTTCAACTACCTCTATGTACTCTCGTTTTATGGTTCCAGCCTGGTATTCACTGGCTACATAGAAAACAATTACCAGCATAGTATCTTCTGTAGGAAAGTCCCAAAGCCCGAGGCATTGCAGGAGAAGCCCGCATGGTACAGGTTTCTCCTGACAGCCAGGTTCAGTGAGGAAACAGCTGACGGCGAGGAAGCGAACACTTACGAGAGTCACCTATTGGTATGTTTCCTCAAACGCTATTACTGTGACTGGATAACCAACACCTATGTCAAGCCTTTTGTAGTTCTCTTTTACCTTATTTATATTTCCTTTGCCTTAATGGGCTATCTGCAGGTCAGTGAAGGGTCAGACCTTAGGAACATCGTAGCAACGGCGACACAAACCATTGAGTACACTACTGCCCAGCAAAAGTACTTTAGCAACTACAGTCCGGTGATTGGGTTTTACATATATGAGTCTATAGAATACTGGAACACTAGTGTCCAAGAAGACGTGCTAGAATACACTAAGGGGTTTGTGCGAATATCCTGGTTTGAGAGCTATTTAAATTACCTTCGGAAACTCAATGTGACCACTGGCTTGCCTAAGAAAAATTTCACAGACATGTTGAGAAATTCCTTCCTGAAAGCCCCCCAGTTTTCACATTTTCAAGAGGACATCATCTTCTCTAAAAAGTACAATGATGAGGTTGATGTAGTGGCCTCCAGAATGTTTTTGGTGGCCAAGACCATGGAAACGAACAGAGAAGAACTCTATGATCTCCTGGAGACCCTGAGGAGGCTTTCTGTCACCTCCAAGGTGAAGTTCATCGTCTTCAATCCATCCTTCGTGTACATGGATCGATATGCCTCCTCTCTGGGAGCCCCCCTGCACAACTCCTGCATCAGTGCTTTGTTCCTGCTCTTCTTCTCGGCATTCCTGGTGGTAGATTCTCTGATTAATGTCTGGCTCACTCTAACGGTTGTGTCCGTGGAGTTTGGAGTTATAGGTTTCATGACATTATGGAAAGTAGAACTGGACTGCATCTCTGTGCTATGCTTAATTTATGGAATTAACTACACAATTGACAACTGTGCTCCACTATTATCCACCTTTGTTCTGGGCAAGGATTTCACAAGAACGAAGTGGGTAAAAAATGCCCTGGAAGTGCACGGGGTAGCTATTGTACAGAGTTACCTCTGCTATCTTGTTGGTCTGATTCCTCTTGCAGCTGTGCCTTCAAATCTGACCTGTACACTGTTCAGGTGCTTGTTTTTAATAGCATTTGTCACCTTCTTTCACTGCTTTGCCATTTTACCTGTGATACTGACTTTCCTGCCGCCCTCTAAGAAAAAAAGGAAAGAGAAGAAAAATCCTGAAAATCGGGAGGAAATTGAGTGTGTAGAAATGGTGGATATCGATAGTACCAGAGTGGTTGACCAAATTACAACAGTGTGATAGCGTCTGCTTGTTATATTCTCACCCTAGGTCTTATCAAGAGCAAAGGGATGATGCTAATGGAAACAAATTGAAAGTTGTTCTTTGCTTTTTCAGAATAAGAAATAGGCATTGCCAAAAAAAGTAAAGGACAAGGTGGGGAAATGGGCATTGCATATTTTCAATCTTTAAAACAAAAGGCTGTCACCAGAGAAAATTTACACACACACACACACCCCTAGGAGACTCACAGTCTCTTAAACTAAGATCAAATAAGCAAAAGCTTATTAGCAAGCAGAATCCTCTTTTATTCACACTGCAGATGTTGCTGGTATTGTGATAAAAACCTTCTGATTGAAAGGTCAGCTGCCAAGGCAGAAATAGCTTTGAGCATTGCTCAAACAATAAAGCTTCCAGAACTTCTGCAGAGTGGTAGCTCCAAGCAGGGTCTGTGGTTTAAGGTCTGAGGTCTTTGCCATCTCATCTATCCCCACAACACCCCAAGGAGATGTTTGTGAAAGTTCTGGCCACCAAAAGCAAGCCAGAACCTCAGAAACAGACACATGGCAGAGTGGCCATCACCCATGGACTGAAACTGAGTCACCTCTAAACTCACCCAGGTGAGGCAGTTTTGTTGTCCAGAATGAATTTATCATACACCCCACCCACCCACCATCAATATACTTTTAACACTGGTATGGTTTGGTTAATATACCTTTAAACCAATGACAGCTCCAGCAATGCAGAGTTAAGGCGATTCTATTTTGGTGTATCTTGTTGCTTGTCACCAAGTGGATCTGCTTTATTAGTTACAGCTCTTGGCAGGAGGCTCTGAGTACCCAAAACCACAGAGCCAAACCCAAATACCTGGCATGATGAAGGAAAAGCAGGTGTCTACTTGAACACAGAGATAGTATTTCCATTTTGACAAAAAAAAAAAAACGGCCAGCTGGTACAGCTGTTTGCGGTTTGGCCCTACATGCATTTTTTTTTTTTTGCATGGATGCCCAGAAATAACATCTGCCCACACATAGCTGAGGAAGGAGAAATGAACACTGACATGGTTATCTGCCACAGCTTCCCACTTGTAGCGCCAGTCTGCCTTCGCTCAGGAGACATGCTTGCTCAGAGATACAGAGGAGAAAAGTCCTGAAACTTTGTAAGTCCTGAAACTGAGAACTTCAGGCAGACATAAAGGGCTGAAAGTGAGATAAATGGAAATGACTGGAAGATGTAATCACCACCATAAATCTATCAACGATGATAGCCAAGCTTTCCTGCTAACCTGGCTGCACTTTCCTCTTCCTGGTCCCCACGCCCCCACCTTCATTGGTACCCCTCTACTTCCTTGCACGGCCCTTCTGTACATTATCGAGCCTAGATGTTTATACTGTTGACTTGCAGTATCTACAGTATCTAAACAGAAATGGTTTGATCTGAAGAGGCTGTGTATGTGGCCCCCGACCCCTGCATTTCTTTAAGTCTATAAAAATGAAGCTAAAACCTGGTCACACTTGAGGTAAATGTCTACAGTATTTTTCCCTTTTAGAGACGTAGCTTATTTAGACATCTGTAGTGGTAAGCATTTCCCCAAAGCACCTAACCTTTCTGGACCTTAGCGGATGTACTGTGCAACTTCCCCATCCCCTGCAGAGGAGGAAACTGAGACCTAGGAGAATAAAGTGACTCACCCAGGGTCACACCACTGGAGGGTTTCCATCATTTTAGCATGCCTAAGACAGGGCAGGCCAATTTTAGATCTTCTCATAAGAGGGCTACTACTCCCTTCAAAGTACATTTCCAAGGAAGAAACATAGGACTTACTGGCCACAAGGCAGACTTTTTTTTAATGTCTGGGTAATGTTTGGGATTTAGGTTTACCATTGTCTTTCCAGACAGCAAAAATGCCCAAATGATTCAGATGTAACTACACCAAGTGCAAACCTGTGCTTTCTATTTCATGTACTGTTGTTCACACAGTTCTAAATATATGTGCAGGGGATCATAGCTAGTGCATTACACACTTGTTCAATCTCTCCTGCAAACACACTAAGCGATCATACCAATGTGTTATGCACTCAACTAGAAGATAATGAGCTTTAATCTAAGGACAAATGCAATCCTCGAAAAAGGGCAAGTTCGCATAATAGATCTGCGATCAATTCTCTCTCCAAGGGGCCTGCAACTAGGCTATCATTGATGAAACACAGCTGAAGAGGGGATTGGTTTTATTCTTAAATCATATGTTGCTAAATCATTTTCTGAAGAGCGTGTTCTAAATCAGCCATTGATTTAGTGCCGGCCACGTGGAGCACCTTGGGTTACAGTGACTCCACAAAACTGATACAACACACACCAATTAAGCAGATTTTGTTGAGAATTTAACCATTCAATTTGGTCAACCAGAATGACTTACTGTGGAACTTTATTTTATGACAGATAGTAGTTTTCCCTCTTGATTGGGTCTCTGTACACCTTGGGATATTGTATTTTTAAATGAAGGGCATTTTCAAACTTGTCAACTTCTCTTTTCAGCACCTGAAATCAAAGCTTATGGAATTCTGACTGTGGAATGAATGAATTATTTTGGGGGGAGTCTGCATGCCAAGATTGACTACTTATTATTTATTGTTAGATCATTATTATTTATTTGTTAATATTCATTATTAATAATTGCTCTGATAGCATTGGTTTAGCCCCACCATGGAGAAGACATTTTAAAAATAGCTCAGAATCACATCCCCCCAAAATTTAAGTCTTTACTTCATGAAGTTTTACTTTTTCAATTGCTATAAAGAGGGAAGGAACGATCCTAGCAAACACTTGCAAAAGTTTTATTTTTCAATTAATTCCAACCAAGACATTAATGTCCACTTTACCAAAGAAACTTATTTGGTTGGTTTTGAGTTGGTATGTATTGTTTGTTTACCAAAGAAAATATTCCATTCATCAAAAATATTTCCCTTGCTCAACTAAAGGAAAAAAAAAACTGTGATACTTGGGCTTTCTTGGCCATTCATAAAGAAAAAAAGAAAAGTCAGGGTAAGGGTGATATTCTCTCATTGAGTTAAACTCAGCAGAAGATGTAAATTCACAAGAAGCTTGGGGTTTGCAAGAAAGAAAATGACACTTGAAATAGGGCATTATTGTTAAGTCCTACAGCAATAGCCCAATGAATAGCATGAGGGCTCCTCGGGCTAAAAGGAGCATATTTGTTGCACAGAAAAAATAAGATAATCGCTGATGAAACTTCTTCACCATTGTTCCAGCTCATAAGTTTTGTTTTGGGTTTGGGGGGTTTTAGGTTTTGGGGTTTTGCTTTGCTTTGGTTTGTGACATTTGTTTGTGTTTTCTTGTTTTGCTCCTACCATTTCTACCATTTCTACCCCTCAATTTTCAGGCAGAAGTGAGATAATCAGATGCCATCCTCCATGGCTACAGTTATTTGTGCAATATGCTGCTCTGAATAAGGCCCTTGATAACCCTTTTATTTTAACTAACCACCACCCAATTGTTCTAAGTGGCATTCTGGGACCATGACATCACTTTCCTCCAGCCCCAGCAATGGAGCCTGGCTGTGTCTATCTCAAGAACAAGTGGGCTGGGCAGCCGCCCTGGGGGTGTGGCATGAGTCAGAGCCTCTTGGACACAAATGATATCCTCCTCATAATGGCTTTTATTCCTTCGGATCCTATTAAAGTAGCCCTGCAGCTTATAGTAGTGTTTGATCTCTGTGAATCTCTGTTTTCTCATCTGTAAAATGGCGATAATAACAGTAACTATCTTTCAATTCAGCAAATACTTACTGAGCGCCTAATATCACCCAGGTACTGTTCTAGAGACTGGGGACAGCCGTGAACAAATCACATAAAAAAAAATCTGCCCTCGAGAGCCTACATTTGAGTGATATTGTGGGTTTACTGTAAGGATTAACATGAGAAGATGTTCAGAGAGCACTCGTGGCAAGGCCTGGCATAGAGAAGGAACTAAAGACATTATTATTTGTAATTTGTCCATCCCACACAGTAGCACTAGAGCTCAGGATGTAAAGCTACAGAGAAACAGATTTGTGCAGATCAGAGCCCAGGATTAGGGCTATGTAAAAATGCAGAGTTGTCCTGGTCATTTTAAGACATTCAAAATTTGGCTGGATCATCACTTAGTGGAGTGAGTGTGAAGGTGGCACAAGCTCTAGATGGTGCAGTTGGATTGTAATCCTTGAAAGAAAGGGATACGGGCAGTTGGGAATGGAGTGGGGAGGGGAGGGGAGGGCGCTTATTTCATTACTATGCCCAGCTTGTCTGAAGACATTTGAACATTGCTTTGGGGTAATTTGCTTTTAAGTCTGTGCTACATAAAAAGCACCAGGTATTTAAAGACAAAGTTCCTATTTTTTTAAAGCATGGCAAATCTGCAACACGAAGGAAAATATTAAATTAGTACTACCAGATTCTCTGGCAAAGAACTGAGAATGGCTTCAGCCAACACATTGCAGAGTACCTCCCCGTGGTGGTTACAACTGTTTATTTCTGTCTCATGCCAGTCCAGGAGAAAGCAAAGAGGAAAGTGAATGAGCTAAAATCCATTCACCTCAATAGGCAGTGTCAGGCTGTCCTCCCCAGCCCGCCTCTCACCTGCCCCCCTCCTGCCCAGGTGATGTGTTTGAAGTCCTCCGATACCTATGAGGGCACCATGCAAGGAAGAGGAGGTGAGGTGAGCAGACAGCTATGGCCTGGGTGTCAATTTTCAGGTTAGATTAAAATGAGCACGGCAAAGGTTTGGAGGAGCCAACCCCGGGGAAAGAAGGCTTCTTTTCAAAGTACAAAGAAAGCAACGTGTACCAAGGAGGCGACCCACAGAGGGCCCTTGGTGGAAGGAATGCTGTTCCTGTGGGACACGCCAGCCTCTTCCCCCTCCAGAATATTGACACCAGATGAACCATTGGATAGAATTAAGCTTACCCTCCTGTTTTTCACTTAGGAAAATGGAAACCTGGAGAAGTGAAATTACATGCACAGAGCCAGGTAGAAGCAGGTACAGGACCATGAGTGAAGTCTCCTAGCTCCTAGCCTCAGTCCTTTCTCCATTCTGCCACTTTACTGCCAAATTCTATGTGTCTAAATTACGGGGTCTTAAGCTGGGGGCCATGAATGAGTTGGTGGGAGGGCGGGACTCTGAACTCCTTAAAATTGAGTTATACGCAAAAATGTGTATATATGTTCCATATGTGCATTTTCCTAAAGAGAGTTCATAGTTGTCACCAGGTTTCAAAAGAGGTCTGTGACCCCAAAAGGGTGAAGAACAACTGTCCTCAATTAATAAAGACCTCATTGGGAGTGCGATCCTGGTGTCCTCATTTTGGCTAATGGGCAATCAAGAATTTCTCAACCATCTTTTCTCCAAGGAGCCAAAACTGCTTCTAGGTATTGGTCTCTTCATGCCCAGCCAAGTGCCTACTACTCTTCCTTTATTCCTCATTCATTCACTGGTTTAATCTGCAAACATGTTTTCATTGTCCAATCTATGCTCTAGCACCAGTTAAACACACTCTCCAGGGCAAGACTGGGGAAAGGACCCCTCTGCATCATGCTCTTATTGGCAGAAAGAATACCAGGCCGCTACCACATTCTTACTGTTGCAACAAAGGAATATATAGCCTCAAAATTACAGTAACCACTCCCCACGCATAGACACACACCGAGGGGGCAGCCAGCAAAGGTGACGTGTGGATGTGGGCCCTGTTAAAGAAGAAGCAGCAGAGCAGCCTATTTCCAAGCTTTACAGGTCTGTGCTTGTGGCAGCAACATGCCATCCTTGAAGGGGTGCTCCCAGGTGATCCCCATTCAAGAGCGGGGGAGAATGGGTCTCATTCATCTCGGTAATATTTGTAGTGAACACATAGGAAATCACGGCCATGGACATATGGTTACACTTAAGGTCAGATGTGTCTTGGACACACATATACAAATTGAGGCCCGGTTCTCTAGACTCCCAACCATCAGCTAGATATCGTAGACATGGATGGAGGAAGCTAGAGAATAAACGACTCTATTTGTACCTGTTAGCTGTGCTTCCTCTGGCATGCACAAGGAATGTACCTGGGTTGTCCTAAGGGCAAGGCTGGGGAAGCACTTCTTAGCCCTCCCTGAAGCACAAAGGAGGCACTCGTGACTGAACAGTGCCATTTACAGAACCCTCTGCCCAGCCGTGAAAAGGGAAGCCTTCTGTTGAGGTGGAGGAATATCAGCCCCACTTTGTAGCATGTGATATGAAGTTTGAAGACTTTGCTCACTGAGATCTATAAAGTGCTTCGTTTAATTCCCACAAAATGGCGAAGACTCGGCCCATTCCCATTACCCACCCATTCCAGGCCCATCCTGGGGAAAACCAATATGATTCTCTTTGGCAAAACAATGTACTTAATTTCCAGGGTGAAATTTCAACATGTTTGGCTCAGACTTTCACATCTTTATTCTTTAAATTCGTTCTGCCAGAATTGCTTTTGCCCCCTTCCAGAATCACCAAGGCAAATTCCACGATGCCTCCCAGGACCATAGGTGACTGGCCAAAATTGGTAGTGACCCATTAGCGCTGCTTCACACACACACACACACACACACACACACACCAGGCACACATAATGCATGTACACACACCTATAACACATGTACTCACATAAATACATACATGCACATGCACACTGCCTTTTACAAGATACCTGACACATTTGAGGCACATTAAAATGCTTTAGTAGGCCCAGCCCTGTGGTTCAGTGGGATTTGGCAAGCCAAAGGCTTCACCTATCTGTAGGGAACCATAAAAAATATTATCTTCCCCTTCCATATGTTTCCTATGCGTGAGCATGTCTGAGACCAGCCACATAATACACTTTAAGAAAAAGAAACCTGAGGAAGTGAATGTTTCTTGGAATTTACAAAGTGCTAACTAACGGCTTTAAAGTGGAAAACTGCATTTAATGGAATTTTTCTAAGTCATAGGTGAGAACAGCAGTGACCCCAAACCACAGAGATCTCTCCCAAAGTCTGGAATTGTGGAAGTTTACCTAGAATTTTTGCTCTGCAATCCAGACAAGGAGAAAAGGAGTGGAGAGGAAGGAAGAAGTACATATGGGGTGGTCTCTTCGTTTTGCCAACTGCCAGTCTTAAGAAGGGGTGAGCATTTTCCGTTTATCTGCAGCATTAGTTTGATGGGAAAGCCAGTAACTTTCATCCACCTCAAGGAAAGGAGGTGCCACCCAGGGAAGCCTAGTGATAAGAAACATCAGTTTGAGAGAAAAGTCACACAAGTAACAGAAAGAACTATCCAACACCAGAAACTTACAGCCACCCCACAACACACAAACACACACACACAAACAAACAAACACAGGGAGTAGACATTAAGAGAAGTTGGGGAGGGGCTTCCCTGGTGGCGCAGTGGTTGAGAGTCCGCCTGCCGATGCAGGGGACACGGGTTCGTGCCCCGGTCCGGGAAGATCCCACATGCCGCGGGGTGGCTAGGCCCGTGAGCCATGGCCGCTGAGCCTGAGCGTCTGGAGCCTGTGCTCCGCAACGGGAGAGGCCACAACAGTGAGAGGCCCACGTACCGCAAAAAAAAAAAAAAAAAAAAAAGAGAGAGAAGTTGGGGAAAGGAGCCCTAGTGCAGTTCCTAAGATTTAGAGTGTGGCAGGAAAAAAGGTAATTATTGGGAAGGTGAAATGAATCAAATTTGTGTGCGATGAATAGAAACATGAGCTGAGAATAATGGAGTTGTTCAGGAATCTCTATAAGATAAAAGATATGGAGCCTGAATCTATACTTTTTAAATAAAGTAAAAGGACCCCACATTTTCTTTTGAATTCTCGATCTATAATTCCTCCTTAGTAACTTTATGAGAACACACTCAGGTTCTATTTTTGTTGTCTATGATCCCGTAATTCACCCACCCACAGTTACGTATTCACACTCCAGCTTAGATGCTGTGAGCAGAGTTGTTGAATGCTAGGCCCAAACAAGGACAGTTTCAACTTGGGTTTAATGATTCCTTGGCCAAATTTCTCTCATTCCTCTAAATGTGCAGATGTTTCAAAGCTATAAAAAGGATGTCTAGATAGCCAATGCATTTTTTTAACATCAAAGGTAACTCCTGCCAACAATGATTAACAATGAAATAGTCATAACAGCTAAACGTTCCTTTAGCAGTCCAACTTCAGTGGGTGACAAAAGGCAAGAGAATCTACATCAAACATTTAGTGATGCTGGGAAAGATGCTCACCCTAGACATAAAATAGTTTAGATAGCAAAATGTGGTCCCTCTCTTATTGTCATCGCTAATGAAAGAAGTTCCTGAAATTGCATATTATTCTGTAAAGTCTAGGGCTAAATCACAATGAATTTTAAAGTTGTATCCATGGTAATTGATCTGAAGATTACATCTTGTCAGTCAGATTAATCACTAAATTGAGGCTTCAGAAGTCTTATCTATTTCTTCAACAGAGACCCCAGTGTTACCTTGTGTTTCCCACTATTTTCGTTGGGTTTCTTCACAACAGGAAAGTAGGTGATTCTGAAAGTAATAAATTAGTTTTAAACTAAAAAGGAATATTCAAATCCTAGAGCACATAATTAGTTCAGCTTGGTCAGATTTGAGACAGATAAGCATCAAACCCTACTGGGAAAAATACCACAGTTGCACCCCGCGCTTGACAAAGTGTGAGTCACACCACTTTGATCCATGGCAGGCAACACCTGCTCAGGTAGAATTAATTGAAAACTTGCCCAGAAAAATTTCCCACAAAGAGTTAAAACACTTGTCTATCAAGGAGAATTAACCAACTATATTTTTTACCTAAAGTCAAGGCATGTTAAAGATGTTTAAAGAAAATCAGGAATAAAAAATGACCAACTCCTTCAGGAAACAAAAAATGATGTCCTATATTCCGTACCACTTGAGTTTCTCTGACACCTAAAATATGTATTTACGTCATCTCACACCTACACAAAAACAAAATCAGCAGGGAAAACTGTCCCACTGATGATTGGCAATCCCACAGTTCCTCTCCATCTGACCAGCTTTCACCAGAGGGCAATACTTCAGGCTTACACAAGGAATTTATAGGCTGTAGCAGCCCCCGAGCCACTTAGCACACTAAACCTGGGAAATGCCTCATGCCAAATACACTGAGGCCTTAGCTGACTATCCTTTCATATTAAAACCCCATCTTCCAATAAAGCACCCTGTTTTCAATCTTGAGAGCAAATTCCAAGGGTAAAGAAGATTTCAAACTTATTGCTTTCACTTTTTCATACAGGTTTCTAATCTTCTGATAGACACAACCAAAGAGAGAAATGGCAGTGGGCCAGGGAAACATCTTCAGTTTTACTTTTTTTCCCTTTCCTTTCTTTTTTACATTCAGATATTTCAGTGCTTTTTAACAGCAGTTAGTATGTGTTCTTTTTTGTTGTTTTGTTTTTTCCAAACGAGCAATCAAAGAAGTTTATATGACTTAATGTCTTACAGATAGAGGTTTGGGTTTTTTGTTTGTTTAGCAGCAGATGTCGTTTAATAAAAACCCTGCATATGGTGCCTTCTTTGGCTTTAATGGTCACAATGTTACATCTCTGTCTCTGGAGAAAGAAAAGAAAAACGCATTTCCTGGCCTCAGTTTAATATATGATCACAAACAGTCGAATAAAACTGTAGCAGGAAGAATCCTATGTACCTACATGCCTGGGCTTAAAGGAAGTCAACAGAGGCCAAAGAAAAATATAAATTTGGCCTCTTTTCCATAGAATTCTGACCTCCCACAGGCATTTAGAGTTGAGAAGGAAATGCTCGGTGTAGGTCAACACCTACATGGAGAGGGAGCAGAAAAGCCTGCGAGGGGAGTGACAAAGCAGTATATATGCGTGCAGTGTCAAATCAGTGGTCGGGGCGGGTGTGGGGGTTTCATTTTCGTTTATTTCTCAGGGCTAACTGAATGGATGCATGATTTCAGCATCACAAAGAAAGTGTGAATCCAAAATTATATGTCACAGGTACTAAATTACAATATTGATCTTGTAAAAATGTAAAGGATTGGAATGATTTCAAATTTTCTCTCAATAGTTCTGAGCTGGGAATAGCAAAGAAGTTGCACTCATAACTCCTGTCTGTTAAAGTCCTTATTTAGCCCATTTCCATGGAAACTGAAATCAGATCTCTCTCTCTCCCTCTCTGCCCCCACCCCCTTTGTTTCTCTCTCTCTCTCTCTCTCTGTCTCTCACACCCCCCACATACACACACACGCACACACACACACACACACACACACACGGGAAAAAAGCTGTCTAGAGTTTGGTGGGTGCCTGTGTGTGTGTGTGTGTGTTTGTCTGTGTGTGTGTGTAAACATCCACAGGCTAATTTCTGTGTGGACACTCTCATCAGTGGTAACTCTCCAACAAATGGAAGAAAGGCCAGAATGGCTTCCTTTTTCAGAAGCCAACCTGTAATGCAGATAAAAAAAACTGAGGTCAGAAAACCAGGCCTTGACTAGCAAATCCTTGAAGAATTCCACTTCACAACTGCATGTTCAATTAATTTAGTCAACTAACTTGGAAATATTTTATGGTAGGAAGATGTACATAAGAACTAAATTTAATTCCTTGGATTTTTGCCACTTTGGTCTACTCTCAAGCATCGACATTTCCCTAAATAGCCCAGAAAATAAGGACCAAGGGAAAAGCGAACATGAATGAGCTCATTTTCATATTTCAACATATACTTAGTTAAGTTTCAATCCTAATGGCAAAATACGTGCACATTCCAGACTTATGCAGATATTTAGTAAATGATTCCATCTTAGTCCAAATCTCCCTTAAAAATAGACTAACACTCAAGCTGCTGCCTATAAAAGGGCACTGCTAAAACTTTCAGTAAGGTTGTTAGAAGAACGAATACTGCCTCTCTCCATACTCCTGCGATGATGTCATCAGGCAACCTGGATGCCTTCAATACATGGACAATTTCTGATAGGGGAAATATTTTACTTTCCGTTTCTG